>NC_141695.1:1469835512-1471206346 GCF_964263255.1 Lissotriton vulgaris
GGTAACCCCATGTGCACCCCCACCCCCCGACACCCTGGGGGCCCGCAACGGGCCCCCAAACACCAAAGACCACATGCTTTTCCACGGCGGAAAAGCCGCCGTGGAAAAGCATGTGATGATGCACAGCCTAATTTAGTTGATGGTGTCTTGCAGACACTGCCACCAAATGGCCCTCCACACCCCGCGGATCAGCGGTGGACAGACCTGCCATCCGCAACTGGTCCAGCCGCAATCCCACCGCCATCCTAATCTGGCGATGGGTGTATTCTGTGGCAGCGGCGGTGAATCCGCATCCTCCGGGCCGGCGGTGGCTTCCGCCGGCCCGGAGGATGCGGATTCACCGCCATCCTAATGAGGCCCTTAGTGTGGTGAACATCTACCCTCTGTGCTCATTTAAGTGTTCCAAGCACTGATACTATGGTAACAGGCAGAAAGCCGTTTGGGGGTAGAGTTGAAAGGTACTGGCTGTACAAAAACCGTTATAATAACCCTGGATCCTCTACAAGACCAAAAAGGAAAGAAAACTAAAACAAAACACTGTGTATCAGATTTGCAACCCCCTTGCACCACTTTTGCATCCAAGGCCCCCCTACAAAATTAGAAGTGTGTGGGCCTCAACGACGCCCCTCAAGCCCCAGAAATTTGTGTATTGTGAGAGACAGACTGCATGATCCTATGCCTACAGCCCTCGAGAGTCCTGGAGACCGCAACGCTCGACGGCCGGCTCTTGCAGTGTCCCGGGGTGCCTACCTTCGGGACACTGCTGTTTGCTTTAAGAGGGCGGGAGTCTCACGGCTCCCGCGCTCCCATAGCAGACTTAGTTTGCATTTTGAAAGACAGCAGAGAAATCTCTTCTCACTTTCAAAATAAAAAGCAGATTGCATTTCCACCTACAATTAGCATCTCCCCTTGCGGAAAAGCAATGCTGTCTCCCGAAGAACGTGGAAAACCGGCGGGACCGTGGAGGCATTGTAGCTCCCTTCACGGTCCCCAAATTTTTTTATAAGACCCGGGGGATGGGTCCCCGGAGATATTAGCAATTACTGATAGGGGCTATTTTCTTACGGTAAAATTACAAGTCGCACACCCAGTGCAGCGCTCAGTGCGGCCCCCTGGTGTGCACGCGCTGGATGCACGACTCATAATCTGTAGGGAGCGCGACTCCAGCGCCTTTAATCAACAACTTTTACGCGTATGGGACACTGCATTACTTTTCCACATCGTGAGCTACTAACATACAACTCCCCATGTGGAAAAGCAATCTGATTTTGATTTTGAAAGAGAGAACAGATTTCCTTGCTATGGGAGGGCGGGATGAACACCCCGGAACACTGCAGGAACCGGCCCTCCCACAATACATAAAGCCCCGGGGAGTGGTAGTCCCCGGGGCTGTGGAGACCTTACAGCCCCCCTCCCTAGCCATACTTTTTTTGTAGCCTCGGTGGGTAACGGGGCCCTTGAGTGCTCCAGGAGGGGAGCTACGTAGTCCCCCTCCCACAATACATAAACTCCCGATGGGTAATGGTCCCCCCGGCTTTCAGGACCTTCGACCCCTCCCCCTACAATTTTTTATCTTTTTAACCCCGGGCGCTGACGATCCCCAAGGCTGGGGGTCCCCTCTGGGCCCCACATAAAAGTTTATAATTTTGCCCCCGGAATTTAACCCCCCGCAGACAAAATATTTTTTTTAAACTCCTTTTTATTTTTTTTATTTTACGGCACAGTCCACGCACCCTACTCACAAACCGTTTTTTTTTATGTGGACCCTGGGGGCCCTTCTAGGACCCCCTAAGCAGGTCTACAGGTAAAAAGAAATTCTACCCTGCCCCCTTCCTCCGTTCTGAACACATATTCCACTGACTTCCTCAGTCTCGCTTTTACAGAGGCACGAAATGACTGCCAACAGTTCCTGGTTTTGAATCTTTACAACCACTTGATAGCCAATTACCATTGAGCGTGTGTTCAAGACGGTGCTCTTATGCTACAATGCCAATCCTCGCACAATCCGCGGATCCAAAGTAATCTAGACAAAAAAAGATTACTAGTGGCAGATCTGGGGACTCCGAGCAAATTCCCAGGTCATATGAATCACAATCACCATTTGCCCTTCCGAAATGATCAGTGACTGATGGATTTCAGACTTGCTTTCCTGGCTTCCCACCATGAATGACAGAGAATCAACCCAAGGTTTGCACTGGTTTTATGTGGCCATGGTAAATATTTGCATACTTAGTAGAAAACACCCCGGAGCGACTACGGAGCATTCCTTAGGCATGTGCTGGGGATAGGCAGCCATAGTAGGTGGCCTATGAGAGCAGACCTTGGCAGCAGCGTACTGGAGCTGGTAGTAAGGTAATGCTGAGGAAAAGATAATAAGAGAATGTTAGAGGAATTAAGCGAAAGGGACAAGGGCAGTATTGGTGTGAAATTGGTGAGGAGGGGGAGCAGGCAAGATTAGATGTCATACATAGCAAGGGAGAGAGAAAATTTCATAATCAAAAATCATTGTACTGTTGTACCATCAGCATATTGGGTCTCCTGAACTAAATTATTTGATGTGGTTTTCTCTATTCTCTGATTAACCTCAGATACCATATCAAGCCACCTCGGTCCTCTGATGAATCTTGTTTTGTGCTGAAAGGGACTGTAATATTTAGGGGATGAGCGATTGTCAAATGAGAACCTGGAAAAGATGATCGCTGATATTCAAAAATATGAGCAATCTCCCAGGCACAACCCACTCATAATTAGTTGATCATCAAATCACTTTTGAATTTAGCCACAACCAAATAATTGAAACAAAATCAGCAGAATCTTTCATCATAATATATTTCTGTTTAAGAATCAAAAGATTAGCATTCAGTCTTTTTCAGGTTTAATAAGCATTTGCAAATCCTGCGAGATTCATAAATTAAAGAGCTATCCACCTCAGCAGAGGGAGATTTTATTGCCTCTAGAATAGCGAATTAGCAGGAAATCAGTTCAATCTTATACCAACCCTCTAGGAAAGTTCAGCAAATATCGAATGACCAGTTCCAGTTCATAGACAGAGTAATCTGGCTCTATCTATACTGTAGCGTCAATACCACAGCTGCTCTGATATGAACCCTTTCAGCCAAAAGGGTTCATCTATGATAGCATATCAGTTTGTGTTGTTTCTGGAAGTCCCAATCATCAGTCTCTGTACCGCAAGATGGGTAAAAAGGGGTGATCCCCTTAGTTCAAAATTTAGTCAATTAACATCGCTTCCAGGTTTACATCCTTTGACATCACCTAGTTTGTCGGACGGCTCTGTCTCATGGGTCACTCTTGTTAGGATGAGATGATAGTAGTAAAATTATTAAAATCTGGAAGAATTAAGTAACCCACTACACACAATTTCCTTAGGACCACTGTAGCATTGTCATACGATCGTTTATTGCATTTAAAAAGTAGGCGAGTCCATGCTCTCATCTCTTGTCATTCCCTTCTCATGCATTGCTCTAGGAAGTAACACTTTTGTTGCAAGTCTAATCAAATACGCTAGAAACGTGAAAGGAGCCAATTGAGTGTTAAGAGTAGAAGTGGCAACCTTTCAAAAAGTTCCCATAGGCTTCAGACTATTCAGTTCATTAGTTCATACTAGGAAAGGAAGCTTGGTTTGAGGCATTCTTGAAACTCAGCTCATACACGATGAATTAGTGCTAAAAGATGAATCTCACTTTACATAGAACAGTGCATTATTTTTCAATTAGGTATATTAATATGTCTACTATACATTTTAATTAATTAATGTAATTATTGGGTACAAATCATAACATAACCTTGGGTATCGCTCACTTCTCTTATCAATGTCAATGCTCATGTTATACATTCTAGTGTTCTTACCTATTTCCTAATACATGAAGCAATTGTTATTCTTATATAGAAATTTCTGTATTATCCTTTATTTTCCATGTACATCTGTGCATATGAACATATATCAATAAATGTTGAATTTCACATCAACTTCTTGGCAAGGACTGCAAATGGTCTTTAAAAGCTTATCGTCAGCTACGTCAGTTTCATGAAAGACCTGGGCTTGGAGCCAAACTACAAGAAAACATTTACAATGATATACGGTCCAAAATATGCTAAAACCTGTAGTCTAACCATAGAGGGCAAACTTATGGAGAGGGTTAGTTCCTTCCCTTACCTAGGCCTGGAGTTTGACGAAGGCTGTTCATGGCTTACTTGTGTAAAAAAACAGAATAACCCGATATACACAAGCTGTAGGCACCACTTTCTCGCTTGCAATGTCTATCGGTAAAAACCCATTTCTCCAATATTAGAGATCCTCAATCGCAAATGCCTGCCGATCTTAACAAATGGAATGGGTATCTGGGGCTGTAGGGATGCACACGCAATGCAGATAGAGGAGAGCAGATTCTGCCGTTGAGTGTTAGCGGTTCCCCACTTATCTCTGAATTTCTCCCTTCATCTGGAGCTAAATATAGACTGGGTCCAAAACACAATTAATGCTGCCCCTTTAGCTATTTGGTGTTCAATCTGGTCTAACAAAGAAGATGTTTTTAACCGGGCTCTTATTAGAGAGTGTTTAAGTTGTGCCCGTGGCCTGTCCATCCCTTGGCTCCAATATATTAAAACTTGCTTTTCGGCACTTGGTTGTGCCTCATTGTTTGAGCACCCAGAGACAATTGGTAAAGGGGACAGAAAATGGGTTATGGATCATTTTCATAAGCACAAGCAATCTTCCAGGGAACTATTGGAAATGATTAAACCCTCAGTTAGAGACTATTGCCTCATTCAAGCATACCCTTCAATTTCTCCATATTTATTATACGTGACCATTGTCTATGAAAGAAACCTCTTGACAAGATTCAGGTTGGGGTCGTTTCGTTGGATGATATGTTTCCCTCTAGGCCAGTATTCTTCTGAAAATGTTGCGATTAGTCAATTTGATGAGCAAATCGAGTCAAACTATTTACCATTTTGTTTCTTTCTGCCAATTTTATTTCCCTTTTGCTAGGAAGTTGTTATTACCACTAGTGCGCAGACATACATTTTGTAAGTGTAAAGCGGCCCTTTATTATCTACAGCAACTCAATGACTGTAACTTCTGATTTGAAGTTGCGAGTTTTCTGAAGTGCACTTAGCCAAGAGAAAGAGTATGCTGTGCTGACACAAAAACACTTTAGTGACTCCGGTAATCACTGTATTTGAAATGTCTTTATAAATGTTCATTGTTGATCACTTTTTACTGTCACAAAATGTATTCTAGTGCTCTTTTTCACATTTACTCCTCTGGAAATGATTTTATATGATCATCACTGATGCTAATTTTTATACATTTGTATTTATTTGCCTCTTTGCTGCTACTTTTGGATCCAGCACTGGTGCACCGTCACTTTATCTGCTGCTAAATTAGCCTTCTTGCCCCTTTATTTTATTCATCGTACTTCAAGATATTTGTGCTTATATTTCTAAAAGAAAAATGTGTCTGCTATTTTTAACGTGTGTTGACTGACTATACTTGTGGCTTAGTGGACTAATGTGTCTACTGCAGGGCCCTGTGTTTGATCTCATGGTCACAGGTTCAAATCCCAGCAGATCCACTCAGCCTTTCATCCATCTGAGGTCAATAATATGAGTACCACTGAGTTGGGTAACAACAAACATCTGTTATTCAGTGCCAAGATACCCGTAGTGGTGAACGTGCGCTTTACAAATACACATGTTATGTTAATATAGTTTTTTTTAACTATTACTGTGTGTATCTTTTATTATGTGTCCTCTGAAGATCGAATTAAGACATTTGAATTAATTTAATTTAATTGATTGATAACATCTCTGCTTCATCAGTACATACGACCCTGAGAAATGGGCTCTCGCGCACTTCACTTCCTGAAAGAAGTGTGATATTTAGTTACAGTGCAAAATATCCGAGGAGCAGGTTCACTGCACAATTTCAGGATGAGCTTGGCCTAGTCATGTGAGGCAGCCAGGTGTAGGAATCATGTTGTGGTGTCTCCTCGTCAATGCGGACAGCAAAAGAGCTAGGAAAAGGAGTAAGTCAAGACATATCATAACAATGGCCATGAGGATTCTCTTCCTGCCACAGCCCCCAAAAAAAACGAAAAGGGCCCCAGTAACAATTTGTTTTTGCAGCGTCAGATGAGCAGAGCATATCTTTCAGAACCTATTGGAGTTCTGGATGCATTTTTGCCAGAGGGTTTCCTATGATGACTTCAGTGACAGATCCTACACAGACAAAGGGATTAGGGGCTTATTCACGAGCCCCACTGCACCCCTGGAGTTTCACTTTTAGTGATGCTCCAGCAACACAGATTACAAAATCATTCCTATGAGGCCACACAAAGCCACTATGTGTGGCTTTGGATGGCCTCATACATATGAAGTAGTGCAAGGCAGCGCAAATCGCTGTGTTGCCTTACTATGTGCTCGGGCGGCATTCCATGGGCAGTGGCGGCCTCAATAAACAAAGGGTGGTGATGCGGGTGGAAGGTGCATCGGAGGCGGAGTGCGGTGGGTTTAATAATATATATTTTTTATTGGAACTTGCCAAAAGCTGCCGGCCACATCCCGCGTCGCACCTCCGTATGCTCTTCTTGGTCCCAGGATCCCAGCTTACACTGGGAGAGACTCCTTGTGCAATCTCCCTGCTCCTCTCACGCTTTGAGAGAAGCACTGGGATTGGCCTGAGCGGGCTGAAAAGACGCTCTGCTCAGGACAGGGAGTATATGTAGTTTCCCCAGCCAGGCTGTACAATACAACCCAGTTGAAAAAACCAAAGTGCACATGTGTGTTTGTCCACCCTCACACGGCTGGCTAAACACACATGCCTACTTAGAAGTGCGCATAGCACTGCTCCTCTCCCCTCTTATGCCCCAGCCCCCCCCTCCCTGCACACACTGGCTCAGAGTCGGCTAATAAAAAATAAAACAATGATAGAACATTGTTTTGTTTTTCTTTCACCTGCTGGCTCTGAGCCCGTGGGGCGACACTCTTCCTCCATGTGTGGGTTTTCCCATGAGGCACCCATGGATTTTGAAGCTGCCCCAGATTTACAGGCTCATGTAAACCTGAAAAAGCGCCATATCAGTATGCTTCCTGAGGTGAGGGGTGAAAAGGAGAAAAATCTTTATTTCTCCTTGTTTTTTCCTCTTTCCATGTGTGCTGCATTCTGCAGAACATGTAGAAAGAAGACAATGCCTCTTCGGATTGTTTCTGTGCAGGAAGCTGCACCTTCCTGCACAAAAACAATACTGCTGCCAACACAGGCACCCTTGCACCATGATGCAAGGGTGCCTGCGTTAGCCCTAGGTTGCCGAAATGACACCAGCGTAGGGAGAAAGGCCAGGAATGCGCTGCATTGTATAAATAAGCTGCATTTCTGCCCTTTCACTTTGGCGTAGGGCAGCGCAGCAAGATGACTTGCTGCACTGCCTTACTCCAAATCCCCTTAAATGAGGGTCTTACTTTTAAGACCACCAGTCTGTAGGGAATCCCTGGGTATAACTTTCACAAAGAGGAGTTATTCCTCTTCTACACCTAACACCACATTACCCCCCCCATATTACTCAATACTAATACGGGGAAAAAAGGGAAAAGGAGCAAATTCCACACTAAAATAGAACGTTCACAATCTTTTTAATCAACGAAAAAAGTTTTTGTACAAAAAATTAATACATACATAAACTGGTTAAAATATCAAAGCAAGAAGAAGTTTCAACTCATATACTTAAAATCAACAGTTTAGAAACAATTCATTATAAACAGTAAACAAGCACAGATTCATTTATCACAATTCATATATTACAATAAACAATTAAAAAAACATATTAAAAACAGATATCTCGAACAACAGTACTGGAAAATAATGCAAGAAAACCCCCCTACACTGTGGCCTCCGAATTTCTGTGCCACTCCAATGTCTGGATCCAATGGTCTTTTGTCTATTAGTACACAATATAGTCAGTAGTACTCTTAATGAATCAGTATCTACCGCTACCTAGACCCTACTTGGATTCTGCGTAACAAAAGAACAAAGTGCGTCGACGCGTTTCGGTGCTGTAGTCACTTGATGTAGTAGCACCTTCCTCAGGACATGCCGTTTCTTTGGGGTCACCGGCTTCAGGGATTGTTATTAACCACCCTCCCCCGTGGTGCTTGATTAAACCTCTGGGGAGTTCTCTTCAGAAGTACAATAATTCGTGCCTTCTGTAGGTAAACCGGATCTGTTTGCTCCTTCTGATTGCTGTGAGGAGCTTTCCCTTGTTTATACTATTTCGATATTCCGTTCTGACCGTATGTGTCACTTAAAACTTTAAAAATTATTCATAGACGGGCATCTATCTGTTTCTTTGGGCAACTTGATTTATTCTTTTAGCTCCAGTCACGCGCGTCTGCCTCGTCTTTTTCCTCTCTCCTTACTTTTAAGACAACTCAATGAAACCTTTATGGGAATCCACTTTCATATTCATGACACATAACCTGTGTTGTTAGTAGGATGACTTACTTACTCCAAGCCATTATCACACAGTATCTAGTCCTGAACTTTTCACTTACAATTCGTTAATTTTATGTGTGTTAGTGTAATTAGGTCAAAGGAAGCAAAACAAGACTACAAAATTCAGAATGCATTATGCTATTGATCAAAATCCCATGACTGAAAACAGTGTCTGTAATCATCTAGAGGGAGGTGGTCACCCAAGTTGTTAGTGTGAAAATGTAATTCCAATTGATAATCAGGGATATTTTTGCCCTAGTTGAAATTTGCATAATTTACTTTGCAGAAATAATGTGAAATCCCCAAAAGGTCATGCAAAATTACATATGATTATTCAGAATACATGCTTTTGCGTTTTTTAGCTCAAAAATCATCCCTACATCCATTTTGTCACACAAAGATGCATATTGTGCTAAGAAAAAGCACAAAATTGTGCATTGCATTGAGAAAGCGAAATTGACAAGTTTAAAGTGTACTTGACATTGATTTACCATTTCTAGCTGAAGGATGGGTTGGAATAACACCTCAAGCTATTACCAGTGGTTAGACAAATGCAAGCATTCCTCCCATCACCTTTTGTATGTTTGAAGCGGGAGGGACTTGCCATCATTCATTTTTGGAGGCCATCACTTATCTTTCATCATCACACACTTCTTTTCCCAGTCTTCATTTTCCTAATTTTGGTAAAAAAGAGTTTGTTTAAGAAAAAAAAATTCTTATAAGAAAAGTCAACCCTGACTACTGTGTTACGATCTCAATCCTGAGTTTGTGGTTCGCCAAACCAAGCACTCTTGAAAATGCCTACCAGTATGGATGACGTGAATCCTACACCTTGTAGTCCTCTTTGTTTTATTTACCAATTTTTATACACTGATTTACATACGTATGATTCATTGTCTTTGTACGTGAGTGTGAAGTAAAATGCTCCGACACCCTACTCTAGTATGAGGCGCTATAAAACAACTGAAATACATGTGAAAGAGGGGCTACGGAGAGATGAGAGGCACAGGAGGAGGATAGTGAGGGAATCATTGAAGTACCCCACTAAAGATGGTCATATCCTTGTGCACTGTAAGGTGAGCATTTACTATGCTTTAAAAACTAATGCAATCAAATACATAATGAAAAATGTGTTGTGCAATACACCATTTTTGTCATTTTTTCCCACATTTTCCTTGCTGGAGAAGCCCCCAAACCCCTTTGTATTGGTCAAACTCACTTGCTGTACTCACTCACTATGCACCATATGGGGGCTGGTCTGACAAAATTTGCCAGGGCTGGATTGGGTTCCCAGTCTGGCTCTGACTGAGATTAAGGGGCAGTGAGTCTCTAATACTGGATGAAAGGTCGATTTATGACTACGCAGCCTCTCTGTGTGTGTATGTGTGTGCGTATATATATATATACATATATATATATATATATATATATATATATATATATATATATATATATGTATATATATATTTTTTTTGTTGTTGTTGGAAGTTACCTCAACAGCTAGGTGGAAATGTAGGAATTGGATGTGAAAAATCATTGATACTTCTTATGCGCCTAGAGACAGTGGCAACTGTGTAGTGACATATAAATATTGTGGCAATTATTTATGAAGAGCTTGCGCCACTGTTGCGTCATTTTTTGTGACACTGCAGAGGCATAATCAATGCGCCACACTGTGCCCTAGTTACATTGGTGATGCATCTAGGCAGATGCGTCACATTGTAAAGGCCTGCGCTAGGGCGTTTCCCCATATAAAAGCCTTGTAGAAGCCTCTTCTATGACTTGACTGCATCAAAATCCTCACGTCCGTTTCAAGCAAGAAAAGGATTGACGCTGGTCTTATAGGAACACCCATGGGTTATTACGCTGGAGTTGCATCAGTTTTCTGACACACTCCAGCAATTTGTCATTTTTGCACCACCAGATACGTCAGAATTCCTGCCGTATCTGTAAATACTTGTGCCATGGGGCACCGTATTGTAAATACGGCTCTCCCATGGTGTCGTAAGGATGGCACTTTGCCACTCACTTTTACTCACATTCTGGTCCTGAAGAAAGCCCTTGCAACTGTTTTTATGGGCTGAAACATGTAGACCGCTACACATACTCCTGGTAAACAACTCCAGATTAGTTGCACAACACATAGTATCTATTTTTTAACTATATTCTGAGCCGCCACTATTAAAGTAAACCCTTCAGTAACGGTCGTCGCAGCTCCACCCGTTCAATAGAACGCCCGCACCGCGGCTGAATTGCCACCGCGGTAAGGCGTTAAGTCTTATTTATTTACCTACCATAGACAGATCCTTCACCCTGTAACTTTTAACAATGCCCGTTCATTTTGCCAAGAGGTGTGAGGGTAGTATGTGATGAACGGTAAATCTCACACCATACAAAAACAATGGAATAGGAAGGAGGGGTCAGTGCGTGCAGTGCAGAATGTTTCTAGAACAGGTGGATATTTGTGTAAGCTCTTCGGTAACAAAAGGGTTAACACTTTTATTCCCTCGCGCGTCCTGTGAAGTTGTGTTACGATTATGGGTCTGTGTCTGCCAGAACACTTGTGACTGTACCAGAGGTTACAGACACTCCTTTTTAGCATCTCTTTTTATTTTATTTCCAGGCTATGAAGTATAATAGTGCCCCATTTTGTTTAAGTGTCACAATAAACTCAGCGAGATGGAACCGACAATGAGAAGCCATTTTCGCGCGGCGTAAAGGCTGGGGCCGTTTAAGTCTTTATTAACCTATAGAGAAATGAGCTCCCAAACTGCTCCAATAAAACTCCAAATATGGTGCTTAAATGCACCCTGGGATTGAATTGATCAGATGATGGATAAGGCATGTCTTTCGTCTCTGTAATAGGCTGAATGTGCAGGCAAAGCAGTTGTCACAGTCCAAGACTGCGCGTGAGCCCAGGGCCTTCTAGCAGCTGAGGCTCAAGTGTTCTAATGGGGGCGTGGCCTCTGTGCTTACATTTAGGACACAGGGGCTTATTTACAAGTCGGGTGTGCTGCAGGGACGTCACTTGTTAAAAGAGAAGTACTGGCGGCGCATGGGTTTTCTAAATAAGCTCGAAAGTCAGGGCACAAGTTCTAAGAAAAAAACAAGTGGGGGAACGCTGACGTCACAACAGGAAGTGACGTCACGAAAGGTGGCTTGCACCATCAGACTCATTGCCTCCCCTCGCTCACCCCCTAGATGCGATTGCATCAGAGAAGCCAGCGCGTGAGGGCCGTGAGCAGCGTTCTGAATGGGCTCAGGTCTTGCCCCAGAGAGGCCAAAGAGTGAATTTGTGGCTCCATTTGCTCTAGTTATCGAGCTCCCGGTAAAATAAGTGGGGGGACGCCGTCCACCTGCGTGGTACCCCGACTCGAGCCCTGTTAAGTGTGTACCCCACACCGTGGCTCCCCGGAGTTACACTAACATCCAGGTTGGTGTTGTGGCTCCCCGCATCTCTGGGCCACGTGTGAAATACATTCCAAGGGGGCATGTGGTAGGCTGTAAAAATAGCTTAGAGGACTAGTTCTTCCATTACAAAAGAGTGCGGGTTCCCGCAAGGTCACAGCGGATGCAGCGTTGCACACTTTGCCTTTCATCTTTCCGTGGTCGATGAAACTCGATGGATACTGATCAACCTGTCATTGGCACCAGGAGGACAGACACGATCTAGCGTGTCTAACATAAGTAAAATAATTACTATCTGGGGTGATATGTTCATGCCTCAAATTTTGAACAGTTATCCTTTTTAAAATATTGCGTTTAATGTGGATGTAAACATTACAATATAATGTTTATTAAACAGAACGCTCTAATACATTATTATGCGACGGTGGCTGATGTGACACATTTACAGCTGATACAGAATGATATCAAGCTAGCAAGGGCACCGCCGAGGGCGGTCGAAATATCGCTGGGACTAACATACAGAGTCTCTGATTGTTTACTTAACCCTACTAACATTCTAGGACAAGGATACTGTACTGAGCTGTGTGAACAAAGGGCAAGCAAACACCCCGAGCCTGGGCGTCTGTTTAGATGAGTGGGGGGAGGAGGTGTGTGTACGCTAGCGTCCAGTTTGTGTCTTTTGGGGGTTGTGGCAGCCCTCCTCCTAATTAGGCCATCCCAAAACCTCTTGGCCCCTGGATTTGCGTTTTACGGTGTGAATGCCTTTCCATCAGAACCTAAATTGGGGACGGGGTAGGGGCGCACCAAGAGTTGCTGATTGCTCAGTAACATGTCACTGAAGAGACACTTTGAGGTGTTACCAGCCCAGTGGGAGTTCGCTGATAACTGAAGGTGTAAATCCCGGGCCTGGAGCTAAGGGGCATATTATCAAGGGGGTTTATCTCCGCTTTTTTGGCTTTAAAAGCCAAGAAAGCGGAGATAAAATTATCTCCCTATTACCTAGCTGTCGCTAACACCAGTTAGCGACAGCTAGTAGGAGATAGCGACCATCTTGGGCCCCGCTTTGCACGTCAGTGATATTTATCACTAATGATATGCAAAGTGGGCGTGCCAAGATGTTAGCGACTGGAAACAGTCACTAACATCGCAATCTCCTATTACCAACTTTTGGAGATATTCGCTCTAAGCGCGAATATCTCCAAAAGCTAACACCTGCCCCTGAGCAGTTCTTAGCCATGTTATCCAATGGTAGGTGGATAACATGGCTAAGAGCATTAGCTCGGTAATGCATGAATATCGCTGACTTTTCAGCGATATTCATGCATTTCGTCCGATTTTTATCACTTAGGAGATAAACCTTGATAATAGCAAGGTTCCTAAGCGATAAAAATCGCCGCAGCTCGGCGCAAAAAATTTCGCAGCTAAACCAACATAGCGATAATTATCGCTAGTTATTGGTAATATGCCCCTACATTCGGTAGACGCTATCGCCATGCAATTACCACCTGTTACAGTTTACCAGGTGAGGACATTGAGATCGCATGTGGTACCTGGAACTGCTATATGTGAGGCCAGATGTATCAAGATACTGGTTGCAAAAATAGGTTGCAATTTGAAAATGTACTCTGTTTGTCGACCTCAAAAGGATGAAACACCAAGTTAGCCCTGCAAGAATTCAAGCATATCCTCCGCTGTCTACACACAGATCTCAGCAAGAGGAAGCTACTTTACAGAAACATTTGACCTCCTTCCCCAACCTGTCATACAGGATTGGATCCTGTCTCCTGGAGGGCATGTCAGATGCAATAGGCACATTAACCACACAATTATCTTAGTTTATGGACATATGTGACCTGTACAGTACCCGCTCTTCTATTCAGCATGCACATTGCCCAACTAAGCTATCACACTGGCACTGGAAAATATTTCACACAGATATCAAAAACAAACTGACATATTGCTGAGGGTGGAAACTATGATATGTAGGTTACAAACATATGCTCTGTTACTGAAGATATTGTAGAGTTCAACATTTCACAATTACTTAATCTCTTGGCAGGATTTCTTTTAATTTCTCACTATTACTACTTACCAGTTATGTAGACTGAAGGGTAGTGGACGGCTGCAGCATCTGCACTTGTGGTCTGTGTGAGGGGCCTAGTTAGTAGGCATCTGTGTTGGTGCGTGAGTAGATGTAGTGTTGTTCTCAGTGTAGGTGAGATGGAGGGAGCCGTAGGAGGATTCAGCTGTTCCAATACTTTGTAGTAGAATGCAGTGGCATAGCATTAATCGCCTGATGACTTTGGTGATAACTCTGCCAGTTGTGTGTGTGGGTGTGTGTGCTTACAACTAACTTCTACAATCTATAGGATTAGCTCAGCTCTCATGTCCTAAGCGCCAAGAAACCAACCCGGTGAACATTGCGCTATACTAGCAATTTTAACATAACATTGGCGTGTGTTTGGGTGATTACAAAAGACACAGCCTGAAAAGTCACAAAAGCCCTTCTGTAGCTTTGTAACACCACTTACATATAGATTAAGCTATGTGAAAACACAATACACTTATATGCTAATTTTATTTCTTATTTGGTTACATTCTTACCATTGCTATTGCCTGTACCTACTTTAGAACGATAGCAGTGTCGTGAATGAGCTAGAAATAACTAGTAAAATTGCACTTGAAATAATGAAGGGGAGAAAAACAAGAGATTACAGTGGACTGGAAGCATTGGAGGGAAGCCAGGCGCAAATAACATTGGCGATAAAATTAGAATCCATGTCAAATGTTCATACCACCTAAATTCTGACTGCAACATTTATATAGAACCATATAGTGTCCATTTACTCAGCAGAAGGCCTCTGTGCAGAAGGTGAACGGTTTGTTTGGACAGCAACAGTCTCCACCGCTGGCGTCGGATTTATGTATTTATCATAGGCCTATGAATTTCGCTGCTGAAGTGATCTCTTTGCTCACTCACTGTTTGGAGAGTGATGAACTGCACCTCACAACCTCTCCCAAAATACATTTTTAACACAGCCGGCCATAGAAGCATCTTAGCTTTTTGGAGAGGAGGCCGAAACAACTCAGCACCCTTTCCTCCCCTTACTCATAGTTTTCGAGACAACTTACGGTCCTTATTTACAGACATAATAGAAGGGTAAATCTTGAATTGTTTACACCCAGGGCTGTACTGTGGGAATTATATGGATTCATAATTAACTTGTGCAGAGTTTCAGAAAGGAATAAATACCCCTAGGACTATACCGGAATGCCTGATGCAGTCTTACAACACAGTAGCATAAGATGTTCAAAAGCGCATACATTGGCAATGCTTTTGACTTCATCTGTGGCTTTTTGAAAGGAGAAAGGAAAGTCAGACATTATAGTACTACAATGTAAACACATATTTCACAGATTATACTTTGCCACTCCATTTAACACTAGCTCTCAGAATCCTTCTAATGTTATTCTTTGAGGAGAATAAAGACTGTGCAAGTGCAATCCACTTATTTTGGGTACATAGGATATGAAAGTACGTTAAAAAAAATCAATCATGTTTCCAGTGCATAAGACAGACAGCTGTTCAAAGCATTGATCAGAGTGGAGGGAGTGAGTAAGTAGGTACGTTTTTATTGCATAATTAATAAACAATCTTTGCAATATGATACATAATAAAACATCAATACAATGCTCATAAAATGACCGATTTCATCTCAAAAGGGTCAGTTAAAACTCATTAAAAGATATTTGTGTAACTGTAAATAAAAAAGTGTAACATCGGGAAATGGTACAAGCATTAATAAGCATCAAGAATGCTAAAATGCAGGGTGTCGATTTATACGAACATTTTTGAGTGCAGGGAGAACAATGTAGACATATTTGAGGCAAAATAGGAGACAATGTCATCCTAGTTTGACATGGAAAGCCTCATAAGTAGATGAGCCTAAAGTGACAAGTGTTAAGAAAACAACAACATATTGCTGCAGTGACTAGAAGAACATGTGTGAATCTATAAATACAAAGTTTTTCGCCAGCACACTGAATCAGTGGTGTTGACTAGTACTAGACTGAGTTTGGGCATGTGAAAATAAGGAAATCCCTCAGTAAAGTACAACATTTCCCATATAGGCTAAAAACAAAATCATCGCCCTCCCAACCAAACACCCTAGACAGTGTAGCTTGCTATCCATGTAGGTAAATGTAAAATATGCCTCACAGGGGTAGTAAAGGCAATACAAATACTACAATACAATACAGTGGTCCTGGCCTACTCCTGGAATTCAGAAGTAAGCCAGAAATAGCCCAGGAGTAAATAACAGATAAATATTTGCGAAAAATTTCTACATCTGGGAACCTATTTTGAAAGATTTATGATATAATTGAAGGGCATTAAAATCAGCAGTTCAAACATCCATTGCACGTCCATTTCTTCGCTGAGATTCCTCATTTTTGGTGGCACAACAAGTAGATGTTCCAACAATTTTTCTCCTTTCGTACGTTAACAAACATAAATATATTGTAAAAGTACAATTTCTTCACTGATAAAATTACACTTCAGTGACAAATTTTTTATATGTAACAAGCAATTCTCTAATGGCTATGCCCAAAGGCATTTTATAAATACACCTATATCACAACCGTGCTATTGATACATAAATGGTTGCATGTCATAATATCATTAACAAAATATTACCTGGCATACATATCACGTTCTGAATATTGTTTACACACATTTCATTTCACTGCTATTATTATCCCAAACGAGGAAACGTTTTTATAAACATTCAAGAAATAATATGTATGCCAGATGTTATGCAGTCCATGCAATTCTGGGATCACAGAGGTGGAGAACCTAATCAAATATATATAAGATGTTTTTGTTGTGACAGGAGCTTGTGGGGGTATGTGTACACCACTGGAGGTGGTATAAAACCCCCACGTTCGGACCTACACCCACTTAGGGCCCAATTGTGATGTCAGATGGATCGGAGTCCATTCAACATCACTTGGAAATGGAAGCAAACAATCTCCTGTCGTAGGTTCCAGCCCAGCTATTAGAATTTATTTTTTATTTATTTTATTTCCATTTATATAGCGCATTATCACCCCAGGGTCTCTAAGCGCTTGTACAAAAAGAAACCGGCACTACCGAAAGCAGCTAGAAAAACTTACAACACACCCCACGCTTCCCGAAAGAGTATGGTTTTTAGCATTCGACGGAAAGGCAGCAAATTTGACTCCTTACGGAGGTTGGTTGGTAGTTAGAATGCGACCGAACCCTGTTCATCGCAGTCCAATACTTTGCTGTGGGAGCATGCATTCCAAACAGAATGCATGCTCTCAAAGCAAAGAGCAGAGGTGTAGTTCATCCCTGCGAGAAACCCATTACAATGTAGTCATTACAACGCACTACATTTACAACGCAGTCATTACAACGCAACTGCCTGTACATCGCAGGCCATTACAACACAGCCATTACAACGTATGTCTCTACAACGCATGCCATTAAAATGCATGCCACTACAACACATGCCATTACATTGCTTTATAAGGTAAGTAATGGAGAATAGTAATTTTAATCCCTACACTATCCAACACTTACCCTACTGTTGCACTCACTGGATTGGGAATACTAATTTTTACCCCTACACTATCCAACACTTACCCTACTGTTGCACTCACTGGAGTGGGAATAATATTTTTTATCCCTACAGTATCCAAAACTTACCCTACTGTTGCACTCACTGGAGTGGGAATAGCAATTTTTACCCCTACACTCTCCATCACTTACACTACTGTTGCACTAAAAGTATAGGGCCCGGATCCCCCAGCATGCTCCATGCCCGCCCAAACCCACCAATTAATCAGGACTTTGAGATAAGGTGGGTGTCAAAAGGCCATGTTTAATGACAACACTCATAAACATGACAAAACATGATTATTAAAACACATATATAAGCAACACTTATTATTGAAGCATATAATCAAATTGCATTATCCATTATTCAAACTGTACAGATATTCTTCTTTCCCCCAGCACCAAGGGTCCCTCTGTTTCGCATCTCCCCAGGTTGAGATGCCCACGCAAGGTGCAACCCACCTGCGCCCCTGAGCGATGGGCCCCAGCCCTCGGGTCCTTGTCCGCCATTTCCAGGGCCCCACCTCTCGTCCACCAGGCTGCCTAGGAGGCTCGTACCTGTCGCCCTAGCCTCCCCAGCCGGTGGCCTCCATCCCCCTGCGGAGAGCTTACCTTCTCTCCCCTCAGTGCTGGCCTAGGGAGTGCGCAAGGCGGACTCCCGTCCATTTCGTAAGTCTCTATCAATGGTCCAATGTCTCTTCTCCGCAACACACCCCTTCACACTACTGCCTTAAAGGGACGGGTGGATGGGAGTTAAAAAGAATCTAGGTTTCACGCGAGGGAGTGAGGTCGAGCAGGGTGAGATCAGGTCCGGTGCAGGTGAAGGAAGAGGCCGAGTTCTTTGTGTACTTGACCTAAATAGGTCACGGCCTCTGCCCCCACGCCCCCACCGGACACGCGTCACCGCCCCGACCGGAAGCACTTCCTCAGGCCGGCCACCTACACAGCCAATGGCGTCGCGTGGGCCGGGGGGCCGGGCCCTAAAGGCGTGCTCGTCTAGCCTCGCCCTTTGTATAGGGCCCAGATCCCCCAGCATGCTCCACGCCCGCCCAAACCCACCAATTAATCAGGACTTTGAGATAAGGTGGGTGTCAAAAGGCCATGTTTAATGACAACACTCATAAACATGACAAAACATGATTATTAAAACACATATATAAGCAACACTTATTATTGAAGCATATTATCAAATTGCATTATTCATTATTCAAACTGTACAGATATTCTTCTTTCCCCCAGCACCAAGGGTCCCTCTGGTTCGCATCTCCCAGGTTGAGATGCCCACTCAAGGTGCAACCCACCTGCGCCCCTGAGCGATGGGCCCCAGCCCTCGGGTCCTTGTCCGCCATTTCCAGGGCCCCACCTCTCGTCCACCAGGCTGCCTAGGAGGCTCGTACCTGTCGCCCTAGCCTCCCCAGCCGGTGTCCTCCATCCCCCTGCAGAGTGCTTACCTTCTCTCCCCTCAGTGCTGGCCTAGGGAGTGCGCAAGGCGGACTCCCGTCCATTTTGTAAGTCTCTATCAATGTTCCAATGTCTCTTCTCCGCCACAAGGGAGACCAGGGCCCACAGGTCCGTCGCCCTTCCCCCCTTCAGACAAGTTCAGCACAAAGGACCATATCCCTTTGATCCAGGTATCTGTGCCAGAGTCAGATAAATGTACTCCATCATGGTAGAACATTGCAGCTCCTGAAATCATCTTGTGCGGGAGGTGTAGCAAGCGGCCCTTCTCTAAGCACAACTTTGCCAACTCCCCATTGAGACGTCTTACTGACACATTCAAAACCCTAGCCCGGATTCCATCACCCCACCATCATTGTGGGTTCATGCAAGATCATGCTATCCTGGCCTGAGGGAAGGTCCGCCCCAGCCAAGCAAATTCCGTGAGCAGTGCCTCCTTGACCGCCAAGCGTCCGCGGTCTATCATGTCGTTGCCACCCAGGTGGATGATGATCAACTCAGGGGACTTCTGTCCCTCACGCTCTCTGATCTCCTCCACAAGCCGCCGCAGATGCCAGATGCGCATTCCTCCAACACCGTGCCACAAAAATTCCGTTCCCTCCAAACTCGGTGGTTTCCGCACTCGCCGCTGTTGTAATCGCACTGCTGCCCGCCGAACGAACGAGTGTCCCAATACCCCCACCACCTTTCTCGGCATACTAATAATCGGAGAGGAAATAGAAAAGTTAGGCATAGGCATCTCATTGCGTTAAGTCACAGCAAATCAGGCCTTATGTACCGCCTGTAGCAATAGGACGACCAAAGGCCCACCTTCTTCACTGCGTTGGAAGACAACCCCACCCCCGCCGCTAAAGTAGCTACCCCTATCCTAAAGGAATGAGATGAGTAATTAGCGTCCCCCAGGCCCAGGTCTACCAAGGCCTTCTGCAGCACCGCTTTAAATTGGTACTTCGAAACACAGTCCCCATCCTCATGAATGAACAGAGCCTGACTCTTCCCCCAGGGGCGGATGGCTACGTATGATTGCATACATGCGACCGGGCAAATAGGTGCCTCCGGCGCGGGGCACAACTGTATCACTGCCCCTTTTCCTGACTGATCTGTTTTTGATTTCCTCAAGATCACCTCTAGACCACTGGTGTCAATTCTGGTGTCCCCGAACTGAATTCCCCCCCCATGATCTGTGCGGGACAATCTCCCCCAGGCGGAATGCCCCGTAAAAGGCTAGGGAGAACACCGCCGAGAATAAAGTGCACTCGAATGTAGAGGAGCACAGCCAAGGGAGGGCGTTCAATATGTCCCTCAAGGTCCTAACATCCAAAGGGCGTCTGCTATCCCGCTTGGGGCCCTCCCTCCTGGCCCAGCCTGACAAAGCTCTCTTGACTACAAATGACGCCCCGGGGTCATGGCAGCCCGCTAATCTGGCGAAGAAGCCCACTGCAGACACATAAATCCTAGCATAAGAGAGTGATCTGTCCTGGTCGCTGATTGTTTGTAAAAAGTAATACATTGCTTGATCTGTAAACCAACTTGAAAACCCTGCTTCTTGCACCAATGTCCTGTAACACAAGAAACTCTGCTGGTATGCTTTCCGAGCGCGGTCACTCAATGAGGCACCTACCAGCCCCGCTAAAGCGGGGCTCCAATCCTCCACAGTGATGGTGGGAACACTGTCATCCGGTCCTCCGCCTCGGGGTGGTATCTCCGGAATTCCTGCAGCTTAAAACGAGACAAAGCATCGGCAGCATGATTGTCAACACCTGGAATGTGTGCTGCCCTAAACAACAGATTCAATTTCAAACATGCCAGTACCCGGCGTTTCAACAGTCTCAAAATATGTCTACATGTAGCTCCTTGCCGGTTGATAGCCTCCACCACCGACATGTTGTCTGACCAAAATATAACTGATCTATTCCTGAAGCGCTCACCCCATATGGTTACTGCTACCAAAATTGGGAACAACTCTAAGAAGGCTATGTTTTTTGTCAATCCACTCTTATGCCATTCCTCCGGCCATTCCACCCCGCACCACTGTGAACCTAGGATTGCCCTAAAACCAATGCTGCCCGCAGCGTCCGTGAAGAGTCCTAATTCAGAATTGGGCACCGGGGGCAGGCGAAACTACAGCACCATTAAAGTTTGTCAAGAAGTCGTGCCAGACCTTCAAGTCGTCTCCAACCTCAGCCCGGAGGCGCACCCTGTGATGCTTCTGAGTAAGGCCCACCATAGCCCTGGCTATCGATCTGGAGAAGGGGCGGCCCATTGGGATGATCCTGAGGGCAAAGTTCAACTGACCCACCAAAACCTGCAACTGGTGAAGAGTTACTTTTGGACCGGCCAAAGCCGCATCAATTGCCCGGGAAAAAGCCTGCACCTTGTCTACTGGCAACCTGCATACCCCAGCCACCATGTCAATCTCGATCCCCAGGAAGGACATACATCTCGCTGGACCAACTGTTTTACCCGGGGCCAACGGAATATTAAACTCCCTGAACATGGACACCAACTTCTGTAACGCTTGAGCACATGCTGTTGAGGCAGCTGGTCCCATTACCATAAAGTCATCCAAGTAGTGCACCACTTCCTTGTAGCCTGTCCTGTGCGTAAACAACCACTGGAGCATACAACTAAAGGTTTCAAAGTATCTACACGAGACTGCACACCCCATAGGCATACACCGGTCATAGTAACATTTATTGGTGGTTTAACTGAAAGCCCAACAAATGATAGTCCTCAGGATGCACTGGCAAAAGGCGGAACGCTGATTCTATGTCTGTTTTGGCCATAATAGCATTCGGTCCTAGGGTCCTCAGTTTATTCAAGGCAGCGTCAAAAGATGAGTATGTCACTGAACAAAGGGCCGGGTCGATAGCGTCATTAACTGACTCCCCTTTTGGAGCTGACAAATTCTGAATCATTCTGAACTGGCCCTGCTCCTTTTTACGAACTACTCCCAGAGGCGAGCATACATAGCCAGGAAGGGGTGGGGCCGGGAAAGGGCCCGCCACGTGCCCCAGCCCCCGCTCCTTCTCCACCTTCAACTCCACTACCCTAGGCTGTGTCCTGGCTGACAATAAGTTATTGCAATATTCTACGGATGGAACGCCATGAGCCGGAATGCGAAACCCTTCAGAGAACCCAAAATACAACAATTTGGCTGCTGACCGGTCTGGGTACTGATTCAGCCAATAAATCAGTTTCCCTATGTCTACAGGAGTGGGCAACTTAAGGCTGAGAAGGCTTGGTGTCTTTGCCCCCTCCTCCTCTCTCTTTGGACTTTTTAATACATTTGAATTCAGGGTGGGAGGGATGCCCACAAAAGGAGCACGCATGCTTATACCTGCACTTGTCGTTGGACCAGGTGCACGCTTTTTTATTAAATGCCCAGTATGCCCCCTCTTCTCCCCAGACCCTCCCTGGGAAGTCCGAAAAGGCTGCCTATTGCCTTGGGATCCCCCTGACTTGCCATTCACGCTCTCTAGCCATACATTAACCTCCACCTGGTCCCATCCCATATCGGGGTCCTGCACCTTTTCCCACCTGAAATCTCTATCGTAATCCAGCCAAGCTGTGCCACCATGCGTCGTATGCGCCTTCAAAATCTTGTGCATGTAATATATCAATGACCCTGCCAACTCTGGCTTTTTCTCAATGACTACCGTCATAAACACCTGAAAGACAAAGAGCCAATTCGTGATAGATTCCTCTACTCTCGGTCTCCTGTCCCTAGAGGAGCTGTCCTTCCCCTCCCTGTCTTTGCTCTCCACTTCCCATCGTTTCGGTCTTATCAACGAGAAGATATCAACGTATTCTCCCTTCCAAATCTTTTCTTTTACTTCCAGAGACACATGTGTTGCCAAACAACCCGGTTTAGATAACACATACCCATGGCCCCCTCCAGCTTTCGCAACCCCTCCAGACTCATTGTTCACGCTCTCAGGCTTACCTCCTGAAGCATTAGTTGCTCATGGCAAGGTCGAAACCACTTGTTTCGCAGTCGGTATGCCAGGGGACTGTGCCTTCACTAGAATCGCCAGCTGTTCCCTAATCTCGCCAAGTGCACCCTCATCTGCCCTTCCTGGGGTCCATGGAGCGACGGCCGCTGTTGCAGACGCCGCTACCGGGGGAGGGGGAGGAGCCAACACCTGCGGTAACGCTCCCGCTCCGCCCACATCCTGTAGTGCAGACCCTTGGGTCAATGCCCTTAAGGCGCTTAGGATTTCCTGCAGCGTGCCCCCAGAACCCGAACCGCCCAACTGTAAAGGGGGAGGGGCGCTCGCCGCCCGTGGGCCAATCGCTGTAGCCATTTCCGGTACCACCGGAGCTGATCCCAGTGCTGCCTGGGCCCCCCGAATTTCTTCCAGAATAGCCCCAGACCCGTCCTCAGGTGGGGGCGCTACCGGCCCACTGGGGGCGCTGCTGCTCGGCACCACGGGCTGCTGTGAGTGAGGTATGGGGGCAGGAACTATCGCAATCACGGGCTCCAAAGGGACGCTTGTCGGACGGCTCCCACTTGCTCCCCTATTGTTCCTCTTATGTTTGCCCTGACCGCCCACTTTCTGTACCCTGAGCGTTTTCACCAAGGGCGGGAAAGCTGCTTTGGGGGGGACACCTTGCCTGCGGGGGGCGCTCTACACTGACTGAGGCCTCTCCCTCGGGCTCGGAGGGATGGTCCTCTGCCTCCCCTTCGCTGCTGTCCCCGTCCCCATTGAACTTCGCCAGCAGTAATGTGAGCAACTGCGCAATCTCCAGATCCTTGTCCTTGCGCTTGTGACTCTGACCCCTAGCTGGCATGGCTCGCTTGCGTTATGCGCGCTTTCTGTCTCGACAGGGGGTCTCACACTGCGCGCCTCAGCCCTCGCTGCTCTCCTGCCCACGCAACCCACCAGGTCGAGAGGCGGTGGTGCCGGGGCCCACTACCCACGCTCAGGGATCCTGTGTTCGGGCGCGGGCCCCAGAGACGCCCTACGCACCGTGAAAAAAGGAAAGAGGGAGGGGGTGAAAAGCCTGGTCTCCGAGCACCCGCCCACAGCCTACCGAGCCCCGACACCTCACCTGGCGAACTGGCTGCCGAACGTTTCAACCGCTCTCCTCCACTCCACTGCTCCGCTCCGCTCTCGAGGCTGTAGGCCACTCGCTGCTCCACCCAATCCTCCAGCAGCGAGGGAGTGGGATGACTACAGGAGAGGGGAAGCTACAGGTCGATGGGCCCAACAACTAGTTAAAAGTTAAAAAGAATCTAGGTTTCAGGCGAGGGAGTGAGGTCGAGCAGGGTGAGATCAGGTCCGGTGCGGGCGAAGGAAGAGGCCGAGTTCTTTGTGTACTTGACCTAAATAGGTCACGGCCTCTGCCCCCACGCCCCCACCGGACACGCGTCACCGCCCCACCGGAATCACTCCTCAGGCCACCTACACAGCCAATGGCGTCGCGTGGGCCGGGGGGCCGGGCCCTAAAGGCATGCTCGTCTAGCCTCGCCCTTTGTATTATGCGTTGTAATGGTATGCGTTGTAATGGCATGCGTTGTAATGGAATGTGTTGACAATGTAGTTTCTAAAAATGTGTTGTGATGGCATGCGTTAGAAAATCATGCGCTGTAATGGATGTTGCAATGCAAAAACCGTGTTGTAAAGGCACGCGTTGTAAATGTTTGCGTTGTAACATGTCCTAGTCATCTCTGCACCACTGACACCGGGTACAGAGATCAACAGGGGGGCACCATATATACCTTACACCCATGGGGGGCCTGTTGGAGGCCCCCGAAGACAGTTATCTGATGCCTTTCTGTGTCGGAAGTGGGAAACTGCCATCGAAACCCCTCAGCAGTAAAGAGCCAGCCGAAGGATTACTGCAGGCCTTCAGAATGGCAGACGGGCTCTCCGAGTCTGTCATCAGTATACAGAACTCCTGTGTGTAATCATTTCTGACCGACTCCTTCAAAATGGGTCGGTTTGAAATATTTACAAACAGAAGATTACGATGTGGTAAGGATGGCTCAGACCGAGGGTTGGAGCCATTCCTTACTGCATCATAATCGGGCCCTAAGTGTGGTATTTTTTACCATGATGCCTGCCCCTTGGTTGCGGGACTTTTTTATGTCTATTGTAAAAGTTTTTCTAAACCTGTAGAGGGCGGTGATAACCAGGATTTACAAGACTCCTCTTCACCTGGTGGTGATGTTCCCCGCGCTGGTCTTTAATCTTTTCTTACTGCTCCCTGGTGTGCCTTTGAATTCAGAGATTTATGTGTAGAAAATGCATAATGTAGCCTTGAACAAACTGTACGTTATTCACAAAAGTACAGCGTATGTGAAGGAGGCCTATGTGTCCGTAATGAGTGCAGCTTACTCATTGATTAACATGCACAGTTTTGAATGGAACTGTGAAACTTGCATGAACAGAGAAATTAAGGACATGTGTTAAATTTGGTGCGCAATGACAAAGTAGCAGCTTTGTGGATATTCACAAAGGTGTTTAAATGCAATTGTTGAAATTATTCGAGCCTAAGCGTACCTACCAGAAGTCATGCAGAAGGTGCACCAATCAATGCAGGATGCCGCAGCTGTGTATAGTAAGGGGGGCAAGTTAGAATAATAAAAAGTAAACAATAAAATATGATGAATGAATATAATGTATGAACTGATGGATCACTCTTCTAGCAGCCGTGGAACGTGCAGGTAAGAGGGGTGGGGTGGTGGGTCCGGGGGGGAGGGGGGGGATTTCGACAGATGATTACTAGGGAAAATTAAATAAATAAATAATTAATTTTCCCTCGTCATCGTCCGTTGAAATCCCCTTCCCCAACCGGCCCCATCGCTCTTACCTGCACGGGCCGCGGCTGCCTTCAATTATGAGAATAAAGGTTCTGATGCCCCCCCTGGGAAAAGCTTAACTTGCCCGACTCTCCGGTGCTGATTATTTCCTTCCATGAGATGGCCAAACATGATGAACAGGACATCCAATGTCAGGGTATCGTGGCCAGTGTCTAAAAGGTAAATGAAGTTGAGGGTAGGTAGCTCCATAGAGGGCTGGTGGTTTTAGGGTTGGTGCTCCATGGAGGAGACTCCGAATTCATAATGGAGTGTCACTGCAGGGGACGGTGTTTCCAGGTGGGGTGGAGCTCCATGAAGAGAATGGTGGTGTGGGTTCACTGGAACAGGAGTGATGGCTCCAGGACTACACCAGACCACCTGCTGCATAAACACCAGTAGGAACAGCTTACGGCTACTCTGAAAAGTTGCTAAAACTGCCCCCCTTGTAAGCTTATCAACTTTTACAAATGCAAGCAAAGTTAGGAGTCACTTGATTCTCATATTTGTGCATCCCTCGAAAACAGTTGCAGGTACCAAAGTATGCGTATACCACAACTTATGCATGCATCATTCTTTTCTTCATACATACCCACAAATGATACTCACATGTAGTGAATTAGAAAAGATTATATTTGCTTGAAAGGTGAGATTCTATTGACAGCACACCAAAATCTATTTAAATTATTACATATTACATAATAGTATAATAGGATTCACACAAAATAAGGATAAACAATGGTCCAATGTAGAATCAAAAAAAGAGGCCCTCTTCAATCAGCGTTAGTTATGTTTATTCTTCTTTATTCAAAGTTCATTAAAAACAGGTTTTTCCAGCATACACATCGCCTGCCAACACGTGTTTCGTCTCCCACATGCATGTTTATCCTTATTTTGTGTGAATCCTATTATACTGGTGACAACAGTTCCATCTTGTATTCGTGCAATACGCACACAAAGACTGTAATAATTTAAATAGATTTTGGTGTGCTGTCAATAGAATCTCACCTTTCAAGCATTGTGTTTGGCTGTACAATCTTGTGCACCAATATAGCACCTTTAGGTAGTAGGTGCTTTGAGTTCCTTAAGCACCCAGTGTATACTATTTTGACCATGTTCAATCACAACGCATAATTATTAATTGAAATATATTGTTGTTTATGAATGTTGCTGACTTTTCCAGTTTCTGGACACTACTACCTTCTCTTATAGAAAAGATTATAATTGACACATAAAACTACATGTACATTACATTTTATGTAACTTGCTTTTTATATATTCTTTGTTCTCTAAACCAGCCATCTAAACATTCAAAGGATTTCCCCATTTCAGTGGGTACCGGCTATCTGCTTACACATAATGATCTATTGACTATCTTGGGCATATGTAGAAGGAAATGCCGCAGCATGGCGCTGCAGTGAATTTTGCAGTGTCGCCCTGCACCATTTCCAAAATGCAGAGAGACGCTGTATTTACAAGAGTATGGCACACCCCTATGATTTCCCGAGTGCTGACTCTCAAAATAGCTGCCTAGCGCCAACACAGACACCCTTGCGTTATAGCGCATGGGTGTCTGTGTTGCAGGGATGATTGTTTATGTGTAGGTAGGTGTCCCTTCCTGCACATAAAAAATCGATAATGGCGTTTTGCTCTTTCTATGTGTGCTACAGATTGCAGCACACATAGAAAAAGCAAAAACGAGGAGAAATAAAAGTATTTCTCCTTCTTGCGCCAATCTAACGCATGCTTTTTCATGGCGTTAGGTTTTGACGCTGACTCAGATTTAAACATCCTTCTAAATCTGGGGAAGCATAAAAAAAGCAATGGGCAATGCGGTGGAACGCCCACAGCAACATCTATTGCCCGCCTCTTTAACATAGAACTCTCCGTGAAAGGGTACCATATTTGCAAAGTAGCGTTATGCCACAAAAAGTGGCTTAATGCCACTTTGAAATTATGGAGCAGGACATTGCACCACCGGAACATCAGTCAAATTGACGTTCCGGTGGTGCAATCCCTTGGTAAATAGGCCCCCCTGTGTATTTCCTGGGGCTGTTTAGTTTTTTACAGTTTTCAACTCTACAGCTTCCGCCATTCCGTTGGCCAAGGCATTCAATCCCTTTTCTGTGAAAAATCTCTTACTGAGGTAACTCCTGAGCTTTCCCCTTTCAGTGCTGGAATCTTAGGGGCACATGCATCAATGAAAATTGCATTCGCAAAGGGTGCGAATCGCAAAACTCGACAGTTTGCGAATGCAATTTCATTATTTGGGATGCATCACAATTTTTGTATTGTTCGCAGTTTAAGAAATCGCAAAATTGCGATTTCTTAAATTGCAATTACATTTAAGGAATCTAAAATTGAGATTCCTTAAATGCAATGCATCAAACTAAAAAAAATTGCGATTTCGCTGATAGGGGGAGCAAATTACCATAAAGTTGACCATGATGGTAATTTGCGAAAACTTTGAAAAATGCACTAAAGTGCATTTTTCAAAGTTCCATTTGGGGCATGTGTGTGTGCAAGATGTACATATAGGCAGATTTCAGGGGTGCAACAGGGTGTCCTTTTGACACCCTGGCACCCTTGAAATTGCATTCTCAATTTGCGATTCTCTAATTGAGAATCGCAAATTGAGAATGTCTTCCCATTCATTCCTTTGGGCCTCTAGGCCCATAGGAATGAATGGAGAAGTATTCCTTAATTGTGATTCGCAATTTGCGAGTCGCAGTTAAGGAATTTTAAGAAATCGCAATTTTTTTAGCGATTTCTTCATGCATAGCCTTTTGCAATTCCTTATTAGCGAATCCTTATTTTTCACTAATAAGGAATCACAAATGGCATTGTTGATGCATGTTGGTCTAAGGCTTTGATCTTCAAACTGGGGGGGGGGGGGAGTGGCGGGAGGTGGTCCCCCCTTACAGAGGCCTGAATAGTTCTCAGGAGGCTGTCAGACTCTGGGCAAGAGGAGCATCATGCTGAAAACAGTATTGTGTTTCTAGTAAAAAAGAAAATGTAGAGATAGGGAGCCACTCTGTGACGGCCCACTAGTAGGACGATTTCTCACTCTAGTACTGGCTCAAAGTAGGTGTCACGGGGACTTCAAGTAACCCTAATAGTTTCTCCCCATTTCTGGTAAAGGATCACACTGTGAATATTTCTATGCTTCAGGGAGACCAGGCGGTCAATAGCGCTTTAGCAATCATGATTTGACTGCATTTTTAAAAGGTTTAACTAAACATAACTGCAATGTTTAAAGTGTTAAATATGATTGGAGCTGCCAATTTTATGGAATACTTCTAAAAAAGATATGCTATATTTCTGTGGGGGGATATTTTTGTACACAGGGCAAGATCACAGCATTAAAAATATTGAAGGCCACTGCTCTAAGACAAGGCAATATGACATTCAGACCAGCTCATCTTCCAGTTTGGCACATTTTCTATTTTCTGTAGGCAACTGGGCTGCTTCTAGAGCTCGATGGGCTACCATGATGCTACCATGAAAGCCCACATGGCGCAATCCTGGTCTGAACCTGAGGCAGTGCAGGGCTAGTGTGAACATTTTCGTTGGGCTGATTTTAGTTTCAACTCTAACTCTTCCTATTGTTGGGCAAATATGGCTCAATAATAATGGGGCATATTACCAACAACTAGCGATAATTATCGCTATGTTGGTTTAGCGGGGACATTTTTATCACCGGGCTGCAGCAATTTTTATCGCTTAGGAACCTTGCTATTATCAAAGTATATCTCCTAAGCGATAAAAATCGGCCGAAATGCATGAATATCGCTGAAAAGTCAGCGATATTCATGCATTACGAGCTAATGCTCTTAGCCATGTTATCCACCTACCATTGGATAACATGGCTAAGAACTGCTCAGGGGCAGGTGTTAGCTTTTGGAGATATTCACGCTTAGCGCGAATATCTCCAAAAGTTGGTAATAGGAGATAGCGATGTTAGCGACTGTTTCCAGTCGCGAACATCTTAGCACGCCCACTTTGCATGTCATTAGTGATAAATATCACTGACATGCAAAGCGGGGCCCAAGATGGTCGCTATCTCCTACTAGCTGTCGTTAACTGGTGTTAGCGACAGCTAGGTAATAGGGAGATAATTTTATCTCCGCTTTCTTGGCTTTTAAAGCCAAAAAAGCGGAGATAAACCCCCTTGATAATATGCCCCAATGAATGAGCTGCAAAATGTCAAATTGTTTGGAGGGTCAACATTTCTTTCAATAGAAGAATAAGACTGATCTACATAGTAAAAAATAATTGTAAGACCGACTGGAGTATGTTAATGTTAATGTTATTGCAATTTATCGAGCACAAGTGTTACCCAAGGGTGTCCTGGCGCTGTGTGAAATCCTATAGTATTGCTAACCAATTCTTGAAAATTCTCCAGAAAAAAATAAACAAATGTTTCTTTATGCGTTCCTAATTCATTGTAACAAATTCATGTTGTGTGTGGCTCTGTGAGCTGAATGTTCATTGCCAATGAGTTTTGATGAAGGTCATGACTTTGATTCTTGAAAAGGCAGTCTCAGCCCTCTATTCTTGGGAGGTGGGTAAATTAAGCACCATAAATTAGGTAATAGTAACATCTATTATTTGCAGAGTTTAGAAACAAAAATGACGTTTAGCACCATAGATTAAAAAAAAACAAGTTGTTAACTTCTTTTATCAGGCAGAAATCAAGAATTTCACATTGTGCACCCTGCCTCATGGTGCTGCTGGCAGCCCTGCTTCAGAGCTCGTTGCAGATTCAGAGCCTCTTGGCTTTGTGCCGATGCCTGCTTATAACCTTTGGACTTTGCCAAAAGGACTATTCGTTTCCAGAGAGAGGACTAAACGAGTATTCCCTAGATAGACCACATCACAGGAGGTGTTAGATTTCTATAGAGGAGAACACTTTTCTACCTGCTCACGAGCACACGATGTGGCTGCCAATTAAGCTGTGATTCATTTAATGCAATCGTTGCTCCGTATGCACAGTTAAATTGACAGCAACAATGCACGCTTTTTCAGGTAGCTTAAAGTTTGGTCCCAGATGAGTAACACTTTCACTCATATTTGTTCATTGAACTCTCGCACTTGTACTAGCATGTTGATAATGAGAGAACAAAATAAAGTTACAAATTAAATGTTCTTCATTGCAATCGGTGTAAAACAGATTTTGGAAATAAACAATATCAACCATTTATTTCAGTTTGTATAACTTATTTTGTCACAGACTTACGAAACACCGCTTATGAGATTACTGTTTTACGAAATCTCAAATTGTATAAATCACTGCAGGTTGTAATGTAAGTTTTTCTTTGAGTCTACATGATTGAGCTGTACTACATCAGAAATAACGGCTCAATCATCAATACAATTAAATCATGTAACCCGATCAACATTGTACTTTTCAAGAGCATCAAAATAAAGCCTAGAAATTCAGGCTTTGCGAGAAAAAAAGCAAAAAAGAAACCCAAGTAAGAGAGGACTAAGGGCCAGATGTATCAAAGGGTTTTGCCCATTCTGTGTCTATGGAGAAATGTGTTGATACATATGGCCCTAAGTGATCAAATTAAGTCTGCCTGAGGACATTTTGCGATAGCGGCATTTTTAACTTCCAAATTCCCTCTTTAAAGGTGAAATACAGGGGGAAAGCTATTGCAGTTTTACGACAAGGGAAAAGGTAAAAAGGCAAGATGTAAGATGAGAAGTATATATCCTTTCTTAGCCAAGTGACAATTCCTTGGCTGGGCATGCAGGGTGAAGTGTCCATTTTGTATAAGTATAGGACGCAGATCACCTTTTGCAAAGCTGCGTCACCATTTTGGGTTGGGAGCCACTCCATTCCTGAAAACATGATTTAAGACAAGGGTTTTGTTTTGACTTAAACTGGGTTCTCCCTTGTGTCTGCACAAAGCTATACCTCTCTGAACAGCTCTAATTAGAGTGAAACACTGTGTCAGGGGTTGCTTTTACTAATTTCAGGTTGGCCTGAGTTGGTATTTTACCAATTCAAAGCTGTAATACTGTGCCTGGAGTGATAAATGACTTTGTCATTTTACAGCTCGGCAAGGACAGCACTGTGCTAGTCCTATGCTTAAAGACTTTGCTATAGAAATGGCAAAAGACTTTGTCCTTTTCTTTCTCGGCATGGATAGCAAAGTGCTGATCCTATGCTTAAAGACTTTGATTGAAAAACAGACATATGAGGTGAGCAAATCTAGAGTATCGCTAGTGTTGAGAGTGCTCTAACAGGAGCTGCTTTCCACCTAAACTGGAGAACTACACAGTGTTCTCTCTTTCTTTTTTGCATCATTTATGCGTCACTCTATGCCTGAGAGGGTTTTGTTTTATATATATATATTCATTCAAAAAACCATAGGTTTCACACATGATATAGCTAGGAATTAGCATTTAAAAAACCATGCAAATTCATTGAAAAAACTATAGGTTTCACACGTTATAGTTAGCTGAACATTTCTCTCATACAAAACCTTTGAAATTCCTCCGTTATAGTTAGCTCAGTTAACTATAACTTGCGCGCCCGCAATGCACTGCTGATGACATCCCATATACCATCACTCATGACATGGTCAGTGACATCACTCATGACATCACTGATGACATCTCAAATGACATCACTGATGACATCATCCACTGAATGTGTGTCTTTCTGAAAAATAAATATTTTTATATATGTATATCTAAAGGTCGATGGAAGAATAAATGGGTAAATTAGTGTCTAAATGGATGTTTTCTTTGTAAATTTCATTGTATAACTGACGCATTAAGTGTATCTTAGTGAATACATGTATTAGCGAGTAATGTTTAAATATGTAAATATCTGTATCAGTGTCTCACTTTGTGTATAAGTGGCTGCATGGGTTGGTGAGTAGCTACACAAGTGTCTATATGGGTTATTAGTTGGTTTTTTGAGTATCAGAATGAGTGTCTGTATGGTTTGGTGGCGGGTATTACTTAGGGCACATATGCATGAATGACTGACTCACTGTTTGTATGTGTTTTGAAGACAGCATGTGTGCAGGACTACACCGATGGATGAATGTGTGTATGGGTGTACTAGTGAGTGAATGACTGCCTGAATACTGTCTTTATGAGTAGGTACATATGTTTTAAACATGTGTGAGTATCGATGTATTTAAGTAAGGATATATGACAGTGACAGATTCAAAAAGTTCCTGTATAAATAAGTATGTGTTTCTATCACTGATTGTTTAAGAGAGTAAGTATATGCACGTTTCTGTAAAAGTAAGTGTAGTGGTGTATGTATAGCTGTATATGCAAACAAATGGATGTTTGATAGTTTATTTGCATGTGTGAGTATGTGTGTGAGTAACTGTATGGATGAGTGTCGGTGTGTAACAGTATTTATAAGTATACGAGTACATGTGATGAGTGAGTACATGTATAAGTGACTATATAGAACTGTTGGTGAATGATTGCATGGGTATCTAGATGGCGGAATTACTGAATAGGTTGTTGGTAAGTGGTATTGGTATCTCCATTTTTAAAAATGTTTTACTTTCTATTTCTGAAGGTGTGTATCAAAGGTTATATTACACCAAAAAGAGGTCTGCCATTCGTTCACAAGGATGATATCATCAGTGATGTCATCAGTGATGTCATTTGAGATGTCATCAGTGATTTGAGAAGTCCCCCTACTGGGAGGAGAACAATCCGGTGCACAGCGTTGAGACCGTAGTCTTGTTCCATGAGCCAATTAATCAAAAATCTGCATATGTGTTTTAACACTTTTAATCTTCAGTTAGTGAATATTCCTGCATATTCAACAGTGTTGTGGTTGTATAAGCCACTGCAAAGTCTATAATTCGAGCATTGTAATCCTTAACACAAGATCCCGATGCATTTCGGGCGAAAGCCCTTTCTCAAGGGAATGCTCTACAAGAAAAAACAAATGTAACCAGAATGAATGTTGTGAAATCAAAGTAAAAGCGCGATCGAATTCACTCATACATTAGCCGGCAGTGATGTCATCAGTGATGTCACTGACTATGTCATGAGTGATGTTATATGTGACGTCATCAGCAGTGCATTGCGGGCGCGCAAGTTATAGTTAGCTGAGCCAATTATAACGGAGGAATTTTAAAGGTTTTGTATCAGAGAAATGTTCAGCTAACTATAGCGTGTGAAACCTATGGTTTTTTCAATGAATTTGCATGTTTTTTTAAATGCTAATTCCTAACTATAACGTGTGTGAAACCTATGGTTTTTTCAATGAATTTGCAAGGTTTTTTAAATGCTAATTCCTAACTATAGCATTTGTAAAACCTATGTTTTTTTCAGTGAATTTCAAAGGTTTTGTAAATGATAAGTTATAAATGTATTAATTATTATGTCTTTCTTTTTACACTAATTTCTTATACTTTTAACATACATATTTATATCTATTTAATTTTTTAGATTATAGTTCATATTCTTATTATAAAATATTAACAAACCTAAATTGCAAAGTAATTTTTGGATTAATTATTGCTTGACTTCGGTTGCAAGTATAACACTGCAATGCTCTGGGGCCCTATGCTTACAAAGCTGTATCAATCCTTACACCTGCTTCAAGCATGTGCAAGGTTTTGACGCAGCTTAAGCTCAAAAGTGACTTAATGAAATGTTATACATTTCATTCAGTCACTTTTAGGAGGCCTTGCCGCACCCCCTTCTGCACAGAAAAGCCTCTTCTGGCGCAGGGCTTTACAATGTAATGCACCCTCCAGATGCGTCACATTGTTAACTGCACACACCATGGCACATCTTTTGCACCACCGCTGTGTCACAAAAGTGACGCAACAGCTGTGTAAAAGAGGCACAAGGGGATTGTAAATCCGCCCCTAACACATACAAATTCACCCAGGCAGTTTCACCAGCAGCGCAAATTGAAGCATGGACTTCGAACATATTTATGTACATATGTTACATTCAAGTGCTTCGCACATACTACAGTATACTATAGGTAAACACCTTATAGATTTATGCTGTAGCACTTCCTTATAGTTCTGCACTTTCACATTCTCCATACACTAGTAATATATTAATTCATTCATTTATGAACTACACATTCATTCTGACAAACCTTTACACACTAACATAGAAATATAGTTATTTCTTTGACAAGTGAAGGTAGTTCTAAAAAGAAGTTTTTTTGTTTTGTAATTTTTGTGTGTTTTCTCAACAAATTCCAAGCGGAACAAAAGAATGAAAAAAAGAACAACTAATGTCGAGGACAGCAATGATCCTGTATCCTGCATTTTATCAGGTCGATATACTGTTCCCCATAACACAAAAGTTTATTGCAATAAATGCAAAGAAATTTAACTTTAGCAAAGTCAAAATCAATATGTGGGTGTGGACTGCTTGCTGAAAATGCTGCCGCAGTTGGAGTGCTTGGTGTAGCAGCAGGTGGCTTCTCGTGCAACCTCCGTCTTTCAGCTCGAGCAAAGTTCTTGGGGTGCAAGTTCTCCAAGTGTCGCACCATATTTGCTGTGCAAAAGGATTATTTTTTACATGGATCACCCCTTGAAAGAGTTGTTTGGCAAATTTTACAGGTTACTTTTACAGCATTAACTTTTTTTTGACCTTCTGGAAAAGTGAAAAACTTCCAAATTAGAGCTTCTTTCCTCTTCTTTGGAGCTTCTTCAGGAATGAAATCTCCCTCTGAAGAACTGCTGGAAGATGACTCCATTGCTCTTATTATGGTGATCTTCCTTCTATTTGAGATGATTCTCACAACAAATGCTTCTTCTTAGAAAGTCAAAGTCGAATAATTATAATGGGACGGAACTTTCAACACTCGCTATAGGAAAAGTTACGAACCAATCAAATCTCTACTTTTAAAGTCATATGGCTTTAGGTATGCTTATGATGAGCTTGCGCAGCTCTTTCAATACGAGTATGCATGATGTTCTACCGCAATTTGTGTAATTCTTTTTAAAAGTAATATATGATTATTACAAGTTTAAAAAACATTCATAGTTATCCCAAATATCTGCCCTTAGTATGTACATTAAATACATACATGTTTTAAACCAAGTAGAAACATTGCCCCCTTTCACATACAGAACGCCGTACATGACGTCACACAGAAGCTTTAATGCGACGCGTAACGTCAAAGCATATTCGTACCGTATTTGCGGGTACAAGCTGAGTATGATAAGCAGTACAAACCATGGTGCGATCACCCTCTCAGCCACAAATCAGAGCGCAGGGCGCGCTAAGAAGAATGTTTAGAAGTACTGACTCATTGCAGCCCCGATTCTGGGCCTGCCTCTGCGTACATTATAACACCGCCCCATCTCTCTCTGTTGTTAATTGTTAGTGCACACACTCATACTTGCACATGAGCGCTGCACACCCGCCCACACTACCCACATGCCACCACCTAGCATGCTTGCTATCATTTACCCTGGAAACCAATACATTAGTCAATGTGATGTCCCCCAGGGCCATCATTCTTATAGACCGTGAAAACGCTACCAATGACGGCCCAGGGCTTGGTTTGGTCAGCCCCCGCGGTTCCCATATAATGCGGGCACTGACGTGAGCACGCTCTCTTTTGCCTGCCTCTGCTGCGATGACAGACAGACTGTCAAAAACTCCCCAGACTCAGGGAAACCACAGCCTTTCAAGACACGACAAAAGACGACAGAAACAAAGGTAAGAGAAGACGTCACAACATCAGCCTCCACTGTAAATTGTATATGCATAATATTAGTTTTTTAACCTTCATATGGCTTTCCTACCCCTCAATGGTTTTAAATTGCACTTACATAATTGAAATATTTCTTTATAAGTCACAAGGTCCTATACACCTCTAAACTTAAAAATTGTGCGTGCATAAATTTCTGTGTCGTATTTCTGTACTACGCCACGTGCTTAGGCCTCTATTATTATTTATTGTGCGTCCATGATAGTATATTTTTTTCTGCGTCACGGCGTCGTCCCAGGCCTTTATTAACTTATTGATCTTCCTTTGTTTGCTGGAGCTGCAACACTCTTAACTATGGAATATTAAGAACCCACATTAAAATTCACTTTTGATAGTAGTTACGCAACTCAGTTTCAATGACTAAACAAAATGTCCTTTTGTTTCCTTCACCAAACATTGTTCAGAAGCAACCACGGCCTATAGAGCAACAGCAATGGAATTCTCTGCAGCTTATTGAATATACTTTGATATATAGAAGAAGAGTTCAAGTCGAGTGGTGAACTCCGGTGGCCGCACTCTTTATACAAGGTAAGCACAGCAGCCTAGATCTACAAAGCCTTCATAGGAATGCATTAGAAATAAGTCGGCATAACAGGCGTCAGTAACACAGTAGGCACTTCCACATAGACACCACTTGAACGCAGCACTATAACAAGTAAAATGTACCAGGTACATTGCACTCGTAAAACTGTAGTGTAACTTTTATTTATGAAAGGAGAGAGGGCCATATTATCAAACCTTGGCAACAGAATTATTGCCACTTTATCGTCAGGAAAGTGGCGATATTGGGTTTGATAATATACTCTATGAAATTCCAATTGAAGCTCATGTTAGATGTGAAGGACATCTGACATGAGCTTCGATTGGAATTCCATTGAGCATATTATCAAACCCATTATCGCCACTTTAGCGACACTTTCCTGCCGATAAAATGGCAATAATTTTTGTCGCCCAGGCTTGATATTATGGTCCAGAGTGCGTAGTGTACAGCAGCTTCTCTGTAAAATGTATAATTACCTCCGAGCAGTGACAACACATAGGTTACAACAGTCTGAAAGCGATAGTAAATCTACGTCTGGTTCAACAAAAAATCTCAACTCCAGACTCTGCAACACAGTTTTAATTTTGTTTTTTCTCTCTCTCACTCTCTGTGACATCATGTCTCTATCTCTCTTAAACGTAGACACTGCTGTCTGCTTGGACGTGTAGAAGATCTGCTCAAATTAAGTTGTCAACTCCACTTCCTAATGTGTTTGGCGCAAAGTTTACACAACGGTAAGCACAGAGGCCTAGATCTACAAATCCTTCATAGGAATGCATTAGAAATAATTCGGCATAACGGGCGTCAGTAACGCAGTAGGCACTTCCATATAGACGCCACTTGAACGCGGCACTATAACAAGTAAAATGTACCAGGTACACTGCACTCGTAAAACTGTAGTGTTAGCTTTATTTGTGAAACGAGAGAGGGCCATATTATCAACCCTTGGCGACAAAATTATCGCCACTTTATCGGCAGCAAACCGCCGCTAAAGTGGCCATAATAGGTTTGATAAAATGCTCTATGTAATGTATGTAATGTAATGTATAGGCATTTATATAGCGCACTACTTACCCGGAGGGTCCCAAGGCGCTTCGACCGCTGCGAAACCCTTCCTGGCTTCCCTGAGAGATGGTCCCTTAATGGGTATCTCCAGGGTGAGACCAGGCATCCCCGGCGGTCTGGTGGGGCCGTTAGTGAAGATGAGGCAAGCTAATGCCCAGAGTTGCCGAGTGTGATCGCTGATCAGAGTGGGCACCGAGGCGAGAGAATTATCGAGTCCGCTGACCCTGGTCCAGAAACCTGCCGCACCGGGAATCGAACCCTGGTCCCGGGCCGTCCTCTGCTCTCGGGTCTGCCGCCTCTAACCAGTGAGCCACACTACTCATATGGAATTCCAATCGAAGCTCATGTTAGATATTAAGGACATCTGACATGAGCTTTCATTGGAATTCGATAGAGCACATTATCAAACCCATTATCGCCACTTTAGCGACACTTTTCTGCCGATAAAGTGGCAATAATTTTTGTTGCCCAGGCTTGATATTATTGCCCAGAGTGCGTAGTGTACAGCAGCTTCTCTGTAAAATGTATAATTACCTCCGAGCAGTGACAACAGATAGGTTACAACAGTCTGACAAACTGATCATCAACCTTACTACGCCACTTTTGAGTCACTTTTAACATGGGTAAAGTGATGCAAAGAGCTAGTAAATCTACGTCTGGTTCAACAAAAAATCTCAACTCCAGACTCTGCGACACAGTTTTAATGTTGTTTTCTCTCTCTCACTCTCTGTGACATCATTTATATTTCTCTCTTAAACTTAGACAGTGCTGTCTGCTTGGACGTGTAGAAGATCTGCTCAACTTAAGTTGTAAACTCCACTTCCTAATGTGTTTGGCGCAAAGTTTACACAACGGTAAGCACAGAGGCCTAGATCTACAAATCCTTCATAGGAATGCATTAGAAATAATTTGGCATAACGGGCGTCAGTAACGCAGTAGGCACTTCCATATAGACACCACTTGAACGCGGCACTATATCAAGTAAAATGTACCAGGTACACTCCACTCGTAAAACTGTAGTGTTAGCTTTATTTGTGAAACGAGAAAGGGCCATATTAACAACCCTTGGCGACAAAATTATCGCCACTTTATCGGCAGCAAACTGCCGCTAAAGTAGCCATAATAGGTTTGATAATATGCTCTATGGAATTCCAATCGAAGCTCATGTTAGATATGAAGGACATCTGACATGAGCTTCGATTGGAATTCCATAGAGCATATTATCAAACCCATTATCGCCACTTTAGTGACACTTTTATGCCGATAAAGTGGCAATAATATTTGTCCCCAGGCTTGATATTATTGCCCAGAGTGCGTAGTGTACAGCAGCTTCTCTGTAAAATGTATAATTACCTCCGAGTAGTGACAACAGATAAGTTACAACAGTCTGACAAACAGATCATCAACCTTATTACGCCACTTTTGAGTCACTTTTAACATGGGTAAAGTGATGCAAAGAGCTAGTAAATTTACGTCTGGTTCAACAAAAAATCTCAACTCCAGACTCTGCAACACAGTTTTAATTGTTGTTTTCTCTCTCTCACACTCTCTGTGACATAATTTCTCTTTCTCTCTTAAACTTAGACACTGCTGTCTGCTTGGACATGTAGAAGATCCGCTTAACTTAAGTTGTGAACTCCACCTCCTAATGTGTTTGGCACAAATTTTACACAACGGTAAGCACAGAGGCCTAGATCTACAAATCCTTCATAGGAATGCATTAGAAATAATTCAGCATAACGGGCGTCAGTAACGCAGTAGGCACTTCTATATAGACACCACTTGAACGCAGCACTATAACAAGTAAAATGTACCAGGTATACTGCACTCGTAAAACTACAGTGTTAGCTTTATTTGTGAAACGACTGAGGGCCATATTATCAACCCTTGGCGACAAAATTATCGCCACTTTATCGGCAGCAAACTGCCGCTAAAGTGGCCACAATAAGTTTGATAATATGCTCTATGGAATTCCAATCGAAGCTCATGTTAGATATGAAGGACATCTGACATGAGCTTCGATTGGAATTCCATAGAGCATATTATCAAACCCATTATCGCCACTTTAGCGACACTTTCCTGCCGATAAAGTGGCAATAATTTTTGTCGCCCAGGCTTGATATTATGGCCCAGAGTGCGTAGTGTACAGCAGCTTCTCTGTAAAATGTTTAATTACTTCCGAGCAGTGACAACAGATAGGTTACAACAGTAGACAAACAGATCATCAACCTTATTACGCCACTTTTGAGTCACTTTTAACATGGGTAAAGTGATGCAAAGAGGTAGTAAATCTACGTCTGATTCAATAAAAAAATCTCAACTCCAGACTCTGCGACACATTTTTTATGTTGTTTTCTTTCTCTATCACTCTCTGTGACATAATTTCTCTTTCTCTCTTAAACTTAGACACTGCTGTCTTCTCGGACGTGTAGAAGATCAGCCCACCTGAAGTTGTCCATCCCAGTGGCTGCAGTGTTTGGCTGCAAGCTTTATACAATGGTAAGCACAGAGGCCTAGATCTACAAATCCTTCATAGGAATGCATTAGAAATAAGTCGCTATAACGGGCGTCAGTAATGCAATAGGCACTTTCATATAGACAACACTTGAACAGGGCACTATAATAGAACAGGAATATACGAGTCACACTGCACAACTAAAACTGTAGAGTTACCACAACTTGAAATGCTTCAGCTCATTTACTCACATCTACATAATTCTAAACTCTAATTGTCTTTTTTCTTTTGCAGATTACCAATCGGACACCTTTTGGAATCCATTTCACAAATTCTTTATAACATTGTTTAACTTATTTTGCCAGTTCTAATATAGTTATAATTGAGTTTCGTTTATATTTATTGTTTAATAAAAGGTAATTAAAAAACTACATACTTCTTTTATTTTGTGGGGAAGGGGTATAACGGTCCACAATAAAAATAATGTTGATATACTATAGTAAGATATTCAAGACTAGGATTGAAAACTACTGAGTTCTAACTAGCTGATATAATAAATACAACAGTGAGAAACTACTAAGATGGAGGTGGACGGAGTACGTAATCAACGTTTGGCGCCTCGGCACTACCTTTCAAATTAATATATAAAAAATATGACTATTAATACTGTAGAAAAGTACAGCACCGGATGAATCACACGAACCGGGAAAAGAAAGCGACAGATTTACTAACTGATATAAAGAAAGGTTTGCTTGTTGAACTTGAAGAAAAAAATTTGAACTTCGAAACGACGTTGAGCATGCGAAGAGAGTACAACTGCTACACCAAAAAAAGGAAAGCTTTACATACAAAAGGAGATACATTATCGCCGCTTTTATTGACAGGAAACTGCTGATAAAGCGGCGATAATGTGCTTGATAATAGAACCTCGTAACGTCCCATAGCAGCCCAGGTTCTGATCCTAACCTAGGCTCCTACGGTTTTTCACAAGTACATATTATCAAGCCCATTATCTCCGCTTTATCAGCAGTTTCCTGCCAATAAATGCGACGATAATGTATCGCCTTTTGTTGATAATATGGACCATTGCTCTTTTTTTTACCAGTAAACTTAGGTGCATATTATCAAAGACCAGTGTTAATATTATCGCCGTTTTATTGGCAAGAAACTGCTGATAAAACGGTGATAATGAGCTTCATAATACAGCCTTGTTATTTCCCATCGAACCCCATGATAGCACCAGAACATAGGCTTCTATGGGACTTAACAAGGACGTATTATCAAGCCCACCCTCCCAACATTAATAAAAAACTCCAGACAATGCAGATACCCGGAGCTGGAAGGTAATTTTACATATCACTGCCCCAGAAATGTGGCGTTCCCCGCGACGTGTACGGGGACAGAGAGAGAGAGCTCAAAACATATTTTTTTTTTAAAAAGACCCGAGGGGTGCCACTTCCCGAGACTGCGGGGAGTAGAATCGTAACCCCCTGCATACATAAAATCAGAGGAGTGCCGTTCCCCAGTGCTCGGGGCAACTTACAAGCCCCCATTATGCAAAATATTGCCCCCTTAATTTACCCCCCTGGGACCTAATGACTAAAACGGACTTCTACTTTTTTTTCACCTTTTCCACCGCGTACAAGTACTGCACGAGTACCCCACCATTTTTTATTTTTTTTAAAATAAAAATTGAGCCTAAAGATCCATGTACCACACCCTGACCAAGACTATAGGCTCAGAATGTTTCTACCCTGCCCCGTTTCCTTATTTCTCAACTTTGTTTTACTCTTTTCTTGTGACTCTGTTCTTCCGACAAACAACATGGCTGCCAATACTTCCTGGTTTGGAGTATTGCCAGCCAATCAGCATGCAGCTCCTGCTTGTAATTATAGGTATTTACATACGCGTACGCCGCAATTTTTCTTAAAAAAAAATAAAGTAAAAAATAGAGCCTAAACATTCATATACGACCCCCTAAGCAAGCCTACAGGGTCAGAATATCTCTACCCTATCCCCTTCCCTTATTTCTCAACTTTATTTTACTGTTTTCTTGTGACTTGGTTCTAGCGAGGCACAAGATGGCTACCAACACTTCCTGGTTTCGATTATTGACAGACAGTTCACAGCTAATCAGCATGCAGCTCGCGCTCGTAATTGAACAGATTTCAGTACGCATTTGAGATGTCATCAGTGATGTCACTGACCATGTCATGAATGATGTAATATATGACATCATCAGCAGTGGATTGCGGGTGCGCGAAATATAGTTAGTACAACTAACTATATATGAGCAAGTTCAATGGTTTTGAATGAGTGAAATGTCCAGCTAACTATAACACCCCTAAAACTTATAGTTTTTTGAGTGAATTTCAAAGTTTTTTTAAATGCTAATACCTAACTATATAAGGCCTGAAACCTCTCGTTTTTTCAGTGAATTTCAAAAGTTTTTTAAATGCTAATTCCTAACTATATAAGGCCTGAAACCTATGTTTTTTTCAGTGAATTTGCAAGGTTTTTTAAATGCTAATTCCTAACTATATAAGGCCTGAAACCTATGTTTTTTTCAGTGAATATATATATATATGTGATCAAGGCTCCGTTAGAGCCGAAACGTTGGTGACTCTTTCTGCGTGATTAAAAACTGAATATACCTCGAGGTCCGTGTCCGGAGTTTTCTTGCTGTGGTTGCGCAAGCGTGCGAGTGGGAAAACAGACGGTGCACAGGATATATATATATATATATATATACATATATATACACATGTATGATAAATCTATGTACTACCCTGCCTTGACATTCAGTTGTCTTCCATTGCCAACTCCCATTGGTGTTTAGATCTATAAATACAATTCATACTAATCTTTAATAACAACAATGAAAATATTACACCTACTTGACCCCAGGAGCTTCATAACTTTACTTGTATGTTGGTAACATGACACTAAGCAGCCCCAACCAGAGCACCATTTACCTGTGATTGTTGCAGATTTTTGAGTCCCAGTTTTAAAACTGACAAAACAATGTTTAAAGTTAACACCTAATATTGCAGTTAAGTAAAGGGCGTGATAATGAGCTCACAAACCAATTGTGAATTATTATGATTATAATGATATATATTAGAGCTAACCCTTTGTTCAATATATTCACTGAAAAAACACAGATTAAGGTTAGTTATTATTCAGCAAACACACACTCAAAAAATCCCTGACATTCACCACGCCCAGCCCCTAAATGCAATGCACAAAGCACATCATAACTCAGGTTACCTCCATGTGTTGTTCTTGGCACACAGGCTTTTTTCCACATCACATCGGAAAAGTGGTGAACTGAGCATAGCGCCCAGCGTTTATCATGAGGTGCCATAAGAGTTGCATACCATAACTGGAAAATTGGAGGGCTTTTTCAGTTTTGTGTCCTCTAAACCATAACTAACCTTCAATTGTATTTTTTGTGTGAATTTCTGTGTTTTTTATGCTGCACTGCGTGCACTTGCCATGTACTTGTTCCACGTTGCAAACAGGCTATAACTGTACGTAGCAACAGGTCTTCTGCCAATCCTCTGTTGTTAGACATCTCTTCTGTTCCTGGCCTTTTGTCAAAAACAGAAGGAATTGGTTGAAGGGCTGGGCCTGGCTTAACAGTGCCTGTTTCCAAACCCTGCAGGTGATCAACCACCAGACAATCTCCATGGCCCATAGCCTTTGCTTGGTTGGGCCCAAGACCTAGCCTTCAACAGTCAACAAGTTTCACCCTTTTCAGCGCAAAGATCTGGGGCTTTTTCAAGGCTGTTGGATATGGTTTATGCATATATCAAAACATAAATACTATTGGAAACATGTCAAACCATGAAGACATGCCATAGAAGTGTCTGGAACGTCCTCTTAAGATGACCATGTATACAGCAAACTGTATTAAACTGCAAACATGAGTGCAAAATTGTAGGCCACAAACCAAACCCTGTGCCCTAATCACATGAACGGGCATCTCTGCTGTTCGAAAACGTATTCACAGGTTTGGGTCATCGGGCCAGAAATGTATGATGAAAAACAAGCTCTTTTCTTTTCTCATTTTTTGTAGTCTTGGACCTTGAACTGTCCTCAAACATGAGATTGAGGACACTTTGAAGATACTATGTTTTAAATTTGAGTCCATGAACCAGAGATCGAGGTCTCAAAGTTTATGAAAATGATCATGGGGTTCACTAAAACCATGATCAATTTTTTTTGTATTTATCGCAAAGAGGGGCCCTCTCATGGGTCAGGGATTGCTCTTCTGGTCTCTTTAATTATTATTTTTTTACAGCAGGATAAAGGAACTGAGCTCCGCATCCTTTAATGATAGCAGCAAACTCCGTTTTGTTTCTGCTGGCCAGCCAATCAAAGCCTCCAGGTATGTATAAACAAAATGGACGAAGAGAAAAAAGTCCTCTTGTCCTATTACTTTTCCATATTTTTTTAATTGGGTCCTTGAACTGTCCTGGAATTGAGGTTCAAGGACAGTCTGAGGACTTAATCAACAATGATATTTCTTAATGTAATGCTTCATTGACTGCCCAACACTTATTTCAAATGTTAGTGCCTCAAAAACTACTGAATTACTTTACACCAAATCAAAAAGGCATGCCTTCGGAGTTAAGGTTTATTTTCATGTCAGAGTTAGTGTAACCTGTTCAGAGGTTTTTGCTATAAGAAAGAACAAAATGTCATTAGGGAGCTAAATTTGCCACTCTGTTATTTGGTCCTGGTTGAAATCCTCGTCCTGAAACTCGATATGACAAACATTAGCCAATTTCTCTAAATGTGTCTAAAATTTCGAGCAGGCTTGTCAAACTGCTCCAAAGATATTAGCAATGACAAAAATCAATTTTTAATACAAAATAGAAATTGTGGATAAATAATAACCATGGAGTAACTATGTGAGCTGTGGTCTCTAATCTAACAATTATTATACCTCTTTACTTATGTTTTAACGTATACTTTTCATGTGGAAAGCAAGTTTTACTGTTCCATATTTGAATGTATTCCCTTGCCCTTCTAACACTTCTTTAACTCATTATGGGTGTATCTTTCTGAGATGTTCCACTGTGAGTGAGTCTGAAGATGTTCTAGATTCCTGTATTGTAAATTTCAGTATGTGGTCTAATTGAAGCTGACTAAATACAAGGAGGGATTGATATATTCCAGCATAAATGTTAACTTTATTCTGTGTAAATAGAATATATTTTATTTACTGGTGCTTCTTGAGATGCTACATGTGTCATGATATATTACATGTAGACATGTTTCTACACTATTGCACTGTTCGTTGAGTCCTTATTAGGTGGTAATTCTGCTAAGTACTTTCACATCAATACCAAAATTAATATAAATATCTTTGCAACCTTGAACAAGTCACCAAAAATAAAAATAATTATTATCACTAACAGTGGTAAAAATCAGCGTCACGGAAAAGAGAGGCACATCTTGACTTTTCATTTAGTGAATTGCTGTGCTGGGAATTTGCTTAATTCTGAATTAAATTAGGCGATTAGTATTAGAAGCTATGGGGACCGGTTGACCCCAAAATATTTTGGATGATTAGAGCTGATTTCTTCCACTTCTAGTCCGTTCGGCGTTTCTGCCATGCATTTCTCCTTCTACAGAGGTTGCATCTGAAATGGGATTGAAATATCAACGATACTCATGGTCTTGGACTGTGTCTGACAAATGCAAATTTGCATATTGGCGATAGATGAATAGGCACTCGGATAACAAACTACGGGGCATATTATCAATGCTGGCGATATGCTATTTTCGCCGCTTTAGCGGCCATTTTTGTCCGCTAAGCGGCGTTAATACTATCGCCCAATTAGCAAGCTGTCGCTAACTGATGTTAGCGACAGCTTCGAGGTGATAGCGAGCAGTTTGGGGCCCACTTTGCATGTTATTGATAATTATCGCTAATGACATGCAAAGAGGGCGTTCCCAACCCGTTAGCGACTGAAAGCAGTCGCTAACGTCGCTAACGCCTATTAGCAAGGCAGGCTTAGCGATGGCAATATTTGCGCTAAGCGTGAATATTGCCAAAAACTAACACCTGACAAGACAAGTTCTTAGCCATGTTATCCAATGGGAGGTGGATAACATGACTATGAGCATTTAGTCGCTAATGCGTGAATATCGATGTATTCTCAGCGATATTCACGCTATCACCGGAAAAATTATCGCTTTGGAGATAAACGTAGCTAATAGCTCGTTATCTCAGCGATAATTTCAGGCGATGCTTAGCGATAAAAAAAATCGTTGCTAAGCCTAGTTTGTGATAAATATCGCTAATCGTTGGTAATGTACCCCTACATTTCGTACATGTCCCAAAAATCAACTATGTTTCAGTGATTCACCCAGCCATATCATTCAAGTCTTGAGAAAATCCCATGCCATTAACCACAACTGGACAACATGGGCGGGTGTTCAAGAAATATTATGGGCAAGATTTATCAAAGTGTTAGTTTGCCTTTGTGTCATGCAAGGTAATGCAAGGGCAGCACAACAATAAAGTCAGATTTACAAAGCCTCGCAAGGTCACCTTATGTGACCCTGCTTTGCTTAGTAAATCTAGAGTAATACAAGGCAGCTCAAGTTACTGCCTTGCATTACTCTACCCTAGGGAGGCGTCCCATTAGTGGAAGGTGGGTGTTTACACACATCCACTGATGGATTTTGGTGCAATGCTAGATTTCCCATGAGTGGTAGATCTGGGAATGCCTCAAAATGCTCTGCCTTTACATCTACATCAAACAGCCTTCCTTCCCAAACAAGTGTAGGGTGGTGGAAATGTGTCATCCTCTGCTTGACACATAAGATCATATCATTTAGCCATTCCTCTGGTTATCTTCTGGAGGGGCAGAGTAAGCTCGATATCCTGGATCTCTTCCAAAACCTCAATATGAGCTGATGTCCATGAAGATAAATGTAGGTACTTAAATTTAGCTAAGTTGCCACCTTTGGCTCTCTTTAAGTCCCCCCTTCAAGTAAGTCACCCCATCTTTCTACCTCTGCAACCGAGAGCAGGGGACAAAGACCATCCTTTAACCAATCTGAGGTGTCCGAGGAATCCCATATTGGAGAAAGTGTGGAATAATGTGGTATTGCCCGCTTTCTTTTGCAAATTGCAACACAAGCCAGCTACAGATTTTAACACTTTTAATTGCATGTTATTAAAATACATTGGGCCTCCCAAACTATAAACAAATATTCTCTGTACCCCCTGGGTATATAATATAGAGGAAATCTGGCAGGGAACTTTTAGTATGCTATAAGTTAATGTGAAACCTGCTACATACAAACGGAACCATTTGTTTACATTACATATGGCGCACTGGACACCATCTAAGCAATCAAAGCCTCTGGTGACGTAAAAAGCTAGATGTAAGAAGTGTAATTGTGCAATGGTGGATGATTTTCACATGTTCATGGAGTGCTCAAGATTATAGGATTTCTGGGACAATGTTAGTTTGATTCTTGCTGAAGTTTTGAGGCAAGCCATTTTGATTTTACCTTTACTTGTTTTCTTTAGAACACAATCAGGGAGATAGTGGATGAGGATAACACAATGGAATGGAAACTTAGGTTCTACTTAGTACTCTTAGCCAGATGTATGATCTGTAGAAAATGGGTTGAACCATCGTCTCTTGGCCATATAGAATGGATAGCACTTGTACATCAGGCTTGTATTTGTGATACAAAATGTTTGTCTTAGCAAGAAGGAAAATGATTCGTCTCCAATGATTGAATAGCTTCGTTCCCAGTCTGAGTGGGTCCAAAGATTACAACACCTTACTGTGCTGATGAAGATAATCTTTGCAGAGTATGACAGAAGGTGTGCCCAGCAAGAAGACCAATGGTTTCTCTACTGTTTGATAGTGGGCTGTAGTTGCTAACATATGTTAAGTGATGAGGACAAAGTAGAGGCATAACAAGGAGAAATACATCCTCTTGCTCCATGTTCTGTATTCTACTGCACATGTAAAAATAGGAAAAATAGGAAAAAGTCTCTGAGGATTGCTTTAGTACAGGAAGGGATACCTTCCTGCCCAAAAAAGGTACTGCCTGCAACACAGGCATCCTGAATCATGAGGCAAGGATGCCTGAATTTGCACCAGGCAACCAAAAGTGCAGCAGCGTAAGGAGAGGAGAGGAATGCACAATATAATATTAAATATGGTGCATTCCTGCCATCCCACTTTTCACAATGCAGTGCAGCAAGGTGTCTTGCTGCACTGTGTTGCATGAAATGTTGATAAATCTGCCCCAATGTGCAGTGCCAACCAGGAAATAAACAAAGGGACAAATGTTTTAATCTTACATATCTCCTCTGTTGCCCAGGAGAGGGGAAACCTGTCTAGACCTGGTACTCCAATAAATAAGCCTAAAAGAGGGAGAGAGAATTCTAAATCTTCAAATCCCCTTTTTCAAATGTATCTGGTTTTATTGAAAATAATGCCTGTTTGCTAGTACCTTTTCAGACATACTTAGTTAAACTTTTTTCCTCAAATCTCCTTTTGAAACTATTACATTAGCTGAAAAAGCTTTTGGTTGCGTGAATTGTATTTTCATGTTTAATGCACTAAAATGACACACATTTGTGTTTGGTTTAATAGAATTTCAATTTTTAATAATTTTCCCAAAGCTGCTGTTTTTTAAAGCTCTTCAACCTCTTACTTTCTACTTAAAAGACAAACAAGGCAGGGGTGTCCCTTTTGTCACTTTTTCTTATTTTGGCTAAAGTGAAACAACATCCTTATATTAGGGAATTTAAATGTGGTATGCATGAGATTAAATATTCTGTTCATGCCAATCATTCACTTTTGTTCGTTAATGATCCTGACGTAACTTGTCATCCTTTTTTTCTCCAAAGTACATTTATGCTCACAGCTGTCAGGATACATGTTTAGTTTCACAAACTCAGATGTACGTCTCCTGAATGAATAGTGCCTTAAGTATATTTGTACTATTATAATGTAATATGGTGTAATCCAAAGATCACATTTTGAGAAGTTTGGTTTTCAAATTGCTTCAGGGACTTAATCAAATTTAATCAAGATGATTTGAAACAGAAAACTAGCTCTTTTACTTGAAAACCAGTCTCCTCTGCATTTGTTTTGAAGGGGTCCTTAAGAGTCCATAAAAATAATAATAACCTTGTAAATTTTATATACACTATCAATGTTACCAGTGTATTCTTCCTAAAATGCATTTTAAAGGAACTCTTGGAATTTTGTCGAGGGTTTTGTGGAATTACCAGAAATTTAAGAATTTCATCATATAAAGTTAAACTTTCTAAAGAAGATGATGTGTTACATTCAGAAATTCTACTTTATACCAGTTAGCCTTCTCTCTTCACCAGGTTTGGCACTGGCTTCATGTTGATGAGGTAGTCAATTCAGAAGTCCCAATTTGGGCAGAAACTGGGAATAAACGAATGCTACCTTTTTTTCTAAGGAACTTTTATTTATATCACAGAACTGCCATTCACTGTTTCTTCCCATATGCTGTATATGTGTATGAATATGTGTAGAATATTACATTATTTTGATTCTATGCTACATTTGGAAGAATAAAGTTCAATTGGAAGACAATGTTTTTGAAAGTACTCTCTCGTTAGTTGGCAAATTCAAACATGGGCTTATAGCTGGAAGAAAACACTTACTTGTGTTACAACAGACTCTTATGTAACCCTATTCTCTTACGCAAAATGTCTAATTCTACTTCTCAGCAATGTTGGCCAAGAACGACACACATAGGAATCTTTTATCATATGATTTTTGGGTGTAATAAATGTAATCTTTATTGGATTCAAGTTTGGAAGAAAAATAAAAAAAATAATGTAATCTTAGAAACTAATGCCCAGCTTTCTCTCCAAAATATTTTTGGATTGCCTATTAAATGATTGTTAATATCTACCCCTTAATGGTAAATTACTGGACATTTTTATTGCGATAGAATTTAATTAAATAACATTAAACTGGAAAGGTATTTCTAAACTATTTGTGCTATAGACATGGAAGCATGATGAAATGCTCTCCTAAATAAACTTCAATTACATAAGTATTGATATGATCTCCTCTAGTTGAATACTTAATTCCCTTCATGTGTAACCCACACTTCAGTTGAACACGTAGAGGTTGCTAAATCTCTCTTGTAGGAAAATTAACTCTGTTGCAGTCCACCTCCCCACACTTTTTGCCTGGTATCTGGTGCAACTTTGACTGAAAGTGTACTGGTTTCCTGCTTACCAGGTCCCCAGTGTTCTTTCCCTATATTGAGCCATTGTTCCACAATTGCCAACCCTTTAGGACCACTGTAAGTCCCTAGTAAATGGGACCTCTAGTACATAGGGCCTTGTAACTAAAGAGGGTCCCTAAGGGGATATGGCACAGATTGTGCCACCTCACCTGCCTCTAGTAGGGATTGGTCAGGTCCCTCAAGGTATACTTAAGATCTCCCAGAGGAGGAAATCCTTCTGGAGACATTGGCCTGCAGAATTGCCCTGGAGGGCAGGATACTGGCCAAAAAAATGGAAAGGGCAGACATGGGTTCAGCACCTAGGGAAAGAGTGGAAACCTATAACCCCAAAATTCCCAAAGGTATTCTCCCAAAGTATACAGAAGGTGATGACATCACAAAATGGTTCGCAGATTTTGTGAGAGCTTGTAGTATGAGGAAGGTCAGCCAGAAGCATTGGGGCTCTCGCCTGTGGGAACTGTTCTCTGTTTAGTGCATAGATCGACTCCTGACACTGATTGAGGCAGAAGCTGAGTCCTATCACCTCATGAAGGGTACCCTGATTGAATCCCCACTGAAGAATATCAGATTAAATTCAGAGGGACTCAAAAACCTCAACTCAATTCTCATTTGATTTGTAGACTTTTCAGTAAAGACACTAGGTGGTTGGTTATAAGAAGGCCAGGTGCACGACTAGGATCGGCTGTATACGTTGATTATGAAGATATATTGAGTAACTGTGTTTCTGAAAAAATGCCCTAATACTTAGTGGATCTATGTCCAACTTCTCCCATAGAGTTGGGGAGGAAGGCTGATTACTGGGTGAGAACAAGTGTGTCCAAGACAAGCCATGGAGGGGTTGCCAAAAATAAAGAGTCTAAAAAGCCCTGCCAAGAAAAAAAAGGTGGACCACTCTAAAGGTAAAGAAAATGAGTCCTCTGTAGACCCCCAAAAACCTTACCAGGAGGGTGGGCCCCAAGACACCTCACTAAGCAAAGTGGGTACCAGGGTAAGAACTGGGACCCCAAGAAGGAGTGGTGCCTTAACTCTAAATAGACAGGTCACCAGGCCATGGGCTCTTCCTGTCCTAAAAACAAACCCACCTTTGTGAGTGGCCCAGCTGCTTTGATTTTGCCCCTGCCAGCCGTTTGTCCCTGCCTGCGAGAAGCATCTTTGCGCACCCAGTCCAGTCAACCTAACCATTCTGTACCCGAGCCCCCCAGCCCGGGTCCCAAAAAACTGGCCCTGCTCCCATGCTCAAAGACTCTTTGTGACACAAGCCCCCATTTGAGAGCTATCAGACTTGTCCCCAAGTTCCCCTGTGCAGCCTGTTTGTGGGTGCCCCCTTCTCTGTAGAACCCCATCTACCAACTTCACCAGTACCCTGCTCCTGGGAGAACCCAGGCAGTTCCTGAATAACTGCTTTTAGTCGTTTGGACCTTAGCCCACTACAACTTTGAACCCTGAACGTGAACCCTTGAAACCAAATATACCTACCTTTATGCATCTCTGACGTTTCCTTCCATTGGATTGCATTGTGCTTAAAGGCACACAACTTTAAAAGCTTTACTTACATGTACGAATTCTTATTGAAAACAGTACTTATCTTTAAATGAAATTCTTAGGTTTGAAACATATATAAACATATATAAGAAAAAGTGTTATTTTGCTAATTTGGTCTCTGATTTATTCTTTGAGTGTGTGTCTGGTTTATTGCCTGTGTGAGTACAGCAAATGCTTTGCACTACCCTCTGATAAGCCCAACTGCTTGCCCACACTACCACTAAAGAGAGCATTAGTATTGTCTACTTTAACCTCTGTAAACCAATCAGGGACCCACTTGACTCTCTGTACAGTGTACCTCTTTTAGTAGTCTATATAGTGAGCCAACTTCCTATATCTCTGAATTCTAAAAGCCATTTCTTCCTTTTTATTGTTTTAAAATATTTTAATTATTAGCAATTCATATACATATTTTTTATTTTATATGCCTTTTTCTGTATTTCTTATTTCCCTATTTTTTCCTTTTTTATATCAACTCTCTCTTCTTCACAACAAAGAAAAACAAATTCCACTAATCTAATAGATGGCCTTGCAATTTTATATTATACACGTACGTCTTCCCAGCGTGAATTCTTTGCCTTACGCTTTTCAGTATGTATTTCCTCAAACGTTTTTTGATTGCTCAATGACATTCTGTATTACTTAAAATACTTCTAATAAAACACTTTAAATGAAAGAATTTCCTTGCAAATTGATGGTCCTAAGCATGGTTGTATGACACTCAACAGTACTTGAACACATATAAATATAACAGCATGAAATGTTTCAATATATATGCAAACTGGTTCTTGCACACATCTAATTCAAATAGGAAGATGTTTTCTTCTATACAATGGAAGCACTGTTTCCATCATGTTGGGATAGTTTACTCTGATTAATGTGCCGTATTCCCCTATTTTAGAGCCATTCAAAGTATCAGCTCAACCCAGATAACAATTTCTATACTGAAAGACATGAAAATTTGAGTTTTGTCTTTCTTCCTATGCATAACATGAGAGATTAAAATTCACTTCTTAATGGTTAATTGGAAAAGGGATTTGAGTTATGGTACACAGCTATATTTTTGAAAGGGATTTATGGAACAGAAGGATTGTAAACTAAATACCCAGACACTCTATTATGTGCATGTTATGACCCAAGAGCTTGTATTTTCAAATTATATCATACAACAAACTACATCTATTAGTTTTGTTATTCTAGCATATCATACTTTAGCCATAGCACCATACCATAATTATTCAGATGTTCTCAATTCAAAATGGCACAAAAGGGGGTGGTGATGGACGGAGCATCTGAATCAATCAAACACTCACACCCAGTCAATAGATCTGGGTCTAATCATCACCATTCTTTAGCCCACTCTCCAACCCCAGTTCAGACATGGCTATGTGCAAATCAGTCTGACCCTGTGCCTCATGGGAACAGTCCAGCCCGAACTGTCAAGCCATGTCTTCCCTGGACCGGAAACAAGCTTCCGAGGACCCGTTTCTGGCATTCCAGCCGTCTTCAGCCCGGCTTGCTTGAATCCAGTGGCAAAGTGAGCAAGGGACTCAAGTCTGAGCACACCCCGCCACACCCATGGCGGCCAAAAGCGGCACAAAAGTGGGTGGTGATGGACGGAGCATCTGAATCAATCAAACACTCACACCCAGTCAAAAGATCTGGGTCTAATCCATCACCGTTCTTTAGCCCACTCTGCCACCCCAGTTCACACATGGCTATGTGCAAATCAGTCTGACCCTGTGCCTCATGGGAACAGTCCAGCCCGAACTGCCAAGCCGTGTCTTCCCTGGACCGGAAACAAGCTTCCGAGGACCGGTTTCTAGCATTCCAGCCGTCTTCAGCCCGGCTTGCTTGAATCCAGTGGCAAAGTGAGCAAGGGACTCACGTCTGAGCACACCCCGCCACACCCATGGCGGCCAAAAGCGGCACAAAAGTGGGTGGTGATGGACGGAGCATCTGAATCAATCAAACACTCACACCCAGTCAAAAGATCTGGGTCTAATCCATCACCGTTCTTTAGCCCACTCTGCCACCCCAGTTCAGACATGGCTATATGCAAATCAGTCTGACCCTGTGCCTCATGGGAACAGTCCAGCCCGAACTGCCAAGCCATGTCTTCCCTGGACCGGAAACAAGCTTCCGAGGACCGGTTTCTGGCATTCCAGCCGTCTTCAGCCTGGCTTGCTTGAATCCCCTTTTGTACCGCTCAATTCAAAATGGAGCGGGCCAGTGGCAACATCAATGGTTAAAGTGTTACTTGCAAATTGTACATTTAGCACAATAACATATGAATTGAGAAGGCTTATGGATTTGTAATTTACACCTAATTGATTGTCACTTACTTGATGCCAAAGGAGCTACAAATCAATCAACAAGGTGTTTGCAGAGATATGGTAAAGTTCAAATCACAACATTTAGGCCCTCATTATGAGAGGCTCATAAAGTCTGATGGTCCAGAAACAAGAGTTAGGCAGCCTGTAGGAATTCCAAGTTTTTGTTTTTCAAAAGGAGAAAACAGCGAAATATCTGTGAAAGACTGAGGAAAAGTAATGTAGAAATCAGCAAGAAAGCACATATTTCCACGTGTTATTTTCGAAAATCTTGTAATTTCTCTTAATATCCCACGTCTAGTTTTCTGGATTTTTAGGCTCCCATGCAATATTAATTCCAGGGTGGGAAACACAATTTTTTCTGGCACACTCGTAAGAAGTGCCACACTTTGGAAAAACGTGTCTAAATATGGTCTCATGGTCCTTAATTATCTACTATCACTAAACATACTAAACCTTTTTTAGGAAATTACAAATGTGAGTGTTCCTAAATGTTCACCAACATCAAATAGGTTAAAATGAGAGTTGATAACAGATACCAATACATAGAATTCACTATTCCGTAAGATCAGAAGCTAAATGTATTTTAGAAAGAGTGATATTGGCAATAAAAAGGTTATTTGGGAATAATAACTACAAAGTTGTTCTCAGTTTCAGAAAGTACGTCATAAATATGTAATTTTTTTAAAAGAAACTTACAAGTCATATAAAGTAAAACAGGAACAGTACAAAGCAATGTTTGCATTCTAATCTACTAAACAGTCATAGAACATAAAGCACTCCAAAAACTCAAGTTTATTTCAGCATTAGGGGTGAACTCTAAACAGTGAGTTATAGGTGAGCAAGATGCAATGTATTTTCACCCAATCAAAGAATCTGACTTAGTTGCATCAAGCATGAAAGATAACAACCAATACAACACATAGGTCCTAAACACAAGTTAAAATACAGCAAAATGTTAAGGCAGTAGTGGATAAAATTCATCTCATCATTAACACATTAAAAACCATGAGCACATACAAGGCGCTATGTCAGCAAATCACAGACTATGCGAACTAACAATTCATACAGACAAATAGATATCTTCAGTAAAATGATTAAAAAACCTTCCGTGGACTTTCTACACTTAGCTGATTTACGCTGATTTAAAAAAGGAGCAAACTCTAAAGCAAACATCCAAGCAGCGGAGTTGCTGCAAATACAATAAGGCTTCATTGCACTTCCTAAAACTTTAACATTTTAAAATCGGTTTAGGAAAGAGGATAAAATAGAGCCTATAGAATTTTCAAACAAACAGAAAGTGCAGCAGTGATTGTGCAGAGGCCCTGTTGCAGGGGCAGGCGGGTATATTAGTTCCCCAATGATAAGCTGTTAAGCTCTCACATCCAGCTGTAGATCTTGAAGAGTGTATTCAAATTAAGTGGTTCACGACACCAGCCCTTCAACACCACAATCAATTTCTAAAGGACTGTGGGTATATTCAAACCATAGAACCAACCACCCATGGAACCCTGCATCATAGATGGCATGCACAATATTCCCTGCCTAGCAACCTACATCATGCTATGATATGAACTACATTCCACACCTGTTAGCAAGTCTACATCCTGAACCATGTTACAGGTGATGACAAGCCATAACATAAGCATCTCTCTGAAAACACAATAATCTCCACACAGTAAACGAAACAGAAGAGATCGTTTCCAACTGTTGAGTTTCAGGGCAAGATAGGATGCTGGCTCTGGAGGTGCTAGGTCACATCGCAGTCCCTCACTGAACATTTATGAAATTCTTGATCTCATCGTTGGTTTAGGCAGAAGTCTCTGAATTTGCCTTTAACCAATAGTTTATCAGAACTAACTATGGTATGTGGTGCAGAAAATAAATCCGACAAACCTTTTTCAATGAAAGTCCTATATACATCCAGGGAATAAAAAGGCCCCCCATCAAGCTAAGGCAATCTAGAATAACTTCCTTGTTAAAACCAGCCTTAATGTTAGCCCAAACACTAAGCCATAACAGTAAAGGGATCAGCCTAATCCTGTCTTAAACATAAGGTAAGTTCATCTCTGAATGGAAAATGAAATGGGAGCTAGATGAGTGAGACCAAAAACAGTCTACAGATACGATTGTCTTTGATCTGGAGCGGATGTATTATGGTATCCCCAAATACTGGCCCGTGCAGAGCCGCTGGGATAAACTACTGGTTATAGATTCTTAGTAAGGGAAGAACTGAACCCTAAAGCTGGATGGTAAGAGATTGAGAATGGCACCAGTTGCCCTACTGAATGTCAGACATGTAATATCAATCGACAGCTGTCACGACCCTCCGGAGCTATAATTGACCCCAAAATAACAAAAGTTATTCACACAACTCAGAGACTGACCCATGTCTGTCATAGATGTCATACTTTTATTCTTTGGGCGCACACCATTATGTGTGACTCCACAAAATGTGTTGACAAATCATGCATGCCTCTATATGAAACCAATGATTTGACTAAGCTACGTAAGGCTCTCGGAATCCTAGCCAGGAAAACGGCATCGCCGGTGTAAAGTAGTGCTGGTACTGGAGTGTTAGCAATTTGTGGCATGTCATATGTAACTGCAATCAGATGGGGGCATATGCTATTGACAATAAAATAAACAGAAGGGGAGCCAAAATACACCCATGGCACACTCCTCGAGTCAATGGGAAGGTATCAAAAGTTTCACCCACCGGATCATACCATACCGCGGCTGATAACTTCTCATGTAAAACATGTAGGAAATAAACATTGGTGTCCTCAACGCCCATGTCCTGCAACTTCAACCAACGCTTAGTCCTTTTAATGGAATCAAAAACTGTTGACAAATCCATAAATGCCAAGTACAGAGGGCAGTGCCTGGCAGACATATATTTCCCCAGGATCAACTACAAGTTTAAACATTTTCCAAAGTACCCTTTCCTGAACAAAAACGTTTTGAAAAGAAGATAGGACATTATTTTGGCAAGTCCAGTCTCCAATTCATCTGAAAATACCCTGCCTATAACATTAACTCTGCTGTCGATGAGAGAAATTGGAGGAAAGCATCTGGGCAGGTTCCTATCCCATTTCTTAAAGATATGGACAATGGCTGAAAGTGTCGGCATTGGTATCTTTTGACAAAAGGAGCTGTTAAATAAATGTACAAACAATGGACCTCAAAGATCAATATTAAATTTAAAAGGTTCATTGGGACCCTGTAAGGCTCTGGAGCTTTACCGCCAGGGCTTTTGGTTGATCACATCCTAAACTTCCGGGACAACCTGTCCCTCAGTATGCTTGTTAGTGACGTATCTTAAACTATTTGGTATATAGAGATAAAATGTGCAACCCAAGCAAAACCAATGATGTACTTTTGGGTTTGATGCCAAGGATTTCAGTTTTCATCTCTGTCTTCATGTGAAAAGCCTCCTATTACATGGCTCATTTACATTATAATCTCATAACCAATAAACGCTCTATTAGCAATGCAGGTAAGTTTCATAGAGCATATATGAAGGAGAGAACCCCCTGAATCTTTAATATTTGTTAAGTTTAATCTTTAATTCTTTAATCTTATTTCAAATCAAGTTTCTGCAAACTGTTTCTGAAAGGTAATATATAACCTGTACCCAGAATTGGGCATGATAGCAGATGATATGCAAACAGAGAGAGAACAGGAAGGAACAGAGTGCAATAAACGGAAAGCAGTGTGAGTAGGGCATTGGTTAGACTAATGCCTGGGTGAGATAAGGGCTTACTCTACTGATCAAAGAAATGTTAATGGCACTTATTAATGCACACAATCAGTGGCAATGAATGCTGGAAACAGAAGGTGAGGACAGCACAGAACATTCTTGGAAAGTAGTCACCAAAAGAGATTTAAAGCGCATACATTGTCAAAAGAACTTGCATTTTATTTGTTGCTCAATGGCCTTAGAGGTAAAGTAAATTGGTGGATGTTGTGAACTTGAAGCCCAAAAGGCACTGACTGTAGTGGCCAATATAGTTGAAAGTATTGCCTTATCACAGTCAGAAAGCTGTAACCTTGCACTTTTGGATCCAACGGGAGAGGTGTAATCTACCATTTCTCACATCCTCCACCAATACCCACATACAGCAAGAATATGAGGGTAAGTAGTAGAAACAGGGAAAGGTGAATAGGATGAGAGAGAAGGCAGATACTCTGGACAACACCACTCTTACTTGTCACTTCTGCTTGTCAGTGATGATTTCTGGTCAAATTGAGTATCTAACATAGGCGCTGGAAGAAGGGGTGCTGGGCGTGCTGCAGCACTCCCAGGAACAACTATGCGGGAGTTCAGAAGTACAATGAACAATAAAGATGCCTTTAAATGTGGTTGTTAAACTGCTACGTTTGCTCTGCATTCAAAGATAGAGGTCAAATGTCTTTAGACAAATTGTTGCTTTTTCCTTTAACATGGAAATTGGTGTTTGCTTTTCATTCTCTGAATACAAAGTGAGCACATTTTGTAAAGTGAACTATGTGGCATTCTGGCTGTAGTAAAGTGAGCGTGAAAAAGAAGGGATGTACTTTGTCATTTTTTCTAAAACAACATTTAAGTACTTTCAAATGAGCTGTATGATTGTTTCAAAATATGTCCGCAGCTAAGAAAGCACAAATGAAGCATTTTAAGCAATTTTAAAATGTGATAGAAACAAACATTTTAATATAATCAAAGCAAATCAATACACTGTACATCGTGATTGGCAAATGATAATTATTTGATGAAACCCGATTTCCACACATTGTCGTTTGTGTGCTGCACAGTTTTACTAGCAAATGTAGTGGCCATTTCAATAAAATAAATGTGCAGTTTGTAAATGACAGTGCACTACCACACCATGTTTTAGTAACCAGCTGCCTGCATTCCACACCTTTACCACTCTCCGCCTTATGAGACTTCGGTAACATTGATGGCAGCTCTCCCTCCCTCTAAAATTTGTTCTAACACCATTGGTATCTAAACGCAGTAATAGATAACTTAGTAACCTTCATTCAAGGGTGTTGGTTTCCACCGGCCCGGACACTGCAGGAACGACGTATGCCCAACCCACTACCCCGACTCTAATGCGACTCATGTAATATAACAACATAAGAAGACACTCGAGTCTAGGATAGGGGGCCGGAAAGGAATTCAAAGGGAAGGGACGTCAAAATGCTTCACCCCAAGCTGGAATGGAATACGATATCCAACCTCCACCTTTACGCCTCTGTATCTAGAAATACAAGATACACAGAATCAATATCTCTCCTATGTCTTGTTGTACCCTCCCTTTCCACCCTGTCTCATAACCACACTCCACCATACACAACCCACAATCTCCTTACTTGTGTAAGATACAGGAACTGCTTTCGGGAGGTCTTTGCAGCAAGAAGAGTGAAACTCCGAAGTAGATGGGAGCTTCCAGTTCCAGAAGGGGTGAAAGAAAGGGAAACAGCTCTCGGGAATCAATTGCGCTAATCAGGGATTCTAGGGGGAAAAAGCCAGGTCCATAGGCATAAAAAACCCCCAAACTACTGTCCATAAGCGTCTTTCCGTAAACCACCAGGTAAAAGTGTCTAACAACAACTTTTCGCTCCTCCGGGATCGGCAGCGTCTGCAGCTCTGCCCAGCGCGGCAGAAAACGCCCAAGCGGCACACAAAGAGGCGGATTGCCTACAAAAAATGCGGAAACCCAGTGCGCTGCTTCCGTGTGGATACCGAAGGCACCGGTGAGAGTTTCTTCTAGCGCGCTCACACGCTTCTACTTCAGCTTGTTGTCGAGTGAACCGGAGCCCCGGTTCACTTCGGCTCTTCAGACCAAAGTCAGAAATACACGAGCTCCAAGGAGCAAGGATCCAAACAAGGGGGAAGGAATTGAGGATGACTAACGTAAAAAAGGGGAGGGAGGGGGGAAGGGCAAGAAAACGAAGCTTTACAAAAACGGGATACAATCAACCAGGGAACACGAGCCCGTGAACCCCAGACAAAGCTATAGCTCAGGAACAACAACCCAGCACCTGGAACCCAAAATTAACGATACCAAGCACTGATTCAAAGGAGGGCGGTGCTTATATTCCCTCAATGCTGATCATGTGATGGTGGAGCATGGCCATGGAGGACAGACTGGCCCTGGTTCCTAACAAAGGGTCTACATTCGACCATGGTATACAGACAAAATATTGAGTAAAAAATATTGAATTACATAAATATCGACTTCAAAATATAGAATGGACAAAATATCGAATGGACAGAATATAGTCAGCAAAAATATCGAATTTAAGGTAAGTAATGTAATATCGATTTTTATAAATATAGATAGTCAAAATATCGAAGTATATAATATAGGTTATTAAAATATATCGAATTTTTAATAATATCACATTTTTTAAAGTGTTTTGTATGTTAGTATATGTGTGAAAAGTGTATATTTGTTTGTAATTTATTTTAAGTAATGAATTTTATGTTATTTAATTTTTGCATAATTTAAATCTGTAACAGGTTGTGGGTTTATAGGGGAATAGGGTGGGAAGTAATTTAATTATATTAATACAATATTAATTTTTAGAAATTATTAATAATTTCTAATTTAATTTTGTGTTTTAGTTATGTAGCGGGTTGTGGGTTTATAGGGGAATAGGGTGGGAAGTAATTTAATTGTAATTAATTAAATATTTTAATTAATTTATTGGTATTTATTTTGAATAAAATGTTAAATAATGTTTAATTGGTAATTAATACATTTTTAATTGATAATTAATTTTTAATAATTGATTAATTGATACTTATGTGATTTTTTTTTTTCTGTAGCGGGTTGTGGGTTTATAGGGGAATAGGGTGGGTAGTAATTTCATTATAATTAATAAAATATTTTAATTTATATATTGGTATTTATTTTTAATAAATTGTTAATTAATTTTTATTTGATAATTAATGAATTTTTAATTGGTAATTAATTTTTGTTAATTGATTAATTGATAATTATGTGAATTTTTTATTTCCGTAGCGGGTTGTGGGTTTATAGGGGAATAGGGTGGGAAGTTACTTAATTGTAATTAATTAAATGTTTTTATTTATTTATTGGTATTTATTTTGAATTAATTGGTAATTACATTTTATTTGTTAAATAATTAATTGTAAATTGGTAATTCATTTGTATTAATAGTTAATGAATGTTAATAAATAATATTTTTTTAGTTGATTAATTATTATATTATATTAAATTGGTATTTACTTTGAATTAATTTTTTATTGGTATTTAATTTATTTTTATTAATATATTAAATATTTACTTTCCCTACTGTTAAGCTGACTAGAGTGGGAATAGTAATTTTTAACCCTACGCTATCCAACGCTTTCCCTACAGTTGCATTCTCTGGAGTGTGAATAGTAATTTTTACCCCTACGCTATCCAACGCTTTCCCTACTGTTGCACTCTCTAGAGTGGAAATAGTAATTTTTGACCTCCCGCTATCCAACGCTTTCCCTACTGTTGCACTCACTGGAGTGGGAATAGTCATTTTTACCCCTACGCTATCCAACGCTTTCCCAACTGTTGTAATCTCTGGAGTGGGAATAGTAATTTTTACCCCTATGCTATCCAATGCTTTCCCTACTGTTGCACTCACTGGAGTGGGAATAGTAATTTTTACCCCTACGCTATCCAACGCTTTCCCTACTGTTGCACTCTCTGGAGTGGGAATAATAATTTTTACCCCTACACTATCCAACGCTTTCCCTACTGTTACACTCTCTGGAGTGGGAATAGTATTTTTTACCCCTACGCTATCCAACGCTTTCCCTACTGTTGCACTCACTGGAGTGGGAATAGTAATTTTTACCCCTACGCTATCCAACGCTTTCCCTACTGTTGCACTCACTGGAGTGGGAATAGTAATTTTTACCCCTACGCTATCTAACTCTTTCTCTACTGTTGCATTCACTGGAGTGTTAATAGTAAATTTTACCCTCCCGCTATCCTATGGTAAAAATATTGTATGCTCTTTATTAATATCATGTGAATATATATATATATATATATATATATATGTTTTAAAAAATAAAATTGTATGTTTTTCTTAGCTTAAATTAATTATTTTATAATTTTAAAGTTAATAAAGTATTTTTAAGTATTTTTTAGTTAATTATTTTTAATATTTCATTTATTTTAAATTACTTTTAAGACATTTATTAAAATTCGATATTTTGACTAACTTTATTATTTTTAAACAATATTTTTGATTCAATATTTTTGTACTTACCTGTTTGTAGATAGGAATTCGATATTTTTGTAGTCGATATTTTATCCTCGATATTTTTGTATGTCTATATTTTTGCACTCGATATTATTTCAGTGATCCCTGACCATAACAGGCAAAGGAAACATTGTAATTGCATCTCTGTGAAACCAACACTCTGTGCTCTGATATCAAACTAAAACATACACAAAATGAGTAACTTAGCTATATGTTAGCAACACTTATCCTTATTAGTAAGAAACATACCTCAGCTTTGTAATTGGGAGCTCTGTATTGAAGGGGAGTTTAGGGCCAGATGTATGACCCTTTTTTGCGGCCGCAAACGGAAGAACCTCCTGTTTGCGGCCACAAAAATGGGTAATAGCATGAACAAATTCTATTTTGCGAGTCACTGACTCGCAAAAAAGCATTTACGACTCTCGCTATTAGGAATGGACGTCCCATCCTAATAGCGAGTCAACATGCTATGCATTAGTGTTTTGCGACCGCATTTGCGGCTGTTAAACACTTGCAGTTTACCACCTACTTCAAGTAGGTGGTGAACGACTTACAAAGGGGACGGGATCCCCAGAGGACCCCTTCCCCTTTGTGACCACTGCCTGCCCTTAAAAAATTGAAACTGAAAAGTTTCATTTTTCTTTTTTAAATGCATCTCGTTTTCCTTAAAGGAAAACAGGCTGCATTTAAAAAAAAAACTACTTTATTAAAAAAACAGTCCCAGACATGGTGGTCTACTTAGCCCAGCAGGCCACCATCCTTGGGAGGGCCTGTCATTCCCAATGGGCTCGCAATTTGCGAGAGGCTCATTAATATTTATGAGCCTCGCAATTTGTGACCTCATTGGGAATCGCAAACAGTGTTAAACACACTGTTGTACATGAAAAATAGAGCCTCGCAAATTGCGGGTCGGAAATGACTTGCAATTTGCGATGCACTATTTTGCATGTCGCATATCTGGCCCTCAGTTCCTATTTGACTTGATGCCGCTCATTTTAAGCTTTAAGTGAGTAACCTAGATCTCATACTAATTCTATACATATTGTATTGATTTGATTTTTAATCTAAAGATCTTATCATGTTTCTATTTGGAAAATTTACTTTTTATGGTTCAGATGAATCGAAATAAAGTTATTGACTTGAATTGACTTTGTTTTTTCAAAACAATGTGAGTGTCCAGGGAATGCTGGGAAATGTATTCATCATCAGGTTGTTGCTGCATGGTGCATTCTCCACACATGGAAAGCCTCACACCAGTCAGTGCTGATACTCTGCAAGGACTGCCAGCCTTTCCTTTTCTGAGATGGACTCAGCATGAGAGTATCAAAATCCCGCACCAGCTAAGCCTTAAGTGGTAAGCCATAGCTCCTGACATGCCTTTCGACAATCACCAAACAAAGCTGCAAGAATCATAGCAGAGGAATGAAGCAGATACATTCTAGGTTGCTATGAGATCAGCTGAAGATGATGGAAACAAGGGAGTTTGGTTTAGTCAGATCAATCATGGCTGCATTTGGTAAGTAGTGTTTATGGTTCACTGGTAATTTCACTGTGTTTCACTCTGTCCTCGTGGTCTCCACTATGCCCAGATGTGCACTTGCACACTTCAGTGTCAGAGGGTGGGAGAAATGGGCAATCATGCTGAAGGACAGACAGCTATCTCCATTGGCAGTGCATAGGCATGTGTATACCATAACCCTCTCCGTTCAGTTTTGGTTTAGTCTTTGAGACGTTATTGTGTTTTCCCTGATCCAGAGGTCCTCCAGCACAAAGGAATGAAGAACCTATTCTGGCACAGGTCAGAGTTTCTTGGGGAACAACTGATGAAAAATGGTGCCTATCACCAGGATCCCTGGACCTGTCGATGAGTTCTGGGACACGCCAACTACCAGAGGACAAGGTAAAGGCTTGAAGTCAACTGGCCAATATCTCACGGTAGTGCATGACTGCAGTCACCCTTCAGAGTCAGGTCCTGGAGCCCACCAGTACTGTCAGTGTTTTGCAACATCACTGCTACACAAGGATAGGTTCATGAAAGTGGGTCTATCTGGAAGTGCAGCTCTCCAACCACTATGTGATCTCTAATGCAGTTTATGAGCAGCTCATGCTTAGGGGATCCTGACAGTTTCACTGACTCTACTTGGCAAGGAAACAAAGACAAGATCAGCTCTATGCCTAAAGAGGAATGCAACCAAGGGCACACACACTGGGACTTTCAGAGATAGAGAGAACTCAACACAGTTCCTCACAGTGCTGGCCTTTTCCAGTGCCTTGCTCTAAAGATGTACAAAAGGGGGTGGTGATGGACGGAGTCTCTGAATTAATCAAACACTCACACCCAGTCAAAAGATCTGGGTTTAATCCATCACCTTTCTTTAGCCCACTCTGCCACCCCAGTTCAGACATGGCTATATGCAAATCAGTCTGACCCTGTGCCTCATGGGAACAGTCCAGCCCGAACTGCCAAGCCATGTCTTCCCTGGACCGGAAACAAGCAAGCCGGGCTGAAGACGGCTGGAATGCCAGAAACCGGTCCTCGGAAGCTTGTTTCCGGTCCAGGGAAGGCATGGCTTGGCAGTTCGGGCTGGACTGTTCCCATGAGGCACAGGGTCAGACTGATTTGCATATGGCCATGTCTGAACTGGGGTGGTGTGGAGTGCAAAAAAACGATGGATTTAGGCCCAGATCTCTGTACTGCGTTGAATGTATGACATTGTTCTGCATTCTGTCCATCAACTGTGGTTTTTGCATTTGTCACCCCGAGTGGGATGGGTATGCTCAGACGTGAGTCCCATGCTCTCCACATCACCGGATTCAAGCAAGCCGGGCTGAAGATGGCTGGAATGCCAGAAACCGGTCCTCGGAAGCTTGTTTCCGGTCAAGGGAAGGCATGGCTTGGCAGTTCGGGCTGGACTGTTCCCATGAGGCATAGGGTCAGACTGATTTGCATATGGCCATGTCTGAACTGGGGTGGTGTGGAGTGCAAAAAACGATGGATTTAGGCCCAGATCTCTGTACTGGGTTGAATGTATGACATTGTTCTGCATTCTGTCCATCAACTGTGGTTTTTAGGTCTCGTGACCTACAATGCGCGCAAGCGCATTGAGGGAGCGAGAATTCAAGTAGCCAAAATCCTCGTCAAACCAAGGGCTTTCTGCTGCGGTTTTCTTGAAGTTCACGTGAATCACGTGAGCAAACAAGCACGCGCATTCACGGCCTACTTTCAGTTTCCCGGCAAGGGCTTCTCCTCCCCTAATTAGTACTTTCAGTTTCCCGGCCGCTCACAGCACATCAAAGGGCTTCGCCCAGCGTGCGCTCAGCGGCTTCTCCTCCCCTATGCCTGTTTATCTGCACTTCTCCTCCCCTTTCTTCGCTTCATGCTGTCATATCCCTCCCCGTCCGCCTCATCTCAAGTTTCTAGCGTGAGACCAGCGGTCTGAGGTTCGTGGCTTTCAAGTTTTGTTTAACATGCGCACACAGCATTCAATACATTTGTTTTTACAAACGCTAACATTCGTTAATATTCGCTCTGATGTACCTTGCTTGCCATCCACCGTGCCTCACTGTTGCCCCATTCCACCTTCATCCTGACCCAAATCAAGCGCTGGCTTACTCTGCTGCACCGCCATGCAGTCTTCACTTACATTTTATACCGGTCATGAGATGTTGGAGTCAGCAGGCCCTGTCACATTACTACGCTACTACGTGTGATTGACTCCACAGGGCCTTATTGGGCCCAGTGCCATTAATCACCGTGTGACACAGGCCCATGTCAAACTTGCGGGCAGCTCTGAATAAATACAACTACGCCACTGCTGAATTAGCAAGCATCAGAACAGGATAATGGTAGATTGCCAGAGTGCAGCGCTAAAAATGGACAGACTAATTTGTTGCCAACTAGTGAGCAGCAAGGATGTGGCTAAACGACTAGAGCGGCAGACTGTAAAGCTGGGCACCCGGGTTCGCGTGAGACCAGCGGTCTGAGGTTCGTGGCTTTCAAGTTTTGTTTAACATGCGCACACAGCATTCAATACATTTGTTTTTACAAACGCTAACATTCGTTAATATTCGCTCTGATGTACCTTGCTTGCCTTCCACCGTGCCTCACTGTTGCCCCATTCCACCTTCATCCTGACCCAGATCAAGCGCTGGCTTACTCTGCTGCACCGCCATGCAGTCTTCACTTACATTTTATACCGGTCATGAGATGTTGGAGTCAGCAGGCCCTGTCACATTACTACGCTACTACGTGTGATTTACTCCACAGGGCCTTATTGGGCCCAGTGCCATTAATCACCGTGTGACACAGGCCCATGTCAAACTTGCGGGCAGCTCTGAATAAATACAACTACGCCACTGCTGAATTAGCAAGCATCAGAACAGGATAATGGTAGATTGCCAGAGTGCAGCGCTAAAAATGGACAGACTAATTCGTTGCCAACTAGTGAGCAGCAAGGATGTGGCTAAACGACTAGAGCGGCAGACTGTAAAGCTGGGCACCCGGGTTCGTGTCTGGCAGAAGGGTCAAACATCCTGTGATTCTGGCCAAGTCACTTAATCACTCCGTGTCCAGAAATGTATCTGTCCGACTGTAATGCAACTGGTACTCATGTAACACCGAGGAAGGCAATGTGGGAAATGGACATGAAAGGATGATTGTGCCTCACCCCACAGCCTTTCTGAAGAACTCTTGAGCAAACATTTTCAAGCATGAGCTCCGACAGGAGTTCTCTGATGTTTTCTTGCATTTAAATCACACACACGTACATACAAATTGAAACTTCACACCTGGCAGCATCTACCGTGCACTGCACACGGCTTCAACGACCTCACACAATTCTTTTACGAAAGTGTTTTTTGTCCGTCTCGCTGTGTGCTCCCTTTCGTGTGTGCAGTGTTTGGGGTCAACAATCCCTGTCATATCAGCAAGGGGGGTCTCGCTCTCTTCCTTATTAAAGTCCTCTATTAGAAAAATCATATTCTTCCCTTTGATGAGTTTTATGCTCCAACTTAAAAAAGTTGCACATGTTAGTTACATAAGTACGACGTTTGTACTGCACCTATATATGTACTTGCAACAAAAAACAAGTCCCGGTTCTCGGTCCCGGCGGGTGAAACAGAGCAGAAAAGATACGATTGAAAATAATCTTCCACTGTTTGAAAAGGAAACGAGGTAGCAAAGACCAAGTCAAAGGCTACGAGCGCATGTGAACAGAATAAATAGTTATTTTCTTTCTGATGGCCCAGGCCTTAAGTCATTTTCAGAGACTTCAGCTGCCTGTTTTTTAAAATTATTTTCTGACAGAATATGCATTCCAAACTTCTCAACTTGTACCATGAAAGAACGCAGAAATATTAATAAGTAGCAAAACAAGCACTGGCGTTGCCAATAGGTCTCGCAGTAGGAAAGTTGGAGCTATTGGTTTTGTAAATGACAAAGCCCTTTATGTTTTTAAAATGAAAACAAAAAAAAGGCATTGTTATTTGCAATTGTCATAGCTCCAACTTTCCTACTGCGAGACCTATTGGCAACGCCAGTGCTTGTTGCATTTGTCGCCCCGAGTGGGATGGGTATGCTCAGACGTGAGTCCCATGCACTCCACACCAGTGTATTCAAGCAAGCCGGGCTGAAGACGGCTGGAATGCCAGAAACCGGTCCTCGGAAGCTTGTTTCCGGTCCAGGGAAGGCATGGCTTGGCAGTTCGGGCTGGACTGTTCCCATGAGGCACAGGGTCAGACTGATTTGCATATGGCCATGTCTGAACTGGGGTGGTGTGGAGTGCAAAAAAACGATGGATTTAGGCCCAGATCTCTCTACTGGGTTGAATGTATGATATTGTTCTGCATTCTGTCCATCAACTGTGGTTTTTGCATTTGTCACCCCGAGTGGGATGGGTATGCTCAGACGTGAGTCCCATGCTCTTCACACCAATGGCTTCAAGCAAGCTGGGCTGAAGATGGCTGGAATGCCAGAAACCGGTCCTCGCAAGCTTGTTTCCGGTCCAGGGAAGGCATGGCTTGGCAGTTCGGGCTGGACTGTTCCCATGAGGCACAGGGTCAGACTGATTTGCATATGGCCATGTCTGAACTAGGGTGGTGTGGAGTGCAAAAAAACGACGGATTTAGGCCCAGATCTCTGTACTGGGGTGAATGTATGACATTGTTCTGCATTCTGTCCATCAACTGTGGTTTTTGCATTGCTCTAAAGATGTCACAATCTCCCTTGAATTTTTCTGCAAAACGTTCCACCAAACATTGTTTTCAAGGCTGTGCGCTTACTTTTCTAGATAGATCTCCTCCTGCAGAGGCACTTTTTGTTAAAACCTTTCCTCACCGCTGTTTGTTCCCTTCCTTATGGAAAGAACCCAGTAAAATTTTTAGCAGAGTTCTGGATTCTCCAAGCGATTCCCGGAAATGGTATTGAGGCTCATAGTCCAATGCCGCAGCCCTGGAGCACGGATGATATCTTTAGCTCCAATGCTGCGTGTCTTCTCATGGGCGTAGCATTTCTTGGCACTGGCACACTATCCTGGAGTTTATATCTAGTATTTATGTATGGCTGGCAGATGAAGAGGTGATTCACAGAGCTCTGTTCGGTTTTAGGTAGGGTGTGGCTCCTGGGGAGTTGGCTTCTGTTCCCACAAGATGGGCAGCAACATCTCACTGAGCGGCAGATTTGGCAGGAAGGGAGCTGAGTGTTCCCCATCATGGGGTGTAAACATTAGCACAAAAGGAGTGAAACTTGCCCTACCTGCCTCCCTCCCTCTATTCACAGTATCTGATACATCTACTTCTCAAAGGACCTCAGGAATGTCCTCTAGCCTTTTCCCAAACCACATCCATCCTCTTTCCTGTAAGCTCTTCTTCTACAGGAGTCTCAGAATGGATTCCTGTCTTCATGCAGTCAAGCACAACACAGACGCTTTGCACTCTCCATTTATGGGGCAAACATATGAGCCCTTCACATGGATGAATGTTCTGGTTAATAGAAAGTGACATATCTTTGAACCAGGAGAGTCCAGTACCAAATCTTCCACTGATGGTAAAAAGTCACAGAGGCCTGCTCATTCTATAATCCTTTGCTGCCTATATTACTAGTTCATCTGAGCCCAGTGAAATGACAGCAGTCATTCTCAGAAAATTAGGGGTGTTCGTAGTGTGAGACTCCAGATAGCAGAGCCTAATCTGAGTAAAAATCTATTCTCCAGAAGGCCCTCAGAATACACACGACTCTCCTGTGTGCTAAGTTGAAAAATCAAAAATACATATGTTCTGGCAGGAAAAGAAACTTAGGATATGGGGTGCATGCTCATGAAGCAATTCACAGAACTTTCCTGCCACAACATCCTCTCAACATCCCTTGTGCTGCACTTTGAGACTTGATTTACTTCTGCTGTCCCAGACTATGCTCTCAGTCAACCTCTGCAACTCCGCATACCTTTCTTTACTCTCATTCCTCCGACCACCACTTCTCCCATGCTCCATTTCTCCTTTTCTCCTCTTCCCCAGCCTACTACTCTCTGAGTCTTTACCTTCCATCCCTCCTCCGCCATCCCTTCTCCTGCTCTCCAAATCTTTACTTTCTTTCTTCCCCTCCACACTGTCCGCTTTTCCAGTCTGCTCTCTTTGCTTCCTTTCCACCCATTTTTACAGCTCTTAAAATTTTTAACCAATTGCCTCACCTGGTCCTTTTGAACCACTTTCATATTCTATACTCACCTCCAACCCCTATTTTCACTCTCACAATATTAACAAATGTTTCCCCTGCTCCCATTTACCCCATTCCTCAAACTTCCCTTACCTCCCTTACCTTTGACCAAGGCCGCCCTTAAATTCAGGAGCGTTGCCCCACTTATTCCCAAACCCCAACATGAAAAGTAAAATGGTGATTCATTATCATTTTATTTTTCATGCCCCAACCCGAAAAGAGCATCAGGACGGGGGTGAGGCCGCTGCTGACTGAAAGCAGCATGTCATTCAGCAGGGAGGAGGGTGGGCTGGCAAAGCACTATTGATAGTGCCCATGTCTTTTTGGCCAGCCGTCTTGCGAAGGACCGTCACACATGCACACTTTAAAAAGCTCTTACGCAGCTGTCTTAAGACAGCTGTGTTAGAGAAAGCCAAAGCCAACAGAGAGCTGTGGAGCGCCGATTGAGGCCGCTCCCACCAATCCAAGTGCTGCTCTCATGGGAGAGCAGTGCCAGGATTGGTCTAGGGAGTTTCCTGGTGACCGGGCTGTTGAGGAAGAAAGAAGAGGAAGGAAGAGGTCTGGTGTGTCTCTGTCTCTGGAAGTGTTTATTTTTTATTAATATTTTTTTTATTTAAACTTGCTTATGAGATAAGGGCATTTCCGTCAGTGCAACTGAAGAATGGAGGTGGCCGATACCAGGCTCCAACAGTCTAGCAGGTGCAGGCAACATGGGTCTTAAACGCAGCTGTGGAGCGCTGCTAAGAAAATAGAAGTGGGGACCAAAAGAAACAGTGGCTGAGTGGAGAACCCACAGGACCAGCTTTGACAGAGGGACGAGCCTTGAATTTGGCTTTGTGTAACACCACACAGGAGGGAGCGAAGTGGGGACCCTCACAGAGAAGACAATGGGGTTCTAAATCCATAAAAGGAGGAGCAGATCTTCTATGGAAGAGTGGCAACAGAGGAACAGAGGGGGCCTGGATAATGCAAAGAGAATGCCAACAGCAGGCGGGGGTCTCAGGAGGCAAGGCAGCAGAGCTCAATGGACAGAGCTTGGCAGAGAGGGCCACAGACTGCAGGTGCGGCCCCAGTGCCAACAGGCAAGAGATGTTGAAGGGTGACAGCAGGAGGTGCCCTGGAGGAGCCACAGGAGTGGGGCTGGCACCTTGGGGAGAGAGTGTTCCAAAATGAAGTGGAGAATTCCGATGTGGAGGGGACAGATAGCAGCAAGAGGAGCTGGTAAGGTGTGTCAAAGACTAATAAGGAAAGGAGGGGAGAGAGCAATTCCCACACCCAAGTGAGAGATTATGTACAAAGGGACAGGCAATTTGGTTGCATGTAGATTGGCAGTGAGCATAGTGCAAGCAAATGGCTGAAATTCGTTGCAAGAGGGAGTAGTTGAGGATGATCCAAAAGCCCAAATTAGGACAGAGTGTTATGGGACATGACAAAGAGTGCATAAGGAAAGGTATTGGTAGTTATTAGGATTTTCATCAGAGAAGAGAAGAGAGGAAAGGTTTGTCGTAGTATGGCAAGCGAAGGACGCAAAAGAGAACAGACAGGCCCATGAGTTCAAAGCATAGAGGTAGATTGTGAGCCACAGCCCCAGGTGAATTGTAAAGGGGCACATGAGGGGGAAGAGACAATTGTCAATGGGAAAGAGAGAGGAGAGAAGAGGCCAAGAAGGGTAGGGTCACCAAACTCAGGTGCATGTTTTGGAAAGTGAGTATGGTAGAGATTGGTGGAAATGTGAGAAGGATGGAGCAATGCGAGGGATAGTACAATGAGGCTAGGATAAGAGCAGATGATGGGAAAAGGGGAGATAGTCATGTTGCTACATTGGAGAAATTTTAAGAGAAATGATATGAATATTGGAAGACATTTCTGGAAAAAAAAGTGAGGTAGTGAATGATGAAAACATGATCCAGCAACTGTTGCTTCAAGTAGGGCTGACTGTTTCGGAAGAGGCAGGGAAGGGAGAACAGGTGAATGAGAAGAGTGTAGGAAGAGTGAAGGATGGGGGGACTGGGCACTAAAGCCTCAACAGAACAGAGGACAATAGAGCCAGGGCAAATGGATGCAAGGGAAGGAGATGGGAAAGAGAAAGGAGCACTGTGGAGATGGCTAGGCCACCATATATGGGGATAGCTGCGTCACTGGGAAGCCTTGTGGTGCTTAGTGCCAAAGAAATATATATGGGCCAGGGACTCTGTAGATCTATATAAGCAGCTGCAAAGGGAGACACGCAGCAAGGAGAAATCAAAGGCAGAGGTGAGAAAGTTGGCAAAAAGGCTTAGAGCAGCGTTTACAAACTACACTAGCATAATACGTGAAATTAGTAGCATAGCATTTTGTAAATATATGGATGTCATCAGGACGGCGCAGATACATATTGAGGTTTGGCCTTGCTCTCACATGATGAGGACTTCAGAGAGTGAGGAGAGGTTTTGGTCCCTCCAAGACATGAAGGGAAATAGATCATGAGCTTTGGTTCCAGTACATGATGTTGACCAGGCCCACAGGGCATACAAATAGTGGACTGCCACTGCTGCACATCCCCATTCAGGAGAGACCTATTGGGGAGGTGGAAGGGATGGTCTCATACCAAGATAATCTAAGGAGGAGGAAGCTGGAACTACAAAAAAAGTCTGTTACATGTTTCCGTGTAGGTTTAAACTTGAATGCTGGAGATGCGTTGGGAAGGTACCAATGGTGGAATTTTTCTCTGATCAAAGACCAAATGGAGGGGCAAAAGGAAAAGTGAGTCCAAAAGGGATTGTAGAACAGGGCCAATACTTCAATGAAAATGAGGTTATGGCTCTTGGCTGAAGAAGTGCTGGAATAGGGAAGAGCGACTGCATTGTTTGACGCCTTTACAGATAAGTTCTGGATTCCATTTGAGGATCCATATGAAAAGCTCTGGGCTGACAAATGTTATAATCAGTGAGGGGAATGGAGTAGGTGGTAAAAAATAATTTACAGGAGGCGAACATCTCACCGTCGCGGAGGCGTTGTCAGTCCTCCTCATGGCACAGAGTGGGCCCGTCCCCGGACCGGAGACGGCCGGACCGTACTGCTAGTCTTCAGGAGAGAGAAGAAGCGGTGGCATCGGTGGCCTCAGCCACGTTGGCAGATTCCCAACAAAGCTCGGGAGCGGCTTGATCCTTGAGCCGCTGATGGTTTGGTGCCGGAGGGGCGCAGGTTCTTAGGTCCCGTGGGTTTGGTTGTACTTTTGGAGAAGACACCCCGGACCGTGGCCCTGGAGGACACTATGTTGGTGCCCCAACCCCAGTCCAGGGGGGCCCTTACGGACTATGGTCTACTGGAACTGCTGAGTACAATGTTCAGGTTCAGTGCACTGTGTTATTCTTTCTTGTTCTTCTGTTTGCAGGGGGGGTGGGCGCCTTGGGGGTGGAATGCGCGGGGGGCGATGGGGTTCAGGGTGGGAAGGGGCAAAGGGGTGGTGGCGACCAATGGATGTTTGGGGTGTGTGTTGTTCCCTTTGGAGGGTTGCTGTGTGGGCCTTTGAGGACGGTGTTTCTGTTCAGGTGATATCAATGTCCCTTGCTCTGCTAAAGATCCTATGCTTCTTACTGAGTGTGTGGGTTTTGGGGGGCCTTGGAGCGTGGGACCTGTGGTGGGAGAGAAGGGCTGGGAGTCGGGCGGGGGTACTCAAGGATGGGACTGGACCTTGGAGTGAGGCATGGACGTTGGGGAGGGTCAGGGGACGGGCTCTGGTCACTCTATTGAGCACACAGCGCTGGGGTTCCTTGTCTCATTATGCCTGTTAGTGTTGGCACTTGGAATGTGAAAGGTCTCAACTCCCCGCAGAAGCGCCAGAAGCTATGGAAGTATCTGTTAGACCATCATCTTGATGTAGTGGGCCTCCAGGAGACTCATCTAGCTAAGAAAGATGAACTTAGACTCCGGCACAGACACTTTCCTCTCATCTATAGGGCATCTGCATCCACCAAGCATAGGGGGGTGGCTCTCCTGTTTAGGGCGTCCCTTCACTTTCAGCCTATGGGGGTGAGTGGCGATAAGGAGGGCCGTTGGTTGATGGTGAAGGGGTCGTTATATGGTCGACAATGTACCTTTGTGGTAGTGTCGCCAGCGTCTTTCCACTATCCGTGTCGGATCATAGTCTGGTGGTTCTTGGGTTGCACTCACCGGACGGGGGGGACGGTTGGCAGAAGTGCTACTTTCCGGCAGCGCTGGTACGGGATGATGTCTCTTGCAGGGAGCTGCTGAAGGCCATTGGGGAATTCCTGGCTCTTAACCCGCCGTCAGACACCTCGGTGTACAACACTTGGGACGCCTGCAAGGCCTCGCTACGGGGCACGTGCCTGGGCCTCAATGCGAACCTCAACAAATTAAAGAGGAAGGAGCGGGAAGAACTGGAGGTGGAACTCGCCGTATTGGAACAGGCGCACAAATCGAATTCGTCTAGAGTGACCCTCCGGCCTCTAACTGCGGTGAGGGGGAAGCTGAGAGCCCACTACAACAATCGGGCCGAATTCACTCTCTTGCGCCTACGACTTGTCTCCTACTCACAGAGGAACAAAGTGGGGCGGCACTTAGCCCGGCAACTCCGGGATAAGAGGGAGAAGGACTACATTGGGGGAATTCAGGATCCCACGGGGTCAGTGCAGCACCGGGATGCGGACAAGGCGAATATTTTTGGCCGCTTTTATGCCGATCTTTATAAAGGCGACACCCTTGATCCGGGCGCCCAGTCTGCGTTCCTGGACGGCCTCCCTATACCGCAGGTCTCCAAAGAATGGAATGAGTTGTTGTCTGCCCCTATCACCAGGGAGGAGGTGCTAGTCGCTATCAAGGCTCTGAAGCTCCACAAAGCTCCGGGCCCAGACGGCTATACTGCCCTGTTTTATAAAACGTTTGCGTCGGAGTTGTGCGACTGTCTGGTCTCCCTCTTTAATGGGATGGCAACCGACGGACTGACCTCTGGGACCATGGCCGAGGCCATGATTACCGTTCTCCCCAAACCGGGGAAGGATCTCACCAAGTGCTTGTCGTATCGCCCAATAGCTCTCCTCAATCTGGATGCTAAATTGTACTCCTCTATCATCGCGAGTAGGCTCCAGGGCTTGATGCCGGCCCTCATTCATCCGGACCAGTCCGGATTCATAAAAGGGCGACAAACTCACGACAACCTGAGACGGGTGATCCATTTGATAGAAAAGGCCAATAGGTTTCGTGTACCGGCGGTGTTGGTGGGGCTCGACGCGGAAAAAGCCTTTGACCGCGTCGACTGGGGATTTTTACATCACACCCTGGAAGCCTTTGGTTTCTCTCCCCATTTCATAAAAATGATAAGTGCTAATTACAGCAATCCCACATCTAGGGTGATGGTTAACGGGCACAGATCCGGCTGCTTCCCTCACTCGCGCGGAACGCGACAGGGGTGTCCCCTCTCCCCACTCCTCTTCGCTTTAAGTATCGAGTCATTGGCCCTCGCGATCCGGGAGAAGGAGCAAATAACAGGCCTTCCCTTTACGGGTGAACAGCACAAGATTTCACTATTTGCGGACGATGTGCTGCTGTCGCACTGCCTCACATTCACACGGTGCTCTCTGACTTTGAGGCGGTGGCAGGGTTCAAGGTCAACTTCGACAAATCGTACATACTGAACCTGACTCTTCCCCCCGAGGAGGTACACCGGGTGCGCGTGCTTACGCCCCTATCGTGGTCGTCTACCTCTCTGTTGTATCTGGGCGTCCGGCTGACTTCTACCCTGGGCTCGCTATTCTCGGCTAACTTCCCTCCGATGTTAACGGCGGTGCGCGCTGAGCTGGAGAGATGGAAGCCGAAATACATTTTGTGGCTGGGTAGGGTCCACGCTATCAAGATGGTCCTCCTTCCTAAGTTCTTGTACCTTTTCCAGGCGCTACCTATACCGTTGGAGCTAGATTTTTTTCGCCGCCTTAAAACTTTGATGCTGAAGTTTGTGTGGCAGGGCGGCTGGGCGCGACTCTCGTTTGCAACGATGAGGCGACCGCGGAGGGAGGGAGGGGTGGGGTTCCCGGACATGCACCTGTATTATAAAGCTGCGCAGCTGAGGGTACTGGTGGAATGGTCCCAGCAGCTCTCAGAGAAGCACTGGCTCCATATGGATCGGAGTGTGGCCGGGAGGTCCATATGGGACTTGGCCTGGAAGCCTAAGGCTGACCGACCCAGGAATGCATATATCAACACTCCCACCAGCACGGTCTTAAAAGTCTGGGACACGGTCAGTGGCGATGACCGTTGGACCACCTTCCCGTCCCCGTTTACACCTATTCATTTTAACCCGGCTTTTCCTCCGGCTCTGAGTGACGGACCTTTCGGACTATGGAGAGAGGGAGGATGTAGAGCCCTCACCCACTTGTTCCACGGTGCGACGCCTCTCACCTTTCAAATTGTATGAGAGACTATGGTGTTCCACCCACTGAACGCTTCCGACACATTCAGCTCCTGCATTGGGCAACATCGGCGAGAGTGGTGGACGCCGCCACGAGACCGTTGTCGAAGTTTGAGGCCTTTGTCCTTTGCACGTCCACTATGAAGGGGACGATCTCTTTCCTATATGGGCTGCTGTTAGACACCGTGGTATCCCCCCGTCCTCGCTACATGGAACATTGGTAAGCCCTCCTAGGCAGGGACATTTCTGACTGCGAGTGGAAGAGCCTTTGGAGGGACGTGGCAGCGCATAATCACTCGATAGACCTTAGAGAAGCTCACTTGAAGCTTATGTTCGACTGGTACCTCTACCCATCCAAGTTGCATCGGATATTCCCAACCACCTCGGACAGGTGCTGGAGGGGTTGCGGTATGCTTGGAGACTTCCGCCATATCTGGTGGGATTGCCCTACCATCCGGCCGTTCTGGTCTGAGATTTTATCCCACATCAAGGAGGTGGTGGGCTATCCGATTCTGGAATCAATGGATTATGTCCTGTTGGGGCTTCGGGATCCGATGTTGGAACACCAGACTAGGGCCGACAAACGTATTATATGGCTGTGCTTGGGGGCGGCCAAGTTAACCCTAGCGGCTGCCTGGAAAAAAACGACTGCCCCGGCTATTTCTCTATGGCACGCGAGGTTATGGCGATTGCTGAGTATGGAGAGAATGTCAGACATATTTTTGGGTAACTTTAAAAATGTCTTGTTCCACTGGGGTCCTTTGGTCAGATTTTTGTCTCGAGGTCTCCCATCTGCGGTTTGTCCCTCCGCACTTCGTGCTCTCCACCTCTTCCAAATCTAACCACCTGATCTGAGTGAAAGTTTGCTGTGAATGAGTGCATGGTCGCCACCACCGGGGAAGGGGGAGGGGGGAGGGGGGGAAGGGGGGAGTGTGGAGAGTTGGGATGGGGTTGTTGGTTCATCTTTGTTGCGACACTGCTTCGATTATGGAGACGGACTATGTTGACTTCTTAAACAGCTTTGTCCCCCGGTTGGAGACGCCGCCCTTCATGGCACGCTTATGGACCATTCGCGGAAGGGTTTGAACCCAACTCTTCTGCTGCATCTGACGAACAGTGACTTTTCCACCTGCATTTATCGATCGTATATGCTGTCTCCCCTTACTTTTCTAGTAGAAGCATTCTCCAGCACCCCCTGTGTGGGGATACTTGGCGGTTTGTCGCCTGTACTTTTTCCTTTTTCTCCATCTTCTTCTTCTTGTTTTTCCCTTTTCTACAGTCCTGCTAAAGAAAAAATAAACAAAAATGTTATAAAAAAATAATAATAATTTACAGAAGGAATGATTGCTGACAGAATGTGAGGCTCATTCAGGAAACAGGTGATACCAAACGTGATCTCCCTAGTGGGAATAGCACCAAAACAGGGCAGCTGGGCATAACAGGATGATGCGCCTCATGTTGTGGCCAGAAGGGGTGTCAGTGAATGACTACATTCCAAGAAATGACGAGTCAATGAATTACACTGAAATTGACAAGACATTGGCACAAGGGAGGCTTTGCAGGAGAGGCACAGAGATTGAAAACAGGTCCTGGAACCGTAGCTTTCTGGTGCACCCAGCTGACTTTCCTCTAATGGGGATACCATTTGAGGAAGATTACTGTGTTGATAAGGCCATGTTCATGGAGTGTTCAGTGGGTTGTGCAACCTGTGAATAGTTAAGCAGATACAGCTGCTGTTTTTTTTTGGGAATCTCAGATAAGTAGGGCGCTCTACCTAGTATGTACGTTGAGAGTGTTTCAATGGTAAGGTGAAGGTATGGTGCGTAAGAGTGAACGAAAAAGCCCTTAACCGTTCAAAAGGAGAGTCTGCAAGGACTCTCACAGTACATAAAGACAGCAATACTCTCGCACACAAACACAAGGTATAACACTGGATCCACAACCAGCCTGGTTGTGGATCCAATTAAACAACCCACGTTAAGAATATATTCGGAAAACTGCATCTGTCTACTTTTTGGCTACTTATGTTTGATGTTTACCATTTCTTTACTACCAGTGTTATAACTTGTGTTTGTGTGCGAGAGTATTGCTGTCTTTAGTTAAGCAGATATGTGTTCAGTGAAAATATTAGTTTATTTTCTGAATGTCTTTTTTTGTTGGAAATGCAGGAGGGCACAGGAGTGTACCCAGCTAATGATGGTAATGCATTAGGTACCCTGAGATGTGGGCGTCCCGCTGTCAGATAAAAAAACAGACTGCTCCTCTATGACATTGACATTTTGGGTATAGCACTGAACTCGGTAACAATGGTGTCCAGTCTGCCAGGGGAGAAGCTAGCAACTCTAACAGCATTGTTGTTGGAAACCACAAAACTAAATGTGAGCTGAGAAAAATGCAGCAGGTCCTGGGGAATGGGAATGTTGTTGCAAGGTGGAAGCTTCACAGAGAGAGTTCTGCAGACACATGGTGCTAGCACCGAAGGGGCGTTAAAACAGCACTAGGGTGTGGAGGCAACTGAAGGAGCGTGATAGGATATGAAAATAAGGTTGAGGCTTCTTGGCAACTGCAGTGGAGTGACAATGTGGATGACATCAGATTTAGATGCATGGGATGTTTAAATATTTTCTAATGTTTTAGTAGTAGGGGCATTGGGGTATTGGAGTGAATTGTGGTGCACTGAAAGGTGGGCAGCTGATTGGAAGAGCCCCAATTACTGTATTGCCGTTTTGGAATTATTTCCAGTTGTACTGGCAATAGGGCTTTGGAGACCTGAACTGAGTGACAAGGTACTGGAGGAGAGCTAGGAAGATGAAAGTGCAGATTTGTTGTACATTGATGTCATCGTCAAGGGTAACTTAAAGACAGGTTAGAATGGAATTTGTGAGGAGCATTATTAATAGGGGAGGTGGAAATAGGGAACGGATGGAAAGGAGGAGGGAGAACGCAGGGTAATTTGTGTTGTCAATTCTGAAAGAAATCCTGCCCCTGGAAGCCACAGCGGGTTTATAGACAGGTGTGACTTCCTATGGAAAATGTTTTTGGGGATTAAAGGTGAATGATGGTGAATTTGTGCAAGGGATGGGAACTGGGCACATGAAGGATGGATGGAGTGATTACTGTGGGAATATTGGGAGGAATGATGACCCAGGTGAGAGCTGGAGCTACATTCACCTACGAGATTGGGCTATTTATGGCCGTATTCTATGTGATATTTTATGGGGAATTCAGTGTTGCCTTCCCGGACTTGATGCCTCTAATTGCTGGACTGAAGCTGGATTTACTAGCAGTGCACTTAGGGGAGGGTGACTTGGTGCAACTCCGAGTCCTGGCCTGGAAATTAGCAACAAAGGATTTTCTGATGATGAATGTGTGGGACCAGTTGCTGCCATGGAGGTGGTGGAGGGGGGTAAGAAACCAGCTGCTACTGAAAAAGAAAGCAAGCATGTGAGCAGAGAGGTAGCCAGGTTCTACACGGCAAGGTGTGGTTAGCCATGCAGACGTAGCCTAAAAAATGCCTTTCTTATTTGGTCATGATGTGGTTCACTTATCGGTGTTGGACAACAGAACATACCTAATGAAGGTAATGGAGGTGCTGGAAGACTGCTGGGAAAAGGAAGGTTGAGCATGGAAAGGCTGGGACGAAAATAACACTTCTGGGGAGACCTTTTCTGGTTGTGTAAAGACAACTGAGTAAAAGGTAGGGGGAAAAGATGGTAAGTTTAAGAGTGACGAAGTACATATAGGTATCATTGGAGAAGGAGGGTGCTACTGCCTGGGCCTAGTGTGGGCAGGTGAAAGAAGAAGAGGTGACTCCAAGATTGTAAAAGTGAACAAGAATCCTTTCGATAAGCATGCGTAAGTGTGACAAAATTATTTCAATGGAGGGAAGGTGGGAGAGCCCAGTGGTGGGTAACGACTCTTCCCCTATCTGACAGGCCATTTGTGAGATGCTCCCTTTCTACGTGTGCCAACCGACCTCCCGATTAAAACTGGAAATAATGCAGTATACGTCTGCGGCTTTGCTATGTACTGTAACATGATGACTTGGAAGGAAAAGCCTATTCTCCTTGGCGCCATAAAAGCAGGTCCCAAAAAAAGATTTCTCCAATGTTCAGCTCCAGCCAGAGGCTGTGTGCGGATGTACTGGAGAAATGTGTGCCTGTGGTTACCCTACATCGAGGCGTAATCCTCCCTGGACTTGTATCTCTTCGTGCCTCCCTTCCTTTCCCAGGATTTCTCGCTGTTTTCGTCTCAAAGAGGAGAAATTCCCAGTACATTTCAGAAAACATATTTAGAATCCCATTAATCTTTTTTATTTTAATAAGGTTCCCTCTGATGCTCAGGCAGCTTCTTCTTACCAGGCCTTTAAAGAGTGATATAGAATGCAAACACTGGAAAGAGCATGTATAAAACAAAATGTGCGCATTGCCTCCTGAGTATGTGAAAAAGGCTCAGTAGCTAATAACTTCTGAGTTTGTGCTTGCTGGCATACATTTCAATAAACAAGAAGTTAAGTACCTTTGTATTCTAAATGTTGCTTCTTTTTTATGTGCTGTAGCCACTGAAGTATGTGTAACCGAAACCGCTGAAATTAAAAAAACAGTCTTGCAAGTTGTGACACGCAACTTCACCATTTGGTTTTAATACTTCTCGAGCTTCATTAAGTGAGATAGGTTGTAATTTGTTTTAGGAGAAATTTAGCTTTAGCAGCTCTTCAAGCTATGACAAAGACTGAGCAGAACACTGCAGCAAGCGCTCCTGCTCCCAGCAGTCCAAGTGCTGTAGTGGCTCACTTGCGGCCCCTACAATGACAAGACATTACTCCACACTCTCTTGTCATGGTAGTGACTTGGGAGCGAGGGGAGGCAGACTAGACCAGACCATTATGATGTGTGAAAAATGCCGCTTTATTGAACCAGGTGCACATTACAATTAACCTCCCTGGCAACTGCCTTACAAAACTCAAAACCTCACTAATACATCCGATTACCTGACCCCTGACCCCGCCCACCCCTACGATCCCCTGCACATGCCCCCACCCTGACATTACCAAATAAACATTACACTACATTGCATTAACATTATACAGTTTAATTAACCAACCTCCTATGCCTGCCTCGCTAAAACAGTCAATCACTAAACTTCTATAACTGAACTTAAAATAACCTGCCTACCCTTTCCCTGTCCATAAACCCAACTTCAACGGTATCCAAAAAACATCTACAAAAAACATCTACCAACCCCGGAAAACCATGAAAAAACCCCACACTGCACCTGTTCAAAGCGGCAATAGAAACTACCCCTTGTGCACCTGGCCCAAAAAAAAGACCTGAAAACCCAAATGGGAAAAAACAAAATGAAAAAACACAGAAATAATTAAATAAATACTTAAATAAAGAGGGGGGGGGGGGGGAGAAAATATTTTGCCTTCTACTACGCGCTCCCAGCCACCAGGTCCCCAAACCTAAAATGGTGGCTGGGAGTGCGCCCCCAATACCCTTATAATTGGGCTACCTGTGGGCTACAAATTATCCAGCCCAATCGACAAAATGAAAGGATGGGGGCTGCCCCTCTGCCCCTCCCAAACCACCCAGGGTGGAGACCTCCCTTCTGTCAACTGTCCCCCAAACCCCACTTCGAGCAGTACACTGCCAGCGCCCCTCCCCCACCCTCTTTTTGCCTGTACTCACGCAGTGCGTGCTGCATGCCTCTCCTGCAAGTAATGGCCAAGAGGTTCCTTACAAGCACCTTCTCCAGGCCCATCACCGAAGTCCTGTGTTTATTGGCACTGTCCATGCCCAGTTCTCGCACCTCCTTCTGACATTATCAGCGCTCCACCGCCAGCTGCAGCAATTGAAGCCGTGGTCCCCTCTATGTGCATCTTACCTAAGAAAGGACTGGTTTCAGACTACAGACTCTTCCTTTGTGTTTGAGGACACAGGCTATCTTTCCCATGGGACATGTTGTGTCCGGACATCGGTTTCTCTTGTGGGCCAGGCAGCTTTGAATGTACCTCAGGTGCAGTAAATAATAGTAAGTTTGTCATTCTGTTTAACCCTATATTTCCAACTTTGGTGTTTGCTGCCCAAAACTGTTAGATATGAGCGACCAACACTCACGTTGCTCTCTACTCTTTCAGCTCTCTCTGCACCTCTGCTGCCCACAGATCCTTTTAATGATTTGTGGACAGAGCAGGAAGTCACACCTATAACTGCAAGTAAATGTATCATTTATTGATGGCAAGAAGAAATACTTGCCTATTGCTGCAAGGCTCTTGGGCTGCGTTCTGTGAACCCCTCCTGTAGGGATGTAGGATCCTTCTGCACGGTAACCCCCACTTTTTGCCTGATGCTCAGCTGTTTTTGACGAGTCTGACTGGGATCCTGCTAATCAGGACCTCAGTCTATCTGCGTTCTCCCTTAAATTGTTATGACAAGTATTTATGTACATCCCAGATTGGATACTGGGGTACCCTTATCAGTCCCTAGTATATGGTACTTAGGTACCCGGTGCATAGGTACCCCAGAGGTATCCCATAGACTGAAGCATTCATTATGCCTCAAGATATAGGTTTTCTATATCTAGGGTCACTGCACATAAGCCTATAAGTCACCCCTCTAGCAGGTCTTTTCAATCCTAATAGCAGGGTGCTTGGGTCTAAGTGTGAGGGTGCCCCTGCATGAGCGGGGCACCCCTATAGCCTACACAGGTCATTCTCCCCGTTGTAAGTGAAGCAGCCATATACCAAATAGAGGGGCACCTCTTTATTACGTAATGATCATCTTGAAATTGGCTGCAATTGGAATCATAACCCCGCACTGTAAATGGTGTGGGAGGTATGATTCCAAGCACTGGAAGAGCACTCTGTTAGGCTCTCAGTGTTCCCTGAGCCAGCCTTCTAGACCTAGACAGCACAAAATGGTTGCTGCCGACCAGAGACATGATTCTGCCCTCCTGCTGCTGAGCCAAACTCAAGCAGGGGAAGGCAGAACAATAGACATCCTGTCACAGGGAGTTGTGACCAACTCCCAGACAGGATTTGGTGTATTGGGACCGGGTGGGTGCGCTTGCCAGTGCCACTAAGTCTGCATGAGGGGCACATTTGGTGCCTCAGTGCATAGTCCAGTTCAAACCAGCTCTGGGAGACATTGGCTTGCGCTCTGGAGTGAAACTGGGCAAAGGACATGGGAGTAACCTCCCCCCTGTCCAAAACCTCCCCAGGGACTGTCCCCTGAATTGTCCCAACCATTTCCTTAGTGTACTTAAGTGCTTACCTGTGGGTAGGTCCCTAGATTCGTCATTGGAAAAGATTCAATTCAGACACCCCTTCTTCTTCTACTGTCTGGGCACTCTGGTCTTCGCTGGACTTCGTTTGGGCTCGACTTCATCTCCCTTCCAGTCTGCTGCATTTGTCTGTACCTGTGTATCATACAGGAATCTTCCAAGGCCTGATGGCATCCAAGAAACCTGAAGGAATCTCCCTTGAAGTGAAGGAGCCACTTCCCTGCATTCGCAGGCACCGCAACTAAGCTGACTAGTCTGCTGATCCTGGGCTCCTCCAGACTGCAACACAGGTGGTAGTTCTCCACAGCTCTCGAGGCCTGCCCTTTCACCAAGTTAGAGGCCAGTATCGGTACGCGGGGAACTGCAGGAACCGCACCCCTGTGCACTGCTTCGACTTGCAGTTGCAAAGGCTTGTTGGCTTCCCTCTACCAAGATCTTTGGGCTCCAAGTAGCCCCAACCTCACGCACTGCCAGTGACCAAAGTCGTTGTCCACATCGCATTGTTTACACCGTGGCCTGCATCTTTTGATGAGCTGCTCAAGGTCCACTTGCGACTCCAGTGCCTCTGGGTCCTTTTGAGGGTCACCTCTGTTTCTTTTGGCCTCTACTGATTGCTCGGGCCTGCCCTGACTCTACTGCTTGTGGTGAGTTCCCTGGACCTTGCTGGTCCTAATATTACACCTTCTTTGACTTATGCTTTGGTTCATTTGCCAAGGCTTGTTGGTGCTACCACCAGACACGACCCCTCAGCACTTGATAGCCAACCTGGTACAGCTTGTGCATGGCTCCTGGTCATCCTCAGCATTGCCTGGTGCTCACAGCTACAGAGTCAAGGTCATCGTCAACGCCTCTGCAACTCCCGACATTGGTGGCCATTCTTCTTCCAGATCTCCTGGTCACTCTTGAGTGATATAGAATCAGTGCCCTCTACTTTCAGGTACCTCTCAACTAGAATCCACCTTTGGATTCCACTGGAAACTTCTTCTTCAGAAGCGGCCCTTTCCTGAAGTCCTCCATTGATTTAGACTGCGGTTACTGACACCACTTCACACCTATGCACCCCGCTTTCCTGGTGTAGGTAACTTGGGTACTAGGGTATTCACAGGTGGGGTGGCTCTCCAACCTTCTGTCTTCCACAGGGTTTCTTCAGGGTCCACTGGGAAGGGTCTTTAATCTTTACAATTCCAACTGCGATTTACATGTGGATTTGTACGTAGCATGCAGTCGTGTTCCCACACTGCACACCCTCTCCGTGGGGTTCCTAGTCACTCTCCTTGGGTAGTACCTTGGGTCCCCAGCACTTCTACGTCCTCTCAACATCGTCTTGACTCAAGTCGTGGTTCTTATACCAGTTTTACAGTATATGGTTTAGTCCCCCCTGGGGTCCACTGTGTATTCTGTGCTATTTACTTGATTTCTTTGTAAAGTATTGTGTGCATTGTGCATATCTCAGGGTAGGAGATTTTTGCATGTGTTAGAGACTACCGCCCCATTTAGCTCCTTCCGTTCCCGGCCAAAGTTATCGAGAAAGCCGTCAACAACCAACTCGCCGCCTTCCTCGAAACCAACAAATACCTCGACTCCTCACAGTCCGGCTTCCGAGCCAAACACAGCACTGAGACCGCACTCATCGCAGCAACAGACGACATTCGTACTCTACTGGACAATGGAGACACAGTCGCCCTCATCCTCCTCGACCTCTCCGCAGCCTTCGACACAGTCTGTCACAGCATTCTGATACAACACCTCAGAAACATCGGAATCCAGGGAAAAGCACTGGAATGGATCACCTCGTTCCTCGCCGGAAGAACCCAGAGAGTCCGCCTCCCACCTTTCAAGTCAGAGGCCACTGAAATCATTTGCGGCGTGCCACAAGGATCCTCGCTCAGTCCCACCCTCTTCAACGTATACATGAGCCCCCTCGCGGCCATCGCTCGCCAACACAACCTCAACATCATCTCCTACGCTGATGACACCCAACTTATCCTCTCACTCACCAAAGACCCTAACACCGCCAAAACCAACCTACATGAAGGAATGAAAGAAGTAGCCGAGTGGATGAAGCACAGCCGTCTGAAACTGAATTCCGACAAAACAGAAGTCCTTATCTTAGGTACCTGCCCCTCTGCCTGGGACGACTCTTGGTGGCCAGAGTCCCTTGGAAAAGCACCCATCCCGACAGACCACGCACGGAACCAGGGCGTCATTCTGGACTCCTCACTCTCGATGACCAGACAAGTCAACGCCATTTCCTCATCTTGCTTCAACATTCTTCGCATGCTCAAAAAAACATTTCGCTGGATCCCCACCGAAACTAGAAAAATGGTCACCCAAGCATTGGTCACAAGCCGCCTGGACTACGGAAACACCCTTTACGCCGGTACCACCGCAAAACTTCAGAAAAAACTCCAACGCATCCAGAACGCTTCAGCCAGACTCATACTAGACATCCCGCGTAACGACCAAATTTCTGGTCACCTGAAAAACCTCCACTGGCTCCCCGTCAATAAGAGGATAACTTTCCGCCTCCTAACCCACGCACACAAAGCACTTTACGAACTTGGACCCGAATGCCTCAACACACGACTTTCCTTCCACACCCCCTCCCGCCTGCTTCGCTCCTCCAACCAAGCCCTCGCTGCTGTACCTCGTATCAACAAAACCACCATGGGAGGAAGATCCTTCTCCTACCTGGCGGTAAAACCTGGAACTCACTTCCCATTCACCTTCGCCTCACTCAGAACCACCTAGCATTCAGAAAGCAACTTAAAACCTGGATATTTGACAAGTAATCCTTCACCCTTCTCCTAGCGCCTTGAGACCCTCTGGGTATGTAGCGCGCTATATAAATTAATTGAATTGAATTGAAAGAGAGTATTATATAAGAAATACATTCTTTTATTATTACCTTTTGAGGTTCTTTTTCACTTAATCTATACACATAAAATTGCGTTCTGGTAAAACAAGCTGCTTTACACTCCTTTACGACTAAGCCTGAAGGCTGCTCTCCACAGCTACCACTTGAGAGCATTCTAGGTTGTCTAAGACCACTTAAATCACCTTAAGGGTTGTCTGGACAGGTTCAGGGTGTCCACTTATATAACTGTACATCCTATACCAGGCCAGCTTCCCTCACCAAATCTAGGATATGGAGCAGACTATCACTCATTCAAAGACAGGAACTGTAATCCAGATGAGCACTTTTGACTGATACCAGAGCCATCTTTTGACTGATACCAGAGCTAACACTTGATCAGCTAATTGGATCCTCACTCAGCGTATACATGGAGCTATCACTTACCTGTCCCAGACAGCAAAACTGCAGTGCACCTGACACAAACACCACCAATTGACCTCACCTCTGGCAGGGCGTCCATTGCTTAGCACACCCATCCCTCACTAAGTGAAGACAGCAGAGCTACCTCCCACTTGTTACAAACACCAGACCAAACCCGCACCTGTCAGATACAAGAGTATATCTCTCTCATTGATTATTGCAGAAGCGCAGTGTCCAACACATCTAAACTGTTCCTGGAGAAGTGTGTACTTGCCCCACTGATTACCTTCTCTGTCTGACTACCTGTGACATTTGCCTGCCTGTCTCTTTGTCTGTGTACTTCTGTCCCTGTATCTCAGGGAGACTCTAGTCATAGAAGAGTAAGGACATGGAGAAACTGGGGACAGGGATCCAGGGAATGAAACCCTGGTGAAATGAACCTTGGAGATGCCTCTGGTGTGAAAACAAAACAAGCGGAAAGGTAGAATGAGGCACAGGAACAGAAGAATGACTTTTACACTGAGTGATATTTGACCGGGAAACACCAAATACAACATAGTGACTTGTATCTCAGAACAAAAGAAGGAGGAAAACAAAGTGGCAGACCTCCTCCCACAAAGAGAAAGGAAACAAATACCCAAGTGCAGCATGTTCCTTCCCCTGGGAACCTATGTCAGGAGCATTTCGCCCCAGAAAATAACCATATCATCTCATACACTGCACTAGAAAAAATATGACCCAACTACTTAGGTAGTTTAGGCGGACACGAGATCAATGGCCCTCACAAATCAGCATTACCATAGGTGATACTGGAACCCACAGAGCCCCAAACACGGATAACCTATGACTTAACTCTCACTCACACAGGCTAGTTTGGAGGTTCTAAGTCCTGCCCCTTCCTGAACCCCTTCTGCCCGCCACCTCCCACCCGGACCAATATTCCAGGGAAAATGTTCATTTTTACAACTACACTACGAAGCTTAAGATGACCAAGGAAAGACTGAATACCTCTGCAGGAGACATTCAGTCAGGTAAACTCACAGTCGCAGACAGGAGCCTGTCTACAAGAGAATCGAGCTCCATGAAATCATGAAATTGGTGGGTGAGACACCATAAAAATACTCAGTGTCACAGTATAACAGAAAAGCTCAAAAGAATAATAATTCACTTAGGAATCACAGACAGTCTCGCTGGTAATGCGCATGTCCAGAATCTTTCACATCCACACTGCAAGTCTAACAGGAGCGCTGTATTGTACAAGTGATCCCCGAATGACTAGGAAAAAATTAGCAAAGCAAGGGCCCGATGTAGGTCACCAAATACCGGTCGGTAACGGCCGAATTCGGCCGTTACCGAATTCGGCCGTTACCGACCGGTATTTGGTGATTGAGATGTAGGGGGCTATATTTTACAGAATCGGTAAATTTACTGATTAGGTAAATTTACCGATTCTGTAAAATACCGAATCGGTAATTTTACCGATTCGGAAAATTCCTGATGTAGGTAGCACTGTTTCCAGTGCTACAGGCCTTTCAGATTCGGTATTTTACCACCCAATCCAATTGGGTGGTAAAATACCGAATCCAGGTATGCATGCACATGTGTGCATGCAAACCTATGCCATGTGACAGACAGACATGCCCTTAGGGCATGTCTGTGTGCCACATGGCACACATGCCTGTATTTGGGGTGCTAGAGGGTGTCAAAGTGACACCCCCTGCACCCTTGCTGGAATCGGTATTTACCGAATCGGTAAATACCGATTCAATAATGCCCATTGATTCCTATGGGCTTCAATGCCCATTGGAATCAATGGGCATTACTGAATCGGTATTTACAGAATCGGTAAATACCGAATCTTAGCGATTCGGTATGTACCGATTCTGTATTACCTACACCCCCCCCCCTTCTATTTTACCACTTCTTAAATACCGATTCGGTATCATTCAGTATTTAAGAAGTGGTAAAATAAAATTACCTACATCGGGCCCTCAGTCTTGTCTCGGGGGAGGTGTCAATTGCATATTTTCACTGAAATAAAAGAGGGAGCAGCATGGGCATTCTAGGACCTTTGTCCCACATTCTGGGACATTGTACTTATTCTTTTTTTCCTTTTTTTTTTGAAACGCTGCAACATGTTTCTAACAAGTAATGGCAATGCTAATTGTTTCTTTGTTTACTGATCAAAATTAAATGATGAAACATAAACCTGTGCCATTGATTCTGTAAATGTTCTCTGAGCAAGAGAATTTAGGAGTGCTGCTGCCCATGCAGTATCGATGTTGAGTATTAGTGAAGCTTGGTGACCATATCCTGTATTTTTCTAGACTATGAAATTATTGAGTCTATTTATCCCTGCTCTCTGAACAACTGTAAAGCGCTCTAATATCCGCAAGGCTCATCTTCGCGCTATATAAAACTTTCTAAATAAATAATCACTTTTTCACTATACAAAATGATTGGCACTATCAAGGGACGAGTGCATGCTGCAACGGAGAAGGGCAGTACGCAGGCACGGCCCGTGCCGGGCGTTATACTGGGGCGGTGACGTCAGGCAGGGGAGGGTCAGGGTGGGGGGGGTTGTAAAATGCGGGATATGGACCATTAGCAGTAAGTACCAAAAAAAACAAAAAACGAATTTCGTTGCCTACGCTACATCACATTTGGCGATGCAGCGTGGGCAACGAAATTCGCTTTATTTTTTTTTTTCGGTACTTACCTCTAATGGTCCATATCCCGCATTTTACAACCCCCCACCCTGACCCTCCCCTGCCTGACGTCACCGCCCCACTATAACGCCCGGCACGGGCCATGCCTGGTAGTACGGTGTTCAAGATCGAGTGCGTTGTACAACTGGAGAGCGTGGTGCAAGTGATGGAAGAGTAGAAGGCCAGAGGTGTGCCTAAGACTGCACACGATTCAAGTAGAGAGCACAAGGTACTAAGGAGGGGGACAGAGCTCTAAGAGGGGTGGATAGGTGTGAGTTCTCTGTGCAGTGTGATGGAAAGCTTAGTGTGAGAGCAGGGTGAAGAAGTGAGGTCAGAGTATATGGAGAGGCAATGTAAAAAAGTGAGGGCAAGGCCTTAAAAGGGAGGGCGGCAGGGGAAATGGGTTAATAAGGTACAACGGGGGCAGGAAATTGCACCAGAGGTTTGAGTGCAGAGATTGAGAGGGCAGTTTGAAAGTAGGTGGGGCACTGGTGCAAAAGGGAGAGTGTGGAAACTAATAGGGGACAGCAGGCTGTGAACTTTCCTTGCACACACACACACACAGCAAAGTATGCTTCCCCTCACACCGACAGGTACCATATTTGCGCACCCTCAATCAGAATAGGTGCAGAATGAGTGCATTGCGAGCAGTAGTGTAAACTTCACACAGGCATTCACTCAAGCACATAGGACAAGTATTCAAACGTCCCTACTACAGATAGAAGAGGTACTGCATGCATTTCAACAATGCAAGCTTCCTTCCCATTCATAGAAGACAGGAACCCTCAGGTACCCCAGGCTACATGTGCACCCACATACCCACCATCACACCCACCCACCCATTTAGAAAGTTGCCTTTGAATGTGGAAAACAAGACAAAAGCAGCCCAATTGAGTATTTGATAACCCCTCCATGTCAGACAGAGTTGCACCTTTGCTACTTGAATAGGCAGGGGCATGGGCCAGGGATGTGAGGGACCCACTTCACCCCCAACTGCTACCTGTTTTTACTTTCCAAAGCAAGTGACACAGGCCCAATTTCCTTGATTGCATTAGGGCACCATGCAGCTTTGCAGGAGTTCCTAGCAGTGGCATGGTGCAGCGGTTGGGCTGTAAGGGCATAAGAAGAGTAGTACAGGCAGAAGCTGCATAGAGCTGTTTGAGCACTGCGCAAGCAAAACACGTTGCAGTGATGACAGATCAAGGGACCTGGCCCAGAGGGGGGAACTGCAGTGCTCTGGTTGAATGGTAGAGCGAGTAAAGATGGCTTGTCCGTGAGCCATACACTCTAGCAGCCACATGCATCATTGTAGGAATTTGCGATTACTAAATTGCGAAAGTTAAGGAATCGCAATTTAGGAATCGCAAATTCCTATGCATCAAGAAATCGCAAAAGTTTTTGCGATTTCTTAATTTTTCTTATTTGCGATTCCTTAATTGCGAATCGCAAATAAGGAATCGCTTTACATTGATCAATGGGAAGGCATTCTCATTTTGCGAATTCGCAATTAAGGAATCGCAAAATGAGAATGCAATTTCAAGGGTGGAGGGGGGGTCCCCCCCCGCACCCCTGAAATGTCATGTAAGTACATTTTACTCACACACATGTCCCAAGGGCATGTGTGTGTGTAAAATGTAAGTTTTAAAAATGCATTTATTTGCATTTTTGAAACTTTTCGCAAATTACCATGAAGGTGTACTTCATGGTAATTTTTCCCTTCAAAATTGCGAATTCGCAAAAAAAATAATCATGCATAGCATTTAAGAAATCTCAAAGTTTACGATTTCTTAAATGCTATCGCAATTTGAGACATCGCAAAAAATTGCGATTTCTTAAATTGCAATAAATGAAAAATGAATGATGCATCCCAAAAAGTGATTTTGGAATCGCAAACGGCCGAATTTTGCGATTCCCACTGTTTGCTATTCCAAAATCGCTTGATGCATGTGCCCGTAGGTGTTTCAAAGATGTGTTCAAATCACAATAGCTAATTCAAGTGAGTCCGGTCACAGTGTGCCTGCCTTGAGTAGAAACGGTACACCATCACTGATCCTCCATATAGGGATCAATTTATGTTCCGACTGCCTCAGACACGGTCACTCAGTAAATAGACAGCTATCGTTATTCATTTCTTACTGTGGACTAGAGTTGACTAGGAGAAAATTAGGATTACATTCGGACAGAAAAAGTCCTGGGCACCAATTTAAAAGCGATCCCTGTTAGTGAACCAATTAGTCTAAAAAAGTGATCCACATTTGCGAATCATTGCAATGTTAAGCTTGTATAGGCAAGCTATGTAGGTGTTTTGCAAAGTACGGGAGACTCTATGCATTTGTGCTTGCTGCAGGCAATGTTTGGGATAATATCAGAGGAATCTACAGTAATAGCCAGCACTTCATACCATAAAATTGACCCACAATAGCCAAAAAACAGCCCATTTACTGACACTGCCTTATTGCCCTGTAGGCCTGTTCAACCATTGACACAGCCTGTGTTTGATGAAAGCATCAGAAGAAATGGAGCACAGTAGGCTGGGCAATGTAAGGAAAATGACAAATGGAAGAGACCGAGTACTCTTGTTGATGAGAGAGAAAATCACTAAGTAGATGAACCTAAAGCACTGCATGCGGTTCCACCATGGCACTACACATTTGTGGAAATATTTTTTTCAAGCTTATATTTTTGTGCAATAAATATTAATGAATAGAAATCATGTTGATATTAGATCCAATGTGCAAATGATGAGTTAACATAATTACAGTTTAAATAAGTTTAATATGATGTAGGGAAGTGTGTTAATTAACATGATTTAGTTATGCTACATTTAGATGAAAACTCCATCTGGGATATAATTGATGCTGTTTCAGTCATCCACTCCTGTATTCACCTCCTCCAATCAGGTCCCCCTGCACAATGTATAAGCTCTAGAGCTTATGAAATGGTTTATTCCTACAGTTATAAATACAAACCTTTGAATGCATTTTCCAGTATTCCTGCTATGTTGCAACATCCAAGGTCCTTCCCTGTAGTTCAACTGTGTAGACCGGCACCATTAATTTGTGCAAATTCATATTGCTGAAATGTTTCATATTTTGTTCGAACATCTCCAGATGGCAAAAACACAGAAGATGACGAGTGCTTTCTTAAAATGGGATGATGGTACTTATGTGTTAAGGTAATGACATTGCTGTTTCTGATTTGGTAAAGAATTATTACTTAAAATTAGCTGTTTTAACAAAGTTATTATCCAAGAATTGTGTATAGGAACTCGTGAGTTTGGCGGATGAGTGAGAGGATATATGAACACACTCCTGTTCTAATAGGGATGCTTTGCAACCCATTTTTTATTTTTCTGCTCATTTGGGACTTAGAATGAATTCTGATTTTTGACTATTCTGCATAACTCTGAAATTGAGCCTTCATGACATCAATTTTGTATTAATTCTCTATCGCTTGAATTGAGATATAAGTAATAAAGCCCTTTAACTTTTCCTTAATCTGGAACTCAATTATTGAGTGGTCCCAGTTACTTGCTTATAATTGCTAAATTGATGGCGGGGAGGGTGTCTTTTTACACATTTATTTCCAGTAGAAGAACCGTTTGAGGTTACATTTTGGGGATTCTGAATTTTGGGGAGTCTTAAATACACTATGCTGCAATGGCCACGTGACATATTGCATAGGCAAGAGTACTTGCAAGAAAAGGGCACTTTTCACAAGAAGATTGGAGTCAATGACAGAAGGAAACATGTCTGAATGTAAACACTGACTGATTAAAAGTACATTAAAATGGTACTTAAACTAGCAAATAGTATACTTATCTTTAGAAGCTTGGCTAGCTTGCTTGTACCGGAGGAGAGGCTGTAGACCGCTGTGTATAGCTAGCCTAGCTGCTTCTAAATTATATGTATAGTAGGTGCATATCTAAGAGGATCACTTCAGGATTCTTCTGACAGAGGAGAGAGGGAATTGAAGAAACTATTTAATGGAACAGGAAACAGGGGAAATCCACCCATTTTTTAGGTTGAGCCTCGGCAGCGCATGCGCTGTTCTGTGAGGCATGCTGTATTGGAGTATAGATTTGAAACCCCGCCCACTCTCTTCCCATATTTGTCATTGGCTTGTGTCATTGTCCTACGTAAATGCTGGCTTCTGATTTGTTTCTATGCTTGTTAGTCCCTCCTTAGTACCACCTTGTCTTCATTTGTAACTTCCCAAGAGGACTGGCCCTTTTACTTTGGTTTTTACACGGAGCATCTTATTTAGTCTGTAAGAACTATTTTCTTTAATGTGTTTCTCCTACTGCAGGCACTACATGCTTTCCTGCAACATTCGACGCATTCAGCACGGCATGCACGTTTTCACGGGGTGCCAAAAGCGCTGCATACTGCGCTTTCACTTTAACATCGAAAACTGACCTTTCTGTAGTCACAGCTCATCTAAAGAAAAGGGGGTGGCCTCTATTAACAGGAAAGCACTGCATGGGGCGCTTGTAAACAACAAGCATTTGCAATGCAATAGGTATTGGATTTTAGAAATGTTGACCTATTGGTAATGTGAATGACAATGCCTTTTATTATTGCAGGTTTTTGAACACAAAAATAGAAGGCATTGTCCTTTACAATGCCAATAGCTCAAAATCTCACAATTGTGAGACCTACTGCATTGCAAATGCTTGTTTAAGTTCACCTTGCTGAAGTGGGTTACAAATTTTGTCAAGATGCACTCTGCAGACAAACCTGAGAAATGGGTGGATTTTGGGGTTCGGACAGTTCTTGTGCATCTTGATGGCAAAATGATACCCAGGAAGTAACTCAGGAAATACCAGTGCTGCCCACAAGCCAGGCACTTCTCATGATATAAGTGGTTGTCATTGGACCTCATTTTACTGGTGAGAACCACATGAACCAACCAAAACTGTACGAACTTGTCCGTTCTTAGTTTTGGATGGAAGCAAATTTCACAGAATTTTGTTGGAATTCGCTTTCACGTCATGTGGAATAAAAAAACACATATATAGGCCAACAGTCGAGATGAGAGCATGCATTGATAATGCCAGGCTGGCTCTAAGCTGCCATCTGCATTACTTCTATTATATGTTGCTAACAATGAAGTTGACATGCAATTATGATCTTCTCAGGGCTTTAGAGGGTGACGTGTTTGAGGCTTAATTACGGAGATCATTTTCAACTTTCTTTTGCACTAAGCTTATCCCATCCTACTTGGGTGTCAAAAATATGTTTTAACTTGACGGTGATCATTGGCACATCTCACATCAACCCATCACCCTCGAGTAGTTTCTATAAGGGTGTCTAAGAAATCAGGTCACAGTTTAGGACTTTCTGTATGAAAATAAAATATTTGGCTTCTTTAACAGTTAGGTCGTTGATCAGATGCACCTGCAGCTGGTGATTCCTGGGTGCAGTCTGTGGACCACTGCAGGTCAGAATCCCGAGTGGTCAGAAAGACTAAATCCTGTGCTCTGAAGATAAGGACCATTCAGTTGGGTAACAGAAACCCAGGGCTGGACTAGTCGGTTGCGGGCACCAGGCAATCCCCCGGTGCGCCGCAAGGGTGGGGGCCGGTTTTGGGCCCCTGGGGGGCGTTTTTTGTTGTTACAGGGTCGTTTTTGCAGCATAGCTGCAAAATCGACCCTGTAACAAAATCGTCTGAAAACCGGCCCGACAAAGAGCTCGGTCACACCCCCAACCACGGGGGGGGTGGCTGAGCACTTTGCTAGGTCCGGTTTTGGTTCCCAGTCCAGCCCTGCAGAAACCCCTGTTACCTGTAGCGCTACGAAACCACAAAACTGTGGCATCACCTGCTCGCAATTTATGTTACTAAGGCCCACATGCATCAACATTGCCATTTGTGAGTCCTTATTAGCGAAAAATAAGGAATCGCAAATGGCTATGCATGAAGAAATTGCTAAATAAATTACGATTTCTTAAAATTCCTTAATTGCGACTCGCAAAATGAGAATTGCAATTAAGAAATAACTCCCCATTCATTCCTATGGGCCTAGAGGCCCCTAGGAATGAATGGGAAGACATTCTCAATTTGCGATTAGCAATTAGCGAATCGCAAATTGAGAATGCGATTTCAAGGGTGCGGGGGTGTGCAAAGGACACCCTGTTGCACCCCTGAAATCAATCTGTGCACATATGTTGTGCACAAACATGTCCTTAGGGCATGTGTGTGCACAACATGAAACTTTGAAAAATGCACAAAAGTGCATTTTTCTAAGTTCTCGCAAATTACCATGAGGTTGAACCTCATGGTAATTTGCTCCCCCTAAGTGCGAATTCGCTATTTTTTAAAGTTTCATGCATTGCATTTAAGGAATCTCAATTTGAGATTCCTTAAATGCAATTGCAATTTAAGAAATCGCAAAGCGAAAATAACAAAAATTATAATGCATCCCAAAAATTCAAATTGTATTCACAAAAGGCCGATTTTTGCGAATCGCACCATTTGCGAATGCAATTTGAAATGATGCATGTGCCCCTAAAATCATAGGTAAAATTGCACTCACTGTAGAAGGCAGCAAGCAGACAGTTGGTGTTAGTAAGATGGAAATGCTACAGTTTCGAATATTCACAAATCAATTCAACTTTCCATTTTCTGAATTCACACAAATTCAGGTTTCCTATGTTTTTCTTTCACATTAGATTGTGCAAGGGTGGCGATAGGAGACAGCTTTCTTCTGACCATCGAGAGATTTCCTGAATTGCGGGTGTCTCTGGAAGGCCCGCCCCTCAATGAAACAAGATTGACAACCTCCACCCAGTGCGTCATGCCCTTTGCCTCACCCAGAGCGTGTCGAGGCACACAATTGAGTTATATCATAAGGACTTGATGGTGAGGCATTCAGAGCGGAAGCTGAGTTCAGCCGGCGATCTCCCTGGCTCCTCCATTCAGCCAACTGCATTAATAAGGATTAATGTCGGTTTCAAGGAATTATAATGCCAGCCACTATGTCATCCGTTCAGCAAAGCCCTGTCATATATTTGTCATGCAAAAGAGAGAAAAACTACAAAGTGAAAGGGATACAGAGCGCGTCATTTTAAAGGGAGGCTTTGGTGATTATAAAAAAGGATCAGGGAAACGACGCTCCTGCTCTGGATAATAGTTGGAACTTGTTGAACAAGAAGTCCCAGCGTCCGGACCACCAGTTTTGTAGTTAAAATGTGGAGCCTGTTCTTTTTTATGTGAGGATTTAAGTATGGGATCTTATTGCTTCAAAGAGTCTTTCTCTCATTGGAAATAGACAAGATCACTGGAATTATGCACAACGGAGGACCAAATTATACAGTAAAAAGATGAAAATTATGCGGCATAATATGGCACGTTCAGTGACAAAATTATCTCGCTCTTTTGTAATTTTAGCGCACGCAGTAATACTGTCTGATAAACTGTCTCACCTCATTAGCTCCAGTTTAGTTCTAGAACTCAAAGGAGACCAGCTAAACTCTTCAAGGTATCTGCCCTGCGTAGCATCAAATGTGGCACTTTTTTATTGTGTAGCTTTTGATCGGAAAATAAATAAAATAGCTTTTTCCTGAAATCGCTATTTATGCAGTAGATGGTAGATTATGTGGTAGATGCGGTAAATCTATAGTTAGCAACACATGCCACTGCAGCAGGATCGCATAATGCCAGTGGCCCCTCAGTTATAAGGTAGGAACAGTCGCTTAATATGAAATAGCGGGTCACCCCACAACATGCAATGCAGCTCCAAGTGATTTCTGCTACTGCTGGCCTGACAGTTGGCAATAGTGACTGCCTGGCCTGCTCAGAGCTCACACTCTGGAGTGATTGTTTCACAGTAAGTGGCAGGAGGGTCAGGCTGCCCTCGGAAACCTCAGCTTTTTTGCCACAGAAAGTGGAGTTCGTTCGTGGAAGAACAGATTAGGATGAGGATGGAAGGTAAATGCGACCCTACGACAAAAAGAACTAATTGCTACTGCAGTGGAAATCATCCCACACTGACGTTTGGTTATCAAGCGTACATCCCTGAATTAGCTCATGAGCACAGACTAATTGTCTCTCTGAAAAGGAGTTGTTGGTGTCGGCGGTGATGGACCACGAGTCCCAGCGTCCTTTAGACCGTGAGGCGGTCCCATTTAGTCAGCAGCACCTGGGCATTGTTGGTGCTATAAAGAGCATCCCCTCTTCACTGGAGTTGATGGTGGCAGTGGTGACGGACCACGAGTCCCAGCATCCTTTGGGCCTAGAGGCGGCCTTCCTAATCAGCAGCACCTGGGCATTGTTTGTTGGCGCTATAAAGAGCATCCCCTCTTCCCGGGAGCTGGTGGTGGCAGGGGTGACGGACCACGAGTCCCAGCATCCTTTGGGCCTAGAGGCGGCCTTCCTAATCAGCAGCACCTGGGCATTGTTGGCGCTATAAAGAGCATCCCCTCTTCCCGGTGGCTGGTGGCGGCAGGGGTGACGGACCACGAGTCCCAGCATCCTTTAGGCCTAATGAGTTCATCACCACTTCCTGTTGCGGGGGACGCACGCGGGTCAAGGGAGAGTTCATCCATTTCCCATCAGTGCCTGGAAGAGGGGGGGGCAGGGTCACCCCCTTTGGTACTTTCAGGCTTGGCCTGGAGGATTGGAAAGCTGCTTCCTACTAAATGTGGCAGGACATAAAATAGTTGGCATCGTCACAGAGTTCCGTGGGGTTTCTGAGGCAAGCTGAGCCCCCTGCTTGATTCCTGACAGGCCTGAGAGCCCGGCGGCTGGCTGTAAACGCACATGGGCCTGTTCCGGAGGATATGAACAAAGCATTGGCTGTGCCTTGCCATGACTTTATCGGTGCTTGCACTGGGCCGAATTTTTTATACTGTTTACGAGACTCGGGTGGCTGTGTAACCGGGGGTAATGTTCCTTTTGTACTAGTCCATAAGCTTGGGGGCTCTGGGGTACTTGATACGAGGAGCTCTGTGCATTTTAAATGGTATAAACATGGGAAAGAGAAAACCCCCTGCGGCTATGGTACCCTCACCGCACACTGCTCCTCGAGTTGCCACCATCGAGGGATTATTAACTCGTGAAGTGTTGATGGTGTCAAAAGAAATTGAGCTGGCAGAAAGAAGGTTATCATTGCCTAGGGGTAGTTCTCCTCTGCTCCACTGCTGTCACCCTTCTTCCACAAAGGTCTCCAGAAGGATGGACCTGAGCGATTTAGGTGAGCCAAGGGGTTAAGGCGGAGGACAAAAGGAAGAAGCCTCCTGAGGTTCGAGGTTTGCCCTCAGCGGGGGTCCTTGGGGTCCCGGGACAGGACTCAACCCCCTCAGTCCCACGAGTCCTAGCTGTTTGCAGAGAAGATGGAGTGCTGATGTGGGTTCGAGGAGCCCCAGTGCCAATGGGGTTGAACTGGTCGATCTTAATCATACCTTGCCATTCAGCAGGTGACCACCCTAGTAGGGACCTACTCTCCGAGTTTAAGGCGGCCTTAAAAGCTAAGCTCGACCCAATTATGTCCAGGTTAAATAATATTGAGGCAGTCTCTAAAATCCTGGCATATGTTAATGCTGAAAGTGGTGTGCAGCTGGGGCAGTTCACTTTTCCCGAGTCAGTTACTCCTGTGGTCCCTGCATCAGTGGGCAGCACCCATACAACCCAGGGTGTATCCAACACTCTAAAGTGCACACTCAAGCACCTGAGTGGCCTTAAGGATGCCTCTGTGGCCCCCAGACACAAGGTGCTGCCACTGGGGCGAGCTGTCCACGGTACTTAGTTTCCCCCACCCAGTGAACAAAGGGGATGTGCTTAATTTGCCACCTGAGGCGACCCCATATGTTGTGGTTCTGGAGAATGCTCCATCTCAATGCAATCCTGCCCTCAAATCTTTTCAGGAATTAAAAAACAAGGTGGTGCATTGGCTTCAATGGCATTGTAATGTTGGCATGGGAATTTATGAGTCAATCATTATGGTTCATAAAGTTAGTTGGGTGGGCGAAGATAGCGGGCGGGGGACTGCATGGTGGTAAACTTTAATAATCCCTCGATTGTGGCTCATGTCTTGGCTGCCTATTCCTTGTCTGGGTTCCCTGAACCACAGGGCATTGTAGCTCTCCCACTAAGATTTTTCTATAAAACTGATAAGGTTTATCACCCATATAAGCTCCAAAGGTTGCAGACACAGCGTTATGGTAACAGTATTCCATCGGCAATGCGGCAGTCCCCATCTGTGAACCTCTTGAATTGCTGTGCCCCTTTGAGTTATCTTGAGATGTGTAACTGACTGTAAACTATTGCCCCACTCCTTCTATCCACCTTGCCCACTACTCTTTCAGTGGCCATCATTGAGCCCCCTCTACCCCCCCTTACCCGCTACCCCTCCAGTGACTATACCAGCCCGGAATCTAAAGGGCCTGAAGCTACTGCCATCAAACTTTACTGGGCTATTAGTTAAGTTTGCCAATCCTCACTAGGATGTTTCTTAAATCCTTGCAGATCATTTGTCTTCAGATAAAATGTGAAGTGAAACACATCTTCTTTATGCAAGGTAACAAGTCCTACTTCTCACCCACAGTGCCCTCGGTGGCAGGGAGGGCCAGTGGGAATTGATCACTTTTGTGGCAGTGGAACGAAGTGTGCATGTCGTTGACTTGCAGTGGGAGGCGCATACCTTACAGGGGCTAAAGCTGATGGTACCAGGCTCCAACCCTATTGTACTGGTTAATTTTTATAAAGCCAGAAACAGGTCTGATGTGGTTTCTAGCCTCCAGTGTCTAAATATGACCCTGAACTCCCGGTTGAAAACTGAGATTGGGATGGGGAGGGAGTTGTTACTGTTAGTGGGGATTTATGCCAATGAAGCCATCCTCATGACCCGTACACCCAGAGGGATGCACCTTCTCTTGGACACATTTGTTGCCTTCATGGGTAGCATGGATTTGGCTGTGAATTTGACTAAATCCTATGTTATGGTAGTAGGCCCTCGGTCTACCAGTTCTAGGTCCTTTAAAGTGGTTCAACATACCTTAGTAAAGTCTCAGCCTTTCCTCATTTAGGGTGTTATTTGAACACAATTAAGCCTCTGATCGAGGGAAAGTGAGATGAACTTGCATGTAGACTGGGTTCCTGGTCCCCATGGGTTCTTTCTGATTACGTTTTATCACACTAAATGTGTGTCTCAGACTCGTTACAGCAGAAAGATCTGGGGGTATTTGAAGACTGGCATATTCCAGGTAGAAAACCAATTTCTTAGGCATCTTGTTCAAGTTCCCCAATGCACCCCAGCTTTCTCAGATCATGATGAGCTTGGAATCAGCTTTTTAGCGGACACAGTCACTCCTTAGTCCTCTGCTTTGCTGTATAAATATCTGGACCAGGGAGGACTTAAAGCTTAACAGGCTTATTCTCTCTGATTGTTTGTAACTTGATGCTATACATAGAATTCCCTGGACAGCCTATGTGAAGGCAGCTTTTGCTTGCATAGGAAGAGTGGAAACATACTCAAGCCTTCATCTATTGTCGCACTGTGATCTAAAATGGGTAAAAGTATTGCTCCTTGAGCAAGCACTGGCAATCAGAGAAGAGGCTGAATTGATGAAACTCTTGGTGAGGGGACACATGCTCCTAAAGACTGTTCATAGCATGGAGCACTACCTCGTTCAGGTATCCAACAGGTGAGAAAGCTTCTTATTGGCCAGGTTCAGCTTTAACCAATTACACCACCTTCTGGCTTCACCTAGTGGTTGTGCCCAATCGGGAAGCAGGTTGCCCTGCGGTTGCGACAATAGGTCTCCGTAGGACCCCTATATTTTGTCATGTTCTGCAAGCATTTTAGCAGACCCAGATAGCAGTTCTTAGTCCCGCTATTGAAAACCCTGAATTTTTTCCAAGTATGTCCGGCCCTTGGGTATTTGCAGATGCTTTTTAATTAACAAGTTTTATTTGCTGTGGTTAGTTCTTTACGAGCCACATAGACCTCCAGGTGATCGAGACCCGACTGATTATTGTTCTACGCAATTGGTGTTTACATCTGCTTTATCATAAATTGGGCTTTTAATCATGTATTTTATGGTGATGAGTTATGTATGTATGTTATCTTGTAGCATTTATTGTGTTTTTTCATGGATGACCTGGTCAGCTGAATAAAGATTTTATGATGATGCCTATTGTCAGCATTGAGAGCTCAGTCAAGCCACCTCAAAGATATACAAAATCCATGAGTCAAGTGCTATTCCTACCACAACCATGCCAACACCCTTCAACCTCATGGAGTACAACCCCTACTTCATGGCCCTAGGTAACAATCAAGGCGGGCTGATCCAAGGGATTTTGCTGTCAGATCTGAAGACAGACAGATTATGCCATGTAGCATGAGAGCACGAGAATAATGCAAATGACTAGAATGTCAGCAGCTGTTGTTTGCAGCCGTTGTGTTTTTGTGCTATTTTTGTTAGCACAAAATACGTCTTCATGTCCAAAATAGATGCAAGGATGGCTTTGGTTCTAAAATATAGTGCAAAATGCTGGTTTTGCATTTCATGCAATTTAATGTAATTTCGCATCAGGTTTGCAGAATGTCATGTAATTACTCAGAAGTATAGCTTCACAGGAGTTCCATACAGGGGTCTTGGGACAGACAATAGACTTGCTACTGCAAGGAGGGGAGGGACCCATGCTAAATTTCCAACAAGGACATGAGATGGAATGTTAAGGATTTTGATTAAACTATGGACTAGATTTAATAACATTTGACATAACACTACACCGCAACCAAAGTTGCTGTGCTGCCTTGAATGAGAGTGATAGAGCAGAACAGCAAGATATCTACTAACGTATGGCCCTGTATTTCTCTCCCCCTTTAGTCTGGCTTGCCCCATGCACACGCCTTTGTTCAAGGGCGTGTGCCTAATGTCTAGCATAGGTTTTCTATTGAAAGGGACTCTTTCCGTGCAAAGTACTATGCTTAGATATAGAATAATACTTTCCCAAGTTTGCATGTGCGCTTCTCTATACAGCACATATACAAAGTTAGAAAGGTTTGGAGTCAAGAAAACTTTTATCGAATGTTACTGATGCCTCGAGAAGGGACATATTGTGGTGGATAGGACTGTCTACCTTTTTAGTAGGTATGGTTGTGTGTCAAAATCCATGGGTGGTTGCACGGAAACACCTAAGTGCCTCCCATGGAGTGCCCTCTTGACACAAAGATGTACAAAGTAGTGTATAGTAAGGCATAGCACTACTTTGGATTTCTTTAGGGATACTTTCCAGGACGCAAATCCCAATTGTACACTTTGCGATGGGTTATGACAGTTTTTGTGATGCAAAGCCATCTCAAAGTCTTAGTCATTTTTCTCCAAGGTGTCATTGAGAGTAACAAGTAATTGTGAATGGTAGTTTAGCCCCTGAATCATGTTCTTGTGCAGGTCATCGGAAGGGAGCATGCATAGAGGGAGGAGGATGCGTGTGTGTGCACTTGTTTGTGTGTTTGTGTGTGCGCACACACACATGTATGCTTCAGTCACATGCATCTACACTGAAACTATGTTGGAAGTTACTCCATTGCTGTTTCAGTCCAGGCTTCCCACGTCCTTGTCTCTTGTAGGGTGGAGTTGCAAGCTTGATAATCATTGCAAGAAGAATATTCAAAATGGAGGGTGGTTAGCAGTGCTATAATATATTCGCCCCGGAACTCACATCATGAGTGTCATTAAATCTGCAATGCTCTTAATGTCGAGTGGCTCCCAATACCAATCTCAGTACCTGAGACCGTATTTGAATTAATTGGAATTTAAGAGTCACAAGGAGAGATCACACCTCTGAAGTCAAACATACACCTTTTGGTTCCACACCTATAGAGCAATGATGAAAACAGCAGGCCATTAGGACCAGCCCTGGTCCTAGTTATCATTCTAGCTTTGCTACAATTCCAGTCATAGAAACAATGTTGATCTCATCCTGCTTTTATCACTTTCTAGACAGTTTATTCTTTGTGTACTCCCCTCCTTTGAACACATGTACTGTTTATTTGTGCTCTAAATAAACCTCTAAAGTTTATAATCCAAACAGGCTGGTTTACTGGGAGATCTCAAAGCACTGTGGATAGCCTAAAGGGGTTTAAGGGAACAGTGTCACTGCATTTAGGATCCAGAGCTCGCAAAATGTATGTATTCCAAAGCATTCTGCTCTCCACACTAATGACACTTTCTGGGCTATAAAGTAGCACACATGGCCTAGAATTCTTTTCACCCAGGTCTGCAATACACTACATCAAAGTGCTGGGTAACAATGTACCCTGCACCAATGCTAGCTGTTTTCATTCCCTCACAAACATGGCCATCTTTGACATCAAGATCTCGACTCTGGTGCTGTGGATCCCTTACACGATAACGCCATGACTTGAGGGATTATGGGGCAGGTTTACAATTACTGGCGCATCCCTGCAAATTAGCAGGGATGCTCCAGTAATTGTGCGCCGCAGCTCCGCCACCCATGATGTGTCGCATTTACAATGCGGCGCACCATGGGGCAAAAACGGCACAGATGCGTCACGCATCTGTGCCGTAAAGGTGGTGCATTGCTGGAGTTGCGACGCAGCTCCAGCAAGGCTCTGGGGGGGCCTATTCTTCCATTGCTGCGTCAAGCTTTACGCCTGCTTCAAGCAGGCGCAGGGCTTTGACGCAGCATTGGCCTAAAAGTGACTGAGTGAAATCTTGTAGATTTCACTCAGCCACTTTTAGGAAGCGTTCCTGCGCCGGAACGACCCCCTGCGCCGGAACGCCTACTTATGGCGCAGGGCTTTACAACGTGACGCATCTCCCAGATGTTTATGTTTCCTTCTCAATGAAAATTTTCAGAAATAAAACAACAAAAAAACAGATGGATGGTCGAATATTACAATATTTGGATATTGTAGTGGACTGCTATTGACTAAAAAAGTTCTATTTATCATAATTTATCCCATGCTCAGTTTAAGTTAGCCATGCATGCATAAGTAACTTTCAAATTGTGTTCTGCACGTGGAAAGAACACACTTCTTAGAGAAACTTTCATATTTAGGATTTGAAAACTATTTGCAACTATGCAATATTCATCATAAAGTCATTTGAATATTAATCTGTCGCCTACTGTAAGGAGAACTTACATGCTGTTCGGATGTGAAGCATGGCAAAACATTTATAAAAAAAAATATAGGTTTGTTCTTTTGTTTCAGATGGAGGTGGAAACTATGCCACTTATAGCCCAGGACTGCCATAGGTTGCACGAGATCTGAAAGCAATATACGACTCCTCTAATTAGCTGCCTTTGAGTTCCATTTGGATGTGAATGGCAAGTGATGGGTACTATTATATCGCATCTGGAAAATAAAGATGATTTTGTGCAATTGAATCGATGAATCAGACACATTTTTCGTATGAAATAAAATCTAGAAGATTAGGAAACATGAAGGACTTTGCTAATTGTATAGATGCATTATAATTGAAATATTATTTCGTATTTTAGCTTGCAGGATGTATTTTGTGCAATCTAAATGTGAAATATTTCTATGGTTTCCTAACTGTTTATGCATAATTGTTTTTTGTATTATTGCCAGACTACTTTATCGTTTTGTGAGCTGGATTATGCAATAAAATATGCAACAAGAGTGAAAGAAGAATGGATATGTGTACATTACTGTGCCAGCTCGCATTTTGTCTGTTGCCATGCTGTCTGATACTTTTCCAAATATCTGTGGCTTTTCAGAGACTTCTATTAAACTTTAATGTGTTTTTAAACGTGCAGAATTATTTAAATGTGTGTTTTGGCTTGTGTTTTATGAGGCATGATTTAAGTTCCCGATGGTATGTATTTTGTTTCGATTTTTTAGAGTTTTGAATTGGCCACTCGGGTTATAGGCACACAAACGGCAAAATAAATATTAACAAGTCATAGGCATTTTTTCATAGCTCAAGAGCAGAGGGCACTTTCTTTCTCTGGTAAGACTGTCCAGCATATGCTCTATCTGCAGCTCTCAGCGTGACTAGAAGAGACTGGCCTGCTACTCTTCGTTTTCAACAGGGTCAGTTTTAGGGGCGGCTCCTCCGCTAAGGCGAAGGAGCCTCGCCCTACTACTCTTTGAGCAGGGAAAAAAAATGATAATTACGTAGTTATTAGCATTTTATTTTTCGCAGGTTCGGGGCTGTTAGGGCGGGGTGGGGCTGGAGGCACAGGGGGAGGAGTGGTTTGCACACTCCAAGTGCACATGATGGTTTGGCCGGCAGTCTAGGACAGGCCAAACAGTCAGGCGCCCTTTGCATGTTCTCCACAAGGCGCCATTACACAGCCTGTTGGGAAACATGCCCAGGCCCCCAGTCCCCATCTGACGGTGCTCAGACCAATCACAATGCTGCATTGCAGCGTTGTGATTGGCTATGGGAAGCCTGGGGCCTTTCTGGTTCTGGGACTCGCCGGAGAAGCAGAGGAGGGATGCGGATGGCAGGAAATGTAAGTGGCATTTTTTATTATTATTATTTTGTCCCCCCCGCCACCCCTCCTCTTCGCCCGTGCCCCTCCACCCTTATTCCCTGTCAGCCGCTACTGAATTTTACAACCTGGTACACCCAGACATTCGCCTGGGAAGGGAGGAAATAAGGACCAGAAATTTTTTGGGGAGTAATTTCATCTAATGTCATTTCTTTAATGCGAACCTGTATTTTCTGCAAGAGCATGTACAAAATATTAGCGAAACGCAAATAAGCCTCTCAATTGCATGCTTCGATGTGGTCACTGATAATAAAACATTCATAGCTTGTATTTTGTTTCAAAAGGCATTGATTTTGAGTGACACCCCTTACTTGTAACACACAAAACAGAATCTAAGCAGCACTTTTTAGTTACTCAGCAACAGTGCAAGTGCTTGTTTTAAATGTGCTCATACATGTTGTGCTATTTGTTTTCAAAGGTTTGCACTTTAATGAGTTTGAAACTCAATTACTTCTTTCTGTGTGAAATATATAAATGTTAATCTAGGTTGATCCTAGATGAGAATGTCATTGGATTTATTTGTGTGTTTTGCATGTGCTCAGGCCCCAGGAAGGGGGTATTATTAGATGTACCTGGGCATTTTGGTGCGGCAAGAAAACCACTAGGGCCTGTCCTGACTTTCAGAGATAATTCACCCCTATCTTTATCAATCCTACCTCACTTATGGGTAATTGTCTTCCTTTCATTTTCGCCACATTAAGTATAAGACAGACTCTTCCTGTTCTTCGTAGACCATCAGAATGATCATTGTCACATACCACAAAACCCCATCGTTTTTGAGTTGCATTCAAGGGAAAGAGCATTGCAACCTCAACCGTCTTCGTTTAATCTTAAAGCCATATTCCAGTTTCTCCAACAGAGAAATCATAGGAGTGGATCAGTTTTATAAAGAAGAGAATCATGACTGTCTATGCCTGCACAAATGGTTGGTTTGAGTTCCAAACACCTACTTAATTCTCAGAGCATATTGAATGAGATGAACTACGACCACAGATACAAAAAGGTGTTTGTGAATAGAAAAGAGAATTGATGATGAGACAGATGGACAGATTATACAGGTGAGGGCAATCCCATCCAGGAACACTTTAAAATTAAAAAAATAACCAGTGACCTGTAGCATAACAAGATGGTCTATTAATAAAAGAGAAGACAGGGAGCAGATGATAACACTGCACACTGAAATGGCCTGCAAACCTTTATACAGGATTCGCGTCACAGCCCATCAGCAACAAAAACAGGTGCCTGGAAAAATGGCCTCGCACGTTAGTGTGTAGGGGATGACATAAAACAAGTTAAAAACAGCACACTTGTAATTCAGCATGAGAGGTTGTTAGAACCCTATGAAGAGGGCCATGGGGCAAGCTGTGGTGACTGGGCCAAACTGTGGGGGTGCAGCCTTTTTTTGCCTGATCTCCTGGGGCTCGACCTACTAGTGCAATTGGGCCAAGTACCGCTTCAGCACATGACTCTCAGGGGTAACGTGATCAGAGCAGACCAAGGCTCCCTGAGGAGGGCAGGGGGATACAGGGAGTGAACACAGGCTCACAACGCAAAATATACAGACCAGCAGCAACAAATATTTGTCCAGCCAAATACTCACTTTTGTGACAATTAAGTATTTTATTTTACTGCTATCAACACAGGGAAATATGACAATCACAAACAACTACAAAGTCCCCTTGAGATCAGGGCTCTAATATTTCCTATTCAGTTTCCTGTGTCCCACCCCTTCCTCCCTCTTGCAATAGTTGTTATTCCACATTCCCTATTGTTAACATCCAGGGGAAGTCCCACAATTAGTCTGAGTATCAAGAGTCCTCTGCGCCTCTGTATTAAAGTCAAAAGTGTTCCAGCATCAAAGCTTTATCTGGTAAGCCAGTTCTCTGGGGGCCGACTGACCCAAAATCTCTTACCCACACCAGCAGGATCGGAGCGACCGGAGTTCCTGAGTGCACCCCCTCCGTGGTTGCTTGACCAGCAGCAGCTGGTTCAGATGAGTTTGCGTTCATGTGGCACATATGTGCTGTGCTCGGTGGTCCTCGAGTCCCTAACACTAAGTCATGCAACCGCAGCGACCATAGGTTCTTTTCAACTCCTCCTGTCAAGGTTAGTCCTTTGTTCCACCCCGCTGTGAGTGGGGTGGGAAAAAGTGGTAAAGTCCTAACACTGAATCTCTGTTCCAGGTTAGCAACGCAGTGGTCTCCACAGTGGCTTCACGTCTCTGGTGATGACCCCGACCAGATCACACTTCTTGCTAGATCCAGCGACAATCCCGACCAGGTCACACTTCTTATAGTCCTTTCCAAACACCAAATTGGATTTAGAGTCTGAGTCTTTGAAGTTTATGTTGGGGATCTGCTTCCTTCAGAAGTGCTCACTCCTCTTGCCTCTCTTCCTCTAGAAAGCAGTCTGTTGCAGTAGGAGTGACACCAAATTTGGCCACACACAGGCCATGGGAGAGACTAGAGTTCCCACCAGGATATCACAGCCCCATCTCCTTCCAAATGTGTGTTCATAACCCTTCCTTATGACCCTCCGTTCTCCAGTGTGTTCTACCCAGCTTACAGGAATGCAATAATAAACAAACCTGTCTGGGGGGATTCTTCTAACTCCTCTCCTTATGTTTCACCATGCAGCCCTGGGTCTCCAAAAATGGAGCCCAGGCTACTTCATGTATTGTACAGGCACACAGCACAATAATTTAACATATATGCACTGCACAGCACTGTATCCTTCATGTACTGTATCACTCACAGGCACACATACACCCAGCAAATGCATTTAACATGCACACACTGCACAGCCCTACATATTTTTATTATCTATGATTCTACTCCCCAGCATAGGGTACACAATTTTTGTGCTGCATTGCACTACACCATAAGCCAATGTAGCCCAAGGATTAATTAAACACACACCATTGCAACTTTGAATTAGTGAGCCTGCAGCCTCACCCCAGTGACACAGGTTGCAAAGGACCTGTTCACTCCTACTTATCACTACAAGGTGTTCTGCCACCACTACATGCGTGATTCTTAACTCCTCATAAAGGCACTTTGGGCTCCCCACTCGGTCTATCAAGACCGCATTCCATGAGACTGACTTATGTAATGGAGCACAAGCATGATCCATGTTTGCCTATGACAACACCAATCACCATTAGGGACTCAGACATCAGTACAGTTGGGGCACCCAGGGCAGTGGTGAACGTCAGTTCCCAAGTGGATGACTTTACATCTCAAACAGAGGTTCACCACTGATGTTACTTAATAGAAATTGGAGCTCTAGTTGGTAGAGGTATGCACCCTGTCCAAGTAGGGACCACAATCCTAGTCAAAGTAAGTCACATACACATCCTAAATTAACCAGTGCTCTCCCTCTGGTAATTTGGCACAGAGCAGTCAGGCTTAACTTAAGAGGCAATGTGTAAAGTATTTATGCAACACTGAAAGCAGTAAAACATGAAAACACCACAAAACACAACAAAATATATCTTAATTTAATGAACTAAACAAGATTAAAAAGATAAAAATCCAATGAGTAGAACTGCAGTTTTGAATTCTTAAAAAATATCTGCACAAATAGTGCATAAAACCATAATGCGCCAAACAGGGACATCTGGTTGTGCTTCACTGGGGTGAATCCAGAATTTCAGGCCCACCGCAATGGAGCATGGGTTGGATAAAGAGACCAACCTTGTCCCACTGAAAAAGTACCTTTGGATGGAGGATGCGTTTTCGATGAACACCCGACGCGAGGAGAAGAGGAGGTGATGCATCATCATTGACCTGGCTGGATGGAGGCGATGCATCGGTTCTGATCTGCGCTGTTGGAGATGTCTCATCGATGAATCCTTTGCGATTAAGGCAATGCGTCATCGTCGATCTGCACAGCCGGCGATGTCTTTGTCCTCCGCAACAGCAGTGATGCATCAGCGTTGAGGGGAAATGCATCGGTTTCGACCAGTGCAACAACGGCAACGGGTAGCTTTTGCAGGAAAACAGCCAGAAATCCCACTTCCAAGGGCATAGCACGGGATTGGCACTTCTTGGCAGGGCAAGACTCACAGTTGGCAGAGTCCAGAGGCTGTAGATGGATTGTTGGTAGTCTTTGATGTCCCTGAGATTTTAGAAGAGGAGGCAAGCCAGAAATCCCTTGGAGTCATTTTGGTTCTGGGGATGTAGAGATGCAGGCCCAGTCCTACTCCCTCCCAGGGATTGAGAGCAGCAGACAGAAGGGCAGGCACAGCAAAGTAGGAGTCCAGCAAGGTCTAGCAGAGTGACAGTCCTTTCCGCAGCACAGAAGTCCTTCTTCCCAGCTGAATATCCTCACGTCTAAAAGTGTACTGAGTTGGTTGTGTCAGTGGCCCAGTACTCATGCCTTTGAAGTGGTGCAGACTTCAAAGAGAGGCCTTTGAAGTGCACAAAGTCCCTGCCCTTCCTGCACTGGCTCCAGACTTACTACAGGGTGGTATGCAGCTCTTTGTGTGGGGACAAGCACAGCCCATTCAGGTGCAAGTGTCAGTTCCTCCCTCCCATCTGGCCCCGGATGTCCCATCAGGATGTTAATAGTCATCACGATGTGGATGGCCCATAAAGGATGTGGATGGCCCATCAGGCACACCTAAGCTCCCTTTGTGTATAGCTGTCTTGAGTGACTGCACACAGCCCAGCTGTCACCCACCCAGATGTGTATTCAGAGGCACGGAATGGTTAATATAAGAAAATGCCAACTTTCTAAAAGTGGAATTTTCAAACTTACAACTTAGAATCCAATTTACTTAAGTTTTGATTTAAAAATTGTGAGTCCAGAAACACCAAACTTGAAATATCTATCTTTTCCCTAATGGGAACTGCACTTATAAAATGAAATAAGGTATTCCCAATGTTAACCTATAGGCCTTGCAGTAGTGAAAAATGAATTTTACTAGCTGGGCATGTACAACTTAAAAGTACATGACCAACATTTTAAATACACTGCACCCTGTCCTTGGGGTTGTGTAGGGCCTACCTTAGCGGTGGCTTATATGTATGAAAATAGAAGGTTTGGATCTGGCAAGAGGGTTAACTTGTCAGGCCAACATGGTAGTTTAAAACTGCAGAAAGGCTCTGCAATGACAGGCTTGAGACATGTTTAAAGGACTACTGAAGTGGGTGGCACAATCAGTGCTGCGGGCCCACTAGTAGCATTTAATTTACAGGCCTTGTGCCCATATAGTACACTTAACTAGGGACTTATGAGTACATTAAATATGCCAATTGTGGATAATCCAATGTTACCATGTATTAAGCAGGGAGCACATGCACTTTAGCACTGGTTAGCAATGGTAATGTGCCCAGAGTCCAAAAGCCAACAAAAACAAATTCTGCGAAAGGGGAGGAGGAAGGCAAATGTTTGAGGGTGACCCTGCAGAAAGATTCAGGTCCAACATTATTGCTATTCGTGCGGAATTTCTCCTGATCTGAGCCAAGCATTGCAAGAATAGATTTTGCAATGCTCTCTCCTGTGCCCAATATCTAAGAAAAAGAACCTTGAATCAACTAATGGTGTGTGCATTGGTAAACAGACATTTGAAAAGATGAAACAGGGCAAAATTGTTTATTTTTCATGTATTTTGTTAGCTTTTGTTTGTCTAGTGCTCTGGCCACCAAATGGCCAATTTAGAGCTATAGTGACATTCAGGCTAGGAGACGGAAGCAAAATAAAGGGCTTAGGAGTTTGCAATGGCGATTGTTGATAGGATCAAAGTACTGGGATATGTGTGGAGAGCAGTGTAGATGGCCTTTAGTATCTTTTGAAATGTCAAAGGTTTAATTTGAGCAGAGTGTACAGAGATGAAAAGTTCCATAGGAAGGGGCCTTGGTACTAGAGGCATGTACTCCCAAATATAATATACCAGAGGGTGATATACAGCTGATATTGCTTTCATGAGGTGACAGGCTATATTGACTTAATCCTACTTTCATCAACATACCAGGAACGGCCAAGGATCTTTATCTTCCATGCAGATTCAATGGTGAAACTTCCTGGTCGATGGGGCAAACCTGTCCATGAAGAATTTGAACTGTTTGTTGTTTTTGTCTATTTTATCTGTTCCAAGGAGGGAGCTGTTTGTAGTCTAGCATTAAAGTACTTGTACATAAGAATTATTTCCGTTGTGATACCAGCATACCTTCACTTAATATATCCCTACACATATGTATAACTTGACAATATAGACATAGATGTGGAGTCAAGAATAGTAAATCCTGTGATGATATTCTTGTAGCACATCTAGTCACAATATGGTGGCATATAATGATGCCCTCCCCCATCAATATTTGATTTGCTAAATACATTCAGTGCAGGTATGAGTCTGGAAGGGAGTACTTTAATCTGCTAATCAGTGTTCCCTGTAAGGTGCACGCACACTCTAACTTTCCCAAGCAAGCAATCTAAATTGTAAAGCACGCACACTTCACAAATTATGCAAGAGACTGTTTGCAACTGTTTTTATAATGTGAGCGGCAAGAGAAAACGGTCCCTTGCTTGTTTGAAACCCACAGGGAGAAGCGTAAGCAATATAGTGTGGGGGAGCAGTTCACTGTGGAAGAGGCAGAGCGGAGGGGATGCAGAGGGTCACAAGCAGAGCCAACCATAATCGGATTGACCGGAACTGCGCCCTGGGCGGAAAGAAGCTTTGGGGCATATTATCAAGCCCATTATCGCCTCTTTAGCGGCCGATTTCGGCCAAAAAGCGGCGGTTTAAATATTGCACTGTTATCAGGGACACGCTAACGCGTGTTTCCTTGATTTAGTAGCCGTTTTTTCTCCATTTTGCTTGTCAGCGATTATTATCACTAATAACATGCAAAGTGGGCGCTCTTCACAATGTCTGCATGATTAACGTGGCAAACACAACTTTGAACTATTAACAATGCGCCCCTAGCGATTGAAAAAAAACGCGCTACCCGCGGTTATCGCATGAAGTTAACGTCTGCTTTTTCTTTTACTTAGCTATGCTGATAATGGGAAGTGGATCGCCATGTTACGACCACACTCCCCTATCAGCAAGCTTCGCCATGATCATCGCTGGATTTCAGGTGATATTTCAGTTTTTACGCCGTCTATCGCTGGAATTACATCTCCTGTGCGCAAAGCGTTGCTAACACAGCGATGTAATTCAGCGATAGACGGGGATAAGAGTGCGCTTAGCGATGTTTATCACTCTTCTTTCATAATATGCCCCCAAGTTGTTGATTGTGGGGCTGGGGGTCGTGGCAGTTTGATGGCAAGAAGTATGAGGAAGATAAGAAGAGGGTGATGGCAAGAGGTGTGTGGAAGACAAGAGGAGGGCATGGGGTGATGGGGTGCTAACAATTATGCTAAGGTACATTAAGGACTGGTAATAAGATGGGCACATGCCACTTGCTTCATTAGTTTTGGGGAGATGGGTGGCCGCTACTGGGATATACAGGCAGCAGTGACATCTTTGATTAATTAATTTTCTAACGGCAATGAATCAATTGCATTCTTCGGCGTCCAAGGGCATGATTCGAAGGCCTGGTAATAATGTTTTGTTTAAAGTGTTCTGGGCATTGTTCGTATTTACGAATGGACTGCTGATGCTTGTGGATAAAGATCAGCCTAAAAATTCTTAGTGCATCAGTGCACAGGCCCATTTTACGGGCTGAGCCCTGGAAGGCTTGTCATTAATCATGCAGCAAACATCACCTAAAATAGGATAAAGCCTCTTCAAAATACAAAAGCCACCTTTCTTTAACACGCTTTATCATTAATACGCCACGTTATATCACTGCACAGCACTGATTAAAAGTAACTTTTTAAACATGATCTTAGAACCATTCTTTCTCTGCCCCCATAGCAATGCCGTTTGTGAACTGAGGCAAGTAAGTTGTCATGTGCATCCTGTGTGTCCCCCACGTTCTTGTATAGAAAGAAACATTAGAATCTAGAAAATCAAACACAATATGTTTGTATGACTCATGCTGAACTCACCTATTTGAAAGTGCTTTCATACATGATAATGAAGAAAATACCATATTGCTGAAATCAACTATTTGCCTGAGGTCACACAATTCAGTTATGTGGGAAAGCTGGGATTAATCCCAGGTTTTCTGGTTTAACTTTGTGAAAATGGGTGTTTGACCTGTGAAATTACAGCAATAAAGAGCCTTCAGTTGTCTCATCTGGCCCAGGGCCCCAGTGTTGTGCCTCTGCTGCACCAATGGAAGCTACACATCTGCACAATACTAACTGTAGCATTTTCCTTTAGAAGCACCAGCTCATTGTTTCCATCTAGTGTGCATGAGCTAATGTTAGCACCAGGGAAGTATGAGAACAGCGTCCCCTTAGTGTAGGGAACGACCCTCTGGGCACAACTTAAAGGATCATCCGATCTTCTAATTTTTGAACAAATAGTTTAGATCATAGCTCTTTAAATCATAGATTTTCAAACTTGTATTTGTAGAGTTCATCAAGTTTAAATTTAATGTTTCTTTTTTCATAAATCCTGATGTTTAATATCACATCCAAGATAGTTCTGTGTTCACATATATTTCGCATCCATAAAGACACTTAGAGTGGCATATTCCCAATGCATTTCGTGCCCATGACAGGCACTTCGTCAGGGGAATCTGTTAATATATAACAAAATCTCAATGAGGATCCATTAAATTACCCAATTGTCAAGCGAACATTGTAGTCTTTAGAACAAACACTTATATAACATTTTCGCCACAGTGATAAACATTCAAATAATTCAATTCATAAAGTGCATGACATCATGTGCAGTTCTTCATGTAATGCCAAAAAATAATAAATGAAAATATAAAGTATATCTAAATATACCGCATATAATTCTACTAACACAAAGTATATTTAAAGGTCTGTGCTGTGTGGCTTCTCATTACTGTAAACGTACCTAGTTCCTGTTATGGCAATACAATTCCTGTTGGAAAACATAATCACTGGCTCTCTATCCTCATTACAAAACCCGTGCTAAATGATGGCGTTTAGGACGTGCGTGGCCGTAGTGTTGTGTAAATGTCCCCTTAATTTTTAAAAGTAAACGTTAGCACCCCGCTGTTTACTGCGCCTCTTATCGCTCGGCGCGTTGTTAGGTCTTAGAGGAAACAAAGTAAACGCTAGTAATCCCGCTATTTTAATGCGCTTCTTACTGTTCGGCGCGTTACTGAGTCTAACGCTAGCAACCCACTAATTGGTATGCTTCTTACCGCTCGGCGTGTTGTTGAGTCTATCCAATGTCTCCAGAACAAGTTAGTGTTTGTTGTGTGGCATGCCCGAGGATATATCGAGTGTATACCAGGTGGTCTCATCTGTTGAAATAGATGACGGACTAGTGTAAGACAGCGTAAAAAAAGTTCAGCCATTTTTTAGTGGGTTTCAAAATATCCCTCACAATGTTATTAAATATGGAGGAGTGCTCCCAAGATGTTTAAATTTGCGAAGTGATTGAATTGCTGAGGAACATTATATTTAATACAAATAAAATTAAGGTTAATCATAAATGAACTTGTCTAAATCAATGTAGGTTATCACAGTGTGCTGTTGTTGTTTATCAAGTTCACAGGTAACATGAGAGTTCCAAACGGTCATTGAGCCCATAGGGCCTAAAGGAATCAAGTTTATAAATCCATTGAGTTTCTTTTTGAAGTAATCTTCTATTCACATCCTGATTGTCAATGTTATGTATAGTTTCAAGTACCATAAATTTCAGTTGTGAAATATTGTGTCTCTGGTCATTGAAATGTGTAGCAACGGTTGATTTTTCATTCTTTGTTCTTATGTTGCTCTTGTGTTCTGTTACTCGTGTCTTTATCTTTCTTGTGGTTTTGCCCACGTAGACCAATCCACAAGGGCATTTTAGCAGATATATTAAATTCATAGAATCACAGGTCGCTGTTACTCTTAGTCGTATGGGAGTACCACGTCTAGGGTGGTTGATCGTAGTCCCCTTGATGATTGCATGGCAATTGTTACAGTTATGGCATGGTATTGTGCCCTTGAATATTTCTTGGTTGGTTGTTGCAGTGCGTTTCTTTATCAAATCTTGAATGTTTCTGCTGCGGGTATATGCAAATCTTGGATTGTTTTTAAAAATGTCCTTAAAATCAGGTTCACCTGAAAGAATTAACCAGTGTTTTAGAATAGATTGTTTGTATGCATGACTTTTGGTGGAGAATGTAGATACTACAACTGAACGTTTCTCTGTAGATTTTAATGAAGTTGTGAGTAACTCAGAACGCGTTTTCATCTTGCATTTGTTTTCTGCAATCTCCAGTATCTTGGGAGGATATCCTCTCTCTTTGAATCATTGAATCATATTCTGTATTTGTGATTGAGATTCCTCAGGTGTTGATACAATCCTTTTTACTCTGTACAATTGGGATGTAGGTAAGTTGTTCTTGAGAGAATTCTGATGGAAGCTGCCATAGTGCAATAGATTGTTCCGATCTGTGGATTTTTTGTACAAGGTAGTCCTGATCTCATTCTGGTCAATCTGAATCAGTACATCAAGAAAAGCAATAGATTTTTGATCTATCTGATAGGTGAATTGAATCCTGTCGTTGATTTTGTTCAAGTCCTCTAGTTGTTGTAACAGTACTTGTTTAGGACCTTGCCATAGGACACAAATGTCATCTATATATCTGTAGAATGATTTGGCATGTTTTCTCCATAGTTCTTGGTTGAGAATATAATTTGTTTCAAAGTGTATCATGAAAATATTCGCGTAGCACGGTGCTGCGCAATTTCCCATGCTAGTTCCTGTAAGTTGCAGGTGATATTGTTCTTGCCATTTGAAGTAACTTTGGTACAGTGTGAAATTCAATAATTCCATTACAAAGACTTGAAATTTTTGATCCATCGATGATTGAAGTAGTGTCGTTTCAACTGCTTCTATTCCAAGATTATGTGGAATGGACGTATATAACGCCTGAACGTCTATGGTACATAGCCATATCTCATGATCTTCTTGAATGGTGATTTCTTTCAACTTGATCAAAAAATCTGTAGTATCCTTAACATATGTTTGAGCTTTAAACACAAAATCTTTAAGGTGTAAATCAAGAAATTGGCCCACTGGTTCGTGTATGCTACCTCTCGTATTGACGATAGGACGCATTGGAGGTTGATGTAGATCTTTATGGATTTTGGGAAGCATTTGTATAGATGGAATAGATGGAAATTGTTTGGTTAGAAAATTCTTGGTTTTGAGGGTGATCGTCCCCTCATCTAATGCTCTTTGCAAAATCTCAGTGAGGTTGGTTTGGAATTCTTTAGTGGGATCATTTGTCAAAAGGGTATAAGTTTCGGTGTCGTTCACATGAGCATTTACTTGTGTGATATAGAAACTGGTATCCATCACCACCAGGGCTCCCCCTTTGTCCGCTTTCTGGATTATGATCTCTTGGTTCTCTGATAATTTTTTTAGAATGTTGAATTCTTTTTTGGACAAATTTTGTAATTTTGAACGATGTCTGAATTCCATTTTGTTTATATCGTGTAAAACCAGTGATTCAAACGTATCTAAGGATTTGTGGCTGATAGGTGCTTGAAATGTGCTCTTGGATTTCAAGTGTTTCAATTGAGAATCAGGTTCTTTGTTTGTATCTGAAATGATGACGTTCTCAAAAAAGTGACGTAACCTTAAATTGCGCATGAATTTGTAGAGACTTACATTCAATTCTAGTTTATCTGTGTGATGTGTCGGGACAAAAGATGTTCCCTTCTGTAACACATTAATTTCACTTTTGTTGAGCTGATAAGCTGAAATGTTGATCACCAAACGTTTGTCTATTTCTTCCTCCTGTTCATTCTGCTCTGTGTTGGAACTTTCAGAGCCGACGTTGATGGTCCGCTTTCTTTTGCCCCGCCGGGGTCTCCGTGGTCTGTTGGGCCCTCTTCTAAAAAAGGAACATTGGGCGGAGGTTGTGATTCATTGTGTGGTTGAACACCTCTCTCTCTTTGTTGTGGTGGTCGATTTTCACCATCTGAGGATGAAGTTTCCGTCTCAGTGGTATTAGTTTGAGGTTTATTTTGACGTCTTCTTGCGTAGACCTCTGCCCAGGAGTACACCTCCCCTAACTTGTAGTCTATGGTGACTCTCTTATATTTACGGACCTTACGTTCGTTAATTTCATCTGTGTATTTCTCAAGTTGTTGATTGATATCGGTGATGACTTTTTCCCAATCCTCATTATCTAACATTTCCTGTAGCTCAATGTTCGTTTGTGAAATTTCCTTATTCAGATCTTCTATCACTTTGGATAACTCTTCAATTATGAGCAAGATGAGGTCTAGTGAGCACTTGTTGAGTATGGCGTACCAGCGTTCGACGAATTTTTGATTGTTCTTACAAAGAAGCGGTTTCAATGGTACTCTTAGACCTCTTGGAATTCTTTGTGCCCTGTGGTACCGTATCAACGTGCTGGCATGTAGTCTCTGGTTTACCTCACGTTTGGTGAGGTACAGCAATTGTTTAATGTTGTTCTCTTTACTTTTTCTATTGGGAGTAGTAATGGATTCTTCATTGATTAAAGCATATATCTTTGATGCATCTTCTGTGACATAAGCAAATGTGTCAGCTCTGACATCAGTTAACTTTGTGATATCGTCATAATTAGCCATTTGTGATTGAGTGGCTCTTAAGGCCGTGCTCCGGTCAGTGTTGAACGACACTAAAGGAATGAAATTACAATCTTGGTAGACTGGGCACAAGCTCAATTTGTTTCAAATGTAAAAAGTTGTTGTGTGCCACGGAGGTATCACCTGTGTCGAACAATAGTGTGTGATTTGAAACTATGAGAACAGCGTCACCTTAACATTCTTTCCTTTCAGGTAATAGGGGTTAGATCATCCAGTATGGGGTTTCTTGGCAGAACACACATGAGTAAGTCACTTACAGGAGCGGAAGCAGACAGAATAGGTCATGTCTCTCCTTACCGTAACGATCGATTGAGGGCGGAGTTGTTAAATCACTGTTTATCTTGTCTCCAACCGGCTGGTGGAGCACGCTTGAGATAACATCAATCCTCCAGACCACAATCTCTTGGTGTAGGTCTACCAGTTCCTCAAAATCGGAATCAATCCAGATCCCCATCTACTGACTCAAAAGGATCATTAGCATTTATTCCTTGCGGCTGTCAACATTTGCTTCCCTACCCCCATTCCTGATGAAGACCCGCCTCTGGTGCATAATTACCTGCTCTTCCGCCCCGGGTTGAAATGTCGATGTTGCAGTCACACTAGTCCACACAGCTTCTCTGACCCAATTATAAAGTCATACTTGGGTCCTGCATTCATGCTTGAAGGAATGGACAGTTCAACATAACTGTTATTTGGATTGTCGTATATTTTACCTGTTTGTATAATATGTGTATAGCACTTTTTCATGTATCACCATAAGTCACTTTTCCTGCACTTCAATCAATGTATCGCCGTGTATTGTATTGCCTTATTGACAGCCATATGCATTGACACGTATATATCATATTCATACAATACAATTGTCATTTTTGACAGACAATTTTTCCTCTGTGGTGTGTTCCATTTATCCCAATTTGGTTCTTGAAAAGTTTAGCTGAACCATTTTCTACAATTTTTACATTAAGTTTGTAATGTTTTTGATTGAAAGTTAAAAAATCATGGTGTATTACATACATTGAACAAAGGAATTGTCACACTCCCGACAGAACCACTTCTTTACATATCATAGTAACCGCGGTTCTGGCGGACACAGGGTTACCCCATTATTACTAAAAGTGTAACAACTAAGCACCAACGCAGGCACCTTTGCACCAGAGCACAAGGGTGTCTGTGTGCAGGGGAGTATTGTTTATGTGTAGGAAGGTGTCCCTTCCTGCACATAAACAGTCCTAAAATGCCATTTTGTAACTTTCATGTGTGATGCTTCGTGCACCACACATGAAAGTTACAAAATGGTATTTTTTAAAAGGTTTGTTCATGTACCGGAAGGGGCGCCTTTCTGTACATAAACAAACCATAGCAATTAGCTTTTTCCATGTGCACTGCACAAGGCAGCACACATGGAAAAAGCAAAAACACTGAGAAATAATTCATTTCTCCTCGTTTCGCCAACTTAAGACCAGGATTTTCCTGGTCATAATTTTGGTACACCATCCTTGTACATAGGGGGCAACATCAATACAATGGGTGTTGCAGAGGAACGCCCACCACAACACCCACTACACTCCCCTTTCACGCTAAGTTAGTGTGAAAGGGTGCCTTATGTACAAGGCAGTGTTAAGGCACGTTAAGTGGGTTAACGTTGCCTTGGCAAAAAAATTGTTAAACACACTGTGCTTAAGTGCTGGGATGCACTGTTCAAATCGCCCTGTAAGGTGCAATACTTTCTTTAAATCATACGTTATCACAAGTTTTTCAATTTTTAAACATTCATAGGATACTTCTTACAAAATTGTGCCTATATGGCAATAGTCCTTTTCAAAGGTACAACCATGTGTTCACATTCTTCAAAATCCGCAAAAATCAAAGAAACAGAGTTACTTCATTTCAAAATTTAAAATAGATATGATTTTCTGGTTTGTAATGCATTGCATTTTATTTTCAATGACATGCAAAAAACATTCCACATTTACAATTTTCATTAATGTATTCCAAAATCTTCAATTTTCCTCATTTTCCCAATGCATTTCGGTGCCTTGCACCTTCTTCAGGGGAACTCTGTTAAAGTTAAAATAACATAACTTAATAATGACTTTTGTCTTACAATGATTTCATCTCAGAACATTTTCTCCAAAGAACGCTTGGTTTAAACTTCCAGTTATCACATACTATATTACAATTGCTCATTATATTGCGGTTACACCAGCTCATGAGATTATTAACACCTAATGTACGTTTTTGAAACTGTACACATGGCCAAAGTGCAGTGCGTCCTCTTTAAGGAAAGCCACTATCGCTAAATGCGTGCATCTATGCCACTGTATCATGGTTTTAAACTCCAAACCCCCTAAGTGTGAAAAACACCCAGTGCCTGTCAATCCAGTTACCATAACAGTTATATCCGTAATCTTACCTCCTGAGGGAACATCGTTTATGGCGCCTCGTTCATTATTCGTAAGTCAATAAATGAAATCTGGGAAATCAGCAAAAAGCCCGAGCCAAAACTCAGTACCACTTTGTACACAACTATAGACGTTTAATGAGCTACCTTATATCAAACCACTCACGTTTATGTGCTCCGCCGTGCCCTTGCTCAATCTTGTGGTGCCAGTTTAAAAACGGGGACGCTGTTCTGCCAAACTGTATGAAACAAATATATAACGCACTACTTTAGTCATGGGACCCTACAAAGTCACCGAAAGTGCTCCGGTGCCTTTCCATAATACACGTGTACATACCACGTAAAGTTATGCGACTCCCTCGTTCTGTATGTGACTTTCTTTCAGCTTGACCCATGCCGCCGGACCACTACCCCAATCGTGTAAGTGACGGATGTGAACATAAAAAGTGGACTGTCTTCTTTAAGAACTTGATCCCAATTTCCTCCAAATAAAAAACGGACTGCGCGTGTTACGAGGTCTTTTGTAAAATGAAAACTTTATCAGTCTGAATGTGCTGTAGCAAAGCAGACTTTAAACATGAATTCACGATGCGTGTATACTAAACATCGAGAACAGATAACTATTATGTAAGAACCATTGAGTGATATCGTGGGTGTAATTGATGCAATTTACGATTTTTGGCTTAAGCAGATGACTCTTTGGTCATGTAAACATTCCAAATGAACATCATAATCAATAAACAATTCAATTTTACTGCTTGATGATTTTTTGTTTATAAAAAATCATAAAAATTCAATTTTGTCATTCAGACCAAAGGGTTTAACCGTGTTCAAATACCTTATCCAAAAGGTTTCTCTCTGTGCTAACTGCTTATGTGGGTCTACATGTGGTTGGACCGACACCTGCTCTAGAATTGTGAATCTTAACTGGGGAATGGTATGTTTGTTGTCTGCCCAGTGTTGTGCCACACTTGATTTATCGCTTACTGTTCTGATAGTCGATTTATGTTCTGTGAGCCTTATCTTGATTTTCCTAGTTGTACGCCCGACATATACCAAGCCACATGGGAACTTAATTGCGTATATAACCAAGCTTGAATTACAGTCTGAAGTATGACGCAATTTAATTGCTTTGCCTGTATGCGGGTGCATAAATGTATCCCCTACTATGACATTTCCACAGTGACTGCAGTTGTGGCATTTACGCATGCCCCTTTCTGTTTGTGTGGGTCTTTCTTGCGAACTCTGTTTCAAAATCTCTCGCAAATTTTTCGACCTTGAGAAAGCAAATATGGGACTGCCTAAAAAGATGTTCTTGAAGTCTTCCTCTTGTTCAATTAATTCCCATCTCTTCAAAATGCATCTTTTTATGCTGGTGGCTTGTGTGGGGTACTTCAAGACACAAACTTCCCTCTTTTGCGTGGGTTTTTCAGATTTCTTTAACAAGTCGGAACGCTCAAAAGATAAAGCTTTTGTTTTTGCTGTCTCCAAAATCTCAAGTGGGTATCCTCTTCTCCTGTACTGTCCTGTCATTTCATCAATATCTGCCTTGCTTGTGACTCTTCCGTGCAAATATGTTTAATTCTGATAAATTGCGACAAGGGTAGATGGTTCTTCAAACTGGTTGAGTGAAAGCTGTACATAAGGCAAGGCCACTATCGCCACAGAAAAGTCACAAAAGTGACATTCCTGTGGCGATAGGGGCTTGAACATGTGGACCTAGGTCTTATATTTCATCGTTTGAATTTGACACGGAGGAATAGATTGGAAGTTAAGAAAGAATGAGGAAGAGGAAAACAGTGAAAAGGTAGAAATCAGGAATTATAAAGATCCTTCAAGAGTGAGACAAAGAGAAAGGAAGTGTAGGAGGGTGGAAGAAAGAGCCATCTGGTGAAATCAAGACTGCACAGCCTTGGTATACCTCAATCCCGGAATTCAGCAGTGCTAGATCTGGCCTCCTAAAAAAAAAAAAAATTACGTTCATAGAGTGATTTTTGTTTTACAAAATAAGGATAGGGATTGTTTATTTACAACACAGGTCTTTCTTGATGGTTATTCTACACCAAAGCTTATACATTTACCATAAAGTGATTTACTTTGCTTTATGCCAGAGCCTAAACTAAATCAATGTTGCATAATTAAATGCCCAGCATGTGAGACTTCCTCATAATCCGTTTATTTGCTTATTTCAAAGTTTATGTAGAACTTAATGCGTTCCGGACAAAGTTATGGCTATGGTATGTTATGTCATGTTATGTCATGTCTTGTCACGTTTTGTTTAATTATGGTATGTTTATTTATAGGGGGCTCATTGTGCCTTTGTTATGATCTTCCCGTGCAGATAAAGATATGTTATGCTATGCTATGTTACGGTATGACTTTCCACGTTGTGTTAAATTATGTTATGGTATATTTATTTATGGGGAGCTCATTCTGCCTTTGTTGTGATCTTGCAGTAGAATGCAATCGCTATGTTGTAGTCCTAGTTTCAAGGATTTCATCGCAGTTTTCTTTTGCTTGTGAGCTGTAATTTGTATATGGTGTGAGGGTATTGATAATGCAAAGCAGTGCAAGTTTGTTGGAGGAAGAAATTATTAATATCCTTTGGGTTTTGCTGCACAGTAAAAGCATAGTTGGCTCAAATAACAGTTCTAAATGCAGGCAATAGTTTACAATTTCAACATTATGTGTATGCCATTGACCTCGCCTGCTCTGGCAATAAAAACAGGACGCATACATTCAACATGAATCCTCTTAAGAGGCAGGGTTAGTCCAGCTCTAGAATGTATCTTGTCCCTACAACATAAAACTAGAAAAAGCACGAGCAGGTGTAAAATAGGGCACCTGCATTCCTCGTGGTTCCCAGCACTGTCAGTGAAGACTAATGAGGCTGTAGAGCGTCTACCAGGAGAGTAAACTAACACAAGGCATCCAAAAATAAGGTGAGCTCAGTGCCTTGGAGACAGGCCCATTTGTGATTTCCAATCAAAAGCCCCACCGGCACACCGCCGGGTCATGGTCCCTCTTCACTTTATTTTTATTTTAGTTTTTGCAGCAGGTGTCATTGAATCAAGTTTTAATCAGCCTAAAAGGAAGCCCCTCCTCCTTCGGATCAGGAAAAGCGGGTGGCGCAAGCCAGATCAATGATGCACCACTTTATTCATCATTCATCGCAATCCATGTCTCCAGTTTCCTGCTCATGGAAGAGCGTATAATGCAAGCCCCAGGGAAGAGGGTGATAATTTATCTAATGAAATCTTATAGAAGAGCAAGCTCGGTGACGCATAAATGCCGCAAAGCTCATCTTATTAAAGCACCATTGCTGATTTCCCTTTATGTCCTGAAAAGGCTGCACTTATTTTCCTGTGTAGCATTGCATAGTGCTTAGAATAGGATTTGGCAGGAAACAAGCAGTTTCACAGGCTTAAGAAGGATCATGTGCTGCAACATAAGGATCACTTCAAATGGAACATGAATGGTCACTTCCTGTCCTGGCACAAAAATCCACAATACCACCTCTGATCCATTAGTACTCTTAACCTGTTGACCGCGGCGCAAATTCCACCACGGATCGGGCGTTTTAATCAGTGGGTGGGGTTCGAACGGCTCCCTGCCGTCCTCCACACACGTCCGTCATATGGGATGGCTGGGGGACATCCTCAGCACAGAACAGGTTTTAAACAATACCCCCCAATGCCCAGCCCCGCACCTGTAGATCACAATCCATTCAATACTCACTATTCCAAACCTTAGGTGCTTCCTTCTTTTAATCTCCACAACCCAAGTGGATACCCCTTGTCTTAGAACCAGGTTCCTGCATCTAGAACTGCTTCAAATTATGCATAAAACCTCCTCTGCTTTGAATTGAAGACTCCTCCACTTTGGTGGTGGTCAAATGTCACACCTTGACCTTCTCAACAACTTTTCAATGTCATCGAAAAGTTCTTGCATTAGATTCACCTCTCTCTCTCAATCACAACGGTACCAGTCTGGGCTTGATTCACAAAAAGGAGGGGAAAGTAAGGGATGGGCTCTCCGCATCTGTCTCAAAATACTTGTTCTTCTTTTTGCTACTCACCAACATTGGCAGGATTACGCCTGGAAATTCTCCCCAGGTGCTGGTTTTCAAACATACTCCTGTGAAGGTCAGGTGACTTTTTCTGAAGGATTGTGTTTCCTCCGCTCAGAGTTCTGCATATCAAAGATGCACATTTTTTTCTCCACAAAGAAAATATTTTTCTCTCTGAAGAAAGTCCTTCCCCAACATTCCCAGCAAATCTCGAAGTGTTCTGTTTCCCTTCCTATCCTGGAAGGGGAGTTACCTAGCCAATGCAGAAGTAATCCTGTGACCATTTCTAGGCTGAGAAAGGGTCTTAGAGGAGTTTGGGAGTGTACAGGAATCTACATGTGTATGGGTGTACCCTGATTTCTAAGGCAAGCTTCGCTGTGGAACCCCGCCTCCCACACCTTGAGTGGGTTTCCCGACTGCAGAGATCTTCACATTCAAGGCGGAGATCTCCACAGCCATGAATGGGTTTACGCTTGCCAGAAATTCCACTGCAAATTCAGTTGTAAAACTATGAGGCTTATTTACAAGCCCCTTGCGCCACCCGTACGTCACTTTTCCCATGTTAAAAATGACGCAAAAGTTCTGCAAGGGGCTTGAAATAAACCCCTATGATTACAAATGGTTTCTCCTTTATGAACAGGGCTCTTAGCCTTATGTTTCTGCACACACTATAGTTTTACATGTTTTACTCATCCCCCACCTGGGATGACAATGGTTCTCTGTTTTCAGGTCTCGCGTGCCCTACAGCTTTTAGAGTTTCAAAAAAATTGTGGTGGTTACGGAAGGAAGGATTACTTCTATATGGAAGATTTCGTAGGACCCATTGCTGCATCACTGCTTACACAAAACCTTCTGGAAACATGGAGTTTCTTAGTACATAGTTCGGTGTACCTATCCACGTACAAGCAAAACAGATGTTCTTACCTGTAACAGGCTGTACCATGTGCTGGCAGCGAAAATTAAACATTTGCTAAAGAGAAAGAGGAAGCAGCTGTATGAATGGAATGGTATTGGTAACTTATTTTACAAAAGACAAGCGGATGATATAAACACGGGGTATGATAAATGAAGGTGTACTAGGTTGCCAGTAACAGCATCTGAACCTTGTTTGTTGTGATAGAAGACTATTAAGAATACACCAGGGACTATGGAAAAGTTTTCTCCAATATAATGCTAAAGGGTAAAGTTGTGATGTCTCGAGAATAGGTTGGGTGTAACCAACTGTTCAAGCGTCCAAGCGGGAGTGCAGCGACTAATAGAACTATGTTAGAGGGTACAGAGAGCAGCTGTACCAGGGTGCAGATGCTGGTTTTCATTCTAGGACGTACACTTACACTGGCAGTGCCAAATAGCATGGCCATTACCACTCTATGATAGAATTCAGCAGCCACCTGGCCAGAAGAGCCATCCAAACCATAGAAGCACCAGAGGATTTGGCCGCTAGCCTGGGCGAGGAAGGGAACAATCACATCATCTCACCAACAGTGTTGTATGTAGCATCAGAAGTCCTCTTCCAGCCCCTATCCATGACCCCCGGGCCATAAGCTATAGGGGCAAAGATGGCTCGAATGTAGCCAGTGACGTTGATTGGAATATTCAATGGTTTTATGTTTCAGGAATTGTTGTTATTATTGTGCTGTGTTAATTGTTGTCCACTTTTTTTTACTTTGACCAAAGAGAGTAGTGATTTCAGTGTCTGTCCTGATAATGCAGTGTTTCTGGCTATGCCTATTAGTCCAGTACTTTGCAAGAGTGTACTGTTTTTTACAGCGTTTGCTCCCTGTGCTGTTGATGTATATTCTGCTTTCATGATTAGTGGCGGCTGGTAGGGAATGGTGGCGGAGAGGCGAGGGGAGGTGTGGGGTAACTTACCGGCTTGTTGAGTCACCAGCCGCCGCCTCTCTGCCATCGCAAGAAGCACCCAGGTTCCCAAGCTCCCCTAAGCCCATCATAGCACTTGTGATTGGTTCCCCTAAACTAATCACAACACCGCAATGCAGCATTGTGATTGGTCTGAGCACCATGGTTCGGTGTTTAGGCAGAGAGTGGGAGCCTGGGCTTGTCCCCACCAGGCTATGTAATACAGTCTGGTGGGGAATATGCAGAGTGCGCATGACTGTTTGGCCGGGCCAAGACGGCTGGCCAAACAGTCATGCACTCTTAGAGTGTGCTCACCATTCCTTCGCCTGGCCCCAGCTCTGACAAGCCCTGTCCGGCCAGCCCCTAGGAATGGAAAAACAAAATGATAATAATGTTCCATTATTATCAGTTTAGTTTTTCCTCTGCACTGCTCTGAGTTGACACTCCCCCAGCTTAGCGGAGGAGCCCCCCATGTCAGGTTTCTATCCTCTGCTTTACTGACAAAAGACCACATAGCTCACTGTTCATTCTTCGATTGCTTTTTACCCATCGGGTAACCTGGATTGCAGTGTATGCAGCGGTCGAATTGTATTAAAAAAAGTAGGGGAACTGTAATGCAGCGTGCAATAAGGGTGGGGTGAATGAGTGTGGATGTGGGGTCTTTCACCTCAGGTAACTACATATAAAATAAGACACAGGCTAAATGAAAAACAGATGCACTATCATACATTATTAAACCACTATTATTTAATGCACTGAAGGGGTCTGTGTCTGTAACCAGACAGCCACAGAATTCAATCCTAGTTGGTGCAATTGAGAATAGTGACTTGGCAAAAAGTAGGGGAACAGCTTTTCTAAAATTATAAACGTATGGGCACAATGTGCCCCTCAGATCCTGCCCGCTTCGACCACTGAGTGTGTGTCAGAATTTTCTACTTTTACCACATAGGATTTGCTCCCGCATCAACACAGCCAGGCAGAAAGGACACACTGACATTCATGGTACAGTAGCATCATCTTCCTAATGTCACTGAGCTCACCTTTACCTGCCTTGTCTGACTTTCACGGTGCAGGTTGTAGCTGCCAAAAAGAAGCCCATCATCAAACCCAAATCACTTGCATCATGATAATGTATACTCCTAGTTTGTCATTATATTCTTGGTTATATTAATGGCATCACATGACTTACTTCTTTTCAGTATCCTTTCTGCCATTCTTGTAGAGTTAGCTTTTGCTCCTGGGTAGTAAGAATTAGTCAAAACAAACAAGATCAAGGACCTCGGGATGCTACTGGGTTTTCCCTCCTCATTTATCCCTTGTGTGCCAAAAAAGAACAACATTGCACAAATAATGTGTTTCTTAATTACAAAAAGAAAAAGAGAGAGAGAGAGAGAGAGAGAGAGAGAGAGAGAGAGAGAGAGAGAGAGAGTGGGTGTCCGTGTGTGTGAGATATAAATTAACATTTAGACATTTAGAAAGAGGCAAGTTGACTCACGATTGAAGATGATGGACAGACACCAACAGAGATGACAATGATTGCAAGAATGTGACTAAAGTCAAGAGGAGGAGTTTTTGAGGTGTGCTCACCAGTCACAAACAAACAATATCTTTCGTAGGCCGCCAAGCAGCATCTCCAGACCACACGTCAGTATCTTTCGAGCAGTCATAGAGAGCGGAAATAAAGTCAAAGGATCTACTAAATTGCCGGACATGCGCTCTTTGATTTTTAGGAAATTACTAACACCTCTTCTTTTGTGATTACATATGGTTTGACTTTAATATCATTGTTCATATCTTCAGGCTAGGCCCTTAATCTCTCTTTCCTTAGATGGAACTGCAGTGAGTTTTTGTGCCGTGAATCAGATATTTTTTCTGATCCTTAAATTAACATATACCATTTTCATACGTCTCTGCCGTCATCAGTGCTCTGAGATCTTAGTCGGTGATCTCCACCAGGCTACACCTGTGATCAGCGGCGATCTCTCAGGTTAGTAATCACAGTGTGGTTTAAATGTAAGAGACACCACCCCGTCCTATGTAATTACACAAACCATATTGACGCAAGCAGGGGCGGCCCTCTCTGTGCTCCTCGTGTTAGTGCCAAACATTGTGGCAGTACTTCAGAACAGTATCTGATGTCACTGTCTGGGGCTAGGATGCAGCCAGAAACCGCTTTGGATTCAGAATTATAATAACGCAGACCACTGCCTGGGGCTTGATGGAGCGTAAATTGTTGAAAAATGTTCACCTCTAGCAGCTCTCTTTACTAACCGTATTTACGACTTATATTGGAAAAAGTTAATATGACAATGAGATAAAATGGAAACGTGAAGTTATTCAACTTCATCGTAAACGTATGTAGAGTATTCAAATAACCTGATTCATGCTTTACAAATAAAAGAAATGCTGATAAGAATAACCTGAGTAATAGAAGTGTGATTGAGAGAAAATAATGAATAACGAGATGCAAATGAAAACATAATGTGTTGAAAAATGAAATTAAATATGCATAATGATGCTTGGAGATTGCTAAAGAATCACAAGTTATTTGAAATATTGACTGCTAAAGAACTTTGCAGTTCTTAATTTAATAAATGATTTCTGTAACGTGTAGAGAAACGTGAACATTAGAAATGACACGTAAATAATGTGCTTTTGAAATATAAGACTATGAAAAGTTTCCCTAATCAATGTGTGACAATAATTCGAATGTAGTGCATGGCCAATGATTTTTTTTTAACAAGTTTGATCTTAGTGCCATAGTGATTAACGTGACTCGATTTAGTTAATTTCATGTAGGCCTCAAAATGTTTCATTCTGCTTGCCTGTGCAAGAATATATAAAAAGTTATACTGAGTAGGTCATTCTGAACACTGTGAGAACTTTTCGTGATGTTGCTCTGGAACAAAGAAATGCCTGCTCCTATCGCACAATGAATGCAGAGACTTTGGGGGCCATTAGGATGTCAGACGGACTTTGCCCGCCCGCCATCCTCCTGGGGATTGGGACCGCCCGCCATAAGGGCGGGGGTCTCGTGGGGGGAATTAGGATGTGCCCGCCACAGTGGCGGGCGCATCCCGCACGTTTAACATTTTGGCGGACGGTGTTTTTATCCGCTGCGGTCCCCCCACCATAGTAATATGGTGGGGGAAATGGGTGGCGGGCGGGCAATGATGTCGGGTGGATCGCCACCACCCGCATGGCGGTGGTGATCCGCCCGACATCCTAATGGGCCCCTTTGTAACTATAGATAGCAAGCCCAGGAAGAGTACTCAACTTTGTGAGAGAAAGTATTTAAAGAAGGTTTCTTGAACTTTCACAGGAAGGAGAAAAGTTTATTGCAAAGAAACTTTAACAAATCGTATGATATTCAAATGAATTAATTGATCTTTCGGATTTTTTAGATGATGTATTGATCACACCATGAGCAGACCATTGAAAGGACCAATGAGCATACAACAATTTGGCTGAAAGAAACATTTGTAGGTGTAAGCTGAAAATTTTGAGATATAATTGCCCCGTGAAGGAGGAGTAAGGGGCGCTTGCAGACTTTCCTATTTCCTGCATGGCATACTGAAGGACTTAATCCTGATTTCCTCTATGCCAATCCTTGAACTGAATTTTCTTGACTGCGAACTCGAGATCTGCACTTTGTCTGCTGGCAGAGTTAAGCAGTGATACACCTATCAGAAGAAGGATTGCTGACTCTATCTGTGGCATGGTCCTACAGGTTTTGATGAACTGAACCAATTCCCTTACTTGGTTTGCATGATTCGAAATTCATGTTCGAATTGTATTGTTTCGGTATTCTCTTTCTCTCCCTCTTTTTGACAGGAGAGCCATTGGTGTATATAATCTACTGTAATGTGAATTGTGACTACAGGTGCATAATTTGATGTATTAAATCTAACTGCAAATGCATATATTTCTTGTTTCTGTCCATTCTAAAGAGGCTTAGATATATGTTTTCTTTGAACTATATCAATTTTGCCTCATTCTTTTAGTCATATTTCTTGTATCTTGTTATACATTTCGTTATTTGTTCAAGGTATGTTTGAAGTAGATGTTGTTTGTTTGGCAATTTCTTATTCCAGGTCCTCGTAATAAGATTGACCCACATTCTTTTTTAGTCCTAGTCCCTATTAGCTCAACCAAAGATTAATTGGAGGACCTTGTATAATCGGTATTGTACTGAATGATGTAAATTGATTATGGGCATAGTTTGTGATTTTGCATGATAAGATATTGTGATAAAATGTAGCATACTTCGCACTGGATCAGCCTACTACACTACCAGAACAAGCACACTTTGCCCTGGTCGCTCCAGCAAAGGAGAGGCGGGACCTGGAATTCTAGATGTCTCATGATATGGCCTAACTCACCCTTCGAGCTCTTTATTTACACCGTCTTCATTTCAATCACCTTAGAATATTTTGTTTTCGGGGCTTATTGGCGGAGTGTCCCATGAAGCAAATGTTTTCTTTTGAAAAAAAAAATGGCAAGTTTAGCAATTTGAAACCAGTTGAAAATTTGAAAAATATGTATAACAATCCTGCAAAATTAGTCTTTGCAGAAAAAAACTAAGATCACCCAAAAAGGTTTAGTGGACAAATTCTTCACATTTTCTCCAAGAAATTTTGACAAAGGGCACATTGTGCAAAGTTTGCATAACATTGCAACTCTCTAAGAAGTGCTGAATTTTTTAACTTTTCAAACAATTACCTGCAAACTATATTTAGAATACCATACAGATTTGAAAACGCTCAATAATCTCAAAGCAGAACATTGCTTCTTTACATGTTGATTAGAAATTAGCCTCATCTCTCCACAATAAAAAGCGTTTTAATCATTAAAGCTAGATTTGTCATTTAGGGATGAATGCCTTGGTGTCTCAATGTATCAAAAATTATCATAAGACTCACTGCACAGTAAAAAAAAATACCCACTGTCAGACCCTGTCCACATTAGCTGCAGGAGATCTCAGTTCACCGTTCCTGCAACCTATAGCATACAATGTATGTCTTTACAAGCAAATTGTGCTAGGTTAGGCTATGTTGTCTAGACGGTGTTTGGCACTTTACCACACCCTAAAGTTTTCATAAAATTCTAACGGGCAGACAGGGGAGATGGAAAAGGAGCGAGCAGAAGTTGTAATTGGTAGCAGAAGAGAGAAGTAGGGTACGGGAGAGGGAAGGCTCAGGAGGGGATATGGTGTAACAGCTAGAGTGGTCGACTTTGAAGCTGGGTACCCGGGTTCGAGTCTCGGCAAGGACGCTCAACATCTTGTGATTCTGGGCAAATCATGTAATCTCCATGAGCTGAAAAAAAACGAATGTGTCGTACTGTAACGCAACTGGGGCTCGTGTATAGCACTCTGATACTTTTGGGTCGAGTTTGCGCTAAATAAAACGTTCTTAAAAAGTTGTTGGAGGTCACATTGAAAGGAATAAAAGCATGGAAGGGCCTTAGAAATCAGAGGATACTGTTAAAAGGCATTAAAGCAGCTCAAAGATAGAAAGCAGAAGACCTTCTCTCCACTTGGGTACAATCATGCAGTCCTTACTTGTTTTCCCAGAGTTGGTGGAGGTTTTATAAAGAGGGGGAGATTGGTGGTAGAAGAATGAGTGTATTAATAAGAGTCATGCACAGGAGGTGCAGAGCTTGGCCACAGCACACTCCTATCCCTGTGCTGCCAATACAGGGCTTTCAGTGCTGCAACACTACACCTAGATTGTCTAGTTCCCTTCTCTAGGAGTCCCCTTAGCTTATAACTGAAGTTCACAACACATGAAGGATGGAGGGTGTCCAACTGCAAGAAAAGAGATCTGAAGGACTTACAGCTAGATGAATAGTCAAATATGCACACTACCACAGTACAATGCCAAATACTTTACTGGGGTGACAGTTCAAAAATGTATAGCGAGATTGGGGACGAGGAAAGGGGGATGTAGAAGGCATGACCCTTAAAGTAGGTATTAGTGTGTTGCTTTTCTGCACTTTGTCCTGAGCAATGCTACATTTTAATTATGTGTTTTTACTGGTGTGATATAGAAAAAATACTATGCTGCCCTCTTAAAACAGGCATTTCGTCCATGCCGAGCATACCTATTCACCCTCACACCACGAGTACATGCTTCTGTACAGCTCAGCTATGGAGGCCACCTCCTGCCACCTACAGGGGCGGAACATAGGCCCCTGCGGTGCAGGGGACGGACTCAACCCTTCAGGACCCCATCAGCTCAATGCATATCTTTGAGAGATGGGAGACGCTGGGGCCTGCCATTACATGCTGGACGGTGGGACCCACCTTTTTTTTGCTTTCTGCCACTGGTCACCCATAGTACCACCCGTAAGTGCAGCTGCTTGGACCCGTTATTAGAGTGAAGGGGGAAGGCAAAAAAATTATGATTTTGTCATGGGGCAGTTGACACCAATGGCTGAATTACAAAATGTGGACCAAAACAAGCCATTTTATATCAATATTTCTGGAAAACATGCATTGAAGTTATTGTAGGGAAAGTTTGCACCTACATTTGAACCACCTGTGAAGAGCAAAAACATTATCATTGACTCAGAATTTGCAAAGAATGTGGAGGGCAAATAAGACATTTCACACAGCCTTTATGCCCAAAGCAGGTGCCACATTGCGAGGGTGCGAGTGTAATCCGTGTAACTCGGATGTGTGCAGAATTGCATTGGCACATTCTATGCAATTCGACCAAAGAAACTAGCAATGTCATTTTTAAAGCAATTTTGATGCAGAAGCTAAAATTACAGTTCTTTAAACCTAAGTTATTAATTAATGCCATTTTTTCGACAGCGTAAAAATGCTGGTGTTTGAAATGTTAGCAGTATGCGCCTTAGACCATAACACTGCACTAATAATCAGTGCTTAATTTGTGTAGGTGGTGGACACCAGCACTCAATGGACCCCGACTGATTTTTCATCATCAGATTAAATTATAGACAGAGAGAGGAAGGCAGAAAGGAAAGAGAAAGAAGGAGAAAGAGAAAAAGAAAGACAGGAAAACAATGACAAAGGGAGAAAACAAGAGTGAAAAGGAACCTAAAAGAGTGAGACAAAGGGACGGCATGTGTATTATGGTGGCACAGAAAGGCATGAGGAAGAATCAAGACCAGTAAGTCTCAGTATTCTGATATTCAAGCATGAGGCACAGCATTGACAGGCACCTTAAAACACTATGGGCTTTAGGGCCCTGCACGTCTGCTTTAAATTTATGTTTTTTTCCCCAACAAATTTAGCACAAGATGTAATTGTGAATAGTGTTAGGCAGACAGGTTTGTGTTCTAAAAAGAAAACAACTCAGAGGTGGCACATCTCGGTCTGCTTGCAAAGAATGGAAGAGGAACATGTACTCGTGCACAAGGGTCATGGCAGAAATTCACATAGATCAGCACTGTTCAGCATTGCAACATCATAGCAGCACTGGCATACCTCACAGCCACAAAGAGGCAATACCAAGACAGAACAGAGACAGCAGAAGTTGGTTCGAGCTCAAGGAAGTTGCCTTGGTGGACTACAGCTTCTCTGGTGTTCGTGCAAACAATCATTCCCCATAACAAGCATTTGCAATTTAATGGGTCTTCCATTTGTGAGAGTTTTATCAATTGGCACTGCAAATGACAATGCCTTTTATGTATCTGTTTTGATAATTAACACACAAACAAAAGGCGTTCTCATTTACAATGCCAATAGCTCAAACTCTTGTAAATGCGAGGCCTATTTAATTTCAAAGAAGAGGCCGCCATTGTCCCGGGCTGCTTGGAAAGTGAAAATGGGAATGGCGCACTGAATGTTGCAGGAAAGCATGTTGTGCCTGCAGTTGTAGAAACTCATTAAAGAAAATAGTGCTTACAGACCAAAAAAGACATTCAGTGTAACAACAGAAGTAAAAGGGTCAGTCCGCATGGGAGCTTATAAATGAAGAAAAGGCGGTACTAAGGAGGGACTAACAAGCCTAACAAATCAAAAGTCAGCATTTATAAAGGACAATGACACAAGCAAATGAAAAATATGGGCGGAGAGTGGTCCATACTCGAATACAGCATGCTTTGCAGAGCAGCATATGCGCTGCCCAGACTCGACCTAAAAAACTGTAACGTGGAAACATCACAGAAAGCAAAGGGAAAGTACAAGGTTCACAGAGATAAGTGGAACAGGTCGTGAGTGCTAAACCCACTACAAAACACAACACGCTGAATGGAAATCACTGTTTGGAAACTGGATTGTACTAGGAACTAATCTTTCAGAAGATGATGAAGAAAAGCCTGCTACGCTAGAGGGACACAGTCGGACCTAGCCACAACAAGGTTTGTGCAGGAGAGTGAGCATTCACACAAACACACACACACAACACAGGAGAGCAGAGGTTACATCTCACATCACCTAGACAGGCTTCCCTGAAAAATGCATGCACAAAAGCCACATATGCAAAGTGTTTTGTCATATCACACAGAGCTGGCCTTTGTGCTATAGTATTTACTTTCCTCACCCCATAAGAACAGATGGCACTATTTTACAAACAGAATGTGTGCCCACTTCAGCTTGGTTCTCATATATTCAATGTGTGCTGACGTGGAAGTAGTAAGAGTGAACTAAGGCTCATGAAGTGGTAATTCAGGCAAACTAGCAAAATCATCGCCAAGACACAAGTTAGTAAATACCAAAACACAATATTAGGCATGCCACACTATCTTTATTTTTAATCATTAATTAACAAAAAATGCCAATTCTGATGCTCATACTCTGGGTGAGGTGAGACAATCATGTTAGACGCATGGGGAAAATGCCTTTTGCTTACTCAGGACTAAGGGCCATATTTATGCACAGGTTGCATCGCTTTGCACGATGCAACGCTTAAATGAAATTTCTCAAACCACGCAAGGCAATTTTGTGGAAGCCTCAGTGGCTTGATAAATCTGGAGAAACGCAGTGCAAATTTGCGTTGCACGTTGCGCCACTCTGCTCCAAGGATGCGTTCCATAGGTGTTGCATGGTAACACCCATGTATTTTTACACATTCCCAAATTCCCAGATTTACACTTACTGGTAGACCTAGGAATGCGCCAAAATGTTACACCTTCCCAGTTGAGACGTAATAAGGAAAAATATCTTTCTTTTTCCTCGTTACTTCTTCTTTCTTTGTGTGCTGCATTCTGCATGAGGCATGTTTAAATGAACGTTCCTTAACCCGATCGCCGTGGCGCAAATTTGGCCGTGGCGCGGGGGCGGGTGTGAGCAGGGCGCTCCCTCACTCATAACGGCTCCACGGCGGTGGCTTCCGCCGGCCCGGAGGATGCGGATTCACCGCAATCCTAATCGAACCCTTAGTGCGCAGATGCGATGCTTGGAAAATATGAACATGCTGGGGTTGATGCGACAGCAGGAAAATAGGCGCCACGTAAATTCTTTCAGCAGTGAATGGGTGATGCATCAATTCCTTCAACCGAACATAAGGGCCTGCACTGGAGTCAGAGTGGGTGTCTCGGACGCCGGAGACATGGGGCTCTAAGCTCAGGCTGAACAGGTTCTTCCCACCACAAACAGGCACTGCATCAATGTTTTGGCTGCACCGCGGTATGCATTGGCATTTCAACCACTTGGCAAGATTGCAGCGGGAAAAATGGTGTGAAGAGCGATGCGTGGATTTTCAGCTCTTGAAGCACAAAACTACCTCCAAGGGTGCAGAACTGGAGTTGGCACCACTGGTAGGTCAGAACACCCAGTAGAAGAGTTCAGGGGAGCTGCAGATGAAGTCTTTGATGGCCCTGAGACTTCCAACTGGAGGCAAGCCCACACAAGCCCTTGATGAACCTTTATAAGCAGGATAAGCGAGTACAGTTTAGTTCTTCCTCTGCCCAAGACAGAAGCAGCAAGCAGCAGGCCAGCAAAAGAACAACAACAGAGTGGCAGCTCTCCTCCTATAGCTTCTCCAGCTGTTCTTCTTGTAAGAATATTCTCTGAATCCAGAAGAGTTATCAAGATGTGGGGTTACAGGTCCAATATTTATATTCCATTTTGCCTTTGAACTCGGCATACTTCAAAGGATAGTCTTTGTAGTGCACAGATCCTGCCTTGCATACTGGTGCCCGATATAGGCTCAGTTATCAACCAGACCTTTCACCTATATTTCTCCTGACATTACACTGCATAAAGGTTCTTAGTGCTGACCTTATACCTAGTTACGGTAATGCCTAAATGACATGGGGCTTTCTCCGAAAACTAGCCTGATTCATTATGCATGAGGATTCTTGGAATCTCAGCAGGACTACCATCTCCTGCATAATAACTATGTATAAGGGTCATTCCTTCCGTCATCCTATTCCGAAATGACACATCAAGGTATAAGCCCTGATGGTACTGCTTTGGGTATATAAACACCATATCTTTGCTGAAGTAGGGAGAGGAGAAGAAGGACTTCCATGCTGACACACTGATGTGAGATGCTGAGGTTCCTGCACGCAGACTTTCCAGCTCGCAGTGGTCTGACATCCCTCACATGGTATCCATCTCAGGTCATGACGGGGTCCTACAGTCTCTCACTTGAGGTAATGGGGTTGGCTTTATCCTAGGGGGATTCTTGGCTCTACACCTACATACATGCTAGATGCACTTATGTACATCTAGTTAGGGTCGCATCGTAGGAGTACGCATTATTACTGTAAAGTATTTTTATACTTGCCTGTGTTCATTGTTTCAGCACTATGGTAGGCATCTTCCATCCTTTTACTCTATTGGTGCTTACAATCATTTATATCTGTTTCTGTCTTATGGTTGTTTCAGCACACCTAATTTATTTAGAAAGACGCTGGTTCAATAAATGTTTATTGAAAAGCGTCCCCACCGGTTTACTCTGTCTATTTTTTTTAGACAAAGTGAGCACCAGTGACTGTGCTAAAAGTACTGTACTGTTTCCATGATCTCTGACGGGACAGAGTTGTCATGTTTGATAGTTGCCAAGAACTATTCTCTCCTTGGCAAGAGAGGTTTATAGGGGCATTGTGAGCTAGCTGGTATACAGGCTAACATACTCGGTGGGGTGTCGGGAATCAGTCTGGACACCAATCCCGCAACGGATGTCTGCATCTACGCGACTCCTCCGTGTCAACAGTACCAAGAGCTTATCTGACACTTCTTTACTTTGACATTTCTGTACTTGTTTTATTTGCATTTGGACTATATTATTCTGTACACTTAGTTGCTTTCCTGAATTTGCTTGTTGAAATTAAATTTGACTGACAACAGATTCAGTTTTGAAAAATTTTTTTTGCTGTGCTCTGTATTATATGTATTGAGTTTATGTAAAAAGGGAAAATTATCTTTCCTTATACAGGGTAACACTGGAAAGGTGACACAGTGTCTTACATTGAGCACACATATACATTAGGTTTCCAAAAACATTGCAAACGTTACGGAGGTTGAGGGCACCCAAACTCCAAATCTCTATCTCTTCCCAATTGAAATGTACTCCTGTAAGATGGTACAAGGCAGATCCAATGATAACCTATTGGGGAGATAGTCCTTCCAATAGTGAAAAACAAAATTAACAGTATTTCACTATCAGGACATGCAAAACACTCCTGTACATGTTCTACCTTTTACATACAATGCACCCTGTCCGTGGGCCTACCATAGGGGGGACTTACATGTAATAAAAGGGAAAGTTTGGGCATGGTAAGTGCACCATTTGCCAGGTGAACATGGGTGTTTGAAACTTTACTTCCAGACACTGCAGTGGCATGCCTGAGACATGTTTGCAGGGCTACACATGTGGGTGGCACAATCAGTGCTACAGGACCTCTAGTAGCAATGAATTTACAAGCCCTGGGCACACACAGTACACTGTACTAGGGACTTACTAGTAAATAAAATATGCCAATCATGGATAACCAAACCTAATCACAAGTTACACAGGGATCACTTGCACTTTAGCACTGAACAACAGTGGTAAAGTGCCCATAGTTCAAAAACCAGCAAAAACAAAGTCCAGCATGCAGTCAAAAATGCAGGGGGAGAGGCAAAAAGACAGTGGAAGCCATGCCAAGGATGCCAGGTCTAACCGTTTTGAAATCCATGTTATCATAAATGTAGCCTCCCACACAAAAACAAATGTGAGAGGCATTTTCCTGCAGAATGCAGCGCACATGGAGAGAGGAAGTAGCGAGGAGAAATAAATATATTTCTCCTCATTACGCCTCTCCTGGTGAGGCGTATCTTGTGGCGCATTCCCAGATTTGGGGCAAGAGCGATGCAAACAGGGTCATAAATGTTCCTTATAGTATATCCTTAGGGGCCTATTTCTGAACTAGTTTGCATTGCTCTTGTACCGCAAAACGTGGTGCAAGAGCAAGGCAAACCTTGCATGAGATTTTTGAAGCCATGTCAGGCCACTTTGTGTGGCCCTGAGTGCCCCATAAATCTTGAGTAAGGCAACGTAGTGCAAATTGCTGCCTTGCCTTCAAGGCACTGGGAAGGCATTCCGTGGGTGTTGTGTGGGTGTGCCCATGCAACTTCCATGGTTTATGATGCATTCCCAGATTTACCAGAAAGGGTAGACCTGGGAATGCACCAAAAAGACACCAAACATCAGAAGAATTACATCATGGATTTTAACTGCGCCATGACAACTGTAGTATTGAATGTATATACATATATATGCTAAAGTGAAGTATGAAACATTAACGACTGATGAAACGCTACTGTAAAGCGCTCTGATACCCTACCCTGGGTCATGTTCGCGCTACAGAAAACCCTAAATAATTAAAAATAAATAATATATCTTTATTTATCCTTGTTACTTCCTCTTTCTATGTGTGCTGCACTCTACAGCTCACATAGAAAGAAGAATATGCCTCTTGGGATTGTTTTTGTGCAGGAATGTGTCCCTTTCTGCACAAAAACAATCCTGCAAGCAACACAGGCACCCTTGCATCATGGTGCAAGGGTGCCTGTGTTGACGCTAGCCTGCCAAAAGGGCACTAGCGCATAGAAAAAGGTAGGAATTCGCCCTATTTACTTGAACATGGTGCATTCCTGCCCTTTCCCTATCATGCAGTGCAGCTCAGCAAGGTAACTTGCTCCACTGCGTGACAGTTTCGTAAATAGGCAACTTTGTTTACTATGAGTTCCTTCAATGCATTTTTAATATTTTCTTCAGGATTCACTGCATTTCTGGATGTGTTCTGGAGCACAGAAAAAAACATTTTGAAAAGGGTGTGCTTTTCTAAGGTAGGATTTCATACCTCAAACCACAGAGGGAGTGCGGCTAATGGTTAAATGCCTGTCATGAAACAAGCGAGCCTGTGTTTGAATTATTCTGTCACCGCCTCGTGCACTGTGTACTTCATATAGAACACTTCAGAAATTCAACTGAAATAACATTGTAAAGGTAACATTTAGGTCACATTTCTTTTTTAGCAGTGGGCCAGTGCAAGAAATGAATATATGCTGAAGAGAGCAGAGGCCATGCAGTTAAGGCCCCTTCACCTCTGTGTTCAAACTACATGAGGTGGGGAAATGGTGCAACTGGAGTTATTACGTCACTGCTTTCTGTGTTCAAACAACAACAGGTATGGAAATGGGGCAGGGTGGTGTTTGTGGTCATTACTTTCTAGGATTCTGTGCAATTCATAAATATATCGGAAAACAGTGCCCTGCACCTTCACATGAATGCCCTGCTCAAACATTTAATGGCCTATTTGGGGCTGATTGACTAAAAAATGTGGCAATCAATAGCTTTGGTTTATGGAGGTTACTGCTTGGCTTTGCATTCACAGAACCACACGGATCACTTCATGGTAAAATATTTGATAGTTTTTCACGTGTACACCTGTCAGCCCTGTCTCAACACCTGCTGACAATCTTCAGGACTACTATTAGGGATAACATTAAATTAACTGTATTCCATTTTTTCACCCACATTGTAATTTTTTTTATGGATTTCCTTTCCACCCACTTACAATAAGGTACTGGTGGCACATTACCCCACCATTTTTTGACCACATATCTCAACATATAGTAGGTGTGAGTTTAGAGCGCTAGACACATCGTTTTAAATTACTGTGAATTCCCCAAAACATACAACTTTATAGGTGTCCAAAACGTTTGCAATACCAGCTGTAAATACGTGCCTATTGGAACACAAGTTTTCCCTCCAACTACCGTATACATGCCACTGCGTACTATTCACCCATCTGTGTGATTTTCCACAGCCATATGTTCTATTTGCAAGAAGAAAATTGAGCAGATTTTGATACTGTGAAATTAAATTTTGCTTTTAGATCACATATGTAGCTTTCTTACATTTCACGTAAATGCCTCAGATTTATGGCAAAACAGCTTAGTTGTGAATTCTGCTATTATTTTCAGATAGATAGATAGATAGACATATAGACAGACAGACAGACAGACCTCCACCTTTTTTTTTAGGTTGAGAACCATGCTGGGCGGGACCCCAGGACTATTGATCAACTGCCACCATCCACTAATCAGGGCATGACCTAGGCATTCGTATGGTAGTGATCCCCTATGCCGAAAGGATCTACACTCTGGATAAACAACCACCTACAGCCGAGCTGAATACTTTTCTTTTGACCATCAGTGTTTTCCATATTGAGCTCCATTCACAGGACGTGTGGCTCAAGCCTCCTACACAGGAAAACATACCATTTATGCCAGAATTGATGAAAGCAGAAGTAGGGTGGTAGCGTACTACCACACAGAGCCTGAAAGAATAAATCAGTTACCAAGATGTGAGCGGCAGAAGAAACAGATAACACTGAATTAAGAATGGATTTAGGTATCCATTAATGCAAGTGGAAATGAACACAGGTTGATGGAACATAACACCAGAGCAAAAAGATTGATATCAAATTTGTACCATGAAATTAACATTTTGTGAGCTAATTCTTGAAGGCGTTCAGTAAGACATAAGTTGCCTGGACTCAGTGCCATATTGCAATGAGATGGGTGATAAGACACACCCCACTTCAGAAAAGTCATAGTCCAATGTCAAGCTCCTGAAAAGAAGGGCAGTCAAAGGAGAGGTCTCCTTGAGAACAGTGGCCAAGTTAAACTTTATACATTTGTGTGTTAAGAGGCACTGATATGGCTAGGAGCCAGAATTTACATTTAAAAGCAGAGGAAGCAGAAATATGAATGAACAATTTCTCAAGCATATGTATTGTTAGCTAAACTGTGAGTTCCCAAAGTTGTCTTGAAAAAATGCAGGTGAGTATAGATGCTAGGCCTTGTGTGAAGAAGGTGCAGGAGTGGTGATGCGGTAGTACGAGTATCAGGGCGTATTAGTTCAGGAAGATCTTAGCTATTGAACTATTGTGCCTTTTGTCAGTGGCTTAACTGGGTCTGGTGGCTCAGTGAACTAATGCATCCACTGCAGGGGCTTGTTTTCGACCTTATGGTCACAGGTTCAAATCCTCAGCCTTTCATCCATCTCAGGCCTATAAAATGACTACCATTGAGTTTGGTAACAATAAACATCTGTTATTTAGCACCAAGATACCCAAGTGTAGACATGCGCTTTGCAAAAATACATGTTATGTCTATGGCAGATAAAAGAAGTTGCAACTCAGGTGATAGCCACTTCAATATTCTGGGCACATTTATAGATAATTGTTTTAATGTGTGATATATGGGTTTTCCAGGTAGAGCTCCTCCTATCTGTGCAGAGATCTCGCGCTTCCAGAGAGGGCGGCTTTGTACATCGTGTACTTCCAAAAACTGAAATTGTTGATCTATCTTCTGTGTCAGGCAAGCTAACCTAAAAGAAGTGTCTTTTCTGTAATCCTCTTTTTTTGTTTTTAAGTCACTTGCTATCCCTTGGAATACAATTAGAAAAAAATAATTTGGATAAGATGGTAAAGAGAACTAATTTTAGGCAGACATTGTCTGTAAACACAAAGATGTATCTAAATTATTTTGAAGTCAGATATATGTTTTTGTCACCTCACACCATTAGGGTCAGTGTCTCGTTCTATTGTTTTTATGACATTTAAAGCTGATTCCCGAAAGGATAGCCTTTGTTGCACTTAACGATTTTTAAATCTCTCTGTCCTCTGCTAGCAAGTTGGCAGGCCTGCGACTCAACTCTGTAGCCCCTCTTGCAAGCCCTGGCTCAGATACAACAGCACTTTGCATTATGGGTCGTGAAGCATGGCTCTAATATTTGAAGCATTGGTTTGCATGCAAGGGGTTCATACGAAACCAGACCTGTATGAAGGTGTCCCCTATAGAATAACCTGTTAGCCAGGACGTGAACTTACAGACAAACACTGAAATATGCGAGCATACATACATAATGGACTTGAAAAATGAAGGTTTGCTCACCATCGAGTGAGGGAGGTTCTCTCATGGTTCAGCAACCTTGCAAAGCGAAAACAAAATGTGTTACAGAGGAACTGAACTTGGTATAAATCTGAGAGAAGTTATTCACCCCTCTAACTCTTCCCCTCACCCCCACCCACTCATCTCTTCAAAGTCATTCCGACTGCGCCAGGCCTCTATGGACACGTTTTTCTCGGGGCCTCGGATGCTCAAAGCTGTCTCATCAAGTAATTGAGCACCACTTTGCCGATGGGATGTTCAGATCACACAAAGGAAATTATGCGTTTTTGTGTCGGTAAAAAAATGAGAACGCAAGTTTTTTTTTTTCTGCTCTACTTTCCCTCATTTCGAGCAAAAAAATGTTTTCATGCTTGAATTGTGCGGATCAAGAAAAGCCACCCTTAATGATAATGACTGTGTTTGGAAGCAAGGGGGCCAACACTGAAGGGGAGAGGGAGAGAGGGAAAAATAACATAACGCAAGCGAGGAAGAACTGCCAGAGCAGACAAAGTGCAATTAAGTGTGAGACATGACATGGTGTAAAAACAGCCTCTGCGTTTATGAAAACAACACATGTACACAGCAAACGCGGCCTGTGATCCCCCCCCCCCCCCCCCCCAGCACACCCAAGCACCGCGCTGCTCGCAGCACGTCGGCGTGCAAACGTCGGCTTCTCCAGCTGGTAATTTCACCTAATTCAAGAGAGTGTAATTATTGTTTAGCGTTTTTGTTCTGTTTGGCCCCTCCTGCAGAACTTTCCAGTGGTTAGCTCTGGCTGGCAATGATGTGTTCGTCTGCCAGGCGAGGAGGGCACGTGTGGACAAACACTAGGGTTTTAAGTGCATAGGAGTGTGTCGCAGTGACGTCGTGGCCTCAAACAGAGATGAGTTCAACACCATTTCTCCAGCAATTTCCAGAAACATGGGTATTTGCGTTGTATTGTCACTCACAGTGGCCGAAGTGGGCAGGATCAGCACGTTTTTTTTACATTCAGGGGCGGCTCTAGGTTCATGATGGCCCTGGGCAGGGAGCGTAGGTAGGGGGCCCCGGAAGAGGGGGTCCGGGTGGGGCGGAGCGTGGAGGCCAGTGAAGAGGGGGGGTCATGGTGTTTGGAAGTTGTATAGAGCCAGAGGCCACCAAATCCCTGCCAGGGGCCCCCACACAAATATGTATTCATCCTCAGAGGATTATTATATTAAGGATATATATTGATGTGGTGGCCCCTGGGATTTGGTGGCCCTGCGCAGGTGCACAGCTTGCACATGCCTAAGGCCGGCCCTGTTACATTTAATAGAATCCGTCCTCCTACTTTCTTATTTTTAAAATGCATCATAAGACCAAGGCCTATGGATAAGGCTCGTCCATTTGCGGACAAGCAGTGGGTTGTGGGGGATGGACAGCAGAGAAGGAAAAGGACTCTGGGTCAAAATACGATTCAGGCGGTCTTTCGATTGCTAGACTCACGGTGGCGGTCCTGCAGCCGCCATGTTATGAGGGGGCCATTCGGACCGCCACCAATGTGCCGGCTATGCCAGGGAACCACCGTTCCCTGGGGGTGGCACAGCGGACAGGGCTATCTAATATGCAAGGTGGGACCTCCGCGCAGGGCTTTAAGTGGGATGAAAAAACTAGGGGTCTCTCAAAGAGGCGTGGCTTAAAACACATAAGCTAAAAATCTGTGTTTAGCACAATGTGCCGCCTGACTTGTATTTTGTTGTTCCTGTGATTGGGTCCAGATGTATGATCTGTCTAAATGTCTGTCAGCAAAAGGCAGTTTTGCGTGTTGGCGGTTCACAAAACGCACCATGATGTTGGAAATAAATGCTCAAAGTGTTTCAACGTTCTACATCTAGTGTCTTGGCTTCAAAAATGGATATAGCAGTAGGGCAGGTTGCCCAGTGGTGGATAGCTCATATAAAAGATGGTGAGGCGTAAAGGCCAAAAAATTCTGGAGCAGGAGCATGACTGGAGCGGCACTTCTCTTTGCTATCCACAAGCAGGAAAAGAAGGGCTCCCTTCCTACTTGTGGAATGCAACTCCAACCGATCCTGGGACTGCTCTCATTCTGTGAAAGCAGCTCCAGGTTTGGTGGGAGCAGGCTCATCTAGCGCACATTATGAGGCTGGGGGCCTGTGCCAGCAATACCTTGAATAGATTGGTCTACAGTGTGCATGTTGGGCTGGCCATCGCAAGACAGCTGGCCAAGCCGACGTGTGCACCATAGACCAGTGCTGTCACCCTGCATTTACAGTATTCAGCCGCACCCCTACCCTCACTCTGTACACATCCCGAGCCGGTGTGTTGGCAAATAAATAAAATGGCATTGACATGGCGGTTTTTTAATTTGTGTTTGCCTGCTGCGCTCACAGCAGGCAGGGCAACGCTCCCCCACTCCTGAGGAGGAGCTGCCCCTGAGGTTGCCCCTGATTGGCTGACTTTTACTACGAGAGTGGAGGCTATGGAGGAAACAGCCTCACCTAACTATCTGGCATGGACACATGGAGGGGCGTGAAGTAGTTATTGTATAAGGGACTAGACTTGAATATTAGGCAGAATATTAATGGGTATACCAGAACGAATAGCCACCGAGTAGTTATGGGGTAGATTAACTTCCCTGAGTGTATTCACAAAGGTAAGCAGAACTGTGCGTATTAGAGGTCACTGGAAGTGTCGTTTGAGACCCCGAAGTAATATTTAGAATGTAGAGCCCCTAAATGAGCAATGAAAGAAAGTTTGCATTCGAAGCTGCTACCAATAAACCTGTAGTCTTTATTCTTCCAAAGCAAAGCAGAGTGTTCATACAGATCAAAGCACAAGTGCCTCCACCAAGCTTTAATCAAAGTATCTCTGGCAAGTGAGATGTGACTGCTTGGCATTCATGCTCAGTCTATGCCTGGTGGGAGGCACAGTTAATTTGTACTTCTGATGAAAAATACTAGGAACTAGGAAAGTGGTTTGGAAACTCTTGAGGTTGGGTATCAAGAGAACAAAGCAACATTTTTATTTGTGAAGAAACACAAGTACACAAGACCACCAGGGGACAGTTTTTTCATTAATGCAATTTGTTCATGTTTTCTTGCAGTTATTTAAGAGGGACGGGATTTTTTCTTTTTAATTTACAATCTACCCTTTGTTCTTTTCTTATTGTAACTCATTCTGCTTTTCACACTTCTTGGTCATTCTCTGGCGTATATTATTTCACACAAACACAATAGTTTCATTGTCACTGATGTGGTCTAGAGAAAGGGCTGTCAACAATGGAGCCCCATTACTCAACTTACCAAAATTGGAAAAGATCAGTGGTTTATAGAACAAAAATTAGAAAATCACATGCACTATTTATGTGGGTGTGTAAGGGTACCCTAATCTGTGTAGGGTGTGGACTAAGAAACATATTCATCCTTAATAAGAGGCGTAGACCTTCCAATCCATGGAATAGCTTAACAGACACAGATGAGTGACAAGTGTACTTGAAGACAAGCTCACCATCTCTGGTAAGCCTCAGCACACCCTCAGCCAGGACAACATCGGACTCCAGACTACAAAGTGGAAAAAAGTAAAAACAAGAGAGAAAACCTTTTCCATTTCTGCACCCAGAATCTGGAACACCACTTCTGTATCCATCAGGACGGACCCAACTATGCTTCAATTTGGGAGAGAGTTGAAAACTAACCTTTTAAAGAATACTGCATCGCAATGCATTAATCATCCTCAACCCTGCTCCATGTCCTCTTATCTGTCGGCTATATGCTTGTCTTTGACCATATACAGCACTCTGTGGCCTTTTGGCTAGGTTTGTGCTGTTGAAAAACCATATGCATATATACATACATAAATATAAAAAAGATTTCATTAAAAATAATCTTATACAGATGAAATCAGCAGACAACATCCCATTTAATGAATCTATATACACATAGAATTATATTTAAACGATATTAAAGCCTACCAATAATCTAAAATTAATCCCACACGCAATATTTTTATCTATTTTTTCTAACTGCTGAAACCACAGGCCATCTGAAGCGTGAACCGAGATCATTGTGAATGGAGTCACGAAGCCTGGGTCTCAACTGTTTGCTTGGCCCTCATGACTTGGAACCCTGCCCCTCACTTTTTGATAAGTGAGGAACTGTGGAAACTCTTTGATGCCAACCTATCTTTTGCTCCCCAAGTGGCAATGCATGTAAACATGAAGTTATCTTTCAGTCCTCTCACACCTCCACACTGACCAGAGAATTAAACTGAAATAAGTCCTCATCCTTGTGCAGCTTGTATAAGACAATACCACGTAATCTGGCGTCCCCAAGAAAATAATTGCCAGACAAAAAAGCCTGTACAATCAGGCAGCCAAGCTATGGCGTAAACTATGCAAAATAAACTACATGAAACTCACTCTTAAAGCACTTGAATAGCTTTCTGTCACTGCCAAGATTATTTCAAGATCCTGTGCACCATCCATAGAGCACACTGGACATATGCCCTTTGCCTCCGAGAAACTGGTTCCTCACAGCCACCACATGCCTATCAGACTCCTTAATTCAAAGTCTGTCCAACAGGTCAAGAGGATGAAACATGTTGTAATATCCTTGGTCACACAAGGACCTAGGCGGTTATTCAGACCCTGGCAGAGGGCCTTGGCTCATCCTTGGGGAGAACCTTCCACCTATTTAGAAATCATCAGCCTGGCAAGGGTCAGTATGCACTGAAGACGCTGCTGCAGCAGCTACCCTCGCATCACTGCAGGATTAGCGAATAGGCGGCAGGTTTAGAGCACCCACTAAGCAAACGTTTTTGTTTAGAGAAAACAAACTCCCAAAGCCAGAGTGTTTTTTTTCTCTAAACAAAAAAAACAAGTGGACCAACATGCAGGAGGTTTTCTCCCTGCATGTGGAGCCATTGTACATTTCCCTGCCTGTGCCTTTCATGCAACAGGCTGTGGGAACAGTCACTGTGACCCATTGGATGGATGGTCCACAAGTTTAGAGGTTTTAAGTGATGGAGCCAGTGTAAGCTCTGCTAGAATGAACCCAGTCCTTTCTTTTACTCGAAAGAGAGCAGGAGAACTACACATTTGCAGGGCAGGAATACCACTGGTGTACGGTGGTGTTCCCACACCACCAAACTCTAAATAAAGCTCCTAGATACTGGAATACCATCACACTGAGCCTGAGATCTAAACTAGGGTTCACTAAAACTTTAGTAAAGTGAACTATTTGAACCTCCATTTAAATAAGCTCACACCGAACAAGGGTAGCGGGTTAAAGAAAGTCAGGGTTGTCAAATCCCCATGGGGCAGAGTGTAACTACCTCACCTTGTCGCTCTCTCTATCAATTTATCCATTTGTCTAGTGCTCCGAGGTAAAAGAAGGAGACACAGAATGCTTTATCAAATATCCTAATAAATAAAAAATAATTGCTCCAATATAAAACCGATGATACATTTAAATGGAGTCCTACAACAGTTTAAAGGGAAATCAGTTTTTCACTCACGCTTTCAGAATACAACGTATTTGAAAAAGTAATGGATCTAAGGTGGGTGGTGAACAGTCAACTCACAGAATGGAGCTCACATCATAGGATTTGTTACTGCACAAAATAACAAAGAAACTATTGTATGTTCTACCATAATGCACAGATGACATGATTTAAAAGATTTTGATATTTTTTCACCTTCAAAATATTTTAGTACAGTTTTAAGAATTAAGTGAAACTGGGCTGCAGCTTTCCTTGAGGTTATTTTCTGGTCTAGGTAAAAACAACATCAGATTAGTGGATGTTATTTATGCCAAGTAGCTTTTAAGAGATAGTATATATTAGGAGATATTCTCTATGCTCAAACCTCCCTAGGTACAGGGCAAATTGGATGTTTGGAAAGAAAGTCCTCCACATGGTAACGGACGTGCACCAATGCCCTGAGTGTCCCAACTGTACTGATGTCTGGGTCTGTAACGCAGATTTTTGAAGTCATAGGTAAACACGTATCATGCATGTGCGCCATAACACAGGTCTGTCCCAGCGATTGTGGTTTTGTTGGACAAGGAGAGGCTCCCTAAATTGGAGAAATGCCAATTCCTTTACCACGAGTTAAGCAGCACCAGTGCAGTGGTGGCAGCATACCATAAAATAATCAGTAGGAGTGAACATGTTCTTTTTAACCTTTGTCACTGGAGAGAGCCTGCAGGCTCACTAATTCAAAGTCCTGCTGCTGTTTGCTTAACTCACCAACTTGCCTACATCTGTTTAATGTGGTGTGCTGTGCAGCGCATGGATGGGTACAACACAGGGATAATTCTGTACAGTGCAGTGCATAGATATTTAATGCATGTACTTGGTGTATGTGTGACTCGGAGTAGTACAATACATGATGAATACAGTGCTTGGCAGTACATGTACGTGAAATGCATGTACTGGTTGTATTTGTGCCTGTGAATAGTAGAATACATGGCAGAATATAGGTTCCATTGTAGGAGACTCAGGGCTCCATGGTGAAACATGGGGAGGAGTTAGAGGAATCCACTTGGACAGAATTGTGTATTGTTACATTTCTGTAAGCTGGCTGGGACACACCATACATGTCAAAGGGTGCTCTTTGAATCCGAAAGTGGTCACAAGGAAGGGGCCTGGGTACTTCTCACGAGGGAGATGAGGCTAATAATAGAATCATAAAGGGTAGGGCTCAGGCCCTTGGTTGGTGCAGAGACAGAATATTGAGTACAAAATATTTAGTTGCACAAATATCAAGTCATTAATATTGTGGGTCAGAAATATCTACAGCAAGAATATCGTGGTCAAGAATATCGACTTAAGGCAAGTAATATCAATTTAAAAAATTTCAAAGTGTTTAATATTGTTTTCAAAAATATAGTTGTTGATTTTGTTATGTATTTTAGCATATATTTTATATGTATGTGATGTATTTTTTTGTATAAGAATTGTTTGTGTTTTTAATGTATGTGTTACATTTTTAGAAGTTATTCTTTTTTGTCAATTTGAACTTTGGGCTTTTAGTTCCTTAGCGGGTTCTGGGTTTATAGGAGAATAGGGTGAGACGTAATTTAATTACACAAAATGTTTAAAAAAAATGTATTTGAATTTTGCGTTTTTAGTTCCGTAGCGGGTTCTGGGTTTATAGGGGAATAGGGTGGAAAGTAATTTAATTATATTTAATGTATTCATTAATTTTTATTAATTATTATTTGTTTAATTGATATGTCATGGTGTTAAAATGTGTAAAGTAATTCATAATTGGTTATTTATTATTTTAATTAATTAATTGGTAATTAATTATGGTAATTGGGGAATTCACTTTAGGTGTGTGTTGTGGTGTTTATAGGTGTAAAGGGTGGTTAGGGTGGGAAGTAATTGATTTTTAATTGATGAATTAATAATTGGTTGTTAGCTAATTTTAATTTATTAATTGGTAATTAATTATGGTAATTGTGTAAATATTTTAGGTGTGTGTTATGGTGTTTATAGGAGTATAGGGTGGAAAGGATTTTGTGTGTAATGAATTAATGTATAGTTGTTCATTAATTATAGTAATTTGATATTTATTTTGGGTAATTGTTAATTTTTGTGTGTGTTGTTTTTACTTTTAAAAGGGTAAAGGGTGGGTATTACATACATTGTAATTAATTAATTATTAGTTGTTAATAGTAATAGTTTTTAATTTTGAAATAATATGAATTGTGTTTTAGTGTTAAAGTGTGTGTAGTCAATGAAAGTTCAATAGTTTTTTTATTAATTATATATTTTAAATTGATTATTAATTATTTGAAGTGTTTTGTTATTGGTGTAGTGTTATAGGGTAGGAAATAAAATACATACATTTATGTTATCATTGTTTTGTTTATAAATATTTTCTAGTTTAAAAGAATTATTTTATTGTAAATGTATTTATTATTTTATGTAATATTTGTAGGTTGTTATATGCAATTTATATTATAATATGTGTTCTTTTTATATGTTAACTTTTTTCAATATTATTTATTATTGTTATTTTTATTTTAAAAAAAGTATATATTTATATATATGTATGTGTATATATATATATATATATATATATATATATATATATATATATATATATATATATATATATATATATATATATATATATATATATATATATATATATATATATATATATGAAGTAGTTACAAGAGGGTTGGTTTCTGGGATCCAATTCCCGTAGTCAGGTGGCGTGTCAATCTCGGCAGACCCCACTGCCGAGTAAGTTCAATGAATTTCAAAGTTTTATCGTAGCAAGCATCACACACACTCGGAAAGATACAGCTAGTGAAGGTTTATTTCCAAAGTCACGCTACGCGTTTCAGCACAGAAGTGCCTTGTTCACACGTTTAACCTGGATTGAGTGAGGAGCAGTTTTAAGTACAAACATACAGATCACGGAGTATAGTAAACATAAAGGGAGTACATTCCGCCCCGGGAAACTTTGGCGGCCATTATTAAACATATAGATTTGCATGGATTCTCTATAGACTCAATGGCTAACTGTCATTAGTATATAAAATTATAAGCAAACATATGTCATAAACAGTGTATCAGGTTCTGAAAACATAACACATGGTCTTTGGTAAGGCTTATAATGTGCACATTAGAAACAAAATCAGTCAAGTATCGAGATCAGCCCCGTGTAAACGCCATTTTGGAACGGGTAATCGTCATCTATCAAAGTATCACAAGAGACTTGGTTAGTTAACCGGTACTCATGTCGGGGAACAGCATATGCAATCAATTTCATTGATGTATATTTACCCAGCATGGAAATTAATGTTTCAAGATATAATCGGTCTAGTGCCCGATTACAGCATGTAGTAAACATAATCAGAGAACAATGCAATCGGTCTAGTGCCTATTCACACCGTATGTGAGACATACGGAAATACATATAATGCCAAGAGACATTAACAGCCAGTAAGAATCAATCTCTGTTTCAGTCCAACCATTTAGGAATCAGAACCTCAAGTATGGAGGAAATTTAGCCAGTCTATTAGGGGAGACCCAATCTATATAGTTGGTGATCCATGTACGGTTGTAACTAAATGTTCCCTCACACTGGAGCAGAGTGCAAAAAATTCAAGACGATTGAAAAAGATATCAGATAATAAAAGTGAAAGTGCATGTCTTAGCTTAACGTGGTGAGGTGATAGTCTTCAATTCTTGGAAGCCATGTGGGATTCAGTGCAGTGCTCAAAAATTAATGTAGTGTCCCACAATTACTCCTAGAAGAAAAATTACAAAAAATAGTTAAAATTAGGTAGAGCTATTGGCATTGCTCATGACATTTTTTTTAAAATCATAAATAAATGGCATTGTCATTTACATTGCCAATAGCGTAATCGTTAAATAAATGGCATTATCATTTTCAATGCCAATAGCTTAATCGCTCGCAAATGCATGACTTATTGCATTTACACCCACACAGAGCCACCACACATAACCACCCACACACACACAAAGCCACCCAAACACACACACAAAGCCACACACACACACGCAAAGCCACCCACACACACACACAAAGCCACCCACACACAAACACAAAGCCACCCACACAAAAACACAAAGCCACCCACACACACATACAGAGCCACTCTGCACTCCAATCTGCACTCTGCACTCGGCACTCTCAATCTGCACTCTCAATCTGCACTCTGCACTCTGAATCTGCACTCACACTCTGCACTCGCACTCTGCACTCTGAATCTGCACTCTGAATCTGCACTCTGAATCTGCTCTGAATCTGCACTCTGCACTCAGAATCTGCACTCTGAATCTGCACTCTGAATCTGCACTCTGCACCTGCACTCTGCACTTGCAATCTGCACTCTGCACTCTGAATCTGCACTCTGCACTCTGAATCTGCTCTGAATCTGCACTCTGCACCTGCACTCTGAATCTGCACTGTGAATCTGCACTCTGCACCTCCACTCTGAATCTACACTCTGAATCTACACTCTGCACTCGCAATCTGCACTCACACTCTGCACTCTGAATCCGCACTCACACTCTGCACTCTGAATCTGCACTCACACTCTGCACTCTGAATCTGCACTCTGAACCTGCACTCTGAATCTGCACTCTGCACTCTGAATCTGCACTCTGCACCTGCACTCTGAATCTGCACTCTGAATCTGCATTCTGAATCTGCACTTTGAATCTGCACTCTGAATCTGCACTCTGCACTCTGAATCTGCATTCTGAATCTGCACTGTGTACTCTGAATCTGCACTCTGAATCTGCACTCTGCACTCTGAATCTGCACTCTGAATCTGCACTCTGAATCTGCACTCTGAATCTGCACTCTGCTCTCTGAATCTGCTCTTAATCTGCACTCTGCACTCTGAATCTGCTCTGAATCTGCACTCTGAATCTGCACTCTGCACTCTGAATCTGCACTCTGCACCTGCACTCTGCACCTGCACTCTGAATCTGCACTCTGCACCCTGAATCTACACTCTAAATCTGCACTCGGCACTCTGAATCTGCTCTGAATCTGCACTCTGCACTCTGAATCTGCACTCTGCACCTGCACTCTGAATCTGCACTCTGAATCTGCACTCTCAATCTGCACTCTGCACTCTGAATCTGCACTCACACTCTGCACTCACACTCTGCACTCTGAATCTGCACTCTGAATCTGCACTCTGCACCTACACTCTGCACTTGCAATCTGCACTCTGCACTCAGAATCTGCACTCTGTACTCTGAATCTGCACTCTGAATCTGCTCTGAATCTGCACTCTGAATCTGCACTCATACTCTGCACTCTGAATCTGCACTCACACTCTGCACTCTGAATCTGCACTCACACTCTGCACTCTGAATCTGCACTCTGAACCTGCACTCTGAATCTGCACTCTGCACTCTGAATCTGCACTGTGCACTCTGAATCTGCACTCTGAATCTGCACTCTGAATCTGCACTCTGCACTCTGAATCTGCACTCTGAATCTGCACTCTGAATCTGCTCTGAATCTGCACTCTGAATCTGCCCTCTGAATCTGCACTCTGAATCTCCTCTGAATCTGCACTCTGCATTCTGAATCTGCACTCTGAATCTGCACTCTGAATCTGCACTCTGAATCTGCACTCTGCTCTCTGAATCTGCACTCTGCACCTGCACTCTGAATCTGCACTCTGAATCTGCACTCTGAATCTGCACTCTGCTCTCTGAATCTGCACTCTGCACCTGCACTCTGAATCTGCACTCTGCACCCTGAATCTGCACTCTGAATCTGCACTCTGAATCTGCACTCTGCACTCTGAATCTGCACTCTGAATCTGCACTTTGAATCTGCACTCTGAATCTGCACTCTGCACCCTGAATCTGCACTCTGAATCTGCACTCTGAATCTGCACTCGGCACTCTGAATCTGCTCTGAATCTGCAATCTGCACTCTGAATCTGCACTCTGAATCTGCACTTTGAATCTGCACTCTGAATCTGCACTCTGCACTCTGAATCTGCACTGTGCACTCTGAATCTGCACTCTGAATCTGCACTCTGAATCTGCACTCTGCACTCTGAATCTGCACTCTGAATCTGCACTCTGAATCTGCTCTGAATCTGCACTCTGAATCTGCACTCTGAATCTGCACTCTGAATCTGCTCTGAATCTGCACTCTGAATCTGCACTCTGAATCTGCACTCTGCTCTCTGAATCTGCACTCTGCACCTGCACTCTGAATCTGCACTCTGCACCCTGAATCTGCACTCTGAATCTGCACTCTGAATCTGCACTCGGCACTCTGAATCTGCTCTGAATATGCACTCTGAATCTGCTCTGAATCTGCACTCTGCACTCTGAATCTGCACTCTGCACCTGCACTCTGAATCTGCACTCTGCACCCTGAATCTGCACTCTGCACTCTGAATCTGCACTCTGCACTCTGAATCTGCACTCTGCACCTGCACTCTGAATCTGCACTTTGCACCCTGAATCTGCACTCTGAATCTGCACTCGGCACTCTGAATCTGCTCTGAATCTGCACTCTGAATCTGCTCTGAATCTGCACTCTGCACTCTGAATCTGCACTCTGCACCTGCACTCTGAATCTGCACTCTGCACCCTGAATCTGCACTCTGCACTCTGAATCTGCACTCTGCACCCTGAATCTGCAATCTGCACTCGCAATCTGCACTCACACTCTGCACTCACACTCTGCACTCACACTCTGCACTCTGACTGTGCACTCACACACTGCACTCTGAATGTGCACTCTGAAACTGCACTCTGAATCTGCACAAATCACTAACATCTTTCATTAAAACATACTCCCCTGCTCACTTTTACAAACAAGTAAAATAATGTGCATGTAAACCATAGCAGAAAGTGAGCACTGAGCAGGAAGCGTTTTCCCCTTTCATTGTGGGAGTACCTCATGGGGCACATGTGCGCTGGCACGCTAGAACAGAGGCCTGCATGATCGGGGATCTGACTCCACCTGACGCGCTCCCTGGAAGAGAGCAGTTTCTGCTTGGGAAAGGCGAAGAAGGAGGCCATAGTACCCCGGTCCCACATCATGAGAGGTGCAGCACCAAGGTGTGAATGTCGCTACGGCTGTGACCCACTAGCAGTAACGCATGTGGCCACCCACCTTCAATTATGAAGCCCATATCACTGACCGGCCAAAGCACTTTTCAGTGGTCGGCTTCGGCCCTCCCTCCCTTAGAGAGATGGGTTTGCAGGAAGGAGAGTCCGACTCGAAGGGAGAAAAGACCCCGGATGCAGGGCTCTCATAGCAGGTCTATGCGCACCGCAGCTGCTGCGCCATGGAGAAGTGCCTCAAAGGAGACAAATTACAACCACTTACAGTCACCCTCAGCTGCGATGGCAGGCATAGGCGGGCGGCAGAAGGCCATGGCTAGCAATATTATGGCCTCTCAGTCTTAGTTTTCCGCATGCACCGGAAGCCTCACATGCTTACCATGACCATTCCATACCAGCCCTACCCCCACGTTAGCTGAAGACCACTTAGATGTGCACGGCGCACCATGCACCTTTTATTTATTATATTATAATGGGAGTAGAACATAACTAAAACTATGACGCAGTGGACCCTGCTGTCTGTCAATTACTTCACTGTGCGCTTAGGGGTCCTATGTGACGCCCCTGCTGTGTCCCGGCTTTGAATTCCAGCGGTGGGGGCTGAAAGGACACATCTGCAAAATTTTGGATTCGGGGGCTTGTTTTTGGCTTCTGAGTGATGGATGACGTCACAGGTGGAAAGAAAACCAAAAAACACGCCCCTGAATCCGAAAGAGACTGGGCTTGATTGGAGTGATGCCCCTCTCCTCCAATGGCTAGCCTCCGTTTAGGAAGCCAGCCAATGGAGTAGAGATGGAGGAGAGAGGCGGGTTCAAGCCCCGTCTAAAAAACATTAAATCTCCGACCAGAGACTGCGCAAGCACAGCCTTTAGGTCCTCGACCTAAACACATAGAGGACTCTAATAAAGAGGTGATACAGCAACAGCCAGAACACTACCACACAGGCAATGACACATTCCTGCTAGTTAGACAGACAGAGAGTCTACACCTTAGGCCCCCAGAACTCTCACCCTTCTTAAGTGCTAAAGGCAGGTGAAACAATGCCTTACTGGCTTGTAAAACGACCAGTTTGCCATTTTCATCCGTCCTGTGTGGAAACACAAGCCACCATAGCATGGTAGATGTTGGTAGCATCCTAATCAGTTTCTCTTAAACAGGTGTGTGCTCTTCAAAAAGTCGATATGGTTGTATGTTCTTTTTTTTTTTTTTAATTCTTTTTATTGAAGTTGTGTTCAGGTTTTATGCAGCATAGATCGAAGAATACTGAAAATCACAGCAAAATAAATATTTACATTTGATTTCAACTTAACATAACGTCACACCAATTTACTCAAAATAACATCCCCAGATTTGATCGAATTTTCTAATGCCCCCAACTCTTTGAGCATATAACAGTTCGCTTTTCCTAACCCTTTTCATTTTTTCCAGCCATTCCTGCAGCGTCGGGATACAGGTTGAAAGCCAATTCTGCAATAATAAGGATCTAGCCACAGCCATTATAATATATATCAATTTTGCCAGGTGACTTGAAAATGTACAATCAGGATCATAACCAAATAATAACATTGTTGCATTGCATGGGACTGATAACATACAATAAGTTTGTAAAAAAACAATAATTTCTTCCCAGAAATGCTTAATTTTAGGACAACATACTATAATGTGTGACCAATTGGCTTGTTCGCAATTACATTGTCTGAAACATATAGCAGATGCATTATTATACATTTTACTTTTAAAGAAACAATGGTTCAAGGTGGGCCTAAAAAGGTCCTGGGAGGAGATGAACAATAGCGAGTATTTAATAAGTCGCTAGGGAGCAAGGAAAGTAGGTACAGGTAGGAGTTTTTATTTTTATTTTACTCTTTCTTTTTTAAGGATATACATAAATAATTATACTGTATTTCAGGTGCTCAAGTGAATAATATGGTGCAGGACGTGACATAAGTGATCAAAGTGAACGGACTGTCACACAACAACAACAAGGTTAAAAAACACAACAATTATATACAATAGAACGAGTGAAATTCCTTGGGTGGGTCGACGGCGTTTCGATCTATATAGCTTTAGATCATCATCAGGACAGATGAGCCTCCTGAAACTATAAGATTAGGGATTTCAGTTATACGTTGTTTTCCTACATGTATGCTTAACTAGCATTCCTACATATATGCTTTAACTTGCATTGGTTATGTGCTCCCGGGGTTTTTTTTTTTTTGTCCTCATTTTGCTTTTATTGTTATGTTTGTGAAGTATCAGGTATCTACCTCTTTGCTTATTTCCTTCACTGCCCCTTGATCTCTCTTGATTGGGGAGTTTTGACCACTCGTTGTTTCAGAGGAGTTTCCTTTACTCGACACATATCAATGCCTCTGGCTTGGATCTAGGGGAGCTAGCCAGCTTGGCTACTCGACAAGTACCGTACTTGTTCACCAGAAGACAAATCGCTTTAATCATAGGACTTAAGTTTGTTTTTATTTAGGGTTTAAGAAAATTTCAAAAATATCCCAAAACTTAAATCTTTTGCTTACATTTCCTAGCTTATCGAGTTTGTTGATTCTTATTGCCGAGTTTAGCCATTCTGCATGGGTTGGGCTAGAGGCTCCTATCCATTTAATACATATTTCTCTCCTTGCGAGAACTATTAATACAAAGAGAAGATTCTCCTGCTCTTTAAGCATGGGCGAATTTTGCGAATCTCGCGTTCGCGAATTTTGCGGATTTGCGAACTCGCAATCCGCAAAATCCGCGAATTCTCGCGAATTTGCAGATTTTTTTTTTGTGTTTGCGCGAGTTTCTGCCAGTTCGCGAGGGTTTTGTACAATGTCGCAAATTGCGAACTTACCTGTCGGGTCGCAAGTTTCGCGAACTTGTTGTTTCTACCTGTCCAGCCTGTTTGGGACACTCTTCTTCATCACTGCCACTCTCTGTCACCACTGCCACTCTCTGACTACTCATGCCACCCTCTGGCCCACCCATACCACCCTCTGTTTCATCACAGCACCCTCTGGTTGTCCAGTCAGTGTACATTATTGTGGCAACGCAAGCACACCTTCCCTGCCTCAAGTGACCTGAATTAATTTGGGGCTGATTAATGTGTCACAGAATATTTTTTTAGCTGGCACCTGCTTCCTTAGTGCTTCCTGATTAGTGATCTTTTGCACTTGCTAAGTGCTTTCATTGTTGCAAAATTAGTTACAACACCTGCCCTGCCCCAACTGACAATAATGAATTAGGGGCTGATTAATGGATTTGAACTTCCAGCCTGGCTCCTGCTTGTCTCCCTTAGCTGTAATTCAGGACCTTTGTGGCATATGTGTAACTATTCTGAGGTTCAGAGCAGGGTCACATAATAGTTGCAACTGGCAACTGAACTCTGGAGGGGCCCCTCAGGAAGCACTACAGGAAATGGCTACTAATGATGAGCCTGAACTTTTGAACCTGGTAAGTAGTTTCAGTTTTGCTCTTATTTCTGCAATTTTGCGCTTATTCGCGGGGCGCGAAGTTGTACTGGGAAGCCGCGAACTCACGCGAACAGTGCAAGCAAAATCCGCTGCTCGCGGATTTGCGGATTTTGCGGGAGATTCGCGAATCTCGCGGATTGCGAATTTACCGAAAATCCGCAAAATCCGCGAGCGAAACGGATTTTCCGCCCATGCTTACTGCTCTTTAGTAAGACCCCCTTCATTACCTGAGTCCAAAATCCCAAAAAAAGTAAGAGTTGTACTTACAGTAAATTGTTTGGACAGGATAGTGCTCAGGGTCTTACCGACTTGGTCCCAAAATTCCTTCAATTGGGGGCAATTTGTAAACATATGGATGTCGTCTGATTTCTCTTCCCCACATTTAGGGCATTTTTTTATTCCAGCATTTTTGAATTTGGACAGTTTTTTAGGAGTCCAATATGCCCGATGGATTGTATACAGATGATTCCTCTTCAAAGCCGCGGATTTCAAGGTTGACCAGCATTTAGCTACCGATTTTTCCCATATTAGATCCAAATCTGTTATTTCAATGTCTTTCCATATTTGAGTTTCCATGTTAACACTAACATCGTTGGCCGTTATCAGAGCCCAATACCACTTTGCCACTTCTTTTGGTATTCGCGTTGTTGTGATCATGTCATCTTCCAATTTTTCATTACCCTGTATACTGGGTAGAGTTCTGGACCAACTTGACATTTGATAATATTTGAATTTGGATAGTGTGCTGTTCGACAGATCTTGAAGTTCTGACCAAGTTTTTAAATTTGGGCCATCAAGTATTTGTCCCCAGTACTTGATGTCAGCTCTTTTCAGTGCTAGTGCGAGAGTATCTTTTAGGCATTCCGGGGTTCCGGGGGATTCCCAAATAGGAGCCCACTTACTATAGTATGATATATGTAGAGTGCCTCTAATTTGTATCCACATCTTTACTGCATCTCTCAATATCTTAAGCTTTATTTTTTTGAAATATTTGGGGTGTCCAAACTTAAACAGTGTGTAATCCTCTGATTTTGTGATTGCTTGTAAATAGATTGGATAGTGATCATGTTTTTTCAGTAGTGGTTTGATATTTTTAAATTGAAAGGCTCGGCAATATTCCACTAGGTCTGGACTGGCCAACCCGCCCTCCTTCTTGCTCCTCCTCATCTTTTTCCATGCAATCCTTATGCCCTTTTTTGCCCAAATAAAGCTTGTTATGTCTCTTTGTGCTCGAGCTAGTTCCGCTTTTCCGAACTCCATTGGTATCGTATTAAATAAAAAGGTAAACTTTGGCAAAATGGTCATTTTGATTATATTCGATCTCCCAATCAGGCTCAATGGTAGAGAGGTCCATGTCTCAAGTAATTTCCTTACGTCCCCGGCAACTTTATTCAAATTCCTGTTTGCAATTTTTGCTATGTCGTGATTTATTAGAATTCCTAAATATCTGATTTCGTTTTTTATAAAATTGTTTTGAAAAGCCGTATTCCATGTCATAATCTCTGTCTTTGTTTGATTCACTGAATATCCTGAGATTTTTCCGAATGTAGTTAAAGTTTTCTCGATATTTGCTTTAGCTTTTGGATAGTCATCAGTAAAGATCATTAAGTCATCGGCGTAGAGAGCGATTTTCTTCTCCCATATGCCATACTTGAAAGGTGTGATTCTTTTATTGTTTCTTAGTTTATTTGCCAATGGTTCAATATATAAATTGAAAAGTAAAGGGGAGAGTGGACAACCCTGTCTCTTTCCTCTGGTTATTTTTATGTTTTCTGTTAACCTGCCATTAATTAGGACCTTTGATCTTGGGTCTTTATAAATCTGATTTATCATACATGTAAAGTGGGGTCCAAAGTTGTTCTTAGTCATAACTTTCTCAAGAAAGGTCCAATTGACCCGGTCGAAAGCCTTTGCGGCATCAACAGCAAGTATAGTCAGAGGAATTTTCTCACTTATAGCAATGTCCATTGCGGTTAATAGTTCTTGTGTTACTTCATGTAAGTGTCTTCCTTTAATGAAACCTTTTTGATCTTGGTGCAGTAAATTTGACAGTACTTTCCCTAGTCTAGTTGCCATTATTTTAGTGAATATTTTGTAATCAGCATTCAATAATGATATTGGACGGTATGATTCACATTTGAGAGGGTTCTTACCGGGTTTCAGAATGATTGAGATTATAGCATCATTCCAGGAATCAGGTATAGTTTTCTGTTGTATTAAGATTAAATTGATTAGTTTTGTTATATGTGGAAGTATGGAGTCTTTCAATTTCATATATAGTTCGTTTGGTATGGCATCTGGCCCTGCTGCTTTTCCTTTCTTCAAACCTTTAATCGCATCTGCCACTTCTTCTTCGAGGACTACTTTATCCAGTGTTTCTCTATCGTTTTCTGTCAGTTTTAGGAGCGCTGCATCTTCCAAGTAGGAATTAATCCTTTGATCTGAGGGATTTATATCTTCCGTATATAAAGTTTAAAAAAAATTCCAGAATTCATGCTTGATAATGATTTCATCGGAGGTAGGATTATTTTGATCGTCCGGAATGATGCTCTTCACCTTATTTTTAGCTAAGTCTGTTTTGAGCTTCCATGCCAGCCATTTTCCGCAGCCTTCACCAAACTCATGTTTCGCCAGTTTGCTGGAATCCCATTTTTTCTGTAATCTCTCTTCCAAGATTTGATTAATTTTATCTTTTTGCATTTGTTTTTTGTTAAGAAGATCTTGTTTTTTTTTCTCTTCTTGTTCCGTGGATATAGCGATATCCAAAGCACTGATGTCTGTTTCCAGATCTGAAATCTCTCGCTTTATTTGTTTATTTTTATGAGCTCCTAAGCTCAAAAGTTTACCTCTTATGACTGCTTTATACGTGTCCCACGTTATTTGTTCTGTGGTATCTGACGCATTTAGTTCAAAGAAGATGTTTGTTTCAGTTTCTAGATCCTTTATAACTTGTTCATCTTCCAGCAAAGCTCTTTCAACTGTGAATCTCCTTTCGGTTATATTCTCTGTAATTTGTAGATCTAGTTGTACTGCTGAGTGATCTGACAGGTGGGCTGGCAGGTGAGATACTTCTTTTACTTTCCTTGATATTTCGTTACTGATCAGAAAAAAGTCAATCCTGGATTTGTGACCCAGTTTTTTATTGTGCAGAGTGAATGGGTGCGATTTTTCTCCTTTATCTTTCCAAATATCCACCAGGTTAAGGTCTCTTTTATAGGTCCCAATCCATTGTCTCATTTTTTTTAGGTTGGTATGTCTACCTGGAGGTGATCTATCTAGTTTTAAATCCATTACTAGGTTAAAGTCACCCCCTAATATTATGGGATAAGTGGATAATATTAGCTGTGAGTATAAATTTCGCAGTGGATCAGCATCATCTAAGTTCGGATCGTAATACCCTGCAATGGTGATAGGAGAATTTCCTATTTTTGCATTTGCTATTGCCCATCTTCCTTTGCTATCTACTTCTGTACTGGTTATAATTGCTTTTAGGGACTTTTTAAAGATAATCGCTATTCCCTTAATATTGCATTGTTGTGTTGTGCAAATTAAGGTATCTACCCACCATAAGTTTTTACTTATTTGATCCCATTCTTCCTTTAATAAGTGAGTTTCTTGTAATATTATTATCTCACTTTTCCCAGTTCTGATATATTCTAAGATTTTATTCCTCCTGCTTTTTGTCCTTAACCCATTCACATTCCAGGATAGAATTTTTACACCTCTACTTTCAGACCCCATTTGTTTTGTCCGGTAGTTGTGATATTAGTTGTGATATTTTTTTACTATGCTTCACTCCCTGATATTTTGATTTCCTGAATATTCGCAGATGAGGAATTTTTTGGATTTTTTTCCCTATTTTGCTCCCCACCCTTTTTCGTGTAGTTTGATAGTTTCTAGTTTGTACTTTAAGATTACCCTCCCCGGGGAAGCCTCCATCTTCTTCTCCTTCGGTTATCTTCGTAACCTTTTTGGCTTCCCGTCCCTACCCCCGTGATTCTTATCTATATACATTTAAAAGATGAAAAAATTGGTTGGATTATAGCTCCATTGTGTCTGTTTTTCCTTAGATTTTTTTTTTTTTACTTTAAACATTTTTTTTTTTTTTATGTGAGCATTTAGTGTTTAATGTTTAACTCAGAGGTTCTTCTGACCGTACTTGATCTCTGATTAGTTCTATCAGGTTTTTTACCTCTTCAGGTTCTCTCAGATTTCGCATTTTATTTCTCCACATAATGCGTAGTGAGGGTGGAAATTTCATCTGCACTGTGGCACCTAGTTGTTGTAATTCAGACATCAAATTTCCCAGTTCCCATTGTCTGGTCTGAGAGGCTTTTGACATATCAGATCTTATTTTAAAGTTCCAATTGTCTTTGTTATACGTTCCTTTTTTCAGTGCCTCTCCCAAGATCCTATCCTTCAGCATATACGTTTTGAAGTTTACTAGGATCTTCCTGGGGGTTTTCCTTTCTTTGATCTTTCCATAAGGATCTCTGTGTACCCTCTGTATATCTTCGATTAAGACCTCTTTGTCTGCCCATGGGAAATGTTCCATCAAAAGTGCCACTACAAATGTTTTTACATCTTTACCCTCTTGGTTCTCCGGCACATTTAAAATCCTTATGTTATTTTTCCTGGCTTGATTTTCTAAGGATTCTAGTTTTTCATTTATGTTTTTATTCTCCAGTCTTAAGGAGTTTATTTCCTTTCTGTTTTTCTCCACCCTTTTATCCAAGCCAGTGACTTCATTTTCAACAGCCGTGACTCTGTCTGCTAAAGCGTTTAGCTTGCTGTCCAATTTCTCGCAGACCTCCTGTATTTTGTTTTGTTTTGATTCTGAAATGGAGAATTTCTCTTTCATTTCTATCCATATTTTTTCAAGAAGCTCGTCTGTATGGGTTTTTGCTGGGTTCTTGTTATTTTCCATAGACCTTGGGTCATCATCTTCTTTATCTCCATCCTCTTCCGTCATATTTATAGTATTATTTGCTACTGCTGCAGCGAGATCAGTTCCCCCTTCCGCCATATGGACTTCTGTTCCTTCTTCTGTACTGACTCCTTTAATTTTCCAAAGTTCTTCTAAACTCTTGTTTTCCTTCAAGTTCTTTTTCTTGGTTCGAGGTTTTCTCCCTTTCTTTATCTTACTTGGGCTTGAGCTCGATTTTCCGGCTAGGAGAGGAATTGCTCGTTGCTTCTCTTTTCTTAGGGAAATAGCGTCTGTAGATTTGCTTATTTCTTCCTTCTCACTTCCCCAAGCTTCTATAGATTTTTGTGGTTGTGTGGAACTAGAAGGTTCCGAGTTCAGCTCTTGTTGCTGAATTTTAAAGTAAGACCTAAGAGAGGGAGTAACTTTTATTTTAATTTTAGATCTCTGAGTAAGCTCCAAATTGTTTTCTTCCTTCTCTGAGTTATTCTTTAGGTAGTCTCTGAGTGTGGTCTTTTGTTTTTTCCTGCTCACCCTCGGAGTGATACCCTTCGGGAACTGCTCTTGACTCAAAAATTTCCTATTGCGCAGACTGTAGAAGGATTTCACCGTGCTAGGCTGGAAATCTTGTTGCCGAAGCTCTGATTCTGTTTTTGAATTAGGCTTAACTTGATTTTTTAGAAGGTTTTTTGAGTCATGAGGCGTTTTCTCCTCCGAAACCTCCTGTGTTAACTCAGTGACTTTACTCATGTGCTGATTATTTGTGGAGTTTTTCTCTTCTGTTTTTGTAAATTTGCAAGGTTGATAGTATTTGTATGTCTGACCAAGCAAAAAATACTGACAAAGTTGACAGGGCTGACTGAAAACACTGTTAAGGTTATAGTATGCTCTATTTTGTATTGTTTGTATGCTTGTTTGTTGGGCTTGCAGAGCTTTGTAAGCTTTATAGGCTTTAAGAGGCTGTTTATCCGAAATCCAAATGCTTTTGATGCTAAGACAATTATTTATCTCTTTCTCTTTGTAATTGAGGTTTATATCCTCTAATATTGCCTCTTTGTACTCCTTTGCATTTCCGATCGCCCTTCCATAGAGATTCCTCTCCTTTGTCACGCTTCCCACTACTTTTCTCGATGCGCCCGCTTTTAAGTCAGGAATGCCCGTTTTTGAGTCAGAGACAGACTCTAGCTCTTCCCTTCTGACCCCTTCCAACAGTCGCTTCTCCTTCTCCAGCTCTGGCTCTGTTGCTCGTGCCCCGGAACTGAAAGCACAGTCTTCCGGAGGCACGGCGGCAGCGCGACTTAGCTCTCTGCGCGGCGCTCCACTTGCCTGTCTCCGCTGCCACCGCGTCCTGTACTCCGAAACCCCCCTCCGCCTCTCTCACCTCACGGCACTCGTATGCTCCGCCGAATGCCCTCGAGGAGTCCCAGACCAGAGCGGGAAGCACGCTCTCCGCTACCAAGGCGCCGTGTGTAAGGCAACAAGCTCCAGCCTTCCAAGCGCCGCAATGCCGACAACAGACTTCGCCCTTCTCACCACTGCACGGCAAGAGGGAGGTGACCCCGGAAAATATCACCATACCAGGTATAGTCTGTAGTTGGGTGAAAATTTCTTTTTTTTTGTACACTCGTTCAGTATGGAGTTAGACCTCTTTTATGCATCATTTCTCAATCCGCTCCTTTCGGTTTTCGTTACATGCATGCTGGAGCTGTTTCACCAACCTTGCTTTCGGTAAATCACGGGTGAACAGGAGCTCTCCGACCGAGCTTCCTATTCGGCCGCCATCTTCCCCCCACCATCAAACCTGTTGCCAGGTCTCCCCCCCCCCCCCCCCCGGGTTTTTTTTAGAAAATTAGCATGCACATGTTTGTGTTTTCCACATGCGCGTATAATAATATAAGCATATAAGCATATAAGCATATAAGTATAGTCACCCAGTTTGCCACTGTCTAAAAATATTTTACATTACCTACAGATTCTCTTGAGAAAACCGACAACCGATTCAGTTGTACTGTCAAAACTACCTTCCTTGCCTAATATCGCACCGGCAAGGTAAAGTTATTTCTCAGCCATTTAATTGCTTTAAATTAGTGCATGTACTTACATATGACCATAGCCCCTCTTTGGTTTAATAAGCGCTGCACACTAAGGTGAAAAAATATACACCTCCCTTTAATTCTTTTTTCTACAATTTGATTATACGCGCACGTGGAAAACACAAACATGTGCATGCTAATTTTCTAAAAAACCCCCGGGAGCACATAACCAATGCAAGTTAAAGCATATATGTAGGAATGCTAGTTAAGCATACATGTAGGAAAACAACGTATAACTGAAATCCCTAATCTTATAGTTTCAGGAGGCTCATCTGTCCTGATGATGATCTAAAGCTATATAGATCGAAACGCCGTCGACCCACCCAAGGAATTTCACTCGTTCTATTGTATATAATTGTTGTGTTTTTTAACCTTGTTGTTGTTGTGGGACAGTCCGTTCACTTTGATCACTTATGTCATGTCCTGCACCATATTATTCACTTTAGCACCTGAAATACAGTATAATTATTTATGTATATCCTTAAAAAAGAAAGAGTAAAATAAAAATAAAAACTCCTACCTGTACCTACTTTTCTTGCTCCCTAGCGACTTATTAAATACTCGCTATTGTTCATCTCCCCCCAGGACCTTTTTAGGCCCACCTTGAACCATTGTTTCTTTAAAAGTATCTCTCCACCCCAGGTTCTACTTTATGGGGTTCCCTTGTTTATAAAAAACATTATTATAAATTTTAGCAATTATTACTGGCGTACGATATAATAGCCACTTGCTAAAATACAACATCCGGCGCCAATTGGCACCACGTAGTACACAGAAATTAAACTGATTAATAGTTTTCCATATTTCCGGTGACAAAATTAAATTTTCCTGTGTGTACCATTTACGGATTGCTTTAGCAGTCAACTCTACCTCCGACTTTGAATTAGACACTGTTTCCATGCTCCGGGTTTCTTCTCCGAATTATTAACAAACAGATCTAAAACAAGAGTAGAAGTATAATTGGAAATGATACCGGGATCTAATTGTGCCAACATAGGATAAATTAAATTAGAATAGGAGCCCATTAGCAAAAAATTGCCAACAATTCGACCTGACATCTCGTTAACAGAGAGCCAAGTCCCGCTGACCAAAAAGTCTGCTAATGTTCTGAACCCGGCCCGGTCCCAATTTTCTATAACAATGGGATCGATTTTGATCTTTAAAAAGGAAAACACTCCAATTAAAGGAGTTAGTAAATGAAAGGGTGGAAGTGAATATCTCTTAATCATTGCATTGCGTCGTTTAAAAAACCAATTTAGGATTTTATACCGCACAAATTTGGGAGATTTCAGAACGAACAAAGGGGATGGAATTTCAATTTCTGAACATATCAGATCAAAGAAAACATTTATAAAACAACTAGTAGGTGTATTCCTGTTTTTAAATCTCTCTAAATACTGTGCAAAATAAGCAAAGTATTAATCTTTCAAATTTGGAAAGGAAAGACCTCCATAATCAGTTTATGCAGTTAATGTCCGTATATCTAATCTGGGTGTTTTTTTTGCCCAAATAAATTTGGAAAACATAGATTCTATTTTGGAGAAAAAAGTACCTGGCAAATAGACTGGAATTGAAGCAAACAAAAAATTTAAAAGAGGAAGGATTGACATTTTAATCAAATTGATGCGACCGAGAATAGTCAAAGGCAAAGGGTCCCATTGAGCAAACATAGATTGAACTTTTTTTATTAATGGTATGAAATTGAGTGTATATAAATCCAAGATATTGGAAGAGAACCAAATTCCCAGATATCTTTTCGGTTTTGAATTAATACAGCCTTGTAAATCTTTGTGAAGAACTGGGTCTGCGCCCCCACAAACCAATATTTCTGTCTTTTTTTATTAATCCGGTAACCTCCTAAAGATTCGAACTCTTCAAAAATTTGAAAAATATGGGTCTGTGATTCCAAATCCGGTTTAATAAGTAACATGATATCATCTGCGTAGAGTTTGATTTTGGTCATGGAGGTAACTGGAGATTTAATCTGAAAACAATTCCTGATAGCAATAGTTAATGGTTCGATAAAGAAAGCAAAAACGAATAGGTGATAAAGGGCAGCCTTGCCTAGTGCCACGTTGTACTGAAATTAAGCCTGCTAATGATTTATTAATAATTATGTTTGCTCTAGCACCAACATATAAATTCTTTATCAAATTGATGATGCGCTGAGAGATGGCAAACTTTGATAAAATAAGGAAAAGAGTGTCCCATACCACCAAATCAAAAGCTTTTTCTGCATCTAAAAGTAATACCAAGGCCTGCATCCCACGTGCTTCAAAATAATCTAATGCTTCAACTAAAAAGTGTGTGTTAGTAAATAATTGTCTATCTATTATAAAACCGTTTTGATCTGGATGAATCAAGTCCGCCGCATGATCATTAAGGCGGAGTGAAAGCATCTTAGTAGTTATTTTATAATCGGAATTTAATAAAGTAATTGGCCTGTATGAGTTTGGGTCTTTGGATTCTTTCCCTTTTTTTAAAAAACTAATGACTGTACCTTCATGGAAGGATTCCGGGACTTGCCCTCCTTCCAGCATTGAGTTCAACAATAACAAAAATAAGTCACTGAAGGAGTTAAAAAAAGCTTTAAAGAATTCTGAGGGGAAGCCGTCGGGACCACAAGCCTTGCCTAGAGGAAGGTTTTTAACAACTTCTTCCAATTCTGTTTAGAAAAAGGTCTTTGCATATGCCTCTGATCTTTGAAAGGTAGACTTGGAATTTCATGTCGGTCTAAAAACTCTGATAATTTTTGAGGATCGAAAATATGTATCAGAGTGCAGGTGCTACGGTGGAGCTCCACGCCTCCACGTAGCACCTGAGCACTCCTGCCTCCTTGCTCCTCCCCAACTGTGAAAGCGAAATGGTAATGGCGATGGCGGTGGCGTCTTTCTGAAGCAGATGCCGGTCGGCGGTTTGTCCGGAATCGAATGCTGCCCGGTCCTCATGCTGCTCCGTAGACAACTTTACCGAGGACGATTTGAGAGGGCGCATTGAAGTGGAACAGGCGCGCATTTTCACCGACACCAACACGGGTGAGCAGGATCCGAGTGCCTGGTTTGGCGGCTGCCGCTGCAGGGGGCTAAAATATCGGCTCTAACATCATTCCCTGTGTCATTATACCGGCGCACCGGTACATGGTGTGAGGTGGATTTTGAGAGCGGATCGGCTGGTATGCGCTGATGGATTCTGGTAGGCATTGGCATTGGCTCTATTGACTAAGGCATTTGACAGCGTTTCCTACCCAGTAGTCACAATGTGCAGTGTCTGAATACTACATGCTGCATACAGGTCTACATCTCCCATATTGCCCTGCTTCCCTGAAAAAAAGAAAAAGACCTGCTCTACTGCTTTGTTCCTATGCAAGAGTGTTTCTACTGTGTGATTTCCCCCATTTCGATAAAATTCTGAAATAACTGCAGCTGTTGATGGGCAAACTAACAAAAGTGCGTGCTAAGGCGAGAGCCCGACGGCTTAAAGCTACAGAAGAGACTGCATCTGAAAAATCAACGGACCTGATGGAAAGCAGGGCAGAAATTTCTTTGGTGAGTTCCGAGGGGGAGAATGAGGCAATTATAGAGTCCCCTGATATTCCTGATACTTTGGGGAATGTTCGCCCATTTGAGACTCTGCAAACTGACTCTGATTCCGTGCCTGTAGTAGACACTAGTACACAGCTGAAGGCATTGTCTACTAACAAACCTTTAAGACAATTTCCATTGTTCGAGCCTAGAAATAACTCGCCCGCGCCCACGCCGAGCAGTTCTGTTATCACCCAGCCTAATCCTGGTTCAGTCTGTGCTCAAGATTTAAGTACAGCTCATGTTGCAACAGTAGTCACCAACTGGAATAATGGAGCTGATAGCCAGGTGGCTCAAGACCCAAGTCATGGAATGCAAGTCGGGGAGGAACAAACGGGTTTGACGAGCCCTACCCTGTCTTTGAATACTGAGACTAACCAGACAACTGGCTCAAATACAATGCAATTGTCAGTCAAGGACATGCTTAACCTAATTTTGGCTGAGATTCGTGAAGTGAAACAGTCTCAACAGTCTCAAAAAGCAGAACTTGCTGGAATTCAAAATCGTTTGGACAAAATTGAGGATATTGTCACTTCTTTCCCACCTCGTCTTCAGGAGGCTGAGGCCAGAATTTCAAGCCTAGAGGATGAAATTCCCAAACTTCAAAAGGACGTCAAGGATGTTTATAAATCGTCTAGGACTTTGGAATCCAAGCTTGATGAGTTGGAAAATTACAATCGTAGATCGAATCTGCGAATAGTAGGGGTCCCGGAGAAAATTGAGGGCTCGGATATGGTTCAATGGGTCACCTCTTTTATATCACATGAAGTCATTCCGGAATTTAAAGGTGATTTGACAATCACCCGAGCTCATCGTGTGCCTGCTCAGCCATTTCTGAACTCTCCTTTTCCCCGCACTATCTTGGTTAATTTTGCTGACTTTCGGGTTAAAGAGACAATTCTGACAAAAGCCATTAAACAGAGTCAGTTTGCAGCTAATGCAACTTCAAAATGCCGGATTTTTTCTGATATGTCCGCCGCTGCTGCGAAACGCAGAAAAGAGTTTGTGAAACTTCTGCACCTGTTTAAAGCTAGAGGGGCACAAGCCTCTATAGCACAACAGTCGAAATTAAAAGTGTTGATTAAAGGCAAATTCCACTTGCTAACAGATATAGATGAAGCCAACGATTTGCTTAGCCAAATGTCACCCGGATAAATGATTTAGGCCAACTCTATGTTTCCTAGCATACTTGGTGCCTATATTTTTCTCAGGTTTTTTCTCTTTTCGTTTTTTTTTCTCTTTTTTTTTTTTTAGACATGGTGGATTTGGTGGATTTGGTGGAGGGGTGAGGGAGCGGGAGGACTGGGCAGGGAACGGGGTGTTATTCCAAGACACCTCTATGGTTGGGGGGAAGACCTGGTGGCGAGCGTGGGGGAGAGTGCTAGGAGGAGAGCCAGGGGTGAGGGGGGGAGGGGAAAAAATGGAAAAATTGAAGTTGTTTTCAATGGATTTAAATGTGGTAAGATCTTGCATTTTTGGTATTCTGGTAGGCTATTGTGCATATATATGCGTAAATTAAGTTGTTTTGAGATTAAAATTTTTGTACTTCTTTGTGCAATTAATTCTGCTTCATGTCGCTTAGGATGGGGTTGAAACTGATATCCTTTAATGTGAATGGTCTGAATAACGCTAGAAAAATGCGTGCAATAGAGTCCTGGATTAGAACTGAAAATCCTACAGTGATCATGTTACAGGAGATTCATATAGCTGTCGCCAAAAAAGAGGATTTTAAAATGTTTAAATCCTGGGCTTCTTTTCGGGGGTTTTCGTGCGCCACGGATTCACAACGAGGTGTTGCTTTATTTATAAATAAAAATGTAGAGATTGAGATAGTCCAGACTGAAAATGATTCTTCAGGTCGTTGGTGCTGGGTTTCATGTAAAGTTAAAAATCATCACTCCTTGATTACCTTTGTTTGCTTTTATGCCCCTATAGAGGATAATCCCCAGATTTACGACGCTCTGTTTCAATCTCTTCTATTGGTTGGTAGAGATATCATTATAGGTGGCGATTTTAATATACTCATGAACCCTAATTTAGACTCCACATCATCTCTTAAGAGGCAGTCTAAGCCTAGATCTCTTAAGACAATTCTAAATTATATATCTTTATTTGGTCTATGTGACCCATGGCGTGTGAGAAACCCTCTGAAAATGGAGTATACCTGCTGGTCAGGAAGGTATAAATCCTCATCTCGTATCGACTTTTTTTTAACATCTAGACAGCTTAAATTCAGTTCACAGAGATTTTACCACAATGGCTTTTCAGACCATGCTATGATAGTGATTAATTTTGACTATGCGGAGACTACTAAGGTTTCAAAAAGATGGATGTTTAATAAAATGTATTTACAGAATTTGAACTGGATATCAGAAGTAAAGGTGGAGATAGCAGAGTACATTAACCGAAATATAGGCACAGCCCCTCTTCATATTATTTGGGACTCGTTAAAGGCTTTTTTACGGGGGGTTTTTATTAGCAAAGATGCGGCTGAGTGGTGTGCTGTGAAAAAGAAAAGGAACTTCTTGCTTCAAAAAATTCAGGATTTAACATTAAGCTATCAACATTAACCAAATTATGCAGTTTTATTTCAATTGAGGGATGCTAAACAAGCGCTTAGCGCTCATTATTATGAGCAAAGTAAATTGGTGTTTCAGAAACAATCACAAAAAGTGTACGAAGAGAGTAACTTTTCAGGGAAATTTCTAGCCTGGCAAGTAAAAGAACAGGCACTGGAAGTTGCGGAAACATTAGAATCGAGGCCCCCATTTGATCAGGACGCTTAAAGTCTGGATGCCATACCCCCTATGTCTTGAATAGAAAATGGATGTATAAAACCTTGTGGACATTATTGTCACCTAATATAGCTGGGAACCAATTATTGGTTTATTTCAATAAATAGAAAGTCAAGGATCATATTGCATGCAGTAATCACGGAATACCCAATTTAATCCTACATCTATCTATACTGGGATTTTTATTTGGAAGATACATAATAAATGACTTTCTGAAACTTTATTATTGGATTATACCATTAGAACCTCAACGGTATTGTCAACCCTCGCTTCTCTGTACCCCCTGGATATCTGGGTTGTTTTAACGGAAGTGGTCCTGAAGAAGATGGCCCTGAGCCGCCGAAACGCGTCGACCAAGTACGGGTTCTCTCATCAACCTTGGAGACCTGTACTCATGATTCTTCTTCCGTATTTCATATGCTATGAGAATATGTGAAGTGTGAGTGAGAATGTGGAGATTGTTATGAATGTGTTTGGATGTTGGTACCTTTTTCTTTCCAGGGGCTGTTTCTAGTATGTATTAGTTTTCAGTCATTTGATTTGTTAATAATGTCTGATCTATTGACACTTTGTGATATTTTCTTGTGTTTTTTCTTTCTGTATTTATAAAAGTATTTTGTCTCTATAGAAATTGCAAATTTTATCATATTTGATTAATTCATGTAACGATGTTATTTGAAGCAAATTCATGGAACATATATTTATAAAAATGAAATAAAAATATATATTTTGTAAGTCATGGTTCAGTCCTTGTCACCGATATCTGAGTAGTTGTATTTTCTAATTATGTAGTAGGTAAGGGAAATTGTTCTTTCTTGTTAAAGTAAAAGAACAGGCGCCTTCAAATTTGATTCATTCCTTAAAAGACCCTCTCACTCATTCCGATATATTTGATCAGGCTGAAATAAATAATATCATGCTTAAACATTACGAGAGTATTTACTCTGTAAAACATATTTTCGATCCTCAAAAATTATGGTTGTATGTTCATAAATATTTAGATTTTGAAAAGGACAATATAATATCTCAGGTAGTTCATTTAACTGTCTTGGCACTGGGTACTGCAGAAAGGCGACTGAATATCTGACACCCAAGAAGCATTCAGTGCGAATATGAAGTACCTTCATTTTAGGGACAAGGCAGTGATGCTGATTTAGGCCTAATTAATTGTGCCCCTGGTAATCTGGTGTTTTTTGACCTGTCACTGACGCCATATAATGTACAACAAGCAAAAACACGTGAAAGTTGCTCAGATTTCCCTGTGACAAACACCGAAGGAAAAATGAAGGACTCAGTACAGAAACATACATTTCTGAATGTTATTTCCTAAAAAAAACGATTTTCTCCAATATTCCCTACTTCCCACAATACGGAAACTATGGTAGTAGTACTTTCGGGGGGGGGGGGGTAATCAACATATTTCCTTTGCAATGTAAAGAAGAGAGGAAATCTTTCACAATGTTTAAATTCTATAAAAGTGCAAAATGGACAGGGAGTGATAAGTTGGCCAAACAAGCCTTGGTGGGTCTGGCCTACCCGCAGAACACGCTGCAAGGTACCTGTGGCTATTCCACATTGAAACTTAATTCAGCTCAGTATGGCCTTGGGTGATTGTGGGACCCTCCACCACATGCTAAGTTGAAGGGAATACCCAAAAAATGTTAAGTCTTGTCGGCAAGCCCAGAAAAGGAATCATTGGCTCATTAAAGTGACACTACTAGTGACACTACTACACTACTAACACTAAAGGTATTTTTTGTAGCTAAGCTGGTTTTAAAATCACCCAACCATAGAAGAATATTTAGGTTTGGGTGAGCATGAGGAAGAAACAAGATGTTCTGGAACATGCGAGCTCAGCAACTTCATTTTAGGGCTCTTATTTGGAAAGCAAAGGGAAAGTGTTACTGTTTTTGTGGTCAGGAAGTCCGGAATGTCCGCTGTATGTTACATGTTCCCCTTTATGCCCTTCGGTCAGAGCAGTGAGGAAGACATGATTGCTACCAGTTTTCAAGGTTTTAAAAATAATAAAGTTGGTGAAACCCAAGGTAAAAGACATTAAAAATAAAAGAGAACCCAGCATAAGTGCTTCCAATCCAGCTTACAGTCTGAAAACATTCAGCCCTTAAGATAATGCAAGTGGGTAAAGTGCACAGAGCAGTGCAGTTAGTTATCCACGAAATGTATCTGGAAAAGAGCAATTCGAACGGATTTCCACTGTTGTTTTATGAAATATGATGAGATATAAGAACGTTAACGTGTTATTTTAGCATTTTGAGCGAGGCTAATGATTTAACACAAGACAGAAAACAGAAATCGATATTCAATTAAGCAGAGATCTCTTTTTTAAAATACGAAAGTATAGGAAAGTCAAAAGGCCTGACAAGCTGGTGTGATTTTTAATAAAAAACATTTTTATTTCAAGCATTTGCTGTGAAAATAAAAAAAAGAAAGATATAATATGCTACTCCTGGAAAATGGAGTCAATACGCTTTTAATAATTGTTTTAAACTCAAAATAAACATTAACCATCATCCATAATTTGAATGGAAAATGGGTGCCTCTCAGCAGTCAGGTATGAATGTAGCAGGAATAGAAACCCTCTTTAGGCCCGGTTTCCCTTCATGAGAATCACTTTTAGTGAGGGATCTAGTTTCATTGCAAATCACAGGTACTCAGTGGCGGCCAGCATGTATCTGGGGTGGTAAGGCAGGAGGCGAGGGGGTAAGGAAGTATCATTGTAAAAAAAAGAAAAACTAATTTACCTCGTCACCGCTCTGTCCCACGTTGTCTCTCCCCCACTAAACAGGAAGCAGCCAGGCTCCCCTGAACGAATCACAATGCTGAAATGCAGCACTGTGATAGGTCTGAGCGCCCGGGTTCAGCACTCAGACGGGGAATGGGGGCCTGGGCATGTTCTCCGGACAACATGCCAAGGTGGGCATGACTTTTTGGCCGGCCCGCGAGAGCCATTCAAAGCATCATGCATACTTTAGTGTGCCCACCACTCCTTCCCTGCTTTGTCAGCAGAGCAGCCCCGCCCCCTTAGCAAAGGTGCTGCCGCTGCAGGTACTACTGGCCTTGAATTACAGTAACCTGAAAAAATTGTTTAAACTCTCCAGGATGACAAAAAAGAATGTCAGGAAAAACAGAATTGGCAAAGTAGAGAGTCAGTCCACCAGCCCTGTTTCTGAGGTACACTTTTTTTTAGGTGGATGTAAACATGTGATCAGGTAATGCTGTCACTCACAGTGCAACATGGCCAGTAGCTGAAGTGGACTGACCCATTGTCTCATACTGTATGTTATGGTGGTCATGAACAAAATGTGAATGATGAGGGAATGAAGAGGGATGATCAGAACCCCCTCTATCTAGGTATACATATGCATTTGAATGTTTCTGATCACATGAAGCTCGAGAGAGAGCGATAAAGCTGTCTCAAAGCTAGACCTCACAATGGGGAAACAAAGCAAAATCACAAAAAGAGTAACCAGTTTACAAGAACCTTCAACTAGAAAAGGCCTGAGATAAGTATGTTTGAGATCTTATGAATTGGCTATGGGTCCAGTGGGAAGTAAAATGGAGGTGTTAAGAATAACAATGTTATGTCAATGTTTTATTTTTTAATTTTTCAAAACCTTTATTGAGGAATGAAATCATGTCATACACAATACATCGTGCAACTCCACAGCTCTCCACAGCAAAATACTGTTCAAGTCAGTCATTTAGTTACAGGTAGATTACATTGAACTGCAACTCGATAAGCCTGAAATGTTGAAGACCCAACTCCACTGTACCAAGGCCACATCCCCCCTAGGAAGCACACCTGAAATTGCAGCAGCAATGGGGTTTCTAAAACAGTGGGGGTGCTCATGGAGAAGGGGGGGGGGTCAGTCACTGACCAGCGCCGGCGGCCGCCGCAGACACAGGGCCGGCGAGGAGCGCAGGAGAGGCAGCGCCGCTGGGGTGGGATCGGTAGAGAAGGTAGGCAACCAGACGGCCCAAAATGTCAACAGGACAAGATTTTGTAGGCAGTAAGCCCCGGATCTCCGATAGGAGAGTTTGGCAACCAGAGGCATCCTCCAACCAACTTTCAACTTTAGGAGCAGGCCGCCAGCCCCAACACATGGCCACTCTGCGTCTGGAAAGAACCAGCAGCATTCATACTAGATGTCGAGAGGCATCAGGGCAAAACTTAACGAAGCCGAGAAGGCACAGGGGTGGATCGGGCAGCACCGCAGTGCTGGCGATGTCAGAAATGGTGGAACACACCGCCCGCCAGAACTCAGAAACCTTAGGGCAGAGCCATGCTAAATGGGCTAAGTCCACGCAAGGAGAAGCTCAGCATACACAATTATACCCAGGGGTAAGCCCGAGCCGGCAAAGCTGCACTGGGGTGCGGTACAACCTATGCAACTATTTGGAGTGGAGCAGGCGGAGCCGATAGTTGGATGACAGCTTTTTCGTTAGATTACAGCACTAAAGTCAATCAGCTTCCGAAATGACAGTACTGAGGTCCGCACTCAATGCCTCCCCTGCACGATCCGAGGAAATGGGGGCTGACACTAGGGAAAAAGCGTACAGTTTGGTAACTAACTTATGCGGCGACGGGGAAGTGTATATGAAGTCCAGAGCAGGAAAGGTGGGTGGGGGTTGAGGGAATGTAGGGTGCAGCTTCCGTCCGGCAAGTGGCACGCAGCTAATGGAATAAAAGCGTGCCCTGCAGCCCCGAGGAATCTGGGAGAGAGTAAAAGGAGTTCTCAGGTTACAGATCCGCCACGTCCTCTGACCCAATCGCGTCGCGGGTCGGGACATGCTGGAAGACTGAAGGGAGGCGAAATCTGGGTGGTTTACAATTGGCATGGAGTTGGCAGAGAGTAGCGAAAGACCAGAAAGCCAACTCAAGCAGGCCTAGGCCCAATGCAGCGTATCGACCTTGTCGACCTCCGCAGGAGGGCGCGCCACTGGCGCAAACAAAGCCGTGAACAGGGGCCAAGAAGAAGCCACATCGGTCTCAACTGCGACGTGGGGCTGATAGGGGATGGGGTGAATCCAAAAGTGCAGGAAGCTAGCCTGAGCACACCAGGCATCCATCCCACCTGCAGACATAGGGAGAGTGAGGATATCATAAGTCACCCTAGGTTGTTTACCCGCCCATACAAGCAAGATAAGTAAAGAGCGCATTTTGCGAAAGAAGTGAAAAGTAAGGGGGATGGGGATGTTCAGGCAGAGATAGAGGAATTTAGGAAGGACCACCATTTTGGCAATTGCAATTCGGCCCGCCAGAGAGAGCGGTAATTGGCTCCATGAGGGGATCCTGTATTCGAGCCAATCCACTGCCCGCCCGATGTTTGACCTCCATGGCTCGTCCAAATCCCTACTTAACAATATGCCCCAATAGCTCGTAGGGCCAGATGCCCACACAAATGGAAAATCAGGTGGGAATGGAACAGTGGCATCAGTCAAGGGGAATAGAACAGACTTACTCCAGTTCACCTGGATGCTCGAAAGCCTGCCAAATTCTATAATTTCCCGGACCAGGTGGCTTAGGTTTTCCTGAGGATGGCAGTCATATAGGGTGACATTGTCCGCGTACTTTGAGACGAGCAGGGAACGGGACGAGATTCCAATACCTATCTGAGTATGGTGCTGCCGAAGCCTGGCGGCCAGAGGCTCCATCGCGATGGCAAAAAGCATGGGCGATAGCGGGCACCGCTGGCGTGTGCCACAGGCAATACTAATGGGGTCAGAAAATGATATGTCAATGTTAATTTCTCTTGTTACCTGTAAAGAGTTATGGGTCAGGCTCCACCTTTACAGGTTCTTTCGGAGGCAACTGAAAACCTCTTGTTGGACTGAATGTGCGACTTGACGTGTACCTTGAAATTTCAAGCCAGTACGTGATCTTTGCTGTATTTTCTTCGGAAACACAATATTTTATATCTGATTTCTGTTGCGTTTTTGGGAAGTATGTGCCGTTTTAATGCCTTCGCTGGCTCAAGGAGCGAGTGCTACTCACTAATCACGCCAGAATGTTCATTGTTTGACTATGCTGCCATGATAACATGCTGTTAGATTTATGGCTATTGTTATCTCGAGCCTAAAAACGTCTGCACATCAGCTTTGTTAAAATTCTTGCCCTTTGTCAACAATATCTACTGTGCAAAATGCCATATTCTGCTGTGTACGACTTTATTTTCACTAACTACATAACAAACTTTCTCTCCTGATTCCTTTTCATAACACTCCTCTTTGAGAGAACAGCTTAACTCTGTTCCAGCCTACCCATAGATAACATATTATTGTAGCCCAGGATTTGCTTCATTAAAGTTCTGTTTCTCCTAGGTCAGATGGAGACAGCACATACAAAGTCACCCAACGATTTCCAAACACTTCCTCCAGTAAAAAAGCGACAATTGTTGTCTTTGCCAATGCTTGGTATGGGGAGTGCCTTTGGAGTCTGGTATAATATTATGAGTTCCTCTTCAGCCCTGTGAGAGAAATGCTATAACTAACATTGGTTCAGCTGTTAATGAAAAATGAAGGCGAAACATGTGGGAAGGTTTAGCCTTCAAAAGGTGCTAAAGATGTGCAAGTAAAAAAATATGTAGGTGCATAGCTAGTAAGTATTACAGTTACTACTCATGTTTGGCATAGTGGTGGGGCTCTGATGCAGCAGGCTGCTGTTGCTCTGGAAGTACTAAAAACATCAAGGTATGCCTTTGATAAAAGAGAGCATTGGGAGGAACCATGTTTTTCACAAGAACTGCTTAAGGTCCCTAAGATGATGTAAAAGTTAGGAGCTCATGGCAACTTCTGACTTTTGATCTACCTTATTGTCTCTAAGGAAAGCCCATAAAGATAAAATGGAGCACATCCTCTAAATCCCACAGTGCAGGCTTAAACATTCTAGGCAATCCATGAAAGGCTGATATTAACTGTGCCTTCTTTGGTCTTCTCTCCAGGTTTTAAGAACCCTACCAAATATTGGTGGGCTTCCATTGTCAACCTCTTGCTGTTTCTTCTCCTTAGCAGCCAGTGAAGCACTTATCTGACTATTGTAAATCTTTTGATTATGACATGTTATATTTTACTACTTCAAGGTCATGTGCCTTGACATTCCAAAACACCAAATCTAATAGCTATGCCTATATTACACTGACTCTACTAGTTCACCTTTTATTAATATCTACATTAATGATAACAATTAAACAACCTTTTACAGTAACTTGAACCTAACATTAAACCTGAAATTTAGTCAGCACCAAACTGCGTTCTTAATCTTAAACCTACCCTTAACCCAACCATAGGTTCAGACAAAATACTGGCCCCAATTCTACCACATCCTACCGCAAACTCTTAACATAAATCCACTTAAACCATGTGTGTAACCCTTCTACATACTTTAGTCATTACCAAAATAATGAGACTTAACCTAGCCCAAACTCTTACACCTTAGCTTACCCCACATCTAAGACTTACCCTTAATCTATATTTTACCCTAACATTGAGACTAAACATATCCATAAACCTAAACCTATACCTGAGCCTAACACCATGCCAAACTTATCCATAACCATATGTCTATTCCTTACCCTAAGCCCAACCTCAAACCTCTCTCTACCTTTTACTATAACCTCAAGCCTTATTCATAAGGCTCCCTGTTTTCTGGTTTTACTGTTTTTTACAGATAAATACAGACAAAAAAACATATATTTTCTTGTACGTATTTATTTCTAAATGTGGATAAAAAAGGAAATTGGGCGCTTTCTGAGTGATTTTAAATACACTTTGCCATGACTGCTAAGCCAATAACTATGTGGTTGATGGGTAAGGGGGTTAAAAAAGAAAGGAATTTTATTAAAGAGGCTTAAACAGCAGTAGATATGCATAAGGCTTATGCTGAAATGTCCACATTTTTATCTAAGTTCATTGATTTACCTTCTGCGGGTGTTCATATCGCTGAAACCTGGCAGGCGTTCAAGCATGACTGCATAATTATTGGTTAAATAAATGTGGAAATGTACCAGTTTCAGATTTATTTTTTTCACATAACCCATAATAAATATGGATAAATACAGATAAAGTTGACCAAAATATGGATAAAAAACGACGGATATGCCAAACAAATAAATATCATAAAACCGGGAGCCCTACTTATTCACTACTATTCCAACCATTACCTAACCAAACTCCCTTACTCTGATTCTAACCTACAGTCTATGTTGTCCATATTCTCAATGGTCTGCTTTAGATGTAGGGCTTCCAATGTACTGGTAGGCCGAGGTAATCGATAAGAAATAGTAGGGGTGCACCTTGGGGCTGAATTTTGATTCTTACTAGGGATGGGCGGAGTTTGCGGAGTTGTACTACGGGGAATTCCGCAGAGTTGCATAAAAACTCTGTGGAATTCCGCGGAGCTCTGCTATTAATTCAAAAAAACGCTTCTGTGATTGGCACCTCAACTCCAGCAGGCTTGCAGGTAAGTAAGGGCCCTTGTGCTTATATTCAGCTGTATCACTCTGTCCTTGATACCTTGCAAAGATCTTGACGTTTTACCATTCCGCTCATGTCAATAAATTAATTGATCAAATATTTTATTTAATTTTTATTGTGCACTGGCAGAAAGCTTAATTAAATACTACACCCAGGAAAATGATATAGCCTCTGTAAGTGGGGAATTCCTCTTGAGAGTTTATTCAGTGAAGGGCATCCTGGTGACCCTGTGATAGATTAATCCTGTGTTGCAGCACACACTTGCTGCAGCTGCATTTTTGTTCATCAAGCTCTAGGAGGTTGGCCTCCTCTTTATGTAGGGTAGACTTAAGGTGCCTTGCAATTCCTTCTGCCCGACATTCAGCTAAGAACAGACACGCTGAGAAGTTGTATTATTTTTTACAGTATCAAAAAACATAGAGAAAGCCCTTGAATATATAGGTATGATTATTCTGGCATATTCAGTTATAATGTTCAGCCTGCAGAAAGCCTGTTAATATACACTAACATGATCATCCTCAATACCCAAATGGATGACTAACTCAAAATCTGTGTTAAGAAGTTCCAGAGCCCAGACTCTTTGGCACTGACCTGTCAGTCTTACTGGCTCCCAAATCCATTCAAACCACCCCACCGACAAGCACATGAGCTTCAGATCTATACAAAATTGGGTTCTAAGAGGGATGTAATTCCTCACAGTCTAGGGGTCTTCCCAACTCTTGCCTCACTAACTTCATGAACCAACTTCTTCAGGTGTCCCCTATAGACATAACGAAAGTAGTATTACGTTTTAATGAGTCTGAGCAGACACTTTAGCTTGAGCTGCACCAATGATAATTTTAGACAACTCGATCCTTGATAACTAATGTGTCACTGTGTGGAGAACTGTAAACCTTCCAATGCTGCTTCTGCAAAAGAACAGAACAACACAAATGTCTAGACTTCAATCATGAACTGAGAGCTAGCATTCCATACAAATACCATTTCAAGACTCTTGTACTAGTGAACTAGTGGGATGAAGATGCTATCAGAAATTCTAGGATGATGTGAAGAGTAAAAGCCAACAGGTCGCAACAGAGCAGGTGATAATAATAGGAAGCAGATGGAGGTAGGGTGGGAGGGGAAACAGAGGTAAGCTGATAGGGGTATGAACAGAAATATGGTGATGGAAAGAAGTGGAAAACAGAGGGCATGGGAGAACATAAAAAAAGTATTTTTTGTAGAATGCACATTTGCCCAATCAGGTTCTGCTGACTGTTGACTGATAACAGATGTTTATTGTTACCCAACTCAGTGATACATAAGAAGACATTTTGTACCTGTCTGGATTTCAGGCTATGATCATGGGCTGAAACATAGGTCCCTGTAAGAAAATATCAGTACATTGAGCCACCAGAAAAGAGAATTACTACGGAATGAAGAATATGTAAGAGAAAGGGGAGTGTGTGGAAAGGGAGACAAGAAAATGAGACCGAGGATAGGAAGCCTCTGGAAGGACTGAAATGCCACATGAGAGAAAGGGCGGAAGCAAAAGGAGAGGTGGTGAAACATTTGGACTAACCCTTCACCCTATACCAATGCATCTAATGCCTACCTGCTTCAACTACTATGCAGTGACACACTGTGTTTTTAAACTCACATCATCAAAAATAACTACAAGAGGTTAAAAAAACATGAGCTCCGTAAAAGATGCTGTAATGTCTTGTATTCCCATCTGGAGGGGACCTGACCTGTCAGTTTGGGCTGTACTGTTCTGGCCTTTGTCTAGAATGGCACAGTGGGTGAAAAAGGATGGTGTAAAGTTTGCCTCCAGTGATTGCCAGTGGCTGGGATTAATTCAAAATTCCACCCATCACCTTGTGTTTGCAGGTAATGGCATGGAGGCACTACTAAGAGGGAACTTTAGGCCCATCTCTGATCACAGAGCATCAGATCATATGGGGGCATATTATCAAGGGATTTATCTCCGCTTTTTTGGCTTTAAAAGCCAAGAAAGCGGTGATAAAATGATCTCCCTATCAGCAACAGGGTGCTAACACGCAAATTTGCATGTTAGCACCCTTTTTCTCTACGCTTCCCCTTGCATCTCTAATGAGATGCAAAGAGATCGTTCCAGAGAAAAATAATAGGAGAAATGTTGTTAAGCGACATTTCTCCTATTATCAAGGAATTCGCTAACCCTGTTAGTGATAAAAAAAAGCAGCGCTAACCGCGGTTAGCACTGCTTTTTTTACACCTGGTTTTTTTCCTGACTTATGAATTAGTTTTAGGGCAAATGCACAGCTATTTTCATTTGACTTTTACCGTTCGATCTACAGATTCGTCTTCAAACCACGAAATCACGACAACAGGCTTGTAAGTGACACAACGCTTTAAACACAGTTATATGCTTATTAATGAACCTCACGGGTCTAGGGGTTACAGAAGGTGTTATAATAACAACATGCACTCAACCATAGTGATTCATGCAATTATCGTTCTATATATTTTTTTATGCACTTTATGTACATGGCAAAAAATGAAAAAGTATCCTAACGGTTTGTTTATATATACTTTTGTAGTGTCTGTTCCCTGACGAAGGGCATCAACTAATGCCCGAAATGCATTGGATTTATCTATAAGACATTGCCTGAAGTGAAATGTGTACAAAACCAACATATCATGTTTGAAAAACAAGAGGAAAGAAAATACATATAAATAAAAATATCACAATGAACTAAAGTGGAAAAACCAGTGTGGAAGTCTCTTTCTAGTAAATAGACGAACAATATTGTGTGCCTAAGGGATGAAGCAAGTGATTCACTAGCATCACATTCAATTCATATATTTTCCTGACTTAGCCATGATATCCTATGGAAGGTAGATATCATGGCTAAGTTTGTGAGGCCCTATCATCAAGCTAACGCCAAACTTCGAGAGATTATCGTTGGTTTTCCAGCGATAATCTCTCACTTGGCAGTTAGCGCGAGGATTTTTATCACTTCTGAGATAAACCTTGCTAATAGCAAGTTATCTCTGCGATAATTTCCGGCAATGCTTAGCGTTAAAAAATTCGTTGCTAAGCATCGTTAGCGATAAATATCGCTACAAGTTGGTAATATGCCCCATAGTGCCCAAGAATGAAAGGAGAATCACTACGAATAGTGATGTGTTCGGTTCCTATTCCTGTTTGATCTTGCCAGGAGATGTAAATGTAGAGCCAAAAATGACAAGCAATGCCTGCCTCTTCTTTAACCCCTTCCATGCTCATGACGAGCTCAGCTCGTCATGAGGCACACTGGAGCTGTGCTGATGACGAGCTGAGCTCGTCATGAAACAATGGGAAAACAAAGGATCCAGCACGGGGGGAAAAGCCTTAGCAGCCAAGTGGTTAAGGAGAAACAGAGGAAGAAGGGCCTTTATCTATCTGTGCAGGCAAGATAATCTAGTAACTTGGTCATATGACTTAAATGACTCAAACAAATATCATCTATCCACCAATCATGTCAACCAATCCCTCCCCCCTATTCACAACAAGGAGAAAGCATGTTCCTTTCTAGGGTAGCATGTCTGGTTACCCTCTGAAGCCACTGTAACCAAATGCTCGAATGATATCATGGCAACTATTCCACCCAGTATCAAAGAAAACATAAGACTGAAGATCCTGCCCAGTGAACAAGTTTTCTATCCTACTCCTGTTTCCTTATTCACCTTGAGTTTTTCCACAAATGTAAGTCATCCAATGCTGAAAATAACCAACCATACTCAATCCAGTCTTGCTTCTGCCCCAACAGTGATTACAGGTGTGCAAAATCAGTATCATTTACAAACTTTCAAGAAATGTGAGCGAAATTATAAATGAGTTCCTTCAGCGATTTTTTGTGCACGAATGCAATAGTGCAAATAGTGTGAAAAATACAATTACAGTAAACAACAGCAACTTCTGTTCTGGTTTTTTGCCTTGTCCCACTCTCTTGGACTATAATTTGCCACAAATGTTGGCATAATTGCACAACACAACAGCCTAATTTGGGGAATGCCATGTAACAAGCAAAATGATGTAATGTTTTAATTTGGTTTTAGTGCCAAACAGCACAGGGCACCAACAACAGGCATCTGATCACGCTAGACTGGGTCAAAGTCAAAAGTTTAGGTCAACTGCGATGGAGTGGGATCAGATACAGCGACCAAGTTCAACCCAGTCTGAAGATTTACCTTCTGACATGAAGGCACATGCATCAAGCTAAAATGTGCTCGCAAAAATAGCGAATAGCTATTTGCAAGCGCTTTTTAGCATTTTCAAATGCACCAACCAAAAATAAGAAAATTGCAAAAATAAAGATTAGCTAAAATAGGGAAAAAAGATATTGTGATTCCCTATTAGCAATAAACAGAAATGTGATAGCAAATAAAGAATCGCTAAAATAAATTGCAATACTATGCATGTAAAATCGCAAATAGCGATTTCCTTGAAAATCGCTATTTAGCAAGTGCAGATTAAGGGGAATCACAATCAGGTGGTAAAAAAAATTAAAAATCTCAGCTGCAAACCATCAGAAGGCTATTTAAACTGACCCATGAGGTCATAGAGGCAGTTCACAATGGCAGCACTCTACATTGTTTGTGAGGAGGATGAGGATCCATACAGCAGGCCAGGCCAGAAGGAAAATACAGGAGCGGATTTTCAGACTGCACATCACTTTGTTGGGACAAATAGCAGAGGAAATATATGATAAGTACAGGCTGAATGCTACAATGATACTTTACTTAATAGCTGAATTGGAACCACTAATGCAGCGCCAGAAACGTAGGACCCATGCCATCCCAACTCATGTCCAGTTGCTATGTTGCCTGCACCTACTTGCGTCAGGCAGTTTCCAGGCGGGAGTGGCAGTAGCTGGAGGGGTATCACAAAGTTGCCTTTCACGGTTCTTCAAATCCTTCCTGGGCACCATGATGACTATGATCCACAACCACATCACCTTCCCCACAACCCATGTAACCATATGTCCCCCAGCAGAAAATGAGTATATCTTTCCGAACAGGAAATCGTATCATTCAATTAATGTTCAAGCACTGTGCAATGCGAAAGACATCATCACTGATATTGTAGCGCAATACCCTGCGAGCACCCATGATTCATACATCTTTCGACATAATGGCGTTCACACACGTCTGCTCAGGGGGGAATTTGGCGAAGGACACCTGCTAGGTAAAAAAATATACTTATTCACATGACTAAAGTTTGAAATGGCAATGCATACCTTACACTAACACTGTGCTTACTACCCTGTAGGTGACAGTGCATACGCTGTGAGGAACTATATCATGACTCAATACTTGAACCCAGCCTCCCCACAAGAGCAGAGGCACAACGCAGCACACATCAGGACACGTAATGTGATCGAACGGACATTTAGATTGCTCAAAAGTCGCTTTCGCGTCCTGCACAAAACTGGAGGAGCGATTCTGTACCAGCTGGAAACCTGCTGTAGGATTGTGGCTGCATGTGCAATTTTGCATAATATAGCAACAAGGAGAGGCATACCCATAGAGGTGCCCGACACTGAGGACAACCAGCCCCTGGCACACCCACGACAGGCGCATTTGGCAAGCTCAGCGGCAGGGCAAAGGAAATGTGCAGACATCACCCAACATTATTTCTGAGGTATGTAATGATGAGACACAACACCTAATTTTTTAACTGAAAAGTTTTTACTTGCACGTGAACATGGAGTGGTGTTTAGCTAAACATAGATGGTGCTTAATAGCACAATTACTGCATGCACCAAAGGACAAATGAAATGCATATTGGACTTCATACTCAGTCACTATGAATGTCTTGGACATGGTTACGACACCATGGAAAAAAATCCAGAAGTATAATTCTGTTTAGTGCTTCGTCCCACGCACACCCAGACGTCTTTTGCCTGCAACTGCATCATCACTCATGGGTGCAAATGTAGGTGTTGTTCTATGAGTACTGCACCTCCTGCCAGTGCTGACTGGTACAGACATGCTGCTAAGGCTGGATGCCTCCTCACTACCCTTTTCCCCTGTAACATTGCTGAGCCCACCAGTACCAACCTGGATCTGTTCAACGACAGTGGTTATTTGGCAAAGTGCAGAGGCCACATCTCCACAACAATGGCCCATATCTATTTGCATTGCCACCGACCTGTGTGCCAGCACTGCAGTGGTGTTGCATAGCTTGTTGTTTGACCTGGTATAGCCAGCAAGTGCATCATGAACTGGTGATGCCTCCTCCTCTGTGTTGTGTCCCTCCTGCATCACACGACCCAGCTCCTGCAGTGTTGCCTTTGTCTGTTTGTTGCCTTCCGCAACTGCTGTAGTCAGTTCCCTCACACAATCGGCCATGACTGATATGTTCTTATTCATTTTTGTCTTTTGTATATTTATTGCTCCCATATGTCTTGCTTGTAGGCGCTACACCCTCATCATCTGGGACTCCACGCTACCCCACACATTTGGAGTTTTTGCCTCTTGTGCTTCTATGAGGGCCCTTGACCTGCATCTTCATCTCATCCGGACCTGTGCCTGAGCTGTAGTTGTGTGGCTCACACTAGGTTGGCTTGTCTCAGGAGCTGTTTCAGGATCCTGATCTGTCTCCATTGGCTGCAGAGTTGTGACTGTGGCACTGCGTCTTGAAGGTGCCTGGGATATGCTTGATGGTGTCACAGGTGGCAACACGTAAACATCAAGAGGTGGTGAGATGCACACCTTTTCTTACTTCCAAATTTTTCATGTGCTTGACGATGTCAGAACTGTTGCAGTGTGCATACTAGACACACGATCCGCCCAATTGCATTTCAATTAAAAAACCACGGTGGAACCAGCTAAGGTTCCAACTCTAGCTGCACAGCCATGTTACTGAAAGAGTCGAATGAATCAAATTCAGAATTCTTCACCAAGTTAATCCATATTTTGACTTTTTCTTTTTCACTCCTTTTTAATCTACTTGTTTCAATTCTTAGTTTTTACTCATTCAACTGTAAGGCGAAGATGGCCACAAAGGCACAGGCGAAGAGATGGTTTAGTGTGTCTATTCTGTTCCCTATTGGCGAGGTTACACCCACGATAAACAGGAATTCTAGTAAAGAAAAAGAAAAAATGGGACAAGTAGAAAAAGCACTTAATTACGATCGACAGAGGAGCTGGGTCTCCTATCATGGCTGATGATCTACAATACACCAATGTAAAGGACACAAAGAGGAGTGTAAAATGTTATTTTTGCTAAGGACATGAACTGTCTCTTTTAAATAATAAGATCTTTTATATGACAGATTCATTTTTATTTGTTTATGTAGGTGGCAGTTCATTATCATTACAAATATTCGTGGAAATTATGGTTGTGTTTTGATAATGGGGTATGTTACGACGGTCTACACCGGGAGAAGTCTGCCATAACGCATTCTGGGAAATGTAGTTTGAATTTTATGCTTGTGAGATTGAGGGGGGGCACAGAACATTAGCAGTCCTTTGTTAGGCTTTACTTATCTTTTTTCACTTAGATTCATGTGATTAACCACCTGTTAGTAGTTGAGGAGCGGAGATAAACAACTGAGTAAAGTTCTGCTGTTGATGGAGTCAGACCCCGAGGGATGTGTGTGCTTCGGCACACCGTAAATATTGAGGAAAGGATATGGAAGTGAAATGGAGTTTATTCCCAGCAAGTTTGGTCCATGGTAAGCGCATTGCATATTTGGAAGTCAACATGACAAAGGAGTTGGGGTAACTGGGTGGCTGATCTTGTGAACTCAAGCAGATTGTTTTTATAATGAGAACACGTGCAAAGGGAAAATTGTTGCAATGTCATCAATGATTAAAACAATTCAATCGTAGCTGGCATTAACACATTATGTGTAGTTTTAAACAGCTTGTCGGGAGGTAATTGGAATGCTGTCATTTAGGTGGAAAATAAGCAGACAGTTTTTGATACTCATGTGATTTTGTCTTGCATTGTATTGTAGAATCCCCTGACGAAGGGATCTTCCCGTAATGCATTGGGCAAGTTTTTAATAAAGTCGTGACATGTGGAAACCATCTCTTCGCCTGTGCCTTTGTGACCATCTCCGCATTACAGTTGAATGAGTAAAAGGAATTGAAACAAGTAGAATAAAAAGTAGTAAAAAAGAAAAACGTCAAAATATGGATTAACTTGGTGAAGAATTATGAATTTGATTCATTTGACTTGTTTAGTAACATGGCTGTGCAGCTGGAGTTGGAACCTTAGCTGGTTCTACCGTGGTTGTACAGGTGGCGACATAGCAGCATGTGCAGTAGCCTGTGTGCTATCTCTACATTCACTGTCATTAGTGTCTATTTCTTCTGTATCTGGGGTGTGAAACAGTGCAATATTAATTTGTGTTGGTGCTAATGTTGTGCCACATTAAAATTACTTTACTCTTAAGATCACACTGTCAGTAATCACTGACTGTAATGCAGTTTTGAGAAATATTGGCTTAAAATGTTGATTTTGACTATCAATTTGGCTAAGCAGCCTACAAGTCCCATAATGCATTTGGGTCTCTATGTAAAATGTGGACTGGAGTCAATTACTGTAAATGTGGCTTTTACATACAGAATGTGCACAATTACTATGCACATTTATATGTATATCTGAAAGCATCTTACCTTCAGTACTACTGGCCGCCCCCGATGTATCCAGCTACGTTACTCCCACCACTGCTTCTGGCTGGATAGTGCCCTTATCCAGGTCCTCCAGAGCTGTGTTGTCTGGGACTGCTGAAGTTCCTCCTCCAGTTCTCTTAGCCTCCTTCTGCCTTTGTGCTATTCGCTCCTTGGCACGGCTATGCAGGTCGTACTATCTCTTATTTAAATCTTCTATACTGCTGTGTGTCACCCCCACAGCATTTACTTTGTTTTAATCCTGTTCCATATTCTTCTTTTTTCAGCCTCTGGTACTTTCAGTGAGAGCTTCCCAAAGAGCTTATCATGGCTCCTTGCCACCTCCTCAATGACTTACTCTAGTTCCCTCTCACTGAATTTTAACTTTCTCTTCCTGGCCACTGCACCCTCTTCTGCTATTGTTTGGGCCATTTTTGCTCTCTTTAGGTGTCAGCAAAACAAAGCTTGTATTTTTGGAGCTCTCCCCCAGCACTCTGATTCTTGCTCTCACTTCCTCTGGGCTCAGAATGCAGCATGGGCTGATTGACTTCCTGGTTGTGAGGTCATAAGCCTGCTCCCAGAGCGACTTGGTTAAATTGTGAACTCGCTAATTGCGATATTGCTAATTGCGATATCGTAAATTGTTGGTTTTCTGTATTAGCGATTCTTTATTTTTAAATCGCTAATATATTTAGCGATTTTTACAGATTCTTTATTTGATCCCCATCTGCATCATGCATAGGTAACAGCGATTCCTTATTTGCGAGTCCCTAAAATTCACAAATAAGAAATCTCTATTTCTTTGCTTGATGCATATGCCTGTTAGTCCCTAAAAATGGAAATCAAAAATCTTCAGCGTGACAAGGCAGGAGGCTGCAGCCAAGATGGGTCTACAAAGCCGGACTGCCATCGTAAGAAGTCCCAGTGAATCCATTGACTTTTGGCAGGAAAGCTCAGAGCAGTAGAAATTCAAAATGTGCACTGTAAAATAGTCCCTTGCCAGCAGGATACTTTTGGAGCCTTAGCGTGATGAAGATTTATAATTTTTGATTCACTTTTCTGGAACTTTGTTTCCTTCAGCAGGGCAAGGGTGCAACGTATAGCTCAACAGGTCTTCACAAGGCTAGACATCTCTGCAAAGTCCAGCTGAAATAAATTGGCTGCTGCAGAAAAGTTCAGAGAGGGAGCACCAAGAATCTTTGGCTCAACTGCAATGCACCTTCTTTTGATTGACTTGGCAATTTATCCCCCTGTGTTCTGTCGAACCTCCAGGCAAAAAAATGTCGAAATGTTTTTAAGTCCCAGCTTTTAGGGCAAAGGCAGAAGTAGTACACTCTGACAATTCTCCAAGTGCCGAGGGACCTTAGGGGTCAAAGCTCATTCCAGTAGAAGCCACCAGAAGGGCCCAGGGCAGGCCTAGTTGGAACTGGTCAGTTGGGCTCTTCAGAAAAGTGGGCTTTCTGGAGCTTTTGTGTCCCAGTAGCTAAACAGGAAGTTAGCCAACTGACCCTTGAAGTCCACTTCGTGGTCCTGGGTACAAGAGAAAGCAGGCCCAGTACTTAGTGGTCTTGTCACAGGTCACAACAGCAGCTGCAGTATTTCTTCTGTTTTCTCACTGGTCCAGAGGTGTCCTGAAGGCATTATCTATGTATTCTTAAAATGAAGTTATGTATATTAAGTTGCTATAGTGTAACCCAATGCTTTTCTAGTCGAAAGTCAGCCTTGTCACAGAGAAGAAGGACTTTGGGGATTTTTTTACTGCAAGGACATGTAAAACTTGATTACACATATTTTACTTTTCAAATACCATGCAGTCTGTCTTACGGCCATGTAGACCCTACTTTAGTGGTGAATTAGAAGGAAAATGTAGACCTGGCAAAAGGTTTATTTCGAAAGGTTGAATTGCAGTGCACAACTAGTCTGCAGGGGCATGTTTTGCATTGTCGCTCTAGTGGTGACACAAAATGTGCTGAAGTCCACTAGTGGCATTTAACTTGCAGGCCCTATGTACGCTTTGGTACTCTATACTAGGGACAAGTTAAATATACTAATCAGGAGTATAGCCTATTTCAATATGTTTTAGGTGTCAGAACACATGCACTGGAGCCTGGTTATCATTGTCCCAGTGCTCAGAGTCAAATAAACATCGGCATTAGTCCAGAAAAATGGGGGTGACCATACAAAATGAAGCATTTTCCTACAGTAATGATAACACCTGTTATATACAATACTTAGACGTAGCAGAATCACACTATTTAAAAAACAGGTTATTTTATCATATGGCAATGTTCCTTACAGGCACAAATCATGAAAACAAACCACACTTCTGCATCCAAGATTGAATTCCATTGAATATATTTTCCTGAGTGTGTGTGGAATGTCTTCTATACCACAATCTTATTTGTTGCAAGTATGCTTGTACGAAAGTCTACCTGCGGTACATGACATATCAAGTGTGTGGGGTGAAAGTGCTTCATAGAAAATGGTGGATGGAGAACCACAAGCCAGAACAAAGTCTACATGAAAATACTCTCTGCAACATTTTAGTTTACGACTACATCTTAACCACATTGTAATTAGAATTTCCACCATGCTGACCACCCCTCAGTTTACTGTACAGCCTCTGACAGCGCTGATCATGGAGCACACTTCTCAGTTTAAGACTGTTTTTTGTGAGGATACTATACACCAGGGGAGCTCTTTTACGTCTTACACATAAGGAGGTACCATGCAAAATAGAAGGGTGAAACGTTGAAACTCACTGTGCCTCAAAAAGGATCTAATCTCAATATCACAACCTCCTTTAAGCATTTTTATGGGCATGAAAATACAATTCATGTTGTGCATGTTATATAAACTGTCAAGGTTTTAGAGGCACTAAATTAAAAATAGGTCTCAGCTCTGTTTTCCTATCAAAGACTGGTACATAGACTCCTTTTATAGTTATTAATGTCCTATTTGTAAATAAATATTAATTTAGGATATGGAGGTACATATCCATGCATAGTACTAAACCCGCTTTCTGCTGAGAGGCTTGATAAATCACTAACACTGTAAACAAATCAAAGGTCTATTTTCTCCAGTACACCTGCATGCTCTGCATATTCTTCATGCTCTGCATGTTTTGCATGTTCTGCATGCTCTGCACGTTCTTCATGCTCTGTATGTTTTGCATGTCCTTAATGCTCTGCTTGTTCTGCATGCTCTGCATCTTCTTCATACTCTACATGTTATGCATGTTCAATACAACAGGGCTGGTTTTGATTGCTTTCAGAAGAGCGTGTGGAACAACGCTTTGGAGACACTAGCACAGAATTTACAAAAAACTGTCTTTTTGATGATTCTGATACTTTTGGTCCTTGTTCTGCTCTAATCGGCAAGGAACAAAATTGGTCTTGTTAGAAATCAGTAGCTACCGACCAGGGATGGTGGGGCAGGGGTTGGGGGAATGAGGGTGGGGGGAATAATATTTTTTTTAAAACACTAAGGGGCCCATTAGGATGTCTGGCGTCTCGCCACTGCCGTGCGGGCGGTGGCGATCCGCCAGACATCCATACCCGCCCGCCACCCATTTTCCCCCCGCCATATTACTATGGAGGGGGGACGGCGGCTGACGGAAAGACCGTCCGCCGCTTTTCCGCCCCGGTCGCCTTGCGACCGGGGCGGAAAAGGTTTAATATGGTGGCGGTGTCTATTAGACACCGCCAGCCTTATTACCATGGGCCAAAACAGATGCCTTTCCTTGGCGACGATGCCGCCATGGAGAGGTATGCAGTCTTCACTTCGAGGGCCCCCTGCGGGCCCCCGGAGTGAAGGAGAGGTGGGGGGTGCACACGGGGGGTACCTGTGGTACCCCCCTGCATTTGCATAAACAAAGCGGCAGGCACAGCGCGGTGCCTGCCCCTTTGTTTATGCAAATGCATACGTGCGGTATGCGCCCGCCACAGTTGCAGGCGCATCCTAATAGCCCCCACGGGACCCCCGCCCTCATGGCGGGCGGTCCCGATCACCGATAGGATGGCGGGCGAACTAAGTCCGTCCGCAATCCTAATGACCCCCTTAGCTCTTTACCGATGACCGCCGGCCAATGCCTCTTCTTTTTCTGTCCTTCTCTCGACAGGAAGCACACAGCTTCCTAGAACCCCTGACCAATCACAATGCTGCCATACCATCGCTGTGATTGGTCTTAGCGTCGTGGTTCGGCCTTTAGACAGGGCTTGACAGGCTGTGCATGTTCTCCACCCAGGCTGTAATACAACCTGGGTGGAGAACATGCAGTGTGCGCATGACGCTTTGGCCGGCCCGAGACAGCCGGCCAAAGCGGCATGTGCACTTTAGTTGCTGCCACCACTCCCCCAACTGTGACGTGGGGAGCCCAGCCCTGCCCGCCTGCTTCAGTTGCAAGCTGAATACAAAAATCTAAATGATAATAACGAACATTAGTATCCTTTTATTTTTTGTATTCAGCTTGCAGCTGTAACAGTGGGGCGATTCTCTCCGCCTTAGCCGTGGAGCCGCCATTGTAAGAAATTGTTGTTACTTAAAGTGTTAGAAGAGGACCTCTTGCTCACATGGCCTACCAAGTACATAATTCTCTCACCACGCATGCGCCACAGCATCTATCTGCCATTCCCTCAATTTTTAGTTTACATTTAATAGTAGCACAAGTTATGCTACAGAGAATTACTTGCCCAGGTATGTGTGCATACAAGTCGACAGTTTATAACTGGAATGTGGGGGATTTTTAAAACACAGTAGGGGGAATGCATATTCCTATTGACTCATATTTGTGCAGAGGCAATTGGGTCTGTTGGCATATGTATGAATGAAGAAGCGCCAAGAATACAAGCATCTACATCAACATGTCCTGTTATCAGGACCAGGCTGGGCATCAGGAATGTCATTTGCGAGTAGCCAGGGGTCAACGCTGCAACCTCAAGCTTGCTCCTTGCTACTCCTGCCATTTCCTTTCTGTCCCCTGGCCTCGGAGAAGACAACATTTTGCCCCCTCTGAGGCCAGGAGTCACAAAGTAGATGTCATAGCTACGACCTCTGACTACTCCCAAAGGACATTACTGCTTGCCATTTATCCGATGAGGCGATTGGTGCAATTGGAGGCTGATTTTCAAGGTTTACTGTTGTTGCCTCTATGTCAAGCTTCCCAGGTTTCATGGCAGTAGGCACTGCAGAGGACAAAGAAAGAGTTTAGATAGAGGAAGAGAGAGAAAAAGAGAGCAGTGTTGGTTTGAACACTTTTGCTAGGGCTGGGTTTGGTTCCTGGTATGTCCTGCCTGTTATTACTCCTTCCAAAAATAGGCTAAGACATTTCAGTAAGGTCTAAAGCAAGGCTGACCAAAGTAGTTGCAGAAAGTGTACCATTATCTCTGTAAAAGAGTTCAATTTAGATTCATAATATATAAATGTGTCTTATGTGGATAGTTTGAACTTCAGGCATTAAAGCCATCTTTTTTGGGCCTACATTGGACATCCCTGATCTGCAGATTGAGTGCAGGAATACATCATAAACTAGACAACGAATCTCAATGAATCACCCATGCAGGTTGGCTTGGGTGTCATGGTCAAGAGACATCTAAGGATTAATCCCTACAAAGGTCATGGCAGTTAGCCATATCCATGCACCCATATTCCCAGGTTTGACATAAGCGTCTTAAAAGCCACACCTGTCAGGCACATACTTAGCAGCAAGGCAGCACAAGAAATAATACATCTGTCAATTGCACCATTGATGCATTAATACTAGGCATAAGTTCACCATGCGGAAACAAGATCCTCAAAAATACTAAAGTGTATGGACACTCTGAGGTAAAATATCAAAGCGCTTACCATATCAGGATCACTTAAGATAGACAAGTGTGAATCCATAATGGAAAGCTACATGAATAGGATAAAAATACCACATTGTGAAGTACCTCAAGGGAATGTAAAAATGTGCTTGGCAGAAAAACTTAGTAAGTTTCATCAGCAGTCAAGACCTGAATCTTAATGATCTTCCTAGCAGAAATTGGGGCACTAAACAAGGTAATTTTCAAAGAAAAGAGCTTATGATCACAGTGGTTAATGGACTCAAAGGATTAAGATTTAGGAGGGCAGTTAGACCACTAGGTCATTATAGGTCAATTGTCTTGTGCGCATTTGGTGGATATTTAGTGGCCATATCATGAGAACATCCCTACGTGATTGAGATCTCACTGTCTTTAGAGCAGCCGCAATTGTGGCAAAACAAACTCCAAAAGCTAGAGTGTGCTTCTCAATAACAAAAATATCAATGGTCCTGGCATGCAGTGAGTTTTACTTTGCCCAGATCTGCCATACCTAACATAGAGGTCCTGGACAAGGAAAATTATTAGTGGTCACCTCTCCTTATTTTGGTTATTTTGACTGGAGTGCCATGTAGTGGACTGGAAGTCAGGGGAGGACTTTCCAACAGCAGAGCAAGATGAGACTCCAAAATAAGAAATCCTTTGGTTCCTTCACCCCTAAATTGCAGAGAGGGAACTGTGAGCTTGGCTGGTGTAAGCGCTGACAATTTATGGTATTTCTCCAACCACCTCAACATCTAAATGACCCCTAGACAAATAATGAAAGATAAAACTAGTAGTGATCTCACACTAACACAGGATCACTGATTGGTAAAGAGTGTGGGCTCAAGTGAATTTAAACTGTTGTTTAACTGTTTAATTTGTTAATAGAAAATAATTGTTCATGTGAAGTAAGGCTATGATCAAGATCACTGGAATTTGGTGGTAGTGGAGGATAAAATTATGCTGCAGAATTGACTAAATAATGCTTCAAGCAAAGGTGGACTATAAAGCAATTATATGGAATCACTTTCCATTTAAAGATAGCTCTGCAGAAGAGCATTTCATATTTGTTATGTATGTGTCGCTCAGGAAGGCACTTCAGAATGCAAGATATTCAACTTAAAAAGAGATGCAAGAGAATTATCATGCTGCTAAGGTCTAATGGCCACATGCATCATTGCACCCGTTTGCAATTCCTAAATTGCGAAAATTAAGGAATCGCAATTTAGAAATCGCAAACTGCAATGCATGAACAATTCGCATTTATTTTTGCGATTCGGTATTTTTCCTTAATTGCGATTCACAATTTGCGAATTGCAATTAAAGAAAACCCTTTCCATTGATTCCTATGGGCCAAAAGGCCCATAGGAATGAATGGGAAGGCATTCACATTTTGCGAATTTCAAATTGCGATTCGCAAAATGTGAATGCAATTTCAAGGGTGCAGGGGGGGTCCAAAGAAGCCCTCCCTGCACCCCTGAAATGTGACTTTAAATGCAATTTACACACACACATGCCCCAAGGGCATGTGTGTGTGTAAATTAAAACTTTCAAAAATGCAATTTGTACATATTTGAAAGTTTTCAGTAAATTAGCATGAAGTTCAACTTCATGCTAATTTACCACTTCCAAATTGCGAATTTGCAATTAAAAAATGATCATGCATTGCATTTAAGAAATTTGAAATTGCGATTTCTTAAATGCAATCACTATTTTAGAAATCGCAACATGGTTGCGATTCCTAAAATTGCGAAATGCATGATGAATGATGCATTCCAAATTAGTCAATTGCATTCGCAAAGACGCTGTCCTGTTTAAATGACTGCAGCTTTGAAAACAGTGTCTGTTATCTGAACATAAATGGGTGTTAATTTATAGTCACAAATAATCATGATAAAAATACGGAATCATTCTATCCACCCTGTTTGATTTACTTTCAAGTGAATTAGTTATTCATATCCCACTGCAGACAAAAGCTATTCCCGTAGTCCATTGAATGGTGATGTTTAAGTAATCTAGCCAACACTGGCACCTCTTTAAATGGCTGACCACAGCTAAGGTCACAAGATAGCTTTCATTAAGTGCCTTACATGGCATTGCACCCAAGACCTTTTAATCCATTTGAACTAGAAACAATACATTTTTTGTCAAAATCTGCAAATTATGCAGCAGGTGATGGATTAAGTGCTAAGTGTAGCAAACTCATATTTCCACAGAAATTGTCACTGCCACACAGTCAAGTTTTTCCAATGTCCCTTATACTAGAAAGTACCAGAAGCCATTCTTCATGCCTAAAATTGCTAAATATATCAGAAAGAGCATAACACTATCAATGTAGATATTCTTAGTTAGGGCTTATTTGTACAGTTTGCTCATTTATTGTGTATCATTTATTTCACATTACTTCCTAGATACTCACCGTGGGCCTTATTGCGAGTTTGGCGATCCGACAGCTGAAGGATCGCGTCCTAGACCACTAGGAAACCGCTGCACCTTTGGCCATCCGACTGCTGTATTACGAGTTTGCTGAGGGGGTGACGGTGTGGCTGTGGCAGTCTTGCAGAGGTGGGCATTGTATTTCAGCGTACGTTGATGTCTCTGTGTACATTCCTACTGCATATGGGTCGGATGCACACCTATACCTAATATATATGGAGAAAATACCCCCTACCCACTGCCGGAGTCCGACCCATATGTGTGCACTTCTGGTAATAGGTATATGGTACCAATGCACTTACCTGTATTTCGTTGCAGATGGGATCGTATTCCTTGGGCTGAAGACGCTCCTATGTAGGTGTGCCTGGACAAAGGTATCCACTTGGACATCTGCTGGGAAGACCTGGATAGGGGTGAGTTTCCACCCCAAATCTTTCGTCTACACCGACCTTTAGGAAGCGGTCCGACTGCCACGGTCGGCTCGTGGGAAGGCCAACTCATAATATGGGCGGTGGTATTGCGCCTCAACACTGCCCATTGGAGGCTGCCTTCCCCCGACTGTGACCCCAGCAATCTGCGGTGTGCTGGCTATGCCGATCTAGGCCCAGTCATGCTTCTTTTCTCCTTACATTCAGATGTGGTTCGACTTGGCTTTTTAAAACAGAACTCCTTCATTAATGAAGGATCTCTAAATCGGAGATTATTTGTCAAGTGGAATGTCAACCTTACTATTGTTCACCTTAACTCGCATCCACTTAAGTTTAACACATTTCTTGCATTCTTAGAAAATGTAATGCTCATTAAAAAATGTCAGCCTCCTATGCATTGATGATTTGAACCCTCATTTTTCATCCTATTAGTGATATGTATTCGCAACTGTGTTATACATATAATATAATTGATCTGTGGTAACCTTTTTGGATGTTAAGCTTTTAGGCACCCCTGCTTCCATGTTTTATATTTAAATACCTGAATAAAACATTTAAACATGTTTTCAATTTAAAAAAAAATGCAGAGATGATTGATTCACTTTTCTCCATACTATTGATTCACTTTTCTCCATACTAATGGCATATCGTGCTCTATGTAATCAACTAAATGGCAATATAAAAAGGAATTACATGTAAGTAGGAGGCGAATCTGTATTGGCAGCTTTAAAGTCTCCCGTGACTCTTCCGGATGGTAGCTTTGCCAGATTCGAATCCATCATGTCGTGTAGCATCCTCGAACCATAAACATCATACGGATCTGTGTGTTTCATTTGCCTCTTACAGGCCTGGAGGGTCAGCGCTGCCTGTGATAGGCTTCAGCAAGTGACAGTGATTGCAATGGAAGCTCGCAGGAAGTGCCGCGGACTCGCGCAGTGCATTAGCATCCAAGCAAGCAGTGAGAAGAATGGGATGTGATCCTGCCCGTGGAAGATAAACGAGCGCGAGTCCCCCAAGCCCAGGACTCTGGTCATCTCCTTATGAGTTCGGAAGCACCTATTAGCAGCTCTGATGAGAGCTGGGGGAGATGAAGTCTCCCTTGAATAACGCTAGAGAGCTGAATCGAATGACTGGAGATCTCCCAGAGGGGAATGGCACGCGCTCCGCCTCAGACACTGGCTTTGCAAGCTTCGCGCGAGCGCTCAGCTGGAAACGGAAGTTGCAAGCGTTTATCAACAAAGCATCCGAGTTGCGTCAAGCAGCTAACAATTCCTTCGGCAGCTGGTTCATCGACACCGTTTTCTTTTATGTGTCTTTTTAACGCCAACCTAGCCCTGACGACAACCCATAGCAATGGTGAGAGATTTTCCAGAGGGCCACCCACACAGTACACTATACAATAAATACATAAATACATAAATAAAATAGCTGCCATACTGATGTGAAGTTAGAATCAGTATGTTTAAACTGAGCTGTATTTTACACCTTTGACAATTCGAAGAAATTGGAGCAAAATGTGTTTTGCTCTTTTTCTTAGAACATGCAGGAATACATTAAAATCTGCAATGCCTTTTTTATTACAAGTATTACAGATAACACTGTGCTAGGATGGAGGAACAGGCTACTGGAGGAAGAGAGTTGTTGGCAAAATATCACTGAGAGATCATGTGTGCTCTAAATAAAACAAGCATTGGCATTGCTAATAGGTTTCGTCTTTGAGGCATGCAGGCCCTGCCTATGCCTTTTGTTCATGCTGTACAGCATCGCAAAAAAGTACAGCATGAATAAAAGAAAAAAAGCATTATAATGTGGTGTTTGTAGGGGCGTGTGTTTCATTACCTACAATCACGCTTGAATCATATATGCGAGTGACGCAATTATAATTTGTTTTGTTAATTACTGATCTGAGATGGATTGCTAAATAAAAATACAAAAAATATGAAAATTGAGTATAATATTTTTTTAAACATACTTTATTTAATGAAAATTGAGTATCATATTGGTGCTTATATTTATAAACTGGAAAAGCCAGCAGGAACTTGTTGCATTGTTGCAAGGTTTTCCAAAAAAGCACAAAAAAAGTAGGCCCGAAGGGAGGAGACGGGTGCAATGGAGGAGCGTATCAGGGTATCAAGTGGTGGGGAAGAAGAGAAAAAACACATGAGGGAGAGTCCCACAACGAAGCTGGGGTGACATACAAGGGAGAAGACAACATAGAGGCGAAGGGAGAAGCAACAGCAACACAAAGCATGGCGAGAGAAGCACACATATTTATGTTTGCACTTTTATATAGTGCAAACTAGTCCAAAAGGCATTGGAGCATTTTACATGAGCACCAGTTACATTACACAAGGTCAGGTTCACTTCTTAGGCATGGGCAGATTAAATGATTTGGACCGAATCACATGATGTTGAGTTGACGCTGGTACTCAGACCTGGTCCCCCAGTTCTAAAGTCTGCAGCGCTGTCCATAACACCACATTCTCTGCCATAGATGTGAGAGAGCAACACCGTAGGCTGAGTGGAAAGAAGCACTTTAAGAAGACAGAAGGAAAACAAGTGCACTTTCATGGAAGCCATCAAATAAAAAGCAAGTAAATGAGAGTGACAATAAAGCCAATCAGCACGAAGAAGTAGGCGGGCTTTAAGCTCACTGTAAAGTCTTAGTAATCTGACAATAGGTCATTTGCAGCCAGAGAGCTTGCGCTGTCTGATGGGTGAAACCTGAAAACTGTCTTTCTTTGCTCCTGAGTTTAAAACATTCAGCACTGTCTGCCAGTGCTCCAGATGGATCCCCAGAGCTGTCATTGATCACCTCAGTGAATAAAACTTATATTCAGAGCTTATTTTCAACACTGCTCTATCCTGAATTCTAGTTCTAAAGATTACTGCCACCTACCATCAACCACAGCACTATGTACAGGGCCTAGTGTCTCAAAGATGTGCACGAGTGAGCTGAAAGTTTGCAGGGAAGATTTAGCAATACTTCACAGTGGCCTGAAGTCACAAAAAGTGGTGCAACCATTGCTGAGTTTTAATAATAAACTAATTACTTCCTGAAAAAAACAGTTTTTGTGCTAGAATGTGCCCAGTAATATAACTGGAATAGCGTTTAGTGCTGCTTTGCATTACTTGGAGTCAGGGAGCATTCCATTGCTACCACCAGTAGTTTTTGACAGACAGCTTTATCTATTAGAAAAAATGGTAGACATGGATTTGTGGACAGAAATTCAGCTCCCTTGGGGTAAGCACTAACAATGAGATTTTTTTTTTATTTTCACTAACTTTTAACAGAATGAATGAGTGCTGCCCTGTACAGCACACATAGATGTGGTGAAAGTTTTAAATTATGTCTAGCTTAATAGCATTTTGTAGTGGAAGCGTCCCATTCCAATTTAAAACCTGTCATAGACATCACACACCTTTCCACAGTTGTGCAAATGTGTGCGCATGATGCTGGGCAGCTTGTTTGTGTGCCACCATTGGGGAAGAGATCTTCGGCACCTTACCTTAGTTGATATGGCTCTGCAATACTTTCTGCCCCCAGCCATTGCAGAGCAGCAATTTTAGGTGCTGAGCTGCGTTGCTCTGTTTTTAAGTAAATGTGCCTCACACTGTTTTCTCCAGTGCTAAGACTTATGTCGAAGCTGTGGCACTTTGCTTCATTACACTACCAGAAACTGTGCAAACCACATGGAGTTTGAATATTTTTCTTATAAATTCTACAGGAGAAAAGATCAGGAAAATGGATGTTGAGGGGGGCAAAATCCACCAAATTAGAATTCTATGCATTTATTTATCTGAAAAATAAGGGAAACATCCATAAGGGCTTGCACTTATCTGAAGCCAAACATTCACTACTCCTTTCTCTCATCAGGTATAATCAGCTGTTGTAGGCCATAGAACTCTAAAAATATTTGCCTACTTGAAGAATGAATGTCTTATATTTTGGGGCACCCTGTTTGGAGCAACTTCGAATGTGAGTAAATATTTTCTTTACATCCAAACCCTCTTGATGAAAAATTATTGGATTATATCTTAAGCGTTCAGAAGCAGAGGCACACAAAAACAGCGGCAAGCTGAAACTGCCCGGTGTCTGCCAGCCAAAATGTATTAAAAAAAGCTTTAGCTGGCATTGATAAAGCAATCTCTGCTTGCAGTGAAATATATATATATATATATATATATATATATATATATATATATATATATATATATATTACCTACTGGCGGTCGCCAGTAGGTATATATAGTTAGGATTTTTTCTCTATGGGATTTTTGAAAATTCTATGTCTAATAACTTTGGCGTTTGTGGACGGAATTGGCTGAAAGTTTCAGGAAAATGGAACATTTTGTTTCTGAGCAGCCCCTGAAAATTTGGGGGGGTTTCATCAAGGAGGGGCCGAGAAAAAAGGGGGGTCCCAAAACGCGTTTTTCCCATGTTAATTTCCATAGGGCGGTTGGCCTCACTTTTAGCTCGAACGGCTGAATGGATTTGCACGAAACTTGGCAAAATTGTAGGGACTGTTAGCCCGATGTGCCTTTGCTAGGTCTCAATATATGTGCTCCAGTGGATTTTGAGTAATTTAGGTTCAAAACAAGATATATATCTGGGCGGAGCCTAACCACACATCTGATCTGATTGGCTGTCAGCACTTCATCCAAGAAGTGTTGGCAGCCATCTTGGGACCAATATACATGATAGCACCTCATTAAAAAGCATTGTAGTTAATAGAGGGTTTTAGGACTTTAGTTACATTATAAATCATTTGTTGATGGTACCATACTCGTTTTAGGAATTGTGGTGGGTTCTAAGGTGATTTTACCATGTGAAAAAACCTTCTGCTGTGATATCATGAATATTGTTTGAAAGAAAACTAATATCTCATGATTTTCCCACAGTGGTTTGGAAGGGGATCTATAAGCTAAACTGAAAGCATATTTTCTGTAAATTCACATTATCTTTCTCAGTCATGTGAAAATGAAGTCTGACATTCTCAGTAAAACATGTACATCCAACAAGGACAGAGACTGTCAGTTGATTCCTTTGTGTTCTACTGCAGCCTCCTAGAGTGTTCTAAAGAACAACTAGAGCGCTAACAGTCCTACTTATTACAAAGGTATGGCACACCTGAAGCCATCTTGATTGGAATAAAGTGGTAACTCTTAAAACATTTAATTTAAAAAGAAACAACATGAGGGGGTATATTTTGCCATAGAAAGTATGATTAGTGCTGCAGAATGAAAAATTAGGGCACATTTTGAGTGACTTCTCAAATCCTTTTCTATTTCATTAAAACATTCTGACATGCAGTCTCCCAAAATGGCCACCAGAGACAAAAGAGCCCAAATGTAGCCCAAATATCACCCAGATGTAGCCCAAGTATAGCCCAATGACAGAATGTCCCAGAGTGTTCTAAAGAACAACTAGAGCGCTAACAGTCCTACTTATTACAAAGGTATGGCACACCTGAAGCCATCTTGATTGGAATAAAGTGGTAACTCTTAAAACATTTAATTTAAAAAGAAACAACATGAGGGGGTATATTTTGCCATAGAAAGTATGATTAGTGCTGCAGAATGAAAAATTAGGGCACATTTTGAGTGACTTCTCAAATCCTTTTCTATTTCATTAAAACATTCTGACATGCAGTCTCCCAAAATGGCCACCAGAGACAAAAGAGCCCAAATGTAGCCCAAATATCACCCAGATGTAGCCCAAGTATAGCCCAATGACAGAATGTCCCAGAGTGTTCTAAAGAACAACTAGAGCGCTAACAGTCCTACTTATTACAAAGGTATAGCACACCTGGAGCCATCGTGATGGGAATAAAGTGGTAACTCTTAAGACATTTAATTTAAAAAGGAACAAAATGAGGGGTATATTATGCAATAGAAGGTATTATTAGTGCTGCAGAAAGAAAAATTAGGGCACATTTTGAGTGACTTTTCAAATCCTCTTCTATTTCATTAAAAAATTCTGACATGCAGTCTCCCAAAATGGCCACCAGAGACAAAAGAGCCCAAATGTAGCCCAAATATCACCCAGATGTAGCCCAAGTATAGCCCAATGACAGAATGTCCCAGAGTGTTCTAAAGAACAACTAGAGCGCTAACAGTCCTACTTATTACAAAGGTATGGCACACCTGAAGCCATCTTGATTGGAATAAAGTGGTAACTCTTAAAACATTTAATTTAAAAAGGAACAAAATGAGGGGGTATATTTTGCCATATGAATTATGATTAGTGCTGCAGAAAGAAAAATTAGGGCACATTTTGAGTGACTTCTCAAACCCTCTTCAATTTCATTAAAAAATTCTGACATAGTCTCCCAAGATGGCCACCAGAGACAAAAGAGCCTAAATGTAGCCCAAATATCACCCAGATGTACCCCAAGTATAGCCCAATGACAGAATGTCCCAGAGTGTTCTAAAGAACAACTAGAGCGCTAACAGTCTTACTTATGACAAAAGTATGGCACACCAGAAGCCATCTTGATTGGAATGAAGTGGTAAGTCTGAAAACACTCAATTTAAAAAGGAACAACATGAGGGGGTTAATTTTGCCATAGAAAGTATGATTAGTGCTTCAGAAAGAAAAATTAGGGATCATTTTGAGTGACTTCTCAAATCCTCTTCTATTTCATTAAAAAAATTCTGACATGCAGACTGAAACATGCACTTTGAATACCAGCAGCAGACGTCCCTGGTGAGCAGTTGCTTTACTACAGTGATCTAATGTGCAACTAGAGTGCTAACATTCAGAATTTATGGCAAATGTGTGACACATCTGAATGCCTTCTTGATGGAACCAAAGTAAACAAGCATTGAAAATGCAATAGATCTCGCCCTCGTTTAAATTAAAGCCATTCTGTTTGTAATGAGGTGGCTTTTTAGCTTTGCTTTTATTAGTGTTTTTTCAACTTTCATGTAAATAACGCACCGTTTTCACCAAATCGACTTTGCCCAAGCACACCCTTCCCTTCGGCCAACAAATCCCAAAAATTTGGCACACCTGCCGATCCACTCTCCCTACAGCTCACCCAAGCCCCGTCCCTCTAGCGCAACTGGAACACCCCAAATTCACCTTCTCCATGCGCACCAAAAACTCCCATTGAATAACATGGCAATTCGCTACTCCGCACAAAAAGTGCTCTTTAAAGCACTTCCACTGCTCCGATCCGCTTCAAACTTGGCTGGACACTAGTTCCAGCAATTCCCTAACATCTCTCCAAACATCAGCCCAATCCATCCACTGGAACGGGGACGAATTTCAACCCGAATACGCGCCCCCTGCAAACACAAAAAAAGCCATAAAACGGCCAAATCTCGACCAAAAACCGCCAAAATCCCTCAAAACCTTGCCAACACCAATACGCACGAAACTGAACCGGCCCCTCAGCCCTAGGCTCCGGGAACCCTACTTAATTGACCCAAAAGCCCTAAAAAAGCAACATAATACACACGAAAACGCCCTAACAACCCTAAAATGCATATAAGTATATGTATGCATGCATTTATGTTTGTATTTATATAGATATACAGATGATATATGTTTATATATGTATGTATATATATATATATTCACTGAAAAAACCATAGGCTATAGATCATATATAGTTAGGAATTAGCATTTACAAAACCTTGAAAATTCACTGAAAAAACCATAGGTTATAGACCATATATAGTTAGGAATTAGCATTTACAAAACCTTGAAAATTCACTGAAAAAACCATAGGTTATAGACCATATATAGTTAGGAATTCGCATTTACAAAACCTTATTTTACTCACACAAAACCATTGAAATTCCATATATAGTTAGTTGCACTAACTATATATCGCGCACCCGCAATCCACTGCTGATGATGTCACATATTACATCATTCATGACATGGTCAGTGACATCACTGATGACATCACTGATGACATCTCAAATGACATCACTGATGACATCACTGATGACAACATCCAGTGACTGTATGTTTCTGTAAAGTTAAAATATGTCTTACATATTGAAGAATGAGTGGATGTATAAGTGTCTGGATGAAGGATTTAGTAGGTGCATGACTGACTGTATGAGTGAGTGATTAAATGTGTCTCACTGAGTGCATGGGTTAGTGACTAAACTGTCTTAATTTGTTGTTCTGTAAACTGTTGCATGTGTTGATAAGTAGCTATATGAGTAACTATATGGGTTATTGATTGGTTGCCCAAGTATTTGTATGGGAGACTGAGTGTGTGTGTGTGGGTGGCTGGGAGGTGTATGACTCTGTGCATAGATGTGTGAGCAGTTGATTCACTAGATGTATGGTTTCAAAAGTGCATGTGGAAACAGCTGTATGGGCGGTTGACTGTGTGCATGAGTGTATTGGTGAGTGAATGGATATCTCAGTGCTACATGTCAAAGTAAGTACATATGTAAAACACAGTACATGTGAGAGTTGACATATATAAATAACTGTGCATAAGAGCCAGTGAATGTGTGAGTGGCTGTATGGATCATTGTGAACTTGTATCAGGGATTGTATAAGAGAGTAAATATGTGTTAGTATATGTTTGAATAAGTAAAGTTTGTATAACTGTATAGTTGAGGAAATGGAGGTGTGATTGATTCTTTGCATGACTGACTAGGTGTGTGAGTAACTCCATGGATGAGTGACAGTCTGTGAGTGTCTGTTTACACTGATTGTATCTAAGGTTATATTAGAGTCTGAAGAGGTTCATCGTATTATCACATGAATGATATCATCAGTGATGTGATCAGTAATGTCAAATGAGATGTCATCAGTGATGTCATCAGTGATGTCATTTGAGATGTCATCAGTGATGTCATTTGAGATGTCATCAGTGATGTCATCAGTGATGTCACTGACCATGTCATGAATGATGTAATATGTGACATCATCAGCAGTGGATTGCGGGTGCGCGATATATAGTTAGTGCAACTAACTATATATGGAATTTCAATGGTTTTGTGTGAGTAAAATAAGGTTTTGTAAATGCGAATTCCTAACTATATATGGTCTATAACCTATGGTTTTTTCAGTGAATATATATATATATATATATGTTTTTTAACTTGCAACAATGCAACAATAATATTTTATGTGGAATTCAGTTTCTAATTATCCAGTTCCTTCTATTGTAGAAAACATATGGTAGGCTGACTTGATGGATGTTTAGTGGATTAATTTTAAAATAAGGACTATGCACATACCGCTTGAAATTGTATCTTTATTTGACAGATATTTCAATCACAAATAAATACTTCTTTGTTACTGTAGTTTTTTAATGATTCAGTGCAAATCAAAGCACCGCTCTGAGGATTTTCACCATTCCATCAAGTGAACTGTGATAATTTTCTCCTGCCTTGTACTTCTTCACCTCTTCTTTGTGTGCGTTTTTTTAGTCTAGGCAGCTAACTTCAATTCTACTGAGTAAGAGAAAAGAGAGGTGGTGAGAGAGAGGAGAAAGACAGAAGGGTAAAGAGAACAGTTAGCAAAAGAGCTGAAGTAGAGATAGAAGGGAAGTAGAGAAAGAGAGGAGGTGAAAAGATAGGTGAGTAGGGGACGACATAAAGAAAAGAGAGGAAAATGGTGTAGTCAGAAAGATATATATAGATACGTAGAAAGAAATAGAAAAACACAGAGAAAGAGAGCCAGAGAAACAGGTAAAGTGTTATAGTGAGGTAGGTAGGTAGAGAGAGCTAGAGTTGAGGAGGAGGAAATGTGGAGAGTGGAACCCACTCTCCAGGGGAGTGTTCCCGGGGAGTGGGTTCCCCAAGGTATCAGGAAGCCCAAGAGATTAAGGTAGAAAAAGAGAGGTAGAGATATACAGGCTGAGGGACAAAGTAGTGAGGAATTAAACCAAAAAGTGGACTCTGGGCTTTTTCAAGGTCCAGCATACATGCCCAGTCAAAGTCAAACAAAAGAGACTATATAGGTTCTTGTAGGACATGGGGAGCGAGGTCAGCTAAGAAGGGAAGGTTATCCCTCAGTAGTGAAGGGAAAGGGGGATCCCTCCTTTCGGAATTAGGGCCCTCACACATCCAGCCAGCTGGGTGTCATGCTTCATCTTAGGGTTTGCTCCTCGTCAGGTTGGCGCCGCAATACCTGACAGGCTCCCTATGAGGGGCGCTTTGGTGGAGATCTTTTATTCCTTGACGTTTGGTGCAGTGGGTTTGAGGGACCTAAAGGTGTGTTTAGTGAAAGTCAATGGACCTTGTAAGGGTTAAAGCACGAATTGGAAGTCCAAACATGTTAATTTGAATGAATATGGCTTCCAACCTGGCTAAAAAGTAAAAAGTGGCGCCCACCTGATATAATGCGTCAGGATATCGCGCTCAACTTAATGTGGCCAACATGTTTCTTGCCTATGTATCAGATTGATCTAGCGGCAATTCATCAGGACATAATTTGTGAGTGTTTTGCGACTGCAAAATATTGGTACATGGTTTTGCAGTTGCTCATAGGAGGGGAACGCCACTTCCTAACAGCGAGTCGCAAAACCTATTTAGTGAGTCACAAATAAAATGTGACTCACTGGATAGGCTTTGTACATGGCCCATGAGGTTTTTGCATGTGCAAACAGGACGCAAACACGTTTGCACATGCAAAAATGGGTCGTTCATCTGGCCCTCAATGTATCCAAGTGTTAGTATAGGCCTGGGTAAAATTCTAGTTACGCTGAGTAATCTGAGTAATTTTGGCAATTTTAAATAATTCTTTTGATGTGAAATTACCAAAAATTATCCAATTATGCCTGAGTAATTTGGCATAATATCCCTACTGCATGAGCACAGGAACAACAAATCTAGTGAGTGCAAGCATCTGCTGGCTGCTGCAGTTCATATACTGTTGCATTTAGAACTATTTTCTTAATGCATAAGGCACCTTCGGGGTCCACTTTGAATGGAAGGCTGCATTTTGCGCTATGAAATTTGCACTGACTAAATGCAGGGTTATGCTCCTCATGCATTTTCATGAAATCCTGCATAATTTCCTATAATTAAGCTACAGCAAGTTATGAGTATTACAACCACCCCATTTATCTCCTAAGACTTTGAGAACTAAGCAAAGATTTATTTACAGTATTACATTCTCTTCTGTAACCCTGATATATGGTATTTTTCTGGCACATTATTAACGTAATCCATCTATTGAGTACCCACAGAATACATGCAGCCATTAAATTATGAGAAGATTGCGATTTTAAGTGCATGGCATGCTGATGAAACCAACATTTAGCCATGTGTCCATGACTGTATTCAATAGCAAATTAAGATCATTGTTACATCTTATCTCATCTTCTAGACTAGTGCATGTTAGAGCTGTACATCCTCTGACGGGAAAAGTGTGCTTTGTGCAGAGTGCACTGTTTAGACAGGTTATCACCACCACTGTTCCTAAAGTATCCAAATACTTAGCACTACTAATATTACTGCTCTCCATCGGTCACCACGCTACTGGGCAGGGAATCCCGGGGAAACCATAACCAATTTTGCTTTGACAATGAGTGCTTCCATTCTTGTGCACTCATTGAGAAATGTTTTTCTGTATAAGCCCTCATTTACCTGCACATGCAGTAGTTTGTGAGACTTCATAAGCAAAAATGACCTATTGAGCAACAGTGATTACTGTTGACAGACTGGAACATTGAACCCAACTCTGGTGTATTTGAACAGCACCATTGACAGGCTTTTTCTAGCTACAACCTCAAATATTCTAGCAATATCCGTGATTGATTGATTGATCAGGATTGACAGAGCACATGTTACCCTACGGTGTAATTGTAATGTCCACCGCTCAAATTAATTTCATACTTCCCTATACTAATTCATCACTAATCCTTTTTGGGTTTTGGGTTCCGGAGTAGCGTGCAGCTCACTGAAAAACCATTCAACACTTCATCAGAGGTAGCAAGTGCTAAATAAATGCAAACCCTTCCCTCTTCTATCCCTCCACCATCCTTCCAATAAAATAACAGACTAACATGTCTGCCACTCAAATTAATTTCATATTTCCCTATACTAATTCACCACTAATCCTTTTTGAGTTCTGGAGTAGCAAGCTACTCGAAGAAAAAGTGCTTTGATACCTCATCAGGGGCAGTAAGTGCTATATAAATGCAATTACAGTTACAATTACCATCACTGTATATTTTAGACATGTCCCGATGTACGATGGCACCACTCTGGCATCCTGGCAAATCGGAAACAGGTGATGCTGGGAGATCTTTTCCAGGGGTAACTCATTTGAATTCCTCCCACCAGAATTGAACCCTAGTGCATCTGGGCCCAGTGTTGCCGAACCCAGGATTACCAGTGTAGTGCAACAGCAGGTGCACCAGGATTGGCTGGAGAGGCATTATGCCTCCCTCACTGCCTTACCCCTTTGTACCGGCTCAACCAATTCATAATGAGAGCACAGGTATCTCGAGTCTTTTTGCGTAAACATTGTGTCTGCTGGCATTTAAGTACATTGTATAAACTCGTGAGGATATAATTTACTTTGCACTGGTTTTTAAAAAAGGGCATATTCATTTGAGACATTTTTTATATTTCTGCAATTGGAAATTAAGAAACGACATTTTGGTCTAGTCCATGTCACGGAAAGATGTTTGCATCAATGTAAACAATAGAGAAAACGGCGTAAGAAACTACTTGCAGTGCGCGTATAACCTCTAAACTATGTCAATTGAGACAGTGGGATTAAAAGAAAACACAATCCTTGAATTTTTATTTGAACAAATAAGGAAACTGACTTTGCATTACTGGGGTTCTTACAAAAGAATAACAGAACACACTTATTTGCACTAACGTGCCTTTGGAAAGTAATTGACCTGCATTTTAGCCACATCTTCTTATGCAAACGGCAAAAATTGTGAGAAATCACTTTGCCCCCTATTAGCATCTTTTGCAAATGCAAATTGCCCACTCACATAGCGAGAAAAAAGGGGGCACATGAATGTGCACTATAAGTTTGCAGAAGCAATAAATAACTCAATTTGATTCCAGTGCTATCGTGAAATTAAAATGTTGCATGCTTCTGTCTACCCATACTGAATATTACAGTGCTCCTGCTTCATTACAGGTGAACACAGACGAAAGGAAAAGAGAGCCTGTGGAATTATAGCCTATTTTCTCCAGACAGTGTAATTAGGGCCTACTAGCCTAGTATAAGTGGCTGGAAACTTTCCTCCAGCACTTGCAGTTTTATGGGTTACCACAAGTCAGGGGGTTGGCAGGGTGGGATAACGATCTTCAGGGTAATTAGAAAGGCTTGCCTAATAAGTATGTTGACATCTTATAGCCATGGAGAAGAGATACTTACAGTAGCGTGTACTCATTTAAGATCTGCTTCCAAAGTGTTCATTTTCGTTAATTATTAGTATACTGCCAAGGCACCTACTGGTAATTTCAACTTAATAGTGTCCAGCCAAATGAAATGGCACCAGCAAATCTTCTACTATCTCCTGCTTTTCCCATTAAGGAGCATAGAGAAGATTATAACTGGATGAGCGTCGAAAATGTGCTTACCTACTGAAAGCTTGTACTTTTTAATTAAGTTTAAGAACATACTGAAAAAGAGACGTAAAACATCGTTTGTAAGTTTCGCGCCCTTCGATGGGAAACATTAGACAAAACTGAAAGATTTTGCTGAGTTAATCCAAATATTGAGCATGTTTTTTTCCCCAACACTGTTTAAACTCTCTACATGTCCTGCCGCCTCCAGCCAGAGGTACAAAACACGCATCTTAAAAACATAAAATAATAGGTGTTGTCTTTATTTAGTATTTTTAAATTTGTAGTATAGACATTCCCCGGTTAAAACTCAAAGAACAGCTCAGGGCCAATGCTTAGAGATATGATCCGATCATCATTGTTGCATAGCTGACATAATTAATTTCAAAATCTATACTTGAATTGTAAGGTTAAAGCATCAAATATAAAAGTCTTGCAGTTGAAATGTTCAGCTTCAATCCAATGTATCTTCTGTGCGCTTGCATTTAAAGGTGAAATCACATATGGAAAAATCTTTGCAGGCAAACAAACTCCAGGGGCCTTATTAACCCCTTCACTGCGGCGGCTATTCCGCCGCAGTGCTAAGGGGACGGGGCGGAAATGCGGCAGGCGCATGCTGGTGACGTAATCGCTCCGTCACCAGCGTCGGTTGCGCTGTGCTTATGACGGAGCGGTTCGGTCATGGCCCGCCCGCTCAATGGAACGCTCAGGGCAGGCGCGGAATTCACGCCGCGCAGGATCGTCGGGCGGGCCATGACGGAACTGCTCCGTCATCAGCACAGCGCCACTGCAGCTGATGACGGAGCGGTTCCGTCATCAGCAGGGGAGGGGGTTAAACAAATGCCCCACTTGCACCCTCTTTCTGATTCTTCGGGGCACTTTGGTATTGTAGATGCTCGCACAGCCCCATCTTTAATGCAGATTTTGCTGGCGAACTTGTAGTGCCTGCCTGATCTCAAGTGAGTGTTCCCTCCTTTGCATCCAGGCGGGTTCTGATGCAAAGACTTTGGGGCAGATTTACAAGCCCCTTGTGCCACCTGTGCGTCACGTTGCATGACGCACCGGCAGCACAACCTGATATGTGATATTTACAAGCACAAGTAAAGCCACCCTGCGTGGCTCTACCTGTGCTTGTAAATAGCCCTTCTTTTCACGCAACACCTTGTGTGTTAGGGGCATGACATGGGTGTTACTATGGGTGTTCCCAAGCAACACCCACGTCCACTGATGCATTTCCAGATTTATAAGCAATCGTAAATCTGGAAATGCGTCAGAATGCTACGCCGGGTGGCGTAGCGAGGTACAACGAGGAGAAATGTTTTCATTTCTCCCCGTGTTTTTCCTCTTCCAATGTGTGCTGCATTCTACAGCACTCATTGGAAGAGAAAATCACCTCAACTGATTGTTTTTGTTTAAATGACTAAGGTCATAATAAACATACCTTTTGACTTGACTTGACTTGATTGTTTTTGTGCAGGAAGATGCCCCTTCCTGCACCGAAAAACAATCTCCCCACAATACATTCATCCAGTGCAAGGGTAACCGCACCTGCACATTGCAGCAGTTTGTGCACCAGCACAGGGAGAAGCACAGAGATCCTACATATTTTTGTAAATAGGTCCAATTCCTGTGCTTCAAATCTAACACAGCGTGGCACATCAAAATGACTTGAGGCACCGCGCTGCATTCGTTTTTTATAAATCTGCCCCTTTGTCTTCGTTTATGCACCAGTATTATTGACACGGATGTAGAGGCAAAAAAGCTGTCGGGAGACACATTATTTGAGCACCACAAATAGGTGGTGTACTGCCAGTGTGCACTTCAAGAGTATCCCTTGAAAGGAGGCAAAGTGGACTTTTTGGACACTCTCAGGCATACCCTCGCAGACAGGTACTGTCACTCACTGCACCCATCTGCATGAGCATCTCTGTCCCCTTGGAAGCTCAGACTGGGTTGCCTTCTGCAAAGTGAAAGGCTTCTGATTCAACCAGCCAGTCTTCCTCTCCTTGAAGAACTTGGAGTAAGACCTTTCCCAAAGGCCTCATACAGAGAAGCCCAGTAATCCCTGTTTGGGGGCTAATTCAAATTTATGTTTGCACCAAAATAAAGACAATAGGATGAAAGCATATTTTGCACCAGGGATTTCTTCACCACATATATTTCACCAGGTAACACCTGGCAATTTCTTTGTAAAAAAAAAGGAAGATTTAGAAGTTTGTACCTGCGAAAAGTTGAAAATATGCAGTATTACTGAACTGTTCTCCATTCCTACTTGTCGAGCCTCATAATTGAGGAGTAATCCCTTCCCCAGGAAATACTGCACCAAACACTATCGACATTTACCAGGGGTACTACCTCCCCAAAAGCCACAACATTAGGAATACATTCCATGACTTTTCATGGGTGCATCAAAGTCATAAATAATAGAGCCGCTGCTCCCAGAAGCTTTTGCCGTCTGCGACCACTCCAACACTCTGAGCCCACTGACCACAGGCAGGGTCCTTTGCCAAATCAAATGAATGGCAGTGTATGTCTTCCTTTAATGGTGCAACAGATTTCCCAGCGGTGCAGTAGGGTTTGCATACCCATTAGAAGCAGGCTAGCTTTCTAATGGGTATGGTTTATTTTAAAGAGGTACTTGTAGGCTTCACCTTTAATGCAATCATGATTGTTGTGGGTGTTTTAATACCATGAGAGCATGATACATATTTGAGTAGATTTAATATATTGCAAAGGTTTGTTTCTTGATATTGTTATTGATGCAGGATTTCGGGTTTTCTGACACAAGAAAATCCCATACTTTTAACCTCCCCACCTGAGGATGCTTGCATGTTCCAGCCTGCAGTTGATTGTATGTTTGTTGTGTCTTTGGGTCAATGGTAGGTGTTGGCTGGAGAGGCATTTGCAGTCATTTATTAAACTGACGGCTGCCCAGTGCTGATCTTTGAGTCTATGTGTGATCAATAGGTACTTCCAGATATTTAACTTTGTGGCATGATTTAAAGAGTTTGCTATAAATGGGTGTGAGGGGGAGGAGGACTCAGAATTAGTGAAGTTTGTGGCCTCACTTAATCCATTGAAGGCAGCTCACATGCTTGCCAGGTCAGCAGACACTGTGTCCTATATTCCCCTCATAGAGGATGCCTTGCATGGTGGTGCTGGACAGGGAACTCTAGTAACAATCACCCAACCCTATTTACGACCCTAGTAGTGGCTGTGACCTGACTCCCATGCGGCAGCTTGGCCATCAGGTCAGCATCTTCTCAAGGAAGACCCAGCCAAAGCTTCACATCATAAACAATGGCCTTGCCCACCTCTAATTGAGGTAGGCAACCACATCCTTACTGGGAAGGGAGCCCAACCAATTAAAGAGTGAGGAAGTCTAAACAATAGGGGATGCAATCTCTGTGAAGGATAACAGAAATCAATATCGTTAAGAAGAAAGAACAGACAGGAAAATATCCTAAAATTTTGACAGTTAGCACCAGAAAAGAAAAATAGTCGAAAAGACACAAAAGTATTAACAAAATGAAAAGACAAACAAATTATATATAAAGCAACATACATATAGTTTCGTCTTTTGAGGGTACCAATGGGTAGGATCTGAGGAAACAATTTAAAAAAGTAAAGAAGAACCATTCAACTAACAGCATTTACCTCAAACCCAGAGGCCTTTTCTACTCAAACCTGTGAAGCAACAGGAACTACAAAGACTTATCTTTCAAACAAAACACTTCACTCTCATACATTTCTCAAAATATAATAAAATTAAGAAGTAATGTGCTTAATTCAAGAATGTGGAGTTATTATCCTGCTGTGGACTAAGTGACAGCCTAATGCTAAATGAGGCCCCTGTCATGTAAATTAAGCCTTCACAAACTGAAGGAACACATGGAACCTCCAAACTACTATTGAAGATATGTACCACTGGGTACTATCAGTTTTAACACACCTATTTCATCATCTTCAATATTGTAAAAAAAAATTGTCTTTCATATAAAAAAAATACCCCGATCCATAATTTGGAAATAGAAAAAATTGGGCGGAGGTCCGAGTTGGTGAGCAGCTTGTTTTATTAATCATTGCACAGAAAAGAATTCCTGGTTTCTGTGTTCTCAACAAGTAAAGAGTAGAATAGAATGGGTTAGAACAGAATAGAATAGAATTTTTGAAGAGTTGAGAATTTGTGTCTTAGTGTCATTTTGAAAAACACATCAAACCACAAAGATTCAGGTCTAGAGTGCTTTGGCAGGGGGAGCAAGGGGAGAAGTGGGAGAAAAGCAAGCTGCTCCATAACTGGTGATGTCCATCAATGGTGATGAGTTTTGAGGTTTCTTGAGACCGTGTCATGAGGGGTTTCTTTGGTAGAGAAGCCTTTTGGGAAACCAACTGAAAGAAAAATCCCATCCTTAAGTATGTGATCTGCAGGGATATGATTGTGAATGTCAAATGTGCTGAGCTGAATGCTTGATTTGAGACCAAATCTGAACTTTGAGAGACTGATCCACACTCCGATTGGAAGAGACATGCGTTCAGGCCTGTTTTTGTAATCTCAAGGAAGGAGTACATTTCCTGAGAGTTGAGTAATGCATTTGGAGGGCTTTGTTCACATACTTCACAGCTACTCATATGGCTCAGATGACTCAGAGAAACTTGTAGGAGTTTAAGAGAACAATCCCAAATGTTGTTGTATAAGCTTTATTTCGACAACTATTGTCATAAAAGCTATAAAAGCGCCAATTATAATCAAAGAAAAGGTATGAAAGGAGACAGTTTGTGCAGCAGCAGTTAAAATAACATATGTACAAAATATTCATTATGATACACGGCTACAATGAAGGAGCAATATCAAATTCAACAGATCAATGGTAAAATGCAATTGGCATAACATTACAATGTTAAAACATCCTTAAAACGGTGTGAAAAGGGGAAGGAAGAGCGTTACAGTATTGTCACACTTGGAACCTCCTTGGTGAAACCTTATACCCAATACCCAGCAGTGGTTTTGATTCCCATTTCAACCCTCACCAGGCAGGGTTGCAGAGTGATTATATGCATAAAGTTCATGTGCATAGCAACTGTAGGGATGATGGATTGCCATCCTATAAGCCCTTGGGCAAATGAGTATAGAAGTCATCCTGCTAGTTACTGTGACGCTCCTATCTGAGCCTTCATCCTGCATGGCTTAAGAACTTGGCCACTCCACAGGCAAAGAGTCGTCTAGGGTCCGATTCTAAAATGTGCAAGCTGTCCCAGTGGTTCCCTGTGCCCAGTTGCTGGCAAATCAGTTTTAGCCATTTGGACTTGGGTTTAGTATAAGCTTGGCAGACAAACAAGACATGAGCAATGGACTCCACTGGGGCCTCGCAGCTTGGGCAAACTCTTGAAATTGGGTCGCGTGGGTGCCAGTTTGCTGTTACCTCACAAACAGGGAGTGTGCCAAACCTGAAATGGATATGTAACATCCTCTCCAGAGGGACCTGAATTATGTCTAGGTTCGACTCCAGGGACCTGGTCTGTTTGTGGAGGTGAAATTCTATGGTAAGTTTCCCCAGTTTCGGTTTGCTTTATTCTTGCTACTCCACCCCATTCCAATAATGTCGTTTGAGCACTTCTTTCCGGGGTGGATCTTGTTTGTCCCATCGGACTTGAAGCCCTAGTTCAGACATCAGTTTCCTGGCGTTACTGATCCAGCCTACCTTATTGCTCGTGTCTAACCGGATAACCTCAGATAACGCTCCCGCATAGGGTAGGAGCTCCGGGGTCCGCCTGATGCAAGCCTAGAAAAGCAACGGGCGGAACCTTGCTATATCACCGATGGAGCGCCTGCCCATATCCAGCTTTTAGGGAGTAAGCGAGGTGCTTTGGAGCAGCATCACAAGGTCCCTAGGAATGTGTGCTCTGATCTGCAGAGTTCAGGTATCTTATTGAATCCCCACAGCTCTGCCCCATGCAGTGCTGTGCTAACTTCTTTTGAATCGTAGACCTGAAGAGTTGGAGCTACGGGTCTGCTGTGTTAAGAGCGATGTTCCTTTCCAAGGCATCCCGTTATACGTTTGTGGCCCAATAGCATCTTAGTTAGGTGAGGCTTCCACGACATTTTATCTGAAAGTCGGACACCAAGATAGTCAAAAGTACCAACTCTTTCCAAGGGGGTCCCTCCCTGCATTGGCTTGCTTTGTAAGACTTTGGGGGTTAAAGGCCATGAATTTGTTTTTTGAAGTGTTAATGACCAGACTCCTAGTGTCGCAGAAAAAGTGGAATCTGTTGAGTAGAAGCTGCTACCCTGCCAGGTCTTCAACACCAGCAGGGTGTCATCTGCAAACAGGAGAGTCAGTACCTTGTCCCCCCCCAAGGTCGGGGCATCGGCTGGTGCTTGTTGCAGAAAGCTTTCCACTCCGTTCATGTACAGAGAGAATAGGGTGGGAGCCAGAAGACAGCCTTGTCGAACTCTCCTGCTAACTGGGATGCGCTCGGTAGGTTGGCCCTGCACCCCCATCTGATTTGGGCATAATTCCCTTCGTGCAGACGAACTACCAGGTTAAATATAGTTAACGGGATGCCTATGTCTTTAAGTGCTAGCCAAAGTTTGTGCCTCAGGACTAAATTGAAGGCAGTCTTTAAATTGATAAAGGCTAGGTAAAGACTGCCCTTGCCGATCACTACCACTTTCCAATAGAGGAGTAGGAGGCGGAATGCCTGACTAATGGTCCCCAGCCTGATATTGGAATAGGATTGCATTGTCGTCTGCCCACAGCTGGATCTTCTGCAGGAGGGCTCTATAAGACCTTTTGGAGGGCGTTGATCGTGCTAATGGGCCTGTAATTTGAAGGATCATCTGTCTCCTTTTTTATAGATTGGGACCACCTCAGTGCCCTTCCATGACCCAGAGGCTGGGGCACCACTAGCTACTGCATTAGATAAAAGTAAAATATAGCGGCCCAACTTGGGATATCAGAAAGGAATAGATCCCCCAGGATACCATCTGGCCCTGCAGCTCTGGACTGTACAATTCAGCTGATTGAAAAACAGCCACCTCGCTACAGGCATGTCCTCTGAGGTTGTGTATAGCTTCCGAAAATAGTCCTACCATTCCTGGCCGGTGATATGATTGGGGGATGATTGAGCCCCTGATCTGCTGCCCCATGTGACTAAGGACTAGAATGACCTGGTATCCTTCTCTGCACTTGCTTCCTTAAGTTGCTGCTAACAAGATTCGTCCCACACCCTTTTTGCAGACCACAGAGTTGCCTTGTAGCGCTTCCTAGAAGCTTTAATTAGCGAGAAATTTTAGCTTTGATAGCTGAGGCTAAGATCGAGCACTCGCATCTACAGTCCTTTGTGTACCACAAGTACACTCCTCCGGATGAGATGCTAGGCTTTCAATCTGACCTCGGAGCTACAAAATTGGAACTAAGTTGGTCAAAAGTTCGAGAGTGGGCCATTACTACATCAGCTACTCCATTTATGTTTTTGTCCAAAGACTGAAGCTCAAGGGTGCCTACTGTCAGATCACGCTTTATGCCCTTGATCTTATTGTCTAGCAGAAACATTTTCAGCATTTGAGAGATTGCCTGTCGTTGGAGGGCTAGATCTCCTTGGTGTAATTTGGGGGTAAATTGCTCTTAGGGTAGTAGGATGCTTCCTACAGGGGCTTCATGCTGAGCTAGAGGGGGTTGTGGTAGCCGTTTATTGTAGCACCCACATTCATATTGAACAGATATCTCCAAAGCCTCACATCAAGGAGGATATAGTCGATACAGAATGGGAAAGTAACTCTATTATACGTATCCGCACCCTACCTGTCCAAAGAAGTTCTTCCATTTACAGCCCTCAGGCCATACTCGACATTAAGGGAATTGACTTAGAGTGCCATCTGTGTCCATTATTTGACTGGGGGGAGGTGTAAGGAGGGGACAGCCCTTTTAAGGTCTTCGTCCTGTTGAGAGGCTCAAAGGTGCTATTGAGGTCACCTGCTACTATTAGTCTCAAGTGGGTTCCACATCTAGCTAGGCACTCTTCCAATTGGGTGAGAATGGGCAAAGATCTACCCCCTTTGGTCCCCCTCTCATAGACATTGAACACATCAATAGGATCTGTCCTGTGGGTCCCCTAATGCAGATCCCCAGAATATCTGTACTAGGAGTTGGATGAAGGGTGATCTGATATCGCAATGCAATTCCCACCCAGATGATCAGCCCCCCTGCCGGGCACCCTGTCCTTATTGTGGTTGCAGGTGAACAGTAGCATGCATAACCCATTTTCAATAGGGGGCCAGACTCCAGGTCTCCGGAAAAATATATATATCACATACCTCGATAAGGTTATTCCAATGAGGGAGTGGCATTTTTCTGTTTAGCCCAGCCACATTCCAAGATATTACCCTACGCTGTCGGTGAGATTCGAGGTTAAGGGACAATGCAGCATTTGAGTTGAAAGGGCAATAGTTAATTGGAGACTGGGTTGGTGCTTGAGAGTTACGGTTCTTGCAGGAAACTGACCCTCTGAGATAGGTTGAAGCGCTACTCACGTCTGCTTCTAGCAGAAGTCCATCCTTCCTTGTGTGTAGTGACTTCTGTAGATCCTTGGCGCTTGAGCAGTTATCAGCGTGAGTGGAGGGTGTAGGGCATGGCCTGGAATGCTGGTGTTCTTCCTTCAAGTGTCAATCATTAGACTCTAGGTGGCAACCTCTAAGTGTTTACACTCAGGGGTAGAGGTGGGATGGACTTGCTCTGTTCTTAGGGTATAAAGCATTTAAACTGGATTAAGGAGGCGTTAGGGGAGCAAGTTCAATATTCTAGGGCAAGAAGATTTTCGGCCAGATCTATTCCTTTGAATGTAAGTTTGATACAATCAAGAGGTTGGGCAGGGGAGGTACACCTTTGAGCCCTTATGATGTCAGCACGGATCACAGAACGGCATCCCCTGATGTGACATATCCAGTGGATCATTTTATTGATCAAAGAGTTTGCCCCCTCATACCCCATTCTTCCACCGAGTTTGGAGACATTAACCATAAAGATTTTCTGGACAGGTGGCAGACTTGGGGCGATTGGTGGTGTTTACTGGGTTCGGCTGTGGTTTAACAGTGTTGGTCCCTGGTGCGGGCTAGTATTACTAGTCCCAAGATGATTGAGGGGGCCATATGTACCTATTGGCTTAGGAGGGTAATTGGCTTGATTCGCATTGGGTTTGGGTTGTGTTCGGGTACATGGGATGGTGACAGGGTGTAACTGGGGGCACCCATAGTAAGGGGGGTCCCGTTGGTATGTTGTTGTCTAGTGTGGCATGGGGTAACCAGGAGTGGGTTGGGTGTCTGCTCCCAGGATGGGTTTGGCAAGCAATGGGGGTTGTGGGCCATTCAGCAATAGTTGTTTGACTAGCGTTGTGAGACCATTGATCTCATGATCCCTACTTTGACCCAGAGATCATTAATGAGCTGATGAGTCTATGTTGGCTATGGGTGTAATCCAAGAATCTCAGGGGGCTGTTGGATAGTATCATCACTCGGATCCTCAGAGATGTCCAGAAGGGGGGTGAACCTGTTGGCACATAGAATGGTGGGTTCTGGCTGTGTTTTTCGACTGCAGGGTGGATTGGGGGAGGGGTGGGCCCTCACAGTGTGGATGGGACCCCCTGGATGCTTAAAGGGGTTCCCTTTGAAAGTGATTTCTTAAACATGCTTGGATGGCTGTAAGCTGCTAGGGCCGGTGGTGCTGGTGGAGGATTGGCCAGCAGAAGTGCATAGAGTGTTGGCTGGCTCAACGACTAGGATGCCTTCACGTTCACTTAACACGTTGTCAATTTGATCAAGGAAGCAATTGCTGCCTGGATGTTTGGGTGATTTCCTGACCTTTTTCCCCTTCCCAGCTATGCAAGGGACTGATGGAATGAGTGAGGAAAGGGGAGACAAAGAGTGACTGAAACAAGGGGACTAAGGGTAGGGGAGTGAGGTAAGGGGAGTGAAAGAGTAAGGGAAGGGCAGTAAGGAAAGGAAAGTGAGGGAGGAAGAGTGAGAAAAGGGGAGCAGGGGACGGAGACAAGGAAGGGGAGTAAGAGACTGAGAGGGAGAAGTAGAGCAGGGTAAAGGGAGTGAAGGTAAGAGAAGTGGAGTGACGGTGATGGAAGGGGTATGAGGATAAGAAAAGGGGGGTAAGGGAAAGTGAGAGATGGGGAGTGAGGGAGAGAGAATTGAAGTGAGGGGATGGAGGGAGTTAGAAAAGGGAAGTGAGAGAAGAGGAGTAAGGAATAGAGTGAGAGAAGGAGAGCGAGTGGGAGTGAGGAAAAGGGAGCGGGAAAGTGAAAGGCTGAGAAATACAGACAGGAGGAAGTGGAGTGGGGGAAGGGGAGAGACAGTGAGTAAAGGGCAGTGACAGTTAGGGAAGGGGTATGAGGGTGAGGGAAGGGGAATGCGGGAGAAGGAAGAAAATTAAGAGAGAGGGAAAGTGAGTGAGAGAGAGAGGAGGAGTGATAGAAAGAGGAAGGAAAAGAGATTAAGGGTAAAGGAGATAGAGGGAGAGAGGGAGAGAGAGGGAGAGCAAGGAACTGAGAATGAGTGAGGCAGTTAGAGTGAGTGAGACAGGGAGAGAAACATGGATGAAAGAAACGAAGGGGAGTAAGTGAGATGATTGAGAGCGTGACGAAAGAGGAGTAAAGGAAGGAGAGTGAGGGAAGGGGAGTGAGAGAAGCAGAGCGAGGGGGAGTGAGGAAAAGGGAGCGGGAAAGTGAAGGGCTGAGAAATACAGATAGGATGAAGTGCAGAGGGGGAAAGGGAGTGACGGTGAGTGAAGGGCAGTGACAGTTAGGGAAGGAGTATGAGGGTGAGAGAAGATGAACGAGGAAGAAGGAAGAAAATTAAGAGAGAGGGGAAGTGAGTGAGGAAGAGAGGAGGAGTGATAGAAAGAGAGAGGAAAGGAGTTTTAGGGTAAGGGAGAGAGAGGGACAGAATGAGAGAGAGGGAGAGCAAGGAACTGAGAAGGAGTGAGGCAGTTAGAGTGAGTGAGACAGAGGAAGACAGGGAGAGAAAAATGGATGAAAAAAGTGAGGGAAGGAATAAACGAAGGGGAGTAAGTGAGATGGAGTGAGGGAGTGAGGAAAGAGGAGTGAAGGAAGGGGAGTGAGGGAAGGTGAGTGAGGGAAAAGTACTAGTTATAGGCAGTAACAGTGAGAGAAAGGGTATGAGGGTGACGACAGGGGAATGAGAGAGATGGAAGGAGATTACTACATGCTACAGAGAGCGTTGGTATGCAATTTCTACAGCACACCCAGGATCTTTATTACACAGCATGGAGACTATTTGGGAATTCAGAGACCTGGCACACATGCTGCTTTGGACTTTATAGCACTAACTGTCCAAAGGACTGACTCACTCCATGACTACATGTTTTGCCATATTTTAAAACACATCAACTAAGCAAATTATTCTGCCACATTTTTCTGAAATTAATTCTGACTCAAACTGTGATCTTAGGCACATGACAGTATCCCTTACGATTCAGTAAAATGATTACTATCTGCTACTGAAAGATTTTCTATGGCATTTGTGCAGCACACCCAGAATGTTTACAAGACTGCAAGGAGACTATCTGTCAATTCTAACCCTGATATACAAGTGTATAAGTGGTTATACCACTTCATGTACAAACTCTACATTTTTAATAACAGCACTGTACTGCAAAAAATATCTCCTCAAACACATCAACATACCAAATGCTCCTTTCACAATGTTTTTCCCAAAGCAGACAAATTCAAAATCAGACTCTATAGAAATAAACTCCTGCTTCCACATTAGAATACATTTTTCAATTTAACTTAAACTGCACAACATAGATCCCCTTACAAGTTAACAACTCACTTTTAAAAATGCCTTTGTAGTTTTAGAACAGTATCAATCACACACCATATTTTCTTAAACAGAATCTCTGAATAGTGCACCAATCACTGCAAGCACAAAATGACATAGCTTCCCTCTCATTTTACACTCATATTCTTGTAGATAACCAATCAAATATCTTCCCACGCAAATTCAAAACAAAAACTAACATTTTAATTGGTTCTACATTGAAACACTTTCAATCTCACATAATATTCAACCTTCCCCCACTGCTCTATCTGCCTGTTACCATGGTAACACTCCATAGAACACCTAACTGAACACACAGGTGAAAAGTTCATCTGCAAAGCAAACCAACAAGTTTGTTTGACTTTTCAATACAGCAGTGTATACTGTGCAATGTTCCTTTCAATCACTTTCTCTCAACCATTAGCATATCTCCTTAAAAAAAACAGTAGCATGCACCCTAGTTTTCAATGTTGAATTTTCAGAAACCACCAATCATTTATTCTTTTTCAAGTACACTGAATCTCGTCCACATTTTGTTTCTAAACTCATACTTTTCAAACTGCCATTTCATTTCCAGAGCCCATCTGAGTACAACCAGATCTCACTTCAAGATGCTTAGAGTGTGAATTGTAGGACACAGCTATATTTTCTGGAGTGAAAGGTATGCAGCAAATAGATGCTTTCTCAACCTTGACTTACCAAATGTGGATATTATGTGGATTGGCCAGAGAGGATTGAGATGTCACCAATTGAATCCATTGGTAAAATCCTTTTTGCATCTCCCACACCCTGACCTCATATTTGTGCACTGTGGTGACAATGACCTAGGCACTTTGACTGGGGTAGGTCTGGAAATGCTTTTAAAGGACACCTTTGGGCAATTGATGTCACTTTTTCCACAAACTGCCTTTGTATATTCTAATATATGCCAAAGGCAAAAATGGAACTGGTCCAACCAATATTGTCCACAGATTGAGAAAGCAAGGAAACATGTGAATAAGTCTGTTTCTGCTTTCCTCAGAGACTATGGTATGGGTTCTATATACCACAACAACTTGCGTTACAACATGCAAGGCATTTATAGAGAAGATGGTGTACATTTCACAGATGAGCGAAACAGAGTCTTCCTCTTGAATTTTAGACTCTGCATCGGTACTTACTTGTAGGTACAAAGAACACTTAATGAACACAATGGCTCTTTTTAGAGCCAACCAACATCTAAACACTCAAACTTGTTATTTAACTGTATTTTTTATTTTTTTATTTCTGAAGTGCGCAACCTCGCGATTTTTAACCTCGAGGGTGCGTGCAACGTGTGTGCACCTCGAGTTTAAAAAAAAAAAAATATATATATATATATATTTTTGACCTTCAGAGACCCCCTGAGAAGGCCTAGGGGGTCAGGAAGTCTCTACCCTGCCCCCTTTTCATGTTCTCCACTTTTGTTTTTGAGTCACTTCTGCCTCGACGGTGCGTGCAACGTGCACGCACCTCGCAATTTTTTTTAAATGTTTTTTTTGCCCTTCGGGATTCTTCAGGGACCCCCTGAGTAGTCCTAGGGGGTCAGGGAGTCTCTCCCCTGCCTCCTTTTCACATTCTCCAGTTTTGTTTTGAGCTCTCTTCTGCCTCCGGGGGTGCGTGAAATGTGCGCGCACCCCGCGATTTAAAAAAAATAATAATATTTTTTTGCACCTTCGGGGTCCTACAGGGACCCCCTGAGAAGACCTAGGGGGTCAGGGAGTCTCTACCCTGCCCCCTTTTCATGGTCTTTACTTTTATTTTGGCCTCTCTTATGCCTCGCACTGACAAAATGGCGGCCAAAACATCCTGATTTCCACCAAATCGAATGTTGACAGACGTCTAACAGCAAATCAGAATTCCGCTTGCGCGCAATGGTGCGCGCAACGGTGCGCGCACGGGTGCACGCTTATAGATATATATTTTTTTTTCTTTAGATTTTCTCAATAACTATTTGAGGGATTTACACAATTTAAGCAAAAGCATGATCTGTGAACCACACTCTTCCATTTTGCCAAATTTCTTGTAATTCCGTTCAGGCTGTAGCCGTGTCTAATGGTCCTATGGAAAATAACATGGGGAAAACATGTTTTGGGACATCCCTTTTTTCTCAGCCCTCACTTGACGAATCCCCCCAAAACTTTCAGGGAAGGAGCGGAGCGGAGTGGGCCATCTTCTTTGAGAAATTTGCGAAGATTCTTCCACCGGCGCCAACGTTATTCCCAATAGAATGTTTCGGATTTCCTATGGAAACTAGGTCCTAACTATAAGTACCTACTGGCGACCGCCAGTAGGTAATATATATATACCTGTGATCAAGGGCTCTCGGACCCGAAACGCGTCATCTGCCAGTGCTGTTTTGGATGAAAATGGTTAAATAAACATCTTGCCTATAGAAGTCGTCTGTTTCTCTGTCTTCGCCGCCGCGCTGTGGTGGAAGTAGCCGGAGTTGCTGTTTGGAAATATATATAGCCCCTGTACAATTGACTCCTGACATCTGAGGCTGTGGCAGTGTAAAGGGGGACCCGAGGGGAGACCGAGTGTTCTGGAATTCGTCGGTTTGTGTCATCGTGCCTACCAGCACTGGGGTACCGCAGTATTCAACTGACCATCTCTCCCCGCGAATTTTCACCTACCTGCATTGCTGCTACAAGGCATTATGGGTGTTGCAGTTTAGAGATGTGAACAAACTACATACAGGTGAACGCCATAGTCATTGGGGGAGGAGCTGACCTGTTTTGAATTACTCAAATAGCAGCAGGAAAGACTTACACGATGTCACATGGGTCTGGTGTTGGGCGCTGAAGAAGGTTGTTACTGAAATGCATTTGCCGCCACTGGAGCAGAATCTTGAACAGTAAAGCCTCTCCAACCTGTCCCCCTGGGTTCCTGCCTTTTCTTTTTCGAGGGAGAAGTTACTTTGAGATATATATATATATATATATATATATATATATATATAAGAAACGCAAATAAAATCTGTATCTTGCCTGACTTGCTGTGGTGGTTTGAGTTCCTTCCTCGCCGCACGCCGGAAGTGGTGGGAATTGTTTGGTGCATATATATATATATATATATATATATATATATATATATATATATATATATATATATATATATATATATATATATATATATATATATTTTACCTAGGTATATATAGTTAGGACCTAGCTACCATAGGAAATCCGCAACATTCTATTGGGAATAACTTTGGCGCCGGTTGAGGAATTTGCGTGTAATTTTCCAAAATTTAGGCCAGCTCCGCTCCGCTTCTTCCCTGGAAGTTTCGAGGGGATTCGTCATGCAGGGGCTGAGAAAAAAAGGGGGGTCCCAAAACATGTTTTCCCCATGTTCATTTCCATAGGACGAATAGACAAGGCTACAGCCCGAACCGCTGAATGAAATTACACCAAACTTTGCAAAATTTTAGGGACTGGTACGCAGAAGTGCCTTTTCTATATTTGGTGAAAATTGCTCCAGTGGTTCTTATGAAAATTAACTTCAAAAACACATATATATCTGGGCGGAGCCTAACCACACATCTCATCGTGAGATCTGATTGGCTGTCAGCACTTCATCCAAGAAGTGTTGGCAGCCATCTTGGGACCAATATACATGATAGCACCTCATTAAAAAGCATTGTAGTTAATAGTTACATCATAAATCATTTGTTGATGGTACCATACTAATTTTAGGAATTGTGGTGTGTTCTAAGGTGATTTTACCATGTGAAAAAGCCTTCTGCTGGGATATCATGAATCATGTTTGAAAGAAAACTATTATCTCATGCTTTTCCCACAGTGGTTTGGAAGGGGATCTATAAGCTAAACTGAAAGCATATTTTCTGTAAATTCACATTATCTTTCTCAGTCATGTGAGAATGAAGTCTGACATTCTCAGGAAAACATGTACATACAACAAGGACAGAGACTGTCAGTTGATTCCTTTGTGTTCTACTGCAGTCTCCTAGAGTGTTCTAAAGAACAACTAGACGGCTAACAGTCCTACATATTACAAAGGTAGGGCACACCTGAAGCCATCTTGATTGGAATAAAGTGGTAACTCTTAAAACATTTAATTTAAAAAGGAACAAAATGAGGGGGTATATTTTGCCATAGAAAGTATGATTAGTGCTGCAGCAAAAAAAATGTGGGCACATTTTGAGTGACTTCTCAAATCCTCTTCTGTTTCATTAAACAATTCTGACATGCAGTCTCCCAAGATGGCCACCAGAGACAAAAGAGCCCAAATGTAGCCCAAATATCACCCAGATGTAGCCCAAGTACAGCCCAATGACAGAATGTCCCAGAGTGTTCTAAAGAACAATTAGGGCGCTAACAGTCTTACTTATGACAAAAGTATGGCACACCAGAAGCCGTCTTGATTGCAATGAAGTGGTAAGTCTGAAAACATTAAATTTCAAAAGGAACAAAATGAGGGGGTTCATTTTGCCATAGAAAGTATGATTAGTGCTTCAGAAAGAAAAATTAGGGCACATTTTGAGTGACTTCTCAAATCCTCTTCTATTTCATTAAAAAATTCTGACATGCAGTCTCCCAAGATGGCCACCAGAGACAAAAGATCCCAAATGTAACCCAAATATCACCCAGATGTCGCCCAAGTATAGCCCAATGACAGAATGTCCCAGAGTGTTCTAAAGAACAACTAGAGCGCTAGGAGTCCTACTTATTACAAAGGTATGGCACACCTGAAGCCATCTTGATTGGAATAAAGTGGTAACTCTTTAAACATTTAATTTAAAAAGGAACAAAATGAGGGGGTATATTTTGGCATAGAAAGTATGATTAGTGCTGCAGAAAGAAAAATTAGGGCACATTTTGAGTGACTTCTCAAATCCTCTTCTATTTCATTAAAAAATTCTGACATGCAGTCTCCCAAGATGGCCACCAGAGACAAAAGAGCCCAAATGTAGCCCAAATATCACCCAGATGTAGCCCAAGTATAGCCCAATGACAGTATGTCCAAGAGTGTACTAAAGAACAACTAGAGCGCTAACAGTCTTACTTATGAAAAAAGTATGGCACACCAGAAGCCATCTAGATTGGAATGAAGTGGTAAGTCTGAAAACATTTAATTTAAAAAGGAACAAAATGAAGGGGCTCATTTTGCCATAAAAAGTATGATTAGTGCTTCAGAAAGAAAAATTAGGGCACATTTTGAGTGACTTCTCAAATTCTCTTCTATTTCATAAAAAAAATTCAGACATGCAGACTGAAACATGCACTTTGAACACCAGCAGCAGACTTCCCTGGTGAGCAGTAGCTTTACTACAGTGATCTAATGAGCAAATAGAGTGCTAACATTCAGAATTTATGGCAAATGTGTGACACATCTGAATGCCTTCTTGATGGAACCAAAGTAAACAAGAATTGAACATGCAAAAGATCTTGCCCTCCTTTAAGTTAAAGCCATTCTGTTTGTAATGAGGTGGCTTTTTAGCTTTGCTTTTATTAGTGTTTTTAAAACTTTCATGTAAATAACATGCATATGTATGCATATATGTATATAGATATGCAGATTATATATGTTTATATATGTATGTATATATATATATGTATACACATACATATATATAAATGCATATGCATATATATATATATATATATATATATATATATATATATATATATATATATATATATATATATATATATATATATATATGTGTGTGTGTGTGTGTGCGTGTAGAGAGAGGTAGAGGTGTAGAGGTAGACGTAGAGAGGTAGAGGTTAGAGGTAGAGACTAGTAGAGAGAGAAGTCAAGAGAGGTAGAGAGTAGAGAGTTAGTAATAGAGAGTGAGTAGTAGAGAGTAGTAGAGAGCAGTAGAGAGAGTAGCAGAGAGTGAGTAACAGAGAGTAGTAGAGTGAATAGAAGATTAATTAGTAGAGAGTAGTAGAGAGTGAGTAGTAGAGAGTGAGTAGCAGAGAGTAGTAGAGAGTAAGTAGTAGAGTGAGTAGTAGAGAGCAGTAGAGAGTGAGTAGTAGATAATAGTAAAGAGTGAGTAGTAGAGAGTGAGTAGTAGAGAGTGAGAATAGTAGAGTAGTAGAGAGTGAGTAGTAGAGTGAGTAGTAGAGAGTAGTAGAGAGAGAGTAGTAGAGTGAGTAGTAGAGAGTGAGTAGTAGAGAGTAGTAGAGAGAGAGCAGTGGAGAGTGAGTAGTAGAGAGTAGTAGAGAGTGAGAAGTACAGAGTGAGTAGTAGAGAGCAGTAGAGAGTGAGTAGTAAAGAGTGAGTAGTAAAGAGAGAGTAGTAGAGAGTGAGTAGTAGCGAGTAGAGAGTAGTAAAGAGTGAATAGTAGAGAGTAGTAGATAGTGAGTAGTAGGAAGTGAGTAGTAGAGAGAGAGTAGTAGAGAGTAGTAGAGTAGTAGAGAATGAGTAGTAGAGAGTGAGAATTAGAGAGTAGTGGAGTAGTAGAGAGTAAGTAGTAGAGAGTAGTAGAGAATATTCCAAAGTTTGGCACAGCGCCACTTGCACAATAAGTCCAATCAAATCATATCACTTAGAGTCCTTATTGAAGCGCTGAATCTTGGTGTATATTCAAATGCTTTTATTTTCCTTAAGTTTATGTACCACAGCCAGCCGACGCGTTTCGTTCTGTACAACAGAACTTCTTCAGGGCATTCCTATTTCCTTCAAGTTATGTCGGTATCCTGTTGTCATATAACTAGATATTTCTTCCAAATGTTAGACAAGACGTAAGTACATTCTTATTCAAAGTGACTAGGTATCAATTTTACCCACACAATTCGGTCAGACTTGAGTAATTTATCGCATCCTCAAAGTCAGTCTTTCAAAAATTCCAAAGTATAGGACATGATAATCCAAATCCAAATGTTTCTCAAGAAAAATCATTTTAAATTGTTCGGAATATCGGCGTTTGGGCAGATATGACCCAGGGAACCCCAGTATGCAAGGGGAATTAGTCCCCCCTCTGCAAATGCGCCAGTGGCCTGCGTTGCAGAGAGGTGTAAAAAGGGGCATAGCCTCATTACACCTCTGTGCAATGCAGCCCCTTGGCGCATACTGGAGGTTCCAGGTGGGCTAGTTGGCCCCCAGGGACCCCGACTATGCAAGGGGAATTAATTCCCCCTCTTCAAACATGCACTGGGGCTGCGTTGCAGAGTGGTGTAAAAAAGGGTGTGGCCTCATTACACCTCTCTGCAATGCAGCCCCCTGGTGCATACTGGAGGCTCCTGGTGGGCTAGTTGGCCCCCAGGGACCCCCAGTATGCAAGGGGAATTAGTTCCCCCTCTGCAAACGCACCAGGGGGCTGCATTGCAGAGAGGTGTAACAAGGGGCACAGCCTCATTACACCTCTGCAATGCAGCCCCGTGGCTCATACTGGAGGTTCCAGGTGGGCTAGTTGGCCCCCAGGGGCCCCCAGTATGCAAGTGGAATTAGTTCCCCCTTTTCAAACATGCACGGGGGCTGCATTGCAGAGAGGTGTAAAAAGGGGCGTGGCTTCATTACACCTCTCTGCAATGCAGTCCCCTGGCGCATACTGGAGATTCTTGGTGGGCTTTCAGGTCTTTTATAGTTAGGAATTAGCATTAAAAAAACCTTTGAAATTCACAGAAAAAAACATAGGTTTCCGGCCCTATATAGTTAGGAATTAGCATTTAAAAACCTTGCAAATTCACTGAAAAAACATAGGTTTCAGGCCTTATATACTTAGGAATTAGCATTTAAAAAAACCTTTGAAATTCACTGAAAAAACCATAGGTTTCAGGCCCTATATAGTTAGGAATTAGCATTTAAAAAACCTTTAAAATTCACTCAAAAAACTATAAGTTTTAGCGGTGTTATAGTTAGCTGGATATTTCACTCATACAAAACCATTGAAATTGCTCCTATATAGTTAGTTGTACTAACTATATTTTCGCGCACCCGCAATCCACTGCTGATGATGTCACATATTACATCATTCATGACATGGTCAGTGACATCACTGATGACATCTCAAATGACATCACTGATGACAGAACTGATGACAATGTAAAAAGAAACACCAAATATAATTACACCAGGGAGAGAACGACATATAGAAAGCACAACAATCAATTAAAAAGTACAAAATTGTGTTTATTATTAAGTACATATACTCAGGATAAAAACATTTAAATTCAGACACATAACCAATTATAATTTCAATGAACAATCAATGTAATACAAAATAAAATTATTAATGACACAATTAAACAAAAATTCATAAAACAGTGGCGGACAAGTATAGTCTTCGACGCGCGTTTCGGCGTTTTAACAAGAACGCCTTCTTCAGGAGCCACATACACAATCTGAAAAACATATAAAGCAAATTAAAATCATACTTAGGAGAGTTACACTCGCCTATTATGGATATCTCAATACATGTACATATAACTGTATTTAAGACTGCTTTACATATCGAAAACTCCCTACTTATGTAGCCAAACTATAACGCTACACAAGATACAAACTATAAATTATTATATTTGAGCAGTGGTATAGTTTTTACATAGAAGGGCCTTGTAGGATAGTTAGACCCTTAACTCAATTGTATGGCCATTTCAAAGAGCCCGATGTGTTAGAGTCATATTACTCAAGGTGGCAGATAGGGAACTTCTTAGTATATATATATATATTATCCTAACTAAACAACGATAACTTTAGACAGGTGTTCCAACCAAGTTCTCTATATCAGTGTCACAGAACCGAGTGAAAGAGTGGTCTTCTAAATTTCTCTCCTGTTAATGAAAACGCATCTCCCTAGACATTACTTGCAAATTGAAATGATACAAACATGCCTCTTGGAAATACATGGATGTTATTAGCTGCTGTATATATTGTAATTTAGTAATACATTTGTTTCTGGATGCTGTGTTTATTATAATTAGGAAATACAGGTATATAATGAATATTAAGCGCGATTTCCTTACCAAGAACTTGGATGTTCTGTATGATTCCAAATGATAAATGGAACACAGGAGAAAGACCCGTTCTCAGTCGTGGGAGTGGTTGAAAGACTCAAATTCTTATTATTGTACCCAACCATCAAGCCGAAATACTAAACAATAGAATGATATAAAACATTTCAGGCTCTTCTAATTGCGAGCGCAACAATTTTGTGAGCGCGACAATTTTGTGTCAGGCTATCGATGTACAAAATCTTACCTAGTGTTGATAAAATCGATACATCTAGCTTAGTACTTGGAAGAACCTCCAATCGATTCCAGTACTATAAGACAAAAAAATAAAGCCAGGCGATTATTTAACGGATACGAAAATGGGGAAAAAACCTCCACTGCAATGTTACCGATAATTCAGCGACTCTTACCTAGTATGTGCAACAAGGTAGTTGCTGATATCAAAGCGGGACAGTTGCTTATAGATCTGGCGCTCGTGTCTCTTGATAATTTCTTCAAGACTGCGGGCGTGAAGTGAAAAGGCCTACAGTTACTTATATGTTGAATGAGACTGGGGGTAGGGGTGGTTATAAAGAGGAAAAAGCGAATGGACAAGGGCGTGTGAGAGCTGCCTCAACACAAATGATCATTATAATGTTTTAGCTAGAAGCGGCGAACTTACCAAAAATATATTCGGATAAGTGAGTAATATTCAAATAACATGGGACCGCAGTCAGGATATCTGCTCCCTTAGCGATGTCTTTGATACTGAAGGACAAAAGAAAATGTACAACCTACAATTACTAGAAGGAACCGGAATTATACGACTAAATTACGTTAATCTAAAACGAGTTAGCAAAGGGGGTTGCTCTTCGCTTACCGGGAATATCACGAAATAAGCGTTAGCATCAACCTGCGGGCGTCACGATCGACGAGTGTGCTGGCGTCCCGCAGCCGTTGGAAATGGTGATCAGCTTAGCAAGCTAATCTACCCTTTCTTAAATGGGCGTGACATAATTGCCTATGTAAAGTAATTGGTTGGCCGAGGTCTCTGCTTCAGGGAGGGAAGTCCCAGAATAGAGAATACAGAGGAAGGACTACAAGGCGCATATAACAAAATAACTTGCGCTAAATACAAAGGAAGGACTGCACGGCGCGTGCAACAAAGTTACTTGCGCTAATTGGTCAGAATCCTTGGTTAAAGGAGATACGTTTCAAAAGATACAAAATGCTAAACGTAGTACGAATCAAAGAACAATGGTAACATAGATACGAATGTAAGGTAGGCGGAGTTCCCAATATCTCGATCAGTATCAACAATCCTGTTGCATGATAAAGGGTTGCAAACCCTTCTCACAATATACTGGGAGATATTATTAGGTAATCAAAAATGTACCGTAATGATTTATAGAAAGAATAGTGCATTATTACCTTTAAAGAGATATTGTGACTAAAAGAGATTCTGACAACCAAAGGAGGGATTAATGGCAGTACTACCAAATGAGCCAGCACTACCATTAGAGACAGATGGCGTTCTCCCAAGGAATTTCATTATTTAATCCCTTTTTATGTGTGTCCAGAACGAAAATCCAAAAAACTTCACGTTTTTTTCTGATGGCGCATCCTCCTTTACTATCTGGGGTTTTGATCTTTTCTAGGATGCGCCAGTGTATATCTTCTGGTTTATGATGTAAATCCAGAAAATGCTTCACTAGTGGTGCGTTCAGTTTCTGAGTTTTGATGGCTGATCTATGTTCGGTGAGACGTGTTTGGATGGACCTGCACGTCTCACCAACATAGCCCATACCACAAGGGCAGCTAATGAAATAGACCACATTAGTGGTTTTACAATTCCACAGATCATTGGCCTTAAATGTAGAACCATTGTGGGTGAACATCTCGCCACCCATAATATTCTTACAAGATTTGCAGGAGGAGCATGGAACTGTGCCCCGTACCGGTAGATTCGTTAATAGTGATCTTTGGGTCTGATCACCATTCAGTTGTTTAAAATTGAATTTTGAATGAACTATTTTATCTTTCAAGTTCCTGTTTCTCCTGTGCGCAAATAAGGGTTTAGTTAGGGCGGATGTGGAGGATGGATTACAGTTCAAAATATGCCAGTTGGCATTGATGATTTGCCTGATACATTCGTTCATGGTCGAATGAGTGGTGACACACAAGTTTTCAAGTTTCAAGTTTTTTATTTTTATGATAACGGAACTCTGTCGAGATCCACATAACAGTTTAGCAATAAAGTAAAAAAAGAAAAGAAACAATTTTCAATACATATTTAAATAGAAATGTCAATACAGTGTTAAAAAACATTTAAAGAAGGAAAACAATTTAAAGCAAAACATTTCGTTAGGAGGATTAAACATAGCTACAATGAAATCATAAGCAGTAAAAATACCCAGCTGAAAACACAGAGGTTTTACCCATTTTCGTCTGTGTACCATAAGGGCTGGGCAAACAAAAACTACATGGTATAAATCCTGGGGATAGAGTTTACAGAGGTCACAGATATCTGTACCACCATGCCATTTAGACAATAAACAATTCAATGGGAGTAAATCATATCTTAACAGTAAGATAAATCGCCTAACTGCATGAGGAAGATTCCAACCTAAATATGGTTGACATTTTTTAATTTCACAAGAGTTACCGAGGGTGAACATTCCTCTCTTAGACTTTCGGATCGTACTATCAGCTCTAAAACTCAACTCCCAAGATGAGGTTTTTAAAGATAATTTTAATTGGGGAGTTGATAGTGTAAAAAGTCTTTGTTCATCAATCTGTAATAGAGAAATTGCCTGTCTGAAGTTTTTTACTATAGAGGAGTAAACATTATAGGAACCCAGCAGTTCTTTTTTTATTTGAAACCTCAGGGTGCCAGGTTTTCCTTCAGCAATATAAAAAACCCATCTCACAACACTCGCCACTGCCTGGGACCGTGCACTACGTAGACCAAACTCTTGTCGCAACGATGACGTAGAGCTTGCAGTATTTACAGAGGCTAGATTACGAAGAATTCTTCCCTCAATAGAATCCAGGAATTTCCAGCATGCCATGTCCACTATTTCTAGTCCGAAGATTAGAGATGCGGGGATTTTTGCCTGATAGACTTCGAGCAATATAGAAAAATGCCTCCGACCTGTCGCTTTGTATAAGGAGATAAGACTCCTCCCTTGAGCGAGAGCTTTCCTACCATTCTTCTCTGTATGGGTTTTTTCTGAGAGATTACTCGTGACGATCTTCCCAAGGAAGGGGTAGGATTTAACTACTTCTAATCTTTCCCCCCCGACAGACCAGAAATAATCGCTGTATTTAGGTTTTCTCCTTCCACAGAAGCACATTATTTTACTTTTTGAGGTGTTAATTTTTAAAAAGTGGGCCACGGAGTAGGAGTACAGACTTTTTAAACGATTATTCAGACCCTTTGGGGTGAGGTCTAGAATTATAATATCGTCAGCATACATTAAGCATGCGATGGATAATCCCCCTAATACAGGGGCAATACCATTACTCGTGGCTAACATGGCTTTAGGTAAATCCGCAATGTATAAGGAAAATAACAGTGGGGCCAGGAGGCAGCCCTGTTTAAGCCCATTATTGGTAGATATTATCCTGGAGAGTCCTCTATCACCACCCATTAAAACTCTGCACCAGGTGTCTGTATGGAGTTCAATAACTAGTTTCAATAGGCTCGGGGGCATTCCTAATTTTATTAGCTTACTCCAAAGCAGAGCTCTTTCCACCTTGTCAAAGGCCGTAGAGAAGTCAATAAATGCTCCATAAAGACCTCCTCTACGGACTGTGACATATTTTTCAATTAAAATTTGAAGAGCAGTAGAGTTATCTAAGGTACCGTGGTGTTTTCTAAATCCGGTCTGCTCTAGTGGAAGAATTGCAGACATGGTCACCCAGTCATTTATAGAATTCAATAGACACTTGGTGAAAACCTTGCCTATAGCGTCTAGGAGAGCTATTTGTCTATAATTTTCAGGAGAATCCCTGGCGCCCTTTTTGTAGATAGGAATTAGCAAGCTCCCTTTCCAAGAATGTGGAACAATGCCATTATTATAACAGGCTTTAAAGACGGGGTATAGAATTTTTCCCCATAAGGCACTATGAGTTTTCAATACAGAAATTGGAATTTCATCTGGGCCGAGGGCACCGGACGAGCGGAGAGCTTTAATTGCAGTTTCAATTTCTAATTCGGAAGGAGGATCATAAGGACATAAATCTTCCTGCAATTTATTGCGATCAAACTCCTCGCCATTACTACTATATAGACCCTGAACAAAATTTACCCAAGTCTGCTCATTTATTGATATCGGAGAGGGTCTGGCTCTCACCCCACAACCCTCCCCAATTAGTGACCAAAAGGTCTTAGTCCGACCATTCTTGGCGGCTTCCCGTAATTTACACCAAAGAGCGTCTTCCTTCTGACGTTTTAATCTGACCTTCAGCCTGTTTCTTCTCCTCTTCAAGAGTGAAATTCTTTGTCTACGGTCTGGAGAGGGAGAAAGGTATTGGGCCCTTACCAGCTTATTTATTTCCTTATTTAAATTAAGGAGATCAGAGGGAATTTTATGCATTACCTTAGCTGTTAGTTGCTTTTGAGCTTTTAATTTTAAAATTTGTAAAAATGACGTAAAGCAGTCTAGTTCTCTGCCTTCCCATAAAGCTAAATTATCTACTGTATATTCCAGTAAGTTGGACAGATTTTTAATAGTCCCGGGGTTCCAATAGCACTTCCTGCTTTTAGTATTAAAGTTCAATAAATCATCCCCAATTTTCCAGTGATTTTTGGGAGATGATACATTCAACTTCAGCATCAAGACATTATGATCACTAAGATCGGTGGCTAACACTACCAGGTCCTTCAAAAAATTAAAAAATGTGCTATCGACAATCACATAATCCAAAATTGAACCACCATTTCCTGATTTATGTGTTAAATGAGCAGGACTGTCAGAGGGAAACCTCCCATTGGCTATAATACAGTCTGCTTCGGTTAAGCTCTCTAAGATTAATTTCCCTCTTTTATTTGTTTTAATATTCTTTGGGAATATGGCTTTTGGTATCTGGAACATTTCCTCCTTTGTTTTGTTTCTAAATAACCCTAAAGCTCCATTTGATATTTTTGCATTTAAATCACCCACCAGTATAATGTGTGGAGGGGGACAGGATTCCTGTAGGTTAAGGATGAAGGAGGAAATCGTCTTAATACCACAGTTATATTTTAAATCAGGAGGTAAGTAAGCATTTATTATTATGACCGATTTGTTCGAGCCATCATTCAGGAAATTTATTAATGTGATCGCCTGGAATAATTTATTCGAATCTACAAAGTGGGTATAATTCCATGTTATTTTGTTAGATAGCAAACAAGCTAGCCCACCTTTGGCTCGGCCTCTGATAGAGGGAGTGGCGCTGCTCTCTAGCACATAATAATCCTTCATGACTGGAAAGTGCCCTATTAGCCAGGTTTCCTGCAAGCAGATTATATCTGCATCTAAAGAGTTTAAAAATAACAATTTATCGGAACTCTGGGTTAAACCAGCAACGTTCCATGAAATTATTTTTGAGTTATCGCTAAAGATTAGGATTGACTCCGAATGAAGGACCCGATTTATTCGACAGGATAGAGGGTAACCAACTCCACTCAAAATCAGCATCTTTTACCCTAGTCTGTTTTAACGAGAGTGGATTATTAACTATCACTTGTCGCTTATTTTTTTGTATCCGTATTTTCAACTCTTCATTCTTTACAGGAAGGTTATCCGAAGAACAGGCTTTCAACCCCTGATAGGTTAACAATCCTTTACAGTTTTGGCCGACTAATTTGGCCGGTATGTGAGTATCAACATCAATTCCTCTTATTTGAAATTCTTCTGCCCACTGGAGAATGTGGTTTAATACCAGTTTGGAGTAAAATTTCACACGAGCTATCTTTCCATTATTCGAAGTTATCAGATTTACAACATCTATATCTGCCGAGTGGATTAATTTTAGGCTCTCTATTTCCTGAAAACAATTAACTAATACGGATCTATTTAAAATCAGGTCTGGATCAAAGATGGGAATAAAATCAAGAAAGAGAGTATCTACGTATTCTCTAGTCTTAGGGGCTGTCTTACATGTAATTTCAGGTACAACAACTTGTGAGAAAGGAATAGCCAAAGGATTTAGAATTGCTCTTGAAACTGAATCAGAAGCAGGAGTTAGATTTAAATCATTTACAATAGTACGTTGAACATCAGCGTATTGCTGATTTGTGTGGCTTATTGGTTCTTGTTGTACTACTGAAAGAGTTACCTTTGGACTTGACACTAGTTCATTTGATGAATTAGGATCCGAATCGACCAGATTGGAGTTGTTTATTAGAGAATCTTTAACATTTTCGAAAATAATTTTCCGTTGTCTCTTTTTATAGAATCTACGATTTAGTTTTCTTTTTTTCCCTTTTTGTTTTTTAGATACCTTTATTTCGAATTTATTCTCATCTGAGGGAGGCACTTTATCCACTATGGCCAATGAATTTAGGGTTTCTTTATTTGTTTGGGGGACAAAAATAGGAAAGATAGGAGGTAAGGTATTACTCTCTTTAATCTCCAAAAGCGGAGATGTCTTAATCTCTTGTCCAATAAGAGCGGCACAATTATTTTTAATTAAATTCCCATTCCTTTGGATGGGAGAGTGGATCGGAACTATAAGATCTGTATTAGTCTTACCCGGAAAATCAGACGCAGTAGGCAGGTCAGTTATTATTTTATCCTTTGTTTCATATTGTTGTTCCTCACCTAAATTTTGAGGGGAATTTGATATTTTTGGGTAGATGATATCTTCCAGTCCTGTATGATTACTCAATAGTGCCTTTAGGATCAGAGTTACTGTGTCAAAGACATTATCTGATCCATTTACTAATTTTTCCAAGAGTATTAAGATAGAAGAAATTAGTCGCTCTAGAGTAGATAAGGAATCGGAGATTACATTATTTTCTCGTACATATGAATTATGCCGATCATTATCTTGATTTTGGTCGTGAGAGGGACTAACAAATAGATTCATTTCTGGGGTAGAAAAATCTGATTTATGAGAGGGTGTGCTGCTGTATAGATGCAACATAGGAGTAGCCATAATATCCTGTCTTGGGGTAAGATTCTGAATTAGAACTTTCTGGGACTCAAGATTAATATCAGGAAGGGTGTAGTCCTCTGGAGGAATATGCAGCGGGGATGATGAACCAGGGCATATATTTTGATCATTATTTAAAAAGGGAGAAGGATTATGAGCTATAATTAATAATGGGGAACCTTGATTTACCTCTTTAGTTACCAAGTTTTGGGTTTCTGGAGGGGGAACTATATCTTGTTCTTGATTCTTATAGGTTAACACTTCAGTGTGGGATGGGGCTGTAATATCTGGCGAATTACTAACTATCTTATTCATGCAGAAGTCTTGTACCTGATCTTTAGCACTAATGATAGTATTATCAGAGTTGACTTCTTCTCGATCCGCTTTGTCTTTACCCTTATCCCATAATGAATATAGCTGGCATGTGCTTTTTACTTGTACCGCTGGCCCGTTTCTATTTCGCAAAGGATTAGATTTGGTTTTAGAACAAGCTCTACCAACTAGCACTCGCCCGGATCTTAGTTTCTTGGTAGTCATCTTGTATATAAAAGACGAGGGCAAATGTGGGACACAATACAATCCTATAAATATCAATAATATAAAATTGAACAGTGAAGATGGAAAAAAATGGTTGAAAATGTTACCAGTATTAACCTAAATGAAGGATAAAAGGGATGTGTCCCAGCCCAGCCTCTATCAGTCTCTGTCGGTCACAGTCGGTCCCGCCCTTCTCCCGGGCTTCTCCCGGCGCCCTCCCGCGCGCTCCCGCGCAGCGGGTCTCTTCGACTGCTAATGAACTATTAGAGCTATGGGGGGAGGAGCCGGCAGGGAGAGCGCCCCAGCTGATTGCAATTTGGGGAGGTTGCTGGCGCTCCTGGGACAGGTAGTCCTGCGCCAGCAACAGCTCGCAGCCCTGCTTCTCTCACTTTCCCTCGTTAGAGCTTTCAGTCCGCCTTCCTCGCAGCGGGACCCGCGGAGCGGGTACCGCAAGATGTGGGTTGAGTTGAAATAAAAGGAAACGCTCTGGAGAATGTGGCAGCAACGTCCAAGATAGAGAGGAATCCACTGGAGAGCAGAAGGAAAGAGGCTTATCTGCACTGCTGGAGCGAGGGAGGAGCCGGCAGGGAGAGCGCCCCAGCTGATTGCAATTTGGGGAGGTTGCTGGCGCTCCTGGGACAGGTAGTCCTGCGCCAGCAACAGCTCGCAGCCCTGCTTCTCTCACTTTCCCTCGTTAGAGCTTTCAGTCCGCCTTCCTCGCAGCGGGACCCGCGGAGCGGGTACCGCAAGATGTGGGTTGAGTTGAAATAAAAGGAAACGCTCTGGAGAATGTGGCAGCAACGTCCAAGATAGAGAGGAATCCACTGGAGAGCAGAAGGAAAGAGGCTTATCTGCACTGCTGGAGCGAGGGAGGAGCCGGCAGGGAGAGCGCCCCAGCTGATTGCAATTTGGGGAGGTTGCTGGCGCTCCTGGGACAGGTAGTCCTGCGCCAGCAACAGCTCGCAGCCCTGCTTCTCTCACTTTCCCTCGTTAGAGCTTTCAGTCCGCCTTCCTCGCAGCGGGACCCGCAGAGCGGGTACCGCAAGATGTGGGTTGAGTTGAAATAAAAGGAAACGCTCTGGAGAATGTGGCAGCAACGTCCAAGATAGAGAGGAATCCACTGGAGAGCAGAAGGAAAGAGGCTTATCTGCACTGCTGGAGCGAGGGAGGAGCCGGCAGGGAGAGCGCCCCAGCTGATTGCAATTTGGGGAGGTTGCTGGCGCTCCTGGGACAGGTAGTCCTGCGCCAGCAACAGCTCGCAGCCCTGCTTCTCTCACTTTCCCTCGTTAGAGCTTTCAGTCCGCCTTCCTCGCAGCGGGACCCGCGGAGCGGGTACCGCAAGATGTGGGTTGAGTTGAAATAAAAGGAAACGCTCTGGAGAATGTGGCAGCAACGTCCAAGATAGAGAGGAATCCACACACAATTCGATCATTCTCCTGTTTTTCTCTAGGGGTCAATAACGCGTCTCGATCAAAAAATCTAGCACGTTTGTAAGAATTCCTTATTAGTCTATGCGGGTATCCGCGTTCGCAGAATTTTGTACGCATAATTGCTGCTTGTTTGTCATAATCTTGCAAGTTTGTGCAATTCCTGCGGACCCTGAGGAATTGCGAGAAAGGGATACTTTCTCTTTGGCATTTCGGATGGAAGCTACTAAAATGTAATAGGGTATTTCGTGCTGTTTTCTTCACGAATAAATCCACCTCCAATTTATTAACGTTGATTCAAATGAGAAGATCCAGAAATTCAACTTGGTTCTCATTGTAATGTGCAGTGAATTTCAATTTGCTGTCTGTTAAATTAATCCACTCCAAAAATTCAAGAAGAGTGTCTTTCCCATTGGTCCAGATAAAAAAGATGTCATCGATGTATCTGGACCAATGGGAAATTGACTCAAAAAAGGGTGCTACTTCGTTGTCTATAAAACGTTCTTCAAACCGAGACATGTATATATTCGCTATCGATGGGGCAACTGAGGCACCCATACTGACGCCTCTCAGTTGGCGGTAGATATTCTCACCAAATTCAAAAAAATTGTCTGTTAGAACAATAAATAGACAATCTATCAAGAATTTCTTGGGGCATGTGATATTATGTTTATCTATGAACCAGTCTGTAGCCCTAATGGCTTCATCAATGGGAATGTTACTGTAGAGGGATTCTATGTCAAGGGTTACAAGTATATCCCTCCCTGGAGTGATATCTAGATTTTCAACTGTATTAATCATGTGACAGGTGTCCTTAACATAAGATTTAATTTTAGGAATGTGGGGTCGTAAAAAATGATCTACAAATTTGGACAGGGGTTCTGTGGGGGTACCCAAGGTGGACACTATTGGTCTGTACGGGGTTTTTTTTGGGTTCTTGTGAATTTTGGGTAGACCATAAATACAGGCGGTTTTGAATTTATTTGTATTTAAAAATTCATGATCTTTAACACTGATGTCGCCATTGGATAGAGCGCCATTAGTCAGGGTGATGATTTTTTTAATAGTGGTATTAATGGGATTGCATTTAATCTGTAAATAGGTGGAACTGTCACTTAACATTCTCTTCATATTATGTTCATAGTCATTAGAATTAAGTACCACAATGCCTCCTCCCTTGTCAGCGCTTTTGATTGTCAGTTCTTTATTTTCAGTAAGGTCTTTGAGGGCACGTGATTCATTCATGGTGAGATTGTATTTGGGTTTAGGGATGTATTTTAAAGTTTTTTCCAATTTTTTCATCACAACCAACTCGAAAGCCGCAACTTCTGGACCCAGCTGATCTAACCCAGGCGTGAATGTAGAGGGTAAAGAAATTGCAGTCTGTCTATGTGTTATAGAGTCATCTACATCGTCATCTTTATCTAAAAAGAACTTTTTAAGTCTAATTTTCCTGAAGAGAGCAATTATGTCTTTGTGTAGCTCAAAAGTATTCACAAACGAGTGGGGAACAAAAGATAGTCCTTTCGATAGCAAAGCTTCACTGTAACCATCTAACTCTTTTGAGGACAAATTAAAAATAGGGATTACATCCCCTGTCCCCAATATTGCCTGTTGCGAGTTTCTCTGATAAACTGAGGCTCCTGTTGTTGATGTTGTTGGTGTTGGATTTGTTGGTGTGTGGTTTGTTGCAAGTGTTGGTTCATTTGAAAGTTCCCTCGGGTTTGTCCCTGATTCTGAAATCTTACCCTGGGGCGACCCCGGCGAGGCCCCCTGTTCGATAAAAAAGGGCGTCGTTGGGGTCTGGAGTTGGAATATGTATTGAAGACACCATCTGATTCGTAATATGCATTACTAGTGCCTTCTCCCTCTGAATCTGAAGAGTCAGTAAAGTTATTAATCCTTTGTTGTACATTTCTGGACTCATCAGTGTAATGATTCTGTTGGTAGAAATCTTTATGCAAAAAAGGATATGCAACTTCCTCTGAATAGAATCTTTTATCTTTATTTAGTGTATCTGTCTTACGTTTATTGAGATAGTTGCTGAACGATTCTAAATCCTTATTATATTCCTCTATTTTTTTGATGGCATCATCAACTCCAGTCATTTGTTTTAATTTCTCTTCTAATTCATCTATTTCTTTTTTTATTTCTAATGCTAATTCTTTTGATGTTGCCACAATTATTATCATCAGATCCCGAGAGCAACGATTTGCTATTTGACTCCATTTTTCTAAAAATGGTCTATGGTGCACGAAAAGACCCGGTATATTCCGTACACGCAGCCCATTGGGGATGATTCCTGTTTTCAAATAGGCCAACATGAATTCCCCATGGGCTTCCATACGAATAAGTTTCTTTTTTAGATCTGATAATTTCTTACCTTCATCTTGGCCTCTACTAGATAAATTAGTGTTAGTAGTTGGAATTGTTGTACCAACTAGTGTTTCGAATTCCTCATCGGTGAATCCAAAGGTTTTCATATTGGCCATGACTATAGGAAATAGATGAAAATTTGGGAGAGAGGGATTACTACACACTGCTCAAATATGGTACAATCAATAACAATCACAACAATGGAAAATTGAGCCCTGCACAGACAAGCTGTGGGAAAAATGGCGTAAATAACAAGGACCCCCTGTTTGTGCAACAGAATTTGTTTTACAGGGAAATTAGACAATGTAAAAAGAAACACCAAATATAATTACACCAGGGAGAGAACAACATATAGAAAGCACAACAATCAATTAAAAAGTACAAAATTGTGTTTATTATTAAGTATATATACTCAGGATAAAAACATTTAAATTCAGACACATAACCAATTATAATTTCAATGAACAATCAATGTAATACAAAATAAAATTATTAATGACACAATTAAATAAAAATTCATAAAACAGTGGCGGACAATTATAGTCTTCGACGCGCGTTTCGGCGTTTTAACAAGAACGCCTTCTTCAGGAGCCACATACACAATCTGAAAAACATATAAAGCAAATTAAAATCATACTTAGGAGAGTTACACTCGCCTATTATGGATATCTCAATACATGTACATATAACTGTATTTAAGACTGCTTTACATATCGAAAACTCCCTACTTATGTAGCCAAACTATAACGCTACACAAGATACAAACTATAAATTATTATATTTGAGCAGTGGTATAGTTTTTACATAACTGATGACATCATCCACGTGACAATCACATACACCTTTTCATACACTAGTAAAATCTTTCATCACTCTTTGTAAAATACAGAGTGTCATATTTGAATCAATTGTTACAGCAATACAAGTATCTAAAAACCCACTGATTGATTCATAGATGTATACACACATCTAATCTCTTACCTGTAGATTCACTCATGCATGCTGTCAGTGAACAATAGAACACTATCAAAAATACTTATACACCTAAATTGACATTACACAGCAGCACACATCCTATTCACATATGAAGTCATCCTACTCACTTATGCAAACAATGGATCAGACTTGCATAATTACTTAGCTACACACTTATAAAAACACAACTTCATCTATTCATTTAGATAGTAAGTCATACTTAGTGAATTATAAAATCATTATTACAAGTATAAAGTTATCCATACAGTCACTCACACAATCATTCAGTCTTATGTATACTTATTTATATACAACAATTGACACATACACTGCCTTTTATTTTTCTAGTTTGTTGAACATGTACCATTGAGAAATATACTTGCTCATCACCACACCCATAAAGATATTCACTCACCCAAACAACTGTTAGAACATGTAGTTTTAACTTCATACATCTAGTGAATCAACTATTCACACATCTTTGGGCAGTCACACACCCCCCACCGAACCACACACACATTCACTCTCCCATACAAATACTCAGTTAACTAATCAATAACTAATACAGACTTTCACATAGTTAGTAACCAACTGGAGAACCAGTTTACACAACAACTGACAAAGTGATACAGATATTCAAACAGTTTAGTCACTATCCACTATATTTAGTGAGACACTATAAATTGGTCAAGTAAACAGTCAATTACACTGCTAGTAAATCCTCCATCTAAATATTTATTTTTATATATCCACTCATTCTTCAATGCAAATTGCTATATATATATATAATGCATATTTAAATAAGGAAGCAAACCACATTCACTGGATGATGTCATCAGTGATGTCATTTGAGATGTCATCAGTGATGTCACTGACCATGTCATGAATGATGTAATATGTGACATCATCAGCAGTGGATTGCGGGTGCGCAAAATATAGTTAGCACAACTAACTATATAGGAGCAATTTCTATGGTTTTGTATGAGTGAAATGTCCAGCTAAATATAACACCCCTAAAACATATAGTTTTTTGAGTGAATTTTAAAGGTTTTTTAAATGCTAATTCCTAACTATATAGGGACTGAAACCTATGTTTTTTTCAGTGAATATATCTATCTATCTATCTATCTATCTATCTATCTATATATATATATATATATATATATATATATATATATATATATATATATATATATATATATATATATATATATATATATATCAGCTCCAAAGTCCCTCCCCGCGATCAAACGGGAATCAGGAAGCAGCACTCACAGGGTAAATTCACATTTGTTTATTGTCACATTTGTGACAATAAACAACTGTGAATTTACCCTGTGAGTGCTGCTTCCTGATTCCCGTTTGATCGCGGGGAGGGACTTTGGAGCTGATATTGTTGTCGGGTGCACCCCCGACTAGCAGGCACCAGCCTATGAGTGCGACAGGCAGGTGCAAGTGGAGCGTGGATATATATATATATATATATATATATATATATATATATAATTTCCAATCCTGGATCCAAACATGCACCTCTAGTATTTGTAGTAGACCTTTGTACTTACTACCATTCCTATGTGATTTTAGAGTTTATAACTTGTACATTTGCAATTTTTTCCGTTTGTATCTCTTCCGTGAGTGACTTCACAACTTGTACATTTGCAATTTTTTTCTGTTTGTATCTCTTATGTAACTCATGTAATCCAAAGTCCTTATGTAACGCAACTGGTTGTTTTGTAAAGCGCTCTGACACCTTCGGGTAATGTTTGCGCTATATAAAATCGCATTAAATAAATATTTGAGTTCCATTGCTCAACTGTATGTCTCTTCTCGCCTTCTCCGCTCAGCCAACCAGATAAAATTCACAGTCCCAAGATATAGATTATCCAGGTTAGGCGGCCGATCTTTTTCCTATTTGGGCCCTACTTTGTGGAACTCTCTTCCTCTGTCTTTGAGGAACAAGCCTTGTTTTGTGCACTTTCGTAAGATGTTGAAAACCTGGCTCTATAGTCAATAGGTTTTCCATCTTTCTTTTGATTATTCTGACCTTCTTAAGGCGGCATGGGGAAATCCTTGGGTAGCTGAGCGCCTTATAAAAGTAAAATAACATAACATAACAAAATGTAGTAACCTTTTTGCAGAATTGATCTGCTGCCCATGACAAGCATTAAGGTGCTTGAGCATTGAGAATGTACAAATGTACAGAAGCTGTATTTTCCTCAGCTCTTGTTGCCGAAAGTACATGTCACATGCTTCAAATTTGTTTCACCATGTGAAAAGGTGAATCATTTCCAGACAAAAGCTTCTGATGGTGATCTTGAACCCTCACTCTCAACATCTTCCATTCCTCATGTGTCTCCTTTGTAAATTTGTCTGGATTGCCACTCTCTTGTTCCTCCAGTCCAGAAGCCATTGAAGAGGAGTAAAACATTTTGGAAATCCAAAAAGGAAAAGAACAGCCATCAATCTAGCCTCCTTTGCTGCAGAGTTCTAACCTATTCAAGAAGTGCAGTGGTCAAGAACTATTTCAAAGTGGAACAATGCTTGTCCAGCAACCAATCAAACCTCTGTAGTGATCCAAAAGGAACTCTGACACTTTGCAGCTCCTAAAAAATAGGCAAGGAGGTACCATGCATGTTCTTGAACTGTGATTTAGGTTCCCAGTACTGTGAGTGCGAGAAAGAGTAAAAACTTCAAATACTGAGACATAACTCTGCATCTGTGACTTTTTATTTGAACATAAATAAGCCATACTTCCCAAACACATATCACATACTGCTTTTTCACATCAAACACAACCTTTTAAACTTTAAGAGGTTTGTGGAGCTGGTTTCAGGATTCAGGGTCTCAGAAAGGAAGTGCATCTCTGCAAACATGCGAGAGCCACAATTCCAGCACATACTGAGAAAAATCCTAACTTTAAGACTTTCGGTATTCACAGAAGGCATTTAGGAGTCCTAAAGTTAGGGGTCCTAACTTCTGTGAATACAGAAATGAGTAAGTGCCTTCTGTGAATACTAAAATGAGTAAGTGCCTTCTGTGAATACCAAAATGGTAGTAAGTTTAGGATTTTGTCTTAAGTTAGTTCTGTGAATCGGGCCCAAAGAGCAAGAAAGACTTCTGCAGCTGAAGGTGAGTAAAAAATCCAGTAAATTCCCTGGGACCGGTGAAAATGGTTAGTTAGGCTTCAGGACCGAAACCTCTGGCCCAGCAGCCATGTTATGTTTTGTTTATTTGTAAAGGGCACTATTTCCTGCAAGGGTATCCTAGCGCTGAGCAGGTGTGTGTGCCTAGCGCTGTCTATGGTAGGTTGGTTAATTAAAAAATATGTCTTCTTCTACTTGCAGAATTGATGAAAAGAGGAGGAGAAGGCTCATCCTTTTGAGAATTACCAATGGTCTTTCTCAAAGGCATGTATCCTAGGAAGACCCTCTTTCACTACTCCAGAAGGGCAAGATGTGCCACAAAATGTGTGTCTCTGATAACAACAGGACAGAGTAAGAAATATGTTTAGTAATCATATACTAAAGTTGAGCAACAGCAATAAAAATCAACAGTTCTTTTATGTAGCAGGAAAAAAACAGCTGGTGGTGACTCAGAGCTCTGTTGTGTCGTTTGTAGCAATTAAATGAATTAGCATAAAGAGTAAAGATTGTGTTTGGTGTAAAAGTAAGGGTTAGTCATTCAACTTCCAGATTCCCTTGGTACCGTGTACCATTAGCAGTCACAAAAATCTGAGAGTTCATTCTCACAGGAGCATTGTCAGTGGCTCTAAGGGGCATATCAGCAAGGACCAGCGATAAATATTGCTCAGCGCGCTTAGCATGAGGATAATTACGGCAGGCTAACGCTGAATTTTATCGCTGAGATAGTGTGCTATCAGCAACATTTATCTCAACAGCGATAAAATTCAAGGGGCAATCTGCCAAATGTGCGATTATCGCTGGAAATCCAGCGATAATCGCATAACGTTTGGTGTTTGCTTGCTGATAGGGCAGGGCAGACTTAGCCATGATACCCACCTTCCATAGGATATTATGGCTGAGTCAGTTAAAAAGCAGGCGTAAGGAAAGTAACGATAACCGAGGTTAGCGCTACTTTTCTTGTCACTCTGCAGGTTAGAGTGAGGCTAGATAATAGGAGAAATGTCGTTTAGCGAAATTTCTCCTGTTATTTTCGGGTGGAAGGCCCACTTTGCATCTCATTAGAGATGCAAAGCTGGGCGTGCAGGAAAAGGGAGCTGAGGCAAGGATTCACACGATAGCATGACCTTGCTAATAGCGCAATACAATTATCGCCGCTTTCCGTCTGAAAACGGCAGCTAAAGCGGCGATAATTGTCTTGATGATATGCCCCTAGGTTAGTTGCATAGACTTGTGGGAAAGGGGGCTCACAGTGGAGTTTATGACCGATGCCTCAGGCTCTTCTGTTGATCAGGAAAGGAGTCACCAGCCAAAAGCTTGCTCTGTCACATGCAGGTCCTGGCTGGGTGCAACAGCTCGTATGGTGTTCTTCACTAGAGCAGAAAAACTTTTTTGAGCTCTGCTTTGGCAGGTTGATTCGACTGAGTCTACTACCAACTCAAAATAAATGTATGGATGCGTATGTTTAGGATGTTTGCTGCTGTTATTATGAGTATTATCATTTGATTATACTTCGTAGTTTATGTACTCCTGAAGTCTTGAAGCTCTGCATCCTGGGTTAAATTGTTGAGATCAGAGCTTAATGCAGGGATTTACATTTATTATTTCTGTGATCTTAGACAATACTCCTCTGGGGTGATTGGTTTCCTCACAGAACATCATGGCTAGAACACTTTTCTACAAAATAATGTTCAATAAGTACTGATTACAAAAATATATAGAAGCAATATGTATGTAGGAAGGTATAGAATTTCTATACTTAACCTCACATCACATACACCTTGACGATACACATAAGTTGAAGGTACCTAGCTGTGGCGTTAAGAATAGTGAATCTATACTTACCTAATTGTACTTAGTTTCTCAATGCATTTGTAGTAGATAGTCTACACTATTTTTGTATGGCAATATTTTCCCCTCGTTAAAACAGACTGATCAACTGTGAAAGTGGCACAGACATTGTATTAAAATTCAACTACCACAGTCGTGTCCATTGCTATTCTGTCTACTATTTCCTACTGGCTGTCTATGTCCTTGGCCAGTGGCACACAAGACCTTGTGAACAGTGAAGAGATTGTTGCTCCCACCAGAAGCCAGTTGACTAATTAATGGGCAGGTGTAATGCGGTCTCTATTACAAAGGTTTAGGCACATTCTTGCTGCCTGGTTCTGTGTTTTGTTGTTGTTGCAAAGCAGGATTTTGGGTTCATGTTGAAGACTACTTTTAAGGCAAGGTTGAATTCATGACAGGGTGAGTACTTTCCTCGCCAAGATCAGTCTACAGTTGACTTCCATCGCAGACATAACCCACGGACTGACATACTTTTTTCACATGCACACAGTGTTACTTCCCTCTTAAGGCTGGTCGCTGATTTCCAGCATCTACCCCACATGATGCCTCCACAGGTTTGGCTTTCACTTAAAGTGGTCGCCATTCAACTTATACACTGCCATTTGATAGAAGCAATGCTTTAACCCATCCCATGCTCATGACGGAGCCGCTCCGTCATGAGCATCGGCTGAGCTGTGCTCATGACGGAGCGGTTACATCATGGCCCTGCCGCCGCGCCTGATTTCATGCCTGCGCGTTCTATTGAGCGGGCGGGGCCATGACGGAACCACTCCGTCACGAGCACAGCTCAACCGCGGCTCGTGATGGAGCGGCTCCGTCACGAGCATGCGAGCGCTGCTTGCCCCTCCGCCCCCCGTAGCACTGCGGCGGAATTGCCGCCGCAGCGAAGGGGTTAATGAATCACCGCTGCTGTATTGTCTGGAGGAAAGTTACATGGGTCTTGCAGTAAAATGCACTATTTAGGTTCCTTTTAAAAACTTTTCTTAGGGGTAGAACCCTAGAATTTGCCCTCCAGGAAGGCAGCCACTTGCTTTGTTCATTCACTGCAATTCAGGTCAGATATTATACCCAGATTTTGGCAGGGTTCAGGCTGGCACTGTGCCAATAGTAGAAATGGGCGGTGCTAAAGGTGGAAGTGGCTGACCGTTTCCTAATGAAAAATTTGAGGAGATGACTATGTTTCTTTTTTACAAATTAAGCATTGGCGCTAACAGACAATGAAAAGTTCGAGAATGGCACACAATTTGTTAGCAGCACAGAGTCCATAGGCTTCTACATCAACACAAATCTCAGCTTCACAAGGCACATCATTCAGAAGAAAAAAACATCATCTTGCCCTTCTCTAAGGATTGAAACACTTTCTAAGAGCAAAAGACTTCAAAGTGGCTATCAGTTCCTTCTTATCTTGATGGAAGTAATTCTGTACTGGCTGGCAAAACCCAGGCATGTCTGACAACCCTGAAGAATACTCATGAGTGTCACTGTCATTAATGGTATTAGTAAATACAACAGGGTTCCGCTAACCCTCAAGGACCACCGCTGGCATTATATGCCTACTCGCCTTACTTTGAACCTCCTGTCATCTCCGGCAACCCACAGTTTCTAGAGGCCTAGATCAAGGACTTTTCAGGATTTCGCAAAATATGGGGCCGTCTCTTTGCCAAGATGGAAAACACTCCAAAAACAAGAAGAATAGATGGCAGGTCTTCTAGGATGCAATAAACATTTCTTTCCTCAGTTCCATGATTGTTTGTTACTTTAGTTTCTACGAGGTAAAAATGATGGAGGAGATAAATTGAAGTTTATTTTAACAAACTGTAGTGGGTTTTGTGCGTGTACAAATGTCCACAAAAGAAGGCACATTTTCAGGTTTCTTATTGATAGGAAGCCTGATATCATTTAAGCCTATTCTTAAATATAATTTACGAGTCTAGAGACTTTGCTTTAAGCAAGCTCAAAGCCTAGGAGTAGTGATGTGGGGTGTTTTGGAACCAATAGTTTGTGACTGGTCTGAGTCAGTATGGATAAATCATCAACTAATATTGACCAATAGAAGATATGTGGAGTTATTGCATAATATTGCACACACAGTCGGAGGCAAAATGAGCCGACTGGAGCCAGGCAAGGCCCTGAGCAGCATAGCCCGGTCTGGAGTACAAGAGCCTACTGCTTCAGTTTGAGTCTATGATTTTACTACGAGGTTCTATGTATGTATGTTTTAGTGTAATGGTTTTAAGGGACCGAACACTTCAATACATTCCAATTTCAAAGAGTCTATGATTTAGAGGGAAAATGTTTCTTCAGAATGGTACTTTCAACAGCCCTATTTGAAAATAAACAAGGGAACCCCAGGCATTTAATGGCAGTCCTTAGCAAGACAATGAGGGTCGATTCAGTCTGTGATTGTGAAAATGCAAATGGGAATCTATCTATCTATCTATCTATCTATCTATCTATCTATCTATCTATCTATCTATCTATCTATCTATCTATCTATCTATCTACAAATAAGGCTGGAGACTCGTAAAGATTAGAAGCTTTAATCTTACATCAGAAGCCCAGCACCACACAGCTGTCCCTATCCAGTCTGTCACATAACTGTCGATACATAGAACCCATCTACCTCTGCATTCCCTGTTCTAGTCACTGTGACCTTGTACCAATTAAGTCACTGAGGCAGAGGCAGACTGTAGAGACAAAGTGCAGAACACATATCAATAACAATACAGACAAATAATATATATCTTAACCTACCACACGATCCATCCATCCATCCATCCATCCATCCATCCATCCATCCACCCATCCATCCATCATCTATCTATCTATCTATCTATCTATCTATCTATCTATCTATCTATCTATCTATCTATCTATCTATCTATCTATCTATCTATCTATCTATCTATCTATCTATCTATCTATCTATTTAACTGTATATCTATCTATTAAAAGCTCTGTCTTCTGAAACTACACAGGAGACATACGATACGTAAGCGCAATACAAAAGATTGAAAATAAACACATGGCATGTCAGTTATGCCTTTGCTAGGATATTTTCAATCTCTCTTAAATTTGAACCCACTAGTTTCACTGACAAAGAATGTAGCACAGTTACATCTCAAATTCTTTTAACTTTTTGTTGTCATTAAAAATACATCAGGTCTGGTCCCCCAGCGTTCCCACCTGATCCACATACATTTCTCTCTCTCTTCACCTTAGTAAAAAACTTCCCCTCTCTACATGGAAGGAAAATGAAGCTAATGTTTGGTTTGTAATCATATTAGTGAGGACTTGTTCTTGGAGCGATGCTTTAACAAAAATTAGAAACACCCTCGAACCAAGTCATCTTCCAGGAAGGGTAATTGAACCGGTGCAATCAGTGCTTATTATCCTTTCTTAACACTACAACTTTTACTACATGTGTTCAGTGTAGCAGAAAATAATCTTTTGATAATGGACCACAGAACATTTAACAAGGCTGGATAACATTACTAAAAAGACATATGAAAAAACGGAGTACAAAAAGAAATGAAATGGCAAAGCCAGTGCTGTGAATAGTAAAAAGCCTTTGCCAAGCTTCACTAACACTTGCAGCACAGGCAGTGCATGGGAGGCCATTGTGCATGCTTCACCACACACAAAAGAAAAACACATAGGCATTGCAAGTTGCCCTCACATACACATAGCAAGGACTATGCAGCCAGGTGTGCTGCAAGCTCACCTTGCACTCTAGAAGAGGCTCAGTAAGGCGAGCAGTAGTGAATGTGCACTTCAAATAGGCAGAATCCTGCTGGACCAGTCAGCATGTGAGCAGCTTCCCTGTCAGAGACAGAACAGGCACAGGATGGACAGACACAATGCCGACATTCCCAGCACAGAGTACTGGTAAAGTCCAGGCAGCAGCACTGCGTGCTCGAACCACACAAATAGAACAGGTATGGTGGAAGCAGCAGCAGTATACACGGCCCTCACTGCACACCCACACAAGCCACGCAGGCATATGACCAAAGGCTGCGGAAGCAGTGCAATTGCTCCATGCCCACACACATACAGAGCCCTAACAGAGAATGTTGCAGCAGCATACTCCTTGCTCACACAAAATGAACAGGATCAGTGCAAGCAGCAGCAATATATACTACCCTCACTATACACACACACATACACACAAGGCACACAGGCGGTAAACATCCTTTACAACGCAACTTTTACCACGCAGTGCCTTTACGACGCAACTTTTACAACGCAAACCATTACAACGCATTGCGCTGGGGGGCGCTCTAGGATAGGAAATAGGTTTAATTTACTATCCAACACCTTCCCTACTATCCACGGGGACTGGAGTTGGAATAGTAAATTTAACTATTCACTATCCAGCGCCCCAAAGCACTATGCGTTGTAAAGGCATGCGTTGTAAAAACCGCGTTGTAAAGGCATCCGTGGTAAAAGCATGCGTTGTAACGTCATACATCCCACACAGGCCTATGACCACAGGCTGCGGAGACTGTGTAATGACTCAATACCCACATACATACAGAGCCCATACAGAGAATGTTGCAGCAGCAGCATACACCTTCCTCACACAAAATGAACAGGAACAGTGCAAACAGCAGCAGCAATCAATATGCACTACCCTCTCTAAACAAACACACATACACTCAATGCACACAGGTGTATGACCAAAGGCTGCGGAGACTGTGTAATGACTCAATACCCACATACATACAGGGCCCATACAGAGAATGTTGCAGCAGCAGCATACACCTTCCTCACACAAAATGAACAGGAACAGTGCAAACAGCAGCAGCAATCAATATGCACTACCCTCTCTAAACACACACACATACACTCAATGCACACAGGTGTATGACCACAGGCTGCGGAGACTGTGTAATGACTCAATACCCACATACATACAGAGCCCATACAGAGAATGTTGCAGCAGCATACGCCTTCCTCACACACAATGAACAGGAACAGTGCAAGCAGCAGCAATATACACTAACCTCACTATACACATACACACAAGGTACACAAGCCTATGACCACAGGCTGCAGAAGCAGTGTAATGACTCAATACCCACACACACATACATACAGGGCCCATACAGAGAATGTTGCAGCGGCATACACCTTCCTCACACAAAATGAAGAGGGACAGTGCAAACAGCAGCAGCAATCAATATGCACTACCCTCTCTAAACACACACACATGCACTCAAGGCACACAGGTGTATGAGAACAGGCTGCAGAAGCAGTGTGATGACTCAAAACCCACATACATACAGGGCCTATACAGAGAATGTTGCAGCAGCATACGCCTTCCTCACACACAATGAACAGGAACAGTGCAAGCAGCAGCAATATACACTACCCTCACTACACACACACACATATACACAAGCTACACAAGCCTATGACCACAGGCTGCAGAAGCAGTGTAATGACTCAATACCCATACACACATACATACAGGGCCCATACAGAGAATGTTGCAGCGGCATACACCTTCCTCACACAAAATGAACAGGGACAGTGCAAACAGCAGCAGCAATCAATATGCACTACCCTCTCTATACACACACACATACACTCAAGGCACACAGGTGTATGATCACAGGCTGCAGAAGCAGTGTAATGACTCAATTCCCACACACACATACATACAGGGCCCACACAGAGAATGTTGCAGCGGCATACACCTTCCTCACACAAAATGAACAGGGACAGTGCAAACAGCAGCAGCAATCAATATGCACTACCCTCTCTAAACACACACACATGCACTCAAGGCACACAGGTGTATGACCACAGGCTGCAGAAGCAGTGTGATGACTCAAAACCCACATACATACAGGGCCCATACAGAGAATGTTGCAGCAGCATGCGCCTTCCTCACACAAAATGAACAGGGACAGTGCAAACAGCAGCAGCAATCAATATGCACTACCCTCTCTATACACACACACATACACTCAAGGCACACAGGTGTATGACCACAGGCTGCAGAAGCAGTGTGATGACTCAAAACCCACATACATACAGGGCCCATACAGAGCATGTTGCAGCGGCATACACCTCCTCACACAAAATGAACAGGGACAGTGCAAACAACAGCAGCAATCAATATGCACTACCCTCTCTATACACACACACATACACTCAAGGCACACAGGTGTATGACCACAGGTTGCAGAAGCAGTGTAATGACTCAATTCCCACACACACATACATACAGGGTCCATACAGAGAATGTTGCAGCAGCATGCGCCTTCCTCACACAAAATGAACAGGAACAGTGCAAGCAGCAGCAATATGCACTACCCTCACTATACACACACACAAACACCCAAGGCACACAGGTGTATGACCACAGGTTGCAGAAGCAGTGTAATGACTCAATTCCCACACACACATACATACAGGGCCCATACAGAGAGTGTTGCAGCAGCATACGCCTTCCTCACACAAAATGAACAGGATTAGTGCAAGCAGCAGTAGCAGTATACACTACCCTCACTACACACACACACACAGATACACAAGGCACATATGCACAGGTTGAAAAACCAGTGCTATGTGTTTCAGTATCCCACATATGGGTATGAAGAGTTATATACGTTCTACACTACAGTACAATGCAATAATCTATCTGACCTGTGTATGTGTGAAAGTACTGCATTGCTACTGCCAATACCAAAGCTGTCTTGTGTGAGCAAACCTGCATGTACGGTAGCTGTTCTGTCTCTGAGGAATGTGTAAAAAATGTGTAGCATTCAGTTTAAGCGCTGTGCTCGTGAGAGGTGTGGGAGCATCACACTGCTTTTGCTGACTGTGCAGTGCATGCTCTTTGCAGGAGTGAGTGTAAGGTGATGGTTGCTTATACTGTTAGTGTCTGCACTGTACCTGTCCAGTTTGTGTGAAGAAGGCATGTGCTGCAGCAACATTCACTGTAAGCGCTCTGTGTGTGGATATGGATTCATTCTGCATAGGTAGAACACTACACCATGGGAAAGTGCATGGTTAAAAAAAGAGTTGTATTTTTTGTGGTCCTGTGTGAGAGTTGCTTTGGTGTCATGCATGAGTGACTAGAGAGGCGCCCTTAACTTGAAGCGCAGCACTCAGCAGTGTGAGAGAGGAGGAGGTGAGAGCGACAGGCATACAACTTTTAGTTGGTCTAAAACACATAGCTGCACACCTACAACTCAGCCAGAAGGTTAGCGGGTGATGTGTTCATGTACATTTAATAAAAAAAGGCTGGTAATCAGAAGGCCCAGTCATTCCTACGGCAGCAAGCATGACGTAGAGCTGCTAGCAAATGAGTAAAACAATGCTAAATGGGGAACAAAGGGAGTAGACATGAGCAGTAGTTATGAATATTTTCAAAGGTGGTGTTGTAGCGTTTCCGCACTGAGCCGAAAATGTTTCTATTAAAATCTATAAGTTTGATTTTATTATTTAACCTCTGGCTACCATCATACTCAGTTGATCCTCTGATGGATCTTAATATGTGTGTAAAGGGACTGGATACAAGGGGATTAGCAATTACCAAATGAGGAACAGGAACATGATAATTGCTATACACAATTTGTCATTACTTAAAGTTTAGGTAAGTCAATAGACAGACTTTAAATATATCAATTAAAAGATTTACCCACAAATAAATATTGAGTCAGATTCAGCAGATTTTCGTTTAAATCTCAAAGGTTTTAGAATTTCTTTCAAGAGTAAAGCACATTTAAATAAATGACATGCAATCCTAAATTTAGCTAAATAGTTTTAATAAAGCAATATCAAAGTTTGTGAGATCCAAGGGTGAAAGGGAAAATCTTCCTTAGCTGAGGGAGATTGAAGTTAACTCTAATAATTGAATCAATAGGAAATCAGCTGAGCTTCATACAAACCCTTGGGAAAGTTCAGCAAGTTCCAAGAGACCAGTTCCAGTTCAGTAAAGACAGAAATCAGTCTCAGTCCGTTGCTGTAACATTAATATCACAGCAGTATGACGCAAACCCTTTCAGACGAAAAGGTTCCACTACACTAGCATACCAGCTGGTAGCAGATCATAGTTTGACATCACTGTTAACCTTGTATTTTAATGTCCAAACTGTAAGTCTCAATGCTGTAAAATGGGTGAGTGAGGAAGACCAGTTCATTTCCAAAATCTTAATAATTATACCCCATGGGTTCCGGGGTAACACCCCTTAACATCATCAGGAATGTCAGACCACTCTGTCCCATTGGTCGTCTTTAATAAGATGAGGATGATGTAGTAGGTAAAAGGTATAGAATCTGGAAGAAATAAGTAATTAAAGTTATGTAGCTTCCTTAAAACCAATGCAAGTTTAGTCATATAACAATGAGATACTCAGAGAGTAAGTGAGCTCATGCCCTCAACATTTCCAACAGTTAATTCCCAAGCACCTATCCTAGTATTTAACAGAACTTGTTGCAAGATCAGTCAATCTGTGCTGTGGATGTCAAAGGAAGCAATTGAGAGTTAGAATACAAGTAGCAACTTTGCTAAAAGTTCTATTAGACTTCAGACTTTTAGGTTCATAAGTCACATTTAGAAAAGAAGCAAGATTTGAGCCCTACATGAAATACAGCTCATTCACGATAGATTTATGCTAAAATATGTATCTCACATTGCATAGCATGGAGTGTTATTCTTTCATATAAATGAATTAATAAACATTTCAATCAAATCGAAATTGTTTCATGTACATTTAGGGCACTCATAAAAAGTTCAAAATGTCATTGTTACACATATATTGAAATAGTGCATCGAAATCTTCTTTGTATATGTTATCAAAACATACACTATTATAAGTACTTTTGATGAAAGATTCACAGATGTTACATTAACTAAATCTCATGTAGCATTTTCAGTGTACACTTTACACATGCAATACTGTTTACTTCTAACACATAAATCATTTCATTTGTCGGAGTTATTTTTATTAGCACATCATCTAATTTCGGGATATATGCCATTATAGTGTCAGGAATTCACATCTAAATATGAAACAAATAATAAGCTCTTTCTAGCATTCTGCATGTTTTTACAATACAGTATATAGATCAGAGTTGCATGTTGTCATTTTCCTTCATCAACTATATAGACTATTGGCACAATTATTTATTTCATATTTATCACAAATTTCATTAAGGAAAATCTCTACCCTCTCAGTGAGATATTGCCTCTGGCTGGACACATGCGCCTCATGAGCAAGTATTGAAGTGGTAGCGCAATCAAGGTTGGAAACTTGAGCGGAAACTAAACAATCTTGAGCAAAGGCTCAGATGTCATATAGAGAAATTGATTTACAGGGAAATCCGAGGGTTGATCCACCACATTCCTCCTTACAATGAAATAACTTGTGCACACAACAGTCGGTGGCTTGCCGTCTACAATCCTTTACTAGAATATTTTGTTATGCACACATAAGAAAAATGTCATGAAGAGAGAGGTGCTCCCAATCCTAAAAGTGAGGAACATTGCCAGATTTTGTCCTTTCTTTTTAGCTACTAGTGTTCGTGCTCCATAATAGTTGTTTTGATTCATGGTTTCGATTAAAATGACAATTCACAGTCAACATAAATGTAGTACTTGTTTCTCTTGATACTTTATTGTCAACCTTATAAAATAAAGACTTCAGCCCAGCCAACATTTTTGGATCCAATTAGGAACTTTTTTGAAGCTGCAAACATGTACGTACCAAATATTAAAATAAACCATGTCAGGCATACGTAGCCTATATAGTTCTCTTATTATTACAGCTTTGGTTTTCCCTTCATGCGTTCATGGGGTGACCAGATTTTGAACACAAAAATCCAGGACATTCCACAAACATAGAATGCAACTTTTATATTAAGTATTAATTGTGATACTTATATGGTTTTCAGCTACTAACTAATCCTGCTTTGCCACACATGAAAACTTACTTTGCTTTGTGTTCATTCGACCTTCTCGTGGAAAACTAGATTTGTCAAGGGGCATGGTCAGCAGTTAGAGATGCCCTGTAGCCAGGGGGCCCTGCTAGCAAAGACAGGGTCTGTGGACCACACTGCAGACAGAAATTATACGGTCATTTGTCTGTTGTGAGAACCATCTCTAAACCGGAAGTACATTACCCATCCTATTGTATTGTTTTGCAGCCATTATGTAGTGCTTACTATCCCTGTATGGGGTTCACTGATAAAATATCGATGACATAAATATCGATGTTTATAATATAGAGGGAAAAAAATACATTTTACACATTAATTGTGGGAGACCCCTCACCTTGTTGGAACTTAAAGTCTTGGTGGTGATGATGACGACTCCGAGTAGCATCTTGCACCTGTTCGTACTCGTAGAAGGGAAGCTTCTGTCTGTTATGAGAACAATGGTGCGTGTTAAAAAGCAAGCATTCATCAGTTGTGCCAAAAGTGTAGCTTCTATTCATGGCTAAGCATAAAAAAAAACACCCTACCCTTCCGAAAGGAGAATTTTTAGTTTAGACTAGGGAGTCACAAATAAATAAATTTGTTTAGTAACATATTTTTTCATTCCTAGACCAAAAAGAGAGCGGATTATGGCATCTAAAAATGTCACTTGTATTTTCTAGGCGTAACACCATCGGCACAGCCAACCACCAGTGCCGGGGCCAGCGCGGAGGCGGTCACTCCAGGGGTGGATGCGGTGCCAGCAGGAACTGCTGTGGGGGATGCCACAGTGGTGGCAGGAAGTGGTAAGCATAAGCTATTATATTCCTTCCTTATTGAGATTGCAGAGTATGCTCGCTGCAGGGGTGTATATGTTGTACAGTACAAGTAAGTACACTTTACTGTTAAGAAGGCTTACAAATTTAGAAGTAAGTTTTTGTCAACCAGGTAGAACTTAGAACTGAAGACAGTCACCCTTGACTTTGCATTAGCATTAGCATTAGCATTAGCAGCAGGAGTTGACGAGTAACCAATGGCCTACTCTAAATTTGACTTCAACTCAGCTTTGAAGGTTTTATCAAGAAGCCAAGTCAGATCAGAGATGAACTTGATGGATGGGGTGAACGAAAAGGGAAAAAAGGGTGTAAGAAAGGACGATCGAGTTAAATTAATGACTGTTAAAGAATGATACGTGTTTTTGAATGCAGGCACAGTTGACTGTGAATCTGATGCATAGCAGGTTGAAGGCTGAAGCAAGGATGGGTGGAAGGAGAAATAAAAGAGGACTGCCTGGGTGGGTGAAACAGAAAATGTATGTGTGCTAAATATATCCTTTGGTGCAAACTCAAATGCAAGTCAAGCACAGATGCATGGCTGGAGGCTTTCAAAAAGCAAATAAAAAGGGTGTTTTTTGGTGAGAAACAGTAAGGCTTGACCATTAAGAAGAATGATTGACATTTACTTTGAATTGATGGATACCTGGATGGTATCTTCCTCATAGATAGCATAGGTGTATGTAGAGTAGACAGAGTAGACGGTCACTGGATGAAGACTAAGAGTCTTACTTTGAAGAGCATGTAACACTGCACAGAGTAGCAAAGCCGAGGAAAGTAGAAGTTGTCATTTTTCAGAATACCCCCTTGACTAACAGTAGTTTGCAAGCACAGCATATATTGTGTATCTATATTGTATAGTTCACATTATCAAGTCAAGTCACAAGTGCCTTCCTCCGGCGACTACGGGGACCAATCACTACCTCTGTTAATCATTTTTTTTCAACTCTGTCATTCATGTGTGGCCTATCGGTGTTCACTCAATCAATAAAAACAAAGCACGTAAAGTCATCCCTTATATAAGCAAATATCCTGTGAAGGGATAGATGATCATATTATCTTCTTCATTTTCCATTTGTAGTAGTCAGGGGCAGGGCGGGGTGAAAGTTAAATTAATTGAGCAGTAGCCCTTGTAACAGAGTATGACCAGTGCAACCTGTAATAGAAAATTAAGAGCTTCACCACCTGCATGTACTGGACTGCTAACAGTAGCGCAAGTCTGCGTCAGAACAAGACAAGAGCGAAGAAGACTGGTGTACTGTCTGATTCTAATGTAGTGAGTCCATATAGTGCTAGTAGAATTCCTGAAACTCCCACTAATGTTACAGCAGAGGCCGATGAAGTTGGAGGTTCGATAGATACATGCTACACAAATGTTATGTACTGTGCTTGCAGGTTGCTAGTGCTACTGTGACACAACTTTCTGTTGAATTGTTTTGTGTTAATCTTAAAGAGTATTGGACTTGGTTACAGTATTTTTCTTTTTCTTCATCTAGATACTCCTTCTAAACTATCTCGGAAGGAGTTGGCTAACCTGTCCAGGTGCCGGAAGATGGAGGCAATTGTCGCCGAATATCGGCGGCTGGTGGCCCAGGAGGAGGAGGAATCGCAGTCGACATCGACAACGGCTACATCCTCCTCCTGGGTCATACGGTCAGCGCAATCCTCCAGCGGTAAGGTGCCATGGTCTGGCAGCCAACCGCCGCCGCCGAGCAGCGACAACAACACCAGCTGCCCCCCACAGTGCCTGCAAGGTAAGGATGCGCCGATTGTCCCTGAGAGTGGCCTACCTTGAGCAGCAGATGGCCCAACTGTCTAGGCAGAAAGCCCTGCTCAAGGCCCTCCGTCAAGAGCTCCGCGACCACCTGGCCACAGGACACCGCCGGCGGAAGTAGATCATGGAGAGAGACTGTTCCTTGCCCTTTTTTAAAGACTTTTGGGGGGGTGGGAATTAGGCGTTCAGGTTTTTGGATTTTTGATTTCATGGACATTGGTTGGGGTTAGGGAGATGGGTGAGTTGGGTCTTGCGGGATAGTTTATTTTTGTTAATGACAAAATAATATTTATTTTCTACTGAAACAGAGCATCTGCGTTTTATGTTTTGTGGGGGAGGCACGGTGGCTTTAACTCAACTGTGCGTTTGTTTTCCTGAAACTTAACTGGCTGCCTGTTTCTAATTGTCTAAATAATTGCCCAAATTGCTACAAAAGTGCCACTGACAGAGTTAGTGAATTAAATTGTCCTAGTACTTTACTAGTACTACCGTCAGTCTCTCCTCTCCTTCTACTCCATTATTCTTCCTCCCACAAAATGCTTATCTTACCTGTCATTAGTGTTTGAGAATAGGGCTAGGCACAGGGCTGGCTGCATGGCAAATGGCGATTAAGGTTGGCAATGGAATTCTGGACGGATGAAATGGCATCGTTGTGGTGGTAGTAGTAGTGGTACACTCTGGCAGTAGCAGCATATGAAAAAAAAAGAAATAAGACATTGAGTGACCTGAGAGGAGCGTTAGAACAGTACGATAGTACAGTACACAAGAACAGTGCCTTAAATTAAATTGTAGCCTAAGCAATGCTAAAGTATTCTATCAAAAGTTTAGTTAACTAGTACTTGCGTGGATTATGGCTACTACAAGAACTAGTACTGAAGGACACAGCAGTGTACACTTTTGTCACATGTAGGAGGAGGTTGTTGTTGATGAATCCACTCGATGGCGGACATGAAATTCTGAAATCATTTGCAAATACTCATGGGTGTGTGTCAAGCAGAGTAGGAATATATCCTTGGATTCCTTCACATGCCTTCAAATTGATTTTCCGTTGCTTTGACCTTATCCTCCCCAGCTAGCGTGTGGAATTATTGCTGTCATTTACTCACACACCTCAATGAAAACCACACAGCCCGGAGTAAGAGGGTTAGGGTTTTGAAAATGGATGGGAATGGGGTTTTTCGGGAAAGTTTTTTGGAGAAAGGAAAAGAAAACACAGCATGGAGAAACAACAAATGAAGAAAAACAAATCTACGATACGACCATATTAAAATCTTTTAAGGGACTTAAAGGAACTGCATGCATGAAGTTGTTTGCTAAGTGGACGGTTAGGTTAGTGAAAAGTAGTACTACTTATACTACAACTTACTAACTAGAACTAAACAATTAGACAGTGCAGGGCTGCAAGAATTACGCAATTTCACTTGCATATCTGTCCTCAGAGAGAATAAACACTTAGTAGTACATTACATTAGTTTTACAAATAGCAAAGAAACTTATCAAATAGCTGTAAGGATGAATTTGAAGCAGAGAGCAAATGCACCGAGTCGCACACTCATAGAAGATCACAAGGAACAATAACATTATTTAAAAGATAAGGACAAGTGAAGTGGATACTGTAACTGTATGTTGTAGTTGTCCTGGTCAAATTGGGAAGTTGCATGCATCCAGCTACTCCTCTTATTCGCGGTACTCCTCTATTCCATCGGGCGCTCCATCGATCAATCTTGGTGACCACACTGTCCACTGCCTGCCTGGCGGATGCGGTATTGCTACGGTCAGTAATGTGTTTCCCATCGCACAGGGTAAGTGCCGGCCTGTGATTGTCAATGAAAAAACAGAGAGGGAATGGATATTAAGACACCCTGGAGGAAAAATATAAGGTACAGTGTGTAGTTCAAAAATAACGCTTTCACTTTCAGAGGCGACAGTATTAGATACATGCATAATTTCTAAAGTGCCTACTCTTTGTCTCTGTTTCCAGGATATGAATTAGCACACAGCAGGCCAGGGCCATGCACACTGTGAAGGCAGGCACCACTGAGTGAACCAACCTCCATGTAGCATACCTCTTGACACAGACTAGACAGACATGTAGTTCTGCTGTGGTTGTTGTTGACTTGTTTCCCTGTTTGCCACTCACGAAATGGCCATAGTTCTTCTGTAAACCGATGATGATGATCCATCCATCCCAGTGAGTGACTGTAAAGATATTATGTAACTTTGATCATCAAGACTCATCATCATCATGGTATTGGCAAACTCAATGTTGTTCATGCAGTCACAGTCTACACACAGTGAGTCCAAAGACATTTTCCATATTAAAAAATACAACGTAGTTGCCCCTGCAGTAGAAGTACAATTTGCATTAAACAAGGTAAAAACACTAGTGGAGTTGAGCATTTATTGTGTAAAAGATTAAATAATAACAGAACACATAGGATTGATTTCATGCACAACAAACAAACAGCAATTGCTTTCATCAGAGCCAGACAGCCAGGGGGGCGTGGCCAAGCACGAGATGTGAGAAGACGTGCCCGGGCTGAGCTCCGTGTGGGGCTCCCCTACCACGGGCCATTTATCCTTTATTTCTGGGGGTACCGGGCCCAAACTCAAACCGAGTGCACCCGGGACCCTGATCCACCACCAGGACGATTTACAGGCGAATCGAAGCACCTGACCCTCCGACCGGCAGCGACCCCGGCAGCTAGCCGCCCAGAGTGCATTTCCGGTCGGCGACCCCATTCACCTGAGGCCGGGGATCCGGCCTTGTGAGGTAGGCCGCGACACATGTGACCTCCGCAACACAATTGGCCAGGAAACAGAGACCAAGTCCCGCACACCGGACGCTCCCCTGCGGCCCAGCTACACAGGGGCCCCAGTCACTAACAAAAGGCTTGCCAACAGGGCCCACGGCGACCCGTGAACACAGCCCGCCCTGCCGGCCACTTCTGGGGACGTCCCGCCAAGCTCCGTGTGCACCAAGGGGTGAGTGCGAGAGACTGTTTGGAGACCCGCATTGGCGCCCTTGCCCCTAGGCCCTGGCGACCTGAAACGGACGCTGAGCGACCCAGTCCCCTGGACCCCCTTGCCCACCCATCGCCCCGACACGGGCCCGGCAGAGGGGAGGAATCCGCGCCACGGAACCCAACACACCCGACGACCCAGCCACTCGAGGGCCCCGGGAGCTGCCAGTGACCGGGCCGCACCGGCCCTTGGCGGGCAGTGACGCCAGCCCGCCTCGACCACCAGCATTGGAGCCGCCCGGCAGGACTTGGCGGAAACCAGAGGATCACCGGGCCCGGCTGTTGCGGGGCCCACACAGACGCCGTCACCCCTGGGTCCAGCCGACCACCCCCGGAGGCCACACGGCCCTACCCCCCCCGGGCCCCTGCACCCGTCCACCACCTGGATGCCGTCACTGGTCGGCGCCGGACCCGTCTGACACCGAGGGGTCCAGGCCACGCCGCGCGCAAGCTGGAACCGCGTTGCACTGACCCCCCTGACGGTCGGCCCGACCCTGGGGGAATCTCCCGGCTGGCGCAGGAGCGGACACTGAGCACACCCCGCCTATATCGGACTACCGCTGGACTGCACAGGTCCCCACGTGGCGCTTGGTGGCGTCTGGCATCACCCGGCGAGGTGCGTCTTCCCAGGCCCTGAGGACGGACACAGTCAGAGAGATCTGGTGACCCGACCTGGCGGGCCAACACATAGCGCAACCGAGAGGCAATTGCAATACGGGCATTCCCGGCATAGACTGGCACACCTTGGGGGATCTCATACCGGCCACTCCACGATCACCTCGTCCTCCCCAGGCGATACCATAGCGCAGAATCCTGAAGCCCTGCGGCGGAGCAGTCCCCCCCCCCCACCCATGGACCACGCGCCATCCAACACGGGTGACACAGAGAGCCTGACTGAGAGACTCACACACGCGAGTCCCAACACTGCGCATCACGAGAGCGTACTCGCTCGGCTGCCCAGCTGCAAAGACCACCCACATGTCAGGGGGGACCAGGGCGAAGACTGGCACCGGGGGGCCGCTAGGCAAAGGAAAAATGGTGAAGACCACAGAAGCTGACCACACTGCCTCCAAACTGGACACTATGCTGGCGGCCATGGAGCGCCTGGAGGAGTCCATGCAGCTGACCCGTACGTCACTGGAGAACAGGATTGATAAGGTGGCTGTGGACCTAACACTCCTCCGAGCAGACCACAAGAAACTATCCGACCGCACAACGTCTCTAGAACATGCGATGGCGGAGACCACACCCAAACTGGCACAGACGGACAAACATGTCCGAGACCTGCTCAACCGAGTGGAGTTCCTTGAGGATAGGGCAGAAGACGCGGAGGGACGGGCCAGAAGGAACAACGTGCGCATAGTGGGCCTGCCGGAACGATGGGAACGGAGAGAGACGGCGGAACACATGGAGACCTGGCTCAGAGGGCTACTACCGGAAGGCACGCTGTTGCCACACTTTGTAGTGGAAAGGGCACACAGAGTACTATCCCGCCCACCCCCAGAGGGCTCCAACCCGAGACCAATGCTCATGCGAGTGTTGAACTACCGCGACCGGGACGCCATCCTCCGCGAAACGCGGAAACTGTCAAATATACAGGTGGACAACGCCAAAGTGATGTTCTTCCCTGATTACACCATACAGGTTCAACGGCGACGCCAATCCTTCCTCGCGGTGAAGCAGCGGCTCAGGCACCTGGCTCTCAAGTACTCACTGCTATTCCCGGCGCGACTCAGAGTGGTGGCACTAGACAAGACCCGCTTCTTCGACACCCCAGAGGCGGCGACGGCCTGGCTGGATTCAGGAGTGGACACGAATCCCGGACCCGCACCAATGGAGCAGCGCCGGAACCGAGGTACACGCAGGCGGAGACAACGACGCAACTCGAGGGCCGGGTCCCCGGCCGTGGAAGCAGAAATCGGCCCCACCCCGGAGCAAATACAGAATGAACAACTGGAGGCCGTCCGCATAACAGCTGAGATCAGCGGGTCGCAATCGCCAATCCTGATTTCCAACGCCAGCCTGCGATCACGCGGGAGCGAGGACGACGACTACATGTACGGACTGCCAGATGACTCGAACCCGGAGGGCCTGCCAGACGTCACGCCCCAAACATCTGATCTGATAGCATGAGAAATCCTCCCCAGCCTAGCTCTGGCTGGACCACTGCAACTAATATAACGGAATGGCCAGCTTGCCTCCGAGGATGGCCCGATCGGGGGTCCACACCGGCGCCCCTGGCGACCCCGACAGACATGAACGCCCCCATCCTCGGGGTCTGTGCTCTACTCTTAACCCCCCCCATCTACCGGGTTGCCGCGGAGTCGCCGTGGCACCGGGAGGGGGGTTGGAGCTGTTTCACTAGAGGGCCACCGGGACCATACCTTTGAAGGGGTGGATGGACCCCTGGAGGTGAGTGCCCCCCCCGGGGGGAATGTAAGATGTGATCCCGCCATGGGACTGACTGTCCGAGTCCAGTGACATTGGGAACTCCGGCCTGTCTGCGGACACTGACACTGACTCCTGGTGCCCTTATGGCCCAATGCCCGTGGAGGGGAGCCGCCACGGCTCTCTTGGCGTAACGAACTACCTTGTTCTATCCCAGTGCTGTATTTAGTCATCCCCCCATTGAACTCACGGATTGATTGAGCTCGATAGAGCGTTTGGGCGGCGACTCGTTTTGTTGTTGCCCTTTTGGAATTATGTTTATGTTCAAGTTCTTCATTTTGAGACTAGTGTTGGCACTGAAATGCAACAGCGTGCATCCTTGGGTCTGTGGGAGAGGGCGGGGGGATAGATTGTTCATTTCTCGCTGCTGCTGTGCGGGGCGGGTTGGGGGCCGGGGGGGGGGATGGGTACTTGGGTGCAATGAATACTGTGATGGCTACGATTAAATTTTGTACCTGGAATGTTAGGGGCATGCACACACCCTCACGTAGATACCAGGTGTACTCATATCTTAAAAGACATCGGATCCAGATTGCACTACTGCAGGAGACACACCTGGTCGCTGCCGAGGTGGCCACACTTCGCCGTAGGTGGAGGGGACAGATAATAGCCACAACCTTTTCAGCATTTGCGCGAGGGACCCTGATCTGGGTTCGGCCCGGGGTTCCGTTCGCACTGACACACAGCAATATTGACACTGAGGGGCGCTATGTCTTCATGCAGGGCAGATTAGACGGGCAACAGATTGTCATAGCCTCCATATACGCACCTAATGTAGAACAGGGGAAATTCTTCACGCGGTTATCTGCAGTAATTGCGACCTGGCCAGACATACCCCTGATGATGGGCGGGGATTACAACTGCGTGTTAGATGCCTCCCTTGACCGCTCGTCCCCCCCAGCGGCACTCGCCCCAGTGCAGACAACCTCCAGGGCCCTACTTGACTGGGCAACACAGTGGAACTTACGAGATGCCTGGTGCATCAGAAACCCCACCGCCCGGGTGTATTCCTACTACTCGGGAGCCCACTCCTTACATGTCAGGTTGGACAGATACATGATGTCCCGTGACCTGATTCCCTCCGTGACGGACACTGACTACCTAGGACGGACGTACTCGGACCATAACCCACACACGCTGGTCTATGGATGGAAGCGCCCGCATCCACCCGTACCTACATGGCGCTTGCAACCGGATCTCCTGCTCGACACCACATTCCGAGAGGAGATATCCGGGAAGATCTTACAATATTTCGAGGACAATACTGACTCGACCTCCTCCCCGAGAACCGAGTGGGACGCCTTCAAGGCGGTGACCCGGGGAAGCTGCCTCGGCGTACAGGCGGGCCTACGTAGACAAGTGGAGAGAGAATTGACGCGGGCGGAGGAGGAACTGTTAGATAGGGAACAGGAGGCAACGGGGGGCGATGATTCCCAACTGATCTCGGCTAGGGCAGACCACGCTGTATTGATGGAGCGCCTAAAGAACATTAACTTCGCAGCACACTCCGCGCGCACCCACAGCGCAGGTGACAAGCCCGGCAGGTTACTGTCGTGGTTGGTGCGACAAGACACACAATCCGCATCGGTCCTATCAATCCGTACGGCCCAGGGCGTTGAAGTTTACACCCAGAAGCAGATCCATGAAGCATTCACATCGCATTACAAGTCCTTGTACAGCACACGGCTGCGGGCCACAGTGGTGGAGATCACAGACCACCTAGCGACACTGCAGCTCCCGACGGCCACCGCTGCCCAACAAGCGGAGCTGGGTGCTGCACTCACCGGCGAGGAACTGCGGGAGGTGATTTTCTCCCTCTCCAATTGCAAGGCGCCGGGCCCTGACGGACTCCCGGCGGAGTTCTATAAAGCCTACTCGCTGGTGTTGATACCGGAACTGCTGAAAATGTATAAGGCGGCGTCGGAAGACGCTGAACTCCCGGCGTCCCTAAATGTAGCTAACGTGGTCTCCCTGCTGAAACCGGGTAGAGAAGCGAACGAACTCGGCTCATACAGGCCGTTAGCGCTCCTCAACACCGATTACAAAATACTTGCAGCGGCGCTGGCCCGGAGGCTTGCACCACTGGTCCCCACTCTGGTACACTCTGATCAGAATGGCTTCGTACCCACCCGGAGCACGTCCTACAATCTACGCCGCTTTTTCAGAGTCCAGCGATATGCAATCCCGACCTGGCCACGCTCGGGGTGCATCGTGCTTGATCTGGAAAAAGCGTTCGACTCGGTGGAATGGCCATATCTCCTCCGAGTCCTCGAGAAGTACGAGCTGGGCGATGCCTACATCCAGATGGTGGGACTCCTCTATCGAGCACCCGAAGTCCGGGTCCGGACTGGACGGTTGTTCTCCGACAGGATCCGCATCGGGAGAGGTACCAGACAGGGCTGCCCCCTCTCCCCTATATTATTCGCCTTGGCGATGGAACCACTGGCGGAAATGCTCCGCGTCTCCGGAATCGCCTGGGGCATCCCACTAGCGGATGGCATCCACTCGGTGTCTCTGTATGCCGACGATTTATTGTTACATGTTAGAGACCTCACGCGCATTCCAACGGCGATCACGGACATCTTTCGGACATTTGGAGACATGTCAGGACTCCACGTTAATTGGGCCAAGTCGGGAGCCTATGCATTCGATGGCAAGATACCACAGTGTGATGTGCGCATGATGGGTGAGACGCTCCGATGGCACCCGACGGTATTCCGGTACCTAGGGATCTTAATTTATCGGGACCCCGTAGATCTCCTGGAGGGAAACCTAGTGAGAGCGATATCCTCGCTTACGGCCCAGTTCACGTTTTGGAACTCCCTCCCACTGAATGTGCCGGCCAGAGTGGCACTAACCAAGATGATAATGCTTCCCCGGCTCCTCTATTATTATACTAACCTGCCAGTGTATGTGCCGGTGCGCATATTTAAGGGATTGGAAACCCTCACCAGACTCCGCATCTGGAATAAGGGGAGACCCCGGGTGGCACTGAAGACCCTATACGCAGCCACAGACGCCGGAGGCCTAGCGGTTCCCGATCAGGAGCTCTATTACTTAGCAGCACAGCTGCAATGGGTCGCCTACTGGCTGAGCGGTAAGAACCTGATGGACACGGCCACCGCCGACACCATCCTATCTCCCGTACAGGTAATAACGCTCTTCCACCCCCTAACACAGGGCCGACCCCCCACGCAGGTCCATGTGGCGGTAGCAAAACGGTGCTTCGCACGGAGCCTCAAGCTCACCAAACATACGGTGCCCTATGCTCCGAACCTACCCCTGCTGGGGACCCCCTTGGGCGCTGACACGTTGTCCTCGACCGAGCTGCGCAGCTGGACTGCGGCAGGCTTGGACGACCTGAGCGGCCTGTATAGCGATGGAGAGCTACTGCCCTTCGAGGCCCTGGCCGGGGACACAGAGCTGCCAGTGGGTCAATTCCTGGCACACGCCAGACTCCTGCATGAGCTGACGAAAGCATGGGGTGATCTTAGCCATGAGCCACCCACTCATCTGCTCATCCAGTACTTGCATGTGATGGGCGATGGGTCCCACATTGTGCATTGGCTTGCACAAGCCCTACACAGTCATACTCAATTTTCCTCTCGGAGACTGAGGGAAAAATGGGCGAACGACCGAGGCACAGATTGGACGGACAAACAGTGGGCCGCTATATTAGCAGGCGCCAGAGTTATCCCCCGCAACGGACATGTTGACGGCAGCAACGGGCGTCACCCTCCCCAAGACGTGGGAAGTGTGCCTGTTGGGACTCTACAAGAGAACCAAGCAGACTAAACTACGGGAGCGTTTTTGGGACTTGGGCCTCATTACGGCCAAACGCCTTATCACCAGACGATGGAAAAGCGCTGCCCCGCCGCGCCCTGCGGACTGGCGCCGCTCTCTTGGCAACTGGGCTTGTGTGGAGAGTGTGTCTCTACACAGGGAGGAAACCGCTGGCCTACGGAAATACCTGATAGCCCAAGACTGGGATGCTACCCTAATCGCTTATCACCGAGCGTGCGCCCAAGCCGGCATTGAGTGCCGTCCCGACACAGAATAGAGGGGGCCCAACCACTTGCTGCCCACACCTGGCACAGGCTCCGCTGCCACCCCCCCCGCCCCGACTCCTGAGGCCTCACACGACAGAGATGTCCCCTGCCGCTCCCCCCCCGCCTATCGCCCCCCCTCCCCCTCGCCCTGCAGCCGCAGCGACACCGCCTCTTCAACTGTCCCCGCCCCTGCGCGACCCACACAGGATGCACCACACACAGCTAGAGTTTTAGATACACTACCACCCACGCCAATGCAAGTCCAACAGTTATTGAAATGTTTCTCCCTCCCCCTTGTATTATGCTACCCAGTTATATCTTTTGGTTGACACAGAGGCTGTTCATACTGTACTCATGATACTGCTGGATCCCCCTTCCCTGTTCACGTTTCACATGAAACAGACTGGATGCGTCCGTGACCAGGAAACAGGCACCCAGCGACCCATACGACAACAGAGGGTATGATACAGCCTCTACCCGCTACCGTACTGATCAGGGAACTCGACTCCGAACAATGACTGTTGGCTCTCGTGACCACGCTGGTCCTTCTGCAGTGCTACGACCTGCGAGCACTGCATCATGAGACATTTTCTGGTACCGTCACTTATGGACTAATGCACTTCCATCAGCTAATGTTTATTTTCACTCATGTATAACCGAGATGTCAACATGTGCTATTTGCTGAGTGCCGTTTGTGACTATAATTCATTGTTATGACATTGTATGAATAACTACTGGCTTATCTGTGAAACTAAATAAAGTTTGGGACCGTTGGTCTTAAAAAAAAAAAAATCAGAGCCAGACAGCCAATGTTGTCCAGTGCATGCCATCTCACCATTCATTCATACATTACCTGTTCCACAATTTGTCAGCATCTGAATGGCCACAGGGCAGCCTCTCGTGTGTCAATTTCAGAAGTAACAGTCAGTATAGTCAGTAATTACAGTCCCACTTCTTTTGAGGGGACTCGTCTACGAAGCAACAGTTTCTTGATTCTGCGTAATCCAGCCATCTGCCTTGAGGGAAATGGATAGGGGGAGTCTGGAGGTGGGAGGATAGAGGAACATGAATGAGTTGTGTGAACTTGTGAACTTCAGGATTACAGACAGCGGCACCTTCAAAAAGGAAATAAGATGAAGATAGTGCTGCTGATGGATTTGTTGGAATTAGAGTTTTGTTGTGGTAAAAGTTGCAAAACAAAGAAATACACACAGGAATAAAAGTGAAAAAAAAGACGAAAAAAAAGAAAGTCAGTATTTCAAGCCTAGGGGTCCAGGAAGTAGAGCTCGTCCTCAAACTCTGTGGATTGAAACGGGAGTAGATCAGCTAACAGAGAAGAACTTCCGTCACCTAAGTCGGTGTCCTCTTCTTCCTGCGTGGATTCACTTATTTTGTAATCTGGTGGTAAGAAGTGCTGATTCATCTTGATCATTGTTAACCTCTCCACATTTTTGGGCGAGAGGCGGGTCCTTTTTGAAGTTACAATGGCACCAGCAGCACTGAAAACATGTTCAGAAGACACGCTTGCGAGTGGGCAAGAGAAATAATTTGGAGCCATCTTGGAGATCAGTGGCCATTGACCCCTTTTCCCATACCAATACAACAATGGGTTATGATCAATGAAGACCTCTGTTGGGTCATCCAGATAGGCCTGCACTATCCACTCAAAGTCATGCAGGGGTGCTCCACTTTGCGTACCATCTGTGGCCTTTGCACTAGCACTGGAATGAGCAAACCCTTGATGAGTTATCCAATCCTCTTCTGACAATATTAGGGCTGGGCCTAGTGCAGGTGATGATGATGATACGGTTGCTGGTGTCGGTAACGGCTCTGAGCGAAAGTGACTGCCTTCGGCCACAGAAGTGGACCTTGACACCGGATGGCCTGCTGATTCAGTAGTACTTGTGGCGGTTCCTTCAATTTCCTGTCGCTCTTTTTTGAACCGAGTGGCTGACAGAGCTAGCCAATGTTTGTACTTTGAAACATCTGCTACATTAAAAGGAATGAATGTATTGCTGGCTAGTGCCTTTTTGTATTGTGGATCCAGAATAGTGGCACAAATGTAATGTTGTTCAAATGTATTCCTTTAAGCCTTGCATTGTCAAGTAAGCGGGTTAATAAGCTCTCCGCCAACTGATATGCGTCTTGCTTATCAGCATCATCTTTGAATGTTGAAGACACCGCCTTCAGTTGATGCTCTAGCATGCGCAACAATGGGATAGCTTTGCCCAAAATACAGTCCTCCCTGCTGACTTCACGCATGAAGACCTCAAAAGGACGAAGCATGTCTGTCAGGCTTTTAACTAGGTCCCATTCCTCCACCTCTAGCCTCATGTCTTTCATAGAAGCACCCCGTGCTTTAAAAACATACTCATTGATTACCAAGCACTGCTCAAACAGATGCTCAAGTATGTAGAAGGTTGAGTTCCAACGTGTTGCCACCTCCTTGATGAGTTCTCTGACTGGCATTCTACAGACACGTTGAATGATCCTCAGCTGCTTCCGGGTCTTAAAAGAATGGCTGAAATGTGTGCATATTCTTCGGCAGGGGGTCAGTAACTTGCTGACTGTGTTTTCTTTTTTTCAAGAAATCTTGAACAACATTGTTAATACTGTGCGCCAAACACAGCACTCTGAAATAGCCACCATCAGACATGGCCCTAACTATATTACTGCCATTATCCGTGGAAACATAAGCAATCATGCACTTTCTTGGATGCAGCCATTCAAAGACCTTACTTTTAAACTCCTCCAAAATGTTTACTGCAGTTGAGATTTCTCCATGGCAAACATGGCTACTGTTGCATGTTTCCGAGTAGCTTGAAAAATTGTGACACTGTCAACACCTGCATCTATCTTCTCTCTAATCCCCGCAAAAGAGACCCAGTGCGCAGTGATGCACATGTAATCAACGGCTTGGCAACTGGTCCACATGTCTGTTGTCAGGTGGATAGTGTGAACAGCACTCTTCTGCAAAGCTGCCCCAATCACATCCAGCACATCGTGATGTAGTGCTGGAACCGCAACTCTTGCAAAATAGGACCGGCTAGGAACCTTCCATTTAGTGCAGACTGTTGCCACAAATTCAAGAAATCCCACCCCCCACAAAAGAAAAAGGGAGAAGGTCCAGCGCTAACATTTTAGCCAGAATTGCATTATACAGACGGTTTGGGTGGTTGCATTCAAATGGCGCCTCTGACTAAAACATGCTTTTAATGGTGGTCTGGATAGTTTTCATATGTGATGAGGATCCAGACTTCTTCAACCCAGTTAAGCTCATTGATGTACTTCGCATTAGTGTCTTTACCAACTCTTACTATGCCTCCTAGATGTTGCTGGGGTAGAGGAGGGTGTGGGAGCTACCACTGCAGTGCTGCTGCCAGGGGTACTGTGTGTACCAGAAAAAATGTCTCTCGGTTCTTCACCTCCCCCATGAGCGATCAGCTCCTCGTCATCAGATGCAATATCAATGGCTACATTTGGATTTGTACTTTTGGCTTTACGGATGTTACTTAGGTGCGCCTTCCAATGGATAATGTGATATTTTTTTAGATGACCTCTCTGGCCTCCGGTACCATAGTTGGTACCAAACTTACCCCTTACTAACTACTGCTTTACAAATCAAACAAATGACTAGGTTTTCCGCCTTTTTGCTAATACTAAAGAAGTCCCAAACTGGGGACTGGAGATTTCTGGTGGTGGTGGAGGTGCTACTTTCAATGCCATATGAAGTGGAGGATGGGCGTGGCTGAATTTGACTCTGTTGTGCACTTACAGCACCACTACTTGAGGTAATGGAGGTCGAGCTGGATGGAGGTCCCTGCCAGCCCTTTTGGACGAGAAAATATGGAAGCTGTAGGTCGTGTTGGTGTAGTAGTTAGCTGTGTTGGTGGTGGTACAAGTGCCATGCCGCCAACATCCTGCTCAGCAGCATTTTTGGATAGGGTAAAAATGTCTGTCTGCTGCATGCACGCTGGGGCTGGAGTGACGATAGTGATGACTGGCTCGTCATCGTCAGACTGTTCATCAGCAGCAGAAAACACCACTTCTACTTCTTCTTCGTCATCAACCATAAGTGAAAGTCTTGCGGGAACCTTCCTTTTAGATAGCTTTGTCGGCCCATGGCGTGCCTCCCTCTCAGGCTGCATTGGTGGGTGCCAATCAAGATCTAGATCATCAGAAGGAAGGGGGCCTGAAGAAGAAGTTGTACTAGCCCTCCTTGACCTTTTTCTTGCTGGGGATCTGGAAGACAATGGATCATCAGGAGGAGTGGCTAGCTCGGATGATACCTCCGCTTGAATCTCGATTTCTTGATTTGCCCCTACTTCTGGAGGAACAAGCATTGTGGGCAGTTGTGCCTCTCCATATGCCTCTACTTGAGCCACTCCTTGCGCCACTCCTTGCACCACTCCTTGCGCCACTCCTTGCGCCACTCCTTGCCCCACTCCTTGCCCCACTCCTTGCCCCACTCCTTGCACCACTCCTTGCGCCACTCCTTGCGCCTCTCCTAGTGCCACTCCTTGTACCTCTCCTAGTGCCACTCCTTTCGCCTCCCCTTGCGCCTCTCCTTGCACCTCTCCTTGTGCCATTCCTTATTGCACCTTTGGTTGAACACTCGTCAGATGAGTTACACCCTGCGTTGATTGGATGCTACTTTGCAGTGAGTCAACGCCAACATCACTGGTCGATGGTGAAAGAGCAATTAAAGAGGCTGCCTCTGTGGCACTCATGGACTTGGGCCTAATTTGGCGTGGTGGCACTGACACCAATGAAGCGAAGGTGCTGCTCCCTGGTGGACACCGCTGCTACAGGCGTAGTTTTCTTCCCCAGAAAAGTGTCTGTCGGCACACTAGTCTCCTTGGTAAGTGGCACCACTTGCTTCTTCTGCTCCTTCCTACTGGCAGTGGCACTGGCAACTTTTTTGGTAGAGGAGCTACGGCCTCCTTTCTTTGGGCCCATCTTCTTCAGATGTCAGAACAGCAGGACGCAGTTGCACGAGTTGCAGAGTTGTCTGTGGCCACCACACTTGACGTCACGTGACGTTGTGCACACACCGTAGCAGGACTTCTTCCTGGCACTAAGACAAGCGATGATGATGAGGATGATTCCTGGTTGTCAGTCTTTGTGTACCTAAAGAAAAGAAAGCCAGAGGAACATCAGGTAAATAAATGTTGCATCTGTCGTGCTTCAAAATATTTGCAACTAGCAATTTATTTTAACACAACACACCCAAAAACGGAAAAACGCTAAATAAAAATTGCAATTTTAATCCAAAATGGATGTTTAAATTAATAGAAGAGAGACCACACAGAGAGAGTTGTTTCATGCACCACTGAGTACCCCTGGGCATAATGGATGAAAGCAAGGCAGACTGGGTGCAGGCTATGGCACAAAGCACACTGCCTGGGTTAAAAATGGCCCCTAGACCCCCCCCACATGGTCAGGTCCTGGACCAGGCCTCAAAATGGCCCCCTACCCACATGGCCAGGCCCTTGACCAGGCCCCAACAAGACCCAAAAATCGAAATACACACAAAAAATCACCCGATCCAATGGCATCCATACCCTAAATGATGTTTAAATTTAAGAGACCCCACAGAAAGACATGGCCCATGCACCACTGATTACCCCTGGGCATAATGGATGAAAGCAAGGCAGACTGAGTGCAGGCCTATAGCACAAAGCATACTGCCTGGCTTCAAAATGGCCCCTAGACCCCCACCCATATAACCAGGCCCAGGACCAGGCCTCAAAATGGCCCCCAACACATGGCTAGGCCCTGGACCAGGCCCCTGCAACACCCAAAAAATCGAAATACACACAAAAACACCCCAATCCAATGGCATCCATTCCCTAAATGATGTTTAAAATCAAGAGAACACACAGAAAGACATGGCACATGTACCACCGACTGCCCCTTGGCATAATGGATGAAAGCAAGGCAGACTGGGTGCCGGCCTAAGGCACAAAGCACACTTCCTCGCTTCAAAATGGCCCCTAGACCCCCACCCACATGGCCAGGCCCTGGACCAGGCCTCAAAATGGCCCCCACCCACATGGCCAGGCCCTGGACCAGGCCCCAACAACACCCAAAAATCGAAATACACACAAAAAATCACCCCAATCCAATGGCATCCATACCCTAAATGATGTTTAAATTTAAGAGACCCCACAGAAAGACATGGCCCATGCACCACTGAGTACCCCTGGGCATAATGGATGAAAGCAAGGCAGACTGAGTGCAGGCCTACGGCACAAAGCCCACTGCCTGGCTTCAAAATGGTCCCTAGACCCCCACCCACATGGACAGGCCCTGGACCAGGCCTCACAATGGCCCCCAACACATGGCTAGGCCCTGGACCAGGCACCAACAACACCCAAAACATCGAAATACACATACAAATCACCCCAAACCAACAGCATCCATGCCCTAAATGATGTTTAAAATCAAGAGAACACATAGAAAGACCTGGCACATGCACCACTGACTGCCCCTGGGCATAATGGATGAAAGCAAGGCAGACTAGGTGCAGGCCTATGGCACAAAGCACACTGCCTGGCTTCAAAATGGCCCCTAGACCCCCACCCACATGGCCAGGCCCTGGACCAGGCCTCAAAATGGCCCCCACCCACATGGCCAGGCCCTGGACCAGGCCTCAAAATGGCCCCCACCCACATGGCCAGGTCCTGGACCAGGCCCCAACAACACCCAAAAAATTTAAATACACACAAAAAATCCTCCAATCCAATGGCATCCATGCTCTAAATGATGTTTAAATTCAATAGACCCCACAGAAAGACATTGCCCATGCACCACTGAGTACCCCTGGGAATAATGAATGAAAGCAAGGCAGACTGGTGCAGGCCTATGGCACAAAGCACACTGCCTGGCTTCAAAATGCCCCCTAGACCCCCACCCACATTGCCAGGCCCTGGACCAGGCCCTAAAAACAACAACCAAAAAATCTAAATACACACAATAAATCACCCCAATCCAATGGCATCCATGCCCTAAATGATGTTTTAAATCAAGAGAACACAGAGAAGACATGGCCCATGCACCACTGGGTACCCCTGGGCCTACTGGCTAGTGTGGCTTTTACACACACACCCCAAAATTTAAAAATAATTCCACATATAACAGTGAGCTACTCAATAACATGCCATAAATGATATTTAAGGTTAACAAAACTCGCAGAAACAGTTTATCATGCACCCATGACTAACCATGGGCCTACTGGATACTGTGGGTACCCACAATATATATTTTTTTAAGTTGTGAAAAAGTTTATAAATTGTAGTTGCAGCAACTGCAATGCCCCAAACAAACAACCCCAACTTACTTGTAAAATCTCAAATCCAAAAGTCATCCCCAAAAAAGTCATCAAATAGAAATATCCAGCAGCAGCCAAAAAGAGTAATCCTTCCAGCTCCAGATCCAAATGAAAAGTGACCAGGACATGGACAAAGCACTGGGAGGAGCCTGCTGGACAGAAACAAGAAGTTGGAGATTGTGGGGCACTTCCTCCCTCCCACCCCCCAAAAATAGACTCCTTGCACAAAAAAATGCAGTCAAATGCCAATCTGAGGAGTTATTCTGATCCTAATCATCAATTTCAGAAGGTTTATGCTGCCAATAGATTTCCTGTGCAGAATTTCTATTTTTGCTATTTCGGGAAAGCGAGTTGTTCAAATCTCCCGCCGGATGTCAGCTGCGCGGCGCATCTACGTGATCGCGGGCCCTAATGACATATTCGCGTTCTGAAAGTCTCCCAGTGCAAGATGGCGGGACGCTATGACGTTTTCGTGGTCGAAAAGTCTCACGCGATCACGCAATGACGTACTCGCGGTCGAAAAGTCTCACGCGATCACGCAGCGAGATGGAAAATGGCACAGCGCACGCAAACCGGGAGGAAAACAACTCGGCGAACTCTGAATCACGGTAAGTCAGCGCCGCACACGCGAGATTGTATTTTTGAATCGCGACCAAGGAAAAAAAAATCAGCCGAATTGCGAATTCTTTGACAATTACGCGCGATTCGCGGACCGCGAAATTGTAAAAAATTCACAAATTCCGCGAGCGGAACGGATTTTCAGCCCATACTTAAAGATGAGGTATCAATATACAGGCATGGGTTCACCCTGTCTATATATATTACATTATGCTGTAGTACCATTCCAAAATGGCCTATGTATTCCTGCTCCACTATGCGTTATGTGCAGCCCCAGCCATCTTTTATGTCCACTTATTTGTTTATTTACTAGTGGTGGAAATGCATTACTAGACCTGTGACCAAGGCATGTAAGCCGTCAAAACATGTTGTGTTTTGTGTGGTAAATCTTTTGCACAAATTAAATTATGGAACTGAAGTAATTGCTAAACATCCTCACTAAGTAATATCCAAAACATTATTTGGTAATTTCCCACACATACCTTTTAACCATGTCAGGCTGACCACTGAATAGAGTTTTTGTGTGGTACACTGCCTTGACATTTTTAATCTACACTTTTTCACATCGTTGTCACGAAAAAACCAGCTCCGCAGTATTCTGACGTTGTAGCACACCAGGGAGGCATTCAGCTTCTTCTGGTGGGCCCGATGATGAAACATGTCACCACCCAGGGTGGTGAGTGAGGGCTTCCATATAAACTCCAATGTGATTTATTAAGGTCCATTTTTGCTCTGCATTTGTGCTCACATACCTACTACATACAACACTCTTTTGTTGTTTGACTTAGATTCATCCTCACTAAGTGCCATCACTTCAAGCAGGAAGTGTTGGCAGCCATCATGAGACGCTTCTTCAGCCGATTCTCAGAAAAAACGTTAACAAAAGAAAAGGGGAAATGGTAGGAATTGTAGGAATACCCTAACCCCTTAGCGCTGATTGTGGTGTCCCAGAGGGATCGGCAGGAAAAAAAAGATTTTTTTTATTATCCTGCAGAAAATCACTGCGAATCCGCAGGTCCAGTAAAAATGTAAAAGAAAAACAAGTGCGGGCTCCAGCTATGGTTTTGATATGAGCTCCTCAGGTCGAACAGGTCCTAGAGACATTTGAAAACAAACAGGAAGGGGTGCACGGTCTCCCTCCGTAGGATCTTTGAGCCCCGGGGACCACCACCTCCCGGGGTCTAATTTTCAATAATGGAGAGGGGAAACGCGGACCCCCCTCCTTGGTTACTATAAGCCCCGAGGACCACCACCTCTCAGAGGCTTTGTTTTTGATAAAGGAGTTGAACAATGGGGACCCCCATCCTGGGCTTGTAGAAGAGCCAGGGACCAGACCCTCCCCAGGGCAATAAACACTTTTTGCAAGGGGCAAATGGGTCCCCCATAGAGACCACAGCCTCCCTGGGGGCCTAAAAAATAAATACTGCAGGGACAGGACTGCGCAGTCCCTCTTCCAGGCCATTTACAATTCCATGGACCATAACTTCCTTGGGGCAGGCCCGTGTAGAAGAAAGGAGGGGCCTGGAGCCAATGTTGGCCCTGGGAGCGCCACTTATTACCTGGGGTGTCCCCCCTAAGGACATAGCTGTTTGTTCTGACTTGGTGGGAGCTTTAACAGCTCCCACCAAGTCAGATCAAACATGAACTTTACTCTCAGCAAGCACTCCCTCTTGCTAAGGGAAGAGTTTTTGTCTGTTCCGTTGCCCACTGTAAAGTGGGCAGGGAAACAGATGAAAACATTGCTTTTACAGACAAGTAGATGTATGTTTAGCAGCTCCCTAGATGTGAAAGCAATGCTGGCTCCCTCATGAAGTGGGGAGTTGGCTGGGACTGTGGGGGTCTTGAGGTTCCCCCCCATGTTCCCCATGCTGCACTCTGGGTGCCCTTGGGGGGCAGCTAAGAGGCATGGCTGGGCTGTGGGGAATGCTGTCCCCAGAGCCGAAATTGGCCTATGGAGGGTGGCCACACAGCTCTCCTCCCCCATTGAGATAAGGCCAGGCCCCAGTGGATGGGTGCCCTGTGCCCGTATGTGGCCCGGGTGGGGGCTCTCTGGCCCCTTCCCACTTTAATGAATGCATTTGACCCTAAACAATTTATAGAATTTCCTCAATGTTATATTTTAAAGCCATGTTAATTTTCTTAATTTGTATGCTCTTCTTGTGTTTTTAGTTCTCAAAAAGTTACTGAGGAGTCTAAACCACAAACCAATGACAAGGGGGGCCGCAAATGCATCTGCAGTCTCCCGTGAGTGGTGTGCGCCGGTGCGGGTAACAGCAAGCAATAGGCCGGAAGTTAGTCCGGAATGATTCCAAGAGGTCTTTTTTGGTGTGCGTGCGCTCGTGAGCCGGTGCGGGTAACAGCAAGCCATAGGCTGGAAGTCAGTCCGGAGCGATTCCAAGGGGTCTTTTTTCCTAGCCTAGCGAATGTGCGCTGCCTAGGCCTGACCTAAAAAGGAACATTTCTCACAGAGCGTAGAATTAGCACAGTTTAGCTGAGGCAGAATACTACAGTAAAATTCATTCAATTCACAGAACACTGCACCATGCCACCACTCTCTGTGCTCCGCTCCTAACACTTCATAGTACTGTGCATGGTCACCTTATACCACAATAAAGCAAGATATTTTTGACTGGCTATAAGAAAAGACTTGGTTAGAATGAAAACTCATAACTTCTCAAACGTTGCAGTAGTTTGAATTATTCTGCATGCATGCATGAAAGACTGTTTGAAGGTAATGTTTTTTACACTAGATCACAGTAACGTTCACGTTATACTCCACCACACCTTGCAAAGCCTCATAATAGATCATGCTCCACCACACTTCATCCCAGTCAGTCACAATCATTTGAAACAGCCATGAAAATATTCACATATGAGCACTTTCAGACATGTGGTTCAGACATAGTGGATGCACTGAAAGTCAGGGCCCTGTTGCTTTATTGCTGCTCAACCGGTGCAACATGAGAACTAGTCTAAAGTTCTATTTGTATAAGGCTTAAAGTCATCCGCCATTTAATAGTCAGTGCCATGTTTCTACAGCGTAATCTTTTTGCGTAGGTCTGGCCTTCCTGAAAGCTATAGTTGTCTCGACAGACCATAGCTGTAAATCGTACATAATATACATACAGCTAGGGGATTTTGGTCTGCAGACTTCATCCTTTGGTCTGTTGAATTGTCATTCTTATTTTGATTCCACCCTCCACAGTATACATTATGGACAAGAGGGTTAGACCTCCTTTCAATTTGAGCGATTGCAGAAAGCTTGTGCATATTGTTCATATATACTTGAAAATTGATCTTTTTTCTTCAAGACAAAGCTCAAAGTGTGCTTTTTAATTTTATTTCCGTATGGTATATTAAAAATTGGCTATTTATTTCTCCATTTTAAGTCACTATTATAAAGTTTTTAAGATACACAGTGATATTGTATCAGCCTGCAATATTAGTGCTCGGTAGGGTGATGATTTATTCTCTTCACCTTCATTAAAATATAATGTCATCATGGTTGGCCAATTGAAAGCCTTCACTCTGTACAAGTTTATTAAGAGAGTCAAGACATTGAATGTCTTTTTTTATTTAAACATTTTTAGGTCTCGTAGAGAGACCTATTACTGTTAAACCAGAAAATTACCTAACCAGGCGGATTTCTAACAGTTCACGTGAATCACGTGACCTAACAAGCACGAGCATTTCCCCACATGAAAGGCATCAGCCTCCCTCCCCTAATTATTCACTTCACTTTTCACGCCCGCAGGCCGTGACTCGCATTTCTAATCCCCCCTGCATCAGCCTCCCACAGGCTTCCCTCCCCATGACTTCAAAGGCTCCCCCAGCGTGTGCTCGGCCGGCCTCTGGTATTTCTCCTCCCCTAATTATTCACTTCACTTCGGCCGCCAGGCCGTGACTCACTCGCATTTCTCCTCCCACCAGCCCATCTCAGCCTGCCCAGCTGTCTCTCCCTACCCCTTAACCCTGCCCCCACCACCTCTCGATATTGCTGCTTGTTTTATATTTAATTCAGTTTCCCTGTCTGCACTCACTTGTTTTTTTATCGCGATTCCCGTCCGTCCGGGCTCTTTCCTGCTCCTTTTTCACCCCGCGTTTTATAGTGTTTTGTTTCACAGCAGTTACAGGGCCTACTCCAGCTGAATGTCTTTCCCCGTCCCGACCTGCCAGTCACAGCCCTGACTCATCTGTTAGAGGGGTAATAGGGGCGAGCAGCCGGGTCCTAGCTGGGGCACATTCCCAGCAGAGACCGAGAGGCCTTCACAAATCCAGGTGGCGAAGCGAGAAAGTCAGCTAGTCATAAACATTCGTGAGGTACAGAACCCCGAGCCCCCAAGGCACCGAGGTCTGCAATCAACTGAGCGAGGTTTGAGCGAACTCTCAGCAGAAGCCTAACTCTTAAACCTTCCCAGCACCCAGCCATTTGAAGTGCGCAGCGTCGAGGTGCACAGCTTTGAAAGTGCATTTGATGTGGAAACACTCGACATTAACCCCGACAACCTGATGCCTTCGGATAGAGCATTGGGACATTTTTAAGAAGGAAATGCCTTCAGATAGAGCAGTCACAATCAGACGTGCCAACATTTTAGTACAGGGAAGTGGGAGATTTTGACATAGAAATAGGGAGAATATAATTTCCCTATTGACTTCTATTGAACAATAAGCAATTTCAGGTGGGAGATAGTTAAAAGAAAGGCATTTTTGGCTTGAAGAATCGTGAGTCTCCTGCCTAAATCGGGTCTATTGGCATGTCTGGTCGCAATGCAGTTTTGCATAATAATTGTAATGTCCCCCTGCTGTCCATCTGATGTTGTTTTTTTGTGTTACCCTCCTATTCAAGACAATTTATTGAGGCGCATATGGCTGCACAGTTGGCTCTCGCCGTACATTGAATCCATTTTACCATAAACAAGTACCTGCGATGCGGCTAATGAACTTCTCTGCAGGCTATTGGATTTCAAATTTTTTTTCTTCATTATCCCGACTTTTTCTTTATTTTTCCTTTCCACAAAAAATCATTTTATTATGAAGTCACATATCAAATAATTTTTTTTTCAGACCAAGTGAAGGTAGCATTTCAAGAAAGAACGACACAGTGCAGTCACGATGCAGGCAAACGCTTGCCCTTTGGCAATAGTTACAATCCAGTGGCAACGGTGCCAGAAGTGAAACTTGTGTAAGCTACCGCAGTCACTGATGTGTCAGCTTACTCCTGCATATATAATACTACAGTTACATGTTTCGAAACTGAAATAATTCGAAAAAATAGACCTTTTGGTCAGAAAAGCCACTGATGTTTTTAAATAACTCTGTACTGCACTTACTTCTGGCACTATGTTTAACCTTAACCAGCAGAGCTACCTTTGCATCTAGAGTTTCCAATTGCTGTTTGGTTCACATTTCTTAATTTTTTTTCATTTCTCAGCACGACATAATATCAATTTGAACTGCAACATGTTAGGAATCAGCAATATGTTCCTTAACGTAGTGAACACACACTGCATCAATTATCCCTACTAACAAAATCCTAATCAGTGTTAGGAGCCAGACTCACTGCCCGAGGCCTTTAACTTCATTTTAGCCACAGATTCCATATCGATCCCAGAGGCTTCATTTCCTCTTAGAATATTGTTTTTCCTTCCATAGTGTGACCACATGCAGGTTTCCCCCCACACACCCTCTCACCCACACCCCCCTCACACCCCCCTCACCCTCACACGCCCTCACCCTCACCCCCCTCACCCTCACACCCCCCTCACCCTCACACACCCCCTTACCCCCACACCTCCTCACACCCCCACAAAACCTCACCCTCACACACCCACACCCCCTCACCCTCACACACCCTCACACAAACCCTCAGAACCCCCACACCCCCTCACCCTCACACACCACCTCACCCTCACCCACCCTCACCCTCATACCCCTTCACGCCCCCTCTCACGATCACCCCCCTCTCACCCTCACACACCATCACACACCCTCTCACCCCCTCACCCTCACACCCCCTCACACCCCCTCACACACCCTCACCCACCCTCTCACCCTCACTCACACCCTCACACCCCCCCTCACCCTCCCACCACCTCATCCTCACCCTCACACCCCCTCACCCTCACACCACCTCATCCTCACCCTCACACCCCCTCACACCCTCACACCCCCACACCCCCTCACAAACCCACACTCCCTCAGCCCCTCACACACCCCCTCACACCCTACCCCCACACCCCCTCACCCTCACACCCCTCACCCCCTCACCTTCACAACGTTCTCACCCTCACACACCCTCACCCACCCCCGCTCACCCTCACCCCCGCTCACCCTCACCCCCACTCACCCTCACGCACCCTCATTCAACCTCACACCCTCACACACCCTCTCACACCCTCACACACCCTTACCCTCACACCCTCACCCCCCTCACCCTCACACACCCTCACCCGCACACACCCTCACCCTCACACACCCTCACTGACCCTCACACCCTCACCCTCACACCCCCTCACCCTCCCAACTCTCTCACATAGCATAACAAAACACAACAAAGCATAGCATAACAAAACAAAGCTTAGCATAGCATAACAAAACATAGCATAACAAAGCATAGCATAACAAAGCATAGCATAACAAAACATAGCATAACAAAACAAAGCATAGCATAATAAAACACAACAAAACATAGCATAGCATAACAAAGCATAGCAGAGCAAAACATAGCATAGCATAACAAAACATAGTATAGCATAACAAAGCATAGCATAGCAAAACCTAGCATAGCATAACAAAACATCGCATAACAAAGCATAGCCTAACAAAACACAACAAAACATAGCATAGCATAACAAAACACAACAAAACATAGCATAGCATAACAAAACAAGGCATAGCAGAGCATAACAAAACAAAGCATAAGATAGCATATCAAAACAAAGCATAGCAAAACAAAACATAGCATAGCATAACAAAGCATAGCATAACAAAACATAGCATAACAAAACAAAGCAAAACACAACAAACCATAGCATAACAAAACATAGCATAACAAAACATGGCAAAACACAACAAACCATAGTATAACAAAACTTAGCATACATAACAAAATATAGCATAGCAAAACATAGCCTACCGTAACAAAACACAACACAACATAGCATAACAAAACACAACACAACATAGCATAACAAAATAAAGCTTAGCATAGCATAACAAAACATAGCATAGCATAATAAAACACAACAAAACATAGCAGAGCATAACAAAGCATAGCTGAATGGAAAAGAGCAGTGGTGAACCCTATCCGCAAGAATGCGGTTTTCCCATGGACGGAGCTTTCCAACCTCCGCCCTATCTCCCTTCTGCCTTACTACAGCAAGATGGTCGAGAAACATGTTAATGCACACCTGTCCAACTACATCGAGGCAGCGGGCGGCCTAGACCACTCGCAATCTGGTTTTAGGCCCAACCATAGCACCGAATCAGCCCTCTTGTCAGTGACAGGTAACATCAGAATGTCACTTGACAGAGGGAGCTCAGTGATTCTGGTGCTATTGGATTTGTCCGCTGCCTTCGACACGGTGTCGCACAAAATCCTTCTCGACCGTCTGAAGGGAGTAGGAGTAAAGGGAACCGCTCTTGCGTGGCTGGAAAGCTTTCTTGAAGACAGACAACAAGGTGTTAAACTAGGCTCCCATAAATCTGTCTGCAGGAAGCTTACCAAGGGTGTGCCACAGGGCTCATGTCTGAGCCCCACGTTATTTAACGTATATGTGGCCCCCTTAGCAGAGATTATAAGATCGTACGGGTTCTCACCAATCTCTTATGCTGACGATACTCAGCTGCTTTTTCCTTTTCAAACCATTACACCTGCAGTCATGCAATCTTTCCAAGACGGCATGAGAGCGGTGGCAGGCTGGATGGCCCAAAACTTCCTCCAATGCAACGTGGCCAAAACGGAGGTCATGTTGTTTGGTGGGGCCACCCTGCTCTGGTCCCCGGAATGGTGGCCAACTGAGCTTGGACCTGTCCCAGCGCCCAAACAAACCATCAAAAACCTGGGGGTACGCCTAGACCAAACTCTGATTATGAAAGATCACGTCAGCCAGGTCACGGGAACGTGTTTCCGTACAATTGGTCTTTTACGGCGTATCTTCCCTTTCCTACCAAACATCTATAGGAAAACGCTGGTTCAGGCACTAGTCCTCGGACGGGTTGACTATTGTAACAGCCTACTCATTTCCGCCAACCAGGAACAACTGCGCAGACTGCAGGTGGTGCAGAACACCGCGGCAAGACTCATCCTGAATGCCCCTCCCCGCACCCCCTCCCGTCCTCTTCTTTCCCACCTTCACTGGCTTCCAGTGCAACAGCGGGTAAATTTTAAACTCTGCTGCATCATGCATAAATGCATCTATGGGTCTGGTCCCAAATATCTGAAAGATATTTTCTTTCCCTACCTTCCCGGACGCACTCTACGCTCCAGCAACACTATGCTGCTATATGTACCTAAAGTCACCAGAGCGAGACAGGGTGGTCGAGCCCCCTCCCTTAAAGGTCCCTTGCTGTGGAATTCCCTCCCTCCCCAGCTAAGACAAACTCCCAACCTTGTTAACTTTAGGAAGAAACTAAAAACGTACTTGTTTATACAAGACTAACTTAGCCTTCCCTCTGTCACTCCTCAACTATAGTTTGTTTATCTCATACAGAAGCCAGGCGCGGAGATACCCCTTCGGGGCTGATTCAGGCGCGATACAAGACTATAAATAAATAAATAAATAAATAGCAGAGCAAAACAGAATAGCATAAAAAACATAGCATAGCAAAACACAACAAAACTTAGCATAGCATAACAAAACAAAGCATAACAAAACAAAGCATAGCATAGCATAACAAAACATAGCATAGCATAGCAAAACATAGCGTAACAAAACATAGCATAACATAACAAAACATAGCATAACAAAACACATAGCAAAACAAAACACAACAAAACAGCATAGCTTAACAAAACACAACAAAACATAGCATGGCTTAACAAACATTACAAAACATATAATAGCATAGCAAAGCACAGCATACCAAACACAGCAAAACATAGCATAGCATAACAAAACATAGCATAGCAAAACAAAGCATAGCATAATAAAACACAACAAAGCATAGCATAGCATACCAAAACATAGCATAACAAAGCATAGCAGAGCAAAACATAGCATAGCATAACAAAACATAGCATAGCATAACAAAGCCTAGCCTAGCAAAACACAACAAAACATAGCATAGCATAACAAAACACAACAAAACATAGCATAGCATAACAAAACAAAGCATAGGATAGCAAAACTAAACATAGCATAGCATAACAAAACAAAGCATAGGATAGCAAAACAAAACATAGCATAGCATAACAAAACATAGCATAACATAACAAAACATAGCATAACAAAACACAACAAAACAGCATAGCCTAACAAAACAAAACATAGCATGGCTGAACAAAACATAGCATAGCATAATATAGCATAGCAGAGCAAAAGATAGCATAGCATAACAAAGCATAGCATAGCATAACAAAACATAGCATAGCATAACATAGCATAGCATAGCAAAACATAGCATAGCATAGCATAACAAAACATAGCATAGCATAACAAAACAGCTTAGCAAAGCATAACAAAACAAAACATAGGATATCAAAACAAAACATAGCATAGCATACAGCATCACTCAGCACCACCACAGCATCACTCAGTGGCACCATAACATCACTGAGCTCCACCACAGCATCAATCTGTGCAACCATTCAACAACAACTGGTTCAAATATGTTATCTCAATGTTTCAAGCTTAATTACAAATGTAACAAAAAGACGTTAATATTTGACATATGTTCTTGGATTTTCGTCACAATAAAATACACTGAACATAATCTTCACAACTGTTATTTACAAACGTTTAATCTATTGCCATTATAAATTACAATAACTTTTAATTAAGTATTAATTATTAAAAAAATTAAAACCATTGTTATTTGTAATATCAATACATGTAAGTCACGTAAATACAACACATATTGCATTACAAATGCTATAGGTGTCACATTTGCGAAAGTTATAACTATTGGCATGGTAAATGACAAAGCTATTAATTTCGCTATTTTCAAAAACAAAACCTAAATAAAAAATGTGTCATTTACAAGACCAATAGCTCAAACTTTCCTAATACGAGACCTATTGCATTGCAAATGCTTGTTATTGAAGCACTAGCTGTACCCGGCCACGCGTTGCTGTGGCTCAGTCTGGTTAAATAGAAGGGAAAGAAAAGAGTAAGTGCAGGTTTCTAATACATTTGATTTCACAATGCTTGTGGGTATACAATATGTTTTTGTCCATCCTAATATATGTAAACTATTGTCTATATGCGTCCCTTGTATTTGTTGCACAGCAACCAAATCGATAGGGTCTGTTCGGGTTGCAAAGTGAACCAACTCCTCCCCCTCCCTCCACCTGCTTTCCGGTCTGCCATCCTGACACCAACTGTCCATCCTGATATATGTAGACTATTGTCTATATGCGTCCTTTGTATTTGTTGCGTAGCAACCAAAACGATAGGGCCTGTTCGGCCTTTCGATTAAAAACATGCACGTATTGGACACGCACATATTCGAAACCAAAGTTGTGTATATATAAATCTGCGCTAATGTTGCAAAGTGAACCAACTCCTTTCCTCTCCCTCCACCCACTTCCCGGTCTGCCATCCTGACACCAACTGTCTATCCTAATATATATAGACTATTGTCTCTATGCATCCTTTCTTAATGTTGCCAAGTGAACCAACTCCTCCCCCCTCCCTCCATCCACTTACCGGTCTGCCATCCTGACACCAACTGTCCATCCTAATATATGTAGACTATTGTCTCTATGCATCTATTGTAGTTGTTGCGCAGCAACCCAATCAATAGGGTCTGTTCGTCTTTTAGATTAAAAATACGCGCGTATTTGACACACACGTATTCTAATCCAATGTTGTGTATATATAAACACACGCTTATTCTAAGTCAACGTTGAGTCACAATTTCAAATCAATCGTTGACGAACTTTGGTAGATTTAAGATTTTTATCAAACGCACATTGACATTTAATGTGCCTGTTTGTGCTTTCGATTAAAAACACGTGCGTATTCAACACGCGAGTATTCAAATCCAACGTTATGTAAAACACTCACATAATCGAATGCAAAGTTGTGTCAAAATTTCAAATCAATCGGTGAAGAACTTTCGTAGATTTAAGATTTTTATCAAACGCACATTGACATTTTTATGTGTCTGTTTGTGCTAGCGATTAAAACACGCGCATATTCGATACGTGCGTATTCTAATCCAACGTTGTATATATAAAAACACTCCCGTATTCGAATGCAACGTTGTGTCAAAATTTCAAAGCAATCGGGGAAGAACTTTCGGAGATTTGATATTTTGAACAAACGAACAGTTGCATTTTTATTTATATAGATAGATATAGTGGCTACATTTAGGCTACGGTCTATATTCTCTTCTTTTCCTTTTTTTGTGGCATAAACTTGCAATAAAAAAGGTTAAATAATTTTATTAATTGGCCCACCATAACAAGGTCGGACCTATTGACTTTGTCAATGACTGTTTTGATTTTGGACCAATGCCTCCTGACTCACGTGTTTTCTGAACTTCGCTGTTTCTTCAGAAAGAACAAATCTATTAATTGCACTTATGGACATTGTGCAACATCCTAAATATGATGACGTAAGGAACAGAAAAGGGAAGGAGATGCACAGGATGAGTTTGAGAGGAGCCACAGCCACGGGCAGGAAATCACAAACTCATTTCTATGGAAACAGCAAGTGGAATCGAGCAAAACAAGCATTGACTAGTTAGTTATGCAATAGCGGGTGAAGCAGCATGGATATGTTATGCAGTAACGTAACGCTTTGTTCGCTACTTTTACACACAAAAAATAATTTTAGTAAGGGAGTGCAAAATAACTGAGAATTTGGTAGTTGTGGTATATAGGAAACTATAGTTGTTTTTATATTTTTTTGCGAAACACCTCTATAAAAGCTGGTTTAAAAAAAACTATGGCCATGTTACGTAACTTTGTATTAGCACAAAAAATAAAATAACAGTGCCAATCCATTTGGAACATATTTGCTGTTTGTATGAAACTAAATAGAAAAAAATTAAACTGTCCAATAATTCAAGCAAACTGGTTTGATAACTTTTTTGTAGTTTACATATTAAAATGTGAATAAGATGCTCTTGCTCCACTTTTTAAATGTGAAATATAGATATGTGTTTGAGTAAAAATCAAGGTTTAATTTTTCATTGCATAAGTTGTACAAATAGTTCAAATATTTTCCACAACACTATTTTTGAACGTTTAGGATTTCTTTGTTAAAATGTCTATAACTCACATGAAATGATTTGTAAACTCCAATGCAGATTTTCCTCTGATACGTGGTTTAATGGAAACATCATTTGCTTCGTTCCGTATTACAAGAGTAGCAACAAGCTCTGGCAAAGCTCATAAGTCTCATCTACGAGAGAGCTATTGACTTTCTCAATTCTTTCAGCCATGTTGTAGAACAGCACGGCTGCTGTGCAGCATGGTTGGAAGTTAGGCAAAAAACAGTTATGATGTGGCCAGCGCTTACCGCAAGGGGCAGTGATCTGTTTTCTTAGTATGGAATTATTTGGAAATAAAAAGTTTAATTATCTCATGTGCGAGTTAAAGATCGCAGGTTTTGCCCTACATGAAGACAGCACCAAAAAGGCCATGCTGAGCAGGGAATGAAGTGCTGTTTGCATTTTAGAAGCATCTTGACATACACTGGAGCAATTTCTGGGTCCTTTTTTTTTGAAGGGATAGGAGTGGGCAAGCAATGAAGAGTGAGAGGGTGAGGGTGGGGTGGACGGGGCAAGCAAAAGCAAGGAAGTCTAGACCGGACAAGCAACAATGCAGGAGGAGTGTGGGAGGCTGGGCAAGCAACAATGCGGGAGGTGGAGAAAGCATCTAAAAGTGAAAAAAGTACCTCTAAAGCTGGTGAGCAGTGTAAGGACACCGGGCAAGGGAAGCAGTACTTGAGCAACACTCCAGAGAAGGGAGAAACACACTGAGTGGAAATAAAGCTGGCACTTGCTGATGAAAGAGAAGTAAGGACTTGAGAGTAACGATGAAACCAACTAATAGTAAGCAATGGGCAGGCTGTAAGTCCACTAAGTAAATCAAATGTCTAGCAAGAGATAGTGCATGCACGGTCCCAGGCAAGACCTAAAGTATAAGGTGTGCGGGAAGGAGTCTTGGAGGGGCAAACCCTAAAAGAGGTAAAGGTGCCCACCAAACATACTGAAGGCCATAAAACAACCTATAATGCCCAGAAAACATTGGTATCCTGCATGAGGGAAACCAGCCTTCATCTTGAAACCGTTAACATACAGGACATTTACCACATTGGTAAGTACCACACAGGTAAGTATTTGTACCTTTACATTACAGTACTTTACCACTAGATAATTTTTTTTTTTTCAAATAACATTTTTATTGTTATTTAAACAAAGTTATTTTAGAGTTTAGGGCTGGGTAAAGGTAAAGAGAGGCAAGGGTGACTTTAGGGTTTAGGGCTGGGTAGATATAAAGGAAGGTGAACGTGACTTGAAGGTTCAACAGAGGGCAACGCTATAATTTGGTGAGGGTGACTTAACTGGATGTTAAGATATGGTATGGCCTGTCATTGTACAGCATGGTATGTTATGATATGATATGGTATTGGTATTGGTATTTGTATTGGTATTGTATGGTATGATATGGTCTGTCATTTTATAGTATGGTACGATATGGGCTCCTATTATATGGTATGGTATGGTATGCTCTGTTATTGTATAGTATGGTATGATATGTTATGGGTTGTTATTGCATCGTATGATATGGAATCGTATTGCCTATTATTGTATAGTAGAGTATGGTTTGATATTGCATGACATGGTAGCGAATGGTCTGTACTGCATAGTATGGTATAGAGTGGTAATAATGGCCTCTTATTGTATAGTATATTATGGTCTGAGTATAGTATGACATGCTATTGTGGTGCACAACCTATAAACTGGTAACATAAAGCATACACATTCATTTAGGCAAGCGCCAATATCGCCAGTTGGTACAATTTAAAAACATGTAACTTATGTTGGCTTTCCCAAATGGGATGGAAAGCAGCATTACACAGAATGCGACCGAAAGGAGAAGGAGTCATAAACAAATCCACATTCAGTGAATTCTGCAACATGAAACATTATTAAAATGTAATATATTGTGCTGTGTGTTTTATGTGACTCGGCCAACATTGAAAGGAGAAAAACGGCTTAGAGGAAAAATCTGGAAATTAAACAAAGCGGGTCATTAGTATGGTGTGCCCCACATATGCCCGGGAAACGGGACTGCCCGCAATGCTTGCGGCGGTCTCGCACCTACAATTAGGATGCGCCCACCACACTGGGGGATGCATCCTGCATTTGTAACATTGCGTTGGGCGGTGCGGAAAGCAACTTGTGTCTTTCAATGCACAACGTGACAGGCACCATAGGTACCCCCATTAGCACCCCCCAGAATCCCCAATGTCAAAGTCTGCATGCCCAATGCCGCCACGGAAAGGCATGTCCCCGCCTGCATACTAATATGGTTGGCGGTGTCTACCAGACACAGCCACCATATTCCTGGGCTTTTCCGCCCGGTAGGTAATCGGGCGGATTGCCTGCTGGTGGAAAACTGGTGGACGGTCTTCCCATCCGCCGGCATCCCCCCGCCATGGTAGTATGGCGGAGGGAATTTATATGCGGGGGGTGGTTTTTGGCAGGCGGCTCGCCACCACCATACGGGCGGTGGTGATCGGCCAGCTATCTTAATGACCCCTAATAACTGAAGGGAGGGACAGTTTAAGACTAAAAAGCAAAAGCAAATAAGCTGAAAAGCAGCTAAAAACAAAACACAGTGGCATAAGAGCAGTAAAAAGAAGCAATACACAATCACAAAAAAGTACCACAATCCTAGAGCAAACAGCTTGGAGGAACACTAATTAAAAAATCAATCAGGGGGGGAATTTATATGTGGGCGGTGGTTTTTGGCAGGCGGCTCGCCACCACTATACGGGCGGTGGCGAGCCGCCTGTCATAATGTTTTTCATCATCATTTTTTTTTTTATCATCATTTTTTTTTTGTCTCACCAAACCTTTAATATGAGGAGGATGTGAAGTTTTTTTATTAAAAAAATTCCACCCATGCCTCTTCTAGATCAAAATTGCTCAACTGGGGAAGTTAAGCTGTAAGTATTTAGAGAACCACTTAAAGTGATGAAATGTTATTTATTTAAATTTCCCACATGTACTCCAAACATGTTTTTGCTATAGTGTCAACATATACAATTTGACCTGCATATGGAAATGCTGAATTAACTACTGCACACATTGCTGTGGTTATGGTCCATACACATGGCATTTCGTCTCCACCATAGGAGCTGCAACGAGAGATGAATAGGAAGATCCTCTTTTCTCCCTTGATTTCACCCACTGCTGAGATTGTGGTGGAATATGGAGCATGAAATCAATTTCTGTAATATCACCCTACGCTTATGGTGTTTTTTTGCACATAGATATTTTGGGGCACGATTTAACTTTTTTAAGCATTCTAGGACTTTGTTACATATCAGATTCTGCACCAACTGGAGTAGTCAACCATGCAGTCATGCATCCTATGTTTCAATATGTATGAAATATCTAAGCATTAACATTTACAAAAATATGGATACTCTTGTACACAATCATGCTAATATGCCTTGAATGTGAAGGTGACATGGTCCTGGAATATAATAATACAACGGTAAGAGTCATCCACATAACAGCAGCAGACAGGAGTTAAGGTGAAATAGGCCGTTTGTATGTCTATATCACAAATATATTCCACACCAACAGAGCAGCAACATAGTTTTCTAGTTTACTCTGAAGACTGAATCCCTGCACATGAAATCTCAAAATCTCCAATACATCTCTTTTGATCCAGTCAGATATTGTTTTGCCCAGCCATGTAAATTGACGCGCTCGGTGCAGACCCAGACAGTAGGCTCGTGGCTTGGAGAGATATATTGCATCTGCTTTGAAAAGAGGAGCCTGATAGTCTTGTAACAGTGCGGCTAATGAGTTGGGCAATGGAGTTTACTAATAAAACACTCCAACTAAGGTTCAAAGCTAAAGGGATTTTATTTCAATATGATAAACTGAAACAAAAACTATAGACCAGCCTTTTATTGTTATGCCCGAAATATAAATATAAACAAGCTTTGGCATTGAAAGCAGGTCTGGCATATAACTAAAAGTCCTTCTCCAGTCATGGATGAGTTTAGGCTCTCAAATAAGACAGCATACTTGCACTTAGTTACCCATGTTTGCACTAATACATTCATCCATTCATTCACCTGCTGACTCATTCTTGCATTCACTCACTTACCTATTTGAAACAAAACAGACACACAACTCAGCTAGCATGTGGAAAATGCATTAAAGAATAAAAGTAGAAAAAGAAACCTAGCAGGACCTAAGCTAGGCAGGTACATACTTACAATGCAGAAATACAATCTAACATAGTATCAAACAGCCATCTTGCAATAGTATTGCACATTGTGTATCATTGCTTCCACATCAAGAAGGAACAATTGGCCATCTTGGAGTGAAAAAAGACAGAAACTCTATGCACAATATAACTCGTAGATAAACACTCAGTAGTCATCACACTGGGCAGCCATCTTCGAATGCTAAAGTGTACAATGTATCAATGGGGTAGTGATACACTGTGGCCAACCTAATGCTTTTAAACATGGTGGATTTCGCTGATGGTAAAACTATGATACAGTGCATATAGTACAATTCCAAGATGGTCAATCTGTTTGGAAATGGTGGCCACAAAGGAAGCAGTAAGTGCATGGAACAGTAGGACTGTCTGTGGAGCTACAGGATGCTAAAAACATAGGAGAAGAAGGAAATAAAGGAAAGGGAACCTATTAAAGGAAACATTAAAAACTAAGGGGCTCACCTAAAACCAAAAGCTGACTGATATGCACACTCATTTTAAGGAGCATGTACACATGTGATCAAGCAAAATTCCTTTACTCTCATGGCATTAGCCACAATGGCAGAAATGGACTAGTCAATTGCCCCTGCAGTACGTTTTTTCCGGGAATGAGTTTCAATGTGAAAGTCACTTGAACAGAAAGAAGAGAGCTCAACCAAATGCCTTGTATGCATGCATGTGTATAGGGTTTTGTTATTAAATGGGTTTGTTAGACACCTACACTTGCAGGTTTGCCGAAGTGTACCACAGTGCAAAATCTTCTATCCTCAAGGGTGGCAAAGAAAGCATCCAACATCAAACATCTTGCCTAGTGCTGTAACATGTGAGATTACTATGACAAAAACATGTCTTGCAGCTTGAACACAGTGTAATGACAATCCACCCTTAAAGGCCTACTGGCTTTAGCATATATCAGGCCTACTTCCTCTATCATAACCTAACATAATTTAGAGATCAGGCATGTAACCTTGCTCAATGACTTTTCACGTTAGCCAAATTAGTCCTGCTAAACTCTGTAAAAGCTTTAATATAAAGTAAAGATCTGTGAGATTTCCTGTAATGCTAGCTTTAATACAGTGTAAGGCAATCCATCCTTAATGGCCTACTGGCTTTAACATATGCTTTTCACAGTAATGAAGTCAGACTTACTGCCTTTGTGTAACTTTTCATAATAAACAGATCAGGCCTTTAGCATTGATCAATGGCTTGCCACCATAACCACCTTAGTCCTGCTGCTGTGTTAAGCATAAACATTCCCACAAGCAAAAAGTACAATACAAGGATTGATTTCCAGCCGAAGCAGATATTTGCTACCCAATCAAAATCTGTGCTCAAGGTAATCAATATTTAAGTGGGCCAAAGCTCCTATCTCAGTAGTGGTTCTTAAAGCTCTTTCTTGTTGATCACTTAAGGCCAGGCGACAGCTGGACTATCAAGGCAGACCTAAAAACGGTGGCTTATGTTTATTTTTTGCTGCATCAGGACTCAGCATATTTGATCTTCTTGCATGCTTATTAATCGAATGTAGTAAACAAATAAGTAGAGAAAAGAACTAAAATATTGTATAATTCTTGAGTACGAGGCGAAAATCAAGGATCCCATCTTCTCCTTACATGCAGTGCTGTCAGTCTTTCACCAACCCCTGATATTGATGCACAGCTATTCCAGAGGCTTCCATGTAGCTTACACTTGGTTGTTATACATTAGACAAAGCCGCGCCTGACATACATTTTAAGGATATTGCGAGCCATTGAGATGATCTGTAACCATATAAAGGAATAAGGCTGAAGGTTGAGTTCCTTTATATGACATGTAATATAATTTAAAAGTATGGCAGAGGGTATTTCTATTCCTTATAATACATTGACATACCTTCACCTTTTATCCACACTAATTAAGTGCTTGGTGCCTTGCTCTTTTACATGAAAGAGATGGTATGGCTCGGATATGAAGACTATAAGCAAAATCTTAAATGCAAAATGAAATACACCAAGTATTTGTTGCAGAGATTCTAGAATCAGTCCAAGGTAAGTCATATTACTAAATGTTGTGACTCGGAATGTGGAAAAACATGAGAGATATTATTTACTTTAAAAATCTATAGCAGTCAAAACATAAACTTATCATAATTATCTAGGGGCACATTAAGATGGCGGGCGGACAAAGTTCGTCCGCCATCCCGACGCAAAAAGGGACCGCCATCCATAAGGGCGGGGGCCCCGCGGGGGACAATGGGATACGCCCGCCACAGTGGCGGGCGCACCAGCATTCCTGAAATTGTGGCGAGCGGTGCAGTCAGCACCGCCTGCCACAATGCCAGGAAGGTATGCTGTGCACTTCCATGCACAACATGGCAGGCACCTCGCAGTGCCTGCCATGTTGTGCATGGAACTGCTGGGGGGTACCATAGGTATCCCCCATGTGAACCCCCCACCCCCCAGATTCCCTGGGGGCCCGCTACGGGCCTCCAATGTTAAGAACCGCCTTCACATCCCAGCCTGCATAGTAATATGGATGGTGGTGTCTACCAGACACTGCCACCAGATAAATGGCGTAAAACCATTGGACGGTCTTCCCGTCTGCCGGGGTCCCCCCGCCATGGTAATGTGGCGTGGGGAAATCAGAGGCGGGCAGTGGTTTTTGGCGGATGGATCGGCGATCCGTCCGTTATCATAATGGACCCCTATGTTTCTGTTGATCACCACTCATTTTAGGAAAACAGATCAGAAGAAAGAAAAGCATGTTCTATGTTTTGATGTTTAAATAGCATCTGTCTGTAATTTTGTTATTAGGCCTATCTTTCGCCTGGGCTGTTCACTCTGGCAGGAGACATTAGGACACCGCATAATTTCACTATCACAGATATTGACTTACCAATTGGACTGCTAAGGGAAATTTGACATAGACATGTATTAGCCATTCACACGACTGAAAAGGATCTTGTTGCTAGTACTGCTCACCACCAAACAGAGTGAAGAGCTTCCATTGCAAGATAAAAAAACTGGCAGAGATGGATTATCACAGGTTACCTACATAAAGTAATGCAAATATTTCAATAGCACTGTACTGGGCACACACTAAAACTCTTAGAACAGGGTAATTTGCAAAGGTATCTCAGGGATAACGTGAATGATGAAACAATTGTGTTTCATGTTTCTGCACATTCAGGTACTGGCACATATATTTTATGAACTACATCAGAATATAACATAATAACAATATGTTTCCCTATGCGTACCACTCAAAGGAAATCCTTCTTACTCTGCACATTTCATTGAAGGCTGTTGTGTTCACTGGTTTGGACCTAAAGGCGCTCCATAAATAAATCTAAATGACATTAAAGCAAACTTTTTTTTTCTTTTAACACTACCATAGGGAAAACCTAATTTCCCTTCTCTCTGGTGCCAAAGCGGGAAGCCCGGAGCCATCTTATTTGCTGAAGCCAATGATGTTATCATGTCAACGAAGCAGATATTTCGATGCCATTCCGACACAATCATTTCACATCTCAGGCACCCCATTTTGCGTCACCTCAAGCAGCCTAACTAAGAAAGCCTGATGGGGTGTTTTGTGTTTAACATGGCTATTCTCTGCCTCTGTAAATTTAACAGCTCATGAAATCTCGCCAGTTTCTTTTAATGAGCTGATAACTACCCACTCGCAGGCAGGAATATAAAGCACATTCCTGAGGAGCTGATTGCTCCCAGACACTGATGCATCTCGAGGACACGATTCTTTAGCACGCTTCATGTATAGCAGAGATGTATGCAGTCTATGAGTTTTTTTAACGTTAGAACTTAAAAGGGGGAATGAGACAGGGTGGGGGCATTGGAGATTAGGGAGAGTTGGGAGAGGTAGGAGCAGCAGAAAAAGATGAGGAGGATAAGGGTGGAAAACAAAAGGTGACTTCTGAAATGTTTTGATGAAGTAAGTTAAAAAAAAGTATATAAGACCCCCTCTAAAAGAATAGGAGGGGAACAATTGTAACAAACGAGATAAAATAAAACAAACATTGCAAAAAGATCTGCGCAGTAAAAAAAAAACACAGGAAGTACCTAAAAATGCAGAATGTAGCAAACATAGAAAGTGGAATAAAGTGAGGAGAAATAAAGATATTTCTCCTTGTTATGCCTCCCCTTGGAAGGCGTAGCAACTTGACGCATTCCCAGGTCTCCCCTCATGGTAAATCTGGAAATGGGAGGATGCGTGGAGACACCTATGCTCCACCCATGGAACACCCGCATGGGGCAGAGTTAAGCAACGCAGCAACTTGTGCTGCCTTGCGTCACTCCAGATTTACCAAGCACCGCAGGGCCAAACAGGGCGGCCTTGTGTGGCTTGGTAAATCTGCCTTTAGTGGTGCGTTGCCTTTGCACTACCTTGTGCGACACAAAGGCAACTCAACCCTTTGATAAAGCTAGCCCCTAATATAGGCAATTCCAAATAGTGCAATTGCAGATCTTAAGCAGCTATCCAAGTAGTCACTGCTGAGGGTAGAACTTTGAATTTGAACGGATTCTGTAAGATGTCCACTGAAAGGACTTACTCCAAAGAAAGTGCTCTATTACCCACAGGGATCTTTAGGTCTGGGGGATTTTATAAAATGACAGGGATTTGTGAAAGAGGGTACATGTAAGCCACATCCATACATGCCAATCCTCCCCATTTAGTCAGGAGACTACTGATTTCAAAGGTAGTCTCCCGCCTCCCGATTCCTGTAGGCAAAAACCTAATTCCTCAGAGGGCTTCAGCCGACAGGGACCGGTCTTGTGTGACTCAGAGTATGCCCTGCCAGTAACCTGCTCCTGTAGGCCAGTGAACAACATTTTTTTCACGCTCTCTCTGCCTGTCATAATGCTTTCTCCATGCTCATGACAAGTAAAGAAAAGCGTATATTTACATTTCTTGTATCCGATCTTTCAGCAGCACTCTTGCAAGTCCTATACATGCCAAAAGACCTGATTCAGACCTCAGTAGAAGTCAATGGGAGAAATACGTCCTCCCGATTATTATTTTGAAATCTCCTATTTCCCTCTTCTAAAATATCGGTATGCATGCAAATCTGACTACAGGGGTTTCACTGAGAGAAAGGGCAATTCATGTGCTGAATCCTCGAGAACAGGGCAAGTGCTCATCTAAATTTAAGTCATGACCCCATTGACTAGCATTTGCCTCAGTTCACCTTCTGTATGTTGGTGCCTACTTATCTTAACCCCTTAATCTCTCACGGCAGCTGTAAGGTGCTGTAAGCATGTCTCTAGGGTTCCATGTTAAAATATCGATTGCAAATATATAGTTGAAAAAAATCTCGATGTAAAAATCTCAATTACAAAAATACTGAATTCCTAAACTTAAACAGGTAAGTACAATAATATCGTCTCAAAAATATCGATGTAAAAAATATCGACTTTAAAAAATTACATAAATTAAAATGAATTAATTAAAAAATATTAATATTATTAACAAAATAAATTAAATTAAATATATATATAAACTAATTATAACAAATTAACTTAATTTATTAAATATAAACACAACAAATATTTACATATACATATATTTACTTAAATACATTTTATTAACTGTTATCTTTATTTAATTATAGCATTTTTTAATTATATAAAAATAAAACAAACACCTATAAATATTGTAAAATAAAGTATTCTATATTTAATTAACACATTAAACTATATAACAAAAATAATAGATACATTTAATAACAAAATAAAAACATTAGTAGTTAAAATGTTGGATAGCGAAGGGGTAAAATTACTATTCCCACTCCATTGACTGCAACAGTAAAATAAGGGCTGGATAGCGTAAGGTTAAAAATGACTGTTCCCACTCCAATGAGTGCAACAGTAGGGAAACGCTGGATAGCGGAGGGGTAAAATTTACTATTCCCACTCCAGAGAGTGCAACAGTAGGGAAAGCGTTGGATAGCGTAGGGGTAAAAATTTCTATTCCCACTCCAGTGAATGCAACAGTAGGGAAAGCGCTGGATAGCGTAGGGGTAACAATTACTATTCCCACTCCAGTGAGTGCAACAGTAGGGAAAGAGCTGGATAGCGTAGGGGTAAAAATTACTATTCTCACTCCAATGAGTGCAATAGTAGTGAAAGCGCTGTATAGCGGAGGGGTGCAAATTACTATTCCCACTCCAGTGAGTGCAACAGTAGGGAAAACGCTGGGTAGCGAAGGGGTAAAAATTACTATTCCCACTCTAGTGAGTGCAACAGTAGGGAAAGCGCTGGATAGCGGAGGGGAAAAATTTACTATTCTCACTCCAGTGAGTGCACCAGTAGGGAAAGCGCTGGATCCCAAAACAATCAAAAATAAAACCATCAACATTTTTTTCTAAATTTAATTTCCAATATTAACATAATTAATATATAAATTTAAATATATTATTAATAACAAAGATAATAAAAACATATTTACCCATTATTTAACACTATGAAATCCACAACACACCTACAATAAATTACGAAATTAGATTTAATGATTACTAATTAATTAAACAAAAAATTAACGTATTATTATTTATTAATTAAAAAATAAGAATTAATTACTTACTACCTTTCACACCATTTACACATATTAACACCAAAGCACACCCCTAACATTAATTACACAATTACAAATAATAATTACTAATTAATTGATGGTAATTAACTTTGGTAAGTATTTAATAATTATTCAATACATTTTTTTATTAATTACCACCCTTCGCACCATTTACACATATAAACACCACAGCACACACCTAAAATTAATTAAGCAATTAACCCAATTATTTATTAATTGACTAATTGAAATTATTTAATTACTAATTATTAAACTATTATTAATTAATCAATTAACAAATTAATTTTTCAATACATTTTATAAAATTAAATTAATTCCCACCCTATTCCCCTATAAACCCACAAACTGCTAAGGAACTAAAAACGCAGAATTAAACTTAAAATAAATTAATAACTAGTAAAACTCTAAAATATATGATAAAATAACAAACAATTCTCATTAAAAACACTAAAATACATACAATTATTAATAAATCGATATTTTCGTAAACTATATTTTTGTAAACAATATTTATTACAAGGAATTTTATGTAATTGATATTACCTGTCTGTCGATATTCTTGTCAACTATATTTTTGTTCTCGATATTTCTTCTCCACAATATTTTTGCGTCAATATTTCTGTCCCACGATATTTTTGCGGCAATATTTCTATTCTGCACCGTCTCTTGGCCTGAGCCTGCACATGCAAGAGTACAATTACTGGGAAAAACCTTAGATATGTGACTAACTATACTTGACAATTTTCCTTAAGCTGAGAGGCTTAAGTGGCAAATGGACAGTAGGAAATTCCAGGTGGTTGGAACCTTGTTGCTGCACAGCATGAATGATTGTCGTGCAAAGAGCAGGAAATGATCAAGTTCTCAGGCTTCTCAAGAAACGTCTTTGCAACATGCTCAACACAACTACACGCTTGCCATATCCTTGCTTGACTACCGCAGACAGTCTACACTGCTCGATCGCAGCACTTCTCCAGGGGCTACCTATCTTGCAGTTTAAGCTCAGAACATGGGTCAGTGCAGTGATTGAAAGTGCAGCACAGATTTATTACTCAAAATAGTGAAGAGAGAGACAGAAGCTACATTCAGACATAGCTATACACTGCACTCTGGATAGAAGGTGGGGTAATGCAAGACTAACATGGAGAACATGCAAGAAAGTAGAAGAAAAGAGGGGAAAACCTCATATGAGATGGGCAAATGGTACCATGAAGGGTAAGGCCAGAAAAGGCAATTGGGTTTAAATAAAGTGGCAATTGATAAAACTCAAAGAGTTCGATTAACTACAAGGGGATTATGTAAAGGCGAGAAAAAATGTTAGACAAAGTAAAATGAGTTTTGGAAGCAAAACTAGATGTCAGAAAAAGAGGGAAGTCGTGAAGTAGAGTGACTTTTTCACATTTAGAGGGAAACGAAACAACTAGTCAAAATTGAAATAGTATCGGGAAAAAGGAAGAGAAGGGGGCAAATAAAGTAAAGAGAGATGTCAACAGATGTACCTGAGCTAGAGAAAAAAACATAAAATAATGAGAGGTAGACTCTGAAATGTATAGAGGCAAATCCATTAAATAGCTATAGGAAGGAAAATAAGATATTGCAAATGGGTATAAAGAGAGAATTTTGAAAAATGCAAAAACTTGAATTGGTGTATAGAGAAATGCCCTATTACAAGTAATAAAATACACTTCTCGAGGCGAATGTCATGGCATTTACCAAAGGTGCATTTTGTGAAGCTGGTCAACACCCCTAAACACCCATCTTCACTTACTTCACATATTTAATAGAGTCAATATAGCAGTATGTGGATATTAATAGGAAGAGGTGCTTTGAATTCAGTATCTTTCCATTTCCAATTTGAGGTGGGGACTAAGGGGGTCATTAGGATGACGGGCGGACTTTAGCCGCCTGTCATCCTACCGGTGAAAGGTACTGCCCGCCATAAGGGCGGGGGTCCTGTGGCTAGCATTAGGATGCGCCCGCCACAGTGGCGGGCGCATCCAGTATTCCTACCATTGTGGCGGGCGGTGCATTCAGCACCGCCCGCCACAATGGCAGGAAGGCATTCTGTGCTCTTCCATGCACAGCATGGCAGGCACCAAGCGGTGCCTGCCATGCTGTGCATGGAACTGCTGGGGGGGTACCATAGGTACCCCCCATGTATACCCCCCACCCCCCTGGACTCCATGGGGGCCCACATCAGGCCCCCAAAACAGACTACGCATGCTAATATGGTGGCTGATAGACAGCGCCTCCATATAAACCCTTTTACGCCCTGGTCGCAAGGCAACCGGGGAGTAAAAGTGGCGGACAGTCTTTCCATCCGCCGCGTACCCCCCCAGCCATGTTAATATGGCCGGGGGTCTTTGCAGCAAGGATGGCGGGCGGATCGCCCCCGCCAGCCTGGCGGGGGCGATCCGCACGCCATCCCAATGGGGCCCTAAGGGTCCAGGCCTAAAGAAGAGAAGGCATTGAGGTTGAATATATGTAGTGAACACTACGTCAATGATTTCATATTTACAAAATATTTCATAAATCGATGAAGAATTTTACTTACTTGTCTGGCTATCTTAATCGTCCTGGATAAAGCAACATCAAAAACCATTTACTGAGTAGTTGAATACATGAAATAAAATGTTGAAAGAATCTGTTCAGAGATATGTTCGCGTTGTTCTCCTTTTTGTCTGTATGTGTAGCAAGAAGTTATTTGTTCGCCTTTTTCCTTGTATGCGTGTGAATTTGGTTCCTATGTAATTCAAAAGGCCTCTCTGACAATTCTGCAGAAACACTGGTGTGTGTAGATGATCTAAAACATGAACATTAATTTGAGTCATTCATTACCGTGGTTTCCCTTGCACGATGCTGACGTTTAAAGAAACTTTAGGTAAGCAGGCATTTATGCTGAAAAGTAGTACTCCCGCGTGGCACTTTTCAGTAGTATTTTCAGCAGCTGTCTGAAAAATGTATTTTTAAACATATTAACTAAAATCGTGCATGTCACTTTAGAGTGCATTGTTTTTCTCTCTTGTCTGTAAAAAACTCTATACAGAACTTGGATCTCCATGGTTTGCGTGCCTTTCTGTTTAACTATGCATATGGAAACGTTCTTAACCACATCTTTCCTTTTTTCAGCACTTCTTCATTTCCCCAGTTCCTATATTTTCAGCACAATACATGAACAACATGCAACCAAAGGAGGAAGAAAATCTACCCCTAAAACCCCTCGGTGTACAATTTGCATACAAGAGATAGTGCAAAGGGCAGCACAATTTAACCGACAGAACACCATAGCGTATTCATATAAATCCTGTCTAAAAGTTCATCCTCTAAATGTTGCCACAAAACATCTCAAACTCCCAGCAGATGTCATCAAAAAACAAATCAATATACTAGAACACCCATTGTTGAAGATTGTTAGAGATTCAGGCATGGCTATAATCTGGATGGCCCCTTTAATCGCTGCCATTCAGTGATGGTAGGACACACTAGGCCCATTCTACAAAGCTTCTATGAATAGCTCCATCTTACTGCTGACCTAGGTGTGACTTACATCTGAAGTTTAAGAATAAATGGGAGATGATCATGTAAAGAAACTTTGTCAATCAGGGGACAGTGTTTTACATTGCTCCAATGTGAGTAATATATATTTAGGGCCATATTTATGGCAAAGTAATGCAACACAGTGCAGCAAGTCACCTTGCTGCACTGTGTTACAGGGAAAGGGTAGGAATGAGCTTAATGAATTAGCCATATTTAAAAGAATATGAGCATTCCTGTCCAGGGCCGGACTGAGACCAGCAACCAGCCCTGGCAGGTTGCTTTTCCACCGGCCCTGGTAACGGGAGTGAAGCGGGTTGTTACCCGCAAAGCACTGCTACCGCTTTTCTTACAGAGGGCCGATTTTGCAGCGCTGCTACAAAATCGGCACTCTGTAAGAAAAGCGGCCCCCTGCGGCCACAAAACCGGCTCCCACCCCTCCAGCCCACCGGGGAAATGCCCGGTGGCCGCAAATGTCAGTCCGGCCCTGTTCCTGTCCTTGTCCCTGTGCCGGTGCTGTTTTGGCTGCCAAGCGCTAATGCTGGTACCCTTGCACCATGGTGCAAGGGTGCCAGCGTTGCAAGCAGGGTTGTTTTTTTTAATGCAGAAAGGATGACCTTTCGGCACAAAAATAATCTGGAGAGGCAGAATGCAGCACACATAGAAAGTGGAAGTAACGAGGAGAAATTAAGACCTAGGGAGGCATATCTTTTTGGCGCATTCCCATGTTTACCAGTTCTGGTAAATCTAAGGATGCATCAAAAACCATGGGAGTTGCATAGGAACACCCACACAACGCCTCCCTGACACAGAGTAAGACAATGCAGTGATTTAAACTGCATTGCTTTATCTGAGATTTATGAAGCCACTCAGGGCCATGCAAGGTCGCTTTGTGCGGCTTCATAAATCTCTGTTATTGAGTTGCATCACACTTGCACCACATTGCGTGATTGTATTCCACATTTATTGTATTCCGCATTTATAGAGCTCACTGTGACCCTACGGGTATCCTAGTGTTTGAACACGTGATGCAAGCGCAATGCGACAGGGCTCATAAATATAACTCTGAGATCTTGGCACAATCAGGTGCTTGCACTGGGTGGGAAACAACCTTTACAATGCAACTTTTACAACGCACTACCATTACAACAAAACTTTTACAACGCAACATCCATTACAACGCATACCATTACAACGTAACGATTACAACGCATAGCATTACAACATATAGTACCCTTACACTATCCAACACTTACCCTACTATTGCACCCCCTGGAGTTAGAATAGTAATTTTTACCCCTACACTATCCAACACTTACCCTACTATTGCACCCCCTGGAGTTAGAATAGTAATTTTTACCCCTACACTATCCAACACTTACCCTACTATTGCACCCCCCTGGAGTTAGAATAGTAATTTTTACCCCTACACTATCCAATACTTACCTTACATGCAATGTAATGTTATGCGTTGTAATGGTATGCATTGTAAAGGTAGCATGCAATGTAATGGAATGCGTTGTAAAGGTAGTTTTTAAAAATTTGTTGTAATGGCATGCGTTGTAATGGAATGCGTTCTAATGGATGTTGCGTTGTAAGAAATGCGTTGTAAAGGTATGCGTTGTAACGTCATACATCCGCACTGGGTTAGTGAATCATAGAGGCACTTTTAATGAAGGCTTATATTCCTCAACATAGCAACTTTATGATCAAAATAATTTATGCATCTAAGAATTGTTGTGTGAAAAGAACCACCAATAAAGATGTCACATGCTTGAAGCAAGGTAACATCTCGAGCCAGTCAAGGGTAAGTATCCCTTTCTAACTTTGATTACGCTCACTTTCCTTTCCAATTGCATGCAAGGTAAAAATGAAACTGGACTGGACTGAACCCAATGTTTAAACTCATGGCACCCATCTGATCTACTGGACTGCTAGAATTGAGGTTCCCAAATTACCTCTGGAACCTCCATTAGTGAAACATTTTAAAATTGCCAATAAATTAGTTATTCATTCTTTCTGTTATCAACTACATCCCTATATATGTCCTGTATGCCCCATAACTCAAAAGCTGTAATAGGGTGGCTGCATTTCCCTGGTCCATAATATTGTGCAGGTGCGCAGGTATCAACACAGACTTGGACAACTCAAATTGCAAATTCTAGAACATCCATGTTAAGGAACATATTTACAATGAGTTGGCGTAGGGCAGCCCCACAAGTCATTTTGATGTGCTGCCCTAGGCCAATTTGAAAGAACAGAAATGCACCATATTTACAAGATATGGTGCATTCGTGTACTGTCAGCCAGCGTTGGAGCAGAAATTGTAGCCTTGTGCCAATGCAGGCACCATTGCACCATAGTGCAAGGGTGTCTGTGTTGTTGGCATGATTGTTTTTGTGCAGGAAAGGGCATTGCCTTGGACAAAAACAATCATGAGAGACATTTACTTTTTCTATGTGTGCTGCAGGATGCAGCACACGTGGAAAGAGGAAAAAACAAGAAGAAATGTAAACATTTCTCCTCGTTATGCCTGCTCTGGGGAGGCGTATATTTTTGGTGCTGCTGCATATTCACGCTATATTGTAAATCAGGGGCAGTGTCAAAATCCATTAGTGTTGCATGGGAACACCCATGGCACGGTTTCCTGCAGCAATGTAAGGCAACGCAGCGACCTATGCTGCATGGTCTTACACCTTATCCACAAGGCCATGAAAAGCCATGCAGTGTGGCTTTACGTGGCCTTGTAGATATGGGCCTGCACTATGCCTCACCGGAGGTTCAAAAAAGGTGACTCTCCTGTGGTGCACAGGGTTTGGAAATATGCCCCTAAATCCCTACGTTGGCACAGTCACCATGTGATTAAAGTGTGGATTTGTGCAGTGTGCACTTGTTGGCTTAATTTTTATACAACAGTACGTTCTAAAGTACATACAATTAACCCAGAATATTTATAGAAAAATACGTACCTAATGTATATTTTCACAGGAGGTGCGCTGTATCTTGAAATGTAGATTTTTGAAGTGAATGCAATAGTAATTGGTCAGAAGAATACAAACCTGAGCCAACCTTGTGGGATTTGTTTACAACATCTGAAATAAAGAAGTGCTCTGATCATATGGTTAATATCAGCCTTAGATCACACTGACCTGTATCTCCTGTTAGTGCATCTATCTTTAACTGCATAAAGGGGCAGACTGTAAGAAAATAAACCTAACAGCATTGGCTAAAGACGGCAATTGCATTAAGGGTTCGGGGCACATTTCCCAGGAGATAGGCGGTTGAGTGCTCTGAAGTGTCACCAGAAGTCCAGGATGCATTACAAGCTTAATTGTGCCCATTTACGGGAGAGTTTTATTGTTTATTATCTTTGAAATCCATTTGTACTAAAAATTTCAGGGCAGTGAGAGACCTCAAGACCAGCTTTGCTGAACTCAAGGCTGGAGCATCAGAGGGAAACATTGGCAGTTCAAATAGTTCTTTAAGCTAAATAAATAGCTTCTGAGCTGGATACTATATCAGCAAAAATTCTGATTTCGTTTTTTCGACTTTTCCTTAGGCCAGAACTGTGGAATGTAAACTAAAGGGCTTAATTTGAGTTTGTCTGCCATGCTAGCGGTTCTCCTGCTCTATTTAAAGTGGGGGGACCCATATAATTTCTGACAACTGAGCCTCTTTTGACCAGCGGCCCAACTGAGAATAGTCTTATAGGCTGATGCCGAAGACTATACTATATTCTTAGAGTCTGACATAGCAGGCTCTACCGCCCATTAACAAGGGAGCAGGCCTTTAAATGCCGGTAGAGCCGTCTACAGAGGGCTTTAAGCCTATTACAACATTCAGCCCCTAGAGGGCAGAATGTTCTAATTTCTAAAACAAAGGCCTCACGGAGTGCGAGGGGGATGAAACCCCCCTGGGCTCTGTGAGACCTTTATTAAGGAATGTTGATGCTCTGTGCTTCGTTGGGCCATTAGAAACCTGAAGCACTCCACTGTTTTCATTGGTGTGCTCAACATTCCATTGTTTTAATAGTGGTTAAAGACCCTCAACTAGAGTTGTAGGACTGAGCAGTAGGCAAGGGCTTATAACGAGGGTGAGGGCCTTTAACATAAGGTATAACGTGAGCCAAAAGGGCTATAAGGCTATTAGAACATTACACCCACTAAGGATAGAATGTTCTAAATAAAAAAAGGGAAAACGGAAAGACAAACATTGGAATGTGGGAACAGAAGGCTTATACGAGCCATTATAAGCATAGAGCCACTCAATTGTATTCAGTGGAGCTCTCAACACTCCAATTTTCTAATGAATGTTAAATCGCCTGTTGTATAGGGGTTGGATTTTCCTATGTCATTTTTTCCTGATTGTGAACAGTAAATAGGATTAAGGGCCTCGTGTGTCATAAGAGCCATTATTTTTCCTTCTTTGGGAGGTAAAAACAAAATGTTGCTGTGCATGCGTATTGAACATGACACAATGCACAGCAAAGCTTCAGTGCCATTGCAGCCGCGCTGCTGAAGACACAGTGATCTCCACCTGGTTGGTGGAGCTCTCTAACTTTGGCAAGCTGTAAACCAGGGTAGTGGAGTACAAACCCTCCGTCACCTGGCAGAATGGATCACAGTCCATCAAACTTGAAATACACCCTTAAAATCTAATAGACAAAAAGTTACATAAACTAATCTTGTATCATTCTGCGATGGAAAGCATCATGACTAACTTATTTTTCTGTACTTGTTTATAACTGTCTTTTTTCTGATCTTCAGATTGATACCATGAGCCTGCCAGTTATGGTTTGATGTTCCACAACTCTTATATAGATAGACCTAAACTGAGTGTGTTAACAGTGGATCAATGATCTCTGTGGCAATCTAAGGCTTAATCTGCAGTCACTAATTGTCACACTCTTCTCTAATATCATCCTGAGCTCTTCAGTTCAATAATTGCTTTGTAACAGAAACTGAAACAACTCAGTAGGAGCTTTATCTTACAAATGGGAGCCAAACATTTTCAGTTTTGAAAAATCTCTTTATGGATTTATCACTGTCATTTCTTGGCTTTCCTGGTAGTCCACCATTTAAAATGGAGTAAAGAGTCCACCATTTAAAATGGAGTAAAGCTCCTCACCTGTGGAAGGCACCATTCTGCCTTCTATTCCCACTGTAGGCGCATAAGAGAAAGTTGAATTTAAAGATTGTATATCACCTAAATGAAATAAAGATAGTGATGTTACATTATGCCAATATTTTTATTCAAGTGTTTTATAATTTTTGGGAGAGTGTTTGGCAGTGCTTAATTTGTAAAAAAAAATAAAAATATTAAGACTCAGGGCTCTCGTCATGCCCCACTGCAGCTTGCGCCACATATTGCCCCAGCCATGCTGCCAATGGTAGTAACAACTCAACTGCAAACCATCACACTCCTACAAGTGAGACAATTTGGACTATTACAGACACCAAAGATATAAGAATGTTTCGGGCTGCAGGTAATAGTCATTTGTAATGTATACTGAATTAATAATTGACTGTTGTTGTGGTAATCTCATAAAGTGCCACCTAGTAGCAGATTGGCACATGTGCTGGTGTAGATAATTAAGTGCTGGTGCCGGGCACCGGAAACCACCAGCTCAAATTACGCACTGGTCTTAGCTGTTTACCCTTCTTCTGAAACCACACCCTGTCCAGAATTTCGAATAAATCCCTTTTCCTTGTAAGGCTTCTTTCCTCTTTTACACCTGATGTCTTATTTAATTTTATTTTTTAATATGCACTAGAGGCAAAATTAACCTTTAATCCATTCATCTTTCCCAGCTTAGGGAAAGTTATTGAGACACCACGTTCAAATTAAATAAGATGTTTGTTGATAAAATGGCCATCACAAGAATTGCAACTGTGGGATAAGGCCTTCATTGCTGTTCCCACCCAATGATATAACAATTTTTCACATGGTGACCGGATCGGTGAACTCACAGTATGTTAATAAAAATATCTACCCCCACCCACCACATCTTCATGGCAAATATTGGGAGCTCTCCTGTCTCTTTCATATCAAATAACTTCTGTTTTCAGGAAATTTGACATCCGTTATGGACATGAATCAATGTCACTTCTTGATAACCATTTTCGGTTATACTTCTCAGCCTCCACCAGTCTCTCATTTACATGCCTACCCAGGCCAAATATCAACACCCTATATACAAATATTCTCCTCAAAATTGTCATCGCAACCCAAAAACATGCCTACCAATATGGAATTGTTTAGTTTGGCTAACCGAGGTTCCATTAGTCAAGAGGAGTCACCTGTGCCCCATGTAGTTTATGCGCTCATCAGTCTTCTAAATTTGTACGTGTCTTGTGCACTCTATCTACAATCAGCCAATTGTAATTGCCTGTGGGAGGCTTGTCCTTTACCCTGGGTCAATTCTGGGGCTGACTGCTACCCAGAAAATCTGTCAGAAACACAGTCCATCCACAATTTCAAGAGTCATAAACACTAACAGGTACATGCATCAAAGGATTTTGCGATCGCAAATGGTGCGAATCGCAAAAATCGGCCGTTTGCGATCGCAAAATCTGCTTTTGGAATGCATGAAGGGTGAAGGCCCTCGCAATTTGAGAATTCGCAAATATTTGCGAATTCTCAAATTGCGATTGCATTTAAGGAATCGCATTTTGCGATTCCTTAAATGCAATGCATGAAACGTAAAAAAAATAGCAATTTCGGAATTAGGGGGAGCAAATTACCATGAGGCTGAACCTCATGGTAATTTGCGAAAACTTTGAAAAATGCACTTTTGTGCATTTTTCAAAGTTTCATGTTGTGCACACACATGCCCTAAGGACATGTGTGTGCACAACATATGTGCACAGATTGATTTCAGGGATGCAACAGGGTGTCCTTTGGACACCCCTGCACCCTTGAAATCGCATTCTCAATTTGCGATTCGCTAATTGCTAATCGCAAATTGAGAATGTCTTCCCATTCATTCCTATGGGCCTCTAGGCTCATAGGAATGAATGGGGAGGTATTCCTAAATTGCGACTCGCAATTTGCGAGTCGCAATTAAGGAATATTAAGAAATCGCAATTTATTTAGCGATTTCTTGATGCATTGCTTTTTGCAATTCCTTAATTGCGATTCCTTATTTTTCGCAATTAAGGAATCGCAAAAAGCAATATTGATGCATGTACCTGTTTGGGTCTTATTTACAAGCCCCTCATGCCACCAGTGCAGCACTTTTTGTGAGGCACCGTTAGCGCATCCTATGCCCCATATTTACAAGGACATGAAAAGCCACCCTGCATGGCTTTTCATGCCCTTGTAAATATGGCCCTTTACACACAGTACTTTGCGTGAAAGGGGCGTTCCATGGGTGTTGCTGTGGGTGTTCCCATGCAACCCCCATGGTTTCTGCTGCATTTCCAGATTTACGAGAAATCATAAACCTGGAAATGCATCAGAATGCTACGCCTCCCCAGGGGAGGCGTGAGGAGGTGCAACAAGGAGAAATGTTTTCCTTTCTTCTAGTTTTTTCCTCTTTCAATGCATGCTGTATTCTGCAGTACTCATAGAAAGAGGAAATCACCTTTCGTGACTGTTTTTGTGCAGTAAGGTGCCCCTTCCTGAATAAAAACTATCTCCCCGCGATGAAGGCGCATGGCAGCCAATTGTGCACCAGCGCAGGGGGGACCATAGGGATCCATCATATCGTTGTAGATATGTTTAGTTTAGTTTATTGTCTTGCCAATTAAAACCTTTCCAAATTGCTCATAAAAGAAATGTTATAGCAGCAAAGTTAATGATTTAAGATTAATTTAAAAATATATATATATATAACATTCCATAAAACATCCAATCATTGTAGATATGACGCATCCCTGTGCTTTGTAAGTGACTAAGTGTGGCGTAGCAAAATGGCTTGCGGCACCCCGCTGAGTCACCTTGTTGTAAAAAATGCCCTAAGGGGCTTATTCGCAAGCCCTTTGCGCCACCAATGCGTCACTTTTAACATGGGAAAATTGACACACAGGCAGCGCAGGGGCTTGTAAATAAGCCCCTAAGCATGCAAGCACTGATATATTAGAAGAATGTAAAATAAATATTAACTCTTTGAACATTAAAACATAAAAGGACCACAGGTTGTATTAAGTAGAGATCTGTGATTCCCACAAATCCCAAACAAAGTTGTACAGAATACACACAAAACAAAGGGGCAGATGTATCAAGCCTTTTGCGACTCGCAAAGGCCGCAATTCGCAGAAGTTTGGCCTTTGCGAGTCGCAAAAGGCATTTTAGCATTTTTAGATATGTATCAAAAAATCGCAAATTTTTGCGATTCCTGATTTTGCTTAAGCATTTAAGGAATCGCACATTTTGCGATTTCTTAAATGAGATGTATGTACCTATTTGGCATTGCGAATTTGGGTTAAGAAATCGCAAATTACCACCAACTTGTAGTTGGTGGTAATTTGCGATTTCTTCTAAAAATGCCCTATTTGGCATTTGTGAGAGTGGCATGTGACGCACATACATGCCCATAGGGCATGTATGTGCGCCACATGCACACACATGTAAATTTCAGGGTTTCAGCAGGGTGTCTTTGAGACACCCCTGCACCCATGAAATAATTCTCAAATTGCGATTAGCAAATTGCAAATTCGCAATTTGAGAATTATTTCACAATCATTCCTATGGGCCTCCTGGCCCATAGGAATGCATGGGAATTATTCCGTATTTGCGAATTTGCAAAATGTAAATTCGCAAATAAGGAAAAATAAGGAATCGCTAAAAAATAGCGATTTTGTACATACATTCCATTTTGCGATTTCTAAATAGTGATTCCTTAAAAATCGCTATTTAGAAATCGCAAATTCGAATCTTGATACATCTGCCCCAAAGTCCTTATGTTCGTTTACAGGTTGATGTACAGGCAGTGGGCCCACAGACATTGGCAGAATTGTAGTTTATGCTCTTCCGTTGCAGGCCTTCCAGGCCCAGAGGAAGTCAAGAATAGAATACTTTGAAAATGGATGGACATGTTTGCTTCTGGTACTACACATGGGAACGCGGTGCAGGGTGAGCAGTGCCATAAGTCTGTGGTTGAACAGCTGTGCCAAGGGAAGATGTTACTCTCTCTTCCCACCTCGTCTCCACATCTGTGTTTGCTCTCTATGGATCTAACCTCCCCTCTTATTCATCCATGGTGTGAATTTTATGGGAAATCGTTGTTGTTCGGCCCATGCGAACCAGATGGCGTATCTGAGTGGGCAAGCTATGATGACGTCAGTCACACCCAGCTGTGGCATGTGGTTTTATTAGCGAGCAGCAGCTCTCATGCCTCGCGGTCACTGCTCTTTCACGCTCCGAGATTCCCAGCAACAAACAGCTTCGGAAAAAAAGTTCCCAAAACGGAAGGTCTCGCTGAAGGTCAAAAGCAATGAGCAAGCGTGCAAATGGCGTTCCAGCATTCCTCTATGCTAACATGTATTGCTTTGTATACAGCTTGCTGTATGTTCCACCACGCATATGCAACAACATGCATTGCAGCTTCCCTGATGTGATTCATATACGAACAGGGCCACCAAGGAGTGTCAGAGCTGAGTTGCGACAATGTATTCACAAGCCTCTGCAAGCCACTGGAAAAAACAGCAACCACTGAATATTAGTCAGAAAGCTTACCAGTTTGTGATTATGGGATATAAAATTGAACTGTTAAAAAGTACTTGTAACTTGATAGAAATTCAAAGCAATATGCAACAAAGTATACTTTTCCTCGAGCTCACGTTATGCAGGGAATCACACCTCTCTAGGCACGTTGGAAATGGGGTGAGTTGAAGGGCGCTTGACGTCAGTGTGAGCTCCTGAAAGTTTGCAACTGTGCTACTTTTAAAACAATGTTTTCCTTTTCAGATTACATCGATTGTGTTTACGTGTGTGGGGTGTGTGTGTGTATTTGGGGTGGGGGGGGGGGGGGGGGGTGTTAGAACAAGCAGTAATCCACCGGGCCACTTCTTTCTCCCACTCGGTCTACCAGCAGGATTCGCAAAGGAGATGGCATTCCACAGGGGCACTTTCTCCTTTACCAATCAAGTACCACTTCCTTTGTGGTGTCAACAATTGCAGTCACAAACCAATGATACATTCCACTGGGGCCCACAGTTAGGATGGGGATGCCCCTCTCACACTCCCCCTTAACCACAGTTCAAAATGGACCACAAAATCAATTTTACAAGTTGGAAAGCTTTTCGGACTTCCCAAATGCATTTAGTACAAAGCATATACATCTGTTGCAGTTCCATACCTTGTGGTTTTGTAAACAACAGGTTTGGGGAATACAAAAGAGTTTAGAATTGAGCCCTGTAATCCTGAAAGCCTGACACTGTTTTGACCACCCAATCAAACAGCCCCGATTTAAGTTTGAATCAGGATGCAGTGGTCACTGAAGATTCAAGGTCCAGGTTCTAAAGGAACATCTCCCAGGTGGAGTCTTTGCTTTATAATTTCAACAGTGTAAACTGCAGCTACAATGCTTCTGGTGGGATTACAATTCGCATGGAAAGGGAAGTCTTGAGAATGTGATTTCTGAGGGTGATCATACACCATCTGGAAAAGCTCAGCCTATAGGTGTGCAGAAATGGCCGGGTAGCATGGCATGCAGGTTTGTAGGAAATCCCAAAGGTAGGCTCATGGATTATCCGAATGCTTCGGGATTATCCAAATGCTGAGAAAGATCCTGCCGATTTTGCCCTTTAAAGCTAAGCAGGTTTATTCAGGGCCTCATCCAGTCCAGGCTCGACTTCAACAACGCCCTCTACTTAGGAGCCCCTGAATACGTGCTGGAGAAACTTCAGCGCATGCAGAACTGTGCAGCTCGCACCCTTCTCCGGATCCCTAGCAGAGAGTCAGCTAAGGCAGGGATCAGGTCACTACACTTGCTCCCCGTCAGGGACAGAATAAAGTTCAAAACCCTGTGCATATCGTACCAAGCCTTCCATAGAGCTAGCCCTGAGATCAACCACTCACTTCTCTCCCCTTACTGTCCCGGTAAATCTCTTCGATCCACAAACGCATTCCTTGCTGCAGTTCCCAGTCAAAAGGTCCAGAGCAGGAGGCAGGTCCTTCACGCTCAACGCTGCTAGACTATGGAACTCTCTTCCCTTCTCACTAAGGTCCAACCCTACTCTCTCGTCCTTCCGCAAAGAGCTGAAAACATTCCTCTTCAGAAATTAGCCCCCCCCCGGTCTTTTTCCCCTGTCCCTCAGAGTTTCATTTTCTCTACTGGGCGCTTGGACGCCCTCGGGCAGCAGTCGCGCTCTACAAAACCCCTTCACTTCACTTCACACTTCACTTCACTTCACTCATCATATTTGTACTAGCAGAGATATTACTGGAGACTGGTGTTAGACAGATTTTCCCAAGTTGTGACACCTAGTGGGTGTTACCTTGAAGTGTAAGGAGATTGCTTCATACACCCTGATAGCTATTCCTATTCACTGATATTTAGACCCTCATTGACACATTCATCTGAACTCACACCTACTGAACCAGGCATAAATGGTTCAAGAAATGTGGGAACGTGCGTGCATCACTGGTGTGACTCCATGTGAAGGCATGATTTCAGTTTGAAGGAACAAAGAAATAACAACTTTATCAACATTTCACAAATTCCCTAGCGCTAAGCATCCAGATTTTACTCTATGGAAGTAATCCGGCATGCAGGCTTTTGGAATACAGGCGAAGAACAGGCACAGTCTAAATAGCATGTTTCCATGATCTACACCCCATAATATTGTGAATCATGTAAACCACAAATCACTTCTATGTTTATGCATTCAGAGATGTACATGTTTTTGTTTATCGGGCCATCAATTGTGATTGCATTTGCTAGTTACTTAATTGCCATGTTGATAAGTTCAAAAAAAGCTATATGGCGTGCAAACTCCTGTTTGTATAAGGCATTAAATTACAATCCAGGTTTAAATTCTGCTCACCACGAGTTTTTGAAAGTCTGATTTTCGCCAGGTTGTATACTGTGTAAACCAGAGGTTAAAACATGGGATGTATGTCATTACATCGCATACCAATACCACGCGTGCCATTACAAGGCGGGTATTACTACGCGATGTCAATGACAACATCATGCCACTACTTCACAAACATTTACCACAACTAGGTCTTTACCACGCATGCCATTACAAAGCAAAGGCATGTGTGGTAAAACTACACTTGTGGTAAAAGTTTGTAAGGTAAGTGACTCTACCTTACACCTGCACAACCCTTCCCCAGTCCTCTTTAAAAAATAACACTACACTACCGTGCACGATCCCCCGACACTACCCTAAAACACAACATTACACAAACACTACCCTAAACCCTAAAACACTACACTACAAAAACCCTACAACACTACCCTAAACCCTAAAACACTACACTACACAAACACTACAACACAGTACCCTAAACCCTAAAACACCACACAAACACGTCAACACAACCCTAAACCCTAATGCACTACACAAACAGTACAACACTACCCTAAACCCTAAAACACTACACTACACAAACACTACAACACTACCCTAAACCCTAAAACACTACACTACACAAACACTACAACACTACTCTAATGCACTACACAAACACTACAAGACTGCCCTAAACCCTAAAACACTACACTACCCAAACACTACAACACTACCCTAAACCTTAAAACACTACACTACACAAACACTATAACACTACCCTAAACCCTAAAACACGACCTAAACACTACAACACTACCCAAAACCCTAATGCATCACACAAACACTACAACACTAACTTAAACCCTAAAACACTACACTACACAAACACGACAACACTACCCTAACCCCTAATGCACTACACAAACTCTACAACACTACCCTAAACACTAATGCACTACACAAACACTACAACACTACCCTAAACCCTAAAACACTACACTGCCCAAACACCACAACATTACCCTAAACCCAAAAACACTACACTACACAAACACTACAACACTACCCTAAACCCAAAAACACTACACTACACTACACAAACACTACAACACTACCCTAAAACACTACACAAACACTACAACGCTAATCTAAAACACTACACTACACAAACACTACAACACTATGCTGAGCCCTAAAACACTGACACTACCCTAAACACTACACTACACTACACAAAACCCTAAAACGTAAAATACAACCCCACACAGCACAAACATTACAACACTACTTTGACACTACCCTAAAATCTACAAAAGTAACCCCCACCCCAAGCACAGTCTCCCTTACCTCTCTTTCCTCCTGGTACCTCTCCAGGGTCGCAGTCTCTGCTCCTGGTTCCTGCTCCCAGCATTGTCTGAGGGGCAGTGCATGTCGTTGTGAAGAAATAGCCTCAGTTTCCTCACAACGATGTTGATAGCCATTACATCACATGCGTTATAAAAGCGCATGGGATGTAATGGTATGCATAGTAAAAGCTATGTGTTGTTACATCGCATGCGTTGTAACACATGCAATGTATTTATTTTATTTATTTATTTATTTATTTATGCGATTTTACATAGCGCAGACTTTACCCGAAGGTGTCAGAGCGCTTCACAATAGGAGCAGAACTGATACATGAGAACATTACAAGTGGACAAATTACAAAAGCAAACATTACATTACATGAGGCAAAAGTGACAATCGTGAGCAAACAAAATACAAGAGGTAGCAAAAGGTGCATTACAGGAGGAAAAAGTGGCATGTGTGCAGCTACAAAAGAGTACAAAGTACAAGTAAAGGTATAATACTGCAATAAATGGAGAACACTCAAACACAAGAACAAACGTTACGCAGCCAATGGTGGCACTTGTGCAAGTATCGAAAGCAAACAAAATGCAAGAGGTAGCAAACAGTGTGTTACAAGAGAAAAATGACATGTGCATGTTACAAAAGAGTACCAAACACAGGTAAAAGGGTAATACTGCAATAAATGGCAGACTCTCAAACCACAAGAACACACTGGGAATGCACTTCCATAGTCATGGAGAATAGAAATTTTCTATAATAAAAGGTCTTCCTTCAGATAATAGAGAGGGCATGAATTAAATTTGGAAGTGTCTTTGAAGGAGGAGTACTTTGAGGTCTGTTTTGAAGGCCTGGGAGGAGGAGATGGTCCGGAGCTGAGGCGGAAGTGAGTTCCAGATTCTCACTGCGTTGCCTGAAAAGGATTGGGCCATCGACCTTTCCTTCTTGAAAGTGGGGGGTTCAAGCAGTAAATTTTCCGCATTTCATGATGGTCCAGAGCCTCCGGAGAGTTTCAGTTTATTCGCCAGGTAGCAAGGAGAGGAGTAGTGCAAGGCTTTGTGGGTGATGCAGGCAGTCTTGTAGATAGATCTTGCCTCAATGGGAAGCCAGCGGAGTGTGGATAACATGGTTGTGATGTGGTCGCTTCTTATGTCCCCATAATTGAAACGAGCTGCTGAATGTAGAACAGCCTTAAGGGGGGACAGGTGGGATTTGGGGAGGCCAGTAAGAAGAGATTTGCAGTAGTCCAGTTTGGAGAGGACCAGAGATTGGACCAGGGTTTTAAGGTCATGCTCCGGGAAGAAGCGACAAATCCCCCAAAGAAGGTGCAGTTGGTATCGAGCAGACTTTGCAATGGAATTAATGTGGGAGAGTAGATTGAGTTTTGTGTCGAGTATGACACCAAGGGATTTTGCGCTGTCGACAATGATGGGTTTATTGTTCAGTAGATTCATCTGGTCCATCCATGATTGAACCGAGGGAGGAGAAAGTGAGGAGGAGAAGAGGAGGAATTCAGTTTTGGTGGGATTCAGAATCAGTTGATGTGTTGACATCCAGTTTTGAATGGAGTCCAGGGTAGAGCTTAGGACGGAGAGATTGTGAGTGGAGGCAACCTTGAGGTAGATTTGAGTGTCGTCTGCGTAGAGATGATAGTGGACCCCAGATTTACTTAGGAGATTTCCCAGTGGTTCCAAATAGAGATTGAACAATGCGGGTGCAAGTATAGAGCCTTGAGGAACACCTTGACCCACCGCCAAAGGAGATGAAAGACTGTCCGCTATTTTGATCATTTGTGATCTATCAGAGAGGAAGGAAGCAAACCATTTAAGCACAGTGCCCTCCATGCCCATTCTCTGTTGAAGAGTGTTGAGGAGGGTGATTGACAGTATCAAAGGCTGCAGAAAGGTCAAGGAGAATTAGAAGACAAGACCCCCCCGAATCGAGTATCCGCAGCGCGTCATCAACCACTTGCAGCAGGGCTGTTTCAGTGCTGCAGTTTTGGATGAAGCCGGACTGAAAATTGTCAAGAAGATCATTGTCCTTGATATGACGAGAGAGTTGTTTTGCAACACATCTTTCTGTGATCTTCACAAGGAAGGGTAGGTTAGTGATGGGGCGGAAGTTGTGAGGTCATTCGCATCAGCAGTGGGGTTTTTAAGCAGAGGGGTGCCCTGCCCAGTTTTGAAGGGAACAGGAAGGCAGCCTTGACAGAGGGAGAGGTTGTCCAGAGTGTTCCAATAGGGAAGTGAATGGGTATAGAAGTCAATGGCAATGGCACTAGGGATGGGGTTAAGAGAATGGTTGGAGGGCTTTGTTTCAAGGATGCAATTGAGGAGGACATCTTCAGAGATGGGGTCGAAGTTCTGCCAAATGGCTAGTGATTTGCGCTCCTCTGGAGGGGTAGGATGAGCGACCTGATCCACAAGTGATTACACTTTTTCGTCAAAGAATTCAGCGAAATCCGCTGCTTTCTTTGTAGAATCCTCCAACTTGGAGGTTGGGGAGAACAGTTAGTATTCTTGATGAAAGCAACTAGTTTTTTGGGTCTATTTTTGGCTGAGTCAAGGAGGGTTCTGAAGTGTGATGCTTTCCCAAGGAAGATGTGCTTGTGGTACTTGGATCTTGCTGAACGAAGCTTGGCCAAATTATCGGTGGAGGGCGCTTGCCTCCATTGTTTCTCCAGGAGTCTTAGGTGCTTCCTTTCTTCATAGAGGGATTTGTTGAACCAAGGTGCTGATGGAATGGGCCTTTTCCTTTTGCTTTGGAGAGGAGTGATGTTATTGATTTCGACTGCATGGACTGAGATGCATTGGGAGGTGAGATCTTCAATATCTAGGTTCGGGTTTAGCCTTGGAAGTGACAGCAAAGCTGATTCACAGATGGAAACAGTGTCTATATTTTTAATGTCACGGAACCAGGAGGTAGCCCTCTTAGGTTGGCCAAGAGTTGTAGAGTGTGCTAGGTGAAGAGAGAATAGGATGAGGAGGTGGTCAGACCAGTCTACGTGAATAGGGGTAGCGATAGAAAGCATGCCTGCCTTAGAAATAACAAGGTCCAGGATTGAGCCCTTAGAGTGTGTTGATTCTGTGCAGTGTTGGATAAGATCATTTGTAGTTCGCGGAGGAGTCTTGCAGAGAGTCCCAGTGGAGATTGAAGTCACCCACGAAGGTAAGATTGTCACTTTGCAAGTATTGGTCGCTGACATAGTCAGTGAGTTCCTCCATAAATGAAGGGCCGCTGCCAGGTGGGTGGTAAATGGCATGGAATCTGAGGGGTGAGCGGAGGTGTAGTTGAAGCTCGAGAGATAGACATTCAAAAGTGCGGAAGGCGCTGATGGGAGAAGCCTTAAGTTGAAGGTAGTATCTAAAGATGACTGCAACACCTCCCCCAACTTTGATAGGTCTGCCATTCCTAAAAATAGAATAGCCTGTGGGTAATATGAGATCAAACATAGAGTGAGAGGTATCGTTGATCCAGGTCTCTGTTAGGAAGAACATGTCAATATTGTGAAGAGTGATGGTATCAGAGATTTCGAGTTTGTGTTTTATTGCAGATCTGCAGGTGTGGAGCAGACAGCGCAGCTCTGTCGAGACTGTTTTGGTGACGGGGGCACTTGGGCTAAGAAGGGTGATAGGCATATTGTACTTATACGGGGGTGCACGGGAAGGTTTTGGTGGATGCTTGATTCTGACAGAAAAGATGGTCAGAATAGTGTAGATAGTTGGGTTACTCGCAGATGCAAGTTGAAGAAGGGTGGTGTTCAAGGGCTTGTGTGAGTGAACAATGTTTGCAGATGACAGGTTATGCTTGGCTATGATGGGGTGAGAGGGCGAGGTGCATCTTGTGGGAAGGTGAGAGTGAATGGGAAAGTGGAAATCTTGGAGCTTAAAAGTGAAATGGAAGCTACAAGCTGGGAGATGGAGGGGATAAGAGAGCCTAGCTTATTTCCAATAAAGAGTAGGGCAGAGCACGAAAGGTTGGGTGTCTCGATGGCAACAGGAGGCAGTGGAATTGGTGGTGGAAGGCAGGGAGAGGTGGGGGACTGGAGGAGAATTGGGGTATAGGGTTCATAGGTGGGGAAAGGTGGAGGTTGAGAGCGGGGATTGGTGAATCAGAGGTGAAGGGGGAGTTGTCTTTGTTGGTGTTGCACGAAGGAATGGAATTAAGGACATATTTAGGGGGAGATAGGTGCGGATCAAGGTGGTGGGGTAGAAGGAGAGGGAGAGGGGAGGACTGTGAGGAGTCAGAGGAGTGTAGGAGGTTTGGGAGGAAAAGAGGGGAGGTGGTTGGAGAGGTCCTGTTGGCTAGGATAGGTGGCTGTGAGGGAACGGGCATCTGGCAGAGTGAGGGGTTTGGGAGAAGGGGAAGTTGAAGAAAGGAAATGGTTCTGCTGGGCCCGATGGAGGGAGATGGAAAGGGTTTCCAAGGGGGGAAAGGGAGTAGCACAGCATTGCTGGCGAAGTGGGGGGAAGGAGAGAGATGCAATGAGATTGTGGAGAAATTGGGGTAAGAAGCGAGGGGAGGAGGGGATAGAGAAGAGGGGGAGAGGGAGGAATGAGGGGAGCATAAGGAAAGTTAGCTGGGGGAGGAGGTTGGAGGAGAGATGAACTAACAAAGGGAGTAGCAGGAAGGAATAGGGGGGAGGAAATGAGATTGGAGTACCGGGATGGTGCAGATTGGACGAGGAGCGTATTAGCTAGTGGTAAGGCTGACGTGATGAAGGGGGAGGCATCCTGTGAAGTGGGAGGAAAGGGAGAGGAGGGCACAAGGGAGGGGGAGGGAAGAGTGCCGACCTGTGCCTCCCGAGGGTGCAGCCTATTAGAGTGTATGGGGGTCAGGGGAGGAGAAAAGGAGTAATGGGTGGAGCTAGATAGAGAGTCAGGGGAAAACCCGGTCGCAGAGGAGGGGAGTATGGAGGGGAAGAGGTGGTCAAAGAGAGAGAGACAGGTGTCTTTGCCTTGGATCATGACAGTACCGTTGTTATAGATTGAGATGGTGAGGGAGCCGTTGAAATCCGCAGAGGGGGAAATTTTTAGTTGTTTCCCATGAGGGATAGAGGGGGAGGAGGTGACCTTAATGGAAATATATAAGCTGGTGACCCAAGAGGGGGTGTCATGAGTGAAGAAAATGAAATCATTTTTGTGTCTCCCAAAACGACCATTGTAAAATTGATCAACAAAAAGGGAATCAGGGAAACGTTCAATAGTGTTATGCTTCAATCGTTTTACTGAAGCTTTAGTCTGGCCGGGAGGCTAAATGATTTTGTAGCAGTTAAATCCAGCCTTAACTCGAGTGGTGGCCATGTTGGGAAAGTGAGGAGAAGGAGTACGGGGAGGATATGAGAAGGGTGTTACTAGGAAAGCGGTGGTGAAGAGAAGTATAAGGACAAAATGGGGGCACATATTCCAAACGTCGGTGAGGAAATCTGAACTAATGTGCCATCCGGGAAGAGAGGTGGGTATTTATTGGGCCCTTTATCTAGGTATACATGAAGCCAACTGGCACTAGATAATATTTACAAGGGAAATGTTTACATATGATAGGACCAACTGGACCACTGTCAAAACCATCACAAAGCACAATTAGTCAAAGTAAAACAGATCATAAACGAACACCCAGTGCCCACTGGTGATCACTGTACTTAGCATCAGCCTGTAACAGAAGCACATTCGGCACCAACCACATTGTACGCCCATAATCTGAACAGACTACTATTGGACCCTAATCTCCTGAGAATCACTAACATTAGGGGCAAAGAGCATAGGGTGGAACAAAATCTGACTAGCAAAATCAAAATACGCACGACAGCCTCGTCATCATAAGGCCACCTTTAGAGGTACTCAGAACAGGGCGCGTAAATCATACAACATGAAAAGAATTTCCTAGCACCACATATACTTAAAAAGGGCCTGGCTCTGTACAAACCTCGCAGTCTCCCTGGCCAACTGGCCATCTCAGAAGGGGACTTAAATGCCCTGAAACCATAATGTCAAGGTTGCTGCCAATGCAGCGAGAGTCCTAACTCAATCAGAAATGGCCTCACAGATAAAGTGTGCTAAACCGTGCAGCTGGCACTACTTGCAGCACAGCTATAAAAGGCCTAAATGGAGCAGCTGGCACGACTTGCTGCGCCGCTGTAAAAGGCCTAAACGGTGCAGCTGGCACTACTTGCTGCGCAGCTGTAAAAGGCCTAAACGGTGCAGCTGGCACTACTTTCTGCACAGCTGTAAAAGGCCTAAATGGTGCAGCTGGTACTACTTGCTGCACAGCTGTAAAAGGTCTAAACGGTGCAGCTGGCACTACTTGCTGCACAGCTGTAAAAGGCCTAAACGGTGCAGCTGGTACTACTTGCTGCACAGCTGTAAAAGGCCTAAACGGTGCTGCTGGCACTACTTGCTGCGCAGCTGTAAAAGACCTAAATGATGCAGCTGGCACTACTTGCTGCACAGCTGTAAAAGGCCTAAACGATGCAGCTGGCACTACCCGCTAAAGAGCTCTTAATGGCCTGAACAGTGCAGCTGGCACTTCTTGCTGCGCTGAGGAGAGAGTGAGCCTTCCCGCCCGCCTGTGGCGCTCAGCAATTAATGGGCTCAATCACTGCTTTGCAGGGCAGAAGGCATCGGGCCCCCACAGGGTTGTGGAGGGGGTGGGGGTAAGGCATCAGTCCCCGCACTGAAGGGCGCCCACGAAGGACAGTTGCTGCCGAAGTCTCTAGGTGGTCTCCATTTTGGAAGGACCGGTAAGGTGTATCGGCAAAAATCAAACAGTCTCACTGGGTTTGGAGACCAACTCTATGGGGCCCCTTCGTTTCTGCTGGTAGGTCTGGGGGCGCTAGAGTCTGCTCCGGGTATACAATCACAGAAACGCCACAATCCAAAGAACAAGGACCAAACAAATGTTAATGAACACCACTTTGTTTCAAAATACCTCTGCATCGCCTTGTAATCGATAGGAAGTGTTCCACAACTTTATATTGTCCAGGGCATCAGGTAGGTATTATTGCTTGAGATCAACGATAACTATATAGGCAGCTCACATTGATCCTACTTTGGATCTCTTCTTGCTGGTAAAGGGCACTACTCCAATGGTTGCTGCTGCAGCCCCTTCAAAACTGCATCGTTCGGCACCACCGGGGTTTACATATAGATCCCATTGTCACAATCTGACCTTTAGGGTCAGGCACTTGATTTGATAATTCCCCAGGTTTAAAAAAAAACTCATAGTAATGGCTGTTTCCCGAAAACGTGCACATGTGTGTACGTTAGGACCTTCAGAATGGGTAATAACATATGCAATTAGTGTGTCAGTTCCATTCTGATGTGTGTAAATCTCAACAGGTCAAACAGAGCTACGAGTAAATACTGAAACTAACACAATCAACATTTTCCTGTGAGGCAGTGAAATTTAGGGCCCTCAGGTGACTGAGCTTTCGAGAGAACCAATGCATTATATTTACTTACTACCCAATGTGCTAGGGTAATTTTCCAAAGTAATGAGATCTCGCCAGAAGATGAGAAAATGTCTCCCCTACAGAAAGAAACTCACCATACTGGACAGCGATCTGAGTCCCTAACAAGCTATACCAAGCAAATGAGGACATCTTATGTAGAGAAGGGAGTGGAGTGAAATCACATTCATCTCTTCATAAGCAGAGAATTTACAGGCCCTGCAGGAAAAATATGTCCCTTAAGAACTCCACACTAGAGTAATTTTCAGTGTGTGAGGTTCGACCCTCAAGAATCAAAGAACTTGCTGTGGAAAAATTAAATAATTGGTCAAAGAACATCTCAGAGGAACGAGAATTAGGAAATAAACATCTTTGCAGGCAGGCCTCTCTCGATCTACAGCTCAGAATTGCCTTTACTAGTCCAATGTTGTTTCTTCCTTTGTGGTATCCATGAAAAATACATAGGATAAATGTGTATAGAATAGCTTTGAAGTCCTACAATGCATTATATTCAGAAGATATCGAAATTTAACAGAAAGATATCTGCTTGCACATCAAAACCAAAAGAATTGCGATACTTTGAGCAATATTTTGATATTTTCATAAAGTTGCAATGCAGTGGTTCTACTACCATTATTAAAACTGATTATCAGCAGATCATTGGCTATGTTGCACATCTGTCTTTTCAAATAGGCATTCACAGACATCTGGAGGTATGCATACCAGCAATCAATATAGGGGCCACAGTTTCAGAGATTATCGGATACTCTGTTGTCTTGAAAAAATTGATGGGAATAAGTAGGACATGTTATTCTGTACTGTTCTGGGCCTCATTATAAGTAGTGAGGTAAATTTTAACTTATGCACAAGCAGGAGTGTTTTGATAAATTGGGACTCACAGTTGTGTCGAATTTACTGCACTAGTTGTGGATCCCTGAACACCTTTCACCACAAAGAACCCGGTCAAATTCGTCCGGGAATGTTATACACACAATGGAGCACCGATCCACCCAAAAAATCACACATCCCACTTGTCTCAATCCATCAAATGATGCAATTTTACTGCATGCACCAAACCAAGGCAGATGCCTCTCCCATGGTGCCTCCCGAAGGTCAGACAGAATCCAAAATACACAGATGGGGGTGCGCTGTAAAGTTCAAGTACATTCATGTAAATCCCACTAAAAGTTATATGTAATCCAGAACATCTTAATTTTTCATTGATAATAGTAAAAGACAGCCAATGCCTTTCGTTCACTACACATGATCTTCATCAGGGCAAGAAAGAATGCACATCAGTCAATTGTGGACTTCAGTTTTCTAATTCCATTCATCGCGAACCCGGTCTCTCAAATTGTGTTAAGCCTCATATCTCCAACTGGTATGAATAATCCAGCTAGGGCCAACTATTATACCTCCATCGTAGACACCATGATACATGTACATTTTTGCTTCAACTCTCATGGTGCACAGTCGCACGTCCTCCAAGTGGTGCTCAAGAGCGTCTGGGAAAATGGCTGGAAGAAACGGTAAAATACGGGTACTTCATGTGGAAAGCTGTAGTACTATATTATGCCTCATTCTGACATGTGGAACTTGGAATAGGTGGTAATTACTGCACCTAGTAGATACCACAGTGTTTACTAGGTGCATTGTAACTGCAACCTTGACCGCGGGAAACAAAATAAGGACAAGAATGGGGAGCAGTTTAGTAACTCCGGAGCTCCAGGGTATAATCCTATTTTTTGGGTTTGGTGCTTGTCACAGCCCTCAAACACAGAAGAGGAGAGGAGAGCAAAAGAAGACTTCTGCCAAAATATACATGAAATTTGGTACTGGTGGGTACCAATCTCCAAAAGCCCTTCTTCAGGGGCTTGTGGTGCACCTGCCTGAAATTAAGCATGTTGAAAAGGGTGACACCTGCGGGATTGTAAAGTTTATTGACAAAGGTGACACCTGTGGGATTTTAAAGGTGTTGACATGGGTGACAACTGTGGGATGGTAAAGGTAACATATGTGGGATGGCAAAGGTGTTAATATGGGTGTCACCTGTGGGATTGTAATGGTATTGACAAGGGTGAAACCTGTGGGATTGGGACGCTGTTGACAAGGGTGACACCTGTGGGATTGTAAAGGTGTTGACAAGGGTGACACCTGTGGGATTGTAAAGGCGATAACAAGGGTGTCATCTGTGGGATTGTAAAGGTGATAACAAGGGTGTCACCTGTGGGCTTGTAGATTTTGACAAGCCTGACACCTGTTGGATTGTAAAGTTTATTGACAAAGGTGACACCTGTGGAATTCGAAAGGTGTTGACAAGGGTGACACCTGTGGGATTGTAAAGGTGTTGACTAGGGTGCCACCTGTGGGATTGTACAGATTTTGACCAGGGTGACACCTAAGGATTGTAAAGATGTTGACAAGGGTGACATCTGTTGGATTGTAAAGGTGTTGACAAGGGTGTCACCTGTGGGCTTGCAAAGATTTTGACATGGGTGACACGTGTGGGATTGTAAAGATGTTGACATGGGTGACACCTGTTGGATTGTAAAGGTGCTAACAATGGGGAAACCTGTGGGATTGTAAAGGTGTTGACAAGGCTCACACCAGTGGGTTTGAAAGGTGTTAACAAGGGTGTCACTTGTGGGCTTATAAAGATTTTGAGATGGGTGACACCTGTGGGATTGTAAAGATGTTGTCATGGGTGACACCTGTTGGATTGTAAAGTTGTTGACAAGGGGTAGCAAAATGTAATGGAGGTGAAGTGTCAAACCAGGTGTTCTAATTGTTCAATTTGAGAGAACCAGTGTGTGCAAATTGCCACAATCACGCAAAAGAAAATCAGCGATCAACGAGTCATAATCGACGTCAACAACAGCAAAAGCAGCCATGTTACTCAAAAAGCACTATAAGTACGTAACCAAGCATCACTGACTCCAACAGCTGACCAAGGCTAAGGATACTACAGGGGTCCAGCTGACAGGACAACAGTTGTGACAGCTTGTGCACCACTTCCTTCGTAGAAATGGAAGAGCAGGAGTATGATAAGAGAAAGGGAAAGAATGGAATCAAAAACCAACCGATTCACGACCTATGAACCTAGACCCGGTTCAATAATTGAGAGCAAAGAAGAAGGCTGTTCTCAGAGGGACATTAGCCTCTCTCCACATCGCGCGCGCCAGCTGCTTGAAGATCACAACTTTTGACACGTTTCTCTGACTTCTGAATTAGAGGATTTGCTTGCGTGAAATTTAGGCCTGAGGGGGCCACGAAAATCATATTCATAATTCGAACTGACATGTGATTTGGGATTAAAAAGCTGTCTGGCAGAGAAAAGAGCTGAGTTTATCCTTCTGAGCTGCGCTAATGTAGAAGAGGGTCTCTTTAATCCTGTTTTAAAAGGGCCCAGAAGGTTTCCAGCTGTGGAAGCCTGAAAAAAGAAAAGGTGATGAGAGAGAATAATTTGCGCAATAAAACAAATCAGAGAAGGATGGAGACGGAGAGAAAAAGAAAAGTAAAGCCAAATAAGAGAATAAAAGACAGCAGTAGGGATGACATGAGATCCGGACATTGAAATAGGGGAATAGTTAATGATAACATTTTGATTTATAATGCGTAATTAATATACGAAATATTTTGCCAAATATTTCGTGGCTTTTAGAACTATTCTAACTTCACCTCATTCCAATAGAATTGGGAAAGGAGAGGGCGAGAGTCAGCTTGTAACTCTGTAGTGAAGCGAGGCAGAATACTTCAGTTACTTGCTAGCATTCTTCGCAATAATGGGTCTTACCTTCCTCGCTCCCAAAAACTTTCTAAGGGATCAACCTGTAGGCTGTCCCCGAGAGTGGTCTCATTCAACTTTGAGGGCCTCGTTTATGAGAAGTGTTGCATCGCTGCGTGAAAGCAGCGATGCACCACTTCTCAGTACGCCCTCCTTGCGACATGATGGATGCGTCATCTTTACTGTATGACACATCATGTGACAAGGAATGACAGATACGTCAGTATTACTGACGTATCTGTCGGTGCAAAAGTGGTGCATTTCTAGGGTATGTCTGAAAACACACGCATCTCCAGCAATGTGTCCTTTCCGATGGGGCAAGCCCCATGTGAAAGGGCCTGCGTCACAGGCTTAAGGTTTTGATGCATTGGCGTCCTAGAAGTGGCGCAGTGAAATGTAATAGGTTTCACTGCGCCACTTTTATGACCCTTACTTGTAGGGGAACTCCCACCCTGCATACATTATACCTGACGCAGGTATAATGTGGCGCAGGTGTTTACGAAGTGACACATCTGCCTAGAGGAGTCACTTAATAAATATGGTGCAACATGGCGCATTAACTATGCCACCGTTGTGTCCCAAAAAGTGACTCAACAGCAGCACAAAAGTGACACAGGGGCACATAAATAAGGCCCTGAGGGTTGCGTTGATGAGGGAGGATGGGATGGCAATAGCCTAAGAGGACATCAGGGCATTTCTTGACATTCAAGTGTCTCCGAAAGTATGGTTGAGGCACATTCAGCTCAATGTCAGGCAGATTTACTAATTGTTTTCCAGCTCTTTACAGAGACACTGTCGTTTGGGAAATCATATTATCTCTGGAGATGAAAGTTTTTCTTTGATAGTGAATTTATAAGAATATTAATCGTGTGCTTGTTAATATGCACCTATTTTAAACCGATAGATATATTCTGCGATCATGAGCCCCCCTTTGTTCTGTGACACCAGATATCTATGCCCATTCACTTATATTATGGTGTGGAATCTCAGGTACTAGTGCATTCCTGTGCCTCTGTTAGTGTATATCTGCCAACTCACATGTGCCACTGTGTGACACATGATATAGACTCCTATCACACGGCCTCTCGTTCAGGAGCTGATATCACACGGTGGCAGAGAAAACGATTTGTAAACCACGGCAAATTGTGGTTTTCCAGCTTGTTTTCTGAGGCTTTGAACTGCTCACATCCATAAAGGGGTGTGAAAACACCCCAGGACATCGACACCAGCCTCAGCAAGCTTTTTTTCAGGGGAGGAGGGGGCTTGGGGGTGTGGTGGGGTTCAAAAATACCTCATAGGGACTTCTCGGGACGAGGCGTGTACCCTTCAAGACCCTGCACCCTCCTTCCTCATACGGTGAGATTGTTCTTTAAGTTGGCAGATATGTTAGTGCGCATTGCTCTGTAATGTCTACAGAGCACTTTGAAATCCACAGCTGTGGTGAAATGCTGGCAATCCTCCTTATGAATGGAAGATAATATTCCATCTCAGCTGCATCCTTGCATTCCTTTGTGCCTGACACCTCTCCAAAAAACAGTTGCCTATTCTAAAACTGCTATAAGTGTTTACTCTACAGAAGCAACAAGCACTAACAGAGTATCAATAGGTTGGCTGTGGAATGGTGCATGCAAGCAGAGTCACATGGGCACAACAAAGAAACACACAACAAAGAAGGTGGTAAGAAGTAAGAACACAGACTTGCACTGGGAATTTCTAAAACTTTAAACCTGTTGTTTTTCTACTCTAGACTGTTATATAGAACTACTGGGTTCTGTGCAATTTGTACTGTGAAAATCGCTTATTTTCCTCCAGTGACTGTTTGAATTTGTGTTCTAGTTTCCCCTGTACTGTGCTTAGGCCTGAAGGGGCAAGCCCCCAGACCTCTGCCCCCCCACACCGTCTTTGTTTTTTACAGTTAAAAAGGTAAAGTACACCCTCAGAGGCAAGCAGAGTGTGTTTACAAGACGGCTTCCTCTACTTTATGGTTAATACTGTGTTGTGAAAACTGCTTTTTTCCATCTGTGACTTTGAATTTGTGACCCACTTTCCCCGGTAACGTGCTTAGGCCTGATGGGGCAAGCCTCCAGACCCCCCCCCACCATTTTATTTTTAATGTTAAAAATGCGCAATACACCCTCAAAGGCTACATAGAGTGTTTAAAAGACTTCTTCATCTGTTTTATGATTGAAACTGTGTTGTGTTGGTTTTTCCAGCAGTGACTGTTTGAATGTGTGTCCTAGTTTCTACTGTGCTGTGGGTAGGCCTGCAGGGAGGCAAACCCCCAGCCCATAGCCCCCTTTTTTGATTTTTAAAGTTAAAAAGGGAAAGTATACACCATCAAAGGCTAAGAAGATTGTGTTCGTTTCATCTGCTTTATTGGTTTAAACTGTGTTTGGAAAGTGTATGTAGCACTCGCTTTTGGCTGGAAAATATTAATCTGTTTAAGTGCGTGAAAAGCAGTATATTAAGTGGATAGATTTGGGCCTTACCTGCAGGGAAAAAACCTGGATCTGCAAAGTGTGAATTGAGCCTGAATATCTCCCAGGTGATTTTAGACTTCAGGATCAGCCTCCCTGCCCCCAGGCCATCACCCTGTGCCTTCCCGATTGACCCTCTAGCTACAGTGGTTCACGGGTGGCATGGAGGGGGGGCAGGGGGTGGGTGTGAGACGTGGAAGTGAGTGTAAAAAAAAAAACTTACCTTCTCGCCGCTTCCTTGCTGTCCCTCGCCCGGGCCTAGAACAGGAAGCACAACCAGGCTCCCGATAACCAATCACAGTGGTCTGAGCATCATGTTTTGGCGCTCAGACAAGCAGTGCAGCGTGGGTATATTCTCCACCCAGGCTGCAATACAGCCTGGGTGGAGAATATGCAAAGTGCGCATAAATGTTTAGCTGGCTTGAGATGGCCTGCCAAACATTCATGCACATTTACAAAGTGTGCTCACCACTCCCCCTCTTCCTGTCCTCTGAGCATCCCCGCGCCACCCTGCAAAGCTGCTGCAGTAGGAACAAATAAAATGATAATAATGTCCTGTTCTTATCATCTTACTTTTCCTTTATTTCACTGCTAAACAGCAGTGGAGGAGCCGCCACTGTCCAGCTCCCAAGAAACCCTGAGCCCTCCTCCTCTCACACCTGCAGAACCCCTTTAACGTCTGCACAGGGAACTCCAAGACAGGTACCTCCATCTTGGTGCCCCAGCCTCTCTAAGCCCTAAACAGCCCAGTGAATAAACAACAAAGAAGGTGGTAAGAACACAGACTTGTGCTGTGTATTTCCGAAACTTTAAAACTGCAGATTTTTTACTTGTGACTGTTTAAATAGAACTCTTAGTTTCTGTGCAATTTGTACAATGAAAACTGCTATTTTTTCCACCGAGACTGTTTGAATGTGTGTCCTAGTTTACCCCTCTACTGTGGTTGGGCCATCGGTGCAAGCCCCTAGCCCCCCCCCCATTTATTATTTTTAGAAAGGTAAAATACACCCACAGAGACTAAGCTGAGTGTGTTTGAAAGACTACTTTATCTGTTTAATAGTTAAAACTATGTTGAGAAAACTGCTGTTTTTTTCCCACCTGTGACTGTTTGAATTTGTGCTCTAGCTCTACCCTCTACTTGCTCCTAACAAACCCCTTTCTGTCACCACCAACCCTATACTCAGCCCTACATCCTTTCATCACCAGCACCATGCTCCTCTTTTTACCAAATACACACAACAAAACAGTCCACCACACACATTACCTCTTCCAGCAATCAAAATTAACACAAACGCTCATACTACCAGCGCCAATGGCACACCTGCTATGAGTTCAAGAAATACTGCTGACTCTTCTACAAAACGAAGTCACCCCATCATCAAAACACAATCTCTAAGCTGTCTAGTAAGAAATGCTCTGTCACTCTCTAAAACCAAGCATCACATCTACGACCTACTCACTTATACATAACCTGACTTACTCTTTATAACTCAATCATGGTTGGGAAATGATAATGCTCCAGTGCTGCATGAAGCATTTCTCTACACCGGATGCAACCCTTCACCAACTTCCTCCTTTACAGACCTCCAACAAGCAATGCAAGATTCCTAGACACATTTCTAGATGCAGTTTCAAACCTGATAACACTGCACCCTAACCTATGCATTCTGGGTGACCTCAACATTTGGTTTAACAAACCAAATATACCCCACCCAAAAACCAGGATCACTGGCCTTGACACATTTAACCTAGATCAGATAGCCCACAAACCCACAAACCCACACACATCGATGGACACAACCTATATGTCATTTTTGCAAATTCACAACTAGTTAGGTTTTAAACAATTACTCCAGTTACATGGTCATTCCACCATTTGCTAGCTTTCCAACATGAAACACCACAAAGCAAAACATCTAAAACTACCTTACATGCATCCACCTATCGACTGTGGAATAAACTCAATTTTGAATACTTAGAAACACAAGTATTATCCAACAGAGAACTAGACACAATACATTTCATTCAAAACCTATACAGGTGGCTACAGGAAGTCTTTGATGTCCTAATACCACTCAGAACAACAAAACTGGCCAAAAGAAGACAGGCACCTTGGAGAAATACAGAACTAAAAGAGATAAAACAGCAAATTAGAAAGCTGCAATGCCCCGGGCTCAAAGCAAAGAGCAATCAAGACAAACTTTACCTACAGAAATTTAACAGATTATACAAGTCAGCTATCAAAAAAGCTAAAACAAAAAGGTCCTATTCAAACAGAATGAGTCAAAAACCATGGGCGGGTGCGTGGGAACACCAATGGTCAACCCATGAGATCCTTTCACAATGCAGAGTAATGTAAGTCAGTGACTTGCACTGTCTTGCGTTACTCCATATTTACTGATACATTCAGAGGCACCCAAGAGGGCTATGCGTGGCTTACTAAATCTGAGTTATACGCTTGCATTGCCATGCATGATGCAAGGACAATACAAATCTTTGATGAGTCTGGATCACAGAATCCAATGCACACAGACCACCAGCCAGATTTATCAAAGTGTCACCCAACACAGCAGCTAAAAATTCTGTATTGCATTGGGTAACAGGGAGAGAGTAGTAAACACCATATCTACAGAGGCATGACCCTCTTCTCCCCTCCTTCTAGCTCTGGAGAAGAATTTTGCTGCCGAGCTCCATGCAAAGGTTTTGTTCTGGGAGGGTTCCTTTCCAGTAAAGAATACTACGCCTAGAGAACTGTCAAAACTTTTCCTACTTTCTAAGTGTGCTTTACAGTGCAGCACACATGCAAAGTTGAAAAAGAAAGGAGAAAGGAAAACATTTCTCCTTTTAATGCCTGATTTCAAGTGGTGTAAATTTTTGACGCAAAACCTTGTCTCAGATGTTTGGTAGATAGGGTTTTGTGTAAAAAACCATAAGTGGTTGCCTGGGAATGCCCAGGCACCACCCATGGAACGCCTCATTGATGCTCAGTGACGCAAAGCAGTGCTTTGCACCAGTTTGGGTTACTGTCAGACTACCTTACAGCACAAAAGGAGATTTGCATTGGAAGGTAAATTAATAAAAAACATTTTGTGCTGGTTTGCATCATTTTGGTGAAGCAAACCCAGTGTAACTTATAGTAAGACTGGTCCCAAGAGTCCTTCATCGCCCTAGCCTAGAATAACTAACAGTTTTCTTTGTGCTTGCACCACAAAGTGATGCAAAATGCTTTCCAACACAACATTTATTTTGCTGGAAAGTAGCCTAAATTAATGCAAAGTAGCAATGTCGGGAGGAGGCCTTCCATGCAACTACCAATGGTTTCTGGTGCAAAGCCCTTTCTACTAAAAATGTGCAAGCAGGCATACCATTTGTGGTACCTTGGCATCCCATGCAGCCACCATTCTTTTTGGCTCAAACCCCTATATATTAAAAAAAAGGTTTACAGGGCTTTCATCAAAAATGTATGCCTGCTTGAGGCAGAATGCCTTCTTGATTGTAGAAAATTGTTCTTTTCTCTAAACCTTACTGTACAGCATACAATCAAACTTAGAAAATGAAAAAACGGTGTCTAAGCAAAGTATTTTGTATTGGAAGGATACTCTCTCAGAATTATGCTAGATGTCATTGTGATGCAAGGGTGTTTGTGTGTCACAAGGCAGTAAAAAATGTATCAGTGCACCAACCTTTATGACTTTAAACTCCATTTTTCATTGAGTGCCCAGTGACTTGACTTCCCCGTGCACACAAAATTCACCTTTTAGGAACATGCTGCCAAAAAATCAAAGATGGCTTGGTACCTGTTCTGTCTTCTAAAGAATGTGAAACTGTTTCTGCCACAAAGTGACTTCAGAACTCCTGTTCAAGCCCTCATATTCTTACATCTGGATGGTGGTAATACACTGCTGCATGGCTTCCCAGTTACATCATTTTCAAGGACATTGCAGCCATCAAGCTCGCTTATCTCGCACACAAGTTCACCATCTCTGGTGGGTTTGTCGTACCTACAGCCAGGACTAAATCAGACTGTGGACTATGAAGTGTAAAAATAAAGAAATAAAAACAAGGCAGCAGGCCTTTTCGATTCATGTACCCAGGATCTGGAACAAATGTCCTGTATCAATCAGGATCACCACAACTCCTGGTCTAATTTAGGGAAATGTTGAAGGTTCAGCTTTTTAAAGAACGTTATACTCGCATCCGAAGAACGACCGCCGGCGGCAGATCCTTCTCCCACCTCGCCACCAAGACCTGGATCACCCTCCCCACCAACCTATGGCAGACCCAAGACCTACTGGCCTTCAGAAGACTCCTCAAGGCCTGGCACTTCGATCAGTAGCATCACCCCCCCCCCCCCCCACCACTAGCGCCTTGAGACCCTTTCGAGTATGTAGTGCACTTTATAAATGTCCTGATTGATTGATTACACTACAATACAATAATCATTCACAATCACCTACCTCTCCTATCTCTCATTGACATTATGCTTGTCTTTGATCCTGAACCGTTCTCTGCTGCTTTTTGGCTAGGTTCTCTCTGTGGAAATATGATATACATACATACATACAACACAGAGAGAGAAACAGAGTCAAAACCTTGATGGATATGGTGCTATTCTGCTCTCTAAAACAAAATCTCCCCTCCGCAAAGCGATATTTCCAACCACAAATCTTCAAACATTCAACTGTCAGTCAGACATCACACCATAAGTATCTGCAATCAAAAACAGTACCGCTTAAGTGTAAAATTTGCACAGATCTTTAATGTCGTGTTCATCTTCACACAGAGATCCGTTATTAAAATCAGTCATATACGTTATACAGTGACAGCTATCCACAGGATCCTTATATGTATAAAAATACACACATTTGCATGCAAAAGGGGGTTTCACATTACACAGATTCAAATGCACATGCATAAAACTCTCACCACAATTTGGCGCAAGAAATTATAAGAATTTAAAATAAAGATTAGTGTGACTTAAGAAGATAAACACAACATTAAAGCTCTGTGCATATTTCCTACTTACATGGTACTGATTATGATTGCAGAAACTTAAGGTCTGATGTATGGCTGACCTTTGAATGTTTAAAGATTTGCATTTGGATTTATCCTCTCTGCTGAGGACAGATTTTGTTTTACTGTTGATACCGTGCTCCGTCCACTTGGTTTGTGAGTTCCCTCTCTCATGTCTAGTAGGCTATTTTGCTCTCTACCACTGGTTCAAATCAGCATAGCAGCTTTAGTTAATCTTAATAATGCTGCCTCCCGCTGTGGGAGGGATCAGGGAGCGATGTGCAATAGCATAAAAAATGATGATGTGCAGCAGAGGTTTACAAGTGTTGAGGTTCACTAAGATCAAGATGATATCAATCAGGGTGTTCAAGGGTCAGGTGTAGAGGGGCACCAGGAGAGGCCTGGTGATTCACTACATAGGAGTGCAAGGTGCTGCATCTCAGGAGAGCAATGGATTATGAGACTCAAATGAGCACCAGGTACTGCGCATCAAGAGAGCTTTGGGCATTGCGCATCGGGTGAACACTGAGATTTGTGTTTTAGAATGCAGAGGAAGATGCCAATTCTTAAGAAAACGTGTAAAGCATTTGGAAGCATTTAGAAATAACAAATCACATAAGAGGCCCAAAACACAAAACAATAAAAATCCCACTCCATGCCTTGAAAATAGAGCATAATTTAATGAACAAAATGACACCAAAATGACATAAATCATTTAAGGGGAACTGTAGTTATGGTCATCTGGTTGCCCTTGACCATTACCTCAGTGTTGTTTAACCCCTTCGATGCTCATGACGGAACGGTTCCGTCATGAGCATCGGTCGAACTGTGCTCATGACGTAACCGTTCCGTCATGACCACACCCATTTTCATTAGGGCCCAGCACCGGCGGTAAATCTGCACCGCACGGATGAGGTTAAGGCCGACAGCTATGGAGCGCAGTTTGAATGCAGAAACTAATGACCATATGTACCAAAATGTAGGGATTGCAAGTTCCTAATCGCGATTCTTACCAAATCTCAATTACGAAATCACACTTCCTATGTACAAATATACACACCTCTCAAATAGCGATTTTTAGTGGGTTGCAAATCGATCTACCTCAAGAATATTAATGAGGTAGGTAGCAGTTTGCTACACATTAGGAATTACAGCCATCACAGGGATGGTGGCCTGCTGGAGTCAGCAGACCACCATGTCTGTGATTGCTTTTTAGTAATCCAATCTTTTGTTTTCTTCAATGCAGCCTGTTTTCTTTAAAGGAAAACAGGATTCCTTTCAAAAATTAAAATACTATGGAAACACTGCCTGCTCTTAACCCCTTTAGCGCGTCGCAAATTCTGCGCTAGTTCGGAACGTTCTATTGCGCGGGCGGGCCGGAACGTTCAGCGGACGTGCACACCACTACCGAGGTAGTGCACGCGACATCCGCTGAACGTGCCCCGCACTTAACGGGTTAAAATGTTTTTGTTTCAACATTCGCAAAGGAAAAGGGGTCCCTTGAGGATTCCTTCCGATTTGCAAATGCTTACCACCTCCTTTGAGTTATCGGTAAAAAATTAATGTTTTGTTCCGTAATTCGGTTGCAAAACTTTCATACATACCACTGTGATTCTGTATTTGGAAGGGACGCCAAAAACACGCCCTTTCCAACTATTGAATTGCTATACACAAATTGCGATTTGGTAATATATTACCAAATTGCAATTTCTGCAGTGTACACATAAAAAGTATTTTTGCAGTCAGAAAAGGCCCAATTCTGCGAATTGTCCCATTTCATACTGCACAAATGCTTTCTACATATGCCCCCAGGTTTTTTCTACACTGATATCTTCTGCCTCAGCCTCTGAAATGAAAACCAAACATCCTCAATGGGGAAAGGTTGTAAGCTGTGAACAAGGAGGGCTCCACGAGGCCAGATACTCTCTCCATGATGTCCAGCTGAAACAAATGTGTTGCTTTGGAAAAGCTCTGAGTGAGAGAAACTTATCTTTTTGTCCCTGTTGCAACACACCTATGTCAGATTGACTGGGCAAATTGGTCCTGGTCCTTCAGAGGTCTTTGGAGCAAAATGTTTCTAAGTGCCAGGATTTTCAAGATGTTAGGAGTAGTACACTTTTACACTGTCAAGGGTCCCAGGATCTCAGGAACAATACCTGGGGGTCAAGAGTCACTCCAGTAGAAGTCATCCGCAGGGTCCAAGGCAGTGTCAGTTTGAACGGGTCAGATGGGCTCTTTTGTAAAAAGGCTTCTAGAAGCTTGTTGTGTCCTTGTATCTTTACAGGAGGTCAGCCAGCTGACCCTTCCGGTCTATTCTTTGTCCTGTGTACAGGTGGAAGCAAGTCAAGCCTTTCAGGCCTCCTCACAGTTATAGGTTATTTCATAGACAAATGATTTAATTGAATTGCCAGCGCTGCCAATGACAAAACCTATGCAACTACCAGCCATAACACTCCTACAAGTGTGAATATTTAGACTATTCCAGGCCCCCAGAGCTATAAGAATGGCTTGGATGTCAGGAATTAATATTTTTAATGTATATTGAATTATAAACAGCTCTTGTTTTACCATCTCCAAAGTACAAAGAGAGCGCCACCATGGGGCAGACAGTCATAGTGCTAGTGTTCATAATTAATTGCTGGTGCCGATCACCGGAAACCACCGGCTCAAATTAAGCACTGCTTTGAAGTTAATGAAGTGTCTGGGCTCTCCCACAGGCCATACTGTCAAAGGGACACCTACATCTCCCAACACCCGATGCCATTGTTTCAGTTTTTGGAGCAAGTTCACACATCATCAACAGGGATATTCAGCTCCTGGATGGCAGATGGGGCATATGCTAATGGGACTCCAGAGTCTTAAGGCAGGGCAAAGGTAACTTTCAAAATGTACATTGTGCTTATTAGTTATACAAAATTCGACTTTACCATAAAATTGGATTTTGAAAACTATTAAAAAGAATCTTTGAATTAGATGTCTATCTAATTCATAAACACAATTAGCATTATTAATGTAACCCAGTGTATTCCTATTTAACAGCCAGCCTTGTTACAGTAAAATAGCTTTTCACTTTTAGGACATGTGTAGCATTAAACATCTACATATCCTACTTTTGAATACCAAGCACCCTGCCTTAGTAAATAAAAGGCCTGTAGAGTGGCGACTTATTAGTATATTTTTTTCTTTTTTTTGTGTTTTATATAGCGCAAACTAGACCTGAGAAATTGGGTATCAGAGCACTTTACATGAGCACCAGTTTCGTTACAGAAGAACACATTAATTTTTTTTGTTAGGCTCGGGGAGATTAAGAGATTTGCCCAGAATCACAGGATATTGAGCGACCTTGCCGAGACTCAAACCTAGCTCCCCAGCTTCAAGGTCGACCACTCTAGCCGTAAGGCTACATCCTCCCCCAAGGAAGGTTGGTGCTAACGAAATGGGTTTATTTTGACAGTTTTAAAACTGCACATCCATGCTACAAAGGAAGGCCTGTAGTCATGTTTGCACAGTCACTGTAGTTGGTGGCATAATGGGTGAAGCAGTCCACCAGCGACATTTAACTTAAAGGCCCTGGGTACACTATTTACCATATACTAGGGGCTTATAGCTAAGTTAAATTTGTCAATGAGGTGAATATCCAATTTCGACATGTTGTAAGGGTCAGAGCACATGCACTGGGGCCTAGTTAGCAGCGTCCCAGTGCACACAGTCAAAAAAACAGCATCATCGGTCAAAAAATGGGGTTGATCATGCAAAATGAGGCATTTACCTACAGCAAGTCAACAGGACGGTATCGACCTGTTGGGGCATAATTCATGTTCTCAGGAAAATAAGGAACTACCTTTCCCAGCCGGCAAGAAGACAACTTGCTGTCGCCCTTTTGGGATCGCGTCTGGACTACTGCAATGCGCTGTATGCAGGACTGAATAAGAGTCAGATGCAGCGCTTGCAGATAGTCCAGAATGCGGCAGCTAGATTCGTCCTCGATCTTCCTCGTCGCTCTTCGGCCACGCTGGCTAGGAAGCAGCTGCATTGGCTTCCAATTAAGGAGCGTATTGTCTTCAAATCCATGTGTATGGTCTATAAAGCCTTGGCCAAAAGCACCCCCACAGGGATCAGAGCCATCCTGACATATTACAATCCTGGCAGGAGCCTTCGCTCCTCCAACCACTCTTTCCTCCACATCCCCCGTACTCGGAAAGCCAGATGGGGTGGTAAGGCTTTTTCCCTCTTGGCCCCTAAATGGTGGAACGATCTTCCATTAGAACTTCGGTCCCTCCCCTCCCTCCAAACCTTCAGAGCAGCCCTTAAAACACGCCTCTTTGTTCAAGCGTACATTTAAGTGCAAGATTGCCCGCTTCTTGATTCTTTTGTTAGGCGCCTTGACACCTTCGGGTTTTAGTTTGCGCGGTACAAGATGCAAAATAATAAATAATAATAATAATAAATGTAAATATAAAATAGAGTAAAATTCTCAGGAATATTATTAGTGCCTCAGCATTGGGTTACATCCACTTTTGAGGATTATTACTTTACATCAAGCATCAGAACCAATTGATTCTCTATCCTTCCCTCTTCAACTCATACCTTTATCCCTTCTCTCCCCTCATTGTTTTTCCTGTTTCTCTTCACTGTTTCACTTTTTCAAGAGTTGATTCAAACTCCAGTCACTAGCGCCTTCTTTCAAATCTAGTATGGTATTGCCAAATTTGACAGGTTGCAGTTCCGCTCTTTTTAAATGTTAAATGCTGACATGGCCATTTAAAATTGCTCAGTAAATGTCATATCGAGTGAAACAAAGTTTGTGCCTGAACAAATTTAGACATTCTGAGTTCTGCACAAATTGTGGTTCCACTCCCAATTTTGGCCTGCTCAAATTTCTACAGGCGTAGTAGACTGGATGAATATGCATGTGGAACCTGTGGAAAAGGGCAAAGTATACATTTCTTCTGGCTCAGAAAACTGAAACCGTACATTATCCACCAGTAAATCATGTAAAGCGTGGAATCTTCCATTGAAAATCCTGCTCAGGGGTAAGAGAAAAAATGGTATTTCCATTAAGAATTTTAACAGACCTATTTCTTGACCTGACTAAGATAGAATGGCTAAATAGATGTTTCCAATTGACATCATCACATGCACCAGGCAGGTAGGTAAATATTTTAAATATTTTTAGGTCCGGCTACATGATGTAAATTGATCACAGACATCGAGGTCCTTGTAAATTGAGAGTTGAGAGCAGAAATGCAGCTGGAGAACGCTAAACAAAATATGGAGATGACACATTTTCCATTGCTGTTACAAATCAATATATACTCAACAGGTATCTGAAACACCCTAGTCGAAACGCCATGGAATTCAGTCTTGTAGGCTTCAAACAGAAGGAAAAATATTAAAATGTCTTGATCTGAAGATGAGATGGTGACAAAAGTGGGAATGGATAATGGTGAAGTGGGATTGGAAGAGGAGCCCTGATTGATCAACCCATGAAGTCATTGTACATGCCCTGAAACTAAGTGAACTATGACTAACAATATTGATCGATACTCTCTTTTTCAGTTACGGGTTTTCAATATAGTAAGGGTATAAAGATGCACACATTTCAAGGAAAATTAGGGAGGAGATGGCATCTTGAATACAGTAATTGCTTTTTGAAACGAAAAAAGTTCATATAACTAATGTTTCATCCTCTTATTTATAAAGTTATTCGGAAATAACACTATGTAACTGTTATATTTGGACTGCACACTCAATAGAATTGGGCGAATCAACTAAAGAAATGGCATTGGATTTCATGTGAATGACACTTGGATATTTGAGGAACTTACCGATCTCTAATGGCGGATTTGATTCACTGAATCTGTGAATTAATTCACCAGCCTTTTATTTTATTTTTAAAGAAAGAAGAAAAGAGTAGACAGTAAATAAAAGTGTTCTTCAGAACTTGTACTAATAAAAAAATCACAAATTTTCAAAAAAAATGCCGAGATCCCTGCCCAACATTCCACTCCTTGTAGCCCCTACTACCACTTATAGGACTTAAAAAAAGGACAAAATCTACACTGTCAAATAGGTTATTAAAAAATTATTTGGTAGAATCAGGATCATCCCCAAAAACATTTTTAAACTGCAAGATCTGCAAATTCAAGTGATTTGGGGATTGCAAACAAATATTTATCCATCACTGATCCAGAATCTCCTGAAAGTAGCTAGGGCTACCTTGTTTTGATTTAGCAATGATGGTTTATACAAAATAGACATTATGGTTTAATGATTATTTCCTTCTCCGTTAAACTTCTAAATCGTTTGTCTCAAAGCTCATGAGCAGCCCACTATTGAAGGTTCAATTATGCACTAAAATATCACATTCATCACATTCGGGAAACAACACTTACAATGCAACTTTTACAACGCACTACCTTTACAATGAAACTTTTACAATGCAACATCCATTACAACGCATACCATTACAACGCAACCATTACAACGCATGTCACTACAACGCATACCACTACAACGCATGTCATTACAACGCAGTCATTACTACGCATGCCATTACAAAGCATACCTACACTATCCAACACTTACCCTACTGTTGCACCCCCTGGAGTTAGAATAGTAATTTTTACCCCTACACTATCCAATACTTACCCTACTGTTGCACCCCCTGGAGTTAGAATAGTAATTTTTACCCCTACACTATCCAACACTTACCCTACTGCTGCACCCCCTGGAGTTAGAATAGTAATTTTTACCCCTACACTATCCAATACTTATCATACATGCAATGTAATGGTATGCGTTGTAATGGTATGCATTGTAAATGTAGTATGCGTTGTAGTGGAATGCATTGTAAAGGTAGTTTCAAAGAATTCGTTGTAATGGAATGCGTTGTAATGGATGTTGCGGTGTAAAAAATGTGTTGTAAAGGTATGCGTTGTAAAAGTATGCCTTGTAACGACATACATCCATCACATTCACCTCTGCAAGTGCAGTCCTTGTTTTTGTACCCATTCTCTCACTGCATCTATGAGATCTGCTTGGAGCAAAGAGTGAGCCGTCAGGTCAATTACCTTTAATGTTTTGCACTAGGATGGTGTACATCAAAGGCCATCAAAAAATAGATCCAGCGTAAAATCTGTACAAAGTGAATATTGCAGTTCTGTGATTTGCAAAATCATAGGATTTGTGACTACAAAACACATTGTTTAAATATTCTTAACACATTTCCATATAGTAATTCAGTAACCTGTAACAGCAGAGTCACAAAATGGGATTAGAATGGCATAATGAATCACTATTTGGAAGGGGCATGCTTGGGCGTTCCTTCCAAATAGCTATTTATTATGGTATGGGTCTATGTTTTGTGATCAAAACCAGGTCGCAAAGCATTGAAAATGACCTACTCCCCAGTTGGGGTGGTTACCCATTCGCAAAAGGGAAGGCCTCCTTTTGGAACCCCTTCTCCATTGTGAATGTTAAAAAACTGTTTATTTGGTAGTAGGCAATGGCTCAGGAGACAGCTGCCAATTCTCAAACAAAAAGAAAGTAAATGTTTCTTTTTATGCACCACAAACCCCAAAACCAGTACTAGGATGCTTGTCTACAGACCAGGGAGAACCTGGCCTGGCAGTTCGGGCTGGACTGTTCCCATTGGGCGCAGGGTCAAGAATGATTTACAAATGTCTGGGTTCAAACTGGAATGGCATGGGGAGCAAAAAACAATGGATTTAGGCCCAGATCTCTGTACTGGGGTGAATATATGACTTTGGTCAGCATTATGTCCATCAATTCTTCGTTTTTACATTTGTCACCTCGAAGGGGACTGGTATGCCCAGACGTGGGTCCCGTGCTCTCCATGCCACGGGAGTCAATATCCTGGCTGATGAGGGGTGAAACCCCGAAACCGGTCCTAGTATGCTTGTTTCCAGTACAGGGAAGACCTGGCCTGGCAGTTCAGGCTGGACTGTTCCCATTGGGCGCAAGGTCAAGACTGATTTGCATATGGCTGGGTTCAAATTGGAATGGCATGGGGATAAAAAAAATGATGGATTTAGGCCCATATCTCTGTACTGGGGTGAATGTATGACATTGTTCTGCATTCTGTCCATTATTTCTTCTTTGCATTTGCCACCCCGAGTGGGACGGGTATGTCCAGACGTGGGTCCCGTGCTCTCCATGGCACTGGAGTCAAGCTATCCTGGCTGATATGAAGTGAAACCCCAAAACCGGTCCTAGGATGCTTGTTTCCAGTCCAGGGAGGACCTGGCCTGGCAGTTCGGGCTGAACTGTTCCCATTGGGCGAAGGGTCAAGACTGATTTGCAAATGCTGGGTTCAAACTGGAATGGCATGTGGAGCACAAAATGATGGATTTAGGCCCAGATCTCTGTACTGGGTTGAATGTATGACATTGTTCTGCTTTCTGTTCATCAATTCTTATTTTTTGCATTCGTCACCCTGAGTGGGACATATATGCCCAAATGCAGGTCCTGTGCTCTCCATGCCACTGGAGTCAAGCTATTGTGGCTGATGAGGGGTGAAAGCCCAAAATTGGTCCTAGGATGATTGTTTCCACTCCAGGGAAGACCTGGCCTGGCAGTTCGGGCTGGACTGATCCCATTGGGCGCAGGGTCAAGACTGATTTACATATGGCTGGGTTCAAACTGGAATGGCATGCGGAGCAGAAAAACAATGAATTTAGGCCCAGATCTCTGTACTGGGGTGAATGCATGACATTGTTCGGGCTTATGTCCATCAATTCATCTTTTTTGCATTTATCACCCTAAGTGGGATGGGTATGCCAAGACATGGGTACTGTGCTCTTCATGCCACTGGAGGCAAGCTATCCTGACTGATGAGGGGTGAAACGCCAAAACCATTCATAGGATGCTTGTTTCAAGTCCAGGGAGGACCTGGCCTGGCAGTTCGGGCTGGACTGTTCGCATTGGGCGCAGGGTCAAGACTGATTTGCATATGGCTGGGTTCAAACTGGAATGGCATGGGGTGCAAACAAACAATGGATTTAGGCCCAGATCTCTGTACTGGGGTGAGTGCATGACATTGTTCTAAATTCTGTCCATCAATTTTTCTTTTTTGCATCAATGTCAAAGAATCACACCTTCTCGTTCATCAGACAGGCCATCATCTACAGCTCTCCTTTTTTCATTTGTATGTGTCTATTCTGGGATCCAGAAAGTCAATTAATTTTGGGTGATATGCTTGCTGTCCCTCAGTAGATGACCTTGACCGATCTTCACAATGACCATTTGAGGATGGTGAGTTCATAGAGAATGGAAGGTGCATAATTTGTGAGATGTCCATCTTTCCAAAAATAAAGTTCTCAATACAGTTTTGAAAACTGTTACGAAAGCCAGATGCATGCATATGTCAGCAATGGGATTCTTATCTAGCTCCAGCATCATTGCTCTATTCATTGCTCTATTCAAAGCTGAATAACAAACAATAGTATGTGCAATTTTGTACGGTCAGGCTCTGTCATTGCAGTGGGAATTGCTGATTGCAGAACATTGAACTGAGAGTCTGCCAGATTCTGCAAGCCAAACCATTAGGTCACTTTCAAACCTATTATAAGCAATGCAGAGCCTTTGGAAGAGAGAATAAGATGCTGAAAATGTGTGGCAATAGGGCTAGAAGTGGAAGAACATTGCAATGTAGTTCTTTTCTTTGTTTAGTGGGGATGAGAGTTACATAGCAGGCTTCCTCACCATTGGCAGTTTTTGACGCGTGCAACCCCATAAGGGCTAGAATCCATGCTCAATGCAGTATTGTTGGTCATCTTGAAAAATGATAGGGTGGACATTAGTGTGGTGGGTTAATGTCAGACACAAGGTCATTCTGGATATTCTGGAATGCATTGTTGTGCTCCACATCCACTTCACTAATGATTTAAAAAGATCCCTAAGTGCCTGCGCATGTGAATAGGGACGAAGCAGTCACAGAACCTTGCCAGAATAGGGACTAAGGGGCACATGTAGGACAATTTACAGTGGTCATAAACGGAGTTTCATCCCGTTTGCAACCACTACAATGGCATTTGCCATGTACCAACCCTATTTTGCGACTAGGTAACCTATAACCAACTCACAAAATTGGGTTTGCAGGTTGCTATTAGGAAGGGGCTTGCCAATGGCATCCTTTCCTAATAGCGAGTGGTAGGGGGATGTACGATTGTTTTACGACCGGAATGCGGTCGCAAAACAATCACAGTATACCGCCTTTTCAAGTAGGTGGTAAGCCAGTTTCAAAAGGGAAGGGATGCCATGGGACCCCTTCCCCTATGTGAATGGTAGCAAAAACGTTTTTTAAGAGACGGCAGTGCTCCCACAGAAAAATATACTTTCATTTTTTAAATGCATCCCTTTTTCCATTAAGGAAAATGGGTTACATTAAAAAAAAAACAATTGCTTTATTTTAAAAAGCAATCACATACATTGTGGTTTGTTGACCCCAGCAAACCACCTTCCCTGTGATTCCAGGCCATTCCCAATGGGTCGCAAATTGCAAACCTACCTCATGAAAATTGATGAGGTAGGCCATTTGCGACCCCATTGTGAATAGTTAAATGTGTCTGAGACACAATAGTACATTTCATTTTGCGACTCGCAAATTATGAGTTGCTCAAAATCGCATTTTGCGATTTTTAAAATGAAATGGTCATACATGATGCCCTCTGTGAACACAGACCATTACCACCCACAGGCACCTTGCCACGTAGAGAGAGAAGGTAGCAGCTGGACTTTCAATATCTCAACAATCCTGTGAGTCTGAGCTAGTATTGCCTGGCTTAGCATTACCTAAATAGTGATTTCCTAATTGGAAATCGCTATTTAGGAAATGCAAAACTGTCCCATTCATACGAACGGTATGGGATTTCCTAATTACAATTTCCTAATAGCGATTCCTACTGAGTAGCAATCACTATTACGAAATCTGTAATTTCATACATATCATTTTGCATTTCCTAAATAGCGATTCCTATGGAGTTGCTATTTGGAAATGCAAAATTGCATTTTCGTACATCTGGCCTTAATTCACAAAGGTAAACTTACACTGTGCAAGATTACTTTTTTTTGTTATTCACAAACTATGATTTAATAGTAAGTTTACAAATGCAGATACTTTGCTATTGGGGTTGAGAATTCCTTATGTTCCCTATGTGTTATGTGTGGAGTTCTATGACTTGACTGTGAAGTAGAATTAATTTGTATTTTGCAAATACCAAAAAACTGTGAACTTACACAAAGTGTAAGCTTACATTTGTGATTCAGGCCACAAATTATTTAGGAGTTGATCAAATATTTTATTTGGTTGTTTGTGTTTACATAACATATTAATCTGAAAAAAAGCGTTGTGAAAATGTAACGTGATTAGACGCTTCCCCAGAAAGCTAACACCATAAAAAAGATAATGAAATGCATCAATAATGTCTTCTTGAACATTACACCGCTGCCAATAAGCATTTGCTATATGTTTACAGAACTGCCAGTGCCATAGGTTGTACCCTCAGGCCTGGATCCTCACTCAAAATTTCTATTCCCTTCTGCCAACCAGTGCACCTGACAGGACTATCGAAATAAAAATACAGCTAATTTGCCATCATCTTTTCTATATAAGAGATAGTTACCTAGGCCTAGTTTATTTTCTGTTTTAATATGCATTTTAATTCTTTATAGAGGCATACTTATTTTAAAGTTAATTAGGTGACATAGTCACAGGTGCAAAATAGTTACCATAATATATAATTGTTACTGACTTGCCAGGGGCTAAATAAGACAAGCATAATAGTAAAAGAATTCTAATTTTAAAAAGAAATATTTATGTATCACATAAATGAAGAATTATAAAGGCTTCTTCTCCCTTTGCAATTTCTAGAAAATGCATTTATCATCTGAATATATTTCAATTTCCCGCTCTCGATTTAAAACTAACTTAGGACTAAATTTACGAAGTATTTTTGCATTAAAAACAGCGTGATTCACAGAATCGGCCATTTCTGACAGCAAAAATGCTTTTTTAAATGTACTAAGCACACATTGTGATTCGGTAACATGTTAGGCGTCCCTTCACAATAAGAAATTGGCATGCTATGTAATGATTTTTTTAAATGAAATCTGGTCACAAAAAATGTAAAAGGAGGTGGTGTCCTATTCACAAAGGTGAAGGGGGTCTTTTCACTCAAGAATCACCTCAGTAGTACCATAGTACCGAATGATCATGGAAACTTCACCCAATGAAGCTTGCACAATGCTGCGTTAACATGGAGATGAAGCTTGTGCGGCTACTCTAACATGAGTACGAAGTACCACATGGAAGGGTTGCAGTTGGCACTGTGGGAGTACACTGGTACCCACAGCCTTAACTTTTTAACCCCTTCGCTGCAGAGGTAAATCCCCCACAGTGCGCAGGGTCCGCGGCGCCACTGTGCTCGTGACGAGCCCAGCTCATATGACCACCCCTGTTTTCAATGCAAGCCTGTGTTGTCAGTCGGAACACAGGCTCCCATTGAAGTCAATGGGAGTCCTACTGAACAGTGTTCGAACCATCATAACCAGTCGGTCAGAATCCCCGAATCAGAGTCGGTCGGAAATGAAAACACCTAGGACCTCATTGCAATGTTGGTCACAAAGCATTCCGACCGACATCGTAATGAGGTCCTACGTGTTTTTTCAAGGTTGTTGTCTAGATTATTTGACCTTTTCACAGGTTCTTAAAAAATTAAGGGCAGACAGTATACTGGTCAAAGTAGAGAGGTAAAAAATGGTCCCAAGTCTGCACAAAATGGAGTCTGGTCTTTGGTTCTTTACAACACTACAGGACACTTGCAGCATTCCCGCTGGACCAGCTAATCAGATATCATTAACTTTTTAACCCCTTTATGACCACTCCGTGCACCTCTTTAAATGCAAATTTCTCAGAACGGCTGAATGGGACAAAAGGATGGCAACAAGAAGAACAAAGAAATAATGGGTGAGGCCTGACTAACTGTAGTAAACATCTCACATCACCACCTAACGGAACAAAATATCAGTCCCGGAGTTGGAACTATTTTTCTGCCCCCGTTAAGGGTTTTGTATGACCAATTCAAGATTCAGCCTATTTTTATTCATAAGGAAATTTGAATTACTGAAAGTACATAGTTTGAGTCAATATAAATCTAACTCCATATGTTATTAAGCCTCAGAAGATGATTCACGCATCAGTGACATAGAGGATTTGATTGCACTACATTTATTACTACATTACATATGGATAACGGGCCTCAGACTAGTGAACAATAGAGGCTAGAAAGTGTGGGTTTGAACATCAGTGCCAGCTGTAACAATGTCTTCAAAATGAAAAGCAAATATATTCCAACATTGCCTCCTGTTGGGTTGAACATATTTCAAGACATAGTCATTAAGGATTTATCTGATCTTCATGCCTGCCTACATAAACCACACAAGTTTAGGGTTGATAACTTATCAGTGGAACAGAGGCAGGAAATCCAATCTCTCCAGGAAGATCATAACATCATAATACCCTCTGGAGGGAATGTTGTATTATGGGATAATTATTGATGATTTAGATATATGAACTGATTTCTGTCTAGGACACTTCTCCCACCTGATTATGGCCTATGAATGAGTATCATATTTGGATTATATCTTGTTTTACTGTATATATGAAGTGTTTGCACTCTGTGAATTATTCTAGCTTGGATTTTGGCATATGTTCACATGTATTGTTCCTGTTAGAATTGTATCTTGGGTTGTTTCCCATATGAGTCATGGAGATACCTCCAATAATTTCTGGTGCAGTTTGTAAATGTTCTCCCCACTTTTTTCATCAATGTGATATCAGACTGGGGTATCTGTTACCCTGGGTGGTGACTGGTTACCCACGCCCACTTGGATGCAATCCAACATCAATTGATCCTCAAATAAAATGTCTGAGTATTTAAGTTGGAACCTGGAGAGGTTTATTTCCACACATTGGGATGTTACCAAGTATGACCATTAGGCGATCAGACTCACTGAAAAATTGTCTGCGTGGATGGATTATGTACGATATGGATTTACTGCCATAGGTGACATAAGATATCAGAATTTCCTATTTCTTATGACATGGCGTGAACCTTTAAGTATGGAATCATGTGCCAGGCAGACAAGGTGGACAATATTTACCCTGAATTCTGGGCACTATAGGCTGTATAAGGTGTGAAATTGTTATATATTATATGTAAAAGCCAAACAAGCCATTCTTGATGGTAACAGACTGTGAATTTATCACTTTTTGTGCCTGTATGCCATTTCCAACATTTTAGGTTGCCATTTGGTTTGGAGTTTCTCAATGATGTTGATGATAAAAATGGATTGGAGTCTCCATAATAAACGTAACATCAATCAATGATGGCTTTTACACAGGCAGTCATCAATCAGCACTTTAATGGTAACAGTCATGGATTGCACCCACTCCCACTGTAATTTCCATGTGGATACAGGTGCTAACATTATATTGCATGTATTAGGAGTTGTGAGAATGTAGTATTGTAAGGTTTTTGGAGTTCCTTTTTATACATTATATAGGGATTATATAAATGACCATAAATATTTTGATAGATCGACTATGAGTAGCTTTCGCATTTATGTTTGGCATAAAACCCACAATCACAATCAAACTGTATGCACACAATTAATGCAATGGATTTTGGAGAAACTGCAGTCTGTTTTTAATGTCTATGGTAATGCTTTTTAAGTTTTCACATGGTGGTTTGACACCTGTATCTGAGGAAGGCGGACATCACTGAAACACATTCATAACAAAATTAGTGAAGCAGGCGTTTGGACTGCTGTTGTTTTTCCTGAAAGCCTTTTGAATTGCAGACAGAGATTATTTTCAATACAAAGATTTAGCTTGTTTCCGCTTATATATTTATAATACTATATTTTAAATTTAAGAATACACTTATACTTATAATTAATTAATAAACTATGATTATTACAGAAGGAATATATTAACAAAAATCGGAGAGATTTTATTTTCAAAGTATTGTTTAAGAATAATGATATAATAATGAATATAATATATTTGAACAAATTTACACTTAAATATAGAGTTAGTGGGCTGCACCTTTTTCTTTAAGTATTAGTCGGTTAATATTCTAATTTCTTTTACATTAAATAAATAAATACAAAAGTGATTACTCTCTCTCTATTTTCCTACAGGGATATCACCACATCTGAAAAAAGGTGGGAAAGTTACTAACAAATACTTTGCACTTGAAAATGCGACTATATTAGTTTCCATCCCTTCATTTGAAAGGGACTCTCAAGTCTTCATCTGGGTTTAAATCTCCACTTGAAAATGGTGAATAGCAAAAAAGTAGAGCTTTACACCTTGGTGTAGAGGTAGTTCTATAACTGACTACATTGACACACGCAAAATTCCCTTTGTGAATCAGATCCCACATTTACATATGTGATGACTAAGAAACAATGACATTAATGAGCTTACAGTGAGTGACTGTGCTGTTGGCAGTGAGAAGGTGGACTTACCCTTCCTGCACGTGTGGTCTGGGGCAGCCTATCTATGTACACTACATCGCTACATGACTTAGCGACTGATTTAACTGTTGTCAGATTGAGTAATTACCATCACCATGGTGGAGTACTGTACTCCTGCCATGGCGAGGGTGCTCCCAGATGTCTTCTACCCTTGCCGTCATCTCTTGCCTTTCTAGGAATGTCCATGATAGTAATGCCTGTAAATGCATTGTAAGTTTTACAGAAGGCTTCTTTGCGGGACTTACATTGGCTGCTCTTCGGGACTTACATTGGCTGCCGGTCCATTTACGTGTTCAGTACAAAGCTGCCTGCCTGGTGTTCAGGGCTTTGCACGGACAGGGCCCAGTCCCACTGCAGAATATGTTTTCATGGTATTCGTCCGCGCGATGTCTGCGCTCTTCTTCTGCGTGGTTGGTGGTGGTACCGAGATTCCAGAGAGTGAGGATGGGTGGACGCTCGTTTAGTGTGGCAGCGGCTAAACTCTGGAATTCTCTGCCACTCCTTTTACGAGGTCAAAGGGACTTTCTACCATTTAAAAAAGCATTGAAGACCCACTTGTTCCCTAGGGCAGTCTAAGATGTTGGTTCTGTTGCTGACAGTGATCTCAAGCGCCAGGATGCCCTTGGGGTGACAGTAAAGCGCTATACAAATATACAATACAATACAATACAATACAATACAATACAACATTACGGCGCCATACTTCAAACTCGCAAATTATTTGGGGATTTTGAAACAGAAGTACCCAAGGTGGGGTTGAAAAAAACAAAGAAAACAATGCTCCCTAACCATTGGAGCACATTTCGATGATGTGGGAATCATTTAAACATTTTCACTGACCCTTACTGCCACTTTTTTCATGGCGGTGACTGGCAATGAAAACTGGCTATGCTTGCGCCCACTTTAAATTGGTTGAGCGGACACATGGCCAAACATCTGTTGGCCCTTACTCTGTCGGGCTGGCTGAGGTGTGTGTAGGTGATGGAGGGCGACTAGTCTCTAGCATTTACACACTGAAGGTCCGCCTGACTCTAAATGAGGCAGGCAGACCTTCAGTTTTGCAGAAAAGGTACCCCATCACTGTTGTGATGGAGTACTCTTTTCCCCAACATATAAATCAGGCCCTAAATCATATTCCTTACTGCAGCCTCTGTAACTCAGTACATACTGTGTTATTGCCAGTGTCAGAACTTTCAATAATGTGGAGAAATCATGGCTCTCTATTGTTTAAATACCAACCTTAAGTAGTACTAAAGCCTAATTTAAAATAATTTGTGCTCAGTGGTTAGGGTTTGTAGTACTGGGCCATATCTGCTTTCATTACCTAATTTTTTTCTAGATGGTGAAATCATATATTTTGAGTTGTGATCTGAGTTTACACATGCCATGGTTTCTTTGTCTATAGCAAATAATGTGGGCTGTTTTGACAAGTGTCCACATGTAATGTGTGCTACGTTTCACAAGCTCTAAACTTGTAGCCCAAAGTACTTTCCACTTTATAAGTCGCACATTAAAATGTACCTTTATAGATATGGTCTTAAATGCTCCAGCAATTTCCTGCCTGACAAATCTCAAATGGTATTTGGCCACTTAGCAGGTATGGGCTGGCTGCCAGTGAGAATTCTTTAGCTGTTTCTTCCAATTTAACACTGGCCAATAGAACTTGATAGTAGCCTGAGAGGAAAAGGGGTAGACAACAATTGAAATCTTAAGATACAGTATGATCAATAGGACCATAGAATATAAGTCTCAGACAATAACTTGAAGTTGAAGTATAGAAATACAAGATTACCAAAGGAAGATCAAAGCATCAGACAAAATTGATCCTCAACAGCAAAGAGCATATAAGAATTTATTTGGCTGCAATAGAGAGGATGTAGCCTTATGGCTAGAGTGGTCGACCTCGAAGCTGGGAACCAGGTTCAATTCTCAGCAACGACGCTCAACATCCAGTGATTCTGGGCAAATCACTTAATTTCACAGAGCCTAACAAAAATGAATGTGTCCATCTGTAACAAAACTGGTGCTCATGTAAAGCGCTCTGATACCAGATGTATTGGGTCTAGTTCAAGCTATATAAAACTCTAAAAAAATACAAAAGGTAAGGAAAAGGATTTCATGACTAGACAAATAGTTTTGATCCTCCTCCCCATACATGGAAAAGATTTGCAACATCTACTAAATCCTACACTAAACTAAACATAGGGAAACCCTATTGAATCAAGGAACCAAGGTGTATGTATCAGAACCTTTGTTGATGTTCTATAGGTAAGGAGTCAAGCATAGCATGTAGCCACAAAATCAGAGATGTCAAGGGAGGTCTGTACCTCTCCAAGTCTAAAAGGAATCTGACTTACCGCAAGTTAGGTTAAATAATTAAAATGCACAAAGAACATTCAAGAAATATGACCTCATAAACATCACAGTACTTTTCCATTTCTCAGAAATAAAGTTGCCGCCATAAACACTGCTTCCATATTCAAGTCTCCGCTTTCAAAGCATTCCTGGGATCCTCCCTTCATCTGATGATGCCAACAGGTACAACTCCCTTTGTTCTTCATTAAAATTATTTGACCATGCCAGGTCTTCCTCAACTCACGATCTCTAAAACACAGTGTTATTTTCGCTAATTAATTAATTACCTTCGTCTGCACTTGCAGAGAAGAAAACATGCAGAAAACCACTTTCACATTAGCAATAAATGCCTCAACTGTGAGATTAGGGCCCACAATCACTCTAACCTAACATTTTTCTTTAAATGCATATTTGTTCTACAACCTACTTATAATCTACTAAATGAAATCTTTAATAAATGTGTGGCACAACTGGTCACATATTATAAGGAAAGGACTGAACACACGTATAAATCTGTCTCACTAATTCCAAGATAATGCACTGCATGAAATTCATTTTAGTGCACCACCTTACAATCTAAACCTACAGAAGATTAATGTCTGTAATCCACGTGTTTCTGAAAAGGAAAACCGTTAATATGCACACACACACATATGTCAAAAACACATAATAAATGCATTTTCTATGCCTTTGGTGGACCATGTCTCTATAGCAGCATTGCGTCACAATGGTACGTAAGGGCAAAGGTGTGTATACATATGCCATCAACTGTGCACCACTGCAGAAAGGAATGCAGGTCCATTTGACTTTGACCTGGCAAAGTCAGTTTTGGAACGTGAAAGGAAGTTATAATTAATTATTTATGGACAAAACTGAAAGCCCACTGATGGGCGAAGGAATTTCAAAGGAGATGCATTTGCACAGTAGGGAAGGGAGGGAGCGGGGCCTGATGTGACATGTGTGCAAACACGTCATGTGGCGTGTTTTAAGTTGGGGTTTAAGTCCCCTTGAATTCTGAGGGTCCCTGGGGCTAACTAGAAAACCAGGTAATTTCAGTAAGCACAACAGAGTTGCGCTGCAGAGAGGTGAAAAAGGGGCGTGGCCTTGGACCCCCTCACTGCATTGCAGCTCTGTGATGCTTACTGTAGGTTCCTGGTGGGCTAGTTGGACCCCAGGGACCCTAAGGATTCAAGGGGACCAAATCCCCCAATGTAAAATGCGCCATGGGGGGCGTTTGCACACTTGTCACATCAGGCCCCACCCCTTCCCTTCACCACTGTGCAAACGGGCCCTCTGGCGTGTTGTAAGTTGGGAGATTTAGTCCCCTTTAATACTGAGGGTCACTTGGGTTCAACTAGCCCAGCAGGTATCTCCAGTAAACGCCACAGAGCTGCGTTGCAGACAGGTGTAAAAAGGGGCGTGGCCTTGAACCACCTCTCTACAATGCAGCTCTGTGGTCCTTACTGGAGTTACATGGGGAACTAGTTGGCCCCAGGGACCCTCAGGATTCAAGGGGAATTAATCCTCCAACTTAAAACCTGCCAGGGGGCGGTTTGCACAGTGGTGAAGGGAGGGGGCGGGACTGATGTGACATGTGTGTACTTTTTCAATCACTCTGCCAAAACGCAAGCACTTATAAATTCACCATGCACTCTCCTTGCAGTACTCTAATCTTCCAGTCAGTACCCATGTACTCATGGAAAGTCCCAGGCACTAACACATGCACTGCTACAATCCCCTAAGCACTTCCCATGCAGAACTCTAACCACCTACACACTACTGATTCACTCCTCCAATTACCCAGGTAGTACCCATGCACTCCAGAAATCCCTCTGTCACTACCCATGCACTCCTCCAATCACCCAGCCAGCACTATGTACTTATCCAATCGATCCGCCAAATACAAGTAGTTATAAAATCACCATGCACTGTCCTTGCATCATTCTAATCATCCACTCAGTACCCATGTACTCATGCAATGACCCATTCACTAATACATGCACTGCTGCAATCCAATGAGGACTACCCATGCAGTCCAGTAATCTCCCGGGTACTACCTATGCAGTCCTCCAATCACCCAGCCAGTCCTATGTCCTTATCCACTGCGCCAAAACCCAAGCACTTTTAAATTCACCATGCACTCTCCTCACAGTACTCTAATTATCCAGTCACTACCCATGCACTGCTACAGTCCCTGTATACTACCCATGCAGTCCTGTAAGCACCTACACACTTCTCATTCACTCCTTTAATTCCCCTGGTAGTACCCACGAAGTCCAGCAATCACCCTATCACTCCCTGTGAAGTCCTCCAGTCACCCAGCCTTTACCATCTACTAATCCAAATAATCCGCCAATACCTAAGCACTTATAAGTTCACTCAGGCACTCTCCTTGCAGTATTCTAATGTTTCACTCAGTAGCTATATACTCATGCAATGATCCAGGCACAAACTGATCACTGTTACAATCCCATATGCCCTACCCATACAGTCCTGTACCCACTTACACACTTCTCATTTGCTCCTTCAATTCCCCAGGTAGTACCCATGCAGTCCCGCAATAATACTGTCACTCCCTGTGCACTCCCCCAGTCACCCAGCCACTATCATGTACTAATTCAAACACGCCTCCAATACCCAAGCACTTACAAATTCACCACACACTCTCCTTGAGGTACTATAATTATCCACTCAGTACCCATGTACTCATGCAATGACCCAGTCACTAACACATGCACTGCTGCAATACCTTGTGGACTACCTATGCAGTCCAGTAATCTCCCTAGTACTATCTATGCAGTCCTCCAATCACCCAGCCAATCCTATGTGCTTATTCAATCACTGCGCCAAAACCCAAGCACTTATAAAATCACCATGCACTCTTCTAGTAGCACTCTAATCATCCAGTCACTATTCATGTACTCATGCAATGACCCAGGCATTAACTCATGGCAAATACAGAGGGGGTTATGCTAATCACAAGTGTACCCCAATGCAAAATGTTCCCTAGTGTATGTAGGTGTTTTCACTGTATTCTAAGTGTCTTTTAGCATAGCACTGGCTCTAGGCCAGGCTAGTTAGTCCAGTACCCATCAGCAAAAGGTTGGGGGCACAGGAGGACTTTCGGCTCCTCTGTTGGTTCTTTCTGCACATCTCTTCTTCTTCCTGCACTTTTCTTCATTTGTCTGGACTTTTCTTTCTCTTTCTTCACATGTCCTTCCTTTGTAGGAATAGATAGAAATTAGTATTTTAAAAAAACCTTAGAAATTCACTGACAAATCTATAGGTTTCAGGGACGTTATAGTTAGAAATTAACATTTAAAAAACCTTTGAAATTCACTGAAAAAACATAGGCTTCAGGGACGTTATAGTTAGTTGGAGATTTCACTCGTACAAAACCATAGAAATTCGTCCGTTATAGTTAGTAGACCTAACTATACCTCACGCCCCGTAATACACTGCTGATGACGTCGCATTTTACATCACTCATGACATGCTCAGTGATCTAAAAAACTGGCACATTTTGGCAGTAAAAGTGACATGTGCAAGTGTGAATCTTTAAAATAGGTAATTCATAAAAATGTATATATACTTTTTAAAATATTTTGTAAAAGTATTTTTGAATAAAAGTGAAGTGAAAACAATTATCAAGATTATTGCAAATATTACAGATGTATGTACAGTTCTTCATTCTGGTTCAGTCGATGTGGGGTGAGCAAACGTAGATTTAAAATGTGTTGTGATTCACGCTGTCTTAATTTGCGTTCACGATCACCTCCCCATTCATGACCTTCAACTTGTTCAGTTGCAAAGAATTTTAATTTCTTCCAGTTACTGTGATGATGGGATTCCATGTGTTTATCTACTGCATTACTTCTATCTTTATTTGTTGTTGCTCGCACATGTTCTAAAATTTGCTTTTTGAGTTCGCTTATGGTGCTTCCCACATACTTTAAACCACATGACATTCAATTATGTACACCACATATTGACTTTTACATGCAATATGTTGGTTAATAATCAATTCTTGTTTTATAACAAACGTGATCTTTTTTTGATGTTTTCCGATTTGGCACACTTTGCAGTTATTGCATTTGAAGAAATCCGCCTGTTTCACCAATTCGAAACACCTTTCTTATCTTTGCGAAAATGACTGTGTACCAATTTGTCTTTTTAGATTTTTAGTTTGTCTGAATGTCATGTTGGGGTGATCACCTATGATACTCACTACTGTCTGATTCAGTCTTAAGATGTTCCAATTTTTTCTTAAGATTCTTTTAATGTCTTTTGCCTCTGCTGAAAATGTTGTAATCAAATGGATGGATTGTCTATGCTCTGGAGTGATTATCTCTTTCTTGGTTTTCAATAGATCTATTCTTTGTTTTTGTACAGTTCTCTTAGGACCGGATGTGATTGTTTCTTCAGTGTAGCCTCTCCTTTTCAATCTCCCAGATGTTACACTGCTGTGTTTCTTCCATTCCTCTTCTTGTGTACAAATCCTACGTATTCTTAAGAATTCTCTGCATGGAATGTTCTCAATAATAGATGATTGATGAAGGCTTTGGTCATGGAGGATTGAATTGGTTGCAGTTTCTTTCCTATGTAGGGTTGTCTGGATTTTGTTCTCTTGAATATATACTTCTGTGTCCAGAAGCAGCACTATTGAGTTACTTATAGTGTTTGTAAATTTTAAGTTAGTGTAGGTTGAATTCATTATTTCAAAGTATTCTGCAAACTCTTTCTCTGTTCCATCCCAGATGATAGATTATCTATATATCTCAACCACATAATGATTTTGTCAACATATTGGTCATTCTGTGGTTACCATGTTAGTTGTTGTTCCCACCATCCCGTCATTAGGCAGGCATAGCTAGGGCTAAATGAAAAGCCCATAGTAGTCCATTTTTACCTGTTTAAATAAGTCATTACCGAGCAGGAAGATATTTGAGTCAAATATAGCTTGATCAGTTTGAGCAGCATTTCATTATGATGGATAAATTGTATATGTCTCTTCTTTAGAAAATATTCACAAGCTGTGCTCCCTATTTCATTTTCAATGTTTGTGTATAGCGAGATAACATCCATTGTTATTAATTTGAAAGTATCTACACACATACATATATATATATATATATATATATATATATATATATATATATTTATTTATATATATATATATATATTTATATATATATATTTATATATATATATATATATATATATATATATATATATATATATATATATATATATATATATATATATATATATATATATTCTTTCCACAAATCACCTCAGTACGAAATGATAGCACGGACACCTCTTCTGTGCAATAATTGATAGATTTAATGGCAAATAGCAACGCGTTTCGGCGATTAAGCCTTGATCACGCTAACAATCTCGCCTACAAACATCAGTTTTTAAATCTCAAAACAAGTGTAAACAAAATAGAAAAGAGACTGTTTTGCAGGTATACACAAATCGGTTGTAACTGTGTCGGCCATCTTGGTATGTCAAACGTTTAAATAACAACACTATGACAGATCCAGGTGCAGTTGTGAGAAACCAAATAAAGTTAAAAAGTGAATGTTTAAAGTACACATCCAACGTTTAACATTTCACAGTGCAGGGTACTCCAGACCTCACGCCCAAGTGGGCGATGCCACAATGTACATCATAATAATGTTAATGTTTCAATGATGCCCCAGTGGGCGTTTCTAAGCAATTGTCCATCGCCCTGATGTTCATTCCCAGAGAGTACCATCAGAAAGTCCTAGCCCCAGTGGGCTTTAATGGAGGGTGCTCTGTTTCTTTCAACCAGATAGTTCCTTCACACACGGCCTACACTGCAAAACATGTTGTAACAGTCTGAAAGAAAAAGGTTAAAATTACCGAAAGACAGAGCCGACAAGCTAAAATGTCACATATATATCTTACTGTAAATGTATGGCAAGTTCTTCATTCACATTTAGGCCACCAGGTGCAGTGCTTTCGAAATCGATAATGTAAGTAGATTCAAGTTTCCTCAGGGACAGTTCTCGGTTCCCCCCTCTCATGCCAAGATCTACCTTGTCAATTACTACCATCCGGAGCTTGGTCTCATCACCAAAATGGTGTGACTGAAAATGACGGGCAACAGGGTAGGTTTTAGTTTTGTTCCTGATGGCCCGTAAGTGCTCCAACACTCGTTTAGTAGCTGTATGTTTGCTGCTACCAACATACCACTTGTTGCATGGACATATCAAAATGTACACGCAGTAAGTGGTGTCACAGGAGAGGGATTTTCTTATGTAGAATTCCCTTCCCGTGGTTGGAATCACCAGTTTCTCACAATTCACACTGCCTTTGCATGCTTTGCATTTTCTACAGCACCTATATCCGGTTCTGGTAGTGATGTTCCTAGTGAGCGTAACATGATTGTGGCTGAGTTCATCTTTGAGAGATCTACTCTTCCTGAATGTAATTTGGGGATTACTAGCCAGATCAGATTTTAGATGTTCATCATTCAATAACACATGCCAATGCTTGTTGAATATGTTCCGTATCTCACTGGCTTGTCCACTGTAAGTGGTGATGAACCTCACATTTTTACTATCCTCAGGTTCTTTCGAGGAATATAGTAGATCATTCCTAGCAATTTTCTCAGCTCTATCGCAAGCCAATTGAATGGTTTTGCTGTTATAACCACGTTCCCTGAATCTGTCACACATCACTTGCTTCTCAATTTCAAATGCTTCTATAGTACTGCAGTTCCTCTTGGCCCTCAGCAATTCCCCATAGGGGATACTTTGTATCAGGTTGCGAGGATGTGCGCTATCTGCCCTCAGGATACTGTTGCCTGCCGTTTTTTTGCGGTGCAGTGTAGTTTCTATATTGGGACCATTGATGTTAACAGAGATGTCAAGAAAGTCAATAGTCTTCCTGCTATAGTTGGCAGTAAAGACTAGATTCAAATCATTCTGATTGAGTTTCTTGACAAAGTTGGTAGCAGTTTTCTCTGATCCATTCCAAATAATAAAAATGTCATCAATGTAACGCAGCCACAGGGCAACTTGGGTGTTAAATTCTTCCAAGCGTCCGGCTACCTGCTCCTCCCACCAGCCCATAAAGATGTTAGCGTAGCTGGGGGCAAAGCAGGTGCCCATCGCGGTGCCCTGTGACTGTCTGTACATGTCCCCATCGAAAACAAAAAAATTATTGTTCAGGCAGAATTCGATCATTCCGACAATCATGTTTGAATGGTCGAGTACCGAGATGGAGCGAGTCTTGAAGAAGTGTTTAACGGCATTTAGTCCCAGCTGGTGCTTGATGCTGGTATACAAGCTACCAACATCCAAGGTGATAAGCATGTAACTATCTTCCCAGGGTATGCCATTAATGATCGTCAAAAAGTGGGTACTGTCCCTAAGGTATGATGGTAGTGCCAGGACATAGGGTCTCAAGAAGTAATCAATAAACCTTGATGTATTTTCTAGCAAAGATCCAATAGAGGACACAATAGGTCTTCCCGGGGGATCTATTTTGTCCTTGTGGAGTTTAGGCAGCAAATACAAAACAGGGATCCTAGGATGTGGGCAATATAGAAAATAGAACTCTTCCCATTCCAAAAGACCCTTTTCTCTCCACTCCACTAGCATCTCCCTGTATCTCACATTCGAACTCAATACATCATTCATATTAGATTTTGAGTAACAGGATGTGTCCTGTAACATGCAATATGTTGGTTAATAATCAATTCTTGTTTTATAACAAACGTGATCTTTTTTTGATGTTTTCCGATTTGGCACACTTTGCAGTTATTGCATTTGAAGAAATCCGCCTGTTTCACCAATTCGAAACACCTTTCTTATCTTTGCGAAAATGACTGTGTACCAATTTGTCTTTTTAGATTTTTAGTTTGTCTGAATGTCATGTTGGGGTGATCACCTATGATACTCACTACTGTCTGATTCAGTCTTAAGATGTTCCAATTTTTTCTTAAGATTCTTTTAATGTCTTTTGCCTCTGCTGAAAATGTTGTAATCAAATGGATGGATTGTCTATGCTCTGGAGTGATTATCTCTTTCTTGGTTTTCAATAGATCTATTCTTTGTTTTTGTACAGTTCTCTTAGGACCGGATGTGATTGTTTCTTCAGTGTAGCCTCTCCTTTTCAATCTCCCAGATGTTACACTGCTGTGTTTCTTCCATTCCTCTTCTTGTGTACAAATCCTACGTATTCTTAAGAATTCTCTGCATGGAATGTTCTCAATAATAGATGATTGATGAAGGCTTTGGTCATGGAGGATTGAATTGGTTGCAGTTTCTTTCCTATGTAGGGTTGTCTGGATTTTGTTCTCTTGAATATATACTTCTGTGTCCAGAAGCAGCACTATTGAGTTACTTATAGTGTTTGTAAATTTTAAGTTAGTGTAGGTTGAATTCATTATTTCAAAGTATTCTGCAAACTCTTTCTCTGTTCCATCCCAGATGATAGATTATCTATATATCTCAACCACATAATGATTTTGTCAACATATTGGTCATTCTGTGGTTACCATGTTAGTTGTTGTTCCCACCATCCCGTCATTAGGCAGGCATAGCTAGGGCTAAATGAAAAGCCCATAGTAGTCCATTTTTACCTGTTTAAATAAGTCATTACCGAGCAGGAAGATATTTGAGTCAAATATAGCTTGATCAGTTTGAGCAGCATTTCATTATGATGGATAAATTGTATATGTCTCTTCTTTAGAAAATATTCACAAGCTGTGCTCCCTATTTCATTTTCAATGTTTGTGTATAGCGAGATAACATCCATTGTTATTAATTTGAAAGTATCTACACACATACATATATATATATATATATATATATATATATATATATATATATATATATTTATTTATATATATATATATATTTATATATATATATTTATATATATATATATATATATATATATATATATATATATATATATATATATATATATATATATATATATATATATATATATATATATATATATATATATATCCAAATGTAAAAGGATGGAGCCAAAATTATGCTACTCCACCAGTGACCATAGCAGAGTGTGCAGTAGATGTTGCATCAGATGTTTGGTGCAAGCATAGAGTTTTTAGAAATTAATGAGGAAAAGTAAAGCAAATTGATGATACATGGTAATGAAATGCTTGAAGCAAATTTATACCTTGAAGTTCATATAGTTATGTTTGTACCATTCATATATTCATGCATACCACTGTTTCCCACTAAGACACATTTACAGTTATGTGATGTGGTAAATGACGTTTTATTTGGGGCAAATCTGCAAAGCATAATCTTAACGTGGGCGCAAAAAAGAGAAACAATTAAAAGAAATCTCAGGTAGCAAGTGTAGGCCGGTGGAAGAAAGATGCATGGTCTGCAATTAAGACTACGTAGCCTTGATGTTCGGCACCACCGACTTTAGGTTGCAGGCCTCTAAGAGAAGGAAAGCAAGCAGAGGAATCAAGGGAACAAAAAATGGAGACCTTAGTAGTTAAGGGATTTTGTATGCAGTAAATGAAGGTGTAATTTATTTGTACTGTGTCAAGCTCTATGTTGCTCGAGGAGGAGGTGTGCAACATCTTGTGTGTGAGTATATGGGTGTATGTGTATGTGTCTATCTATGTGTGAAGAGATTAGTGTGTAGGCATGCAACATATATATGTCTTTGGGCTCCACACAGTCCCAAACCCATGTATAACCAGATTACTAAAACCACATTTGTTCTCCTTAGTCTAGTATTTATAGTGTGATAATCCAGTTGTATGATATGTAGAGATATAGGAGGTATAATCTCAATTTGGCTAGTGTGAAGCAAGGTCAATATAAAGTCTGCCTTCATAGTTAAAAGACATTCTTCTAGAGTACCTAACACTTACACTGCTGCTGTTTGTGAAGGACCTGTGTTAGTCATGCACCACCATTAATTGAGGGATCCAGTTTGGAGTGCTCCCAGAAGGGCACCTTTGACGAGCAGTGTAGTTAAAGTCACTTCTATTTTGGTAATAATTAATTAGAGAAGTGGTAAACTTCACTTATTGCATTTTTTAGATTTCTTTTGCACAATGGAGGCTCAGTACTTTAAGATACCAGAAATGTAAACTCTTGTGTTGGAATGTTTATACACACTCACCCTGTAATAGTAAAGTAGATTTTCCCCTCCAAAATTAACCAATAATAACAACAGTGATAATTGGCTGCAGGTTCCTATAATGAAAATGCATGTCAGGGTAGCCTTCCATACTCGAACAAAAACCCCATACTACATGCACAGAATGTAATAATGCCTGTAGTGCTATGCCAACACTCATTTATTTAGAGCTAAGTGGTGCTTTAGGGGCTCATGGTTCTTCTGGATCTGATTCTACAAAACGTGGCTATGGGCTTCTGGTTGAGGAGTGTAGCAGCACTAAGGGGCAGATTTACAAGCCCCTTGCGGCTCATTTACGCCATCGTTGCATTACTTTTGTGACGCAGCGGCGGCGCAAATCCTGCTCCATGTTGCGGGGGTACTTACAACGTGACGCATCTGGGAGATGCGTCACGTTGTAATGCCCTGCGCCACATGTGCGCGTTCCTGTGCAGGGGGGAGGGGGGACGTTCTGGCGCAGGAACGCCTCCTAAAAGTGGCTAAGTGAAATCTACAAAATTTCACTCAGTCACTTTTAGGCCCATGTTGCGTCAAAACCCTGCGTCTGCCTGAAGCAGGCGTAAGGATTGACAAACATTAACTAGATAGGGCCCCCAGAGCATTAATGGAGCTGCGTCGCGCTTGCGACGCAACTCCAGCAATGCATCACTTTTACGGCACAGATGCATCACGCATCTGTGCCGTTTTTGCACCGTGGTGCGCTGCATTGTAAATGCGGTGCATACATGATGGCGGAGCTGTGGCGCACAATAACTGCTGCATCCCTGCTGATTTGCAGGAATGCGCCAGTTATTGTAAATATGCCCCATAGTGTATATGCTTGACTGTTTATTCATACGACACTTGGCTTTTTGGACTTGATTGCAATGATAGGCAATTGTAAGATGTCACGGTTGTATGGTAAGGTTTTCTGTATTTGGGAACTGTTTGGCAGAATATGGATTAGGTCACACTTGGGCTCCGTCGTGGTTTTGACTTGTGTTTCAATGTGGTTCTGAGTCTGATTCCTAACTGTCCCAAGCGTAAGCAGTTGCCTGGGGTACGCTGTACGTATGCATGAATGTGAATACAGCAGCTAGAGACCCATTAAGTGCCTTTAGTCTGTAAGAGGAGTTCAGTAGTCTTAATGCCATACCGCCGTAGGTGCATTCCCAAGAAGACCACTGCAGCAGAGATCTTCCACCTGCAGTGTTACAAATTACAACTGGGCCAGTGGTGGTATTCTGATGGCGGGGAATATTTTTTTATATGTGTCTATGCAGGTGTGAATATTTTGACTGCACAAGTGTTAAATGTACACATATGCATGACATGTGAAAAAACAGCTATTGACAGTACTTGTCCATTGCTGCAAAGGTGTCCAGTCCGGACAATGGGTAAATACTGCAGAGCGGACTTCCCTGGATTTTGGTGCCAACAGGGTTGCTTTCTTCAGGGTCAAGATGCTGCTGTGAAGGAGTGCCCTGGAGGAAGGGATTCACATGGGAGACTGAAGGGAAGAAAAGGAAATAGATGAGTATGCACCCCAATTCCTTCGATTTTTCTGACTCAAATCAGGTGGTCTTCCAGCTACAGGCAGCCTGACAGAAATCCAACTCACAATTCTGATGGCAGTTAACTTGTTTGTACCACCCTTTGATAGCTGCTTTCACCCTACCACCATCGTCGCTGCCTGCGAATGGCTGGCAGGACTCTGGTGGTCTTTCTTTCAACAGACCGCCAATATTGTAATCCAGCCAGTGGATAACCAACTGTCTAGTGGGGAATCCAATGCCGTTTCCACGGCAGTTCCCTTACTGTTGAACTCGTGATCAGGCCCTTAGAAATCAACTCCTATGTCCCTTATTGCACACATATGGTTTTAGATCCCATATTTTAAGCCTGTAAGTTTTACAGCACCTTGATTTGCTTTTTACTTGCCATAGTGTTATCAGTTTTTTCCAACAGGTACTAAGGTTAGGAAGAAAAAAAAATTATCAACCTCTTAGTGCCTATGGTCTGCTTGTTTTATATCTTTGGGTGAAGCTCCTTTTTTATTGTATACATTTTAAATACGATTTCTCACTTGAGTTTTTGTAAGCTGTTTTGATATGAAAAATGTGGCCCAATGTGTCATATATTTGTATTTTGACACTTGTATGTATTGTATTCTTTTATGATTTTGTTTTTGTTTTGTTTTATTCCTGAGATTTCTGTATGGTCTGCCTCTCTGCAATTTCTTGTGTTAATGCTGATACATATATCTTTTTTATTGTTTTTTATACAAAGGTTTATGAGTGACTGATTGTCTGACTCAAGCCTAATCAAATTTTACAATTTGAACCTCAAAACAAGGGAGTCCTGGGCAAGATGGCGACCACTCCACTGGCCGAGTGACCTGGTTGCAGCGTTTCTCCCCGCCTGGATGCCCTGCTGTCGTAAATAGCCCTGCAGTGCGAGGATTGATGGATGTAATCCTCTGCAGCCAAAATACTGTACTTCACTCTTACCTATGTAGCGGGATGCTCCGTTTGCCCTGGAGTTATCGACACTGCCTCACCCAGTTGATCTTGGCTCCACGGCGTCTGCTCGGCAGCGGCTTCGGTTTGACGCAGCGGCTCCATCAGTTCCATCTGCTCTGTGCTCAAAATGCCACGATGCCACTGAAGGGGCAAGCCAAAAACCAGCCTCGGATCCCTGCAAAACCCAGTCCTCTGGTGCTTCAGCCTCAGCCTCCGCCTAAACAGACGGCACTCTCGACTAATAGCCTGAAGAAGGGCCAGCCAGAGAATCCGCCCGGCAAGATCTTAAAAACACCAAAAATGTCCCAGTACCAGCAATGTTTCAGTCACGGACGGTCAGCACTAATATAATGCCTCAGACCCCCCACAGCACAGGGACAGCAAAAACTTACCGCTCTATAGCTACAACATCCACCGAAGCCCCCACTGCTGCAGCGGGTAAGATAGATGGTGTTTTTAAAACAACATCTGTAGTAATTCCGCCTAGTGCTATTAATGGGGGCTTGGTAGGCAACACAAATGTGCAACCAGAGTTGGGGGTGTCTGATGTTAATAATTCTGGGACTCTGATCGGTATTGAATCCGTAATGGATATATCAGCACAGCCCAATGGCCTTCTGGGAGATGTAGGCTCTCCAGAACAGACCCCTAATAAACACATTACTGCAGACCTTTTTGCAGCACCCTCCTTACCGACACCAAGCGCTCATCCACATGTAGAGGTTATGCAAGCTCCCTTGGCACCAGCTTCAATAAATACTGATGGCGATACGGATTCTGACAATTTTTTCTCCTTATCTGAACATACGGGTTCTTCTGTGGATGATAATGATTTTGATAGGAATTGGACAGATGATGAAGATAGTGTTACGGGAGACTGGCATACAAACGATGTGTTGAATTCCGCGGCCATCTCAAATGTGCTGTCCACAGTTCGGAAAATACCTCAAGACCCTGATCAAGTGACTGGCTCTCTAGCCTGGAACTAATCATACGCAACACAGCTGGGAGTGCAATCCAACCCCCTAGACTCAGCTACTAACTTCTCTGATCCTAACCGGGGCCCACCTCCGGGTGAAATGACGCTGGCAATAATTTACCAAACAATAATGGCTCATCGGGAAGAGACACGCCAGGAAAGTGCCCGCGCGCAAGGGGCTTGCCGCAGGGTCCAAAATTTGTTCCGAAGTGTTATTAAAACCTGTGCAGATATGGCATCTAAGGTAGCCGAAGCAGATACCCGGATCTCGACCCTGGAGGACGATATGGCTACTCAGAGGACTGGTATTGAGTCAATACAATCTTATAGGGGAGATGTTCAATAGAAGCTTGTGGACATGGAAAATAGATCCCGGAGAAACAACTTAAGGATTTTGGGGGTTCCGGAAGGCATTGAAGCGCCGGACATCCGTCGGTTTGTGTCTGAGCTATTCACAGAAGCAGGTCCCGAAGTGAAGGAATGGGACTGGCAACTAGAAATTCAACGTGCCCACCGGTTTCCGTTCAAGCCTAAGCAACACTCTGGCCAAACAACTAATAGACATCACGCCATTCTAATCTGCTTGCACAACTTTTTGGCCAGAGAAAGGGTGTATTATTGACCTAGACCTGACAGACAGAGATCGGGGAAGGGGTGCCAATTTTTTGTCAGGACAGATTTTTGCCCTTGTACAGTTGAACGGAGGTGGCATCTCCGGCAGCTAATTGCCCCATTTCAATCTAAGGGGGCGCATGTGTTTTTGCTTTTTCCGTCTAAACTCAAAGTCATTCATCAAGGCCAGACAAAATATTTGAGTCTGAAATACAGGCCAAGGTTTTTCTGGACTCAATTTAGAAAGCTTTAAGGATTACGTTCTAATTCTCTCCCTTTTTTTTTTCTTTGAATAAATATTAGCTTGGGCATGCCCACCTGAGGGGGTCGATGATTGCTGGACTCTTTGTTTTCTGATGTTCATTTTGGAGCTTCCTCAGGTATGCCCATGTGCAAGTTGACTGGCAGCAATTCTAGGGGTGGGTCCCAGCTTTCACCAGTTTCCCCATCATTCGAACTTCTGTCCTTTTGCCCAGTTTGGGGGGTGGGGGGGTTGGGTCAGAGGGTGGGGATGCCTCAGAGTTGGTTGAGGGGTGGGTGAGTAGTTTTTTGTATCATGATACCATACTGAATTTTGTGGTTATTTTATTGCTACTGTTGAAGAGATTGAATGGCGTTGGGTAAATTACGCATAGCCTCATTAAATGTCTGTGGCCTGAATAATGGGAAGAAGAGGGCTTTGTTTTCAAGGGTCGTCCAGGCTTTAAACTTAGAGGTACTCTGTCTGCAAGAGATGCATTTACCATGGCATAATCTAGAATATCTAAAAAGTCCCTGGTTTTGATCTGATTGGATGCTCACGACAGGCTTCAATGATAAGAGGGGTGGCAATATTGGTTAAGCGCGGTATGGGATCATGTGTGAGAACTACCCAAGACAATGGTGGTTGCTGGGCTATTGCTGAACTCTTGATTGATGGGGTGCCTTTGACCATTTGTACTGTCTATAGTTCGATTCTGGATGACCCCGCAGTTCTACACTATTTAAATGTAGAATTGGCCTTGTGGCCTCACCCTGTTTGTCTCTGTGGGGATTTTAATATTAACTTGTCAGCTGACTTTAACTTAACCGGGGGACAAAGATATATGTAGGCAAGAAACCTAAGGTTTTTAGGGTATTGCAAGTGTTAGTTCAGGAGCACTCAATGACAGATCTTTGGTATCATCACCATAGGGACCTAGATGGCTGTACTTATTTTTCAGCTCCTCACAACAGAATGATACGATTGGACTATTTCTTTTGGTCAGATCAGCTTGCGGATACAACATCGATTTCTATCTCACCTGGAATAATATCCGACCATAATCCGCTGATTATTAACTGTGCCTTATCTTGTGTCACAAAGGTTCCAAGACCTTGGACCTTTGAGAGGAAGCTACTACTAGAAGAATCTTATTTAATCCATATGCGATCCTGGGTTCTTGAATTTCTGAATATTAATAGAGGGTCGTCTTCCAACATTATACTCTGGGACACACTTAAGGCAGCCATTCGAGGGGAAACTAAGAGCTTTTCACTCTCACGTCAGAAGCAAATCCGTGGGCAAATTAGTGTGCAGACTGATGAATTGCGTCGCGCAGATGTTTTGCTCGCAAGCAACATCAAGGAAGGTCAGGACACTGCCCATAGTCAAATGCAGGTGGCATGTATTAAAGCCTCCTCCTCGAATTTTTTGGTAAGGATCTAGCAGCTAAATATATACAGTTTCGCTCGACTATGTTCGAGTTTGATGAAAAAGCAGGAAGGGTCTTTGCCAAGCATCTTCAGCAGCGATTTATGGCCAATCGTATTCGGGACGCTCAGGGCTGTATCCATGATACCCCTGATGGAGTCCTGACTGTTTTTTCTGAATTTTATTCTTCATTATATACAGAGACAGCCAGGGATTATATTATGGAAGAAGAGTTTGCAGCTTTTGTTTATGAGCTTAACACTATAAAAGTTTCATACAATGAGAATCTAGCCCTGGCTGCACCTATAGAATGGGAGGAAGTTGAACTGGTGCTAAATACCTTGGCTAAGGGAAAGGCGGCTGGCCCGTACTCTATTCCATCGGAGTTCTATAGTATATTACGTTCGGAGATCCGGGGGGATTTTTTAACAATTCTCAGAGAGGCCCAGCTCGGCCATATACCAGACTCTTGGCGCCATACAAATATTATTCTTTTTTTTAAAAAAATAAGCCTGAGCTTGACCCTGCCTCATTCCGCCCGATCTCACTGATCAACACGGACAATAGGATTTTCGCAAAGATCTTGGCCACTAGATTAGCCTTAGTTATTTCCCCATTGGTTTCTATCTGCCAGCACAGATTAATTCCCGGCAGAGATACGGCGGACCATGTCCGTCGTGTCATTGCACTTTTAGATTGGGCTCAAGCTATGAGTTCTCCCTTGGCGCAATCCTGTTAGACGCCGAAAAGGCGTTTGACAGGGTGGCGTGGGGGTTCCTGTGGAGAGTCCTGCAATGGAAGGGGTTCTGCCCTGGCTTTATTCAAGCCGTGCAGGCACTTTATAACATGCCACAGGCAACTATATCCATTACAGGCATGGCCTCAAGCTCTTTTCGCAATAGCAGGGGCACCAGACAGGGTTGCCCCTGTTCGCCCCTGCTATTTGCTTTATATATCGACCCGTTCCTATGCAAAATTGAGACCGCTCCGCTTATATCCCCAGTAAGGGTCAACACCTTTGAGTTCAAAGCCTGTGAAATAACCTTACCTAACAATGCTGAAATAACCTTACCTAACAATGTTGAAATAACCTTACCTAACAATGTTTGAAATAACCTTACCTAACAATGTCTGAAATAACCTTACCTAACAATGTCAAGATACTTTATGTTAACTTTTATAATGCGCCCCATGGTACGCACTGCAACGAAAATATTAACGCATTAGCGAAATTTTTAACCACCTATAAGGAGAGTCAAACCACTTTTGTTCATTTAATTTTGCTTGGGGATTTTAATATACATTTGTGTCAGCAAAATTGTCAGTACAGGGTGTACTCAGATATGGATTGTCTTCCCCACTCTCATTTTGAACACTCTATAAAGGGGGTTGCGCTAGAAGAACTACTGTCAGATGTTGATTTATCTGAGCCAGAGTTTATCGACCCTAATGATCGGGTAGCTACTTACAGTGCAAGAGACTCAAACTCTATTATTGACTTCATATTTGTGTCCCCAGGTTTGCTACAAAATGTTATTTTTTATAATGCTGTACTAACTACTTTTAGTGACCATAACCTAGTAGTTATGGAATTAAGTAATAAAAATCTAGCGATACTTGCTACAAATACAAAGACTGCCCCCCATATGGACCTAGTTGTGCAAGATCAGGGGAGGCGGATCAAGTGGAGTAAAATTATCCCAGAGGATTTTTTCTGTGAACTCACTGAGAAGGTGGGAGATGAAATTAACACCTGTTTGGACCCTCTTAGGTTTGGAGGTGACATTATTACCTCCTTCGAAATTATTTGTAAACAAGTAAGCTCGAATTTAACATCTAAGACGAAACACAAGGAGCAAAAACTGCATGGGTGGTATGACGCAAAATGCTCAAAGGCCCACAGAGATTTATTGGCAGCTTTAAAAAAGTCACCCCGGGACACCCAAGTAGTGGCCAGATTAAGGAAAAATTCTAAATCTATTGTAGAGACACGCAAGAAAGAGATTAAGAAAAATGCTTGGGACTCCCTCTATGATAGGGCCACCCTGAGGGACAGTTCCAAATTTTGGGAAATCGTAAATACACCCTTGTTCAGTGAGAAAGAAAACTCCCCGCTGGAATTGAATATATCTGAAAAAGATTGGCTGAACCACTTTGAAAAAATATATGGGAGCAACCTCCAGATAGATCCATTTGTACCAACAGTAAGTGAACAATCAGGGCCACCTTTGCGGTTCACCATTAAAGAAGTTCTAAAGGCTATTGAGGACACAACTGCTCATAAGGCCCCAGGCCCAGATGGGGTACCTGCAGATATGTATAAATCCAACCCTTCCATATGGTCAATTGCCCTCACAAATATTTTCAATATAGCCAGCATTGATAAAAGCAGATTGCCTACGACCTGGTCACGGTCTATAATAGTCCCTATTTTTAAGAAGGGCCAGAGGGGGGACGCAAGATGTTATAGGCCGATATCATTGTTAGATTCGTCCTTTAAAATACTAGGGAAGCTTATCCTAGCTAAAATCGCAACATGGGAAACCAACAATGACATCTTGTGTGATGCACAGTATGGTTTTAGATCTGGCAGAGGAACCGAGGATCAGTGCCTCAACTTACATCTAATAGTCAGTAAATACACTGTGGCCGCAGTGGGGTCAATCTATCTAGCGTTTATGGACTTGTCCACAGCCTTTGACCTAGTAAATAGGTCAAAGCTGTGGACCATGCTTTTGGATATGGGTCTAGACCAGGCACTGGTGTACTTCCTGGCTGAATTGCATAGGGACCTGAAAGCGGCCATACGCATGTCACAAGATGGGAAGTGTACGGCTGATTTTAAGTCCGGGAGGGGAGTACGACAGGGGTGTATTTTGGCCCCAATGTTATTTTCTTTATATATTAATTCACTGAGTACAAATTTGGCGGCGGCATCTGTAGATGTCCCGTGTATGGGGGGTACTAAATTGCCAGTATTATTATATGCTGACGATACAGTGCTGCAGTCGAGGACTCCCATAGGTTTGCAACGCCTCCTAAACTCCTTTGGGAACTTTATGCAAAACCTGGAACTTGTAATTAATGTGGAGAAATCGCATGTGATGTTTGTAGGGAAAGGAAGGAATAATACCAAGACCCTCTCGTGCAATGGCTCTGTAATATCAAAAGTAAAAATCTTCACATATCTTGGTGTAGTGTTTGATGACCTGGGCAGCTGGGCCCCCCAAGTGGCCAATAAAAGAGTAGCAGTGAAAAAGTCATCGGCTGCAATACTTGGCTTTGCGAAAAGACTGGGTGGGAAACCTCCCGAGGCAATTTTGGCGATCTATAGAGCCAAAACTATGGCCATAGCCAGGTATGGGGCAGCAATTTGGGGCTATAAAGATCTAGCTTTGATTCAGAGAGAGGAAAATAAATTTTTGCGATCCCTCTTGGGTCTCCCCCAATCCACTTCATCTTTTGCGGTCCATGCAGAGTTGGGTATGGGTTATATTGCGGACATGTTAAACATGGCACCGCTTTTACTATGGATCAGAACTTGGCTTAACCCTAAACTTACATTGAATCATAAAATTATTAAGGATTGTTTGTGGGCGGGATAGAGTGGCTGATATTAAATGGTTGGCATACATTAAAACAACCACTGCACTTCTGGGTCGACCGGAACTATATTTAAATCCGGAAAATTTGAATAAAGATGATATTAATTGGGTAAAACAAAATTTCATTAGGACCTGAGAAATGGAAAGAGAGACGATTGAAATCTCTAAACCTACAGTAAGATCACATTTTATGCTGATTAACTCAATGTCAATGCAACTGTATCTGACTGTTGTTACACGTCCTTATCATCGTTGGTTGCTAACCAAATTTAGATTTAATCAGGCACACTTTCTGTTGGGTACTTATGAGAACTGGTGCACTCCAATGGAAAATGCACCATGTGAATGTGATAATTTTTCCGACCAGGATTTGATACATTTTATCTTTTTCTGTCCCTTCTTCTCGGAAGGCAGGGTAAAGTATATTAAGCCTCTCCTGAGGGAAATGGGGTTCCTACAGCTGAAACCAGCACTGTTGTTTTTACAATTAATGGAAAATCATCGGGTGATGTTCTGTGTAGCCAATTTTCTGATTACATCTATCCGTGCTAGACGGAAGAGACTCCATACGAGTTTAGATGGAGTCAATGTAAATGTTTGCCCTATACCTGGTAGTATGAATTAATTTCTAGACTCTGGTTCAATCCACATATATTTGTATAATGGAATATGAATTATTTTTGATAACAGTGTAATTCCTGTGTGCTAGGTCATTCCATATGTATTTGTTAATGAATTTTAAATGTACAGTATTTTTACAGCTTTGCATGATGTTTTTATGTATTTGTATAGCATACTTTTATGATTTTTATTTAATCGAATAAAGTGCCTTTTGACTTGACTTGAGTTCAAAGCCTTGGCTTACACCGATGATATTATTGTGCTAACCAGCGATGTGGCAACCAGCAATAAAGATTCTAGCAGGACAATTTGGCCGTTGTTCTGGCTACAAACTTAATGCTAAAAAAACCCAGGTGGTGCAATCTTCTACAATGGGGCCTTCTGATGCGCAAGTGGTTCCAAATGCAATGTATCTAGGTATAAGAATTACAGCAGCAGTGGATAAACTGCCAGAAATCAACATTCTACCTATTATAGATACAGTTAGTACCACTTTACACAGACTAGATAATTTGCACCTATCATTGTTTGGAAGAAGGAACGTCTTAAAGATGTTGATTTTACCAAAATGTTTGTATATCTTTAGGACTATTCCATTAGAATTTCCTCAGACTAGTATGGCAAGGGCAAAGAGATGTTGTAACAGGTTCTTGTGGAGCTATCGCCAGCCACGAAGGGCGCCGAAATGGATGCATTTGCCGTTAGATAGGGGTGGGTGGTCAGTCCCCAATCTGGTGTTCTATAATTGGGCAGCCCTGCTCCAACATCTCGCTGTCCCACTTTTTGGGGATAGGACGGTACTCTCATTATGATGTAGCCCCTCGATTTTTGCAATTGGCTTAGGAGAGGATGTCCTCGAACCCAGCTACTATAAAAAAAACAAATTCAAAGTCATCATGGCTATGCACTCGGCCTGGAGGAAGGTACGGCGGGAATGGTCAATATCCAATATTAATTACTACACACCCCTTGCAGCAGCCAGATTGTTACCATCTATTTTTCAAGACCAAATCACAATCAGGTGGAGGATGCATGGCATTAGTGTTTTGGGAGATCAAACCCAGCAGGGGAGTTTGGCCCCCTTTCTCTTTCTTAAAGAGAAGTTTGATCTAGATTCGCTCGAATTTTTAAAATATCTGCAGATCCGTAGCTATCTAGAGAGACTGTTGCTTATAAATCCAACTTTTTTTGTTAAAAATACACTTACAGATTTGATTTTGAAGAAATCAAAAATTGGGCTGATCTATCAAAACCTTCTCATTGGTCTTCCTGATGACTTATTCCTCCAAAATACTAAATGGAATAATAAGCTGGGTTTGTTAGGCATTGATATTACGCAAGCACTGGAGTTAACCAGTACAGTCTTAACTTCAGGGAGCTTACGCTCACAATCGTATATGGCTTTATTTGACCTTTACTACACTCAGGCCAAAAGTTCCAAATGGGGGGGGGGAAAGGGGGCCACAGTTGCCCGAGATGTGGCTTAGTGGCTGCTAATGATATACACATGTTCTTTACTTGTCCCAAACTTGATTTATTTTTTCAAGAAGTTAAAACATTTATTAATCTCAGCCTTAAAATTTCTATGGTTTTAGCTCCCAAATTAGTAATATTGGGATGTGAATCGAATGCTGTAGAACCTAGGTCGAGTTATTCCTCAGCCCTAATATTCATTGCGATGTCTTTAATACGCTTATGTATTACTTCTGAATGGATTAGTTCAGATGCCTCCACTTTTGTGAATTGGAAAGCCAGGATTCTGGCTCTGTATAATTTGGAATCGGCTGTGTTCATGCGGTGGGGGGTAAGAGGAGGCGGGAGAGGGGGCTGCAAATTTGGGCTCCATTTGTTTATTGGCAGATTAACTGATTTGTTGGACCTGTGTTATTGTTATGTCCTAATTTTGTTTTACAGCTGTGGCGGTCCGCTTTTGAATTCTTATTTACCTTATTCCTTTGTGTTTTTTTATTTATTTTTTTATATATAAAATCTGTTTTTATGGATGTCATGATACGCTCAAATGCTATGAAATATGGATGTTATACACAAGCTGAACAATAAAAATATATTTTTTTTTAAATGAACCTCAAAACAATAGGAAAAACAAGTGAACACCTAACAAAAACTCACATTTTAAATTTTTTTGCAATTCACAATCAATTATAGATAAGGTTTTCACATTTTCAATTTTTCTTCTTTATTTGTATATACTTTATTTAATTTTAATGTCAAATTGTAATATTTAATTCTGTAAAATAGTCACAAACCCCTTGAGTATGCCTTGCGGATCCCCAGGGATCCATGGACCACAGGTTAAGAACCACTGATCTAGAACCAACTTGCCAGAGGGGGACATGACTGTCTTGTCATCATTAATTTTTGGGCTGGTTTGACGGGGCACAGAGAGATAGTAAGAAAGAGAGAGAAAGAGCGAGAGAGTCACGCAGAGGGAGAGATACACATAAGTGTTTCATCAGGTCTTCTGAAAAGTCTTCCTTTAATTGGAAAACCCTTGTATCAGTGGCCACTGGGGTGAAAAGTGGCAACTGCAATCAGTAGAGCACAGGTGAAATAGCAGGATCCTGCTTAAGTGGAATTAACAGAAGGTTATGCCTAGACACTAACAAAGACAGCAGCAGGTAAACAGTATGGGTGAACGTAGGAAAGTTATTGACAGATTGCTTCATGAGAGAGCTAAGGATACTAGGGGACAGATTTACAAGAACTGGCGCATCGCTGCATACTAGCAGAGATGCGTCAGTGAATTTGCAGCACGTAAAAAAACCCTAGTGCCACCATGGATGGGACGCACCTTGGCGCAAGAATTGATAGATGTGTGACGCATCTATTGGCGTAAAGGCAATGCAGTGCTGGAGTCGTGCCACAAGCATGATGCAACTCCAGCAAAGCTTTGGAATGCCTATTTCTATTATGCTGCGTCACTCCTTACGCCTGTTTTAAGCAGGCGTAAGGTTTTGACGCAGTGGCATCGTAAAAGTGACTCCAGGAAATCTTGTCGCTTTCACTGCGTCACTTTTACAAGGCTTTCTTATGTCGAAACACCCACCCTGCATACATTATACCTGACGCAGGTACCTGACGCAGGTATAATGTAGTGCAGGGCTTTACAACATGACGCATCTCCCTAGATGCGTCACATTGTAAATATGTTGCAATGTGGCGCATTGATTACGACACCGTTGTGTCACAGAAGTGATGCAATTGTGGCGTAAGTTGTCGCAAGGGGCTTGTAAATCTGCCCCTAAGTACCTCAGCATGGTGGCAGGATGAGTCATATTCAGGGTCAATTAAAGCCTGCACTGCAGTATCATCAATCAGAATTATGATTAATAGTAGTTAGACATGGGCGAAATATTTTGGCACAAACATACTCTGGTTTAAAACCCAGTTTTATTGTTGTAGGTATTTTGCATAATGTTGTGTTTTTTATGGTTATGCTTTTCTCATAACTCTTATCTTGCATTACTTTTGTACCCGAAGGCACACCGTGAAAACAGTTGTCATGCCGACGATCACTCGATGGCTTAAAACATTACCTTTTTTTGTGAGGGCATTTTTCACATACACCCTAGCGTTTTCCACATATTTTTGGGAGTTTGCATGTAAATTAGGAGTTGAAAAATACGCAATTTAGTACAGCCCCAGGGAGTTAAAAAAATCATATTTTCCCTGGGAAACTCCACGATAATTCTGGTTTATCATGAAGTGGTGACCTAGGCAAACTAGTATTGTTCTGACGAAAGTTGCCTCTAGAATGAGTCACCTCAATGGTATACAAGGTTGAAGAAAGTATTTTACATAGAATTCAGTTTAAAGTCAAACTCTGTTTGGGTTCCTCAAAAACATGTTATGACGAAAGCTGTATTAATAATTTGCTCTAGCCCAAACAATTAAACTGATAAGAATGTAGGTGGAGAAATATATGTGTGTGCTCAGATGCACCTTAACAGCCATGGTTATTTCTACCTAAGTCACAGGGCTAAAAGGGTATTTGTCCTTCAGTCATCCAAGTGCAATCAAAGAGAAAAATCTGCTGATACGGGTAAGCTACAAGTGATTGGGCTTTGATAATGAAGAACTGTAAGTCTGTGGGGCCAGTTGTTTTATTTGCATGTAAATAAAGAGCCTGGTTCTGCCTTGGAGGACTCGCGGTGCCTGTGTAATATGGACTTTTCGGGTGAAATCCTACCTTCCAAAGTGCACATCAAGGCTTTAAGAGGGCAGTGTCCTCTCGGTCTCGATCCGGTAGATTTAAAAACGCACATTGAAAAGTGCCCCTATTGGGCCTATATTCATGTCCTTAAGTTTAATGGCAAAAACAGTGATCTATTTCTGAACAATGTCGGCGAAAGGTACATTAAGGTGATCCATGTCCGCAATTTAGATCCCATTTATATTGCACTTGTTTTACTTAATCTTGTGTTTCCATAAGCTAGTTCGAGGATGTTGTGTTTGTGTATTTTTTCTATGCAATATATTACTCTTGTGTGAAGGTGTTTATAACTGTCCAGAAATGAGAAGTCTGGAGTTAAGGCTGAAGGCAGTGCGAGTTTCTCACTGTGCTTGTCAGTGAGTTAAAAAGGTCATCATAATACATGGTCATCCAATCCTTGGCCTCTCTGCAGAGAACGCAGAGCAATAATCACGTATCGCAGGTTCAATTGTGATTTTGTGCAGATATGTGTGAAGGAGGTACACATTTGTCATAATATTGACAAGACGAAAGTAAGAGTGGATGGATGAATGGGTGTGTTGTGTGTTTGGGGGTAATGAAGTCAAAGAAGTGCATTCAGCAGTGGCATAACATGAGGACCTGCAAACCCTGTGGTGCGGGGAGGCCCCGAGCTCCAGAGGGCCACCTCAGCAAAAGTGGTAGGTGGTGAATCAAGTTCTGTTACACCACTTACATTCAGAAGAGAGTAAAAAGAGGGTGCCAAACAGAAAAGAAATGAGGTGGAAGATATACGCAGATGGACAAGATATGGAGAGAAAGAGGGTGTACATGTATAACGCAAAGTTTATGTTTTGAAAAGTGTATTTTTATGTGAATTTTTGCAACTGCAATGGTATCATTCTCTAGACATATATGAATGATGTTTTTGAAAAATGAAAAACTGAGTACAAAATACTAAATGAAAAGTGCGTCCACTTAGATCAATCGGATAAGTGGTACTATAGTTTGTTGTTACAACCAATCTACCTGGCCAATATTTTTGCTGTTTCAATTTGAGTGGTCTAGGCCAGTTAGTATATAGACCCAAGCCTTCTTTGTTTTCCCACTTGGTAACGAAGCATCATAGGAACTGAGGGCATGGGAAGCCTGGGAAGAGGTGTCAGGAAAGTCACACAACCTAAGAGATGTTTGAATAAATAAATAGATCTTACTGAAACACTGTAACTTCTACTGGCATAATTGATGTGGAAGGCCTTGTCAGGGGAAGTCTTTATTGGTGTGTCTTCATCTGTGTGTCATATGACATACAAAGTGGTGCCATAGATACATGGAAAGGACGAAAGGCCTATAAAGAAAGGCAAGTGTAAACGAGCTGGATAGTCACTGAAGACATATTGTGCAGATAAGTAAATCCTGGGAACTGAGGGAAGAACTGCATTTGGTTTCTTAAAACTACAGGAAGACTGTATTTCATCTCTTAGTATTATTCTGATTTTAGTTTGCTATGCTAATGATTTATTTCATACTATTTTGTTAGCTTTTTTGTAAGTTTGTGATTTTCATTATTGTAATGGCTCAACAAGTGTGTCACATCCACCTTTGTTTCTTGGTCATCATTGAATCAAACAAATACACATACAATTATTTGAATCTTATTTGGTTGCCGTAGGTGTAGAAAAGTTCACCCCTGTGGACAACAACATGTTTTGTCGAATAAATGTGGTATTGAAGGGTTCACATTTCATGACAGCTATCCTGAGGTACAAATTTGAGATACATTGGTCTTAGAACTCTAAAAGCTTTTTGGGCATGTTTAAGGAAGGGAGAAAATATTTAAATAAGTATCGCCAATTTTAGAGGAATGTCTAATATGGTAAATCCGGTATACTATCCAATTCTCTGGGTAGAGAACAATTAGTTAGCTGTGCTAGCAATCCATGAATACAAAAAAGTTGTTAGCGTATAACCTTGATCTAATGTAAAATATTGAAATTTTCAGACTTGGGGAATATACTGCTAACTGTCTTAGTGATATGAAAGAGGGTGGAGAACCAGGCATGTGTGTTGTGAAAGAAGGAGTGACAATGGAGGAATCCTACAAAAGCAATAGGCAGGTAATAACAAATACAAGGGAGTGCAGAGGGAGACTAAGGAAAATTGTTAGTCACTGCATTCTGGGTCACTTAGCTAGCAACCCTAATTGCTTTGGTAGAAGCACTGGCGTGACGAAACTTGAGGGGAGCTCTCCGTTCCGAATACTGTGCTGTGGGGGCCCCCTAGAGCTTAGGGGACCCCTGCTCTGCAGGGGCTGTGGGGGCCTGTGTTCCGCCACTGGCTAGAAGCATTTTGTATAATTGATGCAGGTATCATGGATATTTTGCAAGTGCAAATGTGTGGGGAAAGGTTATAGATATAGACACAGAAGAATTCAAAAGAAGTAGAAATATTAATTTTGCAGGTGAACAAAGAGTATGTAGATGACAACACTTTTTTACCAGGATATAAAATGGTTCTACGTGGAATTGTAGTTGAGGTACTTGCTGAAAAAGAGTCAGATTATTAATAGTATTATTATTACTATTATTATTGATAATATTGTTATTATTAATATTATTATTATTATTATTATTAGTAGTAGTAGTAGTAGTAGTGGTAGTAGTAGTAGTAGTAGTAGTAGTAGTAGAGGTAGTATTAATGATGATAAGAATCCTCATCTTCTTCATCATATTAACAGTTTTTCTTAAGCATTACTACACCCCATTTAGTGGCCTCAGAGTGCCAGAGAGGACGATAGTGGGGGAGCAGACAAAACATGTATTTAATTGGGGAACCAGTGATCGCTGCTTCCCCACATTGGAAAAAAGGTGATGTCAAAGCCTTGCATGTGAGGAAAATTGAAGCCCAGTATGAAGGTGCAGACGTGCCCAAGGTGTCTGGTGGGAGGGAACAGTGAACTTTCAGTCAATTCAATTGTGCTCTGACAGCTAGGCTATTCAAACAACATTGTGAAGATGGGTGCCTTCAGGGATTTCCAGAATTTGAACGGGTGGTTAGAGAATTCAGCAGGGAAGAACCTAATTGATAAGCAAGAAGAATATCTAGAGAAAGTTTCATAGAAGAAGAATACGAGGTACTCAAGTTCAGTATCAGAATTAGGGGGCTTAATAGCAAACCCCATTACCTCGGAAGGAATGTTCTTTATGAGAATAGAATCAAAGGCAGATGAAATGTGAAATATACATCGTAACTGAAGAAAGAAATTTAAACATCTGGCGGGCATGAATATGGAGGGCCAAGTTTAAGATGTAGAAAGGACCAATCAAGGGGAGGAAATACATTTGTCGTTTCCAAGTGTGTTATTGACCGTACAATTCGACTCAAGAATGGTGCAGTAGCAATTTCGCACAAATTAATGCCTGTGTCTAATCTGATGAGAGAACATTGAGAGAGAACTTTCTTTGTTAAAGGAAGAAATAATTATTGAGCAAAATTAATTGTACCTGTGGTTTGCTTTTGTGATGAATCGGCGGTAGACCCAAGAACGTGAGTCAACTTTGGTGTTTTTATAATGCTTCTATAAGGCTTAAATCAGCATCCACTACCAAATATTGCTGAATGACTATTACAGGAAACCTACCTGTTGTTCTTTGAATACCGGACCTCTGGGCATCCTAATTGAAGGAGAAGCACAGACCTTTGCTGCCTGTTTTCTGCCAGCGCCCGTCTGCACCGACACCTCTCACGTGTCCCGCTCCGCGGGAAACGCTCGCAGCGGGGGTGACGTGGTCAGCGAGGGGCTTAGAACACCAACGCCCATAATCCACCTGGGCCTGAAGCCGCCTCCCCGTCACGCCCCCAACAGGTGGGATAAAGCCAGGAACAGCTCCGCGCATCGCGGTACGCGCGCGGTCGGCGCCGGGAGAAGCCTGGGACAAGGGCGGGACAGTCTTAGACAGTCCGAGACAGGCAGAGACTGGGCTGGGCCAGTTACTCTGCCCGAATTCTGGAGGTGAGCCATTGTTATAGCTGGGGGTTAATTAGTATTACTGTACCAGTCCTGGAGTGGATGAGCTGTACTGTGGCCTTGTGAATATTGTTTTTTACAAAACGATTCCGAGAGGGCTCTGTTCATAGCTCTACGGTGTGACATGTCTGGCAAAAAGACACCCCCTGCTAAAAATACTATGGACAACTATCTCTTCCAGGTAGTTGCCAAAATTAACAGTGACAGGAGATCTTCACTTGGGCTGTGTACATCACCTAACCCAATCACACCAACATCGCCGGTACCAGACCTGGCCCAATCCCCTGAGCCACACAGCTCCAGTAGTGCTCCCGCTGCTGTCTCTGACCATGCTGACAACACCACAATGACTCAGTCAGTCTATGTAGAGTCAGACAGCGAAAATGAGGAGGAGGCTGATCAACATTTACCCGAGGATAAAGCCCCCACTCCGGTGCCTGCACCACGCACTACTAGAGGTGCCAGAAAGACTCAGCCCAAGCGTGGTGGGCTAAGATCAGGTCAGAAAAAGATTGCATCTCCTCCTAGTAAAACCTTGGTGGAGGACGACGGATCAATAGCTGATGCTTGTATGTCTATGTCTATATCTAGTAGACAATTTAAGAACTTGTTGGACATGATAGACACTAAGATACAGGGAATTGTTAAGCCGCTGATAGGCAGAATAGAGAAGCTCACTAAAGAGGTCAATCGTTTAGGGGATCTATTGAACCGCACCTTAGCTGAAGTAGGCAAATTGCCTGATGAAGTTTCCAGCAGGGTTGAGCTAAATAAGGCCTCCTCTATTCCGGTGGGCGGTGGGGCTCCCCCTTTAACGGATCAGTTGGTGGCTCCCCAGGTATCCACACTGGATGGTGTGCAGGAGAAAGATGTCCCTCCCTTTGTATCCTCTGCTCCAGAACCTGTGAACGGCTCGGTGGAGCTGATAGTTGAGGCTTCTCCTTTGGTTCTGGTGTTAGCTAACGTCCCTCTATTGGCACCTGGGCAGGAAGAATCTACTTCATCCCTGTTGTCTAAAGCCCTATATTGGTTGACAAATAATATGTCAATAACTCCCTGGGGTAAGCATCAGCTGGCCGAAGAACTAGTAAAGGCCAGGAGGGTGAAGTGGATAGGAAATAGTGTTAAGAAGTTCCGGGGTGATTGTGTTGTTTTACATTTCTCTGATCCAGAGGTTCTGGCCAACATTCTGCCCAACCTTCTACCCCCACAGCGAAGATCTACTGAAATCATTCCGCTCACCTTAGATTTCTTCTATCATCGTAGTGGGAGGGTTTCTAATAAGACTATGTTAAAGACAAAGTGGAATGTTGTTCCAACGAAAGGGCGGAGGGTAGCGCAGCCTACAGAGTGGGGTCTAAATTTGGAAAGTTGGTTCTCAGCCCTTTCCAACCTAAATGACTGTGACTGACTCTCCAAGGGTAAAAGTGTAGCACCCCTAGCTAGTGTGGAACAACTCTTATTTAGCTTGCCTGCCCAGAATGATATCTGTCTTAATAACGGAACGATGAATAACTTGGCTGTCTTAGTAGAAGGTGAGACTCGTACAAAGAATCCTACACCTGGTGCATCAGATGGACGTGTGTCTGGGGTTGCTAACCTAATCTCCTGGAACTTAGCTGGATTGACCTCTAAACTAGATTGTGGGGACTGGCTTGGTTTTGTCACTCAATTTGATATTTGCATATTTCAGGTCACTTGGGCATGTGAACCTGTCTTTGTATTAGGATATTTGAATTTTTCTGTGCCAGCTGTAAAGGGCCCGAAAGGTAGACCTATGGGGGGGCTTACCATCTGGATTCGACAGTCGCTAAACCTCTTAGTTAAAAGCATAGCTACTAGCCATAATGATATACAGTTGATTAGGATAACTACTAACACTCTTGGGTCACTTGATATCTATAACATATACGTTAGGAGTGCTAAAGGTGGCCGATCCGAAGTACTATCAGCCTTGGATAACTTTCTTGATGACCACTCCTATGAGAACAACATTGTTATAGCAGGTGACCTTAACCGGATGTTTGAGCCTTTGGTTGCGGGAGAGGCCTCCACTGGAGCTGAAGAGGACTCTCTCTGGGGTATCCCTGAGTTACAACTTAAACCAGTTCCTCGCTGGACTGAGGACATAATAGCCATTAATGCAATGTGTCTTGAAAAAGGCCTGAGAGCCATGAACGGAAGAACAATGAGGGATAAAAATGGCTCTGTAACTTTTCATAATGGGAGGCACAAAAGTAGAATTGATTATGTAATCTGTAGTTTGCCTTTGTGGCCAACCCTCTGTGACATGGAGGTTACCGTGAGACCAGAGAGTGACCACAACCCCTTATGTGTGACACATAAATGGTGGTCTGCAGAGATAAATTCTATCTGTATGAATGACCTTGTTCCACCGCTGATCATCCCTGAGAATAATATGCGCAGGCTAAGATGGGATACTGTAGTTAACAATCAACAGGCTATTGATACTATCAATAACGAAACTGACCAAGCCATTTTAGCTATGGAATTGATTAGTGCCTCTTCTTCTGGCTTGGGGGACGTGGTCAAAATTCACGATACCCTCTTCGCCAAGATCAAGGTGCACTTTTTAAAACCTGATAAGCGAAAGGGGGCTATGGTCCGCAAAGATGCAAGATGGTATAACACTGATTGTAGGAAGGCAAGACTCGCCCTTGGTCATGCCATTAAGAGGAGAGACTGCGAATCTATTTGTCTTGCCAGAAAGGAATATAAAGCATGTATAGCAAAAGCCAAGAGAGAGTGGGATGAGCAACACTGGTGCAAATTGAAAATGGCCAGCGACAGGAAGGATTCCAGAGTATTCTGGAACATTGTAAAATGGGGTACTGAGAGAGCTGAAGAGTCTCCAAATAACAATGTCTCACAAGAGGCATGGGTAAAATTCTTTAGCTCACAATATACTCTCAACACCCTGGCTACAGATGATGATAGTTTCACCATGAAGTTTTCTGAAGATAGCCTCTTCACTCACAAAGAGATTATGTCTGCTATTTGTGCAGTAAAACGAGGGCGTGCTCCTGGTATAGATGGAGTACCCGCTGACATCTTTTTAAATGATAGGGAACGCTGGTGCAAATATATTTATTTGCTTATCAATTCTATTGCTCAGGGAGCCGACATCCCTGTATCATGGAGAGGTGCAGTGATCATCCCCGTGTACAAAAAGGGGGACCGTGCTCAGCCATGTAACTACAGGCCTATTAGCCTCATTGACACTGTGCAAAAATTTGTCGGTCGTGTGGTGGTCAATAGGCTCCTCGAATGGGCAGAGGATAATAACATCTTATCTCCCTTCCAAGCAGGTTTTAGAAGGGCAACTAGCACGGTTGATCAAGTGTTTCGCTTCCAATTGCTACAGTGGAAGACCGTGGTGCTGGGGGGGGCAGCCTGTATGCGGCATTCGTCGATTTGCGGGCTGCCTTCGACCTGGTTCCGCGGGCCAAACTGTGGCAAGTTTTGCATAGCTTGGGGGTCCCGAATGAATTACTAACAATGATATTGCGCCTCCACGAGTCTAACTTTGCTAAAATCCAGTGGGGCGGACATGGGATGGTCACAGATGATTTCCCTGTTGAGCGTGGAGTTAGACAAGGGTGCTCAATGGCTCCTACCTTGTTTACCTTGTTCATAAATGGTGTAGTCTCCCGATTGGTACCTGCGACAATTGATGCTCCTTCTCTTTCAGGCCTAAAAATCCCCATACTAATGTTTGCGGATGACACGCTAATTTTATCAAAAACCCCTAGTGGTCTGCAGCGTGCTCTGTTGATTTTTGAGAACTTTTGTGGGGAACACAGACTTGAGGTGAATACCACTAAAACTAAACTTATGATTTTTAAGCCGCATCGTAGCTTCAAGTCCAAAATCATGATGAGCGGTCGGCCTCTAGAGTTAGTCAACTCATTTACATATTTGGGTATCCAAATTGCTGATAACAACAGGTGGAGCCAGCACTTAAATATTGCTATATTGCGGCATAAGCAAATAGCGGGCGCCATCAATTCAGAACACAGGAAGTCCCTAACTAAACCTGTTAAACCAGCCCTATTAGTTTACGAAGCCAAGGCTATTGGGTCTGCACTCTACGGCGCAGAAATGTGGGGCTTTGAAAATCTTAATTCTTTGCAAGCCTCAGAAAACAAATTTCTACGGGCACTTACTGGTACACCTAAAAGCACTCCGTTGTTACCTCTCCGATACGATCTCGGCAGGAAACAAATCAAGGATCTAGCCAGATTACGGCCGATTTTGTATTGGCGTAGACTCTGGACTACTCCCGAGCTCTCACATTATGCCGAGGGTTTCGTGGATGTCATCAAGGCCGATGGCTTCCACAAAATTAGCTGGCTTAATTCACTGAAAGCTATATTATTTGAGCTTGGGTTGAGTTCTCTATGGCTGGACCCTGCTGGTGCATTATTTCCCTCCAAGCTTGTCCTAAAAAATATTTTTGGGGAAAATGTTGCTAACAAAATCTTAAGCACTTCTAGCACTGGGTCCATGTCTATGTACTTCCTTGAGGCTAAAATGTATCCAGCCTTGGAATCATATTGGGATACCATCTCAAAGCCAGGTGACAGGAAGCTCTTATTTCAACTGAGAGCTGGTGCACTCCCTATAAGAACATTGACTGTTAAATGGGGTACAGGGGGAAGTAATATCTGCCCAGCTTGTGGGACGGGGAAGGAAACATTGGGCTACTTTTTGTTTTCTTGTAAGGTTTACTCCGTGCCAAGACGCGTCTGGTTAGCACCTATGTGCAGGAACCTTGGGACAACATGTAGTTCTGTAGCTATGCGAATCATATGTACGAGCCCAGTTACTTGGATTTTGATAGCTACAGCAAAATATCTTGGTTGGGCGTGGGCGATCAGACAGAGACTGCTAGTTAAATAACTATTCTCTGCCTGAAAAAATGGTCCCCATGAATTTGATATTACTGCTTTTTATCTATTAATGACTTTGTACTAAGACAGAGACTGCTAGTTAGATAACTATTCTCTGTCTGTAATATTTGTTTTTCTGAATTTGTATTACTGTTTTTAGATTACCGGCGTTCTATATCTTGGGAAAACCTTTTACTAAATGGATTAATCTTTTTTAACCATTTATTAATTGTTGTAATGGAAAAATCTTTTTAATTGAATGTATTTTTATATACCCAATAGTGCTGTGTCATTGCGTTTGACAGAAAAATGTAATTTACTTTTAAATTTCTGTGTGTACCATGCTTTTATGAGTAATAACTCGAATAAAGCCCTTTTTGACTTGACTTTTTTTGACTTGACTATTACAGGGAAGGATGCCTTTGTTTTAGTATCATAGAATTCTTTTCAGGATAGGGCCAGGCAGGACTTCACCCTGAATCCAGATCCCTTAAGTATTTTGCAAAGGCAGGGGAGGCATTGCTGTATGACATTTGGTTTAGGTTTGGTAGCCACAGCATTTTCATAGAATATTACAAAAGTGTTGGAGGATTGAGAAATATCTGTATTTTCAAGCTGACATCTTGACTTTCAGTAGAAACCCTAAGGAACGATTTTCACTTGTTAAGGGAGTGTAGATCGGTTACATAATTAAGGAAAATGTGGTCAAAGGACCTAATTAGGACTAAGTTGGACCACAAACTTCCTGGTCTTTACTGTGGAAGTTGGTCATGTAGGACAAAGGTAGACTAGGTCTTTACAGAATAGCGGGTGCCATACCTTGTAGTTCTTCAACTTACCTCACCACACTTTTTAATTACTGTCAGCCTCAGAAGTAACGGACCACTGCAGCATGAAATATGCCAAGTCCAGATATTCCATTCTTGTATACATTTAACTACAGAAACAAAACACAGACAGAATAAAAGGGGCCTGGCTCACCTGTTGCCCTGATCATGGATTATGGTGGGTGCCTGGGCTGGCTAGTGGAGGTAGGCAATGTTATGTTCGATCTGCCTGCCCCGGGGGTGAGAACCACATGGCAATTGTCCTCCCTTTTTTTCCCTTGGCCTTTCTAATGGTCTGCCTTTTTGCCATCTGGGTCAGGCCATTGGTGTTCCCGGCCACCCTGTTGCTTGTGTGGCCTTCCCGCCTGTGGGGTCTTGAGAACCCACGGCTATACCACCCTGAAAGCACCTTAATTCATCTGATCTCAGAAGTTAAGCATGGTTTGGTCTGATTAGGACCTGGATGGGAGACTGCCTGGGAATTCCGTGTGCTGTAGGCTTATGGTCCGGCGGTCGTTGGCTCCCTGATTCATCCTGTGCCTATGGTCCCTCTCTTTGGTCGCATCAGGCCTTGGGTGAATGGTGGTTTGGGGGCTGCGCTGGTGGTGCCCCTGGGTGCGCCTGGTGGCCTGTATGGTGGTGTCCCTGTTGCCCTGCAGAGGGCATTTGGGACGCGCCTGGGCAGGTAGGTGGGGGGAGGTTGTGGGGGACTGCGTCTGCCTTCCCTGGGGTGTTGCGCCATTGCAGTTTTTGTCTCACCTAATTTCTTTCCTGTCCGGGTGCCTCTGCCGTCTGTTTTGTGTGTCCATGACCTATCTGCTGTGGGTTCATCTACCTCTGTCTCTTCAGCTTCTTTGTTTCCCTTTTGCTTGGGGCTGGCTGTTATGGGTGTTGGGGTGGTGACGGTGTGGTCTGGCATTTGCCAGCCCTGAGGGGGTGGGCCGCATTGAGATTTAACCATTTTTTCTCTGCTTAACAGGTTTTACTTCTGTGTGGGGGCCCTGTTGTTTCCCTTCACTTGTCTCTGCCTCTTTTCTGGCCTTGCTTTGCCTCTGCCCTGAAGTGGTGGGTGTTTCAGGGTGTGCCTTGGGGGCCTGATTACCACCGGCCTGGTGCTCTGGCTTGGGGCTCGCGTGGACTAACTATTGGTGCCGTTCTTTTGGCAGCAGTGCTGTCTGGGGTCTGCCGGCCCCGGGTGGTGTTGGGGTTGTAGTTTGACTTTCCCCTTCTTCTGCTGTTCGATGCTTGGCCCTGGGGCTTTTGTGTTTGTTGTGTCCTTAAATCCCTGGCCTCCGTTGTGTGGTCTATGTCTGCAGTGCTTCCTGTGGTGGCCGTGTTGAGTCCCTGAGGTGTTGGCCAGGTCCTGTCTCTTTCCACTTTAGGGCTGGTCTGGCAATTTGGGCTTGGTCCTTTGGGTTTCTGGTGACTGCTTGGGTCTGATTTCAGCCTGCTCCCTCTTCCAGTATATGCCCCTTGGGGAGTTGGGCGCCGGTCTGTCCTCCAACTTGTCACCTCGCCTGGTGGTGGGCCTTGACTTTTGCCTCTGTCTTGGCCTCGCTATGACATGTTCACCTCACATGGACCTATGTGGGTTGGTGGTGCCTTCCCTGCCCTAGGTCTCCTTGTTGAGAGCTGCCTGTTTTTGGGGCTTGGTGGATCGCCTTGTGTGTCGGCCTGTGGCCCTTTTCTGGATAACCTTTCTCTGGTCCCTTTGCTCCTTGTTTGGTTCTTTCAGGCCCTTGTTGATCAGTGGTTCTTTTGCCGGGCATGGCGAGAGCTCAGGCTGGCCTCCTTGCGCCTTCCTCTGGCCTCTTCTTGGTGCTTGCCTTCCTCTGGTGTGGGCTGGGCAGTTGTGTGGGTGTGCGGTTGTGGACTGCTTGGCTTCCGCCCTGGCTTATTGCTTCTATGTGTTCCCCTCATGGCCTAGTTGTGGTTGGTTTCATCGCTTTTCTCTCTGGCCTCTGTGGTTGGGGGTTTCAGGCTGTTGTTCCTGTGTTGCTCCTTTCTGGTAGGTGGGGCGCTGTGTTGGTGGCCTCCGGTCATTTCTAGCATGTCTGTTGTTTGGTTGACTGGCTTCTTGAGGTCCTGTGGGGACATCTACTGGGTTGGGCTGTTGGCCGCCCTGTTGGTGGCTCCTGCTCTTCTGGCTCTCCTGCGGCTGGTTTTGGGCTCGCTTCTGGATTGTTGCCCTTTGTTCGGTCCTGTCTGTTGCACCTTTGGTCAACCCCAGGGGTGTGGTTTGGGGTGTTGTCCTGTGTGCATGTTGTATGGGTCGGGGCCTTCCCTGTTGGCTCTGTTCAGTTTTTGGGTTCCCGGGTCTCGGTGGCCTTGGGGCTTTTTACCTCTATCCTCTCTTAGTTGCTGTTGCCCTTGGATGGTTGCAGGGTCGGCTGGTGTCCGCCCCTAGTTTTTCCTTGAGTGAGGCCCTATTGTTGGCCTTTTTCTTGATGGGGAGTTTTGTTTCATAGGGTTCTGGCCTCTGGTTCTCACCTGGTATTTCGTGTCCAGGTGGGGTCTGGGTTTCTACCTGCCTGGTCCTTCTGGTTGGTCTGCTGGTGGCAGCGGTTCGGGTGCTCATCAGTTCTGCTACCCTCTGCCTGGGTCTTTGCAGCGTGGCATACTGGGGTGTATCCCGGTGTCCCCTGTGTTCTGGTGAGTACCTCTGTTCTGGCCTGTTGGCCTGTCCCTGTACTTTGGCTCCTCCCGGTTTGGATGTTTTTTGTTGGTTGTTCTGTCGTGCCGCTAGTGGTTGGGGCTTACCATTTCTTCCTAGGGCCCTGGTCCTCCTACGGATCATCTGAGCTCTCTGGTGGTTGCATCCTTTTGATGGGGGCCTGGCACCTGGTTGGTGGTCCCTCCCTTCCTGTTTGGTTGGTGTGGTCCTGGCCTTGTTCAATCAACCAATCAATCAGAGTACTTGTAAAGAGCGCTACTTACCTGTGAGGGTCTCAAGGCGCTATGGGGAGGGGGGTGCTGCTACTGCTCGAAGAGCCAGGTCTTGAGGAGTCTTCTGAAGGCGAGTAGGTCTTGGGTCTGCCATATGTGGGTAGGGAGGGTGTTCCAGGTCTTGGTGGCGAGGTAGGAGAAGGATCTGCCACAGAAGGTCGTTTGTTGGATGCGGGGGACAGCAGCGAGGGCGAGGCTGGCGGAGCGGAGCTGGCGGGTGGGGGTGTAGAAGCTGAGTCTGCTGTCCAGGCAGGCTGGTCCGGCATTGTGGAGTGCTTTGTGTGCATGGGTGAGGAGCTTGAAGGTGATCCTCTTGTCGACAGGGAGCCAGCGTAGGTCTCTCAGGTGGGGGTGATGTGGCTGCGGCGGGGGACGTTGACGATCAGTCGGGCAGAGGCGTTTTGGATGCGTTGTAGTCGTCGTAGGTGTTTGGCTGGGATTCCTGCGTAGAGTGCGTTGCCGTAGTCCAGTCTTGTGCTGACGAGGGCCTGTGTCACAGTTCTTCTAGGAGAGGGAGGAGTCGAGGATGAATCCTAGGTTGCGTGCATGGTCAGTGGGTATTGGTGCTGTTCCCAATGTGGTCGGCCACCAGGAGTCCTCCCAGGCTAAGGGGGTGGGTCAGAGGATGAGGACCTCCGTCTTGTACGAGTTCAGCTTCAGACTGCTGCTCCTCATCCAGTCGGCGACGGCTTTCATTCCCTCGTGGAGGTTGGTTTTGGCAGTGTGTGGGTCCTTGGTGAGAGAGAGGATGAGCTGGGTGTCGTCAGCGTAGGATATAATGTTGAGGTTGTGATGGTGGGCCACTTGTGAGAGGGGGGCCATAGAGACGTTGAACAGCGTCGGGCTGAGAGATGAGCCCTGGGGGACGCCGCAGATGATGTCAGTGGCTTTGGATCGGAAGGGTGGGAGGCGGACGCTCTGGGTTCTGCTGGAGAGTAAGGACGTGGTCCAGTTAAGGGCTTTCTCTTGGATTACGGGTTCTAGGAGGCGTGTCTTTACAGTGCGATGGCAGACCGTGTCGAAGGCGACTGACAGGTCCAGGAGGATGAGGACTGATGTTTCGCCGTTGTCTAGTTGGCGCCTGATGTGGTCTGTGGCGGCGATGAGGGCTGTCTCGGTGCTTTGGTTTCGTCTGAATCCAGACTGGGATGGGTCCAAGATGTTGTTGTCTTCCAGGTGGTGGGCCAATTGCATGTTGACGATTTTCTCGATGACCTTTGCCCAGAACGGGAGCAGGGAGATGGCCCGGAAGTTCTTGAGGTCCTTGGGGTCCGCCTTGGGTTTCTTGAAGAGGGCGTTGCTTTTGGCGTGCTTCCAGCTTTACGGGAATGTCGCTGTTTCAAAGGAGATGTTGATGACCTTCCATAGTTGGGGTGCGATGGCCGCGTCTGCTTCGTTGAATACATGGTGTGGGCACGGGTCTGACGGAGATCCTGAGTGGATGGAGTTCATGACCTTGCGTGTCTCGTCGTCATTGACGTTGGACCAGGAGATCAGGCGGTTGGCGCTTGCAGTGTTTACAGGGGAGGTGGAGTCTGGTGTAGTCGGAGTGGTTGTGGTGTTGAAGCTGTCGTGGATGTCAACGATCTTGTGCAGGGATCGCGCCAACGGAATCGGAGGAGGAATAGCCATCGGCCATAAGTCCACCCTCAAGGTCGCCACCCACACAGACGACACCCTGAACACCGCCGAACACCTCCACTTCCGGATCCACACTGACCCCAACACCACCCTCAGAGGAATACTCTCCTCGCCAGCACCCACACACTCGCCTCTACGGACTACATTCTCCTCGGGGACCTGAACTTCGACCTCGAGAACAACAACAACGCCAACTCCGCCACCCTGATCGACAACCTCGCCAACCTTGGCCTCAGACAACTCGTCACCGCACCCACCCACGCCACCGGCCACACGCTGGACCCCGTCTTCTCCACAGGCAGCCACTTCGCCTTCGACCACACCACCGAACTCCACTGGACCGACCACCGCTGCATCCATTTCACCGCAAGAAACCAACCACGCACCACCGCACCCAACAGCTGCCTCGCCGCTGCTGGAGCAAAGTCACCGAAGACCAGCTGATCACCACCCTCGCCCAGAACCCACCCGCCGACCCCACCAACCCAGACGTCGCAGCCTGCAACCTCAGGCAGTGGATCGACGACTGCGCCAACACCCTCGCCCCTCTCATGAAACCCTCCAACAGCCACGCCAGCAAGAGAGCCACCTGGTTCACCGACGAGCTCCAGACCTCCAAATGCGCATGCCGGAAACTGGAGACGATATGGCTCCACGAACGCACACTGGACAACCACGCAGCCCACAAGGACGCCCCCCACAGGCATCACCACCTCATCAGATTAGCCAACAGATCCTCCTTCAAAGACCACTTGGATAACAACGCACACGACAGCAAGGAGCTCTTCAGCATCGTAAAGGAACTCTCCAACCCCAGCACCAACGCCAACGACATCCAGCCCTCACAAGAACTGTGCGACTCACTAGCCATCTTCTTCCACTGCAAGATCACTGTCATCCACAACAGCTTCAACATCACGACCACCCCGACTACACCAGACTCCACCTCCCCTGTGAACACTAGCAGCGCCAACCGCCTGACCTCCTGGTCCATTGTCAACGACGATGAGACACGCAAGGTCACAAACTCTATCCACTCAGGATCTCCGTCAAACCCGTGCCCACACCACGTATTCAACAAAACAGACGCAGCCATTGCACCCCAATTACGGAAGGTCATCAACATCTCCTTCGAAACAGCGATATTCCCGGAAAGCTGGAAGCACGTCAAAATCAATGCCCTCATCAAGAAACCCAAGGCGGACCCCAAGGACCTCAAGAACTTCTGGCCCATCTCCCTGCTCCCGTTTCCAGCAAAGGTCATCGGGGAAATTCGTCAACATGCAATTGGCCTGCCACCTGGAAGACAACAACATCTTGGACCTGTCCCAGTCCCGATTCAGACGATACCACAGCACCGAGACAGCCCTCATCGCCGCCATAGACTACATCAGGCGCCAACTAGATAATGGCAAAACATCAGCCCTCATCCTCCTGGACCTGTCAGACGCCTTCGACACGGTCTGCCATCGCACTCTAAAGACACGCCTCCTAGAAGCTGGAATCCAAGAGAAGGCCCTTGACTGGACCACGTCCTTCCTCTCCGGCAGAACCCAGAGCGTCCGCCTCCCACCCTTCTGATCCGAAGCCACCGATATCATCTGCGGCGTCCCTCAGGGCTCATCTCTCAGCCCAACGCTGTTCAATGTCTACATGGCCCCCCTCGCACAAGTGGCCCACCATCACAACCTCAACATCATCTCCTATGCCGATGACACCCAGCTCATCCTCTTTCCCAGGCCGTCGCTGACTGGAAGAGGAGCAGCCGTCTGAAGCTGAACTCGGACAAGACGGAGGTCCTCATCCTCGGACCCACTGTCAGGATTCACCGAGTCGCCACTATTAGCTCTCCAAGACGACAATTCAGTTCACTGGCAATGTCCCGTTTTACCCAGGCTAATGTCTGGTTTCCCTGTTCCTCTGAGAAGCTTCGGCATTTTAGGGAAATGCCTGAGTGATTACAGAAACTGCCTAAAGATTGTATATAGTTCACTCCCCTTAAGATGGCCGCATTATGTTCCCTTAGGGCTAAGCTGGGTGGTGCTCCCTCTAGTGGTTGTCGGGAAGTCGCGCGCTTCAAACTGCGCACTTCAACGCAGATTTTCGTACAAGCAGCTGTTCCTTGCCGCCGTTCCGCGTCAGAAATTCATGACAGGGGTTGTCGGAGTTAGGAACACTGCAGAGAGTATGAAGACACAACCGGAGTTATCCTAGAGACTAAATTTGTGTGAGAATTTTGTTTTCCGTTGAGCGCTCTCGTTGTTCTGAGAGGTGTCAGCATTAGGAAGGAGTCACTGAGCTACAGCGTTTTACGACCGCCCAATGAACTGAAGGGTCGAATTGGTGGTTCATCAAGTTACAGCCTAACAGGTCCCTGAGAATATTCTGTATCCAGTGAAGCTCTACCTCAGAGAAGATAAGGCTTCTTTTCTGGAGAGATGTTGCAGTAATGACAAGTAAGGCAGAAATGCTAAATGTAAATAATTGCTACAGTGTGCAGGAGCTACAGCGCTGAACTATCCAGTAGAGTATTTCCCCAGGACATTTCCCACTTGCGCTTTCCCTATTCTTTTCCTTCCCTAACCTTCCTTCCTAGTCCCTTTTTGCGTGCAACTGAGGAAACGCTTGGTGAACAGTTCTTCGACTTGCACCAAAGAATGTAAAACCTTCCAAAAACAGAACCCCCAAGACCACATCTAGCAGAAGGCTTCACAGGTATTAGTTTAGTACTGAGGGAGGTAGAAGGGAGATACATGGTGAGATAGAGACTAATGTTTATGCATTCTTTCACAGCTAGAAGCCTTGCCAGATACTTACCAACATTAATAGAAGAGGGGCAATTACCTTGGCTAGAACTGGTAGGACAAGTTTTGCTTTACCTTTAAGAAAGACTGTTTGGTGAAAGAAGGTTTGTGGTATATTCTCTTCTTTCCCTACTCTGTGTATTAGGCACCTCCATAGGAAGATGGCAGGAAGTTAATTCGCAGTCCCTAGAAGGTGCAGGTGACAGTTGGAGCCAAGGTTTCTCTTCTCTTTCCACTTCCCCTTTCCCCCCCTGCTGGTGGGCTTGCTCTTAGAAGCGGGAGTACCGGTAGAGGGGTGATTGGGACATTCGTCACTACTGCCCCTGCGGAGAGTTGGAGCGCTTGACACCCACCCCCTCAGCCTGGGATGACTCCTGGTGGCCGACCACACTGGGAACAGCACCAATACCCACTGACCATGCACGCAACCTAGGATTCATCCTCGACTCCTCCCTCTCCATGTCTAAGCAGGTCAACGCCGTCTCCTCCTCCTGCTACAACACCCTCTGCATGCTCCGCAGGATCTACAAGTGGATCCCGACCGAAACAAGAAGAACGGTGGCACAGGCCCTCGTCAGCACAAGACTGGACTACGGCAACGCACTCTACGCAGGAATCCCAGCCAAACACCTACGACGACTACAACGCATCCAAAACGCCTCCGCCCGACTGATCGTCAACGTCCCCCGCCGCAGCCACATCACTCCCCACCTGAAAGACCTACACTGGCTCCCCGTCGACAAGAGGATCACCTTCAATCTCCTCACCCACGCACACAAAGCACTCCACAACGCCGGACCGCCTACCTGAACAGCAGACTCAGCTTCTACACCCCCACCCGCCAGCTCCGCTCCGCCAGCCTCGCCCTTGCCGCTGTCCCCCGCATCCAACGAACGACCTTCGGTGGCAGATCCTTCTCCTACCTCGCCGCCAAGACCTGGAAAACCCTCCCTACCCACATACGGCAGACCCAAGACCTACTCACCTTCAGAAGACTCCTCAAGACCTGGCTCTTCAAGCAGTAGCAGCAGCCCCCCCCCCCCCCCCCCCCTCCCCATAGCACCTTGAGACCCTCACGGGTAAGTAGCGCGCTTTAAAAGGACTCTGATTGATTCATTGATCACAATATTTTTTCACCACAATATTTTTTTACAATATTTGTGTCTCCCAATATTTACAACTCAATATTTTGACCAAATACCATATTCTTCCTGCTCTAAGCAGGAAGAAAGTGACTGCAATATAGGTGGTGAGAGTGAGCGAGGGGGTTGTAGGGGGTAGAGGGAACGTTTGTGCCTGACCGGGGAAGTACTATCTGCTCACTGCTTACTGCTGTAGGGGTTAGACTGGAACCGGACTAGAATATTGCCCACAGTCTCTGCCCCTGCAGCAGTACAGGCAGGTTTTGTTTGGTAATGTTCCATCAAGAAAGGGGTAATCTGCTTTAGTGAAATATTTCTAAAACTGTTCAGACTAGAACATCAAGGTACCACAAGCTGCTTTAATTTGATCTATGACAGACATCTTTCTTACTTTTTCAGGGTTGCCTGCAATTTAACCCTACTTTCTGTTTAAAAAACTTGTGACAAACTTACATCTTTCAAGGCAAACGTTATGTAGCAGCAGCTATTGGTAAATGTCAAGCTAATTTAACTGTTTATAAAATGCACTGGTTACCCCAAAGACATCTTGGTGCTAGGTTTGTGTCCAGAGAAGCTCCTCTGAATAAAAAGTGTAGATTTTATTCTGTCTTGAATATAACCTGTTGATAAAAAGCACGTTAAACTATTTACTAATTTACCTACATGAAGCCGGTGAAGATTTACCCTTATCAGACACATCCGAGGGTGTCTGTGTAGAACCAAGGTCTTTAGATGGCCGATACTGAAGAAGTTAAAGCTTACAAGGCTGGCATCAAGTATAGCTCAAATGGAATGCATAGCAGTAGTCGACTCATGAGTCAACAGTGTCCAGGAAAACTACAGTTTGCAAGTGCCAAAGCAAAAAAGGAAATATTCTCTTAAGCAACTGTTTAATTAAAAAAACTGGATATAATCTTGTTAGTACTCGCTTCAAGGATAAAGACTCGTCTACTGCAGCTCCCTGGTTTGGACGGAACAATCAGTTAGCCAAGCCTCTTGTGAGTCTCTGAAACATTGATTTGTGTATTGGTTGTATTAAGCCAGTCAGTCAGTCAAATATCTTTATTCGGTTAATTAAAACCATAAAAGCGATACATAATACATAAAATCAATAAAATACAATTAAACAATTTTAGACGTGATTGCAAATCCTAAGTAAATCCATTTAAGAATATAGTTTAAAAAGGAAAAGAGAATTTAAAAATAAGAACAAAAAAAAAGTGGATATATACATTGCACTTTACGACAATTTTTGGGCTTTCCCCCTGAACATAACTTTACAGAGAATATCAGGTTTGGTGGTTATTTACAAGAGCAAGTTTTCTTTTGTTTTGTCTAACGGCTGCAACCAGAAAGCAAGCAACACCATATGTAACCTGCACCGAGTTCAGCATCTGCAGGTGTAGGAGGGCCGGCCGTATCTGGACAAAGTTTAAGTCTTTCAAAAGTGGAAAAAGGAATTTTTTGCGGGCCACCAAATAATGTTCGCAAAGCATAACTAAATGGAGAGTATCCTGTGTGGAAAAGCAGTCACAGTTACACGGTGGGGAGTTTTCTGGAATACCCCACTTTGAATATGAGCCAAGCACAAGATGTATCAGGTTGAACCTGAACCGTACTAGTAAAAAACGATGGTATGGTTTAGTTACATATTTTAGATAAGGTTCCATAGCCATTGACGACGAAAGTTGGTATAACGACCTTACCATCGGCTTACAGAGCTCAACCGCTTCCCTCTCAGACTCCAACAGGTTTCGAAAGTGGTGCTTGACCCACCTTACATCCTCTTTCTTGAGGCTCTGCGGTGAAGAGTACATATCCGGTCGCCCTAACTTGGCGCATGCCGCTCTAACATATGCCAGCCAGGGTATGCTATCTGCTTTGTCTAGAGCCATACAGTCTTTGAGGATGCAATGATTCAGTGTAATCTCCTCATTTGTCCAGGTTTTAATCCAGCATAGCAATGGGGACATTTTTAGGAGGTCAGCAACATATCCCAAACCTATTTCATTATGGATGGAATATGTGGGAGATGATTTCGGGAGTGACAACAGGGCTCGGATAAAGTTATTTTCTATAATTTGAATACCTGGGGCTGAAACGTATCCCCAGATGTCTGCCCCGTAAGATGCGATTGCCACACATTTGGATCTATAGATACGAGTCATGGCCTCCATAGGTCTCGAACCAAGTCTTTTAGAGAAATGCATGAGAGCTGCAGTAGATCTACTAACTCCATTCTCCTTTAATTTCAGTTGGGCACCCCAAGTGCCTTTTTCGTCGAAAGTGACGCCCAAGTAACAAAAGAAAGGTACCCTCGAGATTATAGAGTTATTACAACTAAAAGACCTAAGCTTCATGTTTTTCTTCCGTGAGCCTGTGACCATGACATGAGATTTTGCTGTGTTAATCTTTAGGTCCAAATCTTCCATAAAACCACCAAAATGATCCAATAGTCTTTGCAAGCCCGTACTGTACGAGCTATGAGGACAGCATCGTCCGCGTACAGAAGAACCGGAACAGGTGTCCCCCCATACGCGGCATGTCCAAGGTAGCTGAGTTCAGGGATTTCCCCAGTGAGTTAATGTACAAGGTAAAAAGGAGAGGGGCCAAAATGCAGCCTTGTCTGACCCCTCTCCCTGACCTAAGCTTCGCAGTACATCTTCCTCCCCTTAATACCCTGACAGAAGCGAACAGATTTTGATGGAGATCGTGCAAAAAGTTAACCAAGGTTGTGTCCAAACCTAAATCACGTAAAATAATCCATAATTTTGATCGATTAACCAAATCGAAAGCAGAAGATAAGTCCATAAAACCCAAATAAAGTAGCCCCCCCTTCACCACAGTGTATTTACTAATGATAAGGTGAAGGTTTAAACATTGGTCCATGGTCCCCCTGTGTGCTCTAAAACCATACTGCAGATCAGAGAGGATCCCACCCTCCTCAAGCCAATCCCCGAGTCTTTGCAAAATGACTCTGCCCAAGATTTTAACCGCAGAGTCCAGCAAAGGAGATTGGCCTATAGCAGGCAGGATCCCCCCTGTTCCCTTTCTTAAAAATGGGAACAATGATGGAGGTGGACCAGGAAGAAGGGAAACCAGCTGCAGGTATCGCATTAAAAACATTAGTTAGTATTTTTGCCCAAAATTGCGGGTACTGGATGTAAAGATCTGCAGGTACCCCATCAGGGCCAGGGGCCTTGTGTTTACTTGTGTTTTTGATCGCCATTTCAACCTCAGTAATGTTAAAATCCATGACCAGGTTGGACGGGCCGTGGGTACTGACTGGAAAAATAGGTACCGTGGATTCATAAATCTGTGTGAAGTGGGCAAGCCATCTGTCATCTTCAATCACACAGTCCGTGTCATTTTTCCCATCCTTGGAAAAAAAGGGCTGATTCACAATGGCCCAGAACTTTTTACTGTCTCTTAATACATCGATGGCCAGTAGGCTATCCCAGGCTTCTTCCTTAATTTGGGTCTTACGATTAATGACTGCAGTTTTATATTCTCTTCTTAGGTTAGCCACTAATAACCTGTCTCTGGGTTTATGTTTTAATGCTTTCAGGAGGGCACTGTGTTTTGACGAGCATTCCTTGTTAAACCATTTGTGGATTTTATTACAGTCATGCGCGCCAGACTTTACCTCCAGATTCTTAGAGATCCTTGCACATATTTCCACGTAGGCGGCCACTACATCTGGGCCCAAGGCAGTTGAGTCTAAACAAACTGCCATGTTAGCCTCGGACTCTTGTGCTAGTGTTTGGAAGAATTGATCAGGGACAATCCTTTCCCATTTTAAACGCCTTCCCTGGTCCTTAGTCGTCAGATCTCTTGGGGCAGCCACATCTGTCATTCTACCATTCCGGTAACAGTCTAGGTCCAGCATTAGGAGGACAGGATGATGATCACTATGACTAGCAGTTACCACCCTATACTCATGGGCCTTTGCCAAGACCCCGGTTGATACAAAAATATAGTCTATGACGGTGTTGGCATCTCTCCCAATGAAGGTAGGCGCTCTATGCTCGTATTTGCCCTGGTCTGGTTCAAAAAGATTAAAATTCGCAAGGAGGGTCTCAAGGCCCTCACCCTCCTTCGTGTGTTCAAAATAGGGAATGCCCTCAGTCGGTAGACCCCCATATCTATCCTCATAGCAATTCCCCTCGCAGGGGTGAATGTTAAAATCTCCCAGGATAACCATCTCTGGGACGGAAATGCAATCTTGTCTATAGACTGACAAAAAGTCTGACAGGGAGATCAAATGCAAGTTCACGCAGGAGGCCTCTTTAGAGTTGTAAAAATTAATGAGCAAAAAAATATGTGAATCTGGTAAAGTCCACTCCACAACTAACGTGTTCATGGGTGCGGAATCTAGTTTTTTAAAAACCCCCACCAAATTCAGAGAGCACAATGTAAGTAGGCCACCCTTGGCTCTCCCTCTTGCAGCCGAAACTGCTGGGGTAAAAAAACTACAGAAACCATCCATTGTGAAGTTTCTAGTAGTGTCCCATGTTTCTTGGAATGCCAGGATATCATGTTGTTTTACGAACCCTTGCCATATGGGGTCTGAGGTCTTTGCAAGTAGGCCCGCCACATTCCAGGTAAGAATTTTACAATAAGGTAAATCATGGTTAGGCGGGATATACATTCCCCGATTCTCGCCAGCAGCAGGGCCTTTGTCGAGCATTGGCGATGAATTCAAGTTTTCCAAGTCCATTTTAGTGGGCTTCCTACTTGGTTGGATAGAAGTGAACTGGTGACTCCATCCAATTGGGGGATCCTGTATTTGTCAGTCAACCCAGTCTGTGGATGACAGGCATTCGAAGCGGTTAGCCATTGGAAAATGGAAAGGATTGTCTAACCCATTTGCAAACTGCTGGTAATAGTGAGGTTGGATATGATGTGAGCCAAAAAAGGGACCGCCTTGACGTGGTGGTCTATCTCTTCTTCTTCTTACCAGGTTCCATCCCGATTCTCCTCCCTCCTCCCATCCATGTCGTTGTCTTTCCCAGGGAGGGGTGAATCTCTGTCTAGGTTTAAAGTCATGTGGACCCTTTAACCAGCTCCAACGATTATCAACTTGATTTTCTGGTAGATAGAAGTAGGAAAGAGGTCTGGCAGTCACCGTGCTTTCCTGGTATCTAGGGGGTCCACTGTTACAAATAAAATCTACCGCCTCCGTGTGCTCAAAAGTAACCACTACGCAGTCCCCTTGTAGGTTTTTTCTATTACCTCCCGCCCACGGAGTTCTTTCTACCATTAAGATGTTACTCGGTATGTTTGGCAGGAGGGGATAGTTTTTGGATAACCAGTGGCATACTTTATTTTTTAAAGCCTGATACGTTTCTACTTCTGATGGAGAAGTTTCAATGACACCGGTAAGGATAACCACATAGGAGCAGGCGTCAGGAGGAAGATGAATATTTCTACGGATCATACCCTTGGGTTTGACAGGAACATCCAGATTTAGGGACTGTGATGTACCATCGCTCGATGCAGCCTGTGAAGTTGGGTTGATTTTTGTTGTTATTAAAGTTTTGTCCATTTTCTTTGATTGGTCTGTTACGGATGACTTAGTTTTAGAACCGTCCTGTATTGGGGTGTTGCTTGATTTCTTGGGAGCAGCACTTTTTGTCTCCGAAGCTCTCTTATCAACCACAGATGGCTTGTTGGCCGTTTTAGGTGGATTAGTAACCTGGGCTGTCTTATTATTCAAGGTGAAACTTGGAGCACTTATATCCTTATGTATATTCTTTAGGATAGTTTCCAGGCAGCGTAACCTACCCTCTATGGGTTCAAGCAGTGCTTTAAGCATATTAAAAATGGTAACATTAACTGTATTTATGCCATTTCCTTCCTGAGTTGTTATAGCTAGGCTACCAACTTCCCCACTCAGCTCCAATATTTCCTCCAGACTGCGGTCAATAATAGTATCGTCTGGTAGGCTCAAGGGTAGGCCATTTTTGATGGATTGTGAGCCCCCTGTGGGTATGAATAAAACTGCTGAAGAATTGTCCAAAGTAGAGGGATCGGAAGTAACCTTTTGATCATTAGGGGCAATTTGCATCTTTTTCCCTTTAGGTATGGGTGGTTTATTAACTTTTCGTTTTTGTTTAGGGATTGCCTCTTCTTTCCGGCCCCTTTCATTTAAGTCAGTTGTCTTGTTAGGGGAGTTAGACTCACTTTGTTGTACTCCACTCTCACTTAAGAGATTAAGGTTAGGGGAGGCCTCCAGGTCCAATTGGGTGTTTACTGCTTCCGGGTCCCCGGTCACCCCTGTGCTGTGTACCAAGGCCTGGACATTTGACCTAGAATCGGTAATAGGCGTCTGTGCCTGGGCAATGAGGCCCAGAGAGGAACGCTTGGCCATGGCCAAATCTTGGGAAACTCTTCTATCCATAAGTATGATTCCCTCATCGATTAATGCGTGGGTGCGGGTGATAAAATCATCCAGAGTTCCAGTGAGTTTTTTTGCTCCTGCGGCAGCCATACTTCTGGTTTCCCTACAGTTCATAACCAGTGTTTCCTAACCGTTGGAAGAGAGGGTGCTAAGGGAATGCGACCAGGATTTCTAGCCCAGGCCAGGCTCCTCAGGCCTCTGAGGGCCACTCGGCGTCCCGCTCGCGTCCCGCTGAGCGGAAGTGCGCTGTTCTTAGAAGGGGGTGTTGCGGGCGGGGGGCGTGTCTTACTGGGGGCGCGGCCGCGCACACCTGTGCAGCGCAGGGACTCCTGGTCTAGAGAGTCCCTGCAGCGCGTGCCCTCAGTTACCTCGCGTTGATGTTCCCTCCTCCTTCCGAATGCTCTCCGGTGCTCCTGCTGCCTCGACCCCACGCCACACACACCGCGCAGCGGCACCCGCGAAGCGGGTGCTGCAAGTTGTTAAACGGCGGCGGTATGGCGGTCAATCCCTCCAGGGACACAGGGAGGCTGCAAGAGAAGTTGGCGTTTTTCCAGTTTACTTGGGCAGCAAGCGGCAGCGTCCAGGTAAAGTTCCTCGCTATTAATGGTCCCACTGCACTCAGGCTGTCTGCTCGCATAAGAGCTTGGTTGGGCGGGGGCGTGTCTTACTGGGGGCGCGGTCGTGCACACCTGTGCAGCGCAGGGACTCCTGGTCTAGAGAGTCCCTGCAGCGTGCGCCCTCAGTTACCTCACGTTGATGTTCCCTCCTCCTTCCGAATGCTCTCCGGTGCTCCTGCTGCCTCGACCCCACGCCACACACACCGCGCAGCGGCACCCGCCAAGCGGGTGCTGCAAGTTGTTAAACGGCGGTGGTATGGCGGTCAATCCCTCCAGGGACACAGGGAGGCTGCAAGAGAAGTTGGCGTTTTCCCAGTTTACTTGGGCAGCAAGCGGCAGCGTCCAGGTAAAGTTCCTCGCTATTAATGGTATTAAGCGTTATGTCCTTATCTGCAACTTATGAGGCAACTGATGATGAAAAAAAGTCTTAAACTTTGCTTTAGTGGGACCTGTGACATCATCATGCATATCAATAAATGTATTTAAAGATCTAATTAAACAGGTGAGGGGGCCACATAGATGTTCAGCAGTGTGGGCCTTAATGGGGAGTCCAGTGGCATTCAGTTTTACTGGTTTAAAGTAGAGAAGAACGATGATATTTTTCCAACTTGGCTACTGTCCCTTACATGAGAAATAATCAAGAATATAGCCATAACTCAGATCCCAATTTCATGAAGCCTGACCCATAATTTTGTGTGAGATAGAACCAAAAGGAGCAAATAGATTGAGTAGAACAAGAAGTGCTCCTCCACCTTCACCAATACCCATCAGAGCTCATCTGGGATGAATACTGAAGCAGCTTTAGCACTATGTATGGATTTGAAAGCTGATTGGGCTAAATACACAGCCTTTTTTCAGCTAGAAAAGTAGAACTCTGTCCATTGATATGCCTTTGCAAGAGGTTTATAGAAGGTGCAAGCTGCAAATTTGGATGATAGTTGCTCAAGATGCTGAGATATGCAGTTGAAGTTTCAACTGGAGTAACAATTGATTACTTCCATTTAGAAGGAAACATACTGATAACATGGAAGCATTACACCAGAATGTTAAAATATGACTAACAGCATCACATACCAGGTAGAGAACCTGTGGCAGACAATCTTCAGGAGGCGATCCAGATTTTATTGAATGTAACAAAAACTTATTAAAGTCTGTTGTAAGCAGATCAAAATTAGTCAGTTAAAATATCGTTCACTCTGGACTCAGAGGCACAGTTTTGATAAGATATAAAAGAACCGTTCAATGAGAAAAAAAGAACAAATCTCATTGATTTTATCATTGAAAATTCTTCAAGTGAATCACACAGATATTTGAGTGCATAACCAAATTCACATTGCAGCCTTGATTGATGAAGGAATCCACTATATTAAACATTTCATTGGAGGAGTTTGGAGCCAAAGTAATAGGTTTTTCCTAGAAAGATTCATGCACTCTAAAAATGAGTTTTTTTCTAGCTACAAGGAACTCCAGTGTAAGTGTCTTCGGGGCATATTATCAAGAACGGCGATAAAATTATCGCCGCTTTAGCGGCAGGAAACTGCCGGTAAAGTAAAATATTTGTTCACATTGAGATTTAATGAACAATTGTAGCTTTTTTTGCCTAAAAAGCCCTTTCCTGTTCACTTTGTACTAAAGTGTTTTTGTGTAATTGAGGTACAGGCTTGTGCCCCACACCGTGAGAGTGTCGAAGGATATTCTCTTTGTATTTTGTGTTATACAGTAAATATACTTGCTGACCACTGTCCGGCTGGACAAGTCGCTTTAATACAGAATCAATTGTGTCTGTATTCATTTATATGATTTATCCTTGCATGGGACCATTGTTGTTTTCATAAAACTGTTCCCTAAGGTCCTTTGCTGATTTACTTAGGGTCCCTTGTTGTTTATAAACATGGCTTGAAGAACAGCATTTGAACTTTTAATGATTATTTATTTTTCATTTCATTTGGGGGCATTTATAAAGTTTGATCCTTGACTGAGAAGCAGCTGAACGATCTAGAAACGACACAAGAAGTTTACGGTTATATGAAATGCAACTTAGCCAAGCAGAGATGATACAGAGATCAAGTACAAGAGTGATGGCATGATGATACTTTAAATTGTTTGATGAGGAAAGAGTTGTAGTTGGCCTTGGGTGAGTGGGGGTGGTTTAATAGATCAATTCAGTGCCAGAGCATAATATTAGTATTTTATTTATAATTTTTGCTACAGGTATTTCTCAAAAACATATATCTTGAGCTCTTCACCGAATCGAAGGGGGAGGATATGAGAGAGAAGATTGTATTGTTCTACATACTAAAGTTAAAGATTATGAGTGCTTACTACTGAACCTGTTCACTCATTGAAGTTTAAAATTCTGAACTCCTAAGGGCATAATTGCAGGGGCCTAATAATGAAAAGAGGCAGAAAAAATACCAAAGTAGGTAACTGGCTGTTGCCCTCAGTTCAAATATGCATTGAATCAGTGGAGTGTCCCTAATGGCTGGTGCTACGATATTTACCCATGGATTCACAATTTTCACATGTGCTTTTCATGTTCTGCGAGTTCCCTCTGGCACCACTCCTCATGCAAGAACTGGTGAACTTCCAAAGATATGTCAATAACATTCAAATCCATTTGAAGCTGGAAAACATGCTGGATGCACAGGAAAACATCACTCCTGTTTGAGCCATGTGTTCCACTGGATAAAGGAAAGCTGGAGGTAAAGCCAAGATTAAGGTGATAGGTAAGCACATTACTATTTAACTGGAACATATGCAAAAATGTATCCAATAGTAAGGAACACAGACATCCTCTTCATTGCCAAACTCTTGTTCCCCCAACCCAATACAAAATTTAAAATGGTAAACAAGCAGCTCTAAAACCTATGAAAAATATTTGCACTTCTCCAATTGATGACTTAATGTAATTAGTGGATATCACAAGAGATTTAGCCATAGTATCACTCAAATATTGCAACATCATCTACATAAAACTAAATAATATATATTGATAGACTCCTGAGATTTCAAAGCTAGGTGGTCTGAAAGTGCCTGTTCCTCACACGTTAAAACCACATTAAATCAGACCTAAAAGTACTCCACTAGGTCCTGGCACATGCAGGAATTAAGTTCAAGGAACTCTGCATTGTTCACAAAGCTTTGTGGGAGAAAGGAGCAGATCACTTGTGTGTATTGGGCCTCTAACTAGGAAACTACGCTCAGCGACCACTCACATAATCAACCAATGTCCTTTCAAAGGGTTGAAACACAGAAGCAGAGCCTTGAGATTTCATGGTCCAGGGTTATTTGAGAGTCTGGTGTACACATTATATTTCCCCAAACCTATTCTTTTAGAAAAACTTTTCCAAATTTCATATGCTGCTATGAGCGTCTTAAACTTTGTCCTCTTGTAATAGCTAGCCTCTGTAAATTTCAACAAAACATTCTTCACTTCCATTCCCAAAGTAAGTCCATAAATTGCCAGTATTCCAAATTTGCTCCACTCTTCTGATTCTTCCCCTCCCAGCATGCCAGTCATATTTTGTAGGGCAGCCGCCCAATAATAAAATTTTAAGTCTGGAACTCCCCAGCCTCCCCTTTCTCTCGGAAGTGTCATGAATCTAAGGGCTCTTCTCGTTTTCCCCTTTGCCCAGATAAATCTATTGATTATACACTCTAGTTTTTTAAATATTTTAACTTCAAATAATAAAGGTATTGCTCTAAGTAAATATAAAAATTTTGGGAGTATCAGCATTTTTATTATATTTGTCCACCCCACTATTGACATATGCAAGTTGTCCCACCTATCCAGGTCTTTCTCTACTTTCCTAATCAGAGGAATAATATTCTTTTCTACTAATACGTCCAGATCTGCCAAGATAATAACCCCTAAATATATGCCTTGCTGCGTCACTCGATTATCTATACAGGGAGTAAATGAGTTTTTTATTATCTGCGTTTTAGATGTATTTAATTTATACCCCAATATCTTTCCAAATTTCATCGCCTCAAATTCAAGATATTCTATGGATTCAGAGGGATTTGGAGTAATTACAGCAATATCGTCTGCATATGCTAAGATTTTACATTGCCCGATGAGTGTTGTTAGGGGTACAATCATCTCAGAAGTCTCTATTCTACGGATTAATGGATCCATGTATATAGCAAACAATAGCGGTGAGCAAGGGCACCCCTGTCTAGTACCTCTTTTTATTTGAAATTGACCCGTGTTTCCACCATTCACCCGTAAAGTTGCTACCGGATTTAAATAAAGAGTCTGTAAGGCTTTAATAAATCCTTGTTTAATGCCTGTTCTTTCCAGAGCATACCAAAGATAGCCCAGGAGACCCGATCAAATGCTTTTTCTGCATCAAGTAACATTACTGCCATCGGGTCTCCTATGACTGAAGTAACATCGAATAAAGTTATTACTTTGCGTATATGGTGGGTAGTTCCTCTCCCAGGTATAAAACCGTGTTGGCAATTACTGACTCTTTTATGAATAACTCTGGCAAGCCTTGATGCCAATGCCTTGGAGAACACTTTTACATCCGCATTCAGTAAAGTGATGGGTCTATAAGATCCTGGATCTTCCGGGTTTTTCCCTTTTTTTAATATTACTACCACCTCAGCACTCCCCCATGACTTGGGTGCTGATTTGCCCAGCTGTGCCAGTTGCATAACCTTCATTATCTCTTCTGCCAACAGGTCCCAAAACACTTTGTAAAACTCTATAGGAATTTGATCAGGGCCCGCTGCTTTACCAGAGGGCAGATTTCATATTGCCTCCTTAATTTCTTCTGTCTGCAAGACCCCCTCTAGACCATCTGCTTCATCCTCCTCGATTGTATCTATAGGGATCTCTTGAAGATACTCCTTCATTTCCTCATTATCGCTATGAGAATCTCGCCCCTCTAATTCATCGTCGTACAACTTCTCATAGAAAGTCCTAAATACTTCCCTTATTTCATTCGATTCTGAGTGCACCGTACCCGATGTATCCCTAATTTCTCTAACTATTCCCACAGCTTCTTGTTGCCTTGTCCGAGTAGCCAAAATTCTCCCTACTGACTCACTCAATTCATAACACTTCTCTCTTTTAGTATTATAAATTTTCGCTGCTTTGCTAGCGATTTCGCCCTCTGCCTCGCCTTTTGCTTTCACTAGTTCTATCAAAGCCTTATCCATATCACTCCCCGTCAAAACGCAGTTTTCTAAATTCTCCTCTGCCTTAAGAACCTTCTCAGCTAGCTCTAAATTCCTCAGCTGTATTTGTTTCCTTTTATAAGAGTTATAACTCTTTGTTTCCCCCCGTACCTTAGCTTTGAAAGTATCCCAGACAACTCCCATTTCTGCTGTGTCCCTATTGAAAGTAAAAAAATCAATAATCCATTTATTCATATGTTCTAGATATTTATCATCTTTTAGCAGCTCTCTTTCGAAGGTCCAATTTGTATATTGTCTAGTGCTTATTTTTGTTGCAGTTGTAAGTACTAAGGGATTATGATCACTAAAGATCCGTGGCAGCCTCTCAATCTTTGAATTCGATATAGTGGTACTTGAAACAAAAAAATAATCTAATCTTGCACATGTTCGGTGCGAAGCCGAATAATATGTAAAGCCTTTATTGTCCAATCTCTTTTTCCCCCATACATCTGAGAGAGCATTGTTTAAGACTAAACTATGTAGTGCCTGGTTAAATTTCTTTTTCCGGCCTTTGTATTTCCCAAAGGAACCCAATCCTAATCCATCTGCTCCATTTATATTAAGGTCACCTCCCAGTATAATTTTTGGTGCCCATGTTGCTAGCTCGATATCTAAGAATTGAAAAATCTCGGGGTCATCCTCTGTTGAGCCATAAACGGTTACAAGCGTTATCCACTCTCCATCTATAAAACACTCAACCATGGCCAATCTTCCCCATTTATCCTGTGCTTTCTTCCTGGTCAAAATATTATTGTTTCTAGCTAGGATAGCTACCCCTCTTTTTTTGACCCCTTGGCTTGAGTGTACTAATAGATGAAATCCTAAATGACTAAGGAAGTGTGCTTGTGTTATCATAATATGTATTTCTTGTATAAATACAAAATCCACATTCATATGTTTCAAGGATACCGCAATTTTTGCTCTTGTTTGGGGATCATTCAGACCGCATACATTCCATGTTACAGACCTAACTCCGATGGTACACATTATCATATGTCTTTTCCCACCTACAATATCTTCTGCACTCTAGCCATATAATTATACAACATATTATCAATATTCCATTGATGTTATATCTTATATTGCCTCCTTTAAATTTTCGCCGCCCCACCTGTTCCCCCTTTCTTGAAAATGCCCTTTTTAAGCTCCGTCTCTCTGTTGTATATCCTGCCGTGCCCTGTTCCCCCCCTGACTCCCACCCAGCTCCCCCTTCTCCCTCCCTCCCTTCCCTTACTGGCAAATAGGTCAATCCTGACCTATGTGTGACAGCCGCACCCCACCAGGGGAGTTTCCCCCAGCCACTCCCCCTTAATACATCTTTTTTAAATATTTATTCATGATATTCAAGAAAAGGCTCAATTATTTCTTTGTTATAGAAGCTACTTGTTTTAGGCTTTCAATGCGATCGGTTTGTATATTCCGTTCTCTGTGTGTTCTCTCTTCTCAAAGAAAAGTCAGATACTCTTGCGCAACTATTTCAGAAAAAAAGACCCTGAACTGGCCATTAAAGCCTACTTTGAGACGAGAAGGAAACAACAAATAAACTTCAACCCTATGTTCTGAAATGGTATTATAAGTTGCCGCATACGCCATCTTCTTTCCACTGTTGTGTGGCAAAAGTCTGGGCGGGCAAAAGAAGTTATGTCCTTATAAGTTCGTTTCTTCATGGGTTTAGCCTTCATAATTACTTCCTCTCTTAATAGATAGTTTCCCACATACACCAGGATTGCCCTTGCTCTTGGGCCCGCACTACCCTTTTTCTGTGTGAGGGGAAATCGATGCGCACGTTGCACCTCTTTATCCCAGTCCCATGTGTCCATCTCTGGAAAGGCGCCTTTCAGCAAATCTACAACAAAGGCTCTTATATCTCCTCCTTCCTTGCCTTCCTCCACTCCAAGCAGTCTTATGTTGTTTCTCCTCTGGCGATTTTCAAAGTCTTCCAGTTTCCAGAGTATGTCAGACTCTGTTTTCTCCTGCACCTGCCTAAATTCTTGCAGCTTTACCAGCTCATCTTCCATTTTGCCGGTCCTCTGTTCAACCTCCGTCAATCTACCTGTAGCTTCAGCACACATTTCATGTACTTTGTGGAGAGATCTCTGTATTTTCTTATTAGCCCGCTTGGCTCTTTGGCTCTCCAGCCGGGCTTCCCCTTGTATCTGTTGCATTGTGGAGAGTAAAAGGTCAAATTTATCTTTGTGCGGCTCTTCACGCTTTTGATGTTGATCCTTAATCTGCTCCTGTTGGTGCACCTCCTGCAAACTACCGCCTCTGGCCCCATCTTGTAAGCTATGCAATGTATCTGTGCCTATCTTGTCCCAATCCGGTTTTTTAGATACTCCTTTTTGTGACAGGATTCCTACCTTGCTATTTCTTACGCGGGACCTTCCCTAGTCTTATGAGTTTTAGTTTTAATTTTGGGTTTCGGATTTCTTTCTTCCACAGCACTGATCTGCACCATCTCTAATCTTGGGGAGCAAGTCTCTGATTCTTGGGATTCACTCAATGAAAAATTCTCTGAATCTACAGACGAGGTAATCGATGATTCCGTTTCATCGTCCTCCTCTTCCTCCTCCTCCTCCAACTCATTATCGTCACTATCGTCGCTGCTAAGTGACCTTTTAGGAGAAGATCGTCTTATGATATTTACGTTTCTTTCCTGTCTTTCCTGTTTTGTCCTACACGAATCTGGTACTATGACAGAGCTAATCGGTTTAAGAGATTTCATTTCACCCTTACCCTTTTCCTTAGGAATTGCTCCCTTGATATTTTTTCGGGGCTCATATTTGCTGAGTGGGAAAACAGGGGAATTAGAACTATAGGGGATGTAAAGGGGGACCAGGGGATTTTTCAATTCTCAGATTTACAAGCTAGATTTAACCTAGAAACCAGGCAATTCTTTAAATACTTACAAGTTAGGAGTTTCCTCTTGAACAAAAAAGGAGGTGTTCTGGGGTTCAGTCGGAATCCAATTATGGAACTAATTCAAAGAGGGGAAGATTGCACAATTAAAAGGCTTTATGCTGAACTGCGAAAATCAAAACAGGATGACCATCAAAAATGGAGCGAAAAATGGAAGGATAATCTTAATATAAGTGGAGATAGTTTTGGTAATTAGTGTAATCTACAGGGAGAGGTTACGTCTCGGCAATCTTGTAGCACTTCTTGGTGGCAATAAATGTATTTTTACAACCAATTTAAGCTCCTAATATTTTTACAGGGGAAAAAAATGTTAGTCAAAGATTTTTTAAAGAGTAGTGTTTTTTAAATATGTTTTGACTCTTACAAGAGTGTCTTTTCACACATCTAAACAGTGTTAACAATTCTTGCATGAAGCCATTACCCAAATGGGTGGTGTAAAAATAAGAGCAGGGTTGACGTAGGCAGCTTATTCTTTTGCAGTAATTTCCACATTATTATTAGATACAACCATTAGAGCCTTGCAAGAACATTTGTACAATGAAGTTTCCCATTTCACAATCTCCAACCTGAAATATTCATGAGGAATGAAACTATGGCCCCGATTATGATGTGGGACGGACCCCGCCTGTTGGTGGCTGTCTGTCTGACATCAGGTGCCTAGTCTGACCACCGCATTATGATGTGCAGAGGTTGGTGGATGCGGGTGGAGGAACCAATTGACGCATCCGATTAACTCAAGGACACCAACCGACCATCGGACGGAACATAATGCCCTACAATGGGCAAATGCCTGCTGAGGCACCGCCGTAGGGATTACGATGGCCCATTCTGACTGCCATTTCATGGCTATCGGAACACCATGAAAAGGCAGCTGGAATGGGACTTTGGGAGCCCCTAGCATGCCACCCGTCCCTGTGGGCCTCCACTATGAGCCCGGGGGGGGGCACATGCAGTGTCCCCCAAACATCTATGCCCCATGTGCCGGGAACCACGTGGTGCTTGGCACACGGTGATTGGAAGTTTGTGAACATTTTCCCTTTGCAGTTGAATCACAAGCCCAAATGAAAAGAATTATGATTCCGACCGCCTACACGGCAGTCGCAACATAATTAGGTGGGTGGGACCTCCGACTATTTGTCGGTCGGTCCCAATTCCGCTACGATGTGGGTCAGATGCTGGTCCGGCTGGGTCGGATGCTGGTCTGGCAGGCATCGTATTGAGTTTTGAAGCTCGGCTGATCTAAATTAAAGATCTCAGCATATAGCACAGCCAATCATTTTTCTCATGTAATCTGGTGGGATTCTGGATTTTCCCTCTACAAATGCTGAAAAGACAGATAAATAAGGGGGTGGCAATTAAGTGTTGAGGCGATGCAGTGAAGGACCTCCCTCAAAAACTGTTGAGACAACTTTTGTGGTTTGGGATAAAACTTCTCAGGCAATATTTTATTAAAACCATTTTTTTAGGGGAAAAGTCATTCAAACCCATAATCTTTTGCAAATAATTGTTACATTTATTTAATGTTTCCTACAGGGTCAGATATACAAACAAATTTCTAACGATCATCCATCTCCATTTACTTTTATGTGATCATGGTACAACACCTCCTCAAATCCTACGTTCACCTCAAAAACAATCTGGGCCCCATCTGTCACATTCAAGGACAACCAGAATTTTATTTACTCAGTTTCCCCATTTCAGTAGTAGAACTTCCCCATGGGAAAACATGTAGAGAACTTGGTAGGGAAGCAGGCAGCAACAAAGGAAGTATAATTAAGGTGCAGGAGGAATCTCCCTGTCATGAACTTACTAGTGGAAGTTATGATGGAAGTGGGTGAAACAGAAAGACTGAAAGGAACATAACTGGTAAAGAATGATGATAGAGCCCTGCCCCGCAAACATTACCATAGGAACAGGAAGAAAAGAAGAGCCCTGATGCCCTGGCCAGCAGGGGGCAGAAGCAAAGTCAAGTGTGATGAACAGAGAGCAATAATTCACAAGCATGCTTCCTACACGCTATGCTAATAAGCTACCCTTTCCTTGCCATCTCTTTTCCTGTGAGGAGTGAGATAGGAAAAATGCACAAGTATTTTGTCAAAATGATCCTGAATTCTTTTGACACAGACTGAGTTTATACACTTTTACAAGACTCCTGTTCGCCACAGTGGCATAACTAGACCTGAGACAGCCCAGGTGGTAGCTACGTTTTCTGCCCTGCTGCGGCACTCCTTGAGGGGGGGTGTTACTTGCGAATCCACGGATTGCCGCCCCAGGACGGTGCCACCCGAGGCCGGCAGGTTAGAGCTGGGGGAACAGAATTTTGCCATTTTGTCACCCTCCTCAGGGATGACACTAGGGGCGGCCAACACCCACCGTACCACTCTTCCTATGCCACTGGTTCTCCAGTTTGACAGTGATGATGCTCTCTTCTCCGTGGTTTGGACAGGGCCAGGGACACATTGAGTATTCAGGGTCGAGAGAGGTAGAAAGCAAGCTTTCAATTTTCCACATATACAGCCATTTTCTGTTAAACATTTGCCCCCTAATATAACTCTAAGGGCCTTATTTACATGTCTCTTGTGCCACTGGTGTCTCCCTTTTTTAAATGGGAAAAAATTACCCACCAGTGGTGCAAGGGGCTAGTAAATAAGCCCCTAAATTGGTACACTCTCCAAAACCATGTTTACGTTTTGCGAGTACCATGTTTATGGACTGTGAGGGTCACATTCTAAGTGCCAATGCATTTGCATAGATTTTACTGTACCAATTAAATACTGATATTGCAGCGTGCAGTACTACTTGGTTGTGCTATTCCCCCCCAATTATGGGTTCGGCAAGATAGAATTGTGGATCATGCAGTATTATCCACACATTGCCATGCTCCTAGGGTCCAAACTTCGAATCTGGATTCAGTTTCTGCATGCACATTTTAGAACAAAGCCAGGTCCCTAATACATATAGGCTGTGGTGTACCTTTACCTCAGTGTGCAGCATGCAGACTAGGACAGTGCACCTGAACACAAAAAATGCACTGTTCCCAGAGGGGACTTGCGCCTCACTGGGAACAGTGCATTTGTGACAGGCAGTCCTTATATCTCAAGTAACAAATTACTTTTCACTGCAAACGTTGACTCAGCTTCCCTTTTATTTTGGGGTGGCAGGCATCCCCATGCAAGCGGTTGCAGTGACAGAGTGCAACTGCCTGCCAAGTGATGCCTGGGGGATCCCTGGGACAACCTTTCCCACATCCGATGCAAATGAGAGAATGCCTTTTTGCGACTGTGCCGAGTATAATGTACATGGGTGTGATCTGTATTACAGAACTGAATGCACAAGCATCTGCATCCCCTTCTGTAATACCAAAATATTACAAAGGCACAAAAAATGGGCTCAATTGCCCATCATACCCACCTGCCCTTTTTGTAATTCGACCCCTGGTGTGAAATTACTTCAGATATTATAATCCCAATTAGGGTGCAAACTATTTAAGACCTGAACTCGTCTAGGCATATTTAGCATAAAATGTCAGAGCACTGAGCTGCGCCCAATATGGCAGTGCCGTGCTCTGACATTTTAAAAAGACAAGGGGCCTTATTTATGAAAAGTGACGCATCGCTGCGTGAAAACAGCGATGCGTCAATTTTCACTGCGCACTCCTTGCGACACCAATGATGCGTCATATTTAATGTATGACGCATCATGTCGCAAGGAGTTACAGATACGTCAGTATTTCTGACGTATCTGTAAGCGCAAAAGTGACGCATTGCTGGAGTGTGTCACAAAAGTGACGCAACTCCAGCAATGCGTCCTTTCACATGGGGAAAGCCCCATGTGAAAGGACTTGCGTCAGTCTTACGCCTGCTGTGAGGCAGGCGCAAGATTTTGACGCAACAGCGTCCTAAAAGTGACGCAGTGAAATCTCATAGATTTCACTGCGTCACTATTACGAGGCTTTTTGCGGGGAAACGCCCCCTCTGCATACATTATACCTGGCGCAGGTATAATGTGGCGCAGGGGTTTAAAAAGTGACGCATCTACCTAGATGCGTCACTTTTTAAATATGGCGCAACAAGGCGCATGTTTTACGCCGCCGATGCGTCACAATAAGTGACACATCAACAGCGCAAAACTGACGCAAGGCCTCATAAATGAGGCCCCAGGATGTTGCAAGGGTGCCTGCGCTGCAGGGACAACTGTTTGTGTGGAGGAAGGGACACATTCCGGCACATAAACAATCAATAATAGAGATTTGAACCTTCTATTTGTACTGCAGAGTGCAGCACACATGTAAAGAGCAAAACACGAGGAAGGGAAAAATTACAATTTCTCCTCGTATTATCATTCTATTGCAATTGTATTCAAAAATGGATGCTTCAGTGGTGGTTAGGGCGTGTAAGTATGCCCCTTCGACTAGTGGCTACTAGCCAGTCCATCGCCCTTCCCAGGCCCAGGCCACAAGTCGCAGCTCCTCCACTGTGCTTCAGGGACTGTTCCCTTGCTGCACCTAGTTCTCCTCTCACAGTATTAAGCTCCCCTGTCCCACTAAACTATCCCTGTGCACTGGTGCAGACCCCCGCTCCGGCCTGTTAAACCGTCAGAGTGTTTATTGAATCCAGCAGCGCTGCAGACCCCTCCGCCCTCCCTTCCTGCTCACCTCCCCAGCTGCAAATGGCTGCCCGCGAGCCGCTCACCAGTGCATCCCTCGGTGGAGAGCAGTGAGCCGCAGCGCCGCTCCTGACAAACAGAGAGCGATGAAGCCGACTTTGCCAAATGACCTGCAATGATGTCAGCCTGACACGCGCGAGGCAGGTGAGGCCCTCCTCGCTCGGGCGCCTTCACTATGTGCAAGCACACCTTCAGTGCGCGAGCTCAGTTCATACCATGGCATGTACGTCACGCAAAGGCTACTATAAAAGAATACAATGTGTATGGAAGCTGAGCACATCCTGCTAAGGCCTCGCCTGCTTAAATTCGCTAAAAGAAAAAAAAGGTGTATTAAGTATCTGAAGCAGAGACGAAGACTTTATTAAATCATTTTTATTGCAGCTTGAGCATGCCCAACATGCGATGTTCACAGAACTGTGTGGCGCGTGGGAGTAACGGCAACAGAAGTCGATGGCTCACGTTATTTTTGACTTTACACATGTCTACAAATGGAGGCTTTGTGTGACAAAGTCAAATGTCGACATTTTCAATAAGGTTCTCCTGAGAGTGCAGAAGGACGTATGGAAAAACGTGTCACATTTTAGCACTAGGGCCGATTTACAAGGTGAGCACGCGTTTGCATTTTGCTATCACTCATATTATTAGCTTTTTTTATCAAGCGTAAAAAGGCAAAATGCAGAATAATATGCACGCAATGAGCCCCAAAAATGTTTGTGAACATTATTGGTGATGTTTTGCACCAATCGCGAATTCGAATGCAAAGATTTGGGGTACATACCTGGACAGTGCAATCTGCGTCTGGTAGCTTTTTCATTCCATTTTAAGGCAATATACCAAGGCCTCCTTGGCATGCCACCTGAATCCAGTTTCGATTGCAAATGAAAATTTGTGCTCGAGTAGGGGTTCTGATTTCTGAAATACTTACCACAACCACAGCTTTTTACCCAAATGGTTTTAGCAAGTCGAAACCCTGTAGAATTCTTGCAGGGTTTTTCGCCTCCGAACGGGGTAAAATATGGCATTGTGTTACACCCCACTCGAGGTAGTGAACTCAGGTCATACATATCCTGGTAAAAACCACACCCTCCTTTATGACTATTTGTAGTTACTGCATTTAAATACTACCGGGCTCAGAAGGAGCCCCTTAATATGTCAGTGAGGATTTTCCCAGCATGACTCTGTGTTTGTGACGTTCATATGACTTATGCTTCCAGTCACCCGCCAAGCAAATCTGTGAGACAAGTTCAGTTCCCAGGTCTGTGGAAGAGAAAGACATGAAGTGTGTTGTGTTGTATTAGGTTCAGTTAATATATGCCATGTTATATTGTGTAGTGCTGTGCTATGTTATGCTATATTGTGTTGTGTTGTGTTATATAATGGATAGCCTGGTAGGGAATATGCTCAGGCTTCCTCTCCCGATCTGAGGGCATATTAGCAAGGCGGGCGATATGAAATTATCGCTGCTTTTGCAACCGTTTTCGGCCGAAAAGCAGCAATAATTTAATCGCCCTATCAGCAAAGACATACTATCGCGTGTTTTGCTGATTTAGCGCCCTTATCCACAACGCCCAACTTTTCCATCTCTAATGAGATGCAAAGTGGGTGTTCCAGGGCAAAATAATAGGAGAAATGTCGCTAATAGCGACATTTCTCCTATTATCAAGCTGCATGCTCACAAGCAGAGCGTTAGGAAAAGTAGCGCTAACCACAGTTAACGCTTCGTTCCTAACGCCTGCTTGTGACCTGATTTAGCCATGTAATCCAATGGGAGGTGGATTACATGGCTAAAATTGCCCTGCCCTATCAGCAAGGTTATGGCCATTTTGAATGGAATATCGCTGGAAAACCAGCGATATTCCATTGAAAACTGCGATAATCCCCGCTATCGCTGGGATTTTTATCTCCATGGCGTTAAGCGTTGTCAACAGAACTCTATCATGGAGATTATCGCCCGTGATAGCGGGCGGTAGAATTCTTCACGCTAGCAGGGGTCAGCGATAGTTATCTCTTCCGCTTGCTAATATGCCCCGAGTGCTCAGAGCAATCACAACACTGCATTCCAGTGTTGTGATTGGCTCAGGTGAGCATGTGGGCCCGATGCTTTCTGAAGCTTCTTCTGGACTGGAGTCAGGAAGAGCAGAGAAGCGGAGGAGAGACGCGTCTGGCGGAAAAGGTAAGTGCATTTGTAAAAAATATTTTCAAATACCCCCCGTCCCTTCCCCCCCACCCCGCCACCCCATTCCCTACTAGCCGTCAATGTATACTTCATAAAGAGGGTGAATGGTGCGTGGAAGGCTGCATATGCATAGATGGCTCCAGAGTAGTTTGCGAGCCCCTCCAACGATGGCAGTTACCATAAATTCTGAATTGGAGCGAGATTACACAAGATTCACTAATTGAACTTTTCACTTGAGATTTGGATTAATCAGAAAATGAAGATGTCGGGGTATCTCAAAACTCGATTCTGCTGTACTGCGTTTTAATTTTTTGCCTCTTCTTAGACAGCATTTGTACATTTTGTGTTTCGGTGTTTGGTTTTACAGTTCATTTGTTTCATGCCTTTGTAAATTAGGTCATTACTTTGAAAATGGGCAGTTTGGCAATTCATTCCTAATTCGTCTTCCAATACAGTACCTTAGTGAATTGTTACAGCACCTCAGTGAATTGCTATTGATCAAGTCATTACAGAACAGTCAGCAAAATAAAAAGCAGCAATATTTCAGGATCCCCCCATAAACTGCCCGAAATTACACAGAAAGATTGCTTTCTTTGCTGCCCAATCTATAGGCACTTGCGTGTTATTGCCTTATGTCAATGAATAGCCTTTTGTAATGAGCAAAGATGTTTTCTTCAAGCCCCTAAAATAAAACTAACTTACTGCAATGCAAGAGCACAGTTATGGGGCTGAATCTGCTACACAGATACATTTATTTACCGATTTATTGTTTTCCAAGTACATTTTGTCAGATAAGAGCACCTGGGGCCTCATTTATGAAAAGTGACGCGTCGCTGCGTGAAAACAGCGATGCGTCACTTTGCACTGCGCACTCCTTACGACATTCCTGATGCGTCATATTTAATGTATGACGCATCATGTCGCAAGGAGTTACAGATACGTCAGTATTTCTGACGTATCTGTAAGCGCAAAAGTAACGCATTGCTGGAGTGTGTCACAAAAGTGACGCAACTCCAGCAATGCGTCCTTTCACATGGGGAAAGCCCCATGTGAAAGGGCTTGCGTCAGTCTTACGCCTGCTGTGAGGCAGGCCCAAGATTTTGACGCAACAGCGTCCTAAAAGTGGCGCAGTGAAATCTCATAGATTTCACTGCGTCACTATTACGAGGCTTTTTGCGGGGGAACGCCCCCTCTGCATACATTATACCTGACGCAGGTATAATGTGGCGCAGGGGTTTAAAAAGTGACGCATCTACCTAGATACGTCACTTTTTAAATATGGCGCAACGAGGCGCATTTTTTACCTCGCTGGTGCGTCACAAAAAGTGACGCACTGGCGGCACAAAACTGACGCAAGGCCTTCATAAATAAGGCCCCTGCTTTCTAGAGGACTCAATAGTTATTGCTGGTCCGCACAAAATCTACCCAAAACTAGATCATACAAAAATGTAAAGCAAGTGTATTAGAGGAAAGTTTTGAAATAGAGTTAAGGCTTAGCTAGGCATGTACCAGCCTGGTTTAGATTTAGGTGGTAACAAACAATTCTTCAGTTTCTGCAGGAAGTGCTACGTCTTTAAGAGAATCCATCACTACAATTTTGTCCGCCACCCCTAAGGTGGAGGAAATTCAGTTGTAGTCTAGAATATCGAGTAGGGACTATTGTGATAACTTGATATCGTAGCCATACTATCGAGTACCAAACTATGGTAAGGTAAATGCATATAGGGAAGCATAGCTTTACTAATGTATTCTTAATATAACATCTACATATCAAAAAGATATATGTATCGTCAAGTTAAGTATAGTTGGAGTTAGGTACAGAAAATGAATACATACTTACCCATTGATATTTCTTACCTTAATATTGTTGCTACAAGATTTAGGTATACCAATATTTCCTGTAAGGCATTCAGAACTTTAACTGGAATTTCTACCAGTGATTCTCCTTACAGATTCAGTACGTAATCCTAATATTGGAAGGTTTTCTATTATCATTCACTGTAAATTAAGGGGCAGATTTACAAGCCTCTTGCGCCACTTTTGCATCATTTTTCCCATGTTAAAAATGACGCAAAAGTGGTGCAAGGGGCTTGTAAATCTGCCCCTAAGTCCCTTAACATATTAAAGGAACTATGTTGGACTTGGTCCTTTTTGCAGGGTCATCCCTGAACTTTTTGCTTCCTCCTGTATTTTGACTGACCTGTTTTTATTGGTTTTATGACTCTGGGCACTTTACCACTGCTGATCAGTGCAAAAGTGCATATGCTCTCCCTATTATACATTGATGTATGGATTAGTGACTCCATAATTGGCTTATTTGGTTTACTTGTCAGACCCTAGTACAGTGCACTGCGTGGGCCCAGAGCTTGTAAATCAAATGCTGCTGGTGGGCTTGCAGCACTGGTTGTGCCACACACAGAAGCAGCCAGTAAAGTGTGTCCCAGGCCTGCCATTGCAGAGACTGTGTGCAGTCTGGTACTGCCATGTTGACTTGGACAGTGCACCCACTTGCCAGTCCACAAACCTTTCCTTTTCTGCATATTAGTCACCCTTATAGTAGGCCCAAGGGCAGGGTGCATTGTAGGTAAAAGGTAGGACATGCCCTGGTGTGTGTGGCATGTCTTGATAATGAATAACAGCCATTTTTGTTTTTTCACTTTTGCAAGGCTACCTGTTCCCCGTAGGCCAGAATGGGCCGTTTGATTATAAAATCTTATAATCATAACTGACTCTGAGAACTAGGTAGAAATTCGATTTTAGTATGCCTGATCTCAGAATGATAAAATGCATTTTTTAGTGAAGTTGGTTTTAACATTCTGTGTTTGAAAATACCACTTTTAGAAAGTAGGTATTTTCTTGCCTAACCATCCAAGCATGCCTCTGCTAGGTTGTGTATTCCATGTCTGGAGTTTCAGTGACAAGGGCTGGGGGATTCCAGGAGACAGGGTGATTCAGCACACGGCTGAATAGAGCTATCTGCATGTAGAGTGGTGAGAAGAGTTGCACCTGGGACCTGAATATGGCTGTGCCTCCCTTCCACAATGCTGGCTCCACCTCCTGTGGTGCGTCTGATGTCCCTGGCCCACACTGTCAAAGGAAAGAAGGAGTCTTGTCAACAAAGTGCTCCAGGACTGCACAGAAGTGGATTGGACTGGGCGCAGGACCCTCTGCCTTCAGAAGACAAAGGATTTGCTAGTATAAATATGGGGACCCAGACCCTAGAACTTTAGATCACTTTTGGGAAACAAGAAGAACCTTTGCTGAGAAGAGGAGCCAGAGAGAAACTGAAGGAGGAGATTATCCCTAAACTGAGTGCTGTTTGGGGTATTGGCCTGCAGTGGTTGCCTGACTGCCAAAGAAAGGAGAAAGGAACTTTTTTCTACTTTCATCAGCTTGTAAAGGATCTCCAAGGGCTTGAAGATAGAGCTTGCCTCCTGCTTAAGTCTCTGGGCCAACAGACTTCCCCAACTAGCTCCTCTGAGTTCCCTTGCTGGGAATTTGAAGTGCCTGCTGTTGTGCTGGGCCGTCTGAGGGACTGTGTGTCACAAGGTGCTGGAAGCACGACTCACGGAGAAGTAGTGTGATGCCACCACAGCCGCTGTTGTCGCATCACTGAAGAAGGGTGTCGCCGATGTCGCACCGCATCGCAGAAGCGCCTTGCATTACCGGAGAAGAGGGTCGCCATTGCAGCAGACGCCGTCGCATCACCGGAGCAGCGTGTTGCTGCTGCAGCCTCTGTCAACGCATCACTGAAGAAGGGTGTCGCTGCTGCCGCTGTCACATCGCACCGCAGAAGCACCTCGCATCACCGGAGAAGAGTGTCGCAGCAGATGCAGTCGCATCACCAGAGAAGCGCTTCGCCACCCCAGCCGCTGTCGTGGCATCACGGAAGAAGGGTATCACAGCTACCGCTGACACATCACATCACCGAAGCGCCTAGCATCGCCGGAGAAGAGTATCGCCATCGCAGCAGACGCTGTTGCATCACCGGAGAAGCGTGTCGCAGGGCCTGTGCCAACTCAGAAGATTCACTGAGTCGCCGCACGGCCATCAGGCGTGCACGCATAGTTGTCGCATCAAGAAGAAGATGCCATTTTGTTTCATTGCACCGGATCTTCATCGCATCATGGCGTTTCGGGTCGCATCGCCACGGAAGCGTAGTAAAAAACCGACACATCACCTCCAAATGCAGAGAAGACCCGACGCATCACCGTCCCCTATGCAGCAGTAGGGAACCAACGCATCATTCATTCTTGCGTGTACGGAACCAACGCATCACCTTCCCTGCAACACTTTCGGTGTATAGTGTTACGCATCCATAGGTACATTGAGTATAAGGTGTCGCATTTACCATCTAAAGAGAACTAAGCTATTTGTACCACTTTTTAAAATACAGTATTGTGGATTTTTGTCATTTGTGGCCTTGTGTTAAATCTATATTAAAATACATATTTTTATACTACAACTTGTGTGGTGTCCGTCGGTAGTGTTGTCAATGTGTTACTGTATTTGTTCACAAACGCTTTACACACTGCCTCTGAGATAAGCCTGCCTGCTCATGCCAAGCTACTGAGCAGGGGTTATTTTAGGAGTGTAGCCCCTTACCCTGACTAGACGCAAGGGTCCCTATTTGGTCAAAGGTACCTACCTCTGCCAACTGGAGACCCCCAAATCTAACAAGCTATCACATGAATGATATCACCCTACAGCTCAAAACTAAGGCAAGCATCTTCAAATAAGAGACATTCTCATATGACTTTTGTAGGAAAATGCCCTTTCTTTCATGACCACCCCTATTTATATGGACTGATACTGTTGTTTTTTTGACTCTGTGCACTTAGACTGTGCTAACCAGACACAAGTGCATGAGCTGGGACTCCTAAAAATATGTCAATATTGGCTATACCACTAATTGGCAGATTTATCTTACCTATAATACTCAAGTATATGGTACAAAGTATACAGATGGCCTGTGACTTAAATGTCAATAGTGGATTCCAGCACCCATTGTGCCATCCACTATAGTGACAGTGCAAACAGGAAGGCAGGTCTACCATTGTAGCCTTGCTGCGGATGTTTTAAAACTGCAATACAGCCTGTCAAAACCTTTTTGACGGGTCAAAACCTGCCTCTAAAATATTAATAAGAAATGTAGTGTTACAAATTGAGTATCATCACTTTGGGTCTATCCTTTTAGGTTTGCCTGGACCACATGTATATTTACATTTGGCCTAATGTACTTGTGTAATGCAATAATACCAATAATATATGGTGCACCAAAGATACAGATAGTGCATCTATTGTGTGTTATGACATATATGTATGTCTGCATATTGATGTTTTTCCTTTTCAGAAAAATCTAGATTGCTGATCTTTTATAGGTTTGGATTGTAAGGTTGTGCGCTAAAATGCATTTAATGCAATGCATTCAACATGGATTAGTGAGAATGAATATTATGTGTGTTTAATGCTTTCTTTATAAATTTTGACCACTTGTCCTTTTTACTTAATAAAAATGCATTGGTATATTGTGCCACATATAAGAGTACAGTATAAAATAGTTGACTCCATTATTAAAGATTTCATTTCTTGAATTGCATGTAGGTTATTAGGTTGTAGAACTAATATGCAGTTAAACAGAAATGTTAAGTTAGCACGATTGTGGGCCTTAAACTTGCAGTTGAGACATTTAATACTCATGTGAAAAATGTTTTTATGCACGTTTCTCTTTACTGCAGATGCAGACCAAAGGCATTTGTTAGTTAGTGAAAAACACATTGTATTTTGGAGACAGTGAGGCGAGGAAAATCCTGCATGATCAAATGATTTTAATAAAGAACAAAGGGGGTGTTGCCAGTTGGTACTATCAGACGAAGGGAGGAATGCAAGGATGCCCTGGAAGACTGGAATATTGGAGTAGTGTTCAAGGCACCAAGTTCTTTCTTGGGAACTGGAAAAGTACTGTGATATTTAGGAGGTCATATTTCTCGAATGTTCTTTGTGCATTTTAATTTGTGAACCACCTTGGGGTTGGTCAGATTCCCTTTTAGACTTGGAGAGGTACAGACCTTTCTAGACATCTCTGATTCTGTGTGCTCATACTATGAATGGCTCCTTACTTATAGAACTTCTCCAGAGGTTTGATGCTGAAACCTTACTTGATTCCTTGATTCAATAGGGTTTCCTCTATCCTTAGGTTAGTGTAGGATTTAGTAGATCCTGCAAATTATTTCCCTGTATGGGGAGAAGGATCAAAACCATTGTCTAGTCATCAAATTATTTTCCTTAATTTCTATATCACTGCTACTAAGATCCTTACATGTTCTTTGCCGTTGAGGGCCAATAATGTAAGACGGTTTGGTCTCCCTTTGGTTATTTTAATACTATGTTTTTGAGGATGATATATATCAGTCTGGCTTTGAGTTTCAAGTAAACCTTTAACATCAAGTTATTGATTCAAACTTTTATTGCGTGGTCCTCATGATCACAATGTACTTTAAGATCTAAATTGTTGTTAACCCAGAGATTTTACCATTTGGGAAAAACAACCTCTTCTCCCCACACACCTGCTGGCCATCTGATGCGGAAGCCCCACCAAACACCATTAGTGCAACTCGAAACCCGGGGATTAAAATTTGACGAGATGCTCTCTTTTAAGAAACAATCTAGAGAAGTGGCAGGCTTTTGTTTTAATATCATAAAAGGTCTCCAACATTTTTTTGATTTCCTGCCTTTATCAGCCCGCCGCACAGTAGCAATTGCTTTAGTTACATCAAGAATTGACTACTGTAACAGTCTGTATGCAGGGGTGGCAAAATCCACCCTGCACTAATTACAGATGGTACAGAATTCGGTGGCGCGGCTGGTTCTAAGGTGGCCCAGAAAATCATCAGCATCGGCCGCCTTAGACATGTTGCACTGGCTTCCTATTCAGAAGCCCATATTGTTTAAAATCCTTGTGATCACTTTTAGAGCTTTTCACAAGCGCGGTCCAAAATATCTGTCCAACAAGTTTCACAGATACCCTCCCACCAGAGAACTCAGGTCAGCTACTGCCAATTTGATGACTGTCCCTAAGTTTAGACTTGCCACCAAGGGAGGAAAATCATTGGCAGTTTTAGGAGCGAAAGCCTGGAACACACTCCCCACCCATCTTCGCTCAATTACATCAGAACAGCTCTTTAAAAAATCCCTAAAAACATGGATCTACGGATTAGCCGAATCAGTGTGCAAATCACTTGTCTGATTATATAAAATGTTTCACAACCGGTCAAAACATATCAACTCACTAGTAATGAAGTCGCAGCACCAAGATGCTCCTTGGAGGGACAGCGCGCTTTACAAATACCTCAACATCAACATCAACCCCTTTTCTTCTTAGGTTACTAAAAAGGTCTATTGACCAGAATTGAATTGGAAGGACCCGCCTAGAGCATTCTCAGATGGTAGCATAACGAAGATAGTTAGTACCTGAGGTAGAGGGGTTAGAAAAGAATTACTTCAGATTAGTCCAGATCCAATCTTTCCGCCCGATTCATCAAAGGAAATAGCGCTCGCAAAGGGCCAGATTCTGAGAATCTGGCCCTTTGCGAGAGTGATTTTTGCATTTGGGATTCAGCATCCCAAATGTAAAAATCGCTAATTGCGATCTCGCAATTTTGCGAGGAATGACATTTAAGGAATCTCTATTTGAGATTCCTTAAATGCAATTCAACATCCAATTTAAATTTGCGAATTCGCAATTTCTAGGCGCAATTTACCGCGAAGTCAGACCTCGTGGTAAATTGCGAAAACTCAGAAAAATGCATTTAAATGCATTTTTCTGAGTTGCATGTTACACACACACATGTCCTTTGGACATGTGTGTGTGCAACACCTGTGTAAAATTTCATTTGAGGGGTGCTACAGGGTGTCCTTTGGACACCCCTGGCACCCTTCAAATCGCTATCTTATTTGCGATTAGCAAATTGCTAATCGCAAATAAGGAATACTCACCATTCATTCCTATGGGCCTTTTGGCCCATAGGAATGAATGGGAAGTTTTTCCTTATTTGCGATTAGCAATTTGCTAATCGCAAATAAAGAATGTGTAGGAATCGCTAAAAATATTGCGATTCCTACATGAATCCCGTTTTGGGAGTCCTTAATAGTGATTCGCTATGAATCGCTATTAGGGCCTCGCAAAACGGGAGAATGATGAATCAGGCGGTTAGTCCCTAGCGCCCATGTTTCGGATTGAAGAATTGTCAATAGGGTTGTGTATAAAGGGCTTTTGCTTAGCTTGTGGTGCTTGTGGCAACTGTGTATTGTCTCATGGAAATTGCATGATATGATGTGGTAAGTTGGTGATGTGAGTATAGAGTTTATTGTGGAGAAGCTGTTATCGGCTTCGACATGGCGTAAGATCCTGGAATGATATTAAAAAGTGTAGAAGATACTGTATTGTAATTGCTGAGGTTTTGTGTGGTTTGTCGTGAGGCATCTTCGACAGCCCAATCAATATAGGGACATTTATTTTTGTGTGAAATTGAGGTATAATTAGTGTGGAGGGCCTTTTGCACAAAGGAAAGAGGCACGGATTAGAGAGTTTCCCTGCAGCACAAGGTATCATTTGAATGTATGTTTGTGTCATCTTTGTTTGATTGATTTCTGTTGATTCGTTAGGAAAGTAGACAATTGTTATTTTAGCTATTGCATTGTATTTAGCTGCAAGTGGGTTGATGAAAGGCATGGGTGCATGAAAATTGTAAAGGAGGGTGAGCCGCTGCATTGAGTGAGATTGTCGTCACGGCGTGCCACACTGGGGTAGGTCAGTTGGTGTGAAGCCGCTCTGTTATTGGCTGTCTACTTCAGGAGGTGCCGCTGTTATTCGTTGATGATTTGGAATGACATTTTTAAGTAAAATATTGATTTTGTGTTGAAACAAGCAAATGTGTATTGAAATGAAATGTTTTAACTTTGTATGAGATTTGTTAGAGGGGATATTCAGATACCTCTTAGAAGGAAGAGAGAAGCCTCACCCAAAGAAATTGCTGGACATTATATGGTGATAAATGTAGTTTTACACACATGTATTTGGCTAGAACAATGGCACAAGATCACTTAGAAAGAAGTTACACTGGCGTTATGGTACATTTAATCTTTAATTCGGGGAGAATTCTATATGAAATGAAACCACCATCTAGACCCACACAATTTGAAGTGCTTAACACCTGGGAGCATGCAGCTCATGCTAGAGAAACGGAGAGATATCAGGGACAAGTGAAAAAGACAATGCACTCTTATGCAGATGTGAGGTGGTGTGCAGAGCGGAAAAGGTGGAGAACTGATGCAATAGAAGGAGCGAAATTATACCCAATATTGCAAAATGGAATAGCGGGAAGAGGGACTGAAAAGAGAAGGAAGGATAAAACAAAGTAATCTGGAGAGAAAGAAGAAAACAGTGATAATGATACTAGTGACAGTCTTTTAGATGTATTAATGTCCGAGCAACCACCTCTGTATAATGAGATTTACATGGAGGATGGAGGGAGCAAGGCTGCACGTAGGAATAGCTTATTTCTTACTGCACGAGTAAGTACCAGCCATGATAAGGAACAAGACACAAGTAGGTTCTGTTACCACCTGTTTAACGCACAGAACTGACGCGTATTTGCCAATTTGCACAGTCCATTGCATGGTATTTATTTTAAAAGTTTTAAAGAGCTGTTTGCACATTTCTGCACAGGTCACTTATGCCAGCAATTTTAAAAACACCCTTACTGAGATAAAAAGATACATTGAAATTGAATTGTACCTGCCAAACCCAACTCCTCGGTCCGCCGCGGGAAGTCCCGATTATGCGGCGGGAGTGCTGGGTTATTCAGAGAGCGGAGAGACGCCATCTTGGGAAGAGAGGGGTCGCGCTCTAGCTGTTCGCCATTTCCGGGGAAAGCAGATTTAAATCCATGCTCGGCCGGATGCGCAGCGTTTAGTAACAAGACACGAGCAGGTTCTGTTACCATGGGCTTCACGCACAGAACTGCCGCGTATTTGCCAATTTGCACAGTCCATTGCATTGTATTTATTTTAAACGTTTTAGCGAGCTGTTTGCACATTTCTGCACAGGTCACTTTATGCCAGCAATTTTTAAAAACCCTTACTGAGATGAAATAGATAAATTGAAATTGAATTGTACCTGCCAAACCCAACTCCTCGGTCTGCCGCAGGAAGTCCCGATTGTGCGAAGGGAGTGCTGGGCTATTCAGAGAGAGGAGAGACGCCATCTTGGGAAGAGAGGGGTCGCGCTCTAGCTGTTTGCCATTTCCGGGGAGAGCAGATTTAAATCCATGCTCGGCCGGACGAGCAGCATTTAGGAACAAGACACGAGTAGGTCTGTTACCACCGGCTTCATGCACAGAACTGCTGCGTATTTGCCAATTTGCACAGTCCATTGCATGGTAATTTTTTTTAAAGTTTTAGAGAGCTGTTTGCACATTTCTGCATTGGTCACTTTATGACAGCAATTTTTAAAAACCCTTACTGAGATGAAAAGATAAATTGAAATTGAGTTGTACCTGCCAAACCCAACTCCTTGGTCCTCCGCGGGAAGTCCCGATTGTGCGGAGGGAGTGCTGGGCTATACAGGGAGCGGAGAGATGTCATCTTGGGAAGAGAGGGGTCACGATCTAGCTGTTCGCCAATTCCGGAGAGAGCAGATTTAAATCCATGCTCGGCCAGACGAGCAGCGTTTAGGAACAAGACACAAGTAGGTTCTGTTACCACCTGCTTCATGCACAGAACTGTCACGTATTTGCCAATTTGCACAGTCCATTGCATGGTATTTATTTTAAAAGTTTTAGTAAGCTGTTTGCACATTTCTGCACAGGTCACTTATGCCAGCAATTTTTATAAACCCTTATTGAGATAAAAAAGATAAATTGAAATTGAATTGTACCTGCCAAACCCAACTCCTCGGTCCGCAGCGGGAAGTCCCGATTGTGCGGAGGGAGTGCTGGGCTATTCAGAGAGTGGAGAGACGCCATTTGGGAAGAGAGGGGTCACGCTCTAGCTGTTCGCCACTTACGGGGAGAGCAAATTTAAATCCATGCTTGGCCGGACGTGCAGCGGACGCGCCCAGCCGGGACCTGCGACCGGTACCCCTGCACAAATTCCTCAGATTACATGCACCAGAGAGGAACTGAACAGGTATAATAATAAAGCAAGAAGTGATGGTGTTAAATCTAAAGAGCATACCATCACTGAAGGCATACTAGGGAAGTGTGAAACTCATACACTTAGGCAAATAATAAACCAGAACACAGAAAGGAAAACCACTCTATCATCAGATACCATTATACATGGTTGGAACTTAGGGTTGATCAATGGCAGATCATTACCAAAGCATACAACAGAAATTCTAATTCTATTAGAGGAAACCAAATTAGTTGCACTATTTATAACCGAAATCTGGCTAAAGGAAGACTCCTTGCCTGATATAGTCATGGCCCTCCCCGCCAGAGTATGAAATCCATAGACTAGATAGTATTGGACAGTTAGGGGGGGAGTCGCTACCCTGATTAAAAAGAGCATTAAGTGCATCACAGAGTCTTTGGCTGTGGTAGGATGTGAATGTTTGTCCATTTCAATCTCCCTTTCCCAAACTTTACATTATCTGGCCTCCTAATATATCGTCCACCAGGCCCACTCAGGGAATTCCTAGAAGAATTCCTAGAAGAATTACCCGAAGTCTTGACTAGTCTTTTACTTAAAAAAAGCCACATCGAGGTTCTTGGACACCTGAATTTGCATCTAGAAAATAAGGAACTCACTAGCTCAAAACGCCTCCTTTCAGACTTGGAAAGTCTACAATTGACGCAATTAGTAACATCAGCCACTCACAATAAAGGACATACACTAGATTTGGTAATCACAAATAACCCAGACCTGAAAGTAGCATCACCAACACCGGTCCCCTAGTCAGATCACTTCTTCATCCCAATAGAATTAGGACGGTGAGCGGGGGCACTGCTAATCACCCTGGTGTTCCCCCAGATGTTCTGGTATTGACGGTGGGGGGCTCTGATGACCTGTCCCCCCACGGGCCTTAAACTCTCCGGGTCAGATGCGCGATTGCTGAGCACAAGATGGCGGAGTGCTCCGCGGCAGCGCTTGCTGTTTAACAGTGGCACTGGCTTCCCTCCTCATTCATGGATTTTGGCCTGAATTTTTCACTGTTCCCAGCGGGGCAGGCAACATGTGGGACACTCTTCTATTTCAGTCTCTCTGGTCCCTACCTATTCTGAGGTTCGTTCCAGTTCTCGGCTCTCCTTGTTGCACGGTTTGTTTGCCTGATGCCCTTGTGGGGCTGGGGCTGTGCCAGTGCACGCAAACAGCAGATATTCTACTGCCCTCCCTTGGTGCTGTGACTGCGTCCCCCCCGACCCCCTTAATGGAACTCTGCTCTCATGGTTTTTGGGTCCTGACCTGGGTTCATCTTGCCATTTTGAGAGGGTTTCCATCAATGCCCACAACCCGGCCCGCCATTTTGTGGATTCTCGTCCTTTCCTTTGGTCCATTGGATCTCATCCTGCTGACCTTCAGTCATTTCTCTTTTGCTGGACTGCCTTATTTCTCCTCTCTCCCCTCACCAATCGCAGCCTCCGACTCTTCTCCCCCACCAACCGCTCTCTACCCCTTTTGATTTTTTTTATTTCCCCGTTAACTCTGTAAATATGTGATTTATATTTGTCCAGCCTAATCGCTAGTAAAATAAATCCTGAGCAAATCTACTATTTGTATATATATATGTATATAGAGATAACTCTAACCGCTAGTATATGTAGTAGACCCTTGTACTCACTACCATTCCTATGAGATTCTTAGAGTTTATCCATTTGTATCTCTTCCTTGAGTGACTTTACAACTTGTACATTTACAATTTTCTCTGTTTGTATCTCTTCCTTGTGTAACTTTACAACTTCTACATTTGCATTTTTTTCTGTTTGTATCTTTTATGTAATTTATGTAATCCTAAGTCCTTATGTATCGCAACTGGTTCTTTTGTAAAGCGCTCTGACACCTTCGGGTAATGTTCGCGCTATATAAAATCGCATTAAATAAATAAATTAATAAATAAATAAAAATAGCCCCAATTGCTAGAAACACATTTGAACAGACACGTGTCCGATTTTCTGGAGAGCAATCAATGTCTGCATCCAACCCAGATGGGATTTCGAGCACAGCATAGTACGGAATCTGCATTTCTGGTAGTGGTAGAGGAACTGAGACAAACATTAGACCAAGGGAAATCCGCGGTGCTCCTCCTGTTGGATTTGAGCGCCGCTTTCGATACTGTCGCCCATCGTATACTAAGTAGAAGGTTAGCCAATATCGGGATACAGGGTAATGCTCTTAAATGGCTGCTATCATTCCTGAACAAAAGATCCTTCCAAGTTCAGGAAAACTCTACCCTCTCGGAAACCATGAGCCTAGAGTGTGGTGTGCCACAGGACTCTGCCCAGGGCCCCACCCTTTTTAATGTTTATATGGAACCCCTGGCATAGATCCTACAAGAGTTCAACATATCAATGACTTTGTACGCTGTTGATACCCAATTGGTAATATCATTAGACCCAAAAAACAGCAGAGACGGGGAAAAGCTGTCTCCCTGCTTGATAAAAGTCAAAGAGTGGATGACACAAAGCTAATTAAAGCCAAATGGGGCAAAAACAGAGATACTATATCTTGGGAACAAATCAGTACCCAGCCCCACTTTAGTCTGGCCAGATAGCTTAGATAAGATACCCATGCCAACAGGCACAATCAAAAGCCTAGGTTTCTGGTTGGAACCCGATCTCTCCATGCGGACACAAGCTACAAAGTTAGCCGCAATCTGTTTTGGCCTACTAAGAAGGATAGGAAAATCTTGGATAGAGTACCAACCCACTTAAAGGAGACAGTGATCCATTCTCTGGTCACCTCCCGACTAGACTATGGAAACTCTCTATTCCTAGGCGCATCCAAAGATGTTACACGAAAGCTGCAGACTGTGCAGAATACAGCGGTTAGGCTGCTCTGTAACATCCCCACTCGGGAACCGGTAAAAAAAACATCAGGGCCGGCCTCAGGCATGTGCAAGCTGTGCACCTGCACAGGGCCACCACATCCCAGGGGCCACCACGCCAATATAAATCCTTAATATAATAATCCTCTGAGGATGGATACATATTTGTGTGGGGGCCCCTGGCAGGGATTTGGTGGCCTCGGGCTCTATACAACTTCGAAACACCATGACCCCCCCCCCTCTTCACTGGCCTCCGCGCTCCGCCCCACCCGGACCCCCTCTTCCGGTGCCCCCTACCTACGCCCAGGGCCACCATGAACCTAGAGCCGCCCCTGAAAACATCTAGCAAATCTGCACTGGCTCCCGATATACGCAAGAATAAAATTCAAAACACTCTTTATCACATACATAGCACGTCATGATAAAGGACCGGGGAAGATCAAGAAGCTTATCTCCTCATACATACCATGCAGACAGCTGCGATCTAGCACAGCAGACCGTTTAACACAAACAAAGGTCAAAATAGAAAGATGGAGGGTAGAGCTTTCTCACATCTAGCTTCCAAACTCTGGAACTCTATTTCAGCAGAATGTAGGGAACTAGACAATGAACTGCATTTTCGGAAGCAAATCAAAACATGGCTGATCAAGCAATATCTCTGAACAACCTACACTGTTTCTGTAACTAATCATATAGCTCTGGGAAGTCTCAGGGCAGCAACGCTCTCTATAAATATGCCATAATAATAATAATGATATCATAGGGTTTTCTCCTGTGCAGAAGAACCAGAGCGTCATGGGGACTATTGCAGTGAATCAAAGCATGATAGGAGGAAGTGCAGGGACTTGCATTCCTGTGTCATCCACTGTTCGTACAGTCTAAGATGCACTTACAGTTCCTATTACCATAGGACCAGTGGCTTCTATATATAAACCTGGTTCTAGGGAAATGGGATTCAAAACTCAGCTGTTCCCGCTCGACAACAGGCATCAGAAATTACCCCCATGAGTCAGAAGGTGGGAGAATTTGTCCATTTAAGTCTGATTAATTAAGTTCTCCTTGTACTGCAAGTTCAGACCCATCTGTGCATCAGACGGGATTTGAACCTTTAAGGTCGTTTTCGAGTTTGCCAGATCTGGTATCACTTACTATGGAACCGCTTATATATATGCAGAGTAGCACACCTAAATTAAAGGGAGTATCTAACGCTCCTGAGGTACATCCTGGTCTTAATGTCCAGGAACTGGAAGACTTTTTGAAAGTTCTTAATGCTACATCAAATGAGAATGGGAGTGCGGAAGTGAGTCTGGGAACTCTTCAGTTCACTTTGAAAGTGAAGTTGGTGAATGTGGAAAAATAAAGTTGGAACTGGATGAAATGACAAGTGGTTGTCTTGCAGTGGACTGAATAGAAACATATCTGCAGAATGCACTTTTGTTCATGAGTAAATATGTTACTAGGAGAGCAAGACTAGAACATGACAAATTATCTGAATTGGCTCTGAAATATGAGGTAGATTTAGAGCAGACAAAGGCTTTACAGAAAAGCCACTGACATGCTTTTAGTGATCAGGACATAGAACATAGGGGAATACCAGGAATGAAGATGCAAATTTGGGAATTTCTTCACAAAATCCGAATTTGGAGTGAACTAGAGAATGGGCAAGTTAAATGGTCACAAAGAATAAGAGAATGAAGGGAGAGTGACACCTCCTCCCTGAGGGTGGGAGACAGAAGCTACAAGCTTTCCTTTTTGGGAGGTACCTAGTGGAGAAGCCTGTAGAGTGGTATAAGCAAGTTGAGTGGTTTGTGAAAATTGTTTGTGGACTGATTTGAATACTTTGTTTGATATTGTGGTCCCAAGTGATTTGTTGATGACATGCAAAATAGCCCTAGAGTGGCCCAAGAGGGAGCAGACAAGAGAACCTGCAACTAATGGTACTTCAGAAATAGTGATGAGGAAGAATGATCAGGTGATGACATGGTTGAAGTCTAAGGGGCCACCCCAAGATATTGATTGGGTCAAGATTGATCGGATAACCCAGAAACCAAAAATGACGATCCATGCATACTATGAAAGATTGTTACAAGCATTTAAACAGTATAGTGGAATGGAAACACTGGAGCCTAAAGATAGGGACATTTTATGTCAAATTAGTGACCAGATTGAGGCCTGAGATTAGTATGATGATTGAACAGCACTTGATATGTTGGCAGAATAAGTCGTTTGACGAGACTTTGCAATATGCTAAATATTGCAACTATGAGAATGAAATGAGACAGAAGAAAATAAAGGGAAAATTGATGGTGGTACAAATTAAGGTTGCTCAGAGAGGAATTCTGAATCCACCGTTTGCAGGGAATGCCACTCTGATGCAGAGAGAGTGTATTTCAGACACAAGGTAGCGGCCAGGGTGCCCCTACTAATCAGAGTAACCAAATGAATGTAGCTAGGAGTCTAATCCATGTCACTACTGCATTAGACTGGGGCATTGGAAACGAGAATGTTGTCGTAATCCAAAAATCAGGGTCAAAATCCAGGCTTTTGACCACCTCAGAACATTATTTTCATGCAGCAGCAGAATGTACTCAGACCTAGATCTCAGAATTTTAGTTTGTCATAAGCCCCAATGATGCTGGTTCCCCAATCTCTGATGCCACATCAAGTTGGTATTGTTCCCAGATTTTCTTCAAATCAGGTCCGAATTTGAATCAGAATGCTTTCAAGAATGAAAAATACTTTCTGACAATTTCCCATGTTCGATACAAGGGAAAAGTTTGGCATTAATCAGTCTTCCTGACGGTGCCTGAGGGGAGAGGAAGATTGTGTGCTTGGCGCAGTCTTGGAGGTAGACCAGAGTGACCAATTTATAGATACTGAGGTAAATGGCTATGATGTATCTTTTATGGTTGATACTGGTGCTACCCGTTCGACTCTAAGATCAGTGGACTTACCCCTCTCGAGAAGAACTATTCAAGATGTTGGAGCCAATCAATAAATGAGAAACCCCATCACTGAGGATATCCCTGTAAATATAGGAAGTTTTCAGGATAAACATCAATTTGTGGTCTGTGATTCGAGTCCTGTGAGTTTGTTAGGATGTGATTTGTCGTGCAAGTTGAATTGCACATTATACTGTACCCCGAAAGGAATAGAATTACAAGCACATGGTGAGGACATTGCCTTTAAGTTAGGAAATCAGAATCTAATTATTGGAATGTATCAGATGATGATGACAGAAGACTTGTCTTTAGATCTCAGAGATTTAGTGAAATCAGAAGTTTGGAATTTTACTTATGAAAGGAGTTAAGCCTGTTCATACACAAATAAAATCGAATGTGGAATATCCCAGAACACCTCAGTATAATTTGATTTGATTGCTGGAATAAATCCAGTGATAGAACCAATGATTCAACAAGGTATACTGAAAGATATTATTGGAAGTCCATGTAACTCACCCATAATGGTCCTGTAAAGCCTTGCGGTACGCACTGCTTAGTGCAGGACCTTCGCAAAATTAATAATATTGTGATCCCTTGTTGTGCCGTGGTACTGAATCATGCTATATTATTGTTCCAAATTCCATGTGTGGCTTAGTGGTTTACTGTTATTGATTTGTATCAGGCATTCTTCTCCATAACCTTGCATGAGGACAGCCAGTTCCTCTTTGCCTTTAGGCTGGGGAACCGTGTTTTGGTATGGTGCCGAGTTCCACAAGGGTATACGGAGAGCCCCTCCATCTTTAATCAGATCCTTAAGAAGAATTTGGATGCTATTATTGCATCACTAAGCCACTTGACTGATAATGGACATAAGGTGTCGGTGTCCCTGAATAAGTTGCAGAACTATTTGAGAGAAATCCTTCATCTTGGTCACCACATTGAGAAAGGTGTGAGAAGGGTGTCACAAGAGAGAATTTTGGTAATCATGCAAATGAATCACCCAACAACACAGAAAGAAGTCAGGGTGTTTTTGGGAATGGTGAGCTACTGTCATCAGTGGATACCCAACTTTTCCCTAGTGGCCAAGGCTTTACAAAGGCTGACACACAAGGATGTGTTGGATTCGTTGCTTTGGGACAATGACTGTCTGGTTGTGTTCCTAGAGTTGAAAGAAATCCTCTGCTGCACCCTGGCACTAGGAATGGCTGACTGCAAAAAAGCATTTTCACTTTGCTGCAGTGAAAGAGAGGGCTTTGCTCTTTCAGTGTTAACACAGAACAGCGGAGGTGCCCGAAGACCAGTGGCCTGTTTTTGTGAGTCCTTTCTCGATTGGAATATAGATGAAAGAGGCTTGACCAAATGAAGTAAGTTCAAGTTGGTATATAGTTATGTTTGTGGTATGAGAAAGTCTTGTGACTGGACCACTGACCACATATATACATATATTTTTTCAGGCTAAAAAAACAGCACATTCTCGTTTTGGTTTGATTAACATCTCCTCATGGTTGTAGAACTTGTGAAGTAAGTGCTCGGATGGTTTTAATTTGATTGGATGTAATTACTTTTCTGATGTGGGACTTGATGGAATTCTAACATTTATGTTTGTTCAATTTATAGCATCTCCAACCCATTGGGTGTTGAGGTTGATCCTTTATCGGGTATGTGTTTTCTGATTGGCTGCAGCCACTTAGGGCAGAGTGGTGAAATTTTATTTAGGGCACTTTGGCACATTTGCATTGGAGATAATGGACACACATGAGCACCATCAAGATGTTGTTAGAGTCATGTCAATGGATGATTTATGTACTTTGAAAACATTACGCACAGTTAAGGCATTGACCTTGGAGTAGCAACACAATTGATAAGCATGCGTCAACCTTCCAGTGAAGGGTACATCCCTGAGAAGCACCTAAACCTTTACATTGATTTATATTGATGTATTGCAGATAATATAGTGAAATGTATGCATTAATTGTTTATTGTAGAGTTCCCCTGACAAAGGAATTCCCGAAATGCATTGGAAACACGGCATAGAAGGAAAAAAAACCTCATGTCAAATGTATAATGTTTAGAGGAAAATATTGTACAACACAGGCGATATATGAGAAGTTCATATGTATATGTTCCTACTAGTGAGCATCTTATCTTATCTTATCTTAAGTGTCATTTGTAAAGCGCACTGTCGCCGAAGCTTCCTGGCGCTGTAGACAGTGGGGGTGAGGAGAAGGTACGAGAAGCGGAGAGCCTAACTGAGGGGGGGAAAAGGTAAGTTTTTAACAGTTTCCTGAATTTAAGAAGGGATGTAGAAGATTTGATTAAGAGGGGGAGGCGGTTCCAGAGTGCAGGAGCCAGATGGGAAAAGCGGCGGCCGCCAAATTTTTTGGTTTTGCTTTTGATGGTGACTAGCAAATCACGGTGGGCTGATCGGAGGTTGCGTGTCGGACAGTGAGTATGGATAAGGGATTTGAGGAAACCAGGACTGGGGCAATGAAGAGCTTTAAAGGTGAGACAGGCCACCTTGAAAGTGGACCTCTGGTCTACCGGGAGCCAATGGAGGCTACGGAGCAGAGGCTTGGCTGATAGCCATCTAGGGGATCCGTGAATCAGGCGAGCCGCCTGATTCTGGACGACTTGGAGACGGTGGATCAGAAATAAAGGGAGACCGTGATAGATTGCGTTGGAAAAATCCAGTCGGGAAAGCACAAGTGACATAACAGTTTGGGTGATTGCTTCGGGGGGGGAGAAGATGACGGACTTTGCGAATCCTCCGGAGTTGGTACATGCAGGAGGATACTACAGCTCCAACCTGGGTCTTGAGGGAAAGCTCGGCGTCAATAATTATGCCCAGGCTTTTTACAGCTTTAGCTGGAATGGGAGGAGAGCCGAGCTCTGGAGGCCAGTACTGTGGGCCCCAAAAGGCATGGCTGATTCCCGGAAGAAGGAGCTCAGTCTTGCCGGGGTTTAGTTTTAATTGGTTCTGGTTCATCCAGAGCTGGATGTGAATCATAGCCTCGTGGAATGTTTTGGTGGCCTGAGGAGAATTGAGGGGAAAGCATACGGTTACAATGTGTTTACACTGATTAATGAACCAGGGTTAAAATGTTATAAATATGGAATTTGTGAATGAACTTCATCCAAGTAGATTTGCACTGTATGGGCAAGAGAAGTGCACCCTGTAGTATGCGACAGGATCTGTACACATCCATTTGTAGTTAACTAGGATACCCTATTTGTAACGGTGAACAGGAGAGAAAACTGTTTGAAACTTTGCAATTGCCTGTGCCAATTGTGGTTGTGAAATGTTCCGCACATTGAAAGGGAGATGACTATGTGACAGTCGCAACAGATGTGACAACAAAGTCGCAAGGTACTATGCTTACAATACTTGTACATTAAATGGCGCGTAAGTAAATGAAGGAATAGATGAGAGCCATTACAACATTTTGATCACAGCAGCTGATACTTGGGAGAAAATGTAGAGGTTACAGGAGGAAGTGTCAGAAGCAGAACAGCAGCACTGGGTGAATGCAGGTTGTGTTAAAAGAGATGAGAATGAAATAAGTGTTTCAGGACATGGCCAACCTGTGTTGCCAAATAGTTTATTACCGCCTATGTCTGGACATTACCATGGTCTGACCATGTCAAACATGATTTAATCCAAAGTTCAGGGTGATGGCGGAAGCGTTATGTCATAGATGTTTTGTGTGCCATCAGAACAATGTAGGGAAAAGAATTGCAGTGATATTAAGCAACATAGGAAGGTGAGGTGGTCCTTTCAACAGGATGCAGGTGAAGTTTATTGAGATGTCTGTTTGCAACGGGCAGAGATATGTTCTGGTTGTTGTGCACACCTTAGTATGATGAGTTGAGGCATATCCCACAAGTAGAAATTATAGTCTCACAGTAGCAAAGTTGTTGAGGGAGTTGATACCAAGGTTCAGCTTCCCAACCTCTTTGGAAAAGGACCGAGGCACGCACTTCAATTACGAAGTGCTGAGGATGCAGTGGTCTTCCTTACAGGTTTAACAGAGACAGCATTGTAGTTACCGACCTGAGGCTTCAGGTCTGGGTGAGCAAGTCAATGGGACACTGAAATCAAGACCTGCCAAAGTATGTGCTTCTACGTCTTTGAAGTGGCCGGATGCTTTGCCATTGGTGTTGATGAGTCTGTGCAGCACATCCGATCATAGGACAGGACTGTCTCCTCATGAGATCATCATGGGAGGGCAATGAGATTGCCAGTTGTACCTGCAAATGCTCTTGTAAACATTACTGATGATCTGATACTAGATTACTGCCTCATTGGTGAGGGACATACCAAGTCATACTTGCAACTGCAACTGGTGTGAAATGGGGAGGTCTCCTCAGTTGGGTCCATGCTGCCCGGATGTATGACGTTACAACGCATACTTTTACCACGCATACCATTGCATAGCGCTTTGGGGTGCTGGATAGTGAATACTTTAATTTACTATTCCAACTCCAGTCCTCGTGGACACTAGGGAAGGTGTTGGATAGTAAATTAAACTTATTCCCTATCCTAGTGCGCCCCCCCAGCGCAATGCGTTGTAATGGTTTGCGTTGTAATGACTGCGTTGTAATGGTAGTGCGTGGTAAAAGATTTGTTGTAAAGGTTGTATACCATGCTGCCCATACTCACAGGGTTCCATGCCACCTTGATGAAATAACAGCAACTCCCTCAAAAGAGCCAGTGGTGGTCGAGAGATCACAGGAGCAGGTTAGCCAAGCTGTAGTGGGACAATCAGGAACAGAAATTGCACTTGATCGGCCTGAAGAGGGTTCTGGCGAGTTGAATGAAGAGACTGGCGAAGTACAGGCTAATTCAGTGGTTGTAATAGAGATGGACCCAGACCCTGACGAAGGGCTTAGTGCTAGAGAACTGTGAGGGACAGCAGAAGAATGTTGGCTGAGAAGGCAGGAAAGGGGGAGACCTTTCATGTAAGAAGAAAGTGGTCTCCCAGATATCCAGTTGGATATAGAGGATTCAGACCTGAGTGAAGGAGAAAGGACTACACTCAGGACGTCGAATCGAGCAAGAGTGCCCTGTCAGAGGTATTCAGCTCTAAATGGACATACTTTCTTGCAAATGACAGGGAGAACAAGTTCTGGGTATTTTGGGATCACTGTGAAAGTTCAATTGAAAATTCTGGGTACTTGATCTCCAGTTAGATTTTACCTTGGAACTTCCATTGTTAACAAGACTGAGGGGCTGATTCCTATCCGGGTCAGAAGGGTACAGAACGCGATCCGACTGGAAAAACTACGAGCCATACGCTTGTTTTCCGCCCAACTCGTACAGCTGTACGAGCGAGCAAGTATGATGCGAGCTACGTGAGATTCACCGACTGAGTCATTTCCAGGTCCGAACTTCTCGGCCGTAAGCTAACCGTGTCATGCAATGGATGCGTTTTACGACAGAGCCAGTACGATGCACGTGTCGGACAGCCGGTTCGAGACGAAGTTTCCGGCTCGCAAAATATCCAGGTCGTTGCCTTTGGGGGTCCCCCTGTCAACCACAGCCTTACGACTCGGACACAGGGGGAGGCCCAAGGGTTTCCCCAACACAGGCGTGTACGGTGCGGATGGCACCAATGCATACCCACTGTAGGCGGCACCTTTGTGCGAGCCATAACCATTCAGTCAATGGGAGCCCATGTGCGCGCCGTACGACCAACTTCCATTGAGTTCTATGGAGAACGACCGAACCGAGTCCAGAAGCATGCGGCTGCATCGTAGTCGCATGGTCAGACTGCAGGAGCCCGGCTCGGTTGGAAAACACTCCAGATCCGGCTCGGTGGGAGACCCAGATTGGAATCGGCCCCTGAGTGTCTTTGGACATCTTATCTTAGAGGTGGCTGAATGTCCCTATTTGGATGCAAATGAGTTACCTGTGCTAGTCGATGAACTGATGCATATTTGATATTACGACTAATAGTGAATGAGTTAGAACAGTTTATTATCAAAGACATTTCCTAGATTTTGTAGGTAAAAAGAAGATGCATTAAGACTGTACATAATTTGGTCGCACAATCACTCAAAGTCGGATTTGCTGTTTGCCACGGGTAAAATTGACAGAGAAGTCTCTGCAGCGGCTATGTTCTACCTAAGGTTTAGATTTGATTGAAGGTATGGAGCTGATCCTAATACTAGTAGGCATAGATACATCATAGTAGGCATACTAATGGTTTTAGTTGCAGTATTAGTTATAGTGCTTATAGGGTTATTGTTGTAAATAAGATGGTGATAGATGACAAGATACTTCTAGTTGATTACATGTAGATTTATTCCAAGACATAGCTGAGTACAATCCTTGCCAGCTGACCAGACCATCAACTGACACAGGTAGAACACCCTGGTACAGGTTAGAACACTCACAGGTATTCTGGGAAGCTGAGAAGGTGAAAACATTGAGGAAGGGCTAATGACTACTGTCAGCCATATTACAAGAAGAATCAATATACAACAGTTATATTCAGCTTCAAATAGCTTAGTGGAATTTAAGTCTACTGTTGCCCCTACCACGTCATATTGGGATGTGATGAATGCTCGGAGGTGTATTGTTTGCACTCGGTTACCGGCTTCTGAGCCAGAGGGAATTACTTATCACAGGTATTCAGACAGAATATTGAGTTGGAAATGTCGACTTACACAAATATTGAGTTGTAAATATCGTAACACAGAAATATCTACAGCAAGAATATTGTGGTCAAGAATATCGAATTTAAAGTAAGAAATATGCTTTTGATAAATATAGAATGCATTAATATTGTTTTAAAAAATATAGTTGTTTTAATTAGTGTTATGTATTTTTGTTTATATTTAAAATGTATGTGATGTTTATGTTTTTTAATTTATGAGTTCCATTTTTAGTAGTTATACATTTTATTTCAATTGAATTTTGCATTTTTTTGTTTCGTAGCGGGTTACCGGGTTTATAGGGAAATAGGGTGGGAAGTAATTTAATTATAATACATTAATGATTATTTTTTATTTATTAATATTTGTTTAATTGAGATGTTATAGTTTTAACTGTGGGAAGTAATTCATTTGTAATTAATTATTAATTGGTTATTAATTAAGGTAATTGTGTGATTTGTTTATAGGTGCGGGTTATGGGGGTGGGAAATAATTTATTTTTAATTAATTAATGATAAATTGTTAATTAATGTTACTTAATTATTTGAAAATATTATAAGGAAACGGTGTACTTAATTTTAGGTGTGGGTTGTGGGATTTATAGGGGTAAGTGGTGGGAAGTAATTTCAGTCAGTCAGTAAGTCAAAAGTACTTTATTCGATTATTTAAAATCATAAAAGCAAATGTGTGACAGTTCGTTGTGCATATAAATACATCACATATCAACATTTAAAAATCAGTTAAAAAGGTTCACCAGTTGGAAAATATTAAAACAATTTGTAGATAATTTAAAAAGCAAATTCATTCATGCGGATTTCAAATAGTTGATCTCTTAGCCTTTTTCCGTACAGCTGCTACCAGAAAATTTGCAACACCAAACATTACTCGAGAGCTACTTAAAAGTTGCAAATAAGTCAATGCGGGTCTAACTTGTATAAACCCAGCCTCCCTCAGTAACGGCTTTAAAAAAGTTTTCCTCGGTTCAGCATAATGATCACAAAACACGATAAAATGCAACGTGTTTTGAGAAGAAAATATATCACAACTGCATGGGGGGGAGGAATCCGGTTTACCCCACACTGGGAAATGACCTAAGGAGTAATGAATCAAATTAAACCTAAACCTAATTAAGAGGTGCCGGTGGAACAGGATTGTGACAATTTTTAAATATGGTTCTAATGACATTGTTGTCAACAGAGCATAATTTGCTCTGACACAGGGTTTTAACACTTCCCGTTCCTCTCGTTCTGAGACTAGCATACCCAAGGCATTCTTCTTCGTCTAGGCTATATCTTCCTTTTTAATTCGCTCTGGAGAACAATAAAGTTCAGGGCGTCCAAGTTTCAGAATCATTGCCTTTATATATACTAGCCAAGGTACCCTGTCTATCCTCTCTAGAGCCATGCAATCTCTCAATATTAGGTGGTTCAATGTGATCTCCTGGTTCAGCCAGGTCTTAATCCAGGTAACCAACGGGGCCACCTTCAGTAGATCACTCACATAATCCAACCCCAGTTCAGAATGAATAGAGAAAGTGGGAGTTGAGTTGGGGACTGCCAGGAGGGATCTTAGAAATGTATTCTCGGCCACCTGTATCTTTTCTTGGGGTATATAGCCCCATAATGAGGCACCATACGAGGCTATGGCCAGGCATTTTGACTTATATTTATTTAAAAGTGCCTCCATAGGCCTCGCTCCCAGCCGTTTTGCGAAGGCCATAAGGGCACATGTTGACCTCGCCACCACATTAGCCTTTAGTTTCTGCTGATGGCCCCATGTACCTCTATCATCAAATAAAACCCCAAGATATGTAAAAACAGATACCCTGGAAATTTCTATACCATTACAAAAAAAGTGTTTAGGTTTATGTCCCCTACGGTGTCTACCCACAATCATAACATGTGACTTTGAGTTATTGACCCTGAGATCCAAAGAACCCATGAATGTTCCAAACGAATCTAGTAACCTCTGAAGCCCAAGGCCCGTCCTAGCCAACAGTAATGCATCGTCTGCGGACAGGAGAACCGGTGTTGCCGATCCCCCTATACGCGGAACATCCAGTGAGACGCCCTCCAAATTTTTATCTAGGGCATTAATATATAGGGTAAAAAGGAGGGGCGCCAGGATGCAGCCCTGCCTGACGTCCCGCCTTGAGCTAAAGTGACTAGTGCGACCCCCCTCCCCAGTAACCCTGACCGATGCTAAAAGCCCTTGGTGAAGAGCAGCTAAAAAGTTTACTAACGCTGGGTCAATCCCTATGTTCAATAAAATAGCCCAAAGTTTTGACCTGTTCACCAGGTTAAAGGCCGAAGAAAGTTCCATAAAACCTAAATAAAGCAATCCTTCCTTAGCCTGTGTATATTTGCCTATCAACAGGTGGAGGTTTAAGTACTGATCTAAAGTGCTTCTGTGCTCCCTGAACCCGTATTGTAGATTGGATAAGACCCCTCTTTCCTCCAGCCAATCCCTAAATTGGTACAAAATGACTCTGCCTAAGATTTTCACGGCAGAGTCAATCAGCGAGATCGGTCTGTAGCAAGAGGGATCATCCCTATGGATCTTTTTAAAAACTGGTACTATTACAGAGGTTGACCAGGATGCTGGGAAACCATTAGCAGTTGACGCATTAAAAACATTAGTTACAATTTTTGCCCAAAAATTGGGTAAAGTGCTATACAGATCCGCTGGGACCCCATCAGGACCTGGGGCTTTGTGTTTGGACATTTCCAATATCGCTTTGTGGACGTCCTCTTCATTGAAGAGGAGAGGGGACACAGACTGTATGGGCTCGTACTCAATCTCTTCAGTATCGCTACTCTCACTAGCATAGATCCCCCTAAAATGATACAGCCATTTTTCATCTGGTATCACACAATCTAAAAAAGACATCTCTTGCCCAGAAAAGAAGGGATGGTTTATTATAGCCCAGAATTTACTGCTATCCCTTAAAACTTCTCCCGATAAAAGGTTATTCCAGGCCTCAGATTTAATGGCCTTTTTCCGATTATAGATTGCCCCTATATAGGCCTTCCTTAGGGTAGCCACTAACTCTCTGTCTCTGGGCTTTTGCTTTAGTGCCTGTAAAAGCACACCATGTGCTTTGGAACAATAGCCATCAAACCATCTAAAAAGCTTGTTAGGGCCCAATTTATTCTGTACAATTAGGTCCGCTTCAATCTGGGTGCAAATAGTGACGTACGCCTCAACAATATCACTGCTTGGGGCTGCGCTATCTAGACTGACTCCTAGTGGGCCCTCAACCTTTTGGAGCAAACCCTCGATAAAGGCCTAAGGGATCACCTTCTCCCATTTGAGTCTCCTTCCTTGGTCTTCTGGGGTCAGATGGATACAATCTGTTGTTAATTTGTTCCTACTATTGAAGACCTCACCCCAACTAACATCCAGGGTCACAGGGTTATGGTCACTGAAACCTGATGGAATTGTCTCATACCGAGTAGCCCTATCTAGTACCCCGGAGGAGACAAAGATATAGTCAATTATTGTATCCGAGTCTCAGCCCTTTAAAGTGGGGACCCTTGTCACCTCCTGGTCGCATGCCACCTCAAACCAATTATGACTTGCTAAAAGGTCCTCAAAGGCCTCACCCTGACTGTTATGTTCGAAGTGCGGGATCAACGAGCCTGGAGGTCCAAAATTATTGTCCAAAACACAGTTCCAGCCACAGGGATGGATATTAAAATCACCCATAATAATGGTTTCGAATAAAGTGCTGTGTACTGATTTATAATCCAGTAAAAAACTTGCCAAGGAGCCTAGATGTTGATTCAGAAATTCCTGCTCACTGGAGTTATAAAAATTAAATATTAGGATAGTGCATGAGTTCGGCCTAACCCACTCCAGGATCAATAGGTTATTAGAACCGGACTCCAATTTAGTGAAGGAGCCAGTTAGTTTTAACGAGGTAAGCATTGCCAGGCCACCCTTTGGTCTACCACCTAAACCCGGCTAACTATGAAACTGGAGTACCCATCCAGAAAAAAATCAGTTGAAGTATCCCATGTTTTTGTAGGGCTAGAATCTCATAGTGATTAACAAAATCTACCCATATTTCATCATTCCGTTATGTTCTGATACCTGCCACATTCCAGCTCAATATTTTACAACTAGGAGGACTACCCAGCCCAGTCTTGTGGTCCCCTGCTCTCTCCTGTCTTTCAGGTAGTCATTCATTGTCCTCCATATTGGATAAAGGAGAGAAACGGTTTGACAAAACTATATCTGTGGGCCAACTTGTTGTAGCTATATCGGGAATACTAACCAAAGGTTTTCCTATGTTATCCTTTTTCTCCGGTACTCTGCCCTTGCTACCTCTTACGAGCCTTTGGTGGGGATCAGACCATAGATTAGCTCTGCGGGACATATTATTGTGGGCCAACAAGGGTGATTTCATATTACTACCCGGTGGGTAGAAATACCCCAGGGGGAGAGGCCTAATGCCGCCCCCCCCCTATTTCACAGGCGTCCCAGAACAATCTGTTAGCAACATTTGGAGTATTGAAATTAACTACGATACAATCCCCTGCAATGGACTTTTTCCGCTGGCTAACCCACCCCACCCGTCTCGCCATAATAATATGCGAGGAGATATCAGTATTACCACTACTCATTTGGGCACACCAGTTTTTTGCTTTATCCATAAGATCTCGTGTAACTCCCTAGTATTACCAATCAGAGGTGATACCCCAGCCAGAATAGCCACCAAGGGTGCCGCATCTGGTGGGAGATCTAAAATAGGTCCCTTTCCCTGATCTGGTCTCATACCAGGTGGAAGACTTGCCCTAGTTGGTGGAACAGCCCCTTGTTCTGTCGGGTTGGTCTTACAGTTAATGGGGGTTTGGGACTGAGGAGTTTTGGTTTTAATCAGGTCCCCAGCCCTCTCGGCATTTTGTGCCGGAATGGGGGGGGCGCATCAGCCATGATACTGATGCTAGTGTCTTCTCATCTCCTTTTAGCCCCACTAGTGATATTCTCTTTATGGGCAGGGCCACTTGATCTACAACAATCCTTGTGTGTTTTTATAAAATTGACAATATTTGCACATTTAGTGACCAAACTAGCAACACAAGTGTTCAAAGAGTCCACGATGTTCTTAGCTAGGTCAACTAGAACAGGCTCCAGACGTGACTCAGTTCCAGTGATGTCTACTCGCTGTGGTACCATACCAGGTATTAACTTTTTAGTTAACTTCTGTTGTTTCCTTCGCTTCCCAACCGGGTCTGGAGGTACTTCCACAGTTTTAACCCCAAGATCTAAAGAGGAGGAGGACCCCCCAGCACCAATCGTTTCTTTCTCAGGACCAATAACATCATTATTCTCCACATGTGCAGGGTCCTTGATAAACACAACAGGGTCCAAAGGAATAGGGGGTCTTAGGGCTTGTTCAGGCAGGCTGCCGGGAGCCTCATCGAGGGTGACAGATGTTACCATACCTAGTTCCTTTTCCGCATTTGCGATCTCTACTCTCAGCACCCCCACTGCTGAAGTCAAATAGGAAATTAGGAAGGAGCTTGAGCTTTTTGATTAATTGATAATTCATTGTAAATTTATATTAATTAATTGATTGAAAATTAATTATGGAAATTGTGTAATTAAATTTTGGTGCGGGTTGTGGGTTTATAGGGGTAAAGGGTGGGAAGTAATTTATGTTTAATTACTTAATAAATAGTTGATATTTATTATTAATTAATTCATTGGCTATTAATTATGGTAATTGTGTAATTATTTTAAGGTGCAGGATGTGAGGTTTATAGGGGTAAAGGATGGGAAGTAATTTATGTATAATTAATTAAGAATTAGTTGATAATTATTATTAATTTATTCATTGACAGTTAATTAGGATAATTTTTTCTTTTTTGTGCGTTGATTTTACTTTTATAGGCGTAAAGGGTGGGGAGTAAATTATTTTACTGATTTTATAATTAGTTGTTAAATATTATTCGTTTTTAATTGAAAATAAGATTTTATTGTGTAATACATTTTTTTACAATTTAATTTTAGTTGTGGGTTGTGGGGTTTATAGGGGTAAAGTGTGGAAAGTTAATACATTTTTTAGAGTTTTAATTTGTTTTTTATTGATGATATTTCTTTAATTGGTAATTAGTTATTTTTTTATTTAGATGTGGGTTGTGAATTGTGTGGTGTTATAGGGTAGGAAACTTAAAAACGAAATGTATGCAATAATATTTTTGTTTCTTAATAATTTTGAATAAAAAATATGTGTTTGCTTGAAATTTATTTAGTATTTTATTTAATATAATATTTGTAGGTGTTTGTCATAAGTATTTAACATTATAATATGTTTTTAAAATTTTTAATATTAAATATATTTGTATTTTAATTGTTAACATTGTTATATATATTTTGTTTAAAAAACATTTTTGTTGTTAATATTTTGTTTGTTTTTAATATGGAACTGACAGAATATTAATTGTTCCCCCTCCGCGATGCAACACTTTCCCTATTGTTGCACTGTTTGGGGAGAGAATAGTAAATGTTATCCTGCCACTCTTCAACACGTTCCCTACTGTTGCACTCACTAGAGTGGAAGTAGTAATTTTCACCCCTCTGCTATCCAACATTTTCCCTACTGTTGCAATAATTGGTGTGGGATTAGTCATTATTACCCCTCCACAATCCAACACATTCCCTACAGTTGTACTCATTGGAGTGGGAATAGTACATTTCATCCTACCACTATCCAACACTTTCCCTACTGTTGCACTCACTAGAGTTGGAATATTAATTGTTACCGCTCCGTTATCCAACATTTTCCCTACTGTTGCACTAATTGGAGTAGGAATAGTAATTTTTACTCCTCCGCTTTCCAACACTTTCCCTACTTTTACACTCACTAGAATTTTTTTATTAAATGTTATGGTATTGATATATATATATATATATATATGCGCTGTTTCCCGGGCGAATTACAAGAGGTATGGGCGACTGGAAAAGACTACAGGGGGAGGAGCTGCGCTCTTCGAATCAGGACAGGGTAGGAAATTTAAGCCCAGACACACGCTCGTATCCTGAAATACTCACACCTGGCGCTTAAGAAGGCAGGAGTACGCCGAAATGCATTCGCCATAGAGGGTGATACAGAACTTACACGACCTGTGTTGCACAATAATGGCGCTTCCAAAATATTCCACTGTTGTAGCCTTTCTCTTTTCCGAAGGAGGTTTTGGACATAAAGATATATCCCGCATCAGCCCTTCAAACCCAGCTGCTTTTTTCCTCGCCTCCGATTAATTCCACCACTTTGGAACATCTTTCACCCTTCCCCACAACACCAGCCTGGATTGTATTTTCATGTTGCATTCTGGGGGTTGTGGTGCGCAGACATGAGTCGTACCGCAACAGGTGGGCGGAATCGCATGGGGGAGGAGCGGAATGGCGCCCTTATCAACGAGCGGCTGGCTGTTCGAGACTTTGTCAGGTGTTGGGCGCTGAGGAAGGCAAATGCGCCGAAATGCATTCGCCGCCACCAGACTGCTGTTTTCTTTTTCAATAAAGCCCCTCCACATATTTCCCCTCGTGGCTGCTGCTTCTCTTTTCTGTTGGGGAGAGACTTACCTGTATATATATATATATATATATATATATATATATATATATATATATATATATATATATATATATATATATATATATATATATATATATATATATATATATATATATATATATATATATATATATATATATATATATATATATATATATATATATATATATATATATATATATATATATATATATATATCAGCACAATCTTCAAACCTTGTGAGGTAGTGAGGTAGTGTGGCTCATGGGTTAGAGGCGGCAGACCCGAGAGCAGAGGACGGCCCGGGACCAGGGTTCGATTCCCGGCACGGCAGGTTTCTGGACCAGGATCAGCGGACTCGATAATTCTCTCGCCTCGGTGCCCACTCTGATCAGCGATCACACTCGGCAACTCTGGGCATTAGCTTGCCTCATCTTCACTAACGGCCCCACCAGACCGCCGGGGATGCCTGGTCTCACCCTGGAGATACCCATTAAGGGACCATCTCTCAGGGAAGCCAGGAAGGGTTTCGCAGCGGTCGAAGTGCCTTGGGATCCTCCGGGTAAGTAGTGCGCTATATAAATGCCTATACATTTACATACGTTTACATACAAACCTCCACAGGCAGCGGCGAGAGAAGAAACAGACCCCACGTAATCCAGGCAAGATGTTATTTATTGTTCCAAGTGCCTTCCAAAATGCAACGTTTCGACTACAAACGTAGTCTTGTTCACACACCACATTTTACAACTGGAAACTTCTTTTATAATTGCAGTGCTGACCCACCCTGTTGGGCCACACCTACCAAAACGTGAGTCACATGGTTGTGCCAAAATGTTGGAGACAGTGCACAATAACGCTATGACAATGTAACTTAGTTGCATCAAAAGGAACAAACAGAAAAAATATTGTTACATGCTTGATGACTATTAAAGGCAATCCAAATTGATTTCTGATAACATAAACATACAACCAGAAATTTTTTGCGAAGAACAAAATAACTGCATGAATGCGCTGATGTTATTAGGGCATCAGTAAATGAGACAAAATAATATGCATGAATGCATGATATATCTCACAGTGAATCAGAAAGAACACAATTATGGAAAATGTACCAAACGAAAGCATGAAAAATTATTCAAAAGATGCAAATCATAGCTGTACAATGTAAAATATTCCGTAGCTGGGCACAACCTGTTGTGAAAACAAATACTGTGTAACACCGAAAAACAGCACCTTAATGTGAAAAACACAGATTCAGGTATCAGTCCCATGTATTTATAAAAATATCTTTTCATATATTACAAAAATATCTTCTAATATATCATAAATATATAAGGACTATTTACAAAACAGCTGTGTTCGAAGAAAAAGTGCTTGATTAAATCTACAGTGTAAAAAAACCACCAAAAGAAGACAATTCCCAAAATATTCGTTAAAAGACTGCACTGTTCAAAGAACCAGGCAGCTAACTCAGATTTAAGAAACAGGACTACAGAATACCTGAAACAGGTGCTTGAATTCAAGATTTCATATATTTACAGAATGTACATAATTCAATGTATTTACTTGGCTCATCTCACGTTAAGAATTCATTTAATATGCTGTGTTCAGAGTATATACAGTGGATAAATGTTTTTACAGAAAGTTGTGCATGTCCTCTGTCGCATTCAACCCGTTAGGTTGTTTGCTGTCGAGTTTGATGATATACTGCGTTTCTAGTCGGCGTAAAAGTTTATCACGGTCACCACCTCGACTTAAGGGAGCAACAGCATCGATGACGTAGTAATTAAGACATGACAGATCCCTGTTGTGTCTGCTGTTGAAGTGGCGTGCCACCGGGTATGCCCCGTCGTGATTAACTATAGCGCGAAGGTGCTGCAGTATTCTAACATGCACCTGAGCGCCCGTACTGCCTACATATCGTAGACCGCAGGTGCAAGTTAGGACGTAAACCGCAAACTCCGTACGGCAGTTGTAATTGCCGTGAATTGGAAATTCAGTTTCAGAAAACGGAGTGCGGTAATGGGTAGTATTCTGTCCAAACTTGCACGCCCGACAAGAGGAACATTTGTGAAATCCCTTGCCACCAAACCATTGGGTAATCATAGTCAGTTCAGGGCTGGATTGTACTAGTTTACTGCGCATACTATATGCGCGCCTGAAAGTGATTACTGGTTTGTCAGGGGTTATATCACGTAAGACTCCATCCGTTTTTAAGACTGCCCAGTGTTTATTGATGATGGATTTTATCTTGCGGTGCTGTCTACTATAAGTAGTAATTAATCTGCTGGAATTAGTTGTTGCGTCTGCGTTGGGGGATTTAGGTGTCAATAAAGAGTCCCTAGATCTTTCTTTGCTCTTTTGCAATGCAGTTGCAAGGCAGGATTTGCTGTACCCCCTTGCCTCCAATCTTTTCAGCATTGCAATTGCCCCTTCATCAAACTTTTCTTGGGTGTTGCATATTCGCTTAAGGCGCAACAATTCGCCGAGTGGGATGCTCATAATGACGTGTTTAGGGTGGCCACTACTGGCATGTAAAATACTGTTGCCAGCAGTGGCCTTCCTGTGAAGGGAAGTGATAATTTTGTTCTCTATGATGTTAACAGAGACATCAATAAACTCAGCCGTACTATTGCTGATGTTGGAAGTAAAGAACAAATTGAACTGGTTATTGTTGAGCGCCTTCACAAAATTCTGAGCACTCATCATGTTTCCCTCCCACACACAGAAAATATCGTCAATAAAACGCATCCAATATTTGACGCATTCATATCTAGGAATGCCTGGTAAGTCCTGCTCCTCCCACAGCCCAACGTGCAAGCACGCGTAGCTGGGGGAGAAGCAGGACCCCATGGCTAAACCACGTATTTGTTTCCATATATCTTTTCCAAACAAGAAATAGTTGTTGTCTAAACACCATTGTACCAAATTACAAATCATCTTATTGTGGCTATAATACATGCAAGACTTTCGCCCCAAGAAATGTCTTATACCTTCTATTCCTTTGTTGTGTTCGATACAGGTATATAAGGACTCAATGTCCAAAGTGATAATACACCAGTCTTTCTGCCATGTTATAGATTCTAATTTGGATAGAAAGTCACCCGTATCCTTGATATAGCTCGGTAGGGATTGGACATGCTCTTGTAAATAAAAGTCAATGTAACGTGAAACATTTTCACCCATACCTTTGATCGCAGAAATTATGGGCCTCCCAGGTGTTGGATTTTGCATCTTGTGCACCTTCGGGATCAGGTACATATGTGGAATCACTGGGTGTTCAATCAATAAGAATGCAAATTCGGTAGATGTAATCAAATTTTCCCACTTGTAGGATAACAGCCATTTTTTAATACTTTCCTTTGCATGCTTGTATTGAACACCGTTGCTCCGTATGTAACAATTAGCATTGTCCAATTGGCGTTTGGCTTCCGCAATGTACTGTTCTTTTTGCCACAAAACAATGTTACCTCCTTTGTCGGAGGGACTCACAATGATTTCTTGATTTTTAGACAATTTGGCCATTAAATTATTGTACTCCTTTGTTTGGAAACTGGATGAGTCTTTGTTGGAGTGGATTTGTTTATTAAGTCTTTTCAAATCCTCAATAATGCATTTGTGATAAATGTCCACCGCATCCTTGGGCATGACGGGGACAAATTTGCTTTTAGGTTTAAAGGGGCTTTCACCAGCACCTTTCTGGGGAACATCCATCTCACGTAATTCCCTCTGAGTGTCAGGGACATCCGTGTTCATGTCAAGTGGTGGGGTAGCATTGTTTAGGCTGCAAAGCGTGATGAGGGTTCTTGCATCATTAGCTGGAACCAAGGAAGGACTGGTTGCTTCGTCAACCTCCTTGTTGGGTTCAATTGTTGTAGCACCAGGCTTAGATTTGATTGTGTGAAATTTTTGAAGTTTCAACTTCCTGATATATAAATAGACATCAGCCCTAGTGCTAGTATAGTTAAAAGAGCTCTCAGGACAGAAATTCAGGCCCAGCTTAAGAATTTGTTCTTCAGCTGTAGTTAAAGTCACATCCGATAAATTGACAATAGTGCTGGCATCAATTATTGTTTGTTGTTTTTTTTTTTGTACCATTTCTTTTTTGGAGGTTGCGACTCTTTTCGCGCGTTTTCTTCTTGCCCTCCGCCTTGCGTTTTTCCTTTTTCTGCATTGCGTGACTGTGTCCGGGGACCTTGCGCTTGCAGTTGAGCCTCGACCAAAAAATCCATCTCTTCTCCTAGGTCGAGGATAGCATGTGAAGAATTGTCCTCTGCCAGACTTAACAGAGACCCGCATGTGCTGGATGAGCTAGCCAGCGAAATGGTATCTGTGGAATTTGTGTCTTGATTATCTAATGTTGCAGCTTGAATTTGTTGAGCCTGTGTTAGAGATTTGGAAGCTGTTTTCTGTATTTGCCGCTGTTTTTTAGCTTGATCATATTTGCGTGCAAATGTGTATATCTGTCCCGTCTCATAGTCATTGAGATCTCTTGCAAATTTATTGATTTTGCGCAGCTTGATTTTATCCTCGTGTTTTCTCAATCGCTCGCTGATGTCTTTACGGCCTTTATCTATCACCGCCTGTGTTGCTTCATCGGTGAAAGCGTCTAAATCCTTGTTAATTTGTACTATTTCATCAAGGAGAGTTGCACGGTCCAGGATCGCATATTTATCAGAAGCCTGATTAAGTTCATGGATGCTCCCAAATTTAGTTCCCCCCATTCTCTCAGCATGTTGGGATTGGGGTCCACAAAACTTGGCGCTAACATTATGCGTAATCCCCTCTGGACTCGCCCCACCTCTTCATATTTAGTAAGGGATTTGTGCTCCCACCATTTTGTGATTTCTGAACGAGACTTTTTTTCCAATAAGTTTAACATTTTTTTTACATCTTGATTGCCTATAGTTGCGGCACTGGCTTGTGCTTGTTTGTTACCTGATCCTCGTGGTAATTGTGCAAATAAAGCATATATATACTTGTACATTTTTATATAATTTTAAAATTATGAAATAATTTCAAATTAATAGTTTATTAATTGTTTTAAAGTAAATATATGTATACATATATATATATATATATATATATATATATATATATATATATATATTCACTGAAAAAACCATAGGTTATAGACCATATATAGTTAGGGATTAGCATTTAAAAAACCTTATTTTATTTGCACAAAACCATTGAAATTCCATATATAGTTAGTTGCACTAACTATATATCGCGGACCCGCAATCCACTGCTAATGATGTCACATATTACATCATTCATGACATGGTCAGTGACATCACTGATGACATCACTGATGACATCTCAAATGACATCACTGATGACATCACTGATGACAACACCCAGTGACTGTATGTTTCTGTAAAGTTAAAATATGTCTTACATATTGAAGAATGAGTGGATGTATAAGTGTCTGGATGAAGGATTTAGTAGCTGCATGACTGACTGTATGAGAGAATGATTAAATGTGTCTCACTGAGTGCATGGGTTAGTGATTAAAGTGTCTTAATTTGGCAATCATTATTTATGTTCTTCTGTAAACTGCTGCATGTTTAAATCAGTAGCTATATCAGTAACTATATGGGTTATTGAATGGTTGCCCAAGTATTTGTATGGGAGACTGAGTATGTGTGTGGGTGGCTGGGAGGTGTATAACTCTGTGCATAGATGTGTGAGCAGTTGATTCCCTAGGTGTATGGGTTCAAAAGTGCATGTAGAAACAGCTGTATGGACAGTTGACTGTGTGCATGAGTGTATTGGTGAGTGAATGGATATCTCAGTTCTACATGTCAAAGTAAGTACATATGTAAAACACACTCCATGTGAGAGTTGACATATATAAATAACTGAACATAAGAGCCAGTGAATGTGAGAGTGGCTGTATGAATCATTGTGAACTTGTATCAAGGATTGTATAAGAGAGTAAATATGTGTTAGTATATGTTTGAATAAGTAAGGTGTGTATAACTGTATAGTTGAGGAAATGGAGGTGTGATTGATTCTTTGCATGACTGACTAGGTGTGTGAGTAACTCCATGGATGTGTGACAGTCTGTGAGTGCCTGTTTACACTGAGTGTATCTAAGGTTATATTAGAGTCTGAAGATGTATTATCACATAAATGATATCATCAGTGATGTAATCAGTAATGTCAAATGAGATGTAAGTGATGTCATCAGTGATGTCATTTGAGATGTCATCAGTGATGTCATCAGTGATGTCATTTGAGATGTCATCAGTGATGTCATCAGTGATGTCACTGACCATGTCATGAATGATGTAATATGTGACATCATTAGCAGTGGATTGCGGGTCCGCGATATATAGTTAGTGCAACTAACTATATATGGAATTTCAATGGTTTTGTGCAAATAAAATAAGGTTTTTTAAATGCTAATCCCTAACTATATATGGTCTATAACCTATGGTTTTTTCAGTGAATTTTCAAGGTTTTGTAAATGCAAATTCCTAACTATATATGGTCTATAACCTATGGTTTTTTCTGTGAATTTCATTGGTTTTTTAAAAGCTAATATCTATAGCTGTAAAATATATTCTTTATTAAGTGACGTATCACGTAGCCCGTGAGACGCCTCATGATGCATCGCATAACCGTGACGTATCGTCTCTGCAGCGCAAACCAAACCCAAAACGTAAGCGCACCAGAACACGCTTAAAGATATATATATATTTTTTTAACCTTAATGAGACAAAATCCACACGTGCACATATCACAAACGTTTTATAATGTAACTAAAGTCCTAAAACCCTCTATTAACTACAATGCTTTTTAATGAGGTGCTATCATGTATATTGGTCCCAAGATGGCTGCCAACACTTCTTGGATGAAGTGCTTACAGCCAATCAGATCAGATGTGTGGTTAGGCTCCGCCCAGATATATATCTTTTTTCGAACCTAAATTACTCAAAATCCACGGGAGCACATATATTGAGACCTAGCAAAGGCACATCGGGCTAACAGTCCCTACAATTTTGCCAAGTTTCGTGCAAATCCATTCAGCCGTTTGAGCTAAAAGTGAGGCCAACCGCCCTATGGAAAAATGAATGGGAAAAACGCGTTTTGGGACCCTCCTTTTTTCTCGGCCGCCCCTTGACGACCCCCCCCAAATTTTCAGGGGCTGCTCAGAAACAAAATGTGCCATTTTCCTGAAAATTTCAGCCAATTCCGTCCACAAACGCCAAAGTTATTAGACATAGAATTTTCAAAAGTTCCATAGAGAAAAAATCCTAACTATATAGAGACAAGATGGCGGCCGCTCCGGACTGTTTACAATGTTGACAGCCAATCAACTACTCCTCAGACTCCCGTTACACTGCCGGTTAGCTTCCCGGTTAGCTGCCCGGTTAGCTGCCCGGTTCGCGTACCGGGACGCGTCTCTACGGCGAAAAAATCGGAATTTTTTTTTTTTTTTTTTTGGGCCCCGCGTGACTCTATAATATCCCCCTCATCAATCCTAGGGGGTCAGAAGGGGTCTACCTCGCCCCCTTTCCTTCATTTCCCCCTTTGTTTTGGCCTCATCTTGTCTCTCGATCCTACCGAGAGACAAGATGGCGGCCGCTCCGGACTGTTTAGAATGTTGACAGACACCGGAGAGCCAATCAGCTTCGCTTCGCAAAGTTCCGATACGCGAAAAGTACGCGAACCGGAGCGCTGCCCGGAGCGCTGTTACAGATATATATCTTGTTTTAAACGTTAATTTCTCAAAATCCACTGAAGCACATATATTGAGACCTAGCAAAGGCACATCGGGCTAACAGTCCCTACAATTTTGCCAAGTTTCGTGGAAATCCATTCAGCCGTTCGGGCTAAAAGTGAGTCCAACCGCCCTATGGAAATCAACATGGGAAAAACGCGTTTTGGGACCCCCCTTTTTTCTCGGCCCCCCCTTGACGAACCCCCCCCAAATTTCCAGGAGCTGCTCAGAAACAAAATGTGCCATTTTCCTGAAAATTTCAGCCGATTCCGTCCACAAACGCCAAAGTTATTAGACATAGAATTTTCAGAAATCCCATAGGGAAAAAATCCTAACTATATATACCTACTGGCTATCGCCAGTAGGTAATATATATATATATATATTTGTTATTACGTATGTGTGTTTAACATTTTTTAATTAAGCATATTTGTTCAAATGTATATTAAATCTACTACATTTTTAAAAATATTTTTTATGATTTAATATATTTAATATATATATATATATATATATATAAAAATTGATATATCATACAACTATATTTTTGACATCAACATTTTGTTCTAGTATTTTTGTACTTACCTGTTTAGGTATAAGGAGTCGATATTTTTGCATTCTATTTTTTTACCTCAATATTTTTTACATCTATAAATTTTTGGGGGGGAAATCTTTTTATTAACTTTGCTCACAATATCATACAATTCAGGACAATATTCATATAGCATATGGTGGAATGACATTTCGCAATACAATGGAAGGCTGACATACACACATGTGGGATTGTCAATAATTACAGAGCTAGCCCTGATCCGCCCCTCAATGCCCTGTATCTCTTCCAAAGCCCCCAGACTTTTTCCATTTCTTTATGCAACCCCTGGACGTATAAATAGTGTCTTCGGCTCTCTAGCACCAATCTAGATCCTGCACCCACTGGTCCCAATGTGGGGGCACCTACGCCCCCCACCCCCAGCCACTGACTTTATTACTTTTGGCCATCCCTGCTGCCATTGTCGGCCAAATCTCATTGTATCTGGACCAGTCCGTGGCTCCTTTGATCATCAACATCAGCCACCTAGGCTCTAGTGGGACTGGAGAACCTACTACCGCTGCCATTGTGTCCACAACTTTAGCCCAGAAGGGCATTATCTCTGGGCATTCCCACGGGATACGGAAGAAAGTGACTTCTCCTCTACATCCCCTTGCACAGAGGGCCGATTGACTTCTTCCCCAGGCATATAGATGAGTCCTTGGGTAATACACCGCTGTAGAGTTTTTAGCTGCACCAATCGGAACCTGACACGAATTGCAATTGCATGTGGGCTCTGTAGTGCATTTTGCCAGTCATCATCCTCCAGGGCCCCTACGTCTTCCTCCCATCTTTCCCACAGGTACACTAGGGGGTCAGACATGTTGTTAATAAGTTTACGATAGATTGTGGAGGTGGGTTTTTCCACTATGGAATCGAGGAGAAGCCTGTCCTCCGTAGGGGAATATTCGGGAGTGACAAGACACCCCGCATTTGTGAACGGAGAGCATGATTATGAAGTATGTAGTGTTAATGTTGTGTGTCATGTAGGTCATATTCTTTCTGAAAATAGTCGAAAGATCGGGGTGTCTCTTTTCCATACGTTCCCTAAATACTCAATGCCTATTAGTCTCCATCCTCTAAACCCAGTCAATCAGGTCACCTCTGGCAACTGATCCCCAAACCATAACAGGGTTCTGCCTGTCTTTCCAGCCCAGGAATTGATTTGCCTCCCTCCAGCATTGGATCACCACCCCTGTGTGCAATGGCAAGTCCCTTCGTGGTCTCTTTGTGTAAAGGAGCGGCTTGTAGTTTCCACCTTTTTACATGACCCATCTGTTGACCCTGCGCACATACCCAGTCGTTAACCACTTGCAACTGTGGCACTCAGTAGTATAATTGTACGTCTGGGAGGGCCAGCCACCCATTGTAAACCCCCCTCGTCAATTTGCGCATCGCTATCCTAAGGTTCCCTCCCTCCCATCGTAACGTTTGTAGTGCCTGAGAGATCAGTTTGAATACCCCATTGTTAACCGGGTAAGGCGTATTCTGCAAAATATACAGGAGCCTCGGCAGAGCCAGCATTTTAAACATTGCAGCTCGCCCCATGATGGAAAGCGGTAGTGACCTCCAGTGGCTTACGTCTGTACCCAAATGCATCATTTGGGGTTCAAGATTCCTAGTGAAGAACTCTGCTCTATATCTGTTGATGTAGACCCCCAGATACTTAAACCCGCTTTCCAAGAGTTAGTCGGTATTCGTGGAGCAGGGCCAGAGAGCGGGTAGATAACTGATTTTGCCCAGTTGATCATTTAGCCCGAGTAAGAGATGGAGCACCTACGCTATCGAATGATAGGGTATGGCCATATACAAAACAACCTCATCCGCTTATAAAGAGATACGCTCTTCCCACTCATCGGTCAGCGCCAGGCACCAGAATGACTTGTCCGACCGGATCCAGTGCGCCAGCGGCTCTAAGGCCAGGGCGAACAGGAGAGGGGACAGAGGACACCCCTGTCTGGATCCCCTCCGCAAGGGAAAGGCCTTTGACACCGCCCCATTAACTCTCACTCTCGGCTGCTCGCACAACAATCGTACCCAGCTGCAGAATCTCGGTCCAAGGCCAGTCGTTGAAGTACCATAAATAAGTATGGCCGTTCAATACTGTCAAAGGCCATTGAGGCGTCCAGCCTCATCAAGGCTGTCTGAGTATTACGTATGTCTTCTGTCATATGTAGGACCCCATACAAGAGGCGTAAATTATGACGAGTACTCCTGTGCGGCATAAACCCTGACTGATCCACGTGTACTAAATCTGGCAAAATTGAGAGCAGCTCCGTCGCCACTGTTGGCTAAGACCTTGGCTTTTACATTAACTAGCGAGATTGGCCGGTACGATGAGCATTGACCAGCCGGCTTCCATGCTTTGTGGATAACAACTATTGTGGCCTCTCTTTGATCGGGCAGCAGCGTCCCCACTTCTCGCGCCTCTAAATACATCTGAAGGAGGGGGTTGATGATAATATTCACCTGCTGCTTGTATATTTCTATAGGGAGCCCATTCGGTCCCTGCGCCTTCCCAGACTTAAGTGCGTTAAGAGCCTCACCAATCTCCATCCTAGTGAATTCGGCCTCTAGCTAGTCTCTTTGCTCCTGGGACAGTGTGGTCAGCGCAAAGTCTTGCAAAAACTCTGCGCAGTCTTGTTCCGACCTAGTGCATACCAGGGTGTAGACCCTTTCAAAGTACAATGAGAAAGCTTCTTCTATATCTGTGCCACTGGAGGCCAATGGCTCCTCACTATCCCTTATCTCGGCCACTCAGGAGCACTCCCTGTCCCGGCGTTCAAGCCATGCCAGTAGCTTCAGGCTTTTGTCTCCAGCATCATATATCCGATGTTGCGTGGCTAGGGAATAGGCACACACCTCGTTTTCCACCAGCGCTCGGAGTTCCTTTTGCTTCAGGGCCAGCTAGTGACTGTGATCGTCTGAGGGCGTCCCCCCTGTGTCCCTCGGAAGAATCACTATCTCGTTTTCTAGCTGCCTAATTTGTATGGACTTTTCTTTCTTCTTTGCGCCAATCAGTGCCTAGGCCTGTCCTCTAAGAACCGCCTTGTAGGCTTCCCATATCGTTAAATGGGACGCAACCGAGCCCCGATTTTCCTCGAAGTATAGTTGGGAACCCTCCCTGAGTTTTTCACTAATAGTTTTGTCCCTAAGGCGCCGCAGGTCTATCCTTGGAAAGGAGGCCCTGGCGATCACTGAGCCCCTGAGAAGAACGCTCACCAAAGAGTGGTCCAAGATTCCCCCGAGGCAGTATGAGGAGTTCCGCAAAGTTGCCCAGCCGGTCAACATGCGTGAACAGATGATCCAACCTGGAATAGGACCCATGACTGGCTTAGTAGAACGTGTAGTGTCTCTGAGACAGGTAGTGTGTGTGCCACAAGTCCCCAAGTCCTAAGGCCTCAACAAAGCCTTGCAGGCCACTTTCGCCCCTATGTTCCCTCCCCTCACCCAATCGGTCCAAATCAGCATCCATAACAGCATTTGTGTCACCACCTAACAGGAGAACTCCCCGGGAAGATCCGCCAGGAAGGAACCAGTCTCTCAAAAGCCATGGAATGTAAACCAGGTGGGATTTAACAGGAGCCAGCACTACTGTCCGATCCTCCCTCCTACCTGTCACTGCCACCATGCATCCAGAGTCGTCTGTCTATGTACTCGAGATTACTATAGGCAGGGTTTTACGAAGCAAGATTCCCACTCCCCTTGAACCGGATGTGAAACCCGAATAAGCCACCATTTTATACCCAAAACGGTCAAGGGCCTTAAATATATTGCCGTGCAGGTGCATTTCCTGAAGGAGAACCACATCTGGGGAGTGCCGCTTTAGGTACTTCAACACCAGTGTTCACTTAATTTTGTTCCCCAGCCCATTCACGTTCCACGTTCATATCCTAACCTGTGCCTGTTCCCCCATCAGTTGCATGAGGTCTCCACCTTCTCGGATCATCCATGTCCCATCGTGTCCCATCAGACCCATACCACCATACCAAATAACAAGATTGACATTGAACAAAACAAACCACCCCCAATAGACTAGCCCCCAACCCCCCAACCAACTCCCCCCTCCCTGTCCCTTTCTGCTCAGTGGGTCCTCAGCCTCCCACCTTCCAAACTTGCAGGGTGCGTGTCGCCCCATTAGACCCAAGTCCAACTTGAAGAGGGAACGTAAGCCCGCAGTCAATGGTAAGAATTATACATGGCTACCGGAGGTTACACCCATTAAGGTAGAAGTTCTAAGGCCACCCTTTACCAACTCCCTGAGCTCCCCTCCCTCCACTCCTAGCCACAACTGTAGTCCCAACCATAGGATTGCCTCTGGAACGCAACCCTGGCTCGTCCAGTGCTATAAAGCACAGTGTTCTGGCTGAACCCTCCATGTCCCCCCTCAAACTCGGGCCCCCTTGTTCATGCCATTTCCCCTCACCTAGGACAGAGATCCCCTCAGGTCACTACAAACTCCACAATCACTTGGGCATACTCTGTTCACGTTCCCTGTCACTCGGATCCGGTCCGTCTGCACTCATCACCTCTCATCCGGATTGGCGGTGTTCATACCTGTGCGATCCTCCATTTTTCCCGACTGTCCTCCATCCCTCAAGCCAGTCGCTGGCCTCTTCAGGATTGTCGAAGAAGTATGCTTTGCTTCCATGGAGGATCTTGATTCGTGCTGGGTATAGCATCATGTATTTCACTCCTTGTTCTCTGAGGGCCAGTTTGACCCCTTCAAAGGACTTTCGCTGACGCTAAACTTGGAGAGTGAAATCCGGAAAAAAGCGAATCGTAGCATTCTCGAGCCGCAGGTCACCAGACACCCACGAAGCCTGCAGGGTGGGATCACGATCTCTAAATTTCAGGATCCATGTAATGATGGTGCTTAGAGGGGCCCCAGGCTTAGGCCTCCCCCCTAATGCACGATGAGCCCTCTCCTCGGAGAAGAAGTTGGACAGGCCCTTCAGCTTGAGGTGGTTGAGAATCAAGTCCTCCACGAACCAGTCCGTGGATGGTCCCTCCACTGCTTCCAGAATCCCCACTACACGGATATTATTGTGCCTCACCCGCCCTTCCCGGTCCACCAACCTGGTGTAGATATTGGTTTGATTTCTTGTTAGGGCCGCTACTTGGTCCTCTAGTCTCTTCGTCCTGGATTGCAGGCTACCAATGCCCGTCTCTCCCCCGCCACCTTTTCGGACATTTTCCTGAAATCTGCGCGGAGCAGAATAACTTCCTCTGTCACTGAGTCCAACTAAGGTTCCAGTGTTCCACATAGCTCTCTGATGGCTGACATGATGTCTCTAAGCGAGGAGTCAGGACCGTCTTCCACCATTTCACCGTGTTGGCTCCCTCCTTGGTTGCCGTCCTCTCTACCCATGGTCACTGCATACTTGTCATTGTGATTTGACTGTCCCTGTCCCTGCAGTCTATTGGGGCCCATGGGAGAGTATGTCGACCTGCTGCATGCTTTATGGGAAGGCCTTCTGGTGCAGGTGCTGTGTGGCTGTGGGATTCTCCGGCACCCACCGTGCGTGGGCTAGACACATGCTTAGGCGGCCCTCACTGTCACTCGGGTCCATTTGGGCACTTCACTGCTGGACACTGCACCTCTACTTTTCCCCACTCTGGGCTCGCTCAAATCTAGACCAAGCCCTTCACAATCCAGTTCTTTTATAGTTAATGTGGCTGGGTTGCTCATGCTGGGATGGAAGTAGGCCACACAGATGCCGCCTCAACTCGTTCTTCACCACACTATCTTTCTGTTCCCTGGTTCCAGCAGGGACCCTGGTGTTCCCCACCTGCCGGGCCCACAGGAGTCTCAATCCACCCTGATTTCCCCCCCCCCGCTTTCCCAGGGTCCGTTGGAGTGCTGCGGGGGCTAGTTGCACCCCTTGCATAGTGACTCCGGCCGTTTCTCAGTCACCCTGCAGTCTGTACGTCTGTCTGCGTGCAATTTTTTAAAAGTGTTCATGCACAGCTGTCTGGGCTCAAAGTTGCAGCAAGGCGGGACCCCGCAGACTCCGCTGGTTCCTGCCTGAGAGGCGTTCAACTCCCAACCTCTCAGGCACCGTCTGCCCGCACTGCCTCGCCGTGCCTCTCACCTTCAGAGGCCCATAGGCTGTTGCAAGCTCCTTGTCTTTCCCCGCGGGTGCAGCGGGATCCAGTATTACTGAGCGGCCACAGAGACCAGCTGCGACTTTCCTCTCCCTGTCGCAGCCACTTCACTACCGGCCTCCGCTACCGACTTCAGCCGCATTTGCCCCAGACAACGCTGACAGCCCCTCCTGGGCGGAGAGTCCCTTAGGCACCGCTCTCCGTGATGGCAGGTGACATTTTGTTCCCGCTGTCCGATCAGCTCTGGCTGCCATATCTCGGTGATGTGAAGTCCCTCAGGGAGCCGCCTTGCCACCACCGCACTACACCTGGTCCCAGTGTATTCTGCCTTTGTTGGGTGCCCTCACAGGAATGGATGACGTCAGATTTCGGGTGAGTTACCGATAACTGCTAGCGCCGCTCGTCTAGTGTGCAGCCATCTTTCTCGACTGCAGGCCACGCCCCCCAAATCTATATTTTTGACGTCGATATTCTGTCAGTGAACCCTCATCACCATCTTCCTCTGACATAAGGTATTTCTTGTAGGCTTCTATTAAGTATATTTTATGGGGAAAGCAGCTTTCAATATTAGTTTTCAAATGATGATGTAGTTCTTCCACAAGTTCCCCTTTTCAAACATTTAAATAAGTATCCCTATTTTAAAGATGCAGAGATTGCAGGCAAATATTTAGGATCCCTTAAGTCACTAGACACTGTGTATGCACATAGGCATAATTTGAACTGTTTGATGTCAAATGTGGGAAATACTTTTTCGGATCTGATGGAGGATAGATGGAAAGAACTAAAGGCTCCAATTGATAAGGATCTTAAAACATGCAAGTGGAGTAGTGAATAAATTGAAGATCAGGAAAAAGGAAATTTACCTGCCTTGGTTTTAGACTGGAAACACAAGGCAAAGTTGTGTATATATGTTAATCATAGTTATATAGATCTGTTGTTTTTAGGGGAGAGTGAATGTAACATACTTTTGCAGCGAGAGGGAATAATTCTCGTTTCTTGGAGGGACAGGATCCTGTGATTCCTGGAGTCTATTTTATTTGTGGACAAAATGCATACTTCAAACTGCCACATGAATGCATTGGTACATATTTTCTTTTTATAGATTTCCTGAAGATTTATCATGTGAAACATTTTAATGATCCGGTATAAGAAGAGAAATTCAGAACTAAACGAGGCGTTAGTGCAGCAGAAGTAGTAGTAGAAATGATTGGTTATATTATCCCGTCCGTATGGGAAAATTAGAAAGTTGTCTACGATAGTGGAAACATTAGCTACTAGTACCGCAAATTCCTCATTACTTGTAAATACTGAGAAGATTGTGATGAGGTCTATGGTCTTGCAGAACCGACTTGCGTTAGAATTTTGCTTGCAAAAGGTGGGCGGAGTCTTTCGGTTGTTGAAAGTTCAGCAATTATGTGCTTTTACCTCAGATGAAAGTAAGGACCTGGAAAAATATATTAAGAATATATCCGGGTTGGTGAAGGATTTTAAACAGTTGAACGCAACAGGTGCTTGGGAAGCTATTTAAAATGGGGTTCCTTTGATAGGCAGATGGTTTGGAAGATTGGGAAGTGGAATTTTTTTGGTGCCATTTTGAAACCCCTTTGGACAGTTACCTTTGTGCGATTTTCCTACGTTTGATCTTTATGGGATATCAGCATGCATAAGTGAGACAGGGAGTAAAGATGAAGAGAGCAGCTGTGGAGATAAAAGGTCAGAGCAGATATTATGATGATATGAAGTGCCCGGGGGAGCCTAGACGAAAGATGCTCAAGACCACCAGGGTTTGAGTGGTCTAGTCTGAAAATGACCTGATTGCAATCTGTGATAGCTTGATCGCCATTAGAGGGAGGATTGGAGTAGCATCATTTTGGCTGCATTCTTTTACGTTTGGCTAGGCCACATATATATTTACATTTAGCCTTATGTACACGTGTGATGCAATAATACTAATGAGATATGGTGCACCAAAGATATAGAAAGTGCTTCTATTGGGAGTTATAACATATTAACACTTTTCCTTTTCAGAAACATCAAGATTGATGATATTAGTTTTTTTTTAATAGGTTTAGATTTTAAGCTGGTGCGCTAAAATGTATTTAATGCAGTGCATTTGCCAAAGATTTGTGAGATTGGATTATATATGTGCTTAATGATTTCTTCATGTATTGTGACGAGTTGTCATTTTTGGTTAATAAAAATGTATTGGTATTTTGCATGACATATCAGAGTACAGTATAAAATAGTTAATTTCTTTATTAATGATTTAAATTTATTAGATTATATGTAGGTTGTATAACTAATATGCAGGTAAAGAGAAATGTTATGTTACCATGATTGTGGGCCTTAAGCTTTCAGTCAAGACATTTATTACTAACGTGAAAGTAATTTTTCTGCCTGTTTCTCTCTTCTGCAGCTGCAGACCAATGGCATTAGTTAGTTAGTGAAAAGCACATTGTATGTCGGAGAAAGTGAGGCAAGGAACAACTGGCAAGGTCGAATGATTTTAGTGAAGAGTAAAGGGAGTGTTACCACTTGGTACTATTGTTGTACTCAAAAGGAAGCTGGAACAGTAGGTTCTTTAGTTACTTTATTAAGATATTAAGTTATAATGTTAACCCCATCAGGAGCAGCTGTCCTGCTGCTCAGCCCTCACTCAACTGACATTCATAACATACTAACATTCCACTCATCCAACATTCTACAACACATGCATTCTAGCTGAGCAGCAGGGAGACTCAAGATACAACATATCTCCCTTCGTTATAGGGGAAAGAATTACATAGTGAACAAATAAGATAATGACCACACATCAGACAAAGGAAGGAGTCCTGGCAGCTGAATAGCCCCCTTGATGCAGGACAATGACATTGGGCGAAGGGAGGAGTTTTTGTTTCTCTGGCAGGATTTTGTTACCTGAAGAGCCACCCTGACCAATTCCTTCTGGACCTGGCCTGGACTCTGCTGGTAGATTCCACAGAAGTGAGTCTTGAACTCCAAGTGCTGTTCCTGATATCTTGGAATGCAAAGTATGCTCCTAAAATCCCAATAAAGCTTCGGACTTAGAAACATTTGTCATTAAATGATTCTCAATTTTTTTATTTGCCGTGGGATTTTTATTGTGTTGTGTTTTTGACTTTTTAGGAGGTTTTGTACTTCTAATTGCTTTACACATTTTCTAGAGTTAAGCCTGTCTGCTCTGTGCCATATCTACAAGGGGCTGAGCTCAGGTTTAAATTACTCAGACTTTTACTGGACCTAACAAGAATAGTAACATTATTACTTATGGTGAACTAACCTGCCTCCTAAATAATAATCTATTTTCTCACGTCTTTCAATGGTTATTGCTAGAGTTTGAGTAGACTGCAGTTTTTTCTTTATGCTCGATGGTCCCGTTAAGGGGAGCCCAAAGACTATGCATCTTTATCCCACATGATTCTAGTTTTGGTTATTTAATAAACCATTGAATTCTTTGATTTGTAGTTTCTTAGGTGAAGGAGGTCTAGCAGGGGAAACAACCGTTACATCGCAACTTTTACAACGCACTTCTATTACAACGCAACTTTTACAACGCTGGATCCATTACATCGCATGCCTTTACAACGCATGACATTACATAGCAGATGCTATTACAACGCATGCCATTACAATGTAAGTATAGGTAAGTATATAATTTGTTTTATATTATTTAATTTAATTATTATTAATAATAAATAAATATATTAATTTATGTTTTTTTATTTTATAAATTAAATATATTAATTTAAGTAATTTAAAAAAATGAGTATGAGTATAGGAGTATATGTTTTGGGGTACTGAGGTATATGTTTTGGGGTGTTTGGGTATTTTTAGGTTTCAGGGCTGGGTTTGGGTTTTGGGGTACAGGGGTATTTTTAGGTTTCAGGGTTGGGTTTGGGTTTTGGGGTACAGGGGTATTTTTAGGGTTCAGGGCTGGGTTTGGGTTTTGGGGTTCAGGGGTATTTTTAGTTTTCAGGGCTGGGTTTGGGTTTTGGGGTACACGGGTATTTTTAGGTTTCAGGGCTGGGTTTGGGTTTTGGGGTACAGGGGTATTTTTAGGTTTCAGGGCTGGGTTTGGGTTTTGGGGTACAGGGGTATTTTTAGGGTTCAGGGCTGGGTTTGGGTTTGGGGTACAGGGGTATTTTTAGGTTTCAGGGCTGGGTTTGGGTTTTGGGGTACAGGGGTATTTTTAGGTTTCAGGGCTGGGTTTGGGTTTTGGGGTACAGGGGTATTTTTAGGTTTCAGGGCTGGGTTTGGGTTTTGGGGTACAGGGGTATTTTTAGGTTTCAGGGCTGGGTTTGGGTTTTGGGGTACAGGGGTATTTTTAGGGTTTAGTTTTAAAATAAATAAATTAATTTATTTTTAAAAATTAATTTAATTTTTTTATCATTTATTAAAAATAGTTCTTTATTATTAATAGTTCTTTTTAAAATAAACTTAAAGTAATATATGTACAAATTAATTAGTTAAAAATAATTTAATATATTTAATTAATTAAATTTAAATTAATTACATTTAAAAAATAATAATATACTTACCTATACTTACATTGTAATGGCATGCGTTGTAATAGCATCTGCTATGTAATGTCATGCGTTGTAAAGCCATGCGATGTAATGGATCCTGCGTTGTAAAAAATGCGTTGTAACAGAGTGCGTTGTAATATTTCGCGTTGTAACGTCATACATCCGTCTAGCAGGCATTAGAGGGAAGCTTAATAAGCAAATAAAAAGAAGAAAAAATGTGTTTACATTTTCAACTTTTCATTGACTGATGGGGCTCCCCTCTCTAGAAAAGCTAGGGGAACTAGCAGCTGTCTCAAAAGATGTTCAGGGAGCACTGCGGGAGAATTGAGCTGTTTTTTCACCAGTTCACTCACATGAGAGATAGCTCCTGCAGTGCTCTCTAATTTTGGTACTGGGGATGTAAATAGCCTTATTATACTAATCGTCAGGGCACTAACAGCTATTAATGACTTCCATTGTTATACCCCTCAACTCCAGCTCATAACCACAGGAGGGAAATTCAGAGCCGCTGTCGCCCACAGGTGCTGGCAGTAACACTTAATTGGAACACTGGAATGCCAGGAGCTGTAGAATGAAGTGGCAGAGGGCTAATAATGGCTGGGACAGATCTTGTACTCCATCACTCCATTGTTTGTCTTTCTGTTTTTCCCTATTTAATTCAAAATATTTAACCTTTAGCTGAAAACATGTTTTAAGATCATTGAAGGTCTTTTGCCTGTGGCTTTACCAGTAATTAAGGGCCCTCTCCCTCGTTATTCGCCTTTTTGTACTGCTCATGTCTATGAGTTGGGGAGAGGGCCTTTAATAGCAGTTATGGCCCATGGCAGTGGGTTTGATTGTAGCACCTCATCTACGTTTCATAGTGGACTTTAATGGGCATAGCACTCTTGCTATATGTCTTAGATCGCAATTTCAACCAATAAGTCGAGTAGAGGGCATTTAGCAAACGTTATAGCCCACAGGTTCAGTGTCTACTACAAAGCCATAATAGGCTAAGTAAGGTAAAGACAAATAAACTGGAAAACACGGAAACAGAATGAAGAAACAAGGGGGTTGCAGACAAAATTCGTGCATATAACAGTTGTGGGTAGTAAGTAGAAGAAGCCGAGAGTGAAACAGGGAATCTTCCCCGGAGTTTAGCTCCATTCCTTTCATGCACCATTAAGTCCACATCCTGTCCGTGATTTGTTCAGATGTCTGTGACGCAGGTGGATTAAAGCCCGGCAGTGTATGAAGTACCCGCTCAATGGATTGTGTCTCGGCTGTCACCAGGTCATGAAAGGAATTTCCTGAACTGAATACTTTCAATTTCACATTTGTGTTTGTTGCTGGCTGGCTCTGGCTTCAGTTCGTGGAGGGAGGTATTGTTGCCACCTTGTCACGTTAGCACCCCAGTGTGGGATTTTGATAAACCGGGAAAGGACATTTTTCAAAGATAGAAAATAGAAATTAAAAAATATCTAGTGATAGGAAGAGATGATAAATTAAAGCCGGTAAACCCGGAAGCCATCAGATAGTGGTCACATCCGGCTCTGTGACAGAAACAGGGTTAACGAGTGAAAATGCTAATTCTCCAATTCACTCATTACATCTACTCTTCAACTAGACTTCTACCACTTCCATGACGTCATTACTGTGACGTTCTCGAAAAGCAGTGCAAAGCAACATTCTCTGGAGCTTATTCTAGATCTAACAGATGAGGGATATCAAAGTTGCGAGGAAGTACAAGGAAAGACTGAGGACACCTTGCTCGCTTTAAGGGAAATAAGGTACTGTGTTATCAATAAGTGCCCCAATCTGCTGGGAAAAAAAGTCTTTTCTGAGGAAGCATCCACAGGCTTATATCCTGTAATTATTCTAGACAATAAATTACATAGTTGAATACTAATGCTGCTGGAAAAAAATACATATCTTAAATTCATCAAAACATGGATTTAGAAATTGTCAAAATCCCAACACAGACACTAGAGTTTAGTAATCATTCTTTGTGTGGTATAAAGATATACAGCCAGATTCATAAAGCAAAATTGCGATCGCAATAGCTGCGAATCAGCAATTGCAATCGCAATTTGAAGAAAAGGAATTGATGATAGTGAAAAGTTTAAAATTGCGAATTCGCTAAAGTAAAATTGCGAGTTCGCAAAGTAATTCGCAGAATCCTGGAAGAAGCCCTTTAGCGAATCGGAAATTGCGAGAAACCATGGATTCTGCGAATTAATTTGCGAAATCGCTAAATAATCGCAATCGCTATTCAAGAAAAGTCGCAAAATGCGAAAAACCCGACAATCGCTATTAGCTACGCGCAATTTAAGGAGAACCCAAACCAGGTGGTAACCATTAAGGAAAAAAAAAAACTTTAACAAACTACCCACAGGTGCAGGCCTGACCAAACACACTTAAGGATACGCAGCTGGAGCATGAGGACTCTCACAATGCCAGGACTCTACAAGGTGGTCAGGCGGCGAAGGCTTCAGCGAGCAGCACGGAACAGACGCAGGATACAGGAGCGAATATTTCGCCAGCGGATCACCCTACTGGGCCAAACTGCGGAGCAAATCTACCCCAAGTACCGCCTGAATGGGGCAATGATCACTAAGCTGATCCGGGACCTAGACCCCTTGATGCAGCACCCAACAAGGAGGACCAATGCCGTGCCCACCCATGTACAAGTCTTGTGCAGCCTGCACCTCCTGGCTTCCGGAAGCTTCCAGGGGGTGGTTGCCGTTGCAGGGGGGATCTCCCAGATCACCATGTCCCGCTGCCTAAGGAGTTTCCTGGAGGCAATGCTGACCCGGCTAAACCATTACATCACATTCCCAACCACCCAACAGGACTTGAATCAAACCAAGCTGGATTTCTACAACATTGCACAATTCACCCATGTGATTGGATGCATAGACTGTACCCACATCCACATCTGCCCACCTGCATAAACAGAATACATGTACCGGATCCGCAAGTCCTACCACTCCCTGAATATCCAGGTGGTGTGCAACGCTAAGACAATCATCACGGACATAGTGGCACAATACTCTGGGAGCACACATGACTCATTCATATTCCGGCACAGCGGCATGCACACACGACTGGCCAGGGGAGACTTTGGCGAAGGACACCTTCTAGGTAAGTACACATGCAACTCAATGGTACATTGTCACCATGTTGCTGCGCATAACAGGCACTCACCCTCTGCTCCTTTCATTCAGGTGACAGCGCCTACGGTCTCCGTGAGTACCGCCTCACACCATACCTCAACCCTGCCACACCACAGCAACGACGTTACAATGCTGCACACATCCGCACTAGAAATTGCATTGAGAGGACATTTGGCCTTTTGAAGAGCCGCTTCCGCATACTGCACAAGACTGGTGGGGCCCCCAAATACAAGCCTGAGGTCTGCTGCCGCATCGTGGCCGTGTGTGTAATACTCCACAACATTGCTACCAAGCGCAGGATACCAGTAGAGATATCTGGCAGTGAGTCGGAAGGGGACAACCGCCCACCTGCACATGCACGTCATGCACGCGGGGAAAATCCAGCTAAAGGACACAGACACCGCAACCAAATCACAATTAACTGTTTCTAGTGCACCCACTCCCCTCACCCAACACTTCACTCATGCATGACAATTGAAATAACGACATGAGTCTGATGTACTGTTATTGAATAAATATTATTGTTGTTTTCACAATAATATTGCATTATTTTCAAAAGATACATTTGAGGTGTATTGCGTCATACATCTCCTGATTTGTTAGAGGGCATGCTTTTCTCATCAGCATGTCCCTGCATGATGAGCAAAAATGTCAATGGCGCCTCCGGCCCGAAGCTCCGAGTCACCTCTCCACCTCTTCCTCCGGATTCGCACGTGATGCCGCAGTGGGCCTGCTGCTGCGGTGGGGAACTCTAACCGGTGGCAAAGAAAGGCTGCTGTGGCTAGATGTTCCCTCACTAGCGTCATCCCCTCCTGCCTGGCCGTGGCCAGTTGCCTGCAGAGCCTGAACTGCAGTGGTTGCCTGCTCAAGTGCCCGTGCCACGTCCTGGCAGCATTGGACCATCTGGATTTGCATGGCCAATGATCTTCGGGATAGCTGGGATGTTGCGTTGCCAATTATATAATTGGAGCGCGTGTACGCCGAGAGGCGTGTTAGGAGCTGGCGGTGGCGGCGCCGGGTGAGGTCCCGCTGGGTCAGCATGGCCTCAGTGTTTGCCTCCACTGCTGTGGTCATTCGCTCCATCCGGTCGGACAGCTGGCCAACATTCCTGGCTGTATTGTGCAGCTGCAGATGTATTGCTGCAAGGTGTCGTGCCTGTTGTTGGTGGACGCGCAGCATGCGGCGCTCTATTGAAAGACCCGGCACACGCACAGTCACCCCCCCTCCTGCCGGCGTGTGGTGTAGTTTGGAACAAAAATTGTGCACTGGGTTTTTACATCACAAAATTGACGCAAAACATGTGAAATATATATATATATATTTTGGGATTAACCTGTTTGTGGTGGAAAGTATCCTGAAAGTAATGCATGCAGCGCAAAGTGCTGCTTTGTGCTACCATACATCAGTGGAGGGCATCCTTTGGATAGCACATTGGTGTTCCCATGCAACCACCTATGATTTTTTATGCAAAACCCTATCTATTACCAATAGTAGATAGGGTTTTGCACCAACAAATAACGCCACTTTGAAAACAGGCATTAAGAAGAAGAAATGTTGTTGTTTCTCCTAACTTTTCCCACTTTGCATGTGTGCTGTACTGTAAAGCAGACTTCCGAAGTAGTGCAAGTTCTACAGGTGGTCTAGGCACATTATTCTGTTATGGAAGGGTACCCTTCCAGTACAAAACCCATGCTAGACACACACAGATACCTTTATAATGCTGTGCAAATGTGTGCACATGATGCTAGGCCACCCAATTGTATGCCTATGATAGAGAGAGCGGAATAGTGCTGTATTCTTGTAGATTTGGCGCTTTCCAGATGTCTCCATTTCATTGAGCGCAGCGCAGCACCTGTGGGTGCTGCGTTGCATTGTGAATGTTTTGTTAATCTGGTCCACAGTGTTCTTGGGCTCCTGCTAAACTTGGTTTAACCCCTCCCCTGCTGATGACGGAACCGCTCCGTCATCCGCTGCGGTGGCGCTGTGCTGATGACGGAGCGGTGTCGTCATGACCCGCCTGACGTCCTGCGCGGCGCGAATTCCGCGCCTGCGCTGAGCATTCTATTGAGCGGGCGGGGCCATGACGGAACCACTTCGTCATAAGCACAGCGTAACCGACGCTGGTGACGGAGCGGTTCCGTCACCAGCATGCGCCCGCCGCATTTCCGCCCCGCCCCTTAGCACTGCGGCGGAATAGCTGCCGCAGTGAAGGGGTTAAAATACAAGTTTATATATGTAGATAAGGTTTCAACCAGGCATGGATAGCACGTAAAATGTGTGCAGTGAACATACAGCAAGGGAATTAGGGCAACCGTGGTAAAATGTTAATACACCTCCAATGCACAATTTAAAAGTTGCACACTGGTTTTTCAGAGCCTGCTCTGTCTTTTTACTAAAGTAAGTCACTTTCCCAAGAAAGTCTACGACGGGCAGAGGGCATTAAACAGTAGTTCTAGCCATTGTTTCTGAAGTACTGTAGTGGACGTTAAAGGGACTTTCACTCTTGATATATATAAGCCCTAGACTGCTATTTCAGACAATAAACTCAGAATAGGGTATTTAGCAAATGTTACAGCAAGTGCCTCAAACGTGTGTATATCACTTGCTAGGTAGGCATGCACCTATTTCCATTCAGGTTGCACTGTAGTAAGGGTTCGTCCTGAAAAATGGAAGAATATGGGGATTGGGCAAAATAGAGAGACTAACCATCTGCTGTGGTTTAAACAGACAACAGAAGGTAAAAAAACCTGGGGCTACAGATAAACATCCGTACGTCACCTAATAACACATGCCCATGAGCCTAAAAATGCCAATGTCGTTATTGTCAACTTGTACTTTATATGCAGACACTTACACTGGCACTAGGATTGGGTGGCACTAAACTGGAACTGCACAGATATATAAAGCTCCTCTATTTAACCTGCTTTACATGTTTTAACTATGCAATATCTCTCCTGATATTCATGGTCCAATTTCCGAAGAATAGGATACTGTGGTCCTCCTGTATCTCTGCACCGAAAACGAGTTTTTCATGCTGCTGCACGGTGTCAGGAGCCACAGTCAAGAAGTCCCAGATTTCTTACAGTTTCTTAACATTTTGTGTTGTGGTTGCGCTACACTTTTGGCGCAGGCGAAATGCAAAATGCTGGTTGAGATTTACAAAGTCACCCAAGGGTCGATTTGCGTCTCCTTGGGTGGCTTTGTAAAGAAAAGTAATGCAACGCAGCACTTTGATCTGTGATGAGGCATACTGCTTCAGGTAGGAGTTATATTGGTGGAGCATGAGCGCTCCCATGCATCCAGCCATGCATTTCAATGCACACCCAGGTTTCCTGAAGGCTGTAAACCAGGTTTTGCGGCACAATGGTTCACCTATCCGAGACAGTTGTAACGAGGAGAAATAACTTAATTTCTCCTCGTTACTTCCTCTATCCATGTGTGCTGCATTCTACAGTCCAAATGGAGATAGGAATATGCCTCTAAGGATTGTTTTTGTGTATGAAGGTTTCCCTTCCTGAACGAACACAGGGGCATATTATCAAGGGATTTATCTCCGCTTTTTTGACTTTAAAAGCCAAGAAAGCGGAGATAAAATTATCTCCCTATTACCTAGCTGTCGCTAACACCAGTTAGCGACAGCTAGTAGGAGATAGCGATCATCTTGGGCCCCGCTTTGCATGTCAGAAAAATTTATCACTAATGACATGCAAAGTGGGCGTGCCAAGATGTCAGCGACTGGAAACAGTCGCTAACATCGCTATCTCCTATCACCAACTTTTGGAGATATTCACGCTAAGCGCGAATATCTCCAAAAGCTAACACCTGCCCAGGAGCAGTTCTTAGCCATGTTATCCAATGGGAGGTGGATAACATGGCTAAAAGCATTAGCTCGGTAATGCCTGAATATCGCTGATTTTTCAGCGATATTCATGCATTATTGCCGATTTTTATCGCATTTGCGATAAACCTTGGTAATACCAAGGTTTTTCTGCGATAAAAATCGCCGCAGCTCGCGAATTTTTTTTATCGCTAACCAAGCAATAGCGATAATTATCGCTATTGCTTGGTAATATACCCCACAATCCTGCCCGTAACGCAGATACCCTGTGCACTATGGCGCATGGATGTCTTTGTTGGCACTGGGTTGCCCTCATTGCGCCAGTGCAACGAAAGAGCAGAAGTGCGCCATATTTTACCTAACATGGCGCTTTTGTGCTCGCTCTCTTTCATACAATGCAGCCAAGCAAGTTGCTGTGCTGTATTGCGTTGCATGAAAGGATAGTTAATCAGGGCACCGATAGGTATCTTGCAACACAATACTCCTCCTTTCAAAGCTACTGGAAGTCAGACCACGGAACGTCTGGGAGTGAGAAAAGGTGGGGATGATATGGCTAATGGGCAACCTCTGTGTTCCCTGACTGCCACGTTTGTGACATTGGAGAAGTAGAAATCATTGACGGTTAACAATCTGTCCATGTTGATCCCACCGCAGGGAGTGGGTGACTATAAATATGTTAGCCTCAGTGTTACATCCTGCTTTTCCTCTTTCTCTGTCCTACTTTAGTGTTTGTTATAACTTGCTCAGCATGCATCTATGATGTCACATAGGGTTCTGATTGTGTATGCTTGGATTGAGAGTGAGTTACATCTGAGGCTGAGCAGGAGTCCATCTGCTCCTTTTGGGGTTTAAATTGGATTACAATTGGACATACATATTTCTGTATTATCAACTAATCTTCAATAAATCAGATCTATTTCCATCTACTGAATTTAAGGATTTTTTTTATTTGCTACACTCAGGCAAGCATAATTTACAATTTGCTACTCACAGGATACATTAGACATTGTACGCGCTTCCAAAACAGCAGGTGTAGGTGGGTATCACCTCGCTTAGGAAAGCACACATCTCTAATCAAAAACATACCGTTCAACAGTACACATTAGGAAGAACAACACACACCGAATGTAGCACACACAGGCGTTTAGGTGGGTGCTGCCAAGGTCACAATAGCGCTACCCACCATGATGTGCCATACATTATCCTGCAATGGAACACATTGGGTGGATGGATGGATGGATGGGTTTTTATATAGCGCAATATCACCGCCAGGTCTCAAAGCACTTTGCATTGGGAACCCGTCCTGGTTTTTCCCTGTGAGATAGCCCCTACTGGGTATCCCCAAGGTGAAAGCCAGGCATCCCGCCGCGGGGGGCCGTAGTGGAGATTAAGCAAGCTATTGCCCAGAGTTGCAGAGTGTGAACCTGTGATTCGAGTAGGCACCGAAGCGAGAATTACCGAGTCCGTGGACATTTTGGGCTCAAGACCCTGCCGCGTCGGGAATTGAACCCTGGTCCCGGGTCTGATCTCAGCGTCCGGGTCTGCCTCCTCTAACCAGTGAGCCACACTTCTCCACTTTAAGCCACATTTCAGCCACATTAAGGCAGTTACTGTAACATGCATCCAACTTAGCAAAAATATGCCTTGAACTCTCCTCTCCTGTTGAAGCCCGTAGCACTCTTTACCACCACTTACCCCACACATATCTATCTGCAGGGCTCCAGACATGCCTCTGGTTGAGAAGATGCATAAGTGGTTCAGTGTGACCTTGCAGTCTCACCCATGAAACTCCAAGAAGGTTCACTTTCATGACTATGTCGTTTAGTGTAGGAGACATTCATGAAAGAGGGAAACAGATTCAACCACACCACTGAGTGCACATTCATCAAAAGTCACATCAAACTCTGCTGCTCAATTAAACCCACAAAGCCCCTTTTAGGGAGGCACCAGGACTCCCATGAGCGCCTCTTGAAACGCATCAAAGGAAGAACGTGTGCTACACAATTCACTCACATCACATAACATTATTTAGAGAAATATAATTCACAATTGTACATATGAAATTGTCTAGTTACTACATAGAAGGATATAATTTTAGCTTAGTACAAGAGAGAAATATGTTTTAAATAGTTTTGCTGCTTGTGAACTCCAGTACCTTGGTGGCATTTTCATCATAAAACGGTAGGAACTATTTATACAAAGATTCCCTGGAGGGAGGTTAGCTAAAAAAATCGAAATATAGAAAGCTATATATTTTTACACAAGACAAATAAATGGTTTCATAAGAGCTGTAGACTATGCAAAAGGTCAGGACAGAGACAGTGGTTTGCAGCAGAGACCTCCGAAACCCAATATGCTTCCAAGATCTGTGTCTAGTGTACCGTTTCACACCGGAGCACCTGCAGAGGCTCCGAGAGGCTTCCTGCAGCACGAGGCACATGACCACTCGTGATATTGTATTGCACATACCCTTGATGATGTGACCTGTCCATTCGATGCAATGCACCCTCTGCGTTCACTCCAGAAATGTCGCATCGAGAGATTAGAATGGAAGAAAGTGAATACAAGAAATAATGTCAAATTATCATTGGGTTTAACATCACACGCTGGTGGGTCGTTTACGACTAGTGCATTGTCAAGTGTGTAAATTGTCTCTAGATTGCATCTCCTGTTCTCAGGTACATTATCTGAGCCACATTTCAAAGCACCAAGAGGATTAGAGATGATCAGTCAACATCTCAGAGCATCAATCCACAGGAAGAAGGACATAAAACACAAAAATATTACTGCTGCTTCTCCTGCACTCATTCAACTGTGGGGTTCCATAATTACAGTGTTGTTCGAAAATGTGTCATTTTTTCATACACATTTCTCAAAATTATGATTTCAGAAAAGTAAAATGTGGCTTGCCCCTGTTTTGCATGAATTTTTAAGCGCGTGCACACCACGCGTGTCAAAGCCTTGCAAAATACTGTAAAGAGACTGGTTTGAGGGGAAAACATTTTCTCTGCGAACTGGTTCCTACTCGTGTTTCACACGACTTTTTTATGCAAGGCAAAATTGTGTAGGGCGTCATTTCAAGAAATGTTCGTGAATTTCCCGTAAAATATATAATTCCGGAATTTTGCGAAGTTCCTTAGCGTAATTACAATTTAAGCCAGGCGAGTCTACATTTTAAGTTGCTGCAGATATTCTAGTTGTGTTATTGGCACTGTTAATTGTTATTTGCATAGATTATGCCAACCATTAGTGTGGTTTTACAGCGCTTTTCTGTCCTATCCAAGAGGCTACAGGCCAAAGTTTGCATGAATTGGTAGAATTATATATTTGCAGCATGGTCTACATAGGAAATATTAAATGCTGTGTTTGATGCATGTTGTTCATAAGTGTGCTTGGGTCTAGAAGTTTGTGCAGCAGAATGAGCACAAGCTTGTTTTACAATTATATTTTGTCCACCTCTCTCTCCCACCTCATCCTCTGTCACATTGGTAGCCATTGTGCCTAGAGACAAGTGCAGTTCTCTGGTCACTCACACACAACAAAGCAATTCCCAGATAGGATGACGACCAAAACAAATCTTCTCTAAGCAAACACTCCCCCAATGTGCAGGGTGCTATCCACGATGAAAATGAGATTCAGTACCCCACAATGGGGTACAAAGCGCTACATAAATGCAACTATACAATATTACAAGTGAGCAAAATGCTCCTAAACTAAAGTGCAGGTATACACTGCAAAGCTCAAAAGGCTGCTTCAAATGTAATGTTACTTGTTTGCAGTTTGATCTTTAGGTCTCACCTGCTGACAGCGGGGATCCACTGCGAGGGGCATTATTTACTGTAAGGGGCTTGGAGCCCACCCATTGCTTACCATTCATTTCAATCATTGCATTCTACTTTGCAGCCACCTAATTGGCCAGCTTCTGCCGGCTGTCCCTTCCTGTTCTTTGTTTGGAGCATGGACAAAACACAGATTGAATCATTGTAATTATTTCAATTCACTGCTCAAGCTGTGATTGAGGTACTAGTTCTACTTTCCTTTTCATCCCATTATCCTTGGTGCTTGTTGCCCCTCCCAGCCACTTCTTTTCCATGTTGCTTCTTTCACTCCTAGCCCCCACAACATCACCTGAGAGAGTCATCACAGAGCTCCCCGATTTTCAACTCGCATATCTTTAAACATCCGACAGTCTGTTCTGTTTGCCTCTTCACCAAAGAAGGTGATTGTTACTCAGTATCATTCTCTATCACGATTGAGTACTGAGCTTGGCTGGTACTCCTGATTGGAAAAGGCCTTTAACATTTGCAGCTATACAAGAGTGCCACCACCTGGTTCCATCTCCTTCATCCCCAACTGGTATGATGTCTGTTGCTCCCTCTCCTACTAGCCCCTGCTGGTCTAAAATCAATTTATTTGTAAATAATAAATAGTTCTCTAGGAAGCATTATACATACTATGAAACTCCTGCATTGAGGAAAGGCGTCAGGGGCCATATTTATCAAAAACTCATGCAGCACCAAGCAGCAAGCCACCTTGCTGCACTGCATGAAATGAAAAGGTTAGGATTTAACTGTATTTACCTTTATATGGCACAATCCTGTCCTTACCTAGCGATGGCACACTTTTGGATGCCTAGCACCAACACAGGAACCCTTGCATCATGTTGCAAGAGTGCCTGTGTTGCAGGCCGGATTGTTTTTGTGCAGGTAGGAGCACCTTCCTCATGGGCATTTTCTACTTTCTAAGTTTGCTACAGAATGAGGAAGCAATTAAGCAAAATAAAGATATTTATCTTTGTTTTGCCTCTGGTGGGGAAGTGTACAATTGTGATGTATTCCCATGTCTACCAATGATGGTAAATCTGGGAATGTGTCAGAATGCATGGGTGGATGCATGGGAATAGACAGGTTCCACCCATGACACACCTACCTGAAACACTAAAAGGCAATTCAGTGGCAACTTGAGCAACTTTCCATACCACACAACGCCATTACACACCACACCATGCCACACAATGCTACTCCACTTTACGCCACACAATACCACTGAACTTCACTCCACACAATGCCTCTTCACTCCACTTTACACCGCAACAAACAATGACATTCTCTTACATGCCACAAAAGTCCCACTACACACAACCTAATGCACTCAACACAATGCCAGTCCATGTTACACAATGCCATGTCACTGCACACAATGCCACTCCACTCCAGTCAATGGTTCTCCACTGGATGCTGCACAATGCCTTTTCAAGCTACACAATTCCAATCCACTCAACTCTCTGCCACACAATGCCACTCCACTTCACTCCAAACCACACAGCACCACTCCCCTCCATGCCATTCAATGCCACTCCACTCAATGCCACTCCACTTCACATGATGCCACATCACTTCAGTCCCAACCACACAATGCCACTCCACTTCACCCCCACAATGCAACTCCGCTCCACTCTGTACCACACAATAAAACTCAACTCTACATAGTGCCACCCCATTTCACAAAATGTCACTCAACTCCATGCCACACAATGCCAATCCACTCAAATCCATGCCACACAATACCACTCCACTTCACTCCACTTAATACCAGCCCTTTACACTTCAAGCCATACAATGGTCCTTCTCTCCAGGCATTCCCACTCCACTACTTACCACACAGTACCCTCCACTCCATGCCAACCCACTCCGATAACACACAACACAATACCACTCAATTCCACTCCACAGCACACAAATCCACACCACACAAAGCCATTCCAATCCCCACCACACATTGCCACTCCACATTATGCCACACAATGCCACTCCATTCCACTCCACACAACTACACTTCACACCATGCCACACAATGCCACTCCACTCCACACAACACCAATCCTCTACATGACACAGTGCCACTCCACGCCACACAATGCCTCCACTTAAGGTAATGCTACTCCATCAATCATCACCTCACAATGCTACTGCTCTCCACTGCATGCCACACAATGCAACCCACTACACTATGTGCTACACAATTCCACACCAGTCCATGCCACAATGCACCACTTCACTCCATGCCACACAATTATTCTCAACTCGAATCCATCACAAACAAAGCTACTCCGCACCACACAATGCCAATCCAGAACACGCCTCTCTATGTCACAGAGAGCCACTCAACACCATTTCCCATAATGCCACTCCATGTCACACATTGCCACCCCACACAATGCCACTCCATTACATGCAACACAATGCCACTTCATTCCACTCCACACAATTCCACTCTTCTACACATGATAATTGCTCCACTCTACACCACTCCCAGCAAAGCGACTCCATTCCACACCACACAATGCCGCTGCACTTCATTCAACACAATGTCTCTCTACCTAATGCCACAGAATGCCACCCCCTCTACACCACACACTGCCACTCAACTCCACTCCAGACAATGCAAATCCATCCATGCCATGCAATGCCACTCCACTACATTCCATGCCACACAATGCCACTCCACGCCACACAATGCCACTCCATTCTACTCCACTTGACACAATTCCACTCCACTGAATGTCACACAATGCCTTTTCACGCCACTTCACTTGACACAATGCCACTCCACTCTACAAGATGCTACTTCACTCTATGCCACTCAACCCAATGCCACTCCACTCCACTCAATGCCACTTCACTCCACTCAGTGCTGCTCCATATCACTTCACACCACACAATGCCACCCCACATCACACACTTCACTCAGCTCCACTCAATAGTATTGTAGGTATATAGCATTTCCTACACTGTTGCGGTTTGAAGCATTTTGAGGAATGCAACCCTACTTCAAGCTACACAATGCCACTCCAATCCTTTCCACTCCAGTCCACTCCATTGCACTCCACTCCACTTCACTCCCCTCCATGCTACACAATGCCACTCCACTCCAAACAATGCCACTCCTGGCTCCTCCACTCCCTTCCCCTCTCTTTCAATTCACTATATTCCATTCAAAACAATGCACTCCACTCCAACCAACACATTGATACACCACTTCAAGCCATATAATGCCACTCGACTCCACAACACACAATGCAACTCCACACCACACAATGTCACTCCTCAACACACAATGTCACTCCACTCCATGCCACATGATGCCACTCCACATCACACTATGCCACTCTACTTCACACAATGACATTCCATTTCATGTCACACACTGCCACACTTCCCTCCACACCACTCCAACAAAGCTAAGAGAGCTCACATATGCAAGACCTTTTGGCTTGCCAGTGCTTGTTCCTAGTTGGCATGACTTGAAAAAACTCAACATCTAATGCAGATAAAACCAGGTTGTGGGTGATATCTTCACAATTGTTGAGGATGAGCGTGATGGGACAAAATGCAAAGAAACCAGAAATGCTGGTCTGAAATATTGCATCCAGCCTTCAAACAATAGGGGCCAGTTTGAATTTGCTCTTAAATGTTCCTACATTGCCTGAGCCCTGATGGGCCTCAGTATCCAGCATACTCAATCTGCTCATACTTACATACATACTTTCAGACATACTGAATGCGTGGTGGTCTAGAAGAAGATATGACAACTGTATGGCACATTTATTTTGAACCAAAGGCCTCTTGCTTGATAAGAGGGCAGAGTTAATGGGAGGCGGTGAGGGAGCTTGTGGGAAGGACAAATTAGATGGGATTTCAATGAGATATAAGTCATGGAGAAATTAGGAGAAGTTTAAATTTCAAGGTCTTGGGTCAGAGAAGAGCTGGCCTTATACAGAACTACAGGAGAATCACCAAATGTATGATGTGCTGCTGCCATAGCCCAAACAGTAGAATAAGGATACTTTCTAATCACCCCATTGTCTTTTCTTTCTCTGAAATTTTATTCAATTATAATAATGAAAGTGGAGGCTCTCTGGGAAGAAATTGTAAACGGGCAGTAGGGGGCCTCCTCTTGCAATAGGAAGGGTCTCTAGAATTTAAGATAAGTGTTGGGCTCACATAGAGAGGTGAGGACAGAGGGTTAACATCGCAGGTTGATTCGTTCTTGTATTGGGATTGGAGCAACCTACTAAGCATTTCATCTTTCATGCTCATGTGCATGGTGCGAACCTTGCTAAACCTTGAGACATTACTCAACACGGACTCACGTGACTCATGCTCATCCACCATTGAAAGCCTTTGGGAGAGCAATATGGGATAGGCACATGGTGAAGTACATCTGGAGTTGTTTTTGTTTCCAGTAAAGCCCTCATTCTGAGTGGATCGGAATTTCTGATTCCCAATTCTGTAAAGGCATGGACTAAAAAAGTCACTGTCCAAAAAATAAAGAGAAAGAGGAGATGCAATGTCATAGAAATGCCCAGTGATGAAAATGTATTCAAGCACATTAATACAATGGATTTTAACTTGTGGTCCTGGTCTTGGGGTCAGGGAAGATTTCTCTAGAGGTCCGTGACTGCTTAGAATATACATAATATTAACAGGTTAATAAAGTGTGAATAATGAAGCAAACTATAAAATGAAAAACTTTAAAACATTCTCTAAATGTTCAGGAATTTGAAATTGGAGATTCAAAATGAAGAGGCTTATTTATGAGAGGTTTGCGCCGCTGGATCACTTTTTTTACACTCCGGATTGCAAGCCTCTCAATCATATCTATGAGGTGATGCATAGCCACTCTGTGTGGCTTTTCATGTCCTCGCAGATATTGAGTAAGACAAAGCAATTCAATTCGGTGCCCCGCTTTTCTCTGCATCAAGGAGGCATTCCATTGGAGTTGTGGTGGGTTTTCCCATGCAACACCCATGTATATTGACACTGCCCCAGATTTACAATTTTATTTTTTCTTGTTTTGTTCCTCTTTCCATGTGTGCTGCATCCGGCACTAGTCCATAAAAGCACATACAAATTGTACATTGCATTAAAATCACATCAGACATGTAATTAAAAAAAAGAAAAAAATGGACTTGCACATGAGTTACATATATATTTTAAATCCATATTCCAGTTTCCTCCTGCTATAACTAGTTAAAAACATCTAAAAAACAGAAAAAAAGTACAACTGTGGTGTGGTCCAATTGTTGTAGAGGTTAAAAGAGAATTGGAGTATGGAGAAAATATTTCACATCAGGACGAAAAACCTTTATTGGAAAAGGGTAAACGACACACTCGTTTTTTTAGGATCCACTGGTCACAGGCACCTATGCCCACAGGCAAATATGACAGTGTGAAGCTCAGCAGTGTAATGCCTGGAGTTAACAATGGTCAGATTAAATCATGCATATTTTCAGTTAATTATGATATAAACATTGGCTTGCACACCCCCTGCTATGTTATTCGATGCTCTACACAGTTTTTCACTTGCCCTCCACACTCCAATCAGGTATTGAGTAAGTGGAAAGAGCATCACTTTGTTGTTATCATACCTCAGTATTCCAAGGGCCTCTTTTCATTCCCTGACCTCCCGAGACCGGCAGAGCAGGGCAATCTTCTATCTCCTACAATGTGAGCAGGCCGGGCAGAGAAACATAACATGTTCCAGTTTTGTTGCTATAACACATTAACAAGAAGGGACCAGGGGCAATAATGGTCAGGCACAAGAGCCCCATGATATGAACTATAAATCACAAGGTGTTCTGTTCCTAACAGAGGAAAGGGAGGAGGGTTTTTTGGGATAGGAGACCTAAGCCGGAAGGGTGATAGCTCTAGTATGGAGCAAGGGCCCTCACACACCCCAGGCAGTGTCATGCTTCATCAGATTTGCTCACTCGCTCCGTCCATCATCCCTTTGGTATCGCTAATGATTCATCATAGGTTAACTCCTCGTTGGGCCAGCGCTGCAATGCCCAATGGGCCCCGCAAGGGGGCTCTTTGACGGAGATCTTTACTCTGTGATCTTTGCCGTTAATGAAGTGGGTGTGTGTGGAATATGTGGTGTATATACAAAAGTGAGTAGAATGTGGGATGAATCAATTTAAAAATAACTATGCTAACCAGCTGCACTAACTTTAATTATCAGGTTCCATGTCATGATTAAAACCTGTAATACTTGCTCAAAGAGATTATAATAGTATTGTCAAGCATTTTGAGTTAGGATAATGGTCAACATGTTTCATGCCCTGTTATGTCATAAAAATTGTAGCATTTCTTCAGGACCAAGCTACCCTACTTACTAATCATAGAGGGGTGGTTCGTATATATGTGTAACAACGGAAAAATAACCATGCCCTACCCAAAATACACCAACTGCAACAAAGATTCCTCCTGAGTGGAGACCATGGCTGCTGCGGGGAAGGGGCTAGAAGCTCCGGATTCATGGGACTCTCACTGGCGTCACGACCAATTCAGCCGTCATGGTCACACTGGATGACTAACCTACCCTCCATGGATCTGGAGCAGACCTATTCCCATTCCTACTTAGGTCTCCTATCCCCCAAACTCCTCCCCCTTCCCTCTGTTAAGAACAGCACACCTCGTGATTTATACAAGTTTTGTTGCTATCATCACAAGCTGGGCATCGCTGATCAGTATCCCGCTGCCGTCATAGCAATGAAGGTTTGAAGTGGTACGGCCGCATAGTGAAATTGAAGGAATAAGCGCCTAGCTAAGGGTGTCATATCCAGAGAGTTCCCCTGATTGTAAATGACTTTTGCTAAAAGGAAATCATCAGTGAGGAAACCTTGGCTCGTCTGGGTATGTAGGTGTAAGTCTCTGAAATGCCAAAAGGCATCTTTAAGCTGATCTTTAGACAAGCCCCCAGCTTCGCTAGGGGCACCCCACAAGCTTGCAAGCCCTATCTCCAGTAGTTTGCATTTCAAATATTTTATGCATGTTATGGTGCCAGAATCAGCATCGCAAAATATTTCCTTGAGCCCCTGCCGGTAGCAGAGGAGATTTGGGGTAGCCCAGATTCTTCTCTAGTAAAGCAGGAGATGAATGCCTATTCTGTCCGAGGGTGGTCTCAACATAAAATTCATCCCGAGTGGTATCAGTGGAGTGTTAACTGGTACACCAACCAACTGGTGCATAAAGTGGTTTCCACTATAGACATGGAGGACTAATTCAGATGTCCCCACAGTTCAGCTCCATATGAGGCTATGCCTAAGGTCTTATAACTATAGATCTGGAGGGCTGGCAGTACGGGGCGAAACTGAGAGCCATGCAACATTTTAGTATTCCCACCCACCGCTTGCTCCATACTAACCCTGCATTGAGAGATGAGAGCCCACCACCCTATAAATTCTGTAAGTGTTAAAACCAGGTACGCAATTGTGTGCACCCTTTCAAGTAGTACTCCTGCTACTGTGGGGTTTGCCCTAGTTGTATACCCTGGGTTCATAACCATATATTTGGTTTTGCTCACATTGATCTCCAACCCCATAGACTTGCAAAAACTCTCAAAGCGATCCAGCAACCTTTGGAGACTCATTGGGGACTTGGAGAGGAGTTGGCACACATGAGGACCGGAGCCTACATGTTTGCCAGTTTCGGCGCATCATTATCACACTCATGAATACCCTACTAAGACATTGATGTAGATTGTGAAGAACGTAGGGGTAGATACGTACCCCTGCCTCACTCCTGTAGTCATGGTGAAGGGGTTGTTCATTTCTCCTGCATTACAACACATAACCTGGGCATAGCTTTTGGAGTGCAGCCTCACTATGACGTCTAGAAGGTAAGTAGGCATTCCCAACTCAGAGAGGACTCACCATACGGTTGTTCTGGGAACTAAATCAAAGGCGTACACAAGCCGACAAATTCAACATAGAGTCCGCCCCCACCCAGGGTAATAGTCTTCCAAAACAAAACCTGCAATACGAACACTTGGTCAGTGGTGTTAATGGACTCTCTAAAACCTGCCTGTAGGAGTGAAATAATGTCATTGGCTGACAGGCAGTCCCGTAGTTTACCTAGGATAACCTTGCTAAACAATTTTTGGGAACTGTTGATGAGACTATTTGGTCTATAGTTCGCGAGTTGGTCACGATTGCACCTTTTTGAAAATGGGGAGGATTTCAGCCCCAGCCCACATAGGTGGTAAGGATGCACTTTTCATAACTGCAATGAAAATCACTGAAAAATATGTGTTTCAAATGCCCAAAGCGCTCAAGAACAGATCCCTAGAGATTTTTGTCTGGCCATGGAACCTTGTTAAAAGTAATGCTCCCTATGGCCACATTGATTTCCTCTGTGGATGCTTTCCAACCCTTGAGATCAGGGGGTCGAGCATCAGAACCTTCAGAGACTTCCCGTTTGGATGCACCCTTCCCTTATCCCTCTCCAAGAGACTGGCTGATAAATCAGGTGCCCGTTGGTTTACATGTGTGTCACAGCAATTCCCCTTGCTATGTATAAAGACAGGGAAAATGTGTTACTGATTCAGACGCTGCTATGTTGTTTTCTATAAAGCAGAACCCATCCTTACTGACTGAGATCATCGGATTCCAGAATGAGCGCTGATCATTTGTTCTGGTGGCCTATAAGATGTCATCCCAGGTCCCCCTCTCCCAGTCTGTTATAGTGGTCGATATTGCTTTTTTTATAGGACTTTCTAGTGGACTGGATTAAAGATTTGTCTTGCTTTTTAATTGCAAGAACAAAATTGGTCTCTACATGATTTATTGTACTAGGACGATGGACACTTCCTTGCCACTGTTCTACCAGCTTCAATATAAAAATGGTTCCTCAATTCTAAGAACAACTGATTGTGCACCTAAGTTTTTGCCCCCTATGGAATTGCAGATATCCCCTGTCTGATCGATCAAAAGCAAGCCTCCATGCCTTCTGCAACCAGTCTGTAAATTTTACTAATGGCCTATTCTATTGGTATGGGAAAGTATGGAATGCTCCTGTAGTTCATGGGTGCCATGGTAATGGTGGCATCTGAAAAGGAGAGACAGTTGGCAAGCTGATTGGTCACTTCCTCATCGTTCTGCACTGAACTAAATAAATATTTCTCTCCACAGCCTACCCGTACAGCCTACCCATCTGGCACTTTGCTTCATGGACTCATGGCTTCATGCTCAGACTGCTCTATTGTACCTTGCGTCTGTTAGTAGAAATACTCAGTCCACATCTGAAGGCTCTCTTTGATGGTTAGGTTGTGATGTAGTAGACATTCTTTACTTAAGTGTCAGAGCACTGTGTTCGCTATCACAGTGAAGAAGTACTATCATATCAATCATGGATGGCCAGAGTCTAACATTCAACATTATATAATCAGTTATACTTGAATGGTTAATCCTATTAAATGTATGGGTGCCTAGCTTGTCAGAATTTGATCTTAAATTGCAGGCACGTAATCCCTGATTTAACGTAAGGGCATTGATTTGTACTGCTGTAGATGACCATTTCTTGATTGGAGGGATTTCTAATACAGGGACGAACCAAACAGTGGCATCATCGGCCATAATTACCAGGCTGTCAAAGTTTAGGGGTTCTATTTGACAATTAAAATCACCCCCACTATTTTCCTTACACTGCTTGGGAGTGAGGCTAAATGCACATTGAGTTAGTCCAAAACCATAGATTCCCTCTAGGTCTGTAATATACATTATATATATATATCTAATATGTTACATCAGAAGAAATAGTCAAACTGAGTCACTGAATGTCATGGGAATCTACCTGAACCTCTCTGATTGAACCAATAAGTGATGTTCTTGCCCAAGTTGTCAATACCCCTGAGAACCTATGCATATGTGACCTCAAAGATTATTGGCGAGAGGAAAGATACTTTCGATTACCCAGCCTATAAAAGTAACCCAAAGCTAGAGGCTAAATTTGGCTTTTTTCTGGAGGAAGGGTATCTATGCAACCAAAAAGCACCCTTTGGGCCAGAATAGGGAATCTAAAGTTGATGATAACACAGCCATCCTTCTCCGCCCGATCCAGGCAACTCTTCTAGTGAACAGAATCTTATTGGAATACGTGAGAGGAAATTCTCCATGTTGTACTAACCATCCTAAGGTTTTGTTAAAAAGTTCTATAGAACTCTTTGTTTGCCCTGCACGCAAATTATGTAACTCTAGTTAGGATCATTACATAAGGGTATGATGCCAGAGGCACATTCAGTATTGGGTGAACCTGAATCCTCTTGGAGTCACTGGATCCAGGGATATCCCTTGTGATCCCTCTTCTAGAGCTATTCTCTTCCTGAATGCATGTGGTTTGGGCCAGAGATTGATCAGTCCCTCGCTGTCCTTGCTGGATGGAAGGGTGAGGGGAAACACTTGACGGTCTGGACACTACATTAGATAGATGGCTCTTGTCTGAAAGAAGAAGGGCAACCGTGGGCAGCTCTGGGGTGGCTGGACTCAAAAGGATAAACAGGTTTATCTTTGGCATGCCTTAATAGTTCAACTCCTTCTCGATGAATTCCATCCAGGCACATAAATGAAATAGTTCACCCTGGATTAGCTCTCTAACTTTAGACATACATTCTACAAAGAATTGATCTAACCATTCAGGTTTCGTGGACGAGCCCCCCCTCCCCCTATAGATACCTTGTGGGAAATACTCGGCAATGCCTGGTTGGAATTCAAAGTGTCAGGAGGAGGTTGTCTATCTGCTTGACCTAGAAGATCCACTGGCTGCTTGACTTTCTTGGATCTCGCACTCTTTTTGGCTACTCTGTTGATATGTGTCTCTAAAGCAGAAGTTGTGTTAGTGACGATATTGTTGGAGTTGGGGGTAGATAGGATAACATAAACATAACATAACATAAGCATTTGTAAAGCGCTCGTTCATCCCAATGGGGTATATTGGCCTGAATAACATATGTTTATTTATACCCAACTCATAGGTACTAATTTTATCGACCTCAGATAGATGAAAGGCTGAGTGGACCCCCCAGGATTTGAACCTGTGAGCTTGGTGTTGAACACAAGCCACTGCAGTGGATGCATTATTCCACTGAGCCACCAGACCCCTAACTGTAGGCAGGGTATCTTTAATAGATTCAGATAACAACGAGGTGGTAGAAGATCCCTGTGCAGGAGGGACCCCATGATGGAGTGACCTGCGGCATTCAGCAAGCTCGATCTCTGTGCTGACAACCCCCATAGCCTGCTGGAGCATCCTGTCTATAGAGGTGCTCTTGGCGGGCGGCATAGCAACAGGGAGACACTCTGTGGCTTTCCTCTTGCCCAGTTCTATTTTGCTTGATTGACTGGATCCACAGTTTGACTCCAAAGATGCAAAAAGAAATCCTCCTGATGCAATTCACTGATTACAATAAATCCAATGGCATCCCACACCCTCTCTGTATCACTACTAAGCTTGGTAGAACTCCCTCCAGGTTGGAAAACCAGTATAAAAACAGTAGAGCATGCACAAGGGGCCTCCCTCTGCATGGGCAACCCATAAAACCAAATGAGAAAGACAAGTCCTTCCTAATCTCAAACAGATGCCCTTGTTGGGTATACAGCTGTAAATAGCCAGTAAAAAACCTTTCAGAATTTGTGAAGGAACACTGATCAGGTGTCAAACCAATGGGCCTGGCAATATACCATTACAGTTACACAAACCATCACACAAAACAAATAGGGCCCCTAGCAAGCTGCTCAACAAACAAGGTGTACTGGTGCTTGTAATCTATTACAATAACAGGGGTTTAAAGTTCACCATAAGTCCTAGGCCATTGAGAGGGGCTAGAGAGGAGAAGGAGAAATGTTCCTTTACACAGGAGGTGCCAGAGCATGTAAGAGCATTGAGACAGGGTGGGGAGGGAGTCAACAGACAACAACAACAATTTAAACCACTTACCTTGCGCTCGCCACATCGCCAACTCCGTAGTTTTCACTTTTTATTTTAAGTTACACTTGTCTTCTGTTGACTCCGTCCCCACCCCGCTGCACCGCTCTTACCTGCACGGGCCGCTCCTACCCTTGCTCAAAGTTCCTGGCAATGTCCCTGCATAGCCCGAACACAAAGCCAAGGGGGGGGTAGGCCCTGCCTTGTTTCCTCCTGACGCTGACGGGTGAAGTACAGGCCTGCCCTGCGCATCCCATGCCGCGGGACTCCAAGTGCACTTAAAAGCATTGGGCACAGATGAGAATGATGTTACAGGGCTCCTCCTAGCCCTGTGGGAGCTTGGTACAAGTAGGCCCTCTGGAAATGCAAGATTTGCAGCCCCCACACTGCAGGACTCCAACGGTGCTTAAAGGCACTGTCCTCAGGTGAGGAAGACATTGCAGGCCTCCTCCTCCTAGCCCTGTGGGATCTTGGGACAGATAATCCCTCTGGAAAAGCAAGATTTGCAGCCCTCGTGCTGCAGGACTCCAAGTGCACCTAAAAGCGCTTTCCACAGGTGAGAACGGCGTTGCAAAACTCCTCCTAGCCCTGTGGGATCTTGGGACAGATAATCCCTCTGGAAAAGCAAGATTTGCTTATTTGTTTGATGAATGCTTGTTTCTTAAATTTATTGTGTATTTTTTGTGTGGTTTAAAACATTGAAAATGCTTAGCAGGCCTCCCCTCCCTTCTATAATGACTTAATAAGGGGTCCTCAGATTCCAGTAATGGTTCAGTTGGGGGTCAGGTCTCCGGGTTCCAGTAATGATTAAGTAGGGGTCCACAGAGGTCAAAAGGTGAAGAAACGCTGCCTTAGTCTGTCCTCTGTTTTACTAAGGTATGAAACAGGCCAAGAGAGGAAGTTGCCATTTGAAAGGGCTAGTTAGATATTTTACTAGCTGAGTGGCCTAAGACATTTAGGTTTGAGCAGCTAGAAGTAGTTTAATATGAGAATATGCTGACGGACTATCCACACAAATATGATCGCTTGGCCCAATAAACATTCGAAATGGCACTCAATTCAGCTCAAGTTTGCATTTACACACCTTTATGTGGAACCCTGTCAGAAACATTACTGCAGTGCTTACAAGCCATCTTAAGTGTACAGAATTAAAAACAGAATTAGACTTTCATGTAGTGAGGGAATGATCAACACCGTATGTTCTGCAACAACACCTCGGTTTCACTCGCGTTCACAGCCTCCCCCCTACTCTGGTCTTGCACCACTGGAGGGCGCCGAGACTGTCAGTGACTCTGAAGAATTGTGTGCGTTGGTTTCATTTGGGAATTTATGTGACTTTCGACTTGCTGTCGGAGTCGGAATGCCTTTTTTAGCTCACGGGGTGCATGAAGGGCACATAAAGGTTTATTGAGTCGAGCCCTGAACGCTGGCAAACTTTAACTGTTCTTGTAGGGCCTATAAATATTTTTTCAATTCCTCTCTTTGAGGTAATAAAAGATGAGTTTGGAGGTTAGCTGTGGGGCACTTGAAGTCAGCTTGCTTCAAAACTCCGCCTGAACTTTTACATGTGGATTTTAGCCACCACAATCTCCAGCTTCAGGATCGGGAAGCCTGAAAATAAAATGCTGGTTACATGTCCAGTAAGAAAGGCCGAGGGCTGAAGCACTCTTACACAGAGATCCGGTAATAATAGGTCGGATAGACTCAGCCTTTCATCCTTCTGAATTAAAACAACGAATTTGGTTAATTGTAGTGTTATTATGGGCACTGTGGAGTGCCGGACTACTCTAAAGGGTTGGGTCTTTTCCCTGCTTGATCAATATTCATTGCAATCATTCCTACTGATGATTCTGACCCACGAGAAAAGAAAACATTTACATATGTGGGAAATATATGCTGTGCATCTTTATTATTTGTTTTGCTTAATTTGATTTCCCAATAGCCTTAGTCCCAGCTTCCTTTCGTTTACATATTTCGCAGCATGGGTAGTGGAAGGTCTTGATTGGTCTGCTTCACTGTAATCTCAGTGCCGTTCTGGAGACAGATAAATGATGCATGTAGACGGAGTAGGGAGGAATTTAAGTTTCTTTTTGTTTTATATAGCGCAAACCCTGAGGTATCAGACCGCTTTACCACCAGTTACGTTACAGAGGGGCACATTCATTTTGCTAGGCACGGGGAGATTTAAGGGATTTGCCCCAGAATCACATGGCATTGAGCGTCCCTGCCAAGACTCCAACCGGGTTCCCCAGCTACAAGGTCGACCGCTCTAGCAATTAGGCCACATCCTCTCCCCTAGGAGTTGTGGGATATCTTCTAAAATGTTAAACACCTGACTGCACTTAGCCAACTACTATTAGAAGGAAAAGGCAATTTTCAATGTTTTCATTTGTGTGAACCTGGCCTTGGCTGAAAGGAGGGGAACACCGTGGGTGATATGTTGAATTGATAATCTAGCGGAGAGAAGATCAGATGTTTTCCCTCTACTGTGCTTCATTGTAGATTGAAGTCATTGGCTAGCTGAGAGAAAGTGGCATGAACCATCTAGTAACCACACAAATGGCAGTTATGCAGTGCCAACAACTTCCCGATGCTACCATGTTACATTTATAATGCTCCTTCAAGTGACCCTAGGCGTAAACCATTGGATCAAGGATAACGGTAAACGTACAAATCAAACAAAAGATCATTAATATCTGATTTGCCAGATTTGTCACACTTAAGATTCATGATTTTGACTGAAAAAACATAGGGGCCCATTAGGATCTCGGGCGGATCGCCACCTCCTGCATGGCAGTGGCGATCCGCCCAAGATCCGTCCCCACCCGCCTCCCATTTCCCCCCGCCATATTACTATGGCGGGAGGACCGCGGTGGACGGAAAGACCGTATGCCGCTTTTCCACCCGGTCAACAAGTCGACCGGGCGGAAAAGAGTTTAATATGGTGGCGGTGTCTGTTAGACACCACCAGCCATATTATCATGGGGGCGGAAACATGCCTTTCCTTGGCGGCATTGCCGCCACGGAAAGGCATGCGGTAATTGCTTGCGGGGGCCCGTTGCGAGCCCCCAGGGACTCTGGAGGGTGGGGGGTGCACATGTGGGTACCTATGGTACCCCCCTGCAGTTTTTTATTTATTTGTTTATAAAGTTTTATATAGCGCGAACTTGATCCACGCTTTACAATTTGAGGCAAAGGTAACAAATCAGAACATTAGTCTAACATGGGGAATCTAATGGGCATTGTTTGGCTTTTATGGTGCTCCTGACTCAAATGCAACATGAAGTTGTATGCCTGATGAAGCAGCAATTGTTTCTCTACATTGTGCCCCTCCCACTGCCCCGCTCTCCTCTCCCTCCCACATTTGTTTGTGTGCATGCCATTCTAGTCTCCCATTTGCTCTTCATGGTGTGTTGTCCTTCCATTGCCCTTCCAGACTACCTGGCATAGTCAGCTTGCTACCCCTGACCCGCTCACCTTCCCTCCATTGTTAGTTGGTATGCCATTATAGTCTCCCCATTGTGCTCCATGGTGTGTTGTCCTTCCAGTGCCCATCCCGCCTGCTCTGCATAGTCATCTTGATTTAATAAAAACTCTAATTCCTAATGCAGGGGGCCTTTTCCCATAGTAAGCATGATTAGTGCTCTCAAAAACTAAAATGAGGACACATTTTCTTTGATCTCAAATAGCAACTGTTCTATAAGACAGCTTTAGGGTGGTGTTCCCCAAAAGTTTTTGCCTGCTTGCCTCATATTTTTGCTTTTTTGCTTTTGTTGCTAAAGTGAATGTGCTCTCACCCCTAAACATGGTTCAGCTGATTCATCCACAATTAGAACATTTAATGTACTTATAAGTCCCTAGTACAGTGCACTATATCTGCCTGGGCCTGTAAATTAAATGCTACTAGTTTTCTCGTCAGTTGTACCACCAAGTTTTTGGAGTTGGTATACAGTAGCTGTCTCCTTTGATTGGACTGGACATTGTAGTCGGCCAATGTTGTACGGTATATGAATACGTATACCTAATAATTTACATTTTTTATTTTCTGTTGTGCTTTGTTCCGGTCGTGATTATAACGCAATAAAGATTAATGCCTTTTCAGTGACATTTTCTATTTGTAGAGATGATGATTCAGGTTTTGTGGCTATCTGGTAAGATGATGTACCCTTATGTATGCGGTTTTTACTGTTTTTAACCCATTATTAAATCAGGAGTAAGAAGCTTATATGGAGATTTTCTTTTCACAGTAATATTCAGACTGTAGTTGTCGTTTTGGATTTTTGCAAAAGGAAGCAAGGTATGCTTAATAATTGACAGTGATTGGTTATAAGGTTATGTTCACTCGATCTGTTTACACTTGAGGTGTTATCGCTTGACATTATGTGATATGTTTCTTAGGAGTGCTTTGGTGACATGTTTTAATTTTGGAGTATTGCAATTTGGCACTGGACTTGACACCGGTGGTTGCCTTATTGTAAGCAGGCGATATGTAGTGTCATGGATTGTATTGATTAGTTTGTTTTTGTAAGTATTCCCAGGAGTGATCGATTCAACAACGTGGAGTCCTGAAAATGGTCTCACGGACCTAACTGGCCACTGAAGACCGAAACGTTGACACCACACCCTTTATAACCTAAAATATTACAAATTCTGTTTTCATGTGTTATATCCCAGGAATGTTAAGGCTTGTATAGTTGGGATTCCATATGATGTTAATGCTTTTTGAGTTAAAAGGAATGACTGCACTTTCACTTATCTCGTGAAAAGAGAAACTTAAGTAGATAATGGCATTATCTGTAGATGCCAGTGTTATGATTGAAATGTAAATACTGCTAGTGTATATTGTTGGTAATAACATGTATAATTTAATGTATACTGAAATGAAGTAAAAGTATAACTTTATTCTCTATACACTGGTGATTGGTGTTTCTATTTCTTATGATTAATCTTCCGGATTCACAATGTGGACCGATACTGAATATTGAAATAATTTGGATGAAAATAGTTCCTCAAGGAATGCTCTATGTATAATTAATATTCCACCCAATTTCCTGGGAAAAATTGGGTTGCCCTATTGTGCTTTAGACTAGTGGGACTACAGCACTGCTTGTGCCATCCACTCAAGTAGCCCTTAAACACGTCTCAGGCCTGCCATTGCACAGCCTGTTTGTGAAGTTTACACTGCCATGTCGATGGTATTTTAAACCCCTTGCCGAGCCCTAACCTTTTATTACACATGAGTCACCCCTAAGGTAGGCCCCAAGTAGACCATAGGGCAGGGTGCTATGTAGCTAAAAGGTAGGACATGTGCTTTTAGTTCCATGCACAACATGACAGGCACCACGCGGTGCCTGCCATGTTGTGCATGGAAGTGCACAACATGCCTTCCTGGCATTGTGGCGGGCGGTGCTAAGTGCACCACCCACCACAATGTCAGGAATGCAGGATGCGCCTGCCACTGTGGCGGGCGCATCCTAATGGCCCCCTCGGGTCCCCCGCCCTTATGGCGGGTGGTCCCATTTCATGATAGGATGACAGGCGGACAAAGTCTGCCCTCCATCCTAATGACCAACATAGTGTTTAACCACAGAGATTACAATGAATGAGCATTGGCAAAAACCAATACGTCTGGCTTGTATTTTGAGTCCAAAGGATTTAAAAAGCCTGTAGCATTGAAAAAACCTAAATAAAAAGATGATTGATTTCAATATAGCTATAGAATCTGCCGAAGCAGGCTCTTCCGGCCACTTAAGGCCTGCTCCAGCGTTAAAGGCCCGAGCCGAAGTCGAGGGCCTTTAACAAGGGAGCGGGCCTTTAATGACCGGTGGAGCTCATTACGGAGGACTCTAAGGCTATTAGAACATTCCATCCCTGGAAGGTGAAAATTAAAGAACTGTGTTAACAAATATACAAGCTTACACAATAATTTTAATTGGTGCATGATTATATAATCCCATAAGAGAGCATTCTATCAAAGACAGAATAAGTACATTTTAGAGAAGTCAGAATCTGCCCCACAGGAATATTTCGACCTGTATGTTCTAGGTCTGCAAAATAATAAAATTTCCTGAACAAAAGTTACAATTCTATTAAGGAAATGGGGGCAGAATCAAGCTCTGAGTTTCTTTACTACTGGATAGCTGTGCAAATTGGGTCTAGAGCAAGGCGGAAAGTGGGACCCCCACACCCAAGCCCGCTGCTATCCAATAGTTCTAAAGAAGATGCTCATCCTTTTCTTCAGTACTGACATTGAAATGAGGCTTTCCTTTGAATGTCTCAAACAAAGAAATATAAAATGGTGCATATTTAAAACAACTGAAGTTTAAAAACTCTTTAGATATAATTACAAACTAAGGAGAGCACAAGGTTCTCCAGTGTAACAAAAAAGACAGTACTGCTCATAAAAGACCTCTGATATTTATACATATTTGTTGCCCAACATTGTTGCTGATAGTGTAAAACATGCCATTAACTCCGCTACATAAAAATGTGTAACCACACATGACAGTTGTAAAACTGTCTCTTTTTGCATGAGAATATAACTAAATGCATGGCAATTCAATGAAAACAGCATTATTGAGTGTAACCTCTAACTTTATGCTGGACTAGACCACTAACAATGGTTAGTCCCTGAGAAGCATGCTACGCAGCCACACAGTGCTTCTAGAGCCATTTAAATAATAGTGCCAAATGATAGCTTCTTACTTTCACTATTAGGAGGCGCTTTGAGGGTATTAGTTAAAATTACCATTTCACACGTCACTACGGCCATTGTAGCCAGAATATTTTACCCCCAAATCATTATTTTCAGGTGTATTATTCTAATTAGTTCAAAAGAAAATAGGCACAGCCACAAGACTCAAGGTAGACTACACGACTAAGAATGCCTTAAGTGATCACACAAAGGTTCAAGATGGGAGATAGTGTGCGTAATGACCTGGAAGGTGGTGGTCACCCTAGTGGCAGTAGACATTAACTGTGTAGAAACGCATACTTAGGTCCTACCTAACAGCCTATACAAAACCTCAAAATTCACCAGCTATTATGAAATTGCTTCTGCGCTACAGAATAATGGCACTTTTCAAAGCCAAAATGTTCATTTTGAAAATCCAACACTTTTATTGGAGCAATAGGCTATAACAATAGTGTAGCTGAAAATGTCATTGACACATATTTGCTATATTTATATTTTAGTCTAATTTTCAGAGTTGTAGTCTAAAGTCTGACCTTCCCATTAAAAAGGATTTTAAGTTATAATTAATTGTAGTGTAAACAGAATATATCTGTCTGCTCCAAATCTAAAGTTAGCACTTGTTACATATAATAGGGTAACCCAGTGTTAGTTAATGGGAAAGGTAGGCCTTACAACATTAAACAACTACTTTAGTTTTTCACTGCCAGAACAAGTAAATCTTAAGTACATATGTCCTACATTTCAAATACAATGCACCCTGCCCCATGAGCCTTTAGGACCTACCTTAGGGGTGACTTATAAGTATTGAAAATGAAGGTTAATGCCTTGCAAAGGATTATTTTGCCAAGTCGAAATGGCTGTTTGAAAGTGCATGTACAGGCTGCTTTGGCACCCTGAGACATGCTTCAAATAGCTACTTTAGTTGTATAATGTGCACTACTGCCCACTTGTAACATTTAATTACCAATACCTATGCACAATACTTTAGTTCACAATCGAAAATTGATCATGTGGAATTCACCTGATGCTACAAGTGCAAGTTCATGGTGCCAATGCTCTTGAGCATATCTTGTAAGACTTTTGTACTCAACGCATACCACAGAATACAACCATTTTCACACAGATAACTGCAAAAAAGTAAACTGCATAATAGGTGTACTTTTTGCTGCTGTTACCCATTTAATACATTGAAAATCATGCATTGTTGCACACTGCAAGCATTGCTCATTGTTTGCTTCTGTTTACATTTTGGTTTATCATTCCATTCATGCTTTGTCGCATGACATCAGTTGATATGGGTTTATGTTGACTTCAATTTTTGTTTGCACAGTTTCCGCCTCCCGTAATGCCTATGTTGCATACAAAATAAGAGGTCGCACACTATGCAATGCCAGTTAATACTACACTAGTAAAGTCTTTTGGTGCAAAAAAAGGGTTTGTGCAGAGGCTGGTCATAACTATTGTTTGCATAAGCTTAGGTAACAAAGACATTATGTAATTTGGTTACTTTACACTGCTGATGTGCAAACTTTGGTAAATCTGGACCTCCGTCTGAGCCTCAGACATGCAACTGTACTGATTGGCTGAAGGTGCAGCCCTCACATTTACTGGCTTTTGAAGAAACTAGAGCGCTGCATGCTTACCTGAGGTGCTACTGCATTTTAAAGGACAGGCCTTATCAGCCAACTACAAAGCATCATGATACGGCTGCTGGGGTCACACCATGACAATGTCACCTTCAGAGGGGCACGGCTTTGGGGCACTCCAAAGTTTTATTGCATTGTAAACTAGGAAACAGCCGTAAAGAAGCAACTAGTGAAGTGGGCCGCTTTCCCATCTGAGTCCTGGTGCCACAGAACCTACTGCACACTCACATCCACGCTATGTGGCTGATTTATGCTGAAATAGTCACTAATAATTGTTTGTGTTCGGACTTTATTATTTACGAATGCAGTCTGAATTGACCCTAAGGTTCCGCGAGAGGTAATAAAAAGCACTAAACTAACATTAATAAAAAATAACTTAAACATACAACTAACCAAATAAATAAATAAATAAAACTATGATGCAATCGTTGTGTAAGAACAAAGGTGGCAGCTTGAGGATATTATTTAGCAGATGAAAGTATTACGTTAAGAACTTGGGGCCATATGTAGGAAGCCTAATTGCGCTCGCTAATGCTGAAATACACAGAATTTCAGCATTTGCAATCGCAATTAGGGCAGTGTGCTATGTAGCACACAAAAACCCACATGAAAAATAAGGAATCGCAAAATTTGCGATTCCTTATTTTGCAATTGCATTTAAGGAATCGCAAATTGCGATTCCTTAAATGCAATGTAGGAAACACCCAAGTTGTGCAAATTTTGGCTTAAGGAATCGCAAAATATCACCAACTTCAGGTAGGTGGTAATTTGCGATTTCTTTGAAAAATTCACTTTTTGGCATTTTTCAAAGTGCCATGTGGGTTACATACATGCCCTTAGGGCATGTATGTTGGCCACATGTGCACACATATTAATTTCAGGGTTGCATAAGGGTGTCTTATTGACACTCTTGCAACCCTGAAATTGCATTCTCAATTTACGATTCTCTAATTGAGAATCACAAATTGAGAATGTCCTCCTATTCATTCCTATGGGCCTTCTAGCCCATAGGAATGAATGAGAAGGTATTCCTTATTTGCGAATCTCAATTTGCGATTCGCAAATAAGGAATAAGTGGGATTCGCAAAAAAAGTTGCTAATCCTACCTACATTGCGTTTTACGATTCTCTAATTGCGATTCCCTAAAAATCGCAATTTGAGAATCTCAAAACACAAATTACCTACATATGGCCTATAGACTTTATCAGCAATGGGCTATCAACCATATCCTTCCCTATGAAACATTCAACTTGGACTGAGCCAACATCACACACCCTGAAGGGCACATGAGAGTCATTATTTTATGTCGATCACGATAAAGGCCCGTTTGTCTGAAGACCCATCTCAATTCTGCATTGTTTTGGCTGAACCACTTCCTTCATTTAATGGGGGAGCTGAAAGAAAGTAGGTTACTTTCCCAAGAGTTCACAGACGCCGCCCTCTTGGAAGAAACTCCCTGACGGTGAAAGTCTCTTTACCGTTATCTGCTCCTGCCAGGAGATGGTGCAGGAAAGCGAAAGAAAAACGCTCGGCTCTGAGAGGGCTAATAGATTCCAACCCGCGAGCTCTCCAAAGCCAAGAGACGAAAAAATACAGCAGGCTGCGTAATCGGCACCTCACCATCGCCGGAAGTCGGGGACCTTTTCCTCTCTCACAAAGCCCAGCCCGGGGTTAGTTTTGTACAAACACGACCGTCCCTTCCACTGAGCTGCTAATTTATCAGCATTCCCCACCCCCTCCTCCGCCAAATCCTGTGAACTCGAGATATGAAAACAATAGTCTTATGAACACAGCTCAGAGTTGACGTTCCCCCTAGCAGGCTGTTGATGGAAGGTTTGTTAGAAAGAGGAGGGGTGTTTTGTCCATCCAGGAGGGAGTGGGGAGGACTGCTGAAGCTTGAAGGAAATCTTGCAATAAATACTTATCTGGATAACAAACAGTGAAAGGCGAGGGTCAGGGTGCCAGAGGCCTCTGATTTCACTTCTCTCGCAAACAAAATACAAAATGGTGAAACTTCATAAAATGCACTGTGGTGTTATGTAGCGCTATGGTGCTATTTAAAAGCCACCATAATACAACTTGCCCTATTTTTCAGCAGCTAGTGCTGTTTTGTGCTGTAAAGAACTGTGGGGCATATTATCAAGGGGGTTTATCTCCGCTTTTTTGGCTTTAAAAGCCAAGAAAGCGGAGATAAAATTATCTCCCTATTACCTAGCTGTCGCTAACACCAGTTAGCGACAGCTAGTAGGAGATAGCGACCAATCTGGGCCCCACTTTGCATGTCAGTGATATTTATCACTAATGACATGCAAAGTGGGCGTGCCAAGATGTTAGCGACTGAAAACAGTCGCTAACATCGCTATCTCCTATTACCAACTTTTGGAGATATTCGCGCTAAGCGCGAATATCTCCAAAAGCTAACACCTGCCCTGAGCAGTTCTTAGCCATGTTATCCAATGGGAGGTGGATAACATGGCTAAGAGCATTAGCTCGGTAATGCATGAATATCGCTGACTTTTCAGCGATATTCATGCATTGCGGTGATTTTTATCGCATTTGCGATAAACCTTGGTAATACCAAGGTTTATTTGCGGTAAAAATCGCTGCAGCTCAGCAGCAAATTTTTGTCTCTAACCAAGCAATAACGATAATTATCGATATTGCTTGGTAATATGCCCCAACATTCTTTTTTGTCTACAGCGAGCATTCAGAGCAAAACAACACTGACACTGCAAAAAGAAATAGTGCAGAATATTAGACCCAGCTAACATGCACAATGAATGGTGCTATACTGTATTGCATTGCTGCATTCATATAGCGCTTGCAACACCTATCTGGGGCACTGCAGCACTTGACTACATTAGAAGCAACCAATGCCATGTAGGGTATGTTTTGGAAGATTGTTGTCTTGGTTTTGTGATCTTATGTGGGAAGTGTATACATGTAGAGCGTAATGACCGCGGACCTGCACTTATTGTCTTCTGGGATGCAGCGCTTAGGAGGAGCAGCTCCTCCACTAAGGCGGAGGAGGAGCGTCACCCCACTACTCTCAGAGCAGGAAAAGGAAAAATAAAATGATAATAATGTTGTCATTAACTTTTAATTTTTCGAAGCTGCAGGACTGGGTTAGGGTGGGATGGGCTGGTGTCAGAGCCTGGGAGGAGTGGTTTGTGCACAATGAGAGCATGACGGTTTGGCCGGCCGTCTTGGGCCAGCCAACCAGTCATGCACACTTAGCATGTTCTCCAACGGGCTGTAATGCACAACCTGGGTGAAGAACATGCCCAAGCTACAGGTCCCTGTCTGAGTGCTGAACCACAGTGCTCAGACCAATCACAACGCTGCAGTGCAGCGTTCTGATTGATTTAGGGGAGCCTGTGCGCTCCCTGCTTCCAAAACTCACCAGGAAGAGATGCAACAACAGAGGAGAGACAGCGGCCTTGAGCAGGTAATTGTTTTTTATTTTTTATTTTGTGCCCCCCGCCAACTCCCGCACGCCAACCCTGTTCCCTGCCAGCCGCCTCTGGCGCTTAGCAGTGTATTGGATGAGGAGGTGTGAGGGACCATTGCGTAGTTTGTGTGTCAGAGTAAACTGACAGCTTTGAGCACCTCTGCAGGTCCCTATATGATTTTTGTTATGATTATGGTCTACTTAGCTGTTTATTGCACTGGTTATTCAATATGAAATGCGGTTTATAGTTGTGGCCCTGAGATGGCATGTTTGGGGAGAGACAAAAAGTGGAGAGATCTGTTGGGCTTTATTACACCCAATCCCATATCTGAGTGTCATCGAGAGATGTAAATAACTGGTCATGGTACATAGTTTTTTTAGGACTTTAAGTGGTAGACTAGATTAAAGCTCTCTGATGGACCAGAAGTCTCTTAAAGCGCCTCAAGTTATTTATCCCGTGCCTGTTTGTTTGGTGATGGTTGGTTTATTGGCTGGTACAGTACTGGGGACGGACATGCTCTATATGTTTTATGTGGGTGTAAGAAGGGTTAAATGACAGTTTTCTGCTCCCATAACCATAAAGTGCTTACTTTTTAAACAAAAAAAGAAGTGCCATGGCTCTTGTCAGGAGGCCACTGCAGCATGCACTACCCATTACTCCCTCTAGCACTGGCAATGACAGTACTATCACTCCTAGCCATCACACTCATACAAGTGTGACAATTCAAACTTTAAATAGACATTAAAATGACTAATACATGCCTCCCAAGCTACTTTTATAGCTTTGAGTGGCAGGTTACTAGTGATTTTAATGTGTATTTAATTATTAAACAACAGCTGTTGTGCTCCTCAAAAATAGGAAAAAAGTGCCACCATGTCACAGGCTGTCATAAGAGCTGGTGTTTACAATAAAGTGCTGATGCCGAGCACCAGAAACTACTGGCTCAAATTGAGCACTGTAACTGTATAATATTCACATGAGCGATTGATCAGCCTTTCTTAGCTTACCTGCAGACAGAAAGTGATTTGCTGATTGGGTTGTTCTGTGTCTATGGGTTGTAAACTGAAGATTAACTTGAATGATCAATTGTTTTTCCTGGTTCAATCCCAGGGATGTGGAATAATGTAGTTATCTTGAAAATGGCCATATTTTCAATTGTCTTCTGAAGTCATCTTCTGGATGCGTTGTATGTTGGCTGGAAGCAAGTTCCAGAGCTTAGCAGCTTGTACTGAGAAAGCAGTGTATCCTATTGATTTCATAAGCTAAAGTGTTATGATGATACGTGGGGCAAGCCTGCAGTGCAGTATCCTGTTTAGTTGTATTGCTTGAATTTAACTTACACATATAATGGTTATTTTACTTGGGAAGCTCTGTGGACAATACAAAGTGTCTTAGATAGTGTCCTTCTATCTATATATAGTCAATGGAATGATTGCAAAACTAAAGTCATGCGTTATCTTAAGTGGAGGTAGAGAAGATGTCTTGCAGCAGCATTTTGTGTATGATGAATCTGGGTGTACCAAGGTATAATCTGTTATTATAACATTGGAATGTTAGGAGCTCCATTGTAGACAATGGAGTGCTCAATGCTTCTACGGGCCGGTAAAGGCCCGCAGAGCAGCGTTCCAATGTTTTACGAAGGCCTCTCAGAGCTCGGGGAGATTTAAATCCCCTCGAGCTCCGAGAGGCCTTTGTTTTATTTGTTAGAACATTCTGCCCTCTAGTGGCAGAATGTTCTAATAGCCTTATAGCCCTTCGTAGCAGGGCTATACCGGCTATTAAAGTCCCGGTCCCTTGTTAAAGTCCCTGTAGAGGGCATACCGTTTTGGAATGATTTGGGTGTCATCTACAAATATGAAACAGGTGCAGTTGAACTATTTATTCAGGATTGGCAAGGGGGTTACATAGATGTTACATGATAGAGGGGATTTGATGGATCCTTAGGGGACACCATAGTCTTGGGTGTGAGGAGCTGAAGTGAAGGTGTTAGGTAACCTACACTTTGTTGGGCTCTGTAATAAGAAACAATCTATTTTATAGCATTTTCATATACTTTTAGACAATACAGTTGATGTAATTATGTTTGGTTGTGGAATGTTGTCAAATGCAGCTGATAAATCCAGGATCAACAGTACAGCCACTCCGTTCTTGTCAGCTGTGAGCTTTAGATAAACCCAAATGAATATAATGGCTGACTCTGTGCCTATGTCTGTTCAGAAGCTGGTCTAGTGGTCTGGCGTTAAGTTATTTTCTTCTGTAAAGTTTCAAAATTTGGTAAACACTGCTCTCTCAAATTGTTTTCTAAGAATGGTCCATTTGATATTGCCCCGTAGTTTGATGGGTCAGATGGGTCGAAGTTTTTCTTTTTGATGAGTGTTCTAACATAGGAGGTTTTTTGCTCTGCTGGAATTTAACCTATTTCCATGGAATGGTTGAATACAACTGTGGAATGTGCATATGTCTTTGGGTGCATGTTTTTTGGGGATCTTTCAATGTGGGAGTTGAGTTTGTGCATGTCTAGTTTTTTCCATTTTATGTATGAGCTTTTGCTGTTGTCAGTTTTTGGTGTCTTTGGAATGTGTTGTCATTGAAAGGTAGGTTGAACTTAAAGGTAAAGATGTTGTGGTTACTTCAGCTTACTGGAGAGTTGTTTGTAACTGTGGCTTGTCACAAGGGTGCACATTTTAGTGAGTCATTGGAGTGAGGTGGGCTGGAAACAATTTATTAGAGGTTGACGGCTTCAGTGTTGGTGGTGATATCTGTGGTTGTGGTTAGGTTCTTCTCAAACAATATTTTGAAGTTTCCTAGAGTATATAGGCTTGTGTGGTCCAGATGGGTGTTTGTCACCTCACCATATCCAGAAAGTTTGCATTGCTGGGTAGAGGTCTATTTATAAAGAGGAAGGAGGAAGTTATAGTTGGAGTGTGGTGACATCTTATCATCAAGGATGTGCAGCTGGCCATAGTGTGATTTTCAATTTGTTTTCTTGATAGTGATTGTTTTGTGGACGACTGTTGGGCCTCCTCCAATTTTTCCAAAGCGATTTTTGCAGATAGGAAACTCTGATGGTATGGCTTTGTCGTATTTGGGCACAAAGTTCTGGCTAAGCCATACTTCTGTAAAGAATATGAGGTTTGGTGTGGTTTCTGAGAGTAGGTAAAAAATGTTGAGCCTGTTTTTCTTCGTAGATCTTGCTTTGAAGAGTAAGCGCTGAAGTGGTGGTGTTTCTTTTCGGTCCATTCGAAGGAGCTTTGAGGTTATTGTGTGATGCCGCATGGGAGGAGAAATGTTGGCATAGGGGACTTATGTATGGGTTCATTGTGGTAGTAGTCTGGTTGCAGCTTAGGATGGAGGTGGAAGGGAGGTTGTTTGGTTAGAGAATTCCGAAGATTGAGAACTGTGAGTGTGCGCTTGGGGGCTTTTTGTGGAGGGTTGTTGCATTGTAACTGCTGTGTTTTTGGGTGCTTTGAATCTGGGGTGCAGTGTTCTGGGGGAAGAACAATCAGGGAACCTAGTGATCTAACGTTTCCCACTTCCTTTGATTTTTAGTTTTCTTCTTGGTGAGTAACATTATGTTTGTTAAGTCTTTGAGTTTATGGGTTGTGTGCTGTGGGTGTAATGGTTAGCTTTGTTGCTGAGGAGGTTAGATAACAAATTTGTATATATTCACAACACCTGTTTGATTTATATATTTTACTAATAAGGAACTCTAGATACACTTGCATCATATAAATTAAATGTAAAACATTGCCCTATGCTCATGGTGAGTTGCCATGAGAATTACAGATTGGATGCAGTTTTTTGCTATTGACTATCAAGTGTTGCACCTGTGTTTGCAACACTTGCACTGATCGAAAATGCCAGAAAGATACTTACTCTCAAGCTGTCATTTTTGTGGCATGTTCAAACATGCAAGAATAGCATTCACCGCAGGTTGAATCAATCTGATGCAGAAAGTGCAGAACGTGGATGCATTGGAGCATTTCACTGCTTTCATGAGGTAATTTACACCGCAGCCTGCTAAGCAAACCTTGAATGCCACAGCTCTACGAGTTGTATGAGCACCGATATTGGAAACATCAATTCTCATCTCAGGTAAAAACTAGAAACGTATCTGGTAAGGGTGGGAGAGCTCATTGCACAGTGGCGTTTCCAGAAGGAAATGACAGGCTGGGAGACAGAGTGAAGACTGGGGGAGCTTGTATGCATCTCATATTCATCATCATCATATAAATCTTTAATTGGATAAAAATCCATAAAAGAATTACAAAATACAAGTACAAAGTAAAATACAGTAAAATACGACTCACTATCACGATAAATCATCATAAATATTAAAAGGGTTCAAATAAGCACCTTCAAGTCTATATCAAGAGTCAAAATGTATAGCGAGGGTAACCTCGCTATAAATATATATAATGTTCAATGATATATAGAAAAACATCTAATTTGGGGATATTAACATTAGTCACAGTCTGACATCCTCAACCAGATTGCCTTACACCTCAAAATAAAATACAAGAATAAAATCAGCAGTCATTACTAAAAACATTGGTAGATGTATGCGGGGCAGAGTCAAAGTCACTTCATTATTCGACGTCATATAGTAAAGCTTCTAAATGTGAATATGATTTCCTCCTATTAATGGCAGCTAAAATGAAACAGATTCCATAACATAAACCCACATTATCGAGTTTGCAAATAGAATTAAAGGCACTCTGGTGATGGATACATTTTTCAGGTATAAACAATGGTTTTAAAGCTCGCTTTCTTACATCCCTATTAAACTTGCAAAAAAAAAGTACAATGTTGACTGGGAAGATTTACTATCGCTTGGGCATTTAGATAACTTAGTAGCCCAAGCCCGCATTTTAGGAAAAGCTACCATAAAGTGCAGAGTGCCTATCCGTAATCGTGTAAAATAACATTTATGTGGCGTGTATGGTATGATTAACAGATAGCGTTTAATTCTTTGTTGAACATAACCTAAACAGTAACTATGCACAGTCAACTTAAAGCTCTCTCCATTTTTCCTTTCTGCCTCTCTGTTTCCTATGAGGATCACTTTCAATTCTTTTTTTGTTATAACATTATACACTAACAGGATCTTAAATACTAATATTCCCATCCATCTCCTTTAAGAGGCTAATCACATACACCAGCCATGGAATTTTCTCTCTCTGCTCGAGTGTCAGGCAGTCTGCTATAATCTCTATGGCAAACTTGGTGCCTATTTTGCTCTATATACTGTGCCAAAGTGTAATCGGACTTATCTGGATATTATATTCTCGATAAGGGACAGCCAATTCATTATGGACAATATAAGTAAAAGTTGAGCTTGACACTGCCAAAATTCTACATAAAAACGATTCTCCTGTGTTTATAGGAATGAAAATGTTGCCATACCACAAGGCGACCCCCATAGATGATGGTAGTTAAATATTTGATTTTGAACATTATCAGTAATTGTCTAATAGGCTTAGTCCCAATGTTGGCGGCTAATCTAAAGAGGGCTTCAGAAGATCTTAAAAATTCCTGTTTCCCAATTTTCAACAGGGAGCCCCAGTGTCCAATACTAGAGAATTGTATGCCAAGGTATGCAAAGTTTTAAGTCTTGATTTTCAGAAGGAAATTTCAAGCTGGGAGACAAAGTGAAGTTAAGAGAAAGCTTGTATGCATCTCTTATTCATGACGAAAACTATCAATACAGAGTTAAGAATGATCTGGGAAGTAAAAGGTACAAAGTAAAGGAACAAGCAGTTTTAGTTGTCTTGGAAATGCAAAAGACAATCCCTCAAAGTGAAGAACCTCTCAATGGTAGAGAGGCCATGTATGTCGGACACAGGCTTGATGGAGATCAGGTAGAGATGGTTAGTTGGCATGATATTTGTTTAAGAGGCAGATCTGGATTAGCAGGACAGAGCAAAAAGAGAGGTGGAAAAGTATGATGCACAAGTTTCACACTGAGTAGCAAGAGGAGAAGGGAATATACCCCTCATAAGCCTACAGACAACGGGTGATATTTACCCAGAGGATAGCAATCTAAGGGACAGTGCCTTCAGAAACCCCTGAGTAAAAAACATGAATCATTGTATAAGAAAGACTCAGCTAGGGAAAGGGAAAAGGCATGAAGATGATCCTTGGTTCCTTCCATCAACAGAAATTCCTAGCAGCCCAGTTTGAGGAATTTGTCAGGGGACCCCAGATAAAGGAGATCTCTGAGAAAACTGGTGATCAGGCACTCAGTCACTGGAGTCCCATAGGTGGAAGAAGATACAATCCACTATTGAATTAGAATTGGCAGGAAGATATGATGCCTTATTTGTGGAGTTCCTTTTGGGGCAGAAAAGCAGATGTTTTAGAGCTTCAGGGGTGGAGAGGCTACACTCTTCAATTTAGTTCCTCCCAATCTGTTCATGTAACTATCTGCTGATATGTTGCCCATCCAAAGGAGAATACAGCAATTTGACTCGTGTTGGAGGAAGCTCTTGATAGTGTAGTTCACCACAAGTGGTTCTATCGAGTTAATAGGGAGAGAAGCGCCTTTCTGGGTTCAGGGCCCAATAGAGAGACGCTGGAGATTGGCACCCCAACTCTGACTCAATAACTAGAACTGGAGTGTAGTCAAAATGACGTTGCCTTAACCCAATCTTCAGTGTTTGTCAACCATTAAAACGTTTCTTTTGGATGTCCCAATTCAGGGTGATCTTTGCAGAGAACAGAAGACCTGGCAGATATGGCTAGCCTTTCACCTCTAAAAAGCATTATAATGCAGGTGGGCAATAATATTACCATGATGAGGAAGGATAAGAGGCTTGTAAAGCTGGTCAGCTGTCTCAAGGATAGTGAGGATTGCAACAGAGCTTGACTGAACTCCTTCTAGAAATGCTCAAGCTAGTTTTTGGGAGGATCAGCAGGCAGGAAAGTGTGTCTAGTACAAAACCTAGGAAGTCCATTGTCTGGTACAAAGAGTATGCAGACTGGTCAAAGTTCACGATGAAGCCTACAGAGTGAAAGAGCTTGAGAGTGAAGATATGTAAGTGGGAGAGTCTGTAGTCAACAGGCCAGCAGTAAAATATCGTTCAGGTATATGATTAGGTGGATGACTCCAGTGCCGGCTCCTCCGCTAAGGCGGAGGAGCGTTGCACCACTGCCAGGAATCAGCAAAAGAAAGGAAGAAGTTAAATGAAAATAACTGAATGTTATTATCATTTTATTTTGTCCTCCTGCTGTGGCAGCGTGCGTTAGGGGGTGGTCTGTAGAGCAGGGGAGGAGTGGTAGAACACTCCTGTGCGCAATGACTTTGGTCGGCCCTCTCGGACCGCCCAAAACAGTCATGTGCTCTTCCCTGTTCTCCTTACAGGTTGCATTACAGCCTGCATGGAGAACATGCCCACCCCTCCAGCCCCTAGCTGACTGCCGTTTCATTGCAGCATTGTGATTGGCTTAGGGGTGATATCCTGGCTGCCTGCTTCTTGTTCCGACCTGGAGTCGGACACAGGCGGGCAGGAAAAAAAATGTGGGACCCGGCGGCAGCAAGGTGATTGGCTTTATTTCTTTTAATACAGCCTGCCTCCCTGTGCACCCGCCCCCCACCCGCGAATCGTGCCGGACACCCCTGGATGACTCAGGTTCTCAGAAAAGAGACAATGGTCTGGAGAAGCTTCATGCAATAGCAAGGAGTAGATTATAGAGCAGAGGGAAGGCCGCAAAGTTGGCAAAGGAGACCGTTCCACTGGAATGTGAGGAATTAGCAATAGGGATGGTTAACAAGAATGGAGAAGAGAACGTTTTTCAAAATCAGACTGGCCTTGAAGCAGTTGGACTATGAGAATGAAGTAGGTCAGGGATTTCTGATTTATCAGCGATGTTAGCCCTTTGACAGTCTTGGGTGACAGAAATATGAAGCTCACAAAACCTTAGAGATGGCCCGGGAACAATGTCCCTTTTTCAAAATAGTTGCTGTACTTCCTTATGCACTAGGCCTGCTTTTTCTCAAGAGAAGAGATGAGGAAGAGGTTGTGTAGTTGGAAATGAGGCTCTCAAACATCAATGACGAACCCCCGGGCAGTTTGTAGACCCTAGGTATCTGCTGTAATATTTCTCAATTCGGGGTTAGAGGAACCAATGTGTCCTTCCACTGGCATGAAAAAGAGGGGAGGTGGAGGGAAAAAGAGTGCTTACCTGAGGCAGAGCTGGAGAAGTTGAAAAGTACCTCTTCCACACTTCCACTTCTGTATCCTCCTCTTCTGCCTGAAAGCTCCCCCTGTAATATGGATGGTTTTGATTGGCATGGCCATGAAGGAAGAACAGTCAGAGTGTCACACTGTAATATACCACCAACACTAATTTTACTTTACGCTACACACCTACTGGATTATGAAAGTGTAAATAGTTTGAACTGGGTTAGTGATCCAAAATGATTACAGGAATATTTCAAGCAAATGCATCTACTCAGTCACTGCTGAAATTTCATATAGGATGATCCACTTGAGGACTGGATCACATCCATTCCTCCATTCCTCCATGCCTCAATACACCTGGATAGTCAAACTAGTATTATTCTAACATCAGCAATATGGAAGAAAATCAATATATGTGAAGCTGAATTGGATATGGAATAGCAGGAAAGCATTTGCGGTTTATGACATTTGGCAGTGTAAATTTCCTGAAATATACAAGAATATTTCTTCCATTCATTTTACATTTGATTTGAGAAGTAGTTATGGGCTTGCATCCTATCAGCAAACACGTTACACCAGAAATACCCACTTTCAAGAGGGCTGCATAAATAGCTAGTACAAAGTATTTTCAAAGGTAATTTTAGATTTCCAAACGTCCTCAAAAAGAACACTATGTCAACAGGCTGCAAAAAAAACTAAAGCGCGGAAAAATAATTTGATATGAGATTCCTTTATTTTTTCAGGGCATAAGTGTAATCCTTGTCGAAGCTGACCTCTTGACAAACTTGAAACGATATTGACCTTCAAGGCCTTCTGACAATGGCCAGAGCACCAACTCACAAAACCGTTAGAAGAAATTATGGACTTCAAATGAAAACACAACCTTGAATGATCTGTGCCCGGACTTCTTTTGGCTCATTGTCTGTCATTAATATGCTGTCCAACTCACGAAAATGGGTACAAAAATGATTGATTGATTACCCTGTATCTTGTATATTGCAGTTAAGTGAAGGGACCGCTTAATAGCACCATCGGTTTCTCAGGTCACCCTGAGGAAATAGTCCAACCTGCCCGTCCACCTCTTCCATCTGGGGGCTGCTGTGACAGGGTCAGCCAGCTCACTGAATGGTTGTAAAGTCACCACCAGGTAGTGTTGAGGGGGGCGCAGGCGTCGGTGGAGCGTGCACAGGTTGGCATCATCTGCCATAGTGCCTCTATCTCAGGTGCCACACTCAAAACCAAATGGAGGAAACACAGAGTCCCAGGTGCAGGTATAAGCACCCTATGTACTCAATAGGTCTAGTATCTGGTGTCTCCCAGGAGATGGCAGGCTGCACGTACAAAGCCATGGCAAGTGGGCAATGTATAATAACTGTGGGCCGCCTCTCAGGTCCACTGAGGCCCACAGCTGGGAACAAGTGGTGGCAGTCTAGCAACCAGGAAGTCACTGACCTGTCAGATGTCTGGTCTGCCCCCTTGAGGCTGCGACAGAGTGAAAAACCGGCAGTGGTTGTCAGGCTTCTAGCTCCAGAACAGGGAATCCAGAAAGCAGCCCCAGCTGGATTAGTTCCCTTGGGGCGCAGACGGCGGAACACCGAATGAAGGCTGTAGGCTGGTGGGTGGGCCTGGTTAAGACCACGAGTAGCAACGCATGGGCCAGCATGCCGAAGCTGCTGCAGTGTAGAGGTGGCAAACAGTGGATGAGCTGGTGGGTGGGCATGGTTCAGGGCTCAATCAGCACTGTGTGGGCCGGGAGGCGGAAGTCAGCCTCTCCGTGGAGGCAGCAGAGCGGAGGCCACCAGGCCAATGTCAAGGTTGGGGCCACCCCAAGAATGTTGCAATAAAACTCACTGATCTGGACCACAGGAGAGAGTCAGGAACTGCGAGGGGTGGCCATCCTCATCGCCAAATGTTGTGAACAAGCTACCATATGACCACCACCAGACCCCACTACAGTGAAGGACACCAAACACCAGTAGCTGCTTTGGGCAAAGACCCAGAGCGGGCTTCCTTCCATTAATTTATGCCCTTGGCCACGTACCGCGCTGAGGGTTAAGGGCAGTACATCTTGTTGTCAGGGTAATGACGCAGTGGCTGGGTGGCTCACTACACTAGGTAAAAGTGAAATGTTTACTGTGTGGGTGACATCGCACATAATCCCTGTTTTTCATGATACTTGTATTTTTCATAATGCTCCCTTCCTGGTTGTTGTAAGGTATTTTTCACCTGCTGAGATTGGTTCAAACTAAATTCTTTTCAGGGAACTATGAAACTAATATAAGATATACGTTGAGGTAATTAGCTATTGCCTTAGAACCAGTACGTTCCGCTATCTTGAGAAACGATTGCAAGGTTTCAACGCATATGACCTGCAATGGATTTTAGGTACAATGCATAATCTACATATCCCCCCCCCCCCCCAGTAATGAAGATAAAAGCAAAAGATGCGCAAAAGATGTACAAAAACTCAGGGCCCGATTCACAGAATGAATTTAAGACTCAATCCTAAACTTACTACTGTTTTGGTATTCACAGATTGCACTTACTACTTTTGGTATTCACAGAATGAACTTACTACTTTTGGCGTTCACAGAATGCACTTACTACTTTTGGTATTCACAGAATGAACTTACTCATTTTGGTATTCATAGAAGTTAGGACTTCTAACTTTAGGACTCCTAAATGCCTTCTGTGAATACCGAAAGTCTTAAAATTAGGATTTTTCTCAATTTAGTAGTAGTAAAGTTAGGACTCCTAACTTTAGGACTCCTAAATGCCTTCTGTGAATACCGAAAGTCCTAAAATTACGATTTTTCTCAATTTAGTAGTAGTAAAGTTAGGACTACTAACTTTAGGAGGCCTAAATGTCTTCTGTGAATACCGAACGTCTTAAAATTACTAACTTTACTACTACTAAATTGAGAAAAATCCTAATTTTAAGACTTTCGGTATTCACAGAAGGCATTTAGGCGTCCTAAAGTTAGTAGTCCTAACTTTACTACTACTAAATTGAGAAAAATCGTAATTTTAGGACTTTCGGTATTCACATAAGGCATTTAGGAGTCCTAAAGTTAGGAGTCCTAACTTTACTAATACTAAATTTAGAAAAATCCTAATTTTAAGACTTAAGGTATTCACAGAAGGCATTTAGGAGTCCTAAAGTTAGGAGTCCTAACTTTACTACTACTAAATTGAGAAAAATCATAATTTTGGGACTTTCGGTATTCACAGAAGGCATTTAGGAGTCCTAAAGTTAGGAGTCCTAACTTTACTACTACTAAATTGAGAAAAATCCTAATTTTAAGACTTTCGGTATTCACAGAAGGCATTCAGGAGTCCTAAAGTTAGGAGTCCTAACTTCTGTGAATACCGAAAGTCTTAAAATTAGGATTTTTCTCAATTTAGTAGTAGTAAAGTTAGGACTCCTAACTTTAGGACTCCTAAATGCCTTCTGTGAATACCGAAAGTCCTAAAATTACGATTTTTCTCAATTTAGTAGTAGTAAAGTTAGGACTACTAACTTTAGGACGCCTAAATGTCTTCTGTGAATACCGAACGTCTTAAAATGACTAACTTCACTACTACTAAATTGAGAAAAATCCTAATTTTAAGACTTTCGGTATTCACAGAAGGCATTTAGGCATCCTAAAGTTAGTAGTCCTAACTTTACTACTACTAAATTGAGAAAAATCGTAATTTTAGGACTTTCGGTATTCACATAAGGCATTTAGGAGTCCTAAAGTTAGGAGTCCTAACTTTACTGCTACTAAATTTAGAAAAATCCTAATTTTAAGACTTAAGGTATTCACAGAAGGCATTTAGGAGTCCTAAAGTTAGGAGTCCTAACTTTACTACTACTAAATTGAGAAAAATCGTAATTTTGGGACTTTCGGTATTCACAGAAGGCATTTAGGAGTCCTAAAGTTAGGAGTCCTAACTTTACTACTACTAAATTGAGAAAAATCCTAATTTTAAGACTTTCGGCATTCACAGAAGGCATTCAGGAGTCCTAAAGTTAGGAGTCCTAACTTCTGTGAATACCGAAATGAGTAAGTTCATTCTGTGAATACCAAAAGTAGTAAGTGCATTCTGTGAATGCCAAAAGTAGTAAGTTCATTCTGTGAATACCAAAAGTAGTAAGTGCAATCTGTGAATACCAAAACAGTAGTAAGTTTAGGATTGAGTCTTAAGTTCATTCTGTGAATCGGGCCCAAATTGTATAGTTCCATTTCAAGCTAAAGTAGCAGAAATTACAAGGGGTCTTGAACATCCAAAGATATGGAGCTTGCATCGAATACTCATGAGGAATTCTGTGGAAAGATAGAAACACCAAGGTGTGCCGAGTAGTAAGTAGATGAGTTTATTTAAGAACCAGAAGCTCACTACAAAGCCCAGATTCACCATCACCAAAAAAAGATACAGTCTAACATAAAACAGTCAGCGTTTCACACAGTGGTGGAGCACCCTCACCCACACCCGCAACCCCAGGGTAATTTTTCGGTAAAAGAACGTAGAAATTGGATGCATTATAATCCATAACATTAAATAACACTGCATACCATACTACGCCACATCCACTCCTTAATACCAGACAACCACCAAAAGATGAATATGTCAAGCATCGGTTTATTTGTAACATAATAAATGCCATTGCCCAAAGTTTTTCTCAGATGCCTGAAGCTAGCACTGATTAATGATGCAATTGTGAATACCACAGAGGCATAGTCTAGACTGCTGGACGCATGCCTCTTTCTTTCACCACTAAAACACCCTGCCCTTTATTTCACTCTTGCAAGTTAATTTTCATCCCTACTATCTCCCTTTACCATTGTTTTCCCATCTATCTCTATCCTCCAATTTTCTTCAGTTTGTTTCTTGTTTTCTCTCTTGCTCTGGATCCAAGTCTGATGAGGAAAAATAAAAGTTAGTATTCTTTTTTTTTGTTTTGGTATTAAAAAATGATTGACGGTGGCCCCACCTGCAACCACTGGCTCAAATTAAACACAGATGTCAGTGTAACGGAAAAGTAATTCATACAAAAACAAAATCATGAAACTTTGCAGGAATTCGAGTGACATGCAAAACGCGTCGGGAAGCAACAGTGGCACCAACCTGTTTGTAAGATAATCCATGGTCACGAGACACATTCTCATTCACACCCTCATTCAAATGACTATTGCAACTCACACCATTAGATAGACCAGGTTTTGAGTTAGAAAAATCCAAAATAGATGACCCATGATGGCCTGTAACAGGACTCTTAACACCAGCTGCATCACATCCAATCAAAATAAAACCAGCTTTCTCAAATTTCAATTGCCCCACAACATAATACATGCTTGGCCCTTCTTGATTAGAGTAAAAATTATATGATTCCACCATCATTGGCCATCCAATAGAACCAATGTACTGGTCACTCTCTGAACTCTTAAAGCTGAAGAGAACCTACATTCATCATTTCAGTTTTCTGATAATGACTCAAATCACCAACCTTAATTGTCACATCTTTCACCTTCTTATAAATATCATACTATTGTTTCTGCAATTGCTGTTTGTGCATAACTCTTTTCTGCATTAAATCCATTTTTTAGACCTGTCTCCATCATTATTTGAAAAGCTTGTCGTTGCTTTACCCACAACAAGATAAAAAGTAAAGCCCCTGTAGTGGAATAAGGTGTTGCGACATAGTTCGACCCCATAGTAACTCACAAGTTTTACCATGTCATCAGAAACAAATTGATTGCCATTATCAGAATGTAGTTATTTAGGATCACCCTCCAACTTAAATACCCAATCTAGATACTTTATAACTAATACTGTGTTAGTAACTTTTACAAAGGCGAAATGCATTCACTTCTAGAAGTAGTGAACCACTACAAGATCTTTCATGCCATCAGAAAGGATTCGGAACAGACCTGAAAAGTTAAAGCAACCAGCTGTAAAGGTTTCTCACATTTCTTCCAATAAGTATAGAAAATATGACATCCTCTACTATAATTGACAAAATGTTCAGCTTGAGCACCAATCAATGGCCAACAATAAAACATTTTAATGAGAGGCAGTTGTGGAAATGCCCAAATGTTCTACATGTCCAAGAGCAGTGAGATCATCTCAGACCTGGTGGAACATAACAGTCCAGCCTAAGCTCCATGTCACTTACCACTGATACTTCAGCTGAAACCTGTGCAAAAAAACGCAGCTCCTTACCCAAATATCTGTCATGAGGCCATCCATTTCTTATAAACCTTTTAAGGTGCAACGGCACAGGATCCATCAAATATGTTGTGCACCACTACTCTTCTGTAATCATGTCACACAGCTCATGAAGCTCTTTTGCTACAGACACAATCCACTTCTCACAATCACTTTCAGTTTCATCATCACAACCAACTGGTAGTTTAGACAGAAATTCTGTTCTGACATTGCATACTCCACAAACATATTTATTGTCAAAATTGCACTCCTTAACATTAATCTTACTAAGCTTGACCAGGCTTTGGAGCATCCCCCACTAAACAACAAATAAACTAAAGGTGTTTGGTCAGTGTGAATTTCAAAATGTGACACCCAGAAATACAGTAATTTAATTTTTGTAACCCCTCATGCATAGGCAAGAGCTTCTCTTTCGACTTTACTCAAATAACATTCTGTATAAGTGGTTGTCCTAGATATGAAATTATCTGTATTTCCCTTGCTAGTGACCCTACTATCTGGCTAAATACAGCTTCCTGGACTAATTAACTTGATTCCAGTGTCAAAAGGTTTTAGAACTATAACTTCCATGACCATTCACTTCACTTCCTTGAATGATTTATCATCTCATCCAATCAGACCAAGTGATTTTTTACTCTTTTTTGAAACTCACTCTCATGGATTGTACAATAGCCGAATAACAGGTGAAAAATCTAGCATAGCACTTGCTCAGTCTGATAAAATAGCACAATCCATCCTTATGCATTAATTATGCAGCCATTTCAAAGGCATGTGCTAGATTTAACTTTGGGCACATACCCTCAGGAGTTATAATATGGCCCAGAGAATCTACACTTACTATAAGAAATTCAGATTTTCATTGGAAATGATTATGCTCCTCTCATTAAGAACGGACAACTTATACCTTCATTTATCATTATGCTCTTTCGGGGTTTCGTGAAAATAAGCACCTGAAAGGTCTGTAAAACTTTCACCATACTAAACAGTGCATTCATTATCTATAATAAAATGCTAGCTGCAGATGCCAACACAAATAGAAAACAAAGGAATGTATGGACCCCAAATGGTGTCACAAAGATAGTAAGATCTTATCACTACACAGTGGTACATGACGGTATGCAGAGTGCAAATCAATGGTCGAAAATATGTGGCACTCCCAGGTTGGCTACCATGTCTAGAACTCTGAATAGAGGGTGGCAATCCACAAGGATGTTATCATTAAGGGGGCATAGATAAGGAGGCAGGTATATAATACCTGTTTTTTGCATGCAATTGCCCCACAGAGAAGAAATTCTAATCAATCAGAGGGTGCTATAAATCCCTCGTTATAAATGTTATTATGCAGCTGTTTCAACTCATGATGTACACTCAATGGTACAGGTCTCACATGCTGAATGAATTAAAGGAATTTCTCTATCTTTCAACGTAATGTGGGGTTTGATCTTTTTAACAAGACCTATTTTATTTTCAAACACTTCCAAGAACTGACTCGACATCAGAAATAGAGACCAGTACATACTAAATATCACCCAAGGCTGCAGGGTATACACAACCAAAGCCCCTTGATTGCTACACAGATCTTAGAAATACACAGTCCAACTTACAAACTGTAGAACACCTCCAAAAATGCCCCTTCATGTTGATATCATACACTCCATAAGCTTTGGGATCTGACAAGATATCCCCAGGTGCATTGTCCCTGACAGCCACCCCCGGTTAACACTACAGTTCAAATATTTAGCATGTTATACTGATTTACATCCACATGGCTAACTTAAAGTGAGCTTTATGTGCCCAGGAACACCATTTGAAAAGGTCTAACACTTTTACACATATTACAGCATTTGATCTGCACAGGAGAAATGAGAAAATCCCCCAAGTGACTTTAACTCGGTATCTAAAATTAGTCACACTAATTTTGTTGTTGTTGCATATCTTGAATTTTCGGATCACCAGAGGCACTTCCTCACTTAGCTTGCAGTTATTGAAATCCTTCCATCTTCTTCTCAAAGTAAAGCTTTGGCTGAAAGTATAGGCCTCTTGATACCATTGGAAGTGCCAATAACTTTATCCAAACTTGGGTTTCTTGTTTTGTTCAGTAAAACAACCGAACACAAACTGGTCTCTAATCGAAACATATACACTTGGTCTCATATCCACATAGTGCTGCCAGTATGCAAAACGCTGTCATATTTTCCTCCACTCACTCCTGGCTACCTAGCTTACATGTACATAAATTGTGCCTCTGTAACATTATGCTTTGCTCCTCTGAATATTGCTTTCCCAGCCTAGACACAGCCTCCCTGAACTCTACCCAAATGCTAAAGTGCTTCTGTGGAAGCTACAACCCAGCATGGACTTCAATTAGGAGTCACCAGAGGTGGCAACTGCGACCCCTAGGCCACCCGTTGTGACCTCTGCCACCTTGCTTGCGACCCTTTGCCCAGCATAATAATCACTCACTCCTCACTCTGGTTTCTAACTTCCCGGGCCTGCCAGCCAGTGATTATGTGGAATCAACGGTTATTTTTGTTTTTTTAAATAAAAAAATTAACACCACGTGACCACCCCCTACTGGTGTGTTTGCACACCATGTGACCACCCCAGTGGTGTGTTTACCAATGTAGGAAGCATGCCCTTCACCACACTTTGGAGCACACTATGCTGCTTATGAAACATATAATGCATCCAATAAGTACTGTCACTTGTAAGGAGGTAGCACTGGCTGCCACTTTAAAGGGACTTTTAATAGGACTGCAAGGCACTTCTAAACACATTGGTATTACTTTAATGGGGAGATACCTGTATTCCTAATAAGGTTCTAAATAGTATTGGGTGATGTTTGTGTTTCTCATCCTATCTCCAGCAGTAAGGGACATTCAAGCTACCCACCTCACCTCACTATGACTGGGCCACCGTCCTCACTCTCCAGCCTGACAGAGCAAGAAAACAGCCAGAGTAGGTTTTAAGGAATACGCTATGTGGAAAATGGCAAAGACCCCTACCTTCCAAGATACCTTCTGATAAAATAATCTCTCACTCTCTTTTTTCCTCACCACTGAATCTCTAAAAAATATCTCTCTACCTCTCTATGGCTATCTCTGACTGTGTCTCTTTTTCTCTCTTAAGGAAAAAGCAGTGCATGGTGGGGGTGCAAGTAATAGCTACTTTAGGGGAAATTTCAATGGTGTTCTTAGTTTCAAATGGTATGTTTTACATGACATTGTCACCTAACTATAACACCCCTTTAACCATTATTTTTTCCAGTGATGTTTCTAAGATTAGGTTTTGTTAATGTAAAGTTAGATATTCTTACAATTCCTACCTATAATGTCACTTTAAGCTTTGCTTTTTCAGGTAATTTCTAGGGTTTTAGTAATGTCAAGTAAGATGTCCATCATATCGCATAATAGAGGGGCTGGATGCAGGGTATTGCCTGGCATTGTCTATTGTTCTGGCCCGTCCAAATGTGTTGCCCCTAACCCCCTCTTCCTCCTTGTCCCCCATTGTCTATGACCATACTCCTTCCACATTGTCGGCCCTTACAATGCAGCCTTAGGCATGTGTGCCATTTCCTTTTAAGCTGAACACTGCTTGCCTTCACCACGCTTATGTCTTAACCATGTGAAGGCATAGTTAAGGCAGTCAGCATTCTAGCTATTTGAGCGGATGGGTGTGGAGACGAACCAAGATCCCTCTATGAAAGACCGGGTCGTGGCATGGTAAGTTGGGTTGGGGTCAGGGGAAGTGGGGGTAAGTTTTAGGGGTGGGGGCTGGTTTTAGATCTCAGTGTGGGGGGCTGGTATCGCAGTAGTTTTTAGGATGGAGACAGATTTTTAGAGCTCTGGTCAAGGGAGGAAGGTGCAGTTTTCAGGGCTGGGGGTCAGCTTTTAGGGCCCATGGCAGGGGTGCATGGGTCAGGTAGTTGTTTTGTGCTAGGGGCTAGATTTTAAGGCTCAGATTAGGGGGCGGGATAATTAGTAGGGCTGGGATGGGTAGATTACAAAGCAGGAGGGATGAAATTTAGGGCTCAGGACAGAGAGAGACTGACGTGGGATTTGTACCACAGATATACCTTTACAACGAAATCCGTTGTAAAGGCATGTGTGGCAAAGACACAGTCATTGGAAAGACCGAGTGGTTTAGGCATATGTGGTTGCTCCATACAACCATGTGTTTCAATTTTTCTGCCTCTACCCTTCCCGCCTGCCTTTTACAGTTATCTTGCTGCCGCTACCCCCTGCCTCTCTGAGAAAAACAAAGTTGTTTGATGCTGCTCTGTCTAGAAGTGAAGGCACATGCTCACATTCTTATGACATCCCTGAAACATCATCTGCTGCCATTGCATCTGCTTCTCCCCATGCTGATGATAGTTCTGTCAATGTTGACGTTTCTGATATTTCTTCATATGCTGACAGTGCTGAGTGTTCATTTCACACTGAGGTTGAAGATTATCTTCTTATGTTTGCAGCTTAGATTACACTATTTCCTGCCTGGCCTTGCTGACTGTTCATCATCCTGTAATGACAATATAGCCAGCTCTTTTTTGAGGAGTGACAAATAGAGGCACCTCAAAACATAGAAACTAGTCAGACACCAACACCAAAAACCCACCTGGCACGTCAATTCTTGGTGGATGACTTGCCACTGAATCTTTGTAGCAACCCAGTGCAAGTAAGTTAGGAAAAATCCCTTGGTGGAATTATTATTACCAGGTATATAGATTGCTTAAATAACACTTGTAACACACCTGCTATGGAACACTAAGCCAAAACTATCCAATGAGACTAAAGATTATTTGTAAAAATATTCTAGCTTTATTAAAAACAGCTTTTTGTTGTTACAACTCGGCATTAAGCCACGCTAAGTGGCTTAACGCCACCTTGTAAATAAAGCTTAGCCCTTATCATCACAGGAATATTGTTAAAAGAGACGTTCCTGTGGCAATAGGAGCTTGTAAATATGCCCCTTAGTTTCTATAACAAATGACGAAGTGAACTTGTTTTGAACATTATAGGCCTATCAACCTTCCCATTTTTACGTTATTTTATATTGATAATGGCTGATTTCAACTTGACTAGTGTATTCTCCATTGTTGATAGGTTCTTAATCAATGCTACATTATCTTAATTATGTATCTGATGATACTAACCAAAACAATGTATGCAGCTGCATTTTCAATAGGTTGTTAAGTATTTCTGTTTATGGGGTACTTATTTTGTATCTGTAGAATTTTTCCAGCATCTGTGTGTGATATAAGTAACCAATACTTAAATGCTTCACTTCTTGTGAGAGCACCAGGTCAAAGGTCATGCAAAACTGCTTCCTTTGATTTCGTGGGTTTCCAAAGGGCAGGCAATGTCACTTCCTGTCATGTCATCAGCTTAATGTTTGTATGATATCACTTCCTGTGACATCATCGAGGTGGGTAAAAGGGCAAGTGATGTCACTTCCCGGGATGCCAACAGGTCAAAGTTCATGTGATGTCACTTCATGTGACATCAGGTAGGGGGTCACATGGCATGTGATGTCACTTCCACTACCCAATGCATTTTGATGAATCGACCACAATGCAACTCAGGCAAGTTGTCAAATACCTGCTGGCTAGCGACCAAAACTGGTTGCCAACTATGGCCAGCTTCTCTCTGCATCATAATTCTTAGTGTCAATGGCCATAAGAACATTTTTAAAACTGTTTATCCGTAATTTCCACTTCAACTTTGGTTTGTCCAGTTGTTGTAAGGACGAAGGAGGCGGCATTAGCCCTGGAGCGTTGAAATGATGAGAGACAATTTAGGCACAATATAATCCACGGAATTTGGCAAAATTAACCTGAATTCCTGTCCCGGAACTGCGCTTTCAGGTTCATTTACCAAGCTGAGACCTTGAGACCTTGATGAAAGTGTCACTTCAGGCTCGCCTTGTCTGTAAAACCTTTGGAGCAAAAATCTCATTTTTACACCTATCACAGAATATAGTACTAAGTAGGTAGAAAGTGAATTTTCAAATGCAGAGTGTGACATCTCTACACTTTGTTGTTACTGGATAGTCTAACTAGGAGTGTAATCCTTAATCCCGACAAAAGCCACAGGGAAGGTGGCTTAAAACAAATAGACAATGTAGAAAGTAGGGTCATTAAAACTACACACGCTTTCTACATTTCTTCCCTTTTTAATCATACCGTCTGAAGAATATAATAAAGCCTACCCGGCACATCTTTTTTATTCACAATAAAACCTCTCCAACTCCTATTTACCATCATTTGGTATATATCATTTGGAGTTCCGATGAAGTTCATAGGTATCAGGGCACCACATTCCTAGGCTGAATCGGAAGAAGCCTATGTTGAAGCATTCCACCAAGGGAAAACCGTGGTGAGGGTTATACAAAAAGGGCATGCTGAATAGTAAAAACACATTTTTTGTAAAGAACCCAACAGCAAGAAACGAATCCAGCAAGGACTGGCACCATCTACCAAAAAAAAAAGTGAGTATTCCCAAAAGCAGTAGAGCATCCACCCCATCCAGGTGAATTGTTTCATAACTGAACATGGAAGTCTAATGCATTAAAATTCATAATATTAATTTACACTACAATGCATAACATTATCCACCGTACAACTAATTCTCTTTTCTATTGACAATGTGTAATTTTCTGCATTTTGGTCTGGCATGACAACAAACTGCCTACAAGGCGTAGTATTACAAATTCTTTCAAACATACTTAAAGTGGACTTTGGCTCCACACAGAAGAATATTGCCCTCTCACCTTAGGTTAATGGCTGTTTGGTGTTCCGTTCAGCATTCCTTGAGCTGCTTCCATTAAAATGTACGAGGAACTATTTTACATCTAAAAAGTACATTCAATTGTCAAGCTTTGTCAAATTCAGTTCTTTCTCTCCTATATGCTTTCTGTTCTGAAAGGAATGCTTTTTTGATACTTTTCACTCAGAAAAGTCAAAGTTTCTATTATTTCTTGACAACAAGAGTAACCCATTCTTCAATGGGAAACTTGATAAATTGTAAATAGAAAACAGAGGTTCGCATAGGTCTCCTCTAAACAATAATAGGTTCATGCAGTGCAGTTACTGCAGACAGTAAATGCTCAGTCATAGAGTATGACCAACACTGTTCTATTTCTAGGAAACTATTGAGTACAACATATATCAAGAGTTACCAAATTTAATATTCTCAGAAATAGGTAGGCGTGTGTCCATAGTGAGAAGAAAAAAGCACAAAGAAACAAGGAGTGAGAAACAGTGAGTGAATAACATCTGTATTTTAACAACCAAACAATCAAAAATGTAACTTGTAGAAGCAGGCAAGCAAATGTCTGTATTCGTCTTTCTTCGGATTGAATCCCATAATCAATATTGGGGTCTTATCAGAATGAGGGAATGGAGGGGCACCAACGAGAGAGCATAATGGCCAGAATCAGAACCAGGAGAAAATGCCATAGTCAGTCTTGTTGAAACCATGGGTAATACTTACATTGAGGCGCCCAGGGCCACACATAATAACAGTAGTCTCCAGGTAGGGATTAAGAATAAACTAATAGCACATGGGTGCTATAGGGTGCAACTCAATGGAGTAACACCTGGGGGTGTGAAGAAAGTCATATAACACTCATGGAAACGATTAACATAAATGGAGAGAATGTAAAAAGGTCAATCAAACATATTAAAATATCCAAAATATGGATTCAAGGGAAAACAATCTCCATCTTACCCTTGAGATTGCTGAATCCCCTGGTAAAGGTGTGTTCCAGTGCACAGACAAGGGGATAATTCTTTAAGAGGCACATGCATCAAGCATACATTTTGCGATTCTAAAATAGCAATTTTTACCTATTCGCTGTTTTGGAATCGCATAATGAAATGCATGTAGCAATCACAAAAAATTGTGCGATTCCTTAACATCAGCTAATGGCGATTCGGAAATTGCGAATCGCTATTTGCTAATGTGACTCCATTCATTCGTATGGGCCTATAAGCCCATAGGAATGAATGGTAATGCAGTCGTAAATTGTGATTGCCAAATTGGTAATTGAAAATTGCGAATGCAAATCTAAGGGAGCCTGGAGACCTATGCCCCCCCCTGAAGAACCCCCCCCCAAAAGGTAACTGTGCACATGTAAAGCACACACATGTCCTAAGGGCAAGTGTGTCCTACATAGCACTTTGAAAAATGCTTTTTTGTGCACTTTTCAAAGCATGCACAAATTACCATCCACTTGAAGTTGATGGTAATTAGAGTTTCCTAAATGCACAGTTTGCATTTAGGAAAGGCTACATGCATTGCGAATGAAAAAAGGTACATGCATTGGTTAAGTCCTTTTTCCATTCGCAAATGGGTCGATTCTGCGAATCGTCCCGTTTGCGTATGGAAAAAGGCTTGATGCATGTGCACCTAAAGGAAGTCTCCTCTGGCCCCTGCACATGTGATGGGGTGCAGATTCAGTACATGTTTGGCTGTGTTAGCACATTAAAGCCTGCACTCTTCACTTCCCCAATGCTTGTTTTGATAGGAATGCCATTAAAATTGAATGTTCATCCCTTAAGGGATTTGATCAACTTACACCATCGCAGACAGAGAGAAGCTAGTTAATGTTTACTAAGAGCTGGCATAGGAATGAAAGTTGACATAAGCGTCCTGTGGTGATCTGTAGGTCAAAACTTGGACCTTCGCTCCAGGGTTCACATTTTATAAACTTTGCACTTGTGCATAAAAGAGAGCAAATGCTCTTTCCTCTATTCTAATACGTGTGTAATAAATAACAGAACAAACAGAGACTACTCAAGTCCACATTAAATAAAAAATGTTTAAACTGGAACATAAAATGGTGCAACCTTAGGTGCTTTATTGCTACAGTATATACAAAATCGGCACAGTTACTTTCTTACTCCACTTATATTAGGTAAAAAATGAAAAATGAGGATAATTGCTTTATGTCTTAGCCCGATAAAAATTTTAATTTGCTTGGGTTGTTCAGAAACCTGAATTGTTCAAAAATCAGGCCTTTTGTTAAAATCTACGTTGCATACTTTCAACGACTACACAGCCAAAGTGTTAGTCATGTACGTATTGCAATTACTTTATGATCTGTTTGTTTCATTGTATCCTTTACTATTAATATTTGCCTGATTTTTTTTACCACACTCTATATTATTTTTTGTAGTCTCACCAATTTTGAGCAGTTACATTTTATGCGTCTGAAGAAATCAATGCATCTATCCCTAACACACAAGTTGCGAAAAAAAGTAAGGAGCCGTATTTATTGCATGTTTGCATCCATGCAAAGTTATGCTGTGTGTTCACAAGCCGGGGTGAAAGCACAGCCATGGGAAGTGGCAGTCTGCTTGGGCTGTAGGTACAGGAGGACAGAACCAAACAGTGAGAAATGAAGCAAGCTGAAGAGCTCACGACCAAAAAATAGAGGGGCAGATTTACAAGAAAGTGACGCATCTGTAGAAAAGCGTCACTTTCCCTGCGCCACCATGCAAAACCCCTGCGTCACCATGGATGCGCCGTATTTACAATACGGTGCACCATGGTGCAAGGATTGACAGATGCGTCAGAATTTCTGATGCATCTGTTGACGGAAAAGTCACGCATTGCTGGAGTTGTGTCGCAAGCACCACGTGTTGCAACCTATTCCCAATACTCTGTGTCACTACTTATGACTGCTTCAACCAGGCGTAAGGTTGTTACGCAGTGGCGTCCTAAAAGTCACACAGTGAAATATTGTACATTTCACTGCGTCACTTTTATGAGGCTTTCCTGCGTGGGAACGCCTACACTGCATACATTATACCTGATTCGGGTATAATGTCACGCAGGGCTTTACAACATGACTCATCTCGCTAGATGCATCATGTTGTAAATGGGACGCAACTATTACGCCACCGCTGCGTCACAAAAGTGATGCAACAATGGCACAAAAGTGATGCAAGGGTTTTGTAAATCTTTCCCAGAGTAGGTTTCCATGAGTTTCCTCAATGCGAGATTTGGATCCATTCCAGGGCTTTGCCATCTTCCCCCATGGGAATTTCAAATAACCCAAACGAAATGCAGACTGTGCAATAGGGGTGAGGAAGACATTCAACATCTTTTGTGTATTTGCCCCGAACTCCTCCAAGAGAGAAAATCATTGCTAAAAGCTCATCTCAAGTCACGCGGCATACGGTCATGTAGGCAGGCCGTGATGAAATGTATGATCTCAAATGATATCATTTTAAACTCCGCCTTTGTAAAGTTCCTACTGTTAGCTAAAAAGAAACTCAGAGATGTAGCTATTACAAATACTTAATGGGTTGTAAAGACTATGTAATGTCATTTTATATGATTTTAAACTGGAATTTAACTTTTAAATTCTTTTTTTAGTTCAAAATGTTGTAAGATTTTATATAATCATCATAATAAACTACCTTTGTACCTTTGAGTTTCACTAATTGTAAAAAACATGATACATTTTGCTGAGTAGCTTATAAAAATGTTTTAATCACAACATTCCCAATCTCTGTCAGTGTTACCCAGGCTTAATACTGAGCTAGGTGGTAATCCAATTTCTGGAGTTATTGCTAAATCGAGAGAGAAAGCCCCAGCAGCTTCCCCACACCATCTCCATCGTGCAGATTGCTTCAGAGGTAACACTAAACTGGAAGTCAGGGGCCAGATCACAAAATTTTAGTACTGGCTCCTTTTCATGTGCTTGGTGGTAAGTTAGGACAATTGCTGTGAATACCTTTTACCACCATATTATGAAAGTAGGTTTCTAGAGGTGCTAATGTGTGACAAAAATGTTTGTGCATATTTATTTTGTGGCACTTTGTTGTGGTGATGATGTGCTCTGTTACTTTTTTTGCTGCTGTGTTTTTGTGGTCCTTTATTGCAATATGATTTACTGTGCTGTGTGTGTTTTATTGCATTTTGTTTAGACGCTTTTGTTGGGTTGTGCCATTTTATGTTTAATTTGTGGATTTATGTTGCTTGTTGTATTTTATTATATTGTGTTCTGTTGTTTCCTTAAGATATTTCAACACTCTCTCTACATATTCAGTCAAAAGCGGCACATGCCTTGAACATTGCAGTGGCAAGCAACCATCTACTATTGTTAAAGGTTGTAAACTAGTGCTGCGCTACTTCATTCACCACCATTCAACCCAAATCTGTGGCAGAGACCCTGTTGTAAGTTAGCACTAGCAGAGGCATATTTAAGAGCCCCTTTGTGTCACTCTTGCATCACACAATGTGGTGCAGGAGTGGCGCAACTTAAAAATTAGATTTATGAAGCCACACAAGGCCACCTAGAGAAGCCCTGAGGGGCTTCATGAATTTCAAGTAATGCAACGCAGTGCAAATCGCGGTGCTGCATTACTCTGCACCAGGGATGTGTTTCCATGTGTGTTGCCAAGCAATATTAATGGATTTGATGCATTCCCAAATTTACCTGGGGTGGTAGACCTGGGAATACGCCATAAACCTACACAGGTGAGTCTGATGTGGAGAAATATGTTTATTTCTCCTCATTTTTTTCTCTTTCTGTGAGTGCTGAATTCTCTAGCACACTATAAAGAGGAAAAAGCCTCAGGAGATTGTTTTTGTGCAGGAAGGTGCCCCTTCCTGCACAAAAACAATCTTCCTTTCAATGCAGGTACCTTTGCACCATGATGTAAGAGCAGTGGCGGCTCGCACCGGTAACGCTATGGGGCAGTGAAGTGGGATGGGACAGGGCGGGTGGGGGGGTAGTGGAGTCTTACATACAACGGGAAAGATTAAAGTAAAAGAATTAATAAATAAAACCACTTACCTTGCGCTCGCTGCATTGCCGAGTCGGCGATGCGGCGAGAGCAAGATAAGTGGTTTTATTTATTTATTTCTTTACTTTCACTTTTCCCATCGTATGTCTAACACAGTAATGATCTATAACAATGCACTCTAAGGGGCAGATTTATGTCGGACTTGCGCCACGTTTATGCCGCCGTTGCGTCACGCAATGGCGCGGAAACGTGGTGCATCCCTGCGATCTATTTACAACGTGACGCATCCAGGCAGATGCGTCACGTTGTAAAGCCCTGCGCCCACATGAAACCTGCGTCAGGTTTCATGTGGGCGTTCTGTCGCAGGGTGGGCGTTCCCTCGTAGGAAAGCCCCGTAAAACTGACGCAGTGAAATCTACAAGATTTCACTGAGTCCGTTTTACGACGCTGCTGGGTCAAATCCTTATGCCTGCTTGAAGCAGGCGTAAGGAGTGACGCACCACGTTATGTATGGCTGGCCTCTGTACATTGCAGTAGTTGCGTCGCACTTGCGACGCTACTCCAGCAATGCGCCGCCCGTACACCACAAGATGCGTCACCCATCTGCCCTTCCTTGCACTATGGTGCGCCGCATTGTAAATGCGGCGCATCTGTGGTGCCGCAAGGAGGGAATTGCGTGACGCATCAGTTCTGGCGCATCCCTGCTGATTTGCAGAGATGCGCCAGAACTCATAAATCTGCCCCTAAGTCTCCAACATTATCCCACCAATTCGGACTCATAACTCACAAGAAAGTTTGCTGATGCTGCTGGTTTTCTTTTGTGTGTGGTATTTTAACACCACATTAATTGTCTTGTGGCCAAAGTATAATCTTACATTGCAAAGTAAAAATCTCTGCTTGGCCAGTAAAAGATATTTACTTTGCAGAAGCATTATTTGTCGTACGCCAACACAGATATGTTGTAAAGGAAAGTGAGGCACCAGGAGGAAGACCAAATGTCTCTACCAGCACAGTAGGATACCTAGAAACTAATGAGGTTTTTTTGAACAGTTAAAAGATTTAGGTTCATATTTTTTTTATTTCTTTCCAAATATATTCGTTATACATTATTTTCGCTATTAGTTAAAAGGTATGTTTCCTTTACAGAGTTAAACATATGGCCAGTCACAGCTATTTACTTTACAGGGGAGTATTTATTTTAGTTTCCCAACTCTATTGATAACACTCTGCCATATTGACTAATGAGTGATTGCCAGCGGGTATTTCTAACTTTCCTCTCCAACTAGTCTGCTCAGGCTGCAAATAAAAATTGAAATTATGTAACAGTTTTCGCTTTTCAGGAGAAGTTGTTTTTTTCACTTAACTTCAGTGTGAAGACGGCTCATAGTTGATATAAATAGCAGTAGTTGAAGTCAAAGGATTCGACTTTACCTTCTGAAGAAGTGTTTCCTTTCCAACTTATCCTTGCCCCACTATGAATGCGTAGTGGAAACTGACAGTGATTGCTTGCCTTACTGCTTAGCGCCCTAGAATATAAAATGCCTCAAAAGTTTGATTTGTGGAAAGAAGCAGCTGATTTTAATAGAATTGAAGAACAAGCAAGGGAGGTACCCTATGTACCAATATGGGACAGGGTGAAACAATCTTAAAAAAGGAAAAACAGTCCTTAAGTTTAAGGATATCCCTTATGTCGAGGTGTCCCTTGTCCCAACTAATCCAGTGAGACACAACACGACTCAAAGAAGAACCCTATGGTCAAAAGACAGCAATAAGACTCAGCTGACCAATAGCTGAGCGTCAGTTTTGTTGGGTACTCAATGTCATATACAAGTCCTGTAGCATTACAAAAACAATCCTATGTGCATATGTGATAAAAACAATAGTTTATTAAAAAGAATTTTTCATTACAGTACATAGAATTCAATATTGCACAATCATACAAACAATTACATTAAAAACCAAAAGGTCGACGCGGCGTTTCGGTGTCTTGAAAGGATAGGTACACCTTCTTAAGTCTGAAACTATTTGTAATTGTGGCATTCTTTTTTAGTGATTTTAAAAACCGTCCTAAAGAAGGTGTACCTATCCTTTCAAGACACCGAAAAATAACCATTGGAAAAGATTAACACCACAGCAAGGAACTGGACTCGCAGCAGAGTTCCAGGCAGCAAAGATAATCAACAACAAGCATCAAAAACGGTTGGAAGATAGACATTGTCACAATGTAGTGGAGTGCAGGCACAGCCTATTGGCTCTGGGGTAGTAGCATGACAAATCTAGGCGACAATGGAGGGCAGGTGGCAGGGTTGAGTCAGCAAGCATATTGGAGGGAACAATAATCAAGCGACAAAGTAAACCACCTAGTGCACTCCTTTTTTTCCCGAAGTATATTTATTGGATTTTGTAAAACATGTTACAAAGGTACAGTACCATTGAATAGCAAAAAGAGAAAAAAACACTCAGTCGTATGTTAAGTTCAGAATTAGACGTCAGAAAGAATAGAAATCCAGATTGGTCAGGATAAAGGTTTATTCACTGCAGCCCAGTACCACCTCCAGCAAACTCTGAGCCACTTACAGAACACAGCTCATCAGAGCTCCAAGTTCCAGAACTCTTGATGTAAGCATCACTGTGCACAATTCAAAAAATAACATAACAGAACATGTACACACAACACATATACCCACAATATAACATAGTACAAATGCAATACTGTACAGAAAGTGACCTAATACAGGCAAGAAACTCCACTCCAATGTCATACCCAGACCTGCTCTCTCTGTAAATCACACCAGAGCACAACCCGCTATGAATATAGGAACCTGTTCGGCTTCTACTCATGACAAACCCACTTGATTTGGCAGTTTGACAAAGGGTCTCTTCAGAAGTGCCTGAAAAAAAACTCATGGAGACTCATGTTTGCTGGTTTCAATTTCAGTCTCAATGAATGACAATCTAATATAGGACTAGCCTGTCCCAAGTTATTACAGCCGATATCTCATTTCGGACAGGGCATTTTCTATAGTGAACTCAATAAGTCTGGCACTTTCAATTCATGAAGTGTAGGTGAAAATAAAAAAAGTTCAATCTTCAATCACCAAGCAACTATGAATTAGGCACTTCCCTCTGCACCTCTAAAGCACTTTAAAAGCACGGGATGTGTATTTATTTAACTTTGAAAAACGAGTTTAACAATGGAAGCAAGATTGTAAAGTGACATCTAGTCAAACATATGATTTCTTGAAAAAAGTGCAGGAGCAAAGTTCCACCGAAATACTAAAAAAGAAAATAGTATTTCAGCATGCAGCTCAGCATTGCAGTTAGAAATAAATGTTTCCCTTGCTTTCAAACCTCAACCCTGGCATCATATGCTGCAGAACTCGTTAGCAGTCACATGTACATTCCGGCCGACGGCTGTTTAATTGTCTCATATTTTATCTGAGAGTATAAATCCTAAATTTATACTGTCTGGCGGACAGAGGTGACCATCTCATTCTTGCTCATCACAGCGAGGTTTAAGTGCTTTTATCTCCGCTCGATAGTACTCATCACACTGGCAGGAGAAGCTAGCCAGGAGGGTGTATGTCTCCTGGAGCAGACAGCACATTGTGGATTTGGCTATGGGTATGGAGCGTTTCTCTTTCGGACTTGTAGCACACTCTGTGACAGAGTGACCACAAGCACATCCTGAACCTCATCTCCACTCTTTCTCTGTTCAATTATAATCTTCACAATGTGTGTTTGCAGACGCTGACTAGAAGTGCTACTAATCAGTCATTTCCTGCAGGACAGTTTCCACACGATTTTATGGGTCCGTCTGAAATTTCACCACACTCAAAGATACATAATTCCCTATATTTTACATATACCCAAAAGCAGCAGAAAACCCTATTTTAGGGTAACAAACTATGTTCCATGATTTCGATATTTTGAGTTGGCCATCTCCCTCAGGCAGTGTGAGACTAAGGGGCAGATGTATCAAGATTCCGTATTGCGAATCTCTAATTGTGAAAATTTGGGATTCGCAGTTTCTGATTCGCAAAACGGGATGTATGTAAATAATCGCTAAATTTTTGCGATCTCTTAAATGTCGCTAAAAAAACGCAGAATCCTGTTTTGCGATTCCTTAATAGCGAAGTTCGCAATTTAATAAATCACAAATCCAGGAATCTGCAATGCAGGTGCAGCTTGATGACATGACAACCAGGAAGTGGGAGTGATTAGCTGCACCTGCTTGCCTGAGCCACACCCAGTGGTAGTTAGGAGTGTGTTTGGGGGCTGAACAACACTGCTAGCTCTGCAATGGAATCTCAGAGGCTACAGGAGGGCATGTAGCCAGAAAAAAGAAAATGAGCATAAGTTTTCTGAAAAGGAGCAGGAGATCTTAATAGAAGAAATGGTTTGCAGCCATGAACTGCTGTTTGGAAAAAAAGCCTTGAAGGTACCAGAGTCAAGGAAAAGAAAGATCTGGCTTGAAATACAACAAAAGGTAAATGCAGTGGGTGTCACCACACGTACCATAGATGAACTGCGAAAAAGATGGTACGACATGCGCCAGAGGTCAAAAGAGAGAGTGACAGCCAGGATGAAGGAGGCACAGAACACCGGTGGAGGAACTTCAACTGCTGAACAACCAACATCACATTAGAAGCTTGTGGAGGCCACTCTCCTGCCTGAGAGTGTTTGTGGAGTGGCTGAGATTGACAGCTCCGACCCTGCTTCCAGTACTCAAAGTAAAATGCATGGCAAAAAAATTGAATCAGCTAGGTATTGTATGCGCACAGTGTAGATTGAGGGACATTAAGTAAACATAATTGACACTGGTCCACTCTACAAAACACATACAAATGCATCATGGGAGTTGTAGTATGATGAGGGATATTTTGTTAATGAGAGTAATGACACACATGCTTTGATTGTGGATTACATTGAAGGCAAAATGAGAGTGTCAGGATAGAACTCCTAATTTGAACTTTATTTGATCTAAAATGCATGACAAAACACAAACTCATATGTCCCCCTTTACATCCACAGCACAATCAAGGGCACCAGGGGACATTGCTGAGGGAGAGGACTCCCAAATTAATGTGAATTACGGCAATGAAGGGGAAAGCAGCAAACACCAACACCAAAAGTGCGCAGGAAGCGTAGACATGTGCCCCCTCTGCCTCCTTTGGAGGATGACATGGACAACTCTGGGGATGCCAGAGACAATAGTCAGGACACTCAGGAACCAGATGAGAGCAGAGGACAACAGTAACCACAGCAAAGATCTCGCACATATGGAGCACAAAGGTCCTTGTCCAGGACTAGTATTGTCAATGTAGAGGAGAGCACTGTATTCGCAGGACTTGAGCAGGAAATGCTTTAAGTGCAGCACCTGAAACACAAGGCACTGCGGTCAATAAACAGGCAGCTGAGCCCTTTGAATAAAAATCAGTGTAACATGGGTTATGACATGATGGCTATGGCTGGTGCAATTGAGAAATTATGTGCTACACTTGAGCACACCAAAAGTGCCAGAAACAGGGCTACACAACGTGCCCATGCACGTATGCACAGTTATACAAAGGCTGTGAACCACCTATGCACAGCAACAAGCAACCTCACATGGCGCAGTATCACCATGCAGATGCAGATGACTCACTGCAGCCAAGACATTGCTAGAGGGCTAGAGCAAGTCACTAATGCTTTGGAACTGTTGCAAACAGCCAACTCTGGTGGCAGAACCCTATTGGTCTCAGGAGAAAGTGAAGAGACCTCCAGCAGGAGCAGTAAGAATCCTACATTACCACTGACTCAACACCGCAGTGCTAGACATGGTGCTGCTAGTAGCCACGAAATGGAGAGCACACAGTCTGAACACCGCCCTGCACCCAGCCGCCACAGTAGGAAGTGAAGTGGTTTAGGACACTAATGTTTAAAATGGTGAAGCAACCAAACTAACGTTTTTTCTTTACATTACTTAACACTGCCATGACTGTGCTGCAACATATTATGGGTTCTGATAACAAAAATGTGTGTGAAGTGTGAATAAACACAGCACCTGTAACACAGATATTTTGGTACAATACATTCATTTCTTACCTAAAAGTAGTTCCGTGTGATCTCAGAACGTCTCTGGCGTCCAGCCGCTGCCCCTACTCCTGCTGCTGCACTGCCAGGAGGAGGTGTGCAATCATCATCCAATGTGTCTGAGTCGCTCACTTCAATTTCAGTCCCTTTCTTCATTGCCATGTTGTGGAGCATTGCGCAGCTTGTTACTATTTTACAACATGTCTCAGGGCTGTACTGCAGTGCCCCTCCACTTTTATGTAGGCATCTGAAACGGCATTTCAAAATGCCAAATGTGCGTTCTATGACGCTGCGCGTTCACCGGTGTGCCCTGTTGTACCTCCTCTCCCTTGCATTTGCAGGATTCAGATATGGCGTTAGGATGAAGTCTCGCACTGCGTAGGCACTGTCACCTGCACGGATGGAAAGGAAAAGTATTTTCAATGTTCCTCTGCAAAATGAGTAATGAATGGATGGATGGATGTGTGATATGTATTTACCTAGCAGGTATCCCTCTCCAAACTGTCCAGTACTCAGACGTCCATGTATCCCACTATGTCGGAAAATGAAAGAGTCATGTGTGCTGCCAGGGTGTTTTGCCACAATGTCATTGATGATGTATTTAGCATTGCACACAATCTGGATATTCAGGGAATGTTAGCATTTCCGGTTCCTGAAGACATATTCTGTAGCTGTTGGCGGTGGGATGGCGATATGGGTCCCATCAATGCAGTCCATAACATGGGGGAAACGTGCAATTTGATAGAAGTCAAATTTGGTTTCTTGTAATGCCTGTTGGGTGCTTGAAACGTAAATGCGATGTCCCAGCCTGTTCAGCATTGCATCCAAAAAGGCATGAAAAAAGCACGAAAGAGTACTCTGTCACACCCCACCAACCTCTGCTATGACTCCTTGGAAACTCCCTAAGGACAGAAGGTGCAGTGAGTACAATACCTGCACATGGGTGGGAATTAATTGTGTCCTGCCTGTTGGGTGCTCCAAATAGGGTTTCAGCTCATCTATGAGGTCCAAGATGGTGTGTGGGTACAGCCTGTACTTATCATGGATGTCCTCTTCAGTTTGCTGGAACAGCGTGATGCGCAGTCTGAATGTTCGCTCCTGTCTTAGTCTCCTCTGTGCAAGGGCACGGATACGCAGCCTCCTGGCTATCACATGTAGTCCTGCCATTGTGGAAGTTTCAGTTGTATTGTGGGTTGCTTTTTATACCTTCCACCTGGTTACCACCTGCATGCACTTGGTGGTAATTGCGATTTCTTAAATTGCGATTTTCACGATTTTGCAATTTGCAAATTTTTCATACATGTCATTGTGATTTCTAAATTTGCGATATCAAGTTTGCGATTTTCGCTAACTTGAAACTTCGCAAATTAAGAAATCGCGATATAATTAGCAGAATTCATGTTCTCGCAACATAAGAAATCGCAATTCTTGCGATTTCTTATTTTGCGATGCGATTTCTGTCATACATACATTTTTCCTATTTTTTGTCGCAAATGCAGTTTTTCTGCGATTGACAGCGTTTGCGAATAAAAAATTGGTTGATACATCTGCCCCTAAATCTCATCAGTCAGTAGATCGCAAGGACAATATCTACCAATGTGGGAAGTCCCTCATCAGCAGGGCCGGCTTTAGCGCTGGTGGTTCCAATTGCGACATTCATGACATTAATTTTTGGCACCCCACCCCCATGACCTCCTCCACAGATTCTCTCACTGCCACTGGACAAAAGTATCCCTCATCTCTCCAATCATAAGTTATTGCTAAACACAACACAGGCCCTGAGGTCAGTGTGCCCCTCCACAGGTCAGCGCCCAGTGCGGCTGCACCAGTCACACTGCCCTAAAGCCGGCCCTGCTCATCAGGCAGTATTGTGCAATAGCCCTCTCTTCACACTCCTTAGCGTGTAAAGCATTCACCAGATTTCTCCCTGCTGGAGCCATCCATAGACAGGAGCCACTGTCAAGTCTCCTCTTCTCACAGTAGAGATCCTCCATCAACACGTTTACGCCAGCAAGGCCTATCCCTTCCAAATACCACCAATTCCACTCTAGGCCCTCCATTTTGAAAACATATCTTTTTCAGCACCCTTCATGGCAGTCAAGAGCGTCTTTCTACCTTTAATCTCCATTTCCTTTGTTAGATTGTCTGAGGTCCCACCACAGTACAGCTTCTCACTCCTTGTAATAATGATATGTTAAGCACTTTTAACAAAACATAACATAACAGGAAGTGACATGCCAGTGCATGAGATGACATATACCATAACATAGCATGACATACATATAATAACATATCATAAACACTGGGGTAGGCTGTTTCTTCAGCAGCTCTGCTGCGCTGCTCTACTCAGACCAGATTTGCCCCTTGAGGAAGTACTGCAGTGCGGCAACGAAAGCCCTTTGGCTGCGCCACGCTGCTGCACTTCCAAAGCACTGGAATACGACATATTTACAATAATATGTCGCATTCCTGGGCTCTCCCCTGTGCTGGCGCACAAACAGCTGCTATGCGCCAGCGCAGGCACCCTTGCACAATGCTGCAAGGATGCCTGCGCCATGGGGAGACTGTTTTTGTGCAGCAAGGGGCACCTTGCTGCACAATAATAATCACTACAGGCATTTTTCTCTTTCAGTGTGTGCTGTAGAATGCAGCACGCATTGAGAGAGTTCTCCTCGTTGCGCCTCCCTCGCCTCCTCTGGGGAGGCGTAGCATTCACGCACATTTCCAGATTTATGATTCCTCGTAAATCTGGAAATATGTCTTGTTCCATGGGTGTTGCGTTGGAACATTCACAGCAACACCCATGGAACGCCCTTTTCACGCAAAGTGCTGCATGTAAAAGGGCCCATATTTACAAGGACTGGAAAAGCCACGCAAGGTGGCTTTTCCTGTCTTTGTAAATAAGGAGCAGTAAAATACGCCACCAGTACGTCACAAAAAGTGACGTACTGGTGGCGCAGGGGGCTCGTAAATCTGCCTGCAAGCCTTCATTTACTACTTCCCGAATTTAGACGGAAATGTAATTTCAAATCGCTTGACCCAACACTTCTCCCATGAGACTTGGCGCTTACATTTCTACGGTTGCCCCTTGGCAGGATCCACATGGTGCTTCTGTGATACTGAACATCTTAAAGAGATTTCTTGGCTTCACTGACAAATTGGCGCTGTCTTTAGAGATTTCAGAGGACTGAGTGATTTTCTCATATCGCTAAGGTTGTATGGTGTAAAAAAGAAAACTGTAATTTTTGTAGCACTTTTGCTAAGCTCACCTCAACTAACATTGGATTGCTCAAATGGACAAGCGCAAAGGCCCATGATATGTGAGCAAACAGCATAGCATTCTTAAAAGGCTCGAACATACAGTATTCCAAGAGGGACACTAAATTTAAATAAACTCGACGTTTGTATGATCTTTATAACGCATAGGCTCTGTAGAAGCATTCAAGCAACCTCTCCTAAGTAGTCTACTAGGCTTACACCAAATTTAGTTATGTTTTGAACGTATATTTGTTTTACATTGGGTAATGGGTATTTAGGTTCATTTACAAATCGCTGAATAGCATAAAAAGTATATCACAATGGTGTTACTGCATATTTACCCCATTGCTGAAATGCAGGGAGGTAAATAAAAAACATAGGGCTCATTTACAAGAAACTGACGCATCGGTATTGATGTGTCAGTTTCCCTGTGCCTGCTGCGAAACCCTTGCGCCACCATGGATGCACCCTGTTTACAATATGGCGCACCATAGCAAAAGGATTGAAAGATGCATCAGAAATGATGACACATTTGTTGGCGCAAAAGTCAAGCATTCCTGGAGTCGTGTCGCAAGCATGACGCAACTCCAGCAATGCATGTGGAGACCTATTCCTAATACACTGTGTCACCCCTTAGGCCTGCTCCAAGCACGTGTAGGGTTTTGACGAAGCGACTTCCTAGAAGTGGTGCAGTTAAATCATGAATTTTGCTGCGTCACTTCTACGAAGCTTGCCCGCATGGGAACGCCCACCCTGCATACATTATGCCTGACGCAGGTATAATGTGGCACAGGGCTTTACAAGTTGACGCATATCCCTAGATGCGTCACATTGTAAATGGGCCGAAACGTGGCACATTGTTTACAACGCCGCTGCGACACAACAGCAGCGCAAAAGTGGTGCAAGGGGCTTATGAATCTGCCCCATAATGGGTAGTGATAAGTTGTCTCCATAACTGAGAAATATACTGGTGAAAGTGAATACTGCTCGTTATTCATTCCTGTGCAGGAAATGCCAACATAATACCACGGTCCGATCTGTGGTAGCATAATTTCTAATTTGGAAGAATTCGAATGGTTTTAGCAACAAAATCTAAATGACAGACAGAGATGGAACTGTTGTTTCAGTGGTCTCACCAGACTGCCTTTTGGTCGACTACGCTTTTCAACACGTGAACAGTGGTAATAAAGTTAGCCCTCGTTTTTCCACATGTATGTGTGGAGGAGTCAACGCCAGCTGGTATTTACCTATCTGATTTTTCTCTGCAAGGTCCACTATTGATGCTTTTCAGTGAAGCATACCGTAAATGCGGTACTATCACAATGATTTAAATTAGCACAATTCTAGTAATGCACGTAATCCGATTACTACTCGGTTATTGAAATTTGAGCATTATTAACGAGGCTCAGAGACGAAGAAATTAATGAAGATTTGCAGCTTTTAGTTATGTTAAAAAGTCACCTTTCATGAGCACCAACTTCATATAAAAATACACATTTTATGCATAAAAGATAAAATGTAGCACCCAGTCTGGCAGATTGATGTCCCCCAGACTCTGAGGGCCTCGGTTGGCTTTCAGTCCCTCCCTCAGTGCGGTCTGTATCTGCACTTATCAGTCAAGGCCCAAAGGCTGGGCGCGAGCCAACGCCATCTCCGAGAGGAACCTGGAGACCCAGATCAATGAATCATGCCTGATAATTACACTTAGCTAATGAAAATGTATGTAATTGATATTTTATAACTATTTTTGGAAGTTTAGGATTTTAATGGTATTGATTGAAGGTGGAGAGCCGGAGGGTCCATTGGTCTGTGGTGATGGGGATGAGAGCCGTGCAATCAATACAGACTGGTACCTTGAAAACTCCCCACCCAGATCCATATCATTTGCAGCTTTTAAAGTCATCTTCGAATCTTCAAAGTATTCATGTTTTTCTTGTTGTGAACTGGCAATAGAATATTCAATCAGTTAGGAAAGACTCACTGTGACTGACGAAAGAAAGGGCTACTCGAATGATCTTTGCAGTGGGGGATGCTAGACGCCAATTCACAGGGCTTAGCTTTCCCATTCAGAAATCTGTGCTTTAAACCAGTTCTTGGGCCTCATTTATGAGGCCATGCGTCACTTTTACGCCGCCGGTGTGTCACTTTTTGTGACACACCAGCAGCGTAAAAAATGTGCCTTGTTGCACCATATTTACAAAGTGACGCATCTAGGTAGATGCGTCACTTTGTAAACCGCTGCGCTACATTATAACTGTGCCAGGTATAATGTATGCAGTGGGGCGTTCTGACGCAAGACAGGGTCATAGAAGTGACGCAGTGAAATCTGTAGGATTTCACTGCGCCACTTCTAGGACGTAAATGCGTCAATTTCTTACGCCTGCCTCACAGCAAGACTGACACAGGCCCTTTCACATGGGACTTGCCCCATGTGAAAGGATACATTGTTGGAGTTGCGTCACTTTTGTTGCACTCTCCAGCAATGCGTTACTTTTGCGCCATACAGATACGTCAGAAATACTGACATATCTGTAACTCCTTGCGCAATGATGCATCATACTGTAAATATGATGCATCATTGGTGTCGCAAGGAGGGCGCAATGAAAAGTGACGCATCGCTGTTTTCACGCAGCGATGCGTCACTTTTCATAAATGAGGCCCCTTGTTTCTATACATCGAGCCGATGAACACTGTTGCCTCTTGTCATCCACATCCCTCATTACGTTAAGTAAGCACAGAATTTATTAAATCACTTTTTATTGGCTTGCTTTAATATGTATTATTGATGGTTGCAAGTGTATTGATGATGTTACCAGCATCGATAATAATAATATTTATCATTATTTCTTCTCAAGCAACTTTTGGTGAAGCAGACTTGCACTGCAAAAGCTTTTTCACCCCAACATTACTTCAAATACATGAATCTAATATTTGTGGGGCATATTACCAAGCAATAGCGATAATTATCGCTATTGCTTGGTTAGAGACAAAAATTTACCGCTGAGCTGCGGCGATTTTTATCGGCCGCAATGCATGAATATCGCTGAAAAGTCAGCGATATTCATGCATTACCGAGCTAATGCTCTTAGCCATGTTATCCACCTCCCATTGGATAACATGGCTAAGAACTGCTCAGGGCAGGTGTTAGCTTTTGGAGATAGTCGCGCTTAGCGCGAATATCTCCATAAGTTGGTAATAGGAGATAGCGATGTTAGCGACTGTTTCCAGTCGCTAACATCTTGGCACGCCCACTTTGCATGTTATTAGTGATAAATATCACTGACATGCAAAGTGGGGCCCAAGATGATCGCTATCTCCTACTAGCTGTCGCTAACTGGTGTTAGCGACAGCTAGGTAATAGGGAAATAATTTTATCTCCGCTTTCTTGGCTTTTAAAGCCAAAAAAGAGGTGATAAACCCCCTTGATAATATGCCCCCATATTCCTTAATTGAAATGAAGAAACTTTCAGTGTAAATGCCAAATGAGTATACTTTCAAAAATGTACAGGATTCTTAGGGTTGAGGTCCCTTCATGCTGGGATCAAATTTTAAATATTTTGGTGGCCCGTCAAACTTTTAATTAGTACTTTAACATGTCAATATACTTGAAGTTTAGAACAAATGTGGCTTTGTACCACAAAGATTTAAATATTAACATATACAGATACTTATTAACGAGTCCCAAAATGTGTCACAGCTTGGCTTCGCAGGGAGTTTTGTTGCTAACTCCGGATACGCCACGTCCCCACTTTTGGTTGGAGATCGAGCACAATATATGCTCGCCAGTTAGTCCCTCCTCTATTGTTAAAATGTCAAAACTTCCTATGTCTCAGTCCCGGCAAATCTTTATGGACTCTGTCAATGCTTTGAAATTGCTGGACAAAAGACTGTCGGAACCTCTTCATAATTCTAGATGGGCTTCTATGCGGCATAACCCTAAAATTAAAACAGAGCTAGACAGTCAGGTTGTACAAACATGGGCAGCCAGCGGCATTACATTGATCAGACATCCATATGACACCAATGATGACCCGCTTCCCTAATAGACCTTGGCGGATAGGTTTGGCCCCTCCAACATGGACTTCAATAGTTTCCTTAAAATAAAGATGAAACTCTCAAAACTCAAGGCCATATTATCAAGAAAGGGCGATACATTATCGCCGCTTTTATCGGCAGGTAACTGCCGCTAAAGCGGCGATAATGGGCTTGATAATAAGCCCTTGTGAATTCCCATAGAAGCCCAGGTTAACACCAGAAGATGGGCTTCTATGGGAATTCACAAGGGCTTATTATCAAGCCCATTATCGCCGCTTTAGCGGCAGTTTCCTGCCGATAAAAGCGGCGATAATGTATCGCCCTTTCTTGATAATATGGCCCCTAGTCACCAAAAGCCCATCCTTACTAATAACCCTGGCAAGTTGGCAGCACTCAGGGCACATTGCCCCTAGAATCTATACATTTCTTATCAGACCCACCTGCAACACAACCTTCAATTCTCTATACCAAGTGGGCTCATCATTTCCATCCTGATGTCTTTAAGCCCATTTCTGATGAGCAATGGCGAAATATTGGTACCCCTGCTTTACATAATAAAATCACACCTTTTGCATTTCTCCAAACTCTTGACAATGCACCTACTTCATTGGACCCCTGCCAGACTTCATAAACTGCGCGTACGAGATTCTGATAAATGCTGGAACTGCAACCAGCATTCTGGCACAGACGAACACGTGTTCTTTGATTTCCAGTTTTTGACCCATATTTGCGTGCAATCCAGGGCAGACTTTCAGAGATATTTCTCTTCCCTATAACTTTATGCTTTCATGTGATAGCCTTAGGTCCCACGGCCTCCCGGAAAGCTTTAGGACTCCATGCTAACTATATTGCTCTTTTCGATCTTCTCCTTAATATTGCAGTGAAAGTAATCCTTTCTGAGTGGAATTCAATCAATCAGCTTTCTCACCACACTTGGTGGGTGTGGGTATCATACCTTAGAGGGGCACACTCTTTGCATCCCCCTTCACAATCCTGTGCTGTTTGGCGCTCTCTAGATAGCTTCATTGAGGAGAACATTGAAGTTGGATAACTTTCACACACTACTGACCCAGGGTCCAACCAAACCCACTCACTTGATTTTGAATAGCCCCCCTCACACTCTTCCCGTCAATGCTTTATAATTACTTCCTACAGTGTTTTTCTGATATATGCAATACTTTGGTGTGTCTTGTACTCAAAAACAAACATACTATAAAGTGAGAACCCTTAGTTATGCATAACCCTTGTTACATCTACTCCCACCTATGTTTTCGTATTATGGTGGACCCTACTTTTAAGTCCTTTTTCACTATATACATTAATATGTGTGATAAGGACACTTTGTAATGTTTACATGGAGTGGGTTACATTTACTTGTAATGTTTGTATTACAGCAAACCCTATACTTGTATTGCGTGTCATATTACTATATATCTATACACTCAGTAAAATACATTGAACAATAAAAAAAAAATCTAGACTCACCTTGGCGATGTTACTAGAGCCAATAATATGGTCCTAAAAGTTCTGCAGGTTGACATATCAGGAGTGGATGTGATGACATGAAATGGATCCACACACATGAAGACGTAAATGTCTGTGTAGTTTACATATCCTTATGCCCTCATGGCTTTTAAAAGTTTGCTAACCTCTTTCCCTGATAAACTGTATTCCTGCAGTAACAATATTTCAAAAGTATGTTGCTAATGCCATTCCAAAATTGTATTCCTATTTATTTAATTCATTCATTAAATGGCATTGCATGTCACCTTCCTGTTACTTCAGCACTCTATTGCCCCAGTCTGCAGACTGGTGGGAGGGGGCAGTTCGAGCTGGTGCACAGTTAGTGAAACAAGAGCCCCAGAGTTATCTCCAGACATTATGATACCACTTTTTCTATAATGAGAGTCAGGGCTGGACTGAGAACCAAAACCGGCCCTGGCAAAGTGCTCGGCGGCCTCCCCCCTCCCGCCCACGGGAGGTTGGGAGAACTGCCCAGCTCTTTGCCAGGGCCGGTTTTCGGCCGATTTTGTTACAGTGCCGATTTTGCAGCTAGGCACCGGGGAATTGCCCGGTGCCCGCTACGGCCAGTCTGGGCCTGACGAGAGTCCTAATATTGCGTATTTAGCATATTCGATATCCACACACCCCTTTTATTTGCGCTGAACTTAAGTTGCTAACTAGTAGTCCAAGTTAATCAGCCAAATTTGATTACTGTGCATTACTTCACTGTTGCCGATATTTGGTACTTTTTGTTTTGCACTGCCGATCAGGTATATCTTATAGCTATAACTGTACATCTATCATAGGACTCCATGAGTTTCAAACGTGTTTTCTGATGAGCAAGAGTTACCCAGAAACACGGCTGTCTGCGACTTACAATTGTTTTATTTGGATTTTTTTCTGAATGTTACAACTAGATACAGGTCGTTGTGTAAACTATGTTTTTTCAATTTTTGAATGAAGCAACTGAAAATTATGTATGCCCTGAGCAAATGGGTGCCTTTACATACTGCACCACGAATACAGAGATTATCTGACAAGAGATTTGGAGCCAGAATTGCTAACATTTCACACAGTACTGCATTGGGTGAAAGGGAGACATCAGAAATGTGACATATTTGCAAATAAATGGAACATTACTGCTGCCTCCTTGCGCTGGTGCACTCTGTGCTGCTTAGCGCTAATGCAGGCGTCCTTGCATCATGTGCAAGGGTGCCTGTATTACAGGCAACCCTGGGCAGTGAATTCTGCTCTGTTCACGGAGTTTGCAAAGTTTTCCGCACTCTGCGCTCTCCGGAGCACGCGGAGTTCCCAAAAACTCCGGTCCGCAAACCAGAGTTTTTTTCCTCGCTCATGTTTATCAACGTCAAGCTGGCGAGGGTGAGCGAGAAAAATCCACCTCTCAGCGAGATTCCGTCTTTATGCAAACACTTTTGTAACCATCTATATCAGGAGGCAAAAATTATATACGTCATACTTTGCCCTATGTTTCTCATGTAAAGCACTCTGATACCCTCAAAGGTCATGTTCGCGCTATACAAAACCTTCAAAATAAATAAAAAATAAAATTAACTACAGTGCAAAGACAGCACTTTCTCACCTAGACGGGCTAATTGTTTTGAATACTGGATATAGCTACATGAATTGAATTGATGCTCCTCAAAAACAGTCCACCAAGAAGTTCATAAATCCGTTGGACTGTTGCTACCCGCTGGAATACTTGTTTGTGATTGTGGGACATGCTTTCATCCTTATTTTAAGGGACTTTAGGTAGCCTGATTATGCATATTGTACTATATGAATCCCAATTATATGCTCATGATGTAAAAGATTATTATATGTCAGAAAGAAAATGTTGGGGTGGTGCACTTTTAGTAAAGCACTTGCAGTACTACATGAGTCATTTGCTGTAAAATACCTCCATATAATTGAGGATGCGGACCCTTCCCCCTTGAGTAGGATATGCTCCTAGGACATGGGTCAGAATAAGCAGGCTTAGTACCCTGTGGCACTAGCTAAGAAATAAGTCCTTTTCATAAATAAGATGCAGGGGTACATCATTTACAAAACAAGTGCAGCACAGGGCAGCAACCAGTGTTACTGTGCTACATTGCCCTAGGATGAGAGAGTATCACACAGACATATTTACTAAATGTGGCCAGCTGCTGATATCTCATTTCACTGGCACACAAAATGGCTAGTACTACTGAATATTGACATGGCATACTAATGTCAAGGACAGAATATTCAGGGACAAAATATCAAAAGGAAAGTGCACTGGAAGAAGCACAGATTTACTGTTACTAACTCAGCATCTACCTACCTTTAAGTATATTTCCCCATAGGTACATATTTGTAAAATTAGTTATCGAAAATCTAGACTTACTTTCCTGTCGATATTTTATATTCGAAATTCTGAAACTAAAATAGTTCTATTATTTTGCTTTGCCTCAAGGAGGGGTTAATTTTTTTTGCAAAGTCAGGTCTTTGAAAATCTGCTTTGAATCATAAACAATGGGTGATAGCAATGGAATGCCCAGGTATCACTCATGAACCACCCCTTGACTCAAAGTAGGCCAGAACAGCCAAAGTGGCATTTGCACTACTTTAAGGGCAACATTTCAGCACAGCAATGTTTTGTGCTCCACAGTAAATAGTGTATCAAGATTTTGTGCTGCATTAATTAAAGTCTTGATACATCTGACCCAAAATGTTCCATTAAGAAGAATTTAATGATTGTGCGAATTGGTTATAAGTTCCATCGAAACCAAATATTTACTACTGTGGTGTTAGATTTGACATTCTTCGCATTGTGTCGCCCCAAGTTTTTGCCTTCACTCCTTCTGTTTTGCTGACTTTTGTTTTTATTGGCTCTATGACTCTGAACACTTTAACACTTCTAACCAGTGCTAAAGTGTTTCCGTCCACTCCTGTTAAAATGGTAAAACTATCTTACACCTAACTGGCATATTTATTTTACTTGTAAGTCCTTAGTAAAGTGGTATAGCATATACTCAGGGCTGGTAAGTTAAATGCTACTAGTGGGCCTGCAGCACTTATTGTGTCACCCACAATAACCCTTTGAAACCTGTCTCATCACTGCAATTTCAGCCTGTGTATGGACAGTATTAAGCTGCCATTTTGACCTGGCAAAAACAAACTTTTGCCAGGCCTAAACCTTCCTTTATAATACACATACATCACCCATAGGGTAGGCCCTAAACAGCCCACAGGGCAGGGTGCGGTGTAATACAAAGTTAAACATTTACTTTTAAGTCCTGGTAGTGAACAACTCTCAAATTTGCTTTTCACTATTGCAAGGCGCACCTCTCCCAAAGGATAACATTGAGTTACCTTAGAACATTTAATAAGTTATCACTTTTGTTTGGGAGCAGTTGGGAATTTCATGTTCTGTTTCTTAGAAATTGCTATTTAAAATCAACTTTAATGCCTAAGTTGGATTTTAGAAAGGTGGCTCTTTATTGCTCTAACCATTTGATGTCTGCAGCCTGTAACCTGTATCCCCAGAATAGGTGTAGTAAGCAATCAGCCTTTGTGTATTCTTCCCAGACAGTATCACAATAGAGGGTGTGGGTGTTGGCGGGATGGGCTATCTTGACTTGATGAGAGGCGCAAAGCTGTCACCTGTCACACTTGCACTTCAAAGAACACTGATCACCTCACTTACACAGGACTTCACACTAGCCTATTGTGCCCCCTGATAGACTGGGACCAGGGCAAGGAGGAAGGAAATTCCAGACACTCCAGCAGGGGTAACATTCCAGAAGCTTCTTCCTCTTCAAAGGGGCAACCAGCTATAAGAATGGGATCCTCATATCCTTTCTTCTGTACAGACCTGAACCTGTTGATACTACAGAAGAAGGAATGCCCTGCTGCTTGAGGCCTGCCCTGCTGTCTGAGATGAAAGACAGGAACTGCACAAGGGTCAGCTGACTTACCTCCTGTTCTGAGCTACAAGCTCACAATAAGCTCCAGAGGCCTTTCTACAACTGGCCAGCTGACCTGCTGCAACTGGACTTGCCTGGACCTGCAACTGGATCTGCATGAGCCCTGATAGCCTCTGCTGGAGTGAGCTCCTGATCCACAGGAGGTGCCTCACACATCCTGGAGCCTTGGTGTGGCATCACTGGAGGTCCTCCTAGAAGAAAAGATGATATTCTGAAATTTTGGGGTCCATGTAACTGCAAATGGGCCAGTTTGTGCCAAGATCTTGGTGCCAGCACCGACCGTCAACACGAAACTCCAATGACCCGACACTTCAAGCTACAGCGACCGCCAGCTACCACTGGCAATGGGAGATCTCCTCTTCATACAACGCCAATCTTCAGCAGTGGCCATACAGAATGCCTGACAGGATCTTTGCACTACAGTGATGACTGTCCACAATGCCCAGGCTGCTCTTTGGGTTTCAATAAAGACCATGTGCGTTGCTCTCCCTGCTCCCCACGTCCCCATCCACCGCAAATTGAACTCTTCTCAATGGGCTTTTGAAGGCAAAGTTGTCAGTGGGACTAACCAGGTCCCTCTATCCTGCCTGCGATCCATCACGCTCTATTGCTGTTGGCCTCAACTTGTGATTTCACCCCATCTAGCACAACCAGATAACTGTGAGTGGTGCTTTGTGCTTTAGGTGCTATACTTACCTTAAAGCTTTGAAACTGTATATCTCTGGTTCTACTGATTGGACTTTTGTCATTTTGGGGTCAAATAATGTATTAAATGTTTCTCTATAGTCTTCTAGATTGGTGTGGCATTTTTCTTTTGTTGTGTTTTCACTTTATTTCTATTTGTGTGCTGCATAAATACTTAAATATTGCCTCTAGGTCAAGACTGACTGCGTTTGTGCCAAGTTACCACAGGCTAAGTGTAAGGTTAATTTAGTGACTTTTGTGGTTCATTCAACCTGTCAAGGATTGTGGCTGCTACTTGGGAACGCCTCACACCCATCTCAACCAACAGTTCATTTCTCACATCTTGCTTTATTCTTGTGCCATTGAATGTTGAAGAGTCTACATTATCAAGAGGGATCAGATGTTACTTGCTCATATGTTGGACCTGGGCGCTGTTACACTCATCTCAGCACTAACACCCTTTTTCATTGCAGTCAGCGCATACCCACACAGCCTTGTCACAACTGAACAATTGGCAGCAGCAGATTATAGGACTGCAGTGGCAGGGACGAACACCATGTCAACTGTTGCACAGCAAGGGACACCAGGAGACACAGATACCATGAAGGGAGTTGGAAGCCGCTTGCAAGTAGATTTTGCATTTAGAGTGCAGTCACTCTATTGCAGTGGTGGGTGCTAAACTTTGAAAGTGGCGAGACATAAGTCACTGCGCCAAACTGTACTTTCCAAGTGAACTCAAAAAACAAGCCCATATACTCTGAGAGGTTTAGAAGGAGTTCTTCACCTGACAAAATGTTAAAAAAAATATATGTGTCAAAAGGGAACATTTTCCAGCACAATTTTCAGACTTGTGAAAACGTCCTAGATTTTGCATGCAATTCTAAAAAGGCAGTGGTGGAATATTCAAATCAATGTGACAGTGACGTTTGTCTAATTCCTGCAGTGTTTATGATGTCTTAAGACCCTTCTCCTAGGAGACCTTTGAAAAATTAAGAGAAAAAATAATATCACAGTATATGTTTTTCAACACAATGGCTGAAAAGCCACAGATGATTCAAATATTCAAAGGAAAGCAATTAAAAGGGTGGACAATCACGTTTCAACATTTTTAGATCTTCTTTCTTTTACTTTTCCCTTCCTGTTCTTTCCACATTTATTATCAGTCATATAATGAGAGAATTTTCCTGTAAGGTGCAGTTTGGAACACTAAAAAGATACCACAATCTAAGGCCTTGTACAGCAGAGATACCTCGATGTTAGAAATATTTAAGACACTGTGAGTGAGTAGTTAAAATGCTTCACTGCCTCATCAGGGCTAGTAAGCACTATATAAATGCAATTTATTTGTCATTTAATAGTTTTCTCTCCGGTTACAGAGGTTGGAAATACAAAAAAGACTTAAAAGCATTAGCCATGAAACACCCTGAAATTAAGGGCCCGATTAGCATGGTGGTAAGACCGGCACTGACAGTCCATCGGTTGTGGTCCCACCGCCATTGGTAACTGTATCACCGCCTGCCACATTACAATGGCAGGCAGGGTGTTGGCGGTCGGAAAGACTGACCACTGCACATCCGACAGGCTCCTTGAGCCTGCTGGTGCATTGGAGGCAGCCATAATCCCTACAATGATGGCGGTGCCTCCCAGACACCGTCGTAGGGTTTACACGCCCTGAAAAGGCTGTCGGAAAAGGGACATTTGGAGCCCATAGCGGGCCCCCTTTCAACCCTGGCCCTCCGATATGGGCACTGGGGGCACCTGTGCTGCCCCCTACATATCCCTGCACCATATGGCGCAGTAGTGCAGTGATATGTCAGGTGTCCCTCTTTTGCATTGCGGCAGGTGCTGCAGCCAGCAGCACCAGCTGCAATCGCCCTCAATAGTTTTGTCGCAACAAACACAGGTGCCACATTTATGGTGCCCCCGTATGGGCTGTAGGCCGAGTAAATTTCTTAGTGTGGGTGGTTCCTTTAAGGGAACTGCTGCACGAACTAGAAAGTTGGCAATGCTTTTTTCTTTTTTAAATGCAAACAGGGGTGGTTGGAGCAAGCTATCTTCGAGATGCCTCACTAAATGCCAGTTCTGATTAATGGCTTTCTTAAGTTGATTTGCGTGTGGGCAAAATGTCGTTACGCATACTGTTCTTTCGAGATTTCGCTTCTTCTTTTTCTCCAGCAGGGTCTCACGTGGGGTCCACCATGCTCTGCGCATGGCATTCTTGAGCAATTTTTTGGGGTACCCACGTTCCAGAAGACGTTCCAGCAGTTTTTGGGCGTGATCAAAGTATTCGTCTTTTACTGAGCAATTACGCCTGATTCTTAAGAATTGGCCAAAAGGGAGATTTTGGCGAAGGTTTCTCGGGTGATTACTGGTGTAATGTAATGCCCGGTTTCGGTCAGTTGCTTTCCTGAATAGAGTTGTCGCCAATGTCCCTTCCAGTGCATAGACTTTGACATCAAGGAAGGTAATTTGATGATTGTTATGATTGATGGTAAATTTAATGTCCTGAGTGCGTCCGTTCAGCCATTCCAAGAAATGTTTAAGGTGTTCTTCTGTTCCATTCCAAATAAAGAATGCGTCATCAATATAACGCATGTAGTGACTGATACATTCTTTGAATGGGTTATTGTCCATAATGAATTTCGCCTCAAACAGGCCCATAAACAGAACAGCCAATTCTGGAGCAAAGGGGCAGCCCATGGCCACCCCTTTGATTTGGTAAAAGAAATCAGATCCAAACATGAAGAAGTTTTTTTGAAGTGCTAGTTTGGCCAGAGAGATAATGAAGTCCGTAGGCACTCTCACTGGTTGTTCCCTTTTGTTTAAAAAATAACTCAAAGCCTCGAGTGCTTCTTCTTGGGGAATCTGAGTATATAGGGCGACCACGTCCATTGTGACAAGCAGCTGGGTGGTTGTAGATGAGCTGGAATTAAGGCAGTGAATGGTTTTAAGAAAAAATCAATGTACTTAGACACTGGTTCCCACAGTGACTCGCAACCGGAAATGATGGGTCTGCCGGGTGGGTTGGTTTCATTTTTATGAACTTTAGGGAGTGCATAAAAAAGTGAACGATATTAGACAGTTGTCCTTGTAGTTCTGCAGTAGGATCCTACTGCAGAACTACAAGGACAACTGTCTAATATCGTTCAACTGGGACTTGAACAAGGATTTCTTGGACCAAAGGAAGCCTCTTTTCTTCAGAATAAAAGACCACGCATACCACTTTTTTATGCACTCCCTAAAGTTCATAAAAATGAAACCAACCCACCCGGCAGACCCATCATTTCCGGTTGCGAGTCACTGTGGGAACCAGTGTCTAAGTACATTGATTTTTTCTTAAAACCATTCACCGCCTTAATTCCAGCTCATCTACAAGACACTACGGCATTCATTAACAGACTTACTAACATTATGTTTGATCCAACCACCCAGCTGCTTGTCACAATGGACGTGGTCGCCCTATATACTCAGATTCCCCAAGAAGAAGCACTCGAGGCTTTGAGTTATTTCTTAAACAAAAGGGAACAACCAGTGAGAGTGCCTACGGACTTCATTATCTCTCTGGCCAAACTAGCACTTCAAAAAAACTTCTTCATGTTTGGATCTGATTTCTTTTACCAAATCAAAGGGGTGGCCATGGGCTGCCCCTTTGCTCCAGAATTGGCTGTTCTGTTTATGGGCCTGTTTGAGGCGAAATTCATTATGGACAATAACCCATTCAAAGAATGTATCAGTCACTACATGCGTTATATTGATGACGCATTCTTTATTTGGAATGGAACAGAAGAACACCTTAAACATTTCTTGGAATGGCTGAACGGACGCACTCAGGACATTAAATTTACCATCAATCATAACAATCATCAAATTACCTTCCTTGATGTCAAAGTCTATGCACTGGAAGGGACATTGGCGACAACTCTATTCAGGAAAGCAACTGACCGAAACCGGGCATTACATTACACCAGTAATCACCCGAGAAACCTTCGCCAAAATCTCCCTTTTGGCCAATTCTTAAGAATCAGGCGTAATTGCTCAGTAAAAGACGAATACTTTGATCACGCCCAAAAACTGCTGGAACGTCTTCTGGAATGTGGGTACCCCAAAAAATTGCTCAAGAATGCCATGCGCAGAGCATGGTGGACCCCACGTGAGACCCTGCTGGAGAAAAAGAAGAAGCGAAATCTCGAAAGAACAGTATGCGTAACGACATTTTGCCCACACGCAAATCAACTTAAGAAAGCCATTAATCAGAACTGGCATTTAGTGAGGCATCTCGAAGATAGCTTGCTCCAACCACCCCTGTTTGCATTTAAAAAAGAAAAAAGCATTGCCAACTTTCTAGTTCGTGCAGCAGTTCCCTTAAAGGAACCACCCACACTAAGAAATTTACTCGGCCTACAGCCCATACGGGGGCACCATAAATGTGGCACCTGTGTTTGTTGCGACAAAACTATTGAGGGCGATGTCTTTTCCTACAATGGCATATTTTGGAGACACCTCACTTTCACCAATTGTAAATCTAGAAATGTTGTATACGGAATTTTATGCCCCTGCCAAAAATTGTATGTTGGCAAAACATCTCAGGAAATTAGGCAGCGCATTTGCCAACATAAATCGAGAGTGAGAAAAGCTGTTGCGAATGCACCACTTGTCAACCACTGGACTGCTGCTGGACATACGGAACAGGACATTAAATGGACTGTGTTGTCCAAATTGGATCTAGATATACGGGGCGGCGACATTGAGGAAAAACTTTGTCAACGGGAAGCTACCCTCATCTTAAAATTTAATACGGTCTTAAATGGGTTAAATGAACTCTCTGAAGTCTCTCGAGTCCTCTAAAATACATCTCCGGTTATCCCCCCCTTTCTTTTTTTCAAACTGAAACTACAACTCCCATAATCCTCCCTTAGACCATGTGACCGAGTCTCAAACTTCGCGCTTTGCGCGTCTTCATTAACTGGTCCTGCCCGAACACAGAACATGAAGACCGGCGTGCATGAACACTGAGAGACGCCCCGGTCCACACTGCGAGAGGAGTTGACAAAAGGTAACACTGCCACGCCGCGCAGTTCTGCGTTCGTACCCATTTCCCGAGCCCAAGAACCTAACGCGTTCTTCCGGTTTCTTTTTCAGCCAGCGGCTGCCATTTGCTGACCTGCCGCCCTAATTAAACTGATCCGAAGCGGATTTCGACCCACTCCTCTCACCCCACAGGTATTTAGCGCCCCATTTTTGATCTTTGAGCATCTGCTCTGCGAGACCTTGCCCTCACTGTAAACGGCTTATGGTGCCTGTGCTTTCACGTTCACAGCCTTCACTCAGAAAGCGCCCTTTTGTGATGGCTCCCTGACGACCCCCACTCAACGCAGCTCTACTTGGACTAACCGTCCGATGTATCAAAAGACTATATGCAGGTACTTTCATGTGACCGTATGCCTCCCAGTTTTCACCTCATTAGACGACTGCAGGCTCGTTGTAATTACTAACTATGGGCTAACTCTCTGTCCACAGCAACCTGTCCGTGACACTGACTTAATTCTGAACACACACAGGTAGGAGGCTTTGTTTGGTTTTGATGGTCGCTGTCCACACTCTTTATATTAAGCGCAACATACTAAAGGAAATCTTTTCCTTTTTTCAGATTCTCTGGTCCTGATGAGAATCGGACAAAGGGTCCGATTCGAAACGCGTCGACCTTGTGTACCTCTTGTTGTTAGGTCTTTGGTTAGAAGGAATTGTACATATTATGCTTGTCATATAATTGTTGTGATATTAAGTATTTTGATCAACATTTTCAAGTGGTTTTTCTGATTTGTTCCTGACTTTGCTTGTTTGACCTTCTTTCACCCCCTTGTTTGTCTTATCTCACATGCACAGTGTTCATCATGTTATGGAAGGAATGTGAGTGTGAATGTGGAATGACTGATGTGTGACAGATTTGTCGAATTTTTTGTTCACAGCACGGACTGTCTGTCCTACTTCGTAATTTATTTCCTTCATCTCTTGTCTGTCTTTATATATATATATATACAAAAAAGTATTTTGCTATTTTCTGGTTGTTTATACAAAAAATAAGGTATTTCAAAATATCAAAATAAATACATTTGATTTATTTCAATAGCCGACTAGCAATTGATTCATTGTTAGTTTGGATCCCAATTGAGTTGTTCTTTGTTTGCAAAATCAGTCACAGTATTTGCACCTCTTTTGTTTATTCTAGTATTGGACTCTGCTTTACTGTGGATGAGTCAAAGCCCTTGTTTGTTGTTCTATACTCTTTACAAGTAAATCATGGATTTTGACTATTGCTCCTCTCAGTGCTCTGTGAGAGATCCTGAAGTTAACTTGTAACACACCACAAAAAGGATCTTTACTGCAATCAAAAAATGAAAATGCGTCCTGTCTTCATTCCTAGCACTGAAAGCTGTCTTACAGTCACCGCTCACCCAAGTCAAACCAGCGTACTGCCGGCTGGATTCAGGGAAGACTGCGGACAGCCACTCAACTCCATGAGCAGAACACTTGCATACACACCTCTTAAATTGTTTTCAAATTAAAGCGAAAGTACATTCTACAGGAGGGGGACAGGTGTAACAAAAGGCTTTCGCTAGCCAGCTTTGGATCCAGCTGCCCCCCCCCCCCAAGCCCACAAACAGACCAGCGTATGATGCTTGAGCTTCCGAGTTGTACTTTTATAGGTTGCTAACAACACCCTACCTGTAAAGTAATGGAAAGTGATGGCTTATAGAAGTGGAAGAAACCCAGATCCAATGAATGATCTCTCATTCAAAGCCGGGCTGTCCACACTGGCACCTGAGTGAGGATTATAATTAGAGGCAATGGGTGCACCTGCAGCTCAATGGATTTCGGTTAGAGGCACCACTGCTGCTATATGCTAGGAAATGTGTGGTCGACAGGGGTAAATGCTCCTCGACTGCACAGTGTTACTGGTTCTTAAAAAAAAACATTGAAACTAAGGTAAACACCGGGGCAGTTTTTGAATGACAAAATTGTTTTCTCTTTGTGTCAGACACAAGTGGGAGGGTGTGGTCCCAATGCTCTTGAGAAGCAATCGCTGATGCTCTATTGGAGTCTCACATTCTCTCTCACACACTCTCAGCCAGCGCACCTGACACCAATTATCTATCAAGACAGTAGTGGCTGGCAGGGAACAGGGGTGGCTGGGCAGGGGAGGAGGGGGGGGGACAAAAAATAAAAAATAGAAAACACTTAATTCCATCCTCACAGACGCCGACAGCGGTCTCTACTCTCTGCTTTGACCCAGAACCAGGAAGCAGCAGGAAGCACCAGGAAGCAACCGGGCTCCAAGGCTTTTATGATTTAGCACTCACATGGGGACAGGGAGCCTGGGCATGTTCCCCACCAGGCTGCGTAATGCAGCCTGGTGGGGAACATGCTAAGTGTGCATGACTGTTTGGCCGGTCCCCTGTGGCCGGCCAAGCAGTCATGTGCGCTTGGTGTGCACAAACCCCTCTTCCCCCTGTGCCACCAGCCCCACCACTCCCTAACCCAAACCCTGCACCTATAAAATAAAATAATAGTAAGTATGTTATCTCATTTTATTTTTCCTTCTCTGAGAGCAGTGGTGAGACGCTCTTTCGCCTTAGTGGAGGAGCCGCCCCTGTATCAGGTTAAGGTCCGTAGACAGCCACAGAAGGGCATTGTCTCGGCAATTACCTCAGTACAAGTGAAGACCTGCGGGACCAAACTTGCTCCTGCTTTTCTGCCTTGACTGTTCAAGTATGTACTCTTTACAGTGACCTTGTTGCTGTCTCTGTCTTACCTCCATAGGGAAAGTGCTTTGGTTTGTGTTTCTCTGTTTTGTACCCTCTACTATTTTGAATCATTCACTGCTGAAGCAGTGAAGCTATCCTTGGTAGGGTGGGTTCCCTCAGACTGACTCCAGTCACTTGTTCTCATGTCTGCATCCTATCACTCTCCAATGGATTCATCACCATTTCTCTGCTGGTGATTCAGATTATAAACAACAGTGCATTGTGGACCAGATGGTTCTCTTGTGAAGTCTAACTGTGAGGTGGGATGAATTATCGACAACATATACCCACCTTGCACCATGAGGATATCTTATTCATTTTCCCCTTGTCTCATTTCAGATTTATGTGTATCTTTGTATCTGTTTCTTTGCCTCTAGGGGGAACCCAATGATGTCCTACCTGATAGTTTGGAGAGCAGTGGTTCCTTAGGGAACTATATGATGCCTCTCCAGATCCACTCCTGGGGGCTAATCAGTTTTCTGCCACCAGAATCTGACATCTCCATTCACAATTGATCAATGTGTTTTGTGACTTACTGAACTAAGATTGAGAATACTAGCTATTATGACTTTCCAAGACACATAAAACCAGAGGACAGACTGTGGCCCAGGTTTACAATTTTTTCACATGTGGCAGAAAAGCAACCATTGCACAAAGGGAAAATCACAGCACAGAACCACATTTCCCAAGACTGATCTTCTTCTGTCATCTTCTGAACCACCCCAGAATGGTCTACCTAGTACGAGCATGTCTGTGCTGTGTTTCATGAGATATATACTTGAAGCAAAACATTTTAGTACAAATTCCTATGTCAAGACAAACTCAATAGAATACCACACATTGGAATTGTGTGCTGTGCACAGTGTCGCACATGCAATGCATTGTTTTTTTTTTAGAACCAACCACATTTACCCTTGTATACGTCTGCTTTCAATAGGCATTCGTTTTTTATGCTAAGCCGCGACTGTCTATCTTAGTCGATCAGGCTCTGCGTTGAAAACTATGAGTATTTACACTGATCCATCCCAATAATGCACCTTGACACAAGATGACGCAAAGTGGCACAAAGCAATGCAAAGCTTTTTAAACTCTAAGAAAAGTGCATCTTTTTAGTGCAAAGCAGCGTTTGCTCTGGATAGAACTGCTATGAGAAACTTGGCGTCACTTTGTTCTATTGTAAACCCTTTGTAAATCTGGGTCTATGACTATTGAAATTGAATTTACTGCTTACAGTCCTATCTGATGATATATAAGACATTTATTTTTGATGTCACTCAATTAGACAAGAGCTCAGAAAAAGAGGAATTATTAGATATGGGAACAGCTGAGAAGTGTATTCTTGCTGTCCAAATCCAATATCATTATGTGAAGAATACATTTGCGATGAAAGTAAAAAATTCCTGTGATTTCAAACTTTGATAAGATGGAAGTTTGCTAAATCTGAAGCTATGTGGCTTACTTTATATTGTTGGTTTAATGAAGTAGTGTGTATTTTATTTTCGACGTCAGATTAATTAATTAAAATAGAGAAACAATAAAGAAGGAACTAAACTGAATGTTTTACTATTGTATGAATTGAACCTTACATGTTTTATTAGTGAGAATTAAGGTTATATGATTTGCTGATAACATTTTGTATAATGTTCCTATGGACCTAAATTAATATATTATTATTACTAATTCTGTCTTTTCAGTTTAACGGAATGCTCTTGTGAGAACATAAAGTCTAAAAGCTCTAGCGGAAGTCCTCTAACATAATAAATTCATGAAGTTAGAGACCTTTCACCAACGGTGCTGAGAAACATAGTCATGTTTTGCTCTTTGGCAGACGTATTTTTAGTTGCGAAAGTCTGAGGTGTTTGAATTTTCAAATTCTGAAATCTGTTTATTTTTAAAAATTCCGCTAACTGCACCATTTTCAATGTGAACTGAGGCTGCGTGTACTTCAGTTTCATAATTATTGGAGCTAAATTGTACAGTAAGTAAGTAAGTAAGTAAAATTTATTGTTTTTGATTAACCCCTCCCCTGCTGATGACAGAACCTCTCCGTCATCAGCTGCGGTGGCGCTGTGCTGATGACGGAGCGGTTCCGTCATGGCCCGCCCGCCGCTCATGCGCGGCGCGAATTCCGCGCCTGCGCTGAGCGCTCTATTGAGCGGGCGGGGCCATGACGGAACCGCTCCGTCATAAGCACAGCGCAACCGACGCTGGTGACGGAGCGGTTCCGTCACCAGCACGGCCCCGCCATGCGCCCGCCCCGCCCCCTTAGCACTGCGGCGGAATATCCGCCGCAGTGAAGGGGTTAATTAAAACCATTACAAAATACATTCAGATAAAACGTTTTGATAAAAAGGTTTTTCAATCAAATATCACATAGTACAGTAGGTTAATGAAAGCATGTGAAGCCCTTCAACGAAATCGCAATAGCAGCTGCCAAGGTTTCAGGTTCAGTTAGGAGAGCACAATACTGAAGAACCTCGAGAAATTACTGGGGATGAATCTGCAGCAGTGGCGTAGCTGGGGGGTGGGGGGGGGGGGCGGCGGTCCGGCCCGGGTGGCACATATTTTGGGGTTCGGCGGCCTCCCCCAGCTCTTCCCTGCCGGGTCGGGCAGCAATCACAAGCACCCCCACCCCTCAATGCGGCCAGCCACTGCAGGATGGCAAACAAACTATAACTTACCAGAACCCCCACCGACACGCCTTGCTCTTCAATGCAGTCCCTGCGGGACAGCAAATTCAGAGACCACCACAGGCAGCCCAAGTGCTAGCTATGCCACTGATCTGAAGCCATCGCTGTTTGAGCATGGTGTGAGAGGAGAAACACACCGGCCAACTAACCCAGACTCCACCTTTGGCTAATTACCTTTAAGGGGAGAGGAGTTGGCATAACAGCTAGGGCCGTGGACCTCAAATCTGGGGAACTGGGTTTGAGTCTCGGCAATGAAGCTCAACATCTTGTGATCATGGCCAAATCACTTAATTTCCCCGTGATTAACAAAAATTAATGAGTCATCATGTAATGCAACTGGTGCTATGATACCCAATTCGGGTCAAGTACGCGCTATATAAAAATCTGTAAAAAAAATGGTTCCTACCAAAACAGCAATCATTCTATCTGCCAATCCTGCGGAACGCACCAAGCTTAGTATTACCCACGAATGGGAAAGTACAGTATTTGATACTGTTCCATTGGCAAATAAAGCTTCAGCCCTGTCTCATCAAGAAAGAGGTGGCCGTGAGAGGATAATCCTCTGCATTCCCAGCATCCAGTGCAAGCATCTATAGCAATAAGGTGATAACTAAGCTCATTTGACTCACCAAATTCTTGATCACGCAATTTTGAGCAAGTTCATGAATTGGAGTATCCCCCACTGCCAGTTCTAATGGTAGGAGTAGTCAGCAGGCAGGTGACAACTCCCCATGGGGCCATTGCATTCTCTGCAAAAAAAGCCATCTCTTCAGCAGAGGGTCCTTAAGTCTGTAGGACGCTGGTCTCACTGGCATCAGCCACTTGATCTTCCAAACACCGAATGGGAACATAAAATTGAAGGTGTGAAGTAAACATCTCCTGGAAGAACATCAAAGCAGCCTCCGGCTTAGGCGCAGTTACAGTGTAAAAGCTGTAACTCACCATTTGGAGGTAACATAAGTCCTCCTTAACGAAAATCACAATCAGGCATTTAAGAAAATGAGTCTTATGGCCTCATTATGAGTTTGGCAGTGCGGGAGCGGGGCGACACTCCACTGTGCGGCTCCCGCGCCTGCAAACTCAACCACCAGCTGCCTGCCAGATTACAAGTTTTCTCGTTGTCTGGTGGGTGGTCCTTTGGCATTCCCACAGCTGTGCCTTTTGAAAAAGGCACCCCAATGGAAATGCCAAAGCAAATTCCTGCACGGCATGGACTGTTAAGTCCATGCTGTGCAGGAACTTGGCATGCATGCAGACAGAGGGACTCCCTGCATGCATCTCCATGGCCTGAGAAACTGCCTGAACACCGCCATGAGACTGCTGGCAGTGAGAAAACTTGTAATAAACTTGGCAGGGCCAAGCATATTCGGGCCTCACGCCGCTGTGCATCCGCCAGGGATTGTGGACCCCTGGCGGTTGCAGCAGTTCCATGGCAGTCTGACCTCCGAAGTTGTAATTCGGTGGTCAGACCTCTGGTGTGGCGGTGACCACCGCTCCACCACCAGGGATAAAGCATCCTTTGTGATTGCAGAAGTCTTATCGTGGTCCGACCGCCAAAGTTGTAATTCGCTGGTCAGATCTGGTGCGGCGGTGACCGCGGGTTTGGCAGTCCTATGGATGCCAAACTCGTAATCTAGCCCTTAATAGTTACATGGGATAATGAGAGGTGAAGCGAGCTCAGACCTCATACAATAAAAAGAATTTAGAAATCCTATATCTGAAAATAGAGAGGTAAGAAGATTCACATAGATTCATGAACCTTTATACAACTTTTGCCCTGTCCTATATTGGGAAGAGCTGTAATAGCCAATGTAAGAAATTGTCTGATTCGAATTCTCCAATCACAGCGAGAATTGCTAAAAATATTAGATGGGTAAAGACTAGCACCCATATAGGCAATATGATTCCTTTTGCATGATTATCCCCTAAATCCTTGCACTGATGCTGCTGGTTTTTCAACTCTAAAGTGCTCTGGGCCCTGCTGACCAGCCCCCAGTGCATGCGCTCTGACCCTTCAAAGTTTATGTGACATTGGCTAATCCCTGAATGGTATGTTTAACTTACCTATAGGTCCCTAGTATATGGTACAAAGTATGTCCTAGGCTGGTAAGTTAAATGTCACTAGTTAACTGCAACCCTTAACTGTGCCACCTTTCAGTGACAAAGTTTATGAACACCAAATATAGCACTACCAGGTATCCAATATACTGATTTGAAGTAAATTTTAGTCTAAGGGTAACTCTAGAAAGTCACCACTTTCTTGTTCCAAAGTTCTAGTAGCCGCTTCCAATTCACTACAGCAGTTGTCACCGGAAACAGTCCCTGGCTGCCCTTCTGCCAGGAAGTATATGTGGCTCTCAGCAAAGGGGACCAAAAAGGCTTCTGGTGGGAGGAGTTTTGACCTCCTTCTGACAGGATGGACAGGGCGCTGTGGCTGCAGATAGCCAATTCTCAATGTGGCTACCATCTCTGACAGGTAATACAAGTCACACCTTAGTTTGCCTTCTCCTTTCTGTAGGTAGACCAGCTGGCATCTCTTCCAGAGGGGGTAAACCCATTGCAGAACTGTTTTTTAGGAGGTGTGGCTCGTTATAGTGGAACATACCTCAAGGGTGTGCCCATAGCCCTACCCAGGGAAGACGGCGTCTGACATCTTGGATTTGGTATGTGGGATTGTTTAATGTCAATACCCCAGGAAGTGATGCTAGAGTGGAAAGAGTTGCCATGTGTGAATTTTGTTCCCATTGGTTAATGAGTCCTCCTCATCCCAAACATGAAACTGACACAAAATTGCACCCCTGGCCTCATGACTCAGAACACTACTGGCCTCAGAAATAACAGAAGAAGGACTGCACCTACTGAACCTGTGGGCTTCATAAAGAAAGGCTGCAACAAGGAAAACTGAACTTGCTGAACCAAGGCAGGACTTCAGAAGAAGAGGGCTTCTCCTGCTCTTGATACCCTGGCAAGATGCCCCAGGGGCTGGACCTTCTCCCGCTTGTGCCAAAGACCAGTTAGAGGGCTCCATGGGCTAGCTGGTCACCCCCCTGATAAACTCCAGAGATACACAAGCTAAAGAAGCCCTGCAACTACACAGTGCCCAGCTGACCAGTTACCACTGGACTTGCCCTGGACTCAGCTGGTACTCTTTCTCGCCCACAGAACTGCAATGTGTGAACCTAAAGCAAAAGCTAACATTTTTTGGGAATAGACTCAGAGGCTCAAACACAACCACTACTTACTGGTTCATAGGCAGCCTTGAATGCTGTCAAGAAGGAAGACCTCCACTAAAGACTGCTCGAGTTCACCTACCTGCTGATGCAAATCCAGCATTGGACTCAAGCTGCAGAGATCCCAGCCAAGGAGGTTGTCATTGATAAAAATTTCCAGAAAAGTTTCTCAATGCAAAGGTAAAATCTTTACCAGAATCAACCTGAATCCTGCATCCAACCCACGCTCAATTGCGGTCAGCCTGAAACTTTGACTTTGGACTGCTATACCACTAAGAGTGAAAAGCAATGATTTACAAAACAGTTCAGTTCAAAAGACTTTATTTCGGTCAAAATGACCTAAAAAGTACGAGGTACTACATCTGACATTGTTAAAATTACATCATGCAGCAATCAGTATAAAAAGAATCAAGAGGATTAATTATACACATATTATTCATAATATAATACATTCAATTATTAGTGTGTTGTTTCTAGGCAAAAGGTTACACAGTTAATTTCGGAAAGTGCATAGTGCAATAATAAATACATAAATTAGCTAAAAAGATAGTTACTAAAAAGACAGGTGACCATACATATAAAAATATACAAAATATTACAAAATAATTGAGCAGATTTGCTATGAAACACAATTAATTAACCATGGCATGATAAGTACAGCGTTTCAAGATTTCAAAAGGAATCTTCTGGTGCACCACATAGAGAACAGAAAACCTGCAACCGAATAGACTATAGGGATACTGGAATCAGACTTCAGTATCCTAAATGCTTCAAGACAACGCCTATTACTGAGATTCCTGCAAATCTGGACCAGCCCGCATTTCCTTGCATTGGAATAGCCTGGGCAGCTTAAAAAGACATGAAGCTCTGTTTCTTCGGGGTGGTCGCACGCTGGACAATGGGCTATTAGCTGATCTTTCCACTTAGATGTAAAGCAGCGGAGGGGAAGCACCCCATATCTGAACTGTAAGTAGAGCTTCCTTGCCGCCGGCAAGCAAGGAATATCCTTTATTTCCAGAAAAGCTCTAGTGAGGTTCCCAGTTTTAGGGGAAGTATGCAGTTGGGCCAGTCTATGCTGTTTATAGAGAACCTTCATTTGCTTCTTAGATATTAAAAAACAAGCCAACTCTGGTTCGGACCAGCAATCCCCTAAGCCCATGCTGATTAATAAGGATTTAATGTGGACAAACCACAGGAATTTTACAGCGCCCCATACCCTCATTACCTCTAGCAATTCCTTCCTATAAGGTAAAAGTTTGGGGGTAGTCCACAGACTGTGCCAGTACATTATAGGTTTGAGGCTCGCCACTTCGGCAATTGGAGTTATTCCCATATCAAGTCGTAATGGGATTAATGGAGTGCCGTGGGGGAGTCTAAATAACTGTCTCAGGTATGGATTCTCCACCTGCGTTAAATTCTCAAGCTTTAAGTGTCCCCATAGCTGTGCACCATATAAAGCCCCGCCTCTAGCCTGTGCCCTATACATTTCTAATGCCGGGCTAACTATTCTTTTGGTGGATTTGTTAAAAACCTTCATGATGCCACCTGAAGATTGCGCTAGTTTTAGCGTAGATTTCGTAATGTGGGCCCCCCACTCCATAGACTCGGAAAAAGTAATACCTAGATACACAAAAGAAGACACTCTCTCAAGTGGTTTGCCGTTTAGGGACGGGTTTGGGCGTGTACTTTTTGGGCAATTAAATGCCATAAATTTGGTTTTCTGTAGGTTTATTTCCAAACCTCGTTCTCTACAGAATAACAAAAATTTATCCAAAACCCTTTGTAAAACCCATAGGGGATTTAGCCACCAATAGAGTGTCATCCGCAAACATCATTGCCGATATTCTACGGGAAGCTAGCTTGGGGGCATCTAAATCTATTTCTGCTGACAGGGTATCAATCAGGCCATTAATGTAGAGGCTAAATAAGGTTGGCGCAAGCACGCAACCCTGGCGTACGCCACGTTTAATGGAAATGGATGCTGTAAGATTACCATCCTTGCCATGCCTGATTTGCGCATAGTTATTATTATTATTATTATTTGCTGTTTTATAACGCGCTCCATTACTCCAGAGTATCCTGGCGCAAAAAAGGAAAACAAGCAAGTGGCCATCTAAAGGAAAAATAACACTAATAGGCTGTTCTAAAAAGATAAGTTTTTAGTGCTTTCTTAAATGAAACGAAATTTTCAGTCGATCTCAGGGAGAGGGGAAGGGCGTTCCAAGTCCTAGCTGCGACAACAGCAAGCGAGTAGCCTCCTAGTCTTCCTCGCTGGAAGCGGGGCACACTCAAGAGGTTGCAGCTGGCTGAACGTAGCGGCCGTGTGGGGACATAGCGGCTGAATCTTTTTCTTAGATAGGATGGTCCCATGTCATGGACTGCCTTAAATGCTAAAGTGAGAATTTTAAAAGTTATCCTTTGAGCAATCGGCAGCCAATGAAGTTCCTTTAGGTGTGCTCGCACGCTTTCTCTGCTAGGAATGTTATACAGCAGCCGTGCTGTCGCATTTTGGATAATCTGCAGTCGGGCAACTAAGAAAGCTGGAGTGCCGCTAAAAAGAGAGTTGGCATAGTCGAGCCTAGATAAAATTAAAGCTCTAGCAACCGACTCTCTAGCTGATGATGGCAGATACGGGAAGAACTTTCTCATGGCTTTTAGAGAGCCGAAGCACACAGCAGTAAGTTTTTTTATGTGTGCCTCGAATCTCAGATCCTCTCCAAACCAGACTCCCAAATTCTTGGCAGCGATAGTAACTGAGCCTGGCTGGGGAAAATCAGACGGCCACAAGAGGTCTCTGAAGTTGGATGGAAATTGGCCATACAGCAAAATTTCTGTCTTGTCTTCGTTGCACTTCAGCTGTGCAGCTGCTAACCAGTTAAACACAGCGGAAAGGCACGAACGGACAACCTCTGTGTTAGTTGCTGCATCCTTCCAGGTAAATAAAAGCTGCGTATCATCTGCGTACGCTATGATTTTTGCTCCCATTTGTTCGGCCAGCACAATGAGGAGGGTAAGATAAACATTAAAAAGCAGGGGGCTCAATGTGGAGCCTTGAGGAACCCCGGTAGTGAGGGGCCTGACCGAGGATGAAAAAGGTGGGATCCAGACCTGCTGAGACCTGTCCGATAAAAAGGATTCTACCCATTTCAATGCTGAGCCCACCACACCAATCTCCGCTAGGCGGGTAAGAAGGAGTGAATGAGGGACAGTATTGAACGCGGCAGAGAGGTCTAATAAAATAGTTATGCTCATGTAAACTTTCAAAAAGTGCATTTAAATATTCAGGGACCCCCATCTGGCCAAGGACCAACCATAGTTTCTCCCTAGGCACTAGATCAAATGCAGACCTAAGATCTACAAAGATTAGTTAAAAACTGCCCCCCTGCAGGCGTACGGTCTTCCAGTACAACAATTGCAATCTTAGTACTTGGTCCAGGGTAGATAACTTTTCCCTGAACCCCGCCTGCAGAACGGACAGTACCCCCCTCTCTTCCATAAATGATTGTAGTCTAAGGAGCAAGACACGTGCAAATATTTTCTGCGAGATGTCTATTAAACTGATTGGTCTATAGTTACTTGGGAGAAGTGGAGATCCCTTTTTAAAAATCAGAAATATTTCTGCACCAAGCCAGGTCGTGGGGATCATCATGCCTTGCATTATTGCATTAAAAAGTATCCAAAAATATGGGGCCCAAATGACTGGCTCACTCCTAAAAAGATCCCCAGGTACCCTATCCAGGCCTGGAGCTTTACCCTGAGCTATTTTTTCCAGTATTTCTTTTAAACTTATACTCGGTCCCAAAACCCCTAGAAATGGGGGGATAGGGACCCTATTAACAGTGGAACAAGCCTCTGATGAATCGCGGTCGATGACCAAATCAGCACCGGGCAATCGCTCCTCGGCATAGAGGGATTCGAAGTGATCCCGCCAGACCTCCTCGTCCACATTGGGTTCAGCCGCACTTCGGGGGGTGGTTGTTCCTTAGTTTACAACTCCCCAGAAGGTCCTCATGTCTCTAACCCCAAGTGCATTTTTCAGTGTGACCCACTTTTCCTCTTCCCACCCTTTCTTAGCTTCTAATGTGACCGCTTTGTAATCCGCTCTTGTTGTCCTAATTAAAGTGCGGTCTTTGGCTTTAATGGAGGTTACTAGTGCCTCTTTAGCCTTACGACAAGAGGCATTGTACCAAGGGTGGGAGGGCTTCCTTTCCTGCTTAATAATTTTATTTGGATAGAAGAAGTCAAGGGTAGCTTTTCCTAATTGGGCATGGTTCATCTCAACCTGTTATAAATCTATATTGCCATGCTTTGTCTCCATAAAGTGGATGCTTCTACGACAGGTAGCAGGGCATCATATAAACTGCCCAATTTGTCCTGAGATTGACTAAAATTTGACCATCTCACTCTCTTCCTACAATTGGATACCACCACCCTAGGATCGATAGAATTTTCTGAGGGGGACCTGCTTCCCATATTCAAGGCTTTAAGTTCTAGAACTAGCACATGGTGATCGCTGTCTAAACATGGGATAATTTTAAAATCCATCATCCTGTCCAAAGAATGCAAATTAATAAAAATGTAATCTAAAATAAACCCACAGTTTTTACTGTGTGACTTTTGGACATCTTGACTCTGGGATTTTCAAGAAATGGTCCTCATCGAATAAGCTATCAGGAGGTAAACCCTCAAGTGGCTCGAACTGGCAATTAAAATTTCCTCCAACTATAATCATTTGGTTTGCATCAATAGAACCTAGAAAGGTAGTCAACTCTTCCACCGTGCTGGATTCTTTGCCTTTAGGGGTAGGTCTGGAATATACATTTATTAGGACAACAGGTGGCTTAGTTGGAAACCGTAATAAAACACATAAAATGTCCATTGACCCTGTATCAATTTGCTCCGCTTTACACCCCAAATGTAATCCTACCCATATAGAAAGGTCCCCGGATGGTCTCCCAATTACGCCCGAGATTGCTGGAATACTAAAGGAGGCGTAGTCTAGTTTGGAGACCTCGCCTCTTGCCCAGGTTTCCTGGAACATGCAGATTTCAAAGTGATTAATAAAAGTTTCCCAATCAGGATCATCTAATTTACTGTTTAAACCTGCAATATTCTAGGACAGAACCCTTGTTACCTGGGGCTTTATTAGATTCTTAACAGAGGGGACTACAGATGGCTTGATCGGGCGCGTTTATTAATACACTTGCGTCTGGGTGTTTTTGCCCTAAATCCAGTATTTGGTCAGAATTTACAAACTGGGTAAGGCCCTGCTCGTGATGGTTTATACGTCGGGAGCCGCTCATGCTTCCTCTGTCTGAACCGTCCTCATTCTCATGATTTATGGCTAAGGGTCTACCCTGACTCTCTAGGTCTAGTGTTACATAGGATATTTCATCTTTAGTGGTTAAGTTGACTTCCTTCAGTCAATCTACCCCCTCAAGAGGACTAAACCTATTTCCAGTAGAAATATAAAAAATGGGGAGGTTATGCATCAGTTGGCCTGGATCTGCAAATGCCACTTTTTTGGGGTCAAATCTCCTTCCAGACCCATGAGAATAACCTTGCTGGTGGGGCCTAACTTGGGGATAAAAGTAGCCTAAGTGAAGTAGTAGGATGCTACCCCTATTCTCCCATACTCGGTTACTAAAATCTGTTCAATGATGCTTGGATTTCTAAAATTAATTACAATGCATTCTGCTTGAATGTCCTTGTGCCTTTCGCCTATCCAACCTACCCTACTTGTGGTTAGAATCTCATAGGTATTGTCCTAACCAAAATTACTATGGTTTGCTAAACAATGAATGGTTTTATTTTTTAAGTCTTGGTGTGTTTCAACTGTTCCTTTTCTTAATTCTGGAACCCCTGCAAGTACCAGAACATATGGAGCTGACTCTGGTGGTAAGTTTATAAAAGGAGGACAATATATTTGAGTTTTGCGATCTAGAGCACTACAATCCTGGATTAAAGTAATGTCATACACCCCCTGCCTGGAGCTTTTCTCTCGAACCTCTCCTCTTGTTTGCTGAGGGGGCACCTGGTTTTCCGGATTGGAGGTCATTAGAGGTTGTCCCTGAACAGAAGTTCCATTTTGAATTCTGGAGTGCTGATGATTGTCTACATTTATCGGTAGACAGCTTTCATTTAATATTAGAGAGGGGCATGCTTGACAATTGCTCGTGGTGGCCTGAGCACAGGGCATACTATCTGTGCTGGATGTATCTTTAATGAACTCTCTATTTTCTGACCATCCATACAACTTTACTGTCAGCTCATCTAGTTTTGCCACTATGGGGGTTAATTCTTCTTTAACAATTATTCTTATCTGCTGTTGGAGATTCAACACCAGCGATGTAACCCATGAAGGCTGATCATTAATGGAATCTAAACAGGCCTCAATATGATTCCCCCCTGGTTTACACTTTTCCATAGATAGTACCTGCGCTCTTTTCCTTCTTGCGGGGGGTTTAGCATTAGATTTTAGTTTAGCTTCACATTTTCTTCCCAAGCCCCTGGGGTTGGTGACCTTAAGAGGTTCTGAACTTAATAACTCCGTATTTATAGAAAGATTTCCGGCGGACTCTATGCTAATTACCCTTGAATCAACTAGGGAGTCACCATCTAATGGGAGCAGCTCTAGGTTTGGGGTAATAGATAGATGCCTTTCTGTACGTTCTATTTCTGTGGCCACCGCTCCCAATGCTTTCTCTCGCATTCTATCTATAGACGTTGGTTTAGAATTGCTTTTTGGGGGAGCTAAACTTTGCTGCCTCGCAGTACAGGTCCGCTTCCCCATCTTAATAATACACTCGCCTGATAAAAGAAAAACTAGGTGAACCCAGCTATTCTATACAAATACAATCCAAAGGGATAACAACATATCAGAGAGCATAAGCCATATACACCTTATGAAACACCAGGTACTATGTTGGAACGAGGTTAGGGGGATGATCAAGTCTGAGCAAATGGGAAAAATATGGGAAGTCAACAGTACCTCATAAACCGGGCAAAGGTTGAAAATGTTAGAGGGGTTGCCCAGCCCAGCCTATTCCGGCCTCTGACGGCTGCAGACGGTCCCGCCCTTGTCCCGAGCTTCGCCCGGGTGCGCCCGCGCGCGTCCTGCGCTGCGGCGAATCAGCGCCGCCTATGAGGGCCTGTGGCGCCCTCTGATGACGTGGTCGGCGTGCGACCTTTGCAAAGGCCCCTGGGGGATGAAGTGCTCCAATGCCGTTTCCTTCACGGCAGGGATGGCGGCGTCGCAGCAAGTCGGTGGCTCACTCCCTCGCCTTGGAAGCAGCAAGGGGAAAGGAAGCACGAGACACATTGGCCGTTTCCCTCACAGCAAGTTCGACAATGCTGGCAGGTAAAGCGCGTCCTGCGCAGCGGCGAATCAGCGCCGCCTATGAGGGCCTGTGGCGCCCTCTGATGACGTGGTCGGCGTGCGCCCTCGCAAAGGCCCCTGGGGGTTGAAGTGCTCCAATGCTGTTTCCTATACGGCAGGGATGGCGGCGTCGCAGCAAGTCGGTTGCTCACTCCCTCGTCTTGGAAGCAGCAGGGGGCCAGGAAGCAAGAGACACGTTGGCCGTATCCCTCACGGCAAGTTCGACAATGCTGGCAGGTAAAGAGCGTCAAAATGTTTTGAAATGAATTGCATTGATTGGTGAAAACCTTGCAAAAATCATAGGTTTGGGTCTCTTTATCAAATTTTTGTAGTTCCGGTGTCTATGTAAAGATAAAAATATATCATATTTTAATACATTTTGAGTGTGGTTTTTATTGTGTTGTGCTTCTTACTTATTAATCAATCAATCAATCAATCACAAAAATTTGTATAGCGCGCTACTCACCTGGAGGGTCTCAAGGCGCTGAGGGTGGGGGGGGGGTTTGCTACTGCTCGAACAGCCAGGTCTTGAGTTGTTTCCTGAATGAGAGGTGGTCCTGGGTCAGCCGTAGATGGATGGGGAGGGAGTTCCATGTCTTGGCTGCCAGGTAGGAGAAGGATCTTCCTCCGACAGTGGATTTCCGAATTCTTGGGATGGAGGCGAGGGCGAGGCTGGCGGATCGGAGCTGGCGGGTGGGTGTGTAGAAAGTGAAGCGGCTGTTGAGGTACTTCGGGCCCAAGTCGTGGAGAGCCTTGTGTGCGTGGGTGAGAAGTCTGAACGTGATCCTCTTGTTGACGGGGAGCCAGTGCAGGTCTTTCAGGTGGGGAGAGATGTGGCTGCGGTGCGGGATGTCCAGGATTAGAATTGCTGAGGCGTCCTGGATGCGCTGGAGTCTTTTCTGGAGTTTGGCTGTGGTTCCAGCGTAGAGGCATTTTCCTGGCCAGCGCTCCATCTGTGCTCATTGAAGCACTTACGTGGCATGATCCCTTAAATAATCGGGCAAGTTGCGTGTTGTCGCCGCATACGATTTAATTCACTTCGTTTCAATCGGCTACTTACAGTGAGTACCCGGCTGGGTTCACTGTGAGTACGTTTATCCTCTTCCCCTTTCACGCATGGTTGGCACTTACTCCATCACGAGCCCTTGATTGAATCCTTACAGATGTCCCACACCGTCCCTGTCCTGATTAGACCCTCCATCCTGTAAAGGGTCGAAACGCCGTCGACGCTCATTGGGAATGAACCTACTAATCAATGTCTATGAATTCAATAGTCATTGTATATATTATTGTATATTGTTTATATGGTTGTTTTCCCATTCCCTTGTAAATATACCCCTGTTGAAACCGTGTACATAACTATCACTTGCTGTCACCTTTATGTGTGCTTAAACCACTCTTTCGGTTCACACTTTACACTTGGGACTCCTTTTTCGAAAGTCTTCACATTGGTACATGTAAATTGCAATATGTAAATATTTGTATACTTTCAGAATTTTCATAAAAATAACAAATGATGGTATTCAATTGGTGTTATGAGTTTTGTTTTTCCTTCCTACATCCTCGGTAACCTTCATATTATTATTAGACATTGTTCTGTATTCATTGAATATACTTTTATTGTTCCACTGGAATCAATGTTGTTTGATATAAAATATGTACCCTGGTTCCTTAGTGGGTAGGGTTCCCTTGTTCTTTGTGTGACTGTCCGTAGTCCAGACGGCTGGTGACGAGGGCCTGGGTGACCATCTTCCTGGTTTCGGGGGGGATCCATCGGAAGATCTTTCGGGGCATGCGCAGGGTGTTGAAGCAGGATGATGAGACTGCGTTCACTTGCTTGGTCATCGAGAGGGAGGAGTCCAGGATGACGCCCAGGTTGTGTGCGTGGTCCGTTGGTTTGGGTGCGCTGCCCAGGGCAGGGGGCCACCAAGAGTCATCCCAGGCGGACGGGGATGGTCCGAGGATGAGGACTTCCGTCGTGTCTGAGTTCAGTTTCAGACGGCTGATCTTCATCCATTCCGCGACGTCTTTCATTCCTTCCTGGAGGTTGGCTTTGGCGGTGGCGGGGTCGTTGGTGAGGGAGAGGATTAGCTGGGTGTCGTCGGCGTAGGAGATGATGTTGAGGTTGTGTTGGCGGGCGATGGCTGCGAGGGGGCTCATGTAGACGTTGAAGAGGGTGGGGCTGAGAGAGGATCCGTGCGGGACACCGCAGATGACTTCGGTAGCCGCAGATCGGAACGGGGGGAGGCAGACTCTCTGGGTTCTTCTGGCGAGGAACGAGATGATCCACTCCAGGGCCGCTCCTTGGATTCCGGTGTTGCTGAGGCGCTGTATCAGGGTGCGGTGGCAGACGGTGTCGAAGGCTGCTGAGAGGTCCAGGAGGATGAAGGCAGCCGTTTCCCCGTTGTCGAGCAGGGACCTGATGTCGTCGGTGGCTGCGATGAGGGCGGTCTCGGTGCTTTGGTTTGCTCGGAAGCCGGACTGTGAGGGGTCGAGGGATCCGTTGGTCTCGAGGAAGGTGGAGAGTTGTCTGTTCACGATCTTCTCGATGACTTTGGCTGGAAATTTTTATTAACAAACTGATGGGGAAGACAAATCATTGTACATATAATAAGAAAATCATTATTTACAGAATATATGTGGCACGCTCCCCGACAGGAGCTGATTCCGTTTTCCACTTAGAACACAGTATAAGGTGATTCAAATCATTCATACATAAGACAAGAAAAAAGTAATAAATGCGTATTCCAAAAAAAAAACAAAAAAAAAAAAAAAATTTTTGTCCAACAAAGTAAATTACTATTCATGAGTAGGCGCAGGACCATCAATAAAGTTTCCCCAAATTTTCTTAAATTTTTGTAGTGAGCGAGCTCCTCTGAGTTTAGCTAATCCTAACTCCATAGAATGAATTTCATTAATTAATGACCACCATTCCCAGATATTGGGAGGTTTGGGACATATCCAAGCTCTAGCCAATGTAAGTTTAGCACAGGATATGAGAATCGTTATCAAAGCAGATTGGGGGTGAGAAACAGGATGTATATCAAGTAGTACAAACGATACAGTAATAACGGGTAAAATAATTTTTTGGATTTCCAATACTTTGAGTACGTCCCCCCAAAAATCCTTTAGGGTTGGGCAGGAAAATAACATGTGTCCCAAGTCTGCTGCATAAGCGGAGCATTTGGGACATTTAGTACAGTCCCCATGGATGTTATTGAGGGACCACTTGGAGATCTTTTCCGGTGTGTAGTATAGCATACATGTTGTGCGGAACTGTTGTAATCTTAGGCTAGATGACCGTACAGTGTTGTTAATATTAGCTAAAGAACATGTAATTTGTTTGGAGGTTATATTTAGGCCAGTTTTATTACTCCATTTTTCAGCTAATTTTGTACAGTCATCAGTTTTAACAGCACAGAAACATTTGTAAGCTTCACTTATCACTGATTTATTTTTAGTAGAATATAAACAGTTCCAAATGTCACAATCTAGAATATTATGTAGTTGTTTCTTTCTTATTAGAAAATCGTGTATTTGTATATATTTAAATCTCATTGTTTCCGTTATATTATAGAGAGTTTGGAGAGTGTAAAAATCTAGAAACCCTTGTGCACCATATAGATCTCCCAAAGTGTTGATACCGTAGGCAGACCATCTGAGAGCCATTCCGTCGTTGAAAATTCCCGGAAGGCCTGGATTGCCCCATAGCGACAATTTCGGATGGTAAAAGGAGGTTTTGCAGTAGGCCATAATGTTAACCCATATCCTAACGATATCTTTGGCGGTCTTAAATTTCACCCTCTTGTAGTAGTTAGGGTCATTAGCTCGCAATAAAAACAAGTTTGATTCAGATTTTAACATAAAGAAATGAAAGTAAAAGGTATCTTCATTATGTAACAAAGATCGAAGGCGCCTAATAAATGAAGACCAAAAATATAACTTAAAATCAGGAAAGTTTAAACCGCCCTTGTCTGTGCTATTTTTAAGGAGCTTCAGTGATCTTCTGGCTTTTTTGTACCCCCAAATAAAACTGCTAAATGTACTGTCTAGCTGTTTAAAAAAAGAATTATTTAGTACTAATGGAATGGAGCGGAAGAGGTAAAGAAATTTAGGTAGTATCTTCATTTTAATGAGATTAATTCTGCTGACTAAGTTCAAAGGTAATCTATGCCATTTTTTTAGCAGGACGGTAGTGGATTTGATTAATTCGTTATAATTAAGATTATTTATTTCTCGTATTTTGGATGTGATTTTAACACCTAAGTATGTAGCGGTCTTGCAAATCTCAGGAACGTTGACCGCAGGTGTATAATTGGCTATAATTTGTGTTTTGTTTATGTTTAGATTATAGCCTGATACTTTGCCAAATTTTCGAGCCTCAATGTTAATCCCATGTAGTGTTTTGATTATGTCAGGGGCGGAAGTTCTTCAGGTCCGTGGGGTCCGCGGTGGGTTTCTTGAGGAGGGCGCTCAGCTCGGCATGTTTCCAGCTCTCCGGGAAGGTGGCGGTTGCAAAGGAGCTGTTGATGTTCCGGAGTTGGGGTGCGATGGTGGAGTCGGCTTTGTTGAAGATGTGGTGTGGGCAGGGGTCGGTGGGGGAGCCGGAGTGGATGGTGTTCATCATGCGGGTGGTGTCTTCGGTGCTGACAGGGGTCCAGGTGCAGAGGGTAGTGGTTGGGGGCGCTGGTTCGGCGGTTGGGTGCGTGGTTTGTGCGCCGAAGCTGTTGTGAATGTCGGCGATCTTGCGGTGGAAGAACGCGGCAAGGGAGTCGCAGAGGTCTTGCAAGGGAGTAATGTCAGTGTTGCAGGCGCTGGGATTTGAGAGCTCTTTGACGATGCTGAAGAGCTCCTTGCTGTTGTGGGTGTTGTTGTCCAGTCTTTCTTTGAATGCTGTCTTCTTGGTGCTTCGGATCAGCTAGTGGTGTTTGCGGGTGGCGTTCCTGAGGGCGGTCATGTTCTCTGCTGTCTGGTCGTGGCGCCAGGCTTTCTCGAGGGTGCGGCAGGTTTTCTTGGAGTTTTTAAGGTCGATGGTAAACCACGAGGCTTTCCTGCTGCCGGGTCTGCTGGGAGAATTCTTCAGTGGTGCGAGTTCGTCGGCGCAGTTGGTGAGCCACTGTGTGAGGTTGCAGGCTGCTTCGTTGGGGTCCGTCGTGTTGGTGGGCGGGTTCTGGCTGAGGGCAGTGGTGAACTTAACTGTTTTGGTACTGATAAATGCTTTACACGTGCTTTCCATTGAGTTAAGTCTGTCTGCTCTATGCCACAGCTTCCCAGGACTGAGCTAACGATTGGTTTAAAGAAACCTAACCTGGCCTGATACATAGTAGTGATATTGTTCATTGGTAAGCTCTCGCAACCACCCCAACTAATAATCAACTTTCTCATAACAGGTATGAAACAAGTCTGTCAGATGCTGCTGGCCAGGAAAGGGACACTTACACCAGTGTCGGGACTCTATCTACTTGAGAGCAGAGCACTGTCCAAGTTCTGACAGGAAGAGGGCAGGTATGTGCCATTTTAACATTATAATAGTACATTCCTGTCCTCTCCTTGCGCTATCAGACAATGTGCTGCCTAGTGCCAATGCAAGCACCCTTGCACCATGGGAAGACCCACGCCCCACCCATGGAACACATTTCCAGGGTAGAGTAATGCATGTCAGGAAGCCACACCTGGCCATGCAGGGTTGCCCTGCGTGGCATGGTAAATCTCATTCTAGGTTTGGTGTCACCCTTGGGTCACACAAAGGGATGCAGGGTGACACAAAACCTACAATGAGAAACCTTAATAAATCTGGCCCTAAACAGATGTTAAAGAAATCACAAACTTCTTACCTAAGGCTTTAGATTATTTTAGAAGCAGTGGGTTCGGCACTATTGCACATGGATGAAAGGAATGTGCACTACGATCAATGGGGGCTTGTCTGAGGAGGAGCAAGATGGCGGACTGAAGCCGCCACGGAGCACAGCGGAATGGTGATCCCTCCTGTACATTTGGCGTATATGCTCTAGATGCTGAAAAGGAATCAGGAATTGATAGCGCGGCGTGCATTTGATATCTTTTGCACGATCTGACCAAGACTTACCGGTAGTGGAGCGTCCTTGCGAGCACGGATTTGGTGGCTCTTGGAGACGGCACGGCCATGTGGACTGGGAACGGCGAGGTGGTCGGCGATCGATTGGCGGGGCCTTTGTGCGATTTCCTCTACTGTGGTTCGGCTGCCGGTGTCTCCACTGGCGGTAGACTCTTGGAGTGAGGCTCAGGCTGTGCTGCAACCCGCATCCCGAAACAAGATGGCACCGGAAAAACCGCCAAGAACTAATCGTACGGGCTAGAATGCGGTGAGTGCTGAAGCAAGCAATACTGGCGGTAACATGGCTATAGAAAAGGCAGGCTTGACTTTGAATAAATCGACAACCCGAGTGCCGCAATTACTGAAAGGTGCTGAGATGGAGGGCTTGAGTAATAAAATGCGGCAAGAGAACAACTGCAACAAAGTAACAGTGGCGTCACCTGTAACAACTATAAAAACTACGCATTGCAACATAGTTACCTCAGATGGACATAGTGCTATTAATAGCATGGCTGTGGCGGCAGCAAGCACAGAAATGGACACGGGAGAGGTTGTGGAGGTTGTGGAGACTTTGGATGGAGGCCTGGGGGCGATGAATGACAATGAGACATTATCAATAGCTGTGGCAGGAGACAAGGAACCGAGTGGCATGACTGATATGAATAATATGATGAATATATCGAGTTGTTCGGGTCTTCTAGACAATTCTGATATTTCAGGTCCTGGGACACACTCTAGCAATGCTAGCACTGATGCGGTGGCAGAACTAGGGTCAAAGATGTGTGCCGCCATAGATAACATGACTAATGATCTGGTTCTGGGGGAAGATCTGGGCTCAAATGAGGAGTTTGAGGACTTAGAGGAGACAGCAGCCAGAACTCCCAGGGGTGCAGATAAAGGCACGGACAAAGGATCTGGGAACAAGAAAGGACGAGCAAAGCCTAAGAATGAAACAAAGAAGATGCTTGGGGGACAAAGCACTGTAACCACTAGAGGAAAAACTATTGCTGATAATAGCCCACTTCGGAAGTGGATGTAGGCAAAGGGAGGTGTCAAAACGATGGCACTATGCCTCTCAGGTGCTAGCCCTACTGAGGGAGATCTTCAGAAGATTCATTCTCCGGTGCCCGACAACACTGAGCTGGGTATGGAGGAACAATCTACAGTATTAGCTGCCTCTCCTGTTCTTCACTCTGCCCATACAGTAGAAATCCCGGATCAGATATTATTGGTCTCTCAGGTTTCTCAGGAGAGTGGGCCCAGTAAGGAGGATGTGTCACTTGGTCGAATATGGCAGATGCCTAATGAGCAAAGACTGGAGGCGCAAAACATTATGTACAGATGTGGGAAGACAATGGTAGAGTACAACATTTACAGCTTGAAATGGCCGGCAAACTAGGTGGGCTAACTCAGGAGATGTCAGAATTAGAACAAAGAGTTCTGGGAGCTGAAGAGCTGTCTTCTCGCACTGAGGATCTCGCAAAATGACATGAGAACCAGATTGTGACCATGCAAGCCAAACTAGAAGATATGGAAAATCGGCAGGGATAAAAGACCCAAGAGCATACATGGTCCAATTACTACAAAAGGCATTTCCGGACCTGTCTGGGACTGGGACTCACAGGTTCAAAGAGCACATAGACCACCGCTCGTGCAGAGAAATAAAGGAAACCAATATCCTCGCCCTTTCCTGATCTGTTTGGGAAATTTTTTGCTGATACGAGCGGTATCTCTAAAGGCCTGCCCTAATACACCAGTCTCAACGGAATCTGTAACCTTTTTCGTTAGGTCAGATCTAAGTAAAACTACCATCGAAAAACGCTGGAAATTGAGAAAATACCTAGACCCAATTAAGGCCCAGGGAGGACAAGATTTCTTACAGGAGCCAGCATGGCTTAAAGTGTTTAAGAAGGGTCATACATATTTTTTACGGATGAGAAGGAAGCTGAGAAGATGTTGATTAAATGGCAGGGAGAGACTACTGGAGAAGTAGCAGAATAAATGACTCTCATTAGAAAAATGGATATTGACTAAAGGAAAAGAACAAACTAAAAAAATATTTTTGGAGGGTCTATATATGTACTGAGGGAGAACGGTGAACATTTGGAATATGTATTTTTCTGCCTCTCCTTTTTTCTCTTTTCTTTTCTTCTTTTTTTTTAATCTTATCACTTTATTGAATCTTCTCCTTTTTCTTCCTTAGGAGTAGGATCAAGGGTCATATGCTACGCTATGTACAATATGTAAGATAATGTATATAAATTCTAGGGGGTGTATGGGGGTGTTCACCGTGGCTGTGGCTCTTTATGGCTGCCCAAACTAACGGCAGCTGGGTAGACAGAGGAGTCCTCCTCTATGGAAAAAGAGGGTAGGTTGGGGGGAGGGGAAGTTGGTTGGGGCTGGGGGTTGGTATGGGAGGGGGGGTAAATGGGACAAAAGTAACATGAGGGAATTATATTTTAAGAATATTAACGGCAAAGTTACTTTTCTGTTAATGAATACGATTGAAGGGGGAAAGATGAGATTATTAGAATGGATCGTATGAGATGTTTAGCTTGGAATGTTGCAGGACTGAACAGTAGAAATAAAAGAAGGTTGGTCTTCAAAGAATTGAGGATGTATAATCCACATTTTGCTTTACTTTCAGAAAATCATATTTCTTATAAAGATCGGAGTTTACTAGGTCAGCTAGGCTATGAAGTAGTGGTTAGCACGGGGTTAAATACTTCAATTTGAGGGGTTGCAATTTTGAAACATAAATAATTTAAAGCTGTGATTAGTAAGACATCCTCAGATAAAAATGGTAGATGGGCTATAGCACAAATAAAAGTTGAGGGCATCAAATATGTACTTTGCGTTTTGTATGAATCTAATATGGATGACCCTACTGTTTTTGATAGGATTATTATGGAATTGTTGAGTTGGGAGGGAGAGCGGGTAGTAATGGGTGATTTCAATTGTATTATGAGCTATGATATTGATGCCACTAGGCGAGGCGCATTCCAGAGGATGCGCAAAACACGGGCTGCAGTTAGAGAACTAGGACGAATACATGATATTAAAGACGCTTGGCGGGTGCTATATCCGGATGTAGTTGGTTATACCTTTTACTCAGCTGCGCATAAACTTTTTTCACACATAGATATGGTCTGGGTATCAGATAGAATTTTGCAGTCAAGTTATATGGAGATCTGCCCAAGGGTCACATCTGACCACAACCCAATCCTCCTTTCCTTTAAAATCAAGACAGATAAGCAGAAATTTCGACGGTTTTCATTCCCTAGAAACTTACTCTCAAATTTGGATTTTATGGTAAATCTCAAGATACATTTAAAGGAATTTTTGCTAATTAATATCGGCTCAGCTTCACATATTGTGGTTTGGGATGCCTGTAAGGCAAGTATTAGGGGCTTCACACAACAATATATATTGAGACAGAATATGGAACGGAAAAAAAAGACAGATAAAACTATTGCTAATATACTTTTATTAGAGAACCAGCTGGCTGAAGCACTCTTACAGCGCTCGACAGAGGCAGAAGCTCTAGGGTATACTTTAGTTGATTTGAAATCCGCCTTAAAAAATACGGTTAGAGAAAAAAGTCTTACTAAATTGAACAAATATCACTTAACTCAATATGAAGGAGGTGAGAAAATAGGAAAAATATTAGCATATAAAGTGGCAGACGAAAAGGCGAAAACTTTAATTAAGGTCATTAAAGGTCCTAATAATACGATTTACAAAAATTCCCAGCAGATACTTGAACAATTTGCTAAATATTATAGAGATTTATATACTCCAGAGATTTTACTATTATCTGATGATATTCATATATCCCTGTAGACTACTCTTTTGAATCATATTGAGACTGAGCAATCAGATAAGTTAATCAGTGATATCACATTGGCTGAAATTAAACTAGCAGTGTCTGCCTTAGCATCGGGGAAGGCGGCTGGAGAGGATTCAATCCCTCTGGAACTTTATAAAGAATGTATTGATGAACTAGGCCCTTTACTGAGCATGGTAATTGGATACATTGGGGCTGGGGGGAAGCTCCTAGCTCATGAAATGTCACGCAGATTGTATTTTTTCTAAAAACAAAAAGAAACCAGCGGACGAGTGTGGGTCATATAGACCCATATCTCTTATAAATACTGATGCAAAAATATTTGCTAAAATATTTGCAACTCGTCTTGCACCAATAATGTCTGACCTGGTGTCTACTCAACAGCATGGATTTATTTCAGGGAGGGACACTACGACCCACGTAAATACTCCCGTAGTAGCATTTGATGTGGCCAGGGTTAGGTCAACCCCATTCGGTATGCTTTTATTGGATGCTGAAAAAGTATTTGAACGAGTGGGGTGGGACTATCTCTGGGCTACACTACAAACATTTGGGATCAAAGGACAGTTTTTACAGTGGATACAAGCTTTGTATGACCATCCTAGTGCAAAAATCAGCTACGCAGGGTTACAATCAACAAGATTTTCTATATTGCGGGGAACTCGCCAATGGTGTCCTCTGTCACCCTTATTATTTGCTTTATCCATGGAGCCATTTTTAGTTTCTTTACAGAACAAACATGCATAACCCCTTTTGTTTCAGGCTTGAATTCACTTAAAATAACGGTATATGCAGATGATATTGCCGTTTATTCGGTGGATGCAGGAGAAGCTATGAAAGGGATAATCTTAGAGGGAAGAAAATTTGGGGCTGTCTCAGGCTATAGATTGAATACGAATAAAACCCAAATAGTGGTGAACTAAATAACCATCAACTTTGATACAAGGAGTTTGTAACATTGCTACTTACTTTGGGTTAAAATCTCTGCCAAATCAGAAGAGATAGTCGCATTAAAGACAACTATCTCATTAAAAAATGGCATAAGGTTCCTTTGAGCATAAGTGTACAGATAAACTTAATTAAAATGAAGATCCTTCCTAAATTTCTTTATTTGTTTCGGTCCATTCCTTTGCGCATTAAGAATTCATTTTTTAAACGCCTAGATGGTATATTGAGTAGCTTCATTTGGGGGTATAAGAAAGCGTGTCGCGCAATTGAATTACTGAAACTTCCATTTGATCAAGGAGGTCTTGTTTTCCCAGATTTTAAATTATATTTTTGGTCAGCATTCCTTGGACTTATTCGTAGTTTAGTGAGGTTTGATAATAATCTCTTTTATTATGTATTTATGCTAGGAGAAGAAACTAAGATGTTTCTATATAAAAACAATGACCCCCAACTATTAAAAACGAGTTAAATTTAAGACTGCACGAGATATGGTATTTATCTGGCGGGCTATTCTCAATAAATATATAATTTCGATTTATCACCCCAAATTCCCCTTATGGGATAATCCAGCTCTTCCGGGAATGTTTCACGATGGGGGTGGGAAACAATGGGCTAATCTAGGTATTCAAAGTTTAGAAGATTTATACAATTCCAATGGATGCTTAACATTTGATAGGCTGAAGCTCATATATAATTTATCAGAGAACATGTGACTGAAGTATTATCAGATCCTGGACTATCTCGTACGAAATATGAAGTTTACGGTATTACAAGATTCTAATATATGGGATAGTATTTATCGGACTGAAAATAAATCCCTGATTAGGATTGGATACAAAAGTTTTAACTCTTTTAGGGAAAGTGATTGTGGAAGAATAGCAGAACTTTGGAGTCAGAAAATGGGGACTAACATATCTGCTAATACTGTTTCATTGGCACTTAGCTGTATCTGCAAAGTGGTGCATTCATATAATCTGAGACTACAGCAGTATAGAACTATCTGCTTTGTATATTATACTCCTGAACGAATATCGAAGTGGGAATTAAATACGAATACTAGCGATCTGACTAGGTGTCCGAAATGTGACCTGGCGGCATCTGATCTGCAACATATGCTCTTTTCTTGCCCAATATTGGAAGAGTTCGGGCAGGGGCGGGCTAAAATTCTTTCCCAAAAAATGGATAGACCTATTTCCCTTACAGTATTGGATGTCCTAATGGGTGGGCAGAACAGAGATTTTAATCAGAAGGATTTAATAACTATCTTACTGGCTTGAGCTAGATTAACTATAGCTCGGGCTTGGATTTCACGAAGCCCACCGACGGTGATGGAATGGTGGGGTCTGGTTAAAGAAATACATATTATGGAGTTTTTACTTGCTAAATCTAGAGGGGTTCAATCACTTCACAAAGTCGAAAAAATCTGTGGAACATTTATGTAAACTTGGTATGTTAAATTTCGTTTGTATTTTGTATCATTACTTTGTTATGTTATTTTCTCCCTTTCTGTTGGATACTAAGAGATTGTATTACCACATATTATTTATTGCCTATTTCTGTTTATTATAATGACCTCATGTTAATAAAAAAAAAAGGATCAATGGGGGCTTGAAGTGAATGAACACTTGGACTTTTTGGAGGATGCACAAGTTATTCTAGAGTATCAGGGTTTCTTTGAATTATGATCGGATCACTACTTTAACGCACAGTCAAAGTGCACGGGGGACATATAGGATTGGATGGAACAATCTGTAGTTTAAACTGGATAAGAGTTTTTAAGTGACAGTCAAGAGGTTTTTTCAGTTCATATCTTTTTTCATTTTTAAAGGTATATCATAAACGGTATGATTTATAAAAAATGTTTGCAAAGAATTGTCAATGACTTTTTTAAGAACCCGTACTTGCTCATTTTACAGTTGCACTCAAGGTGAGCATGGGGAAGACTGTTGTACTCGAAATGTTTTGGGGCGCCATAAATTGATTTTAACACAAAATATACACATTTGATTATTACCAGTATTATGCATTGGATGAAAATGAATTAGTAACATGACATTGGATAAATATTCTGATTTAACATCCAGTATTTGAATTTCTATTAAGATACAAAAGTTTCAGGGGCAGATTTACAAGCCCCTTGCGCCACTTTTGCGTCACTTTAAACATAGGAAAAGTGTTGCAAAATTGGCGCAAGGAGCTTGTAAATCTGCCCCTCAGTGTTTATGAATGCTCGTGCTAGCGCCACAACACCCCACAGAATGGTGTATTTTATTGGACAGAAGTGAGCTGCCCCACTCCTCCCTGGTCCACAACAGCTGCCCCTGTGCCCTGTTCATGATTACAAATAGAGGGCCTCATTTATGAGGTTTTGCCCTAGGGAAGCGCAGCAGGCCTTCCTGCTGCACTTCCCTACGGCAAAAGAAAAGGGCAGGAATGCGCTGTATCTATAAGATACAGCGCATTCCTGTCCTTTTCCCCTGCGCTGGGGCACAATGGGCTGCCTGCGCCAACGCAGGCACCTTGCGCAATGGTGCAAAGGTGACTGCGTTGTGGGGATGATTATCTTTTCAACAGGAAGGGAAACCTCTCTGTACAAAAATAATCACAAGAGTCTTTTCATCTTTCTATGTGTGCTGCAGAAAGCAGCACACATAGAAAAAGGAAAAACGAGGAGAAATAAAGATATTTCTCCCTGTTGCGCCTCCCTTACGCCTTCCCTGGGGAGGCTTAATCTTTTGGCACTGCCTCAGATTTACGATTTCTCGTAAATCTGGGGCAGTGTCAAAAGGCCATGGATGTTGCTGGGAACGCCTCCAGCAACACCCATTCCACGCCAATTTAAAGCAGAACACTGCGTTAAAGGGACTGATATTTATCAGGCAGCCTTAAGCCAAAAAAAGTTGCTTAGTGCTGCCTGATAAATATCACGCAGGCTTCTGCGCCACGGAATGTCACAAAAAGTGACGTTCCAGTGGCGCAAGGGGCCTCATAAATGAGGCCCAGAGTGTCAGTGAAGGTCTGATCTATCCTGTTCATCAATGCTGGCCAAATACTGTGGTACAAAAGGGGGTGGTGATGGATGGAGCATCTGAATCAATCAAACACTCACACCCAGTCAAAAGATCTGGGTTTAATCCATCACCGTTCTTTAGCCCACTCTGCCACCCCAGTTCAGACATGGCTATATGCAAATCAGTCTGACCCTGTGCCTCATGGGAACAGTCCAGCCCGAACTGCCAAGCCATGTCTTCCGAGGACCGGTTTCTGGCATTCCAGCCGTCTTCAACCCGGCTTGCTTGAATCCAGTGGCAAAGTGAGCAAGGGACTCACGTCTGAGCATACCCTGCCACACTTATGGCGGCCAAAAGCGGTACAAAAGGGGGTGGTGATGGACGGAGCATCTGAATCAATCAAACACTCACACCCAGTCAAAAGATCTGGGTTTAATCCATCCCCGTTCTTTAGCCCACTCTGCCACCCCAGTTCAGACATGGCTATATGCAAATCAGTCTGACCCTGTGCCTCATGGGAACAGTCCAGCCCGAACTGCCAAGCCATGTCTTCCCTGGACCGGAAACAAGCTTCCGAGGACCGGTTTCTGGCATTCCAGCCGTCTTCAGCCCGGCTTGCTTGAATCCAGTGGCAAAGTGAGCAAGGGACTCACGTCTGAGCATACCCTGCCACACTTATGGCGGCCAAAAGCGGTACAAAAGGGGGTGGTGATGGACGGAGCATCTGAATCAATCAAACACTCACACCCAGTCAAAAGATCTGGGTTTAATCCATCACCGTTCTTTAGCCCACTCTGCCACCCCAGTTCAGACATGGCTATATGCAAATCAGTCTGACCCTGTGCCTCATGGGAACATGAGGCCAAATACTGTGGGCCTCGGAGGAACAGTTAGCTGCAGCGGCCCCAGGGCTCAGGTCTCATTTGGGGAGCCATGGGGGAGAAGGGCAGATGACAGCTCCCCTGACCCCCCCTCCCACCGATTATTTAACCTCTCAATCTTTATCCAGTCTGGGAGAAGCTTCCTGCACCTTACCACATGCTATGGCCATGAAAGTGGGCATAGGATCCCCGGTTATTTTTTTAGCAAATGTAGAAGGTGGCTGCTATTGTTTTTTATTATTATTTTAGCACCTCATGCATTTAGGGACGCTGGAAGGGTAGTTGAAAAGAGTCCCCTCTTCCAGGTCGGCAATGCCTTGGATGTACGAGAACAATTCCCTCCAGGCCTTAAAGCAAAGTCTGGTAGGCTGGTGGCACCAAGCAACAATGAGCTTTCCCTGTAACACTAAAATAATACCTTATCACATGAGGGCATGGTGGGAGTCTGGGCATTAAAAGTGCTACTACTAGCTCTTAGAAAATGTAGGTGAGAGATGAAAACAAAAGGAGTGCAACATGAATTCAGTGGCTGAGCTGACCTATTTTTCTCCATTAGGTTACAAAGCATGAAGTCCCTTCTCTCATGATAATTAGTCAATCCATGAGTAAATATATTTTAAAATCAGCCTTTGGACCACTGGGGCCCACATTACAATAAGGGCACACTTTCCCTGTTTGCGCAAATATAGAAAGTGCATCCAAATATGGTTAATGTACTGCCCTCGGGCAGACGTGAACTCATGCTGCCCTGGGGCAGTGCATTCAAGTGAAATAAGGAGCGGCTGCTTTAAAACTGCTCAATTTTTCCCCGTGCAGGCAGCACCTGCCTGCACTTTCAAGAGAGGAGAGATATCCCCTTGCAGGTGGGTTCAATCACAGGTGCAGTGAGTGAACGCATCAGACTGTAAGGGGATCTGCCGTCCATGTGACCCCCCATTCTCCTCTCACGAGGGCTGCCTTTAGGAGGCACTCTGAAAGGGTGCCACATTTTTGTGGCCCAGCTTCAGTACACCGCCTAAATCCATGTTTGCCTCTGCACATGTGTCCCTAATTCTGTGCGGGTATAGAGACAGAGTGATTCCCTAATTTCCATGCGAGGATACCCCCATGTAGATGAGTAAATGTCCTCTTGAGATAGTGCTGGTGCTACATATGCACCAGCACTATCAGTATTGCAGAAAGGGCCATACAAGCATCTGCAGCCCATTGTGTAATACCAAAGTGCCCCGGAGGTGCACAAAGTAGGCGCACATGCCTGTTGCACCCCCCGGGCACTTTCGGTAATATGGCCCAAGCTCTTAGGGGCATATTACCAACAACTAGCGATAATTATCGCTATGTTGGTTTAGCGGCGATATTTTTATCGCCGAGCTGCGGCGATTTTTATCGCTTAGGAACCTTGCTATTATCAAGGTTTATCTCCTAAGCGATAAAAATCGGGCGAAATGCATGAATATCGCTGAAAAGTCAGCGATATTCATGCATTACCGAGCTAATGCTCTTAGCCATGTTATCCACCTACCATTGGATAACATGGCTAAGAACTGCTCAGGGGCAGGTGTTAGCTTTTGGAGATATTCGCGCTTAGCGCGAATATCTCCAAAAGTTGGTAAAAGGAGATAGTGATGTTAGCGACTGTTTCCAGTCGCTAACATCTTGGCACGCCCACTTTGCATGTCATTAGTGATAAATATCACTGACATGCAAAGCGGGGCCCAAGTTGGTCGCTATCTCCTACTAGCTGTCGCTAACTGGTGTTAGCGACAGCTAGGTAATAGGGAGATAATTTTATCTCTGCTTTCTTGGCTTTTCAAGCCAAAAAAGCGGAGATAAACCCCCTTGATAATATGCCCCTTAGTTTCATAGCATACTAAAGAAGGAACATCTTCCTGGCATATTAATGCAGCACTTTAATCTACAAATTCTGACGTATAACTCGTACAATATATTTGAATAAATGCTCCAAAATGTCCTCATTCTTTCCGGATGCTCAAGTCAACAAAAACACATCTAGTGTCATTTCATCCAATCAAAGCGGAAATAAGAAATAACTGTAATCTAACTCAGCTGCATAAAACCATTGATATAAATCACCCCCTTTATTAATAATGATGATTGGGTCATAAATTGGTTTTGATTGGGGGTGTTGATAATATCTCTAGGCAATAATAAGGAAATCTAGGTTTGAAAACATGTCTTTAAAATAGGTTCAGTCTCTATATACAAGACCAAAGACTCAAAGGTTGATGGGAGAAATGTTTGCAAATAGTCAAACCCAGGGATAATTGCTCTATGTAGCATTCCAAAGTCGCGTTCACCCACTGTGCCACTCTGAACAGAGGGCCACTTTAAGCAAATCAATTCTGAACCTGCTCCTCATGGGAGCATTACATTTCGAGCTGCCAGGTGTTGCCCCTCCAGAAGGGAACACCCCCCATCTCAGATTGGCCTTGTCAATGAGGTATGGCTTGGTTCTTGTAGCACAGCAAGCAAAGGGTCCATGCATTCACATACCCTTAGCCCCTTAAAGTTTTCTCGCAAATACTTGAAAGGTGATGGATGTGATGCTTGTATATAATCTAAACCACTGGTGATAAGTCTAGGTTACATTAACCGCTTCGCTGCAGCGCACATTCCCCCGCTGTGCGGGCAAATTCTACATGTCCACGAATCGGATGGCCCCCGGTCATCCGACGCACGTGCCCGCTGTGACGTCAGACGACCGGGGGCCATCCGACGCACAGAAGAGGATAAAATCCTTTGTTTTTCACTTACTGTATCACTCTAGACAGAGTGGTGCCTCGTGTAAATCAGTACTGGCCATGCTCCTCATAACAACAGTTCATGCCAAATTGCCAGGAGAGTCCCCCTCCAGAACAGTTCCAAGCAACCGGACATTGGCTTTGGTCTTTTCAGAGAGGTATAGCTTGGTTCCTGTGGCACACCAAGAAAGAGGTCCATTTGTGGGCATATCCATTGTCCACGATAGTGATATATCAAACAAACTAAAGGTGATGATAGTAATGGCATCAAATAGTATAAACCACTGGCAATCACTCTAGGTACAATTCCAATACACTCCTTTTCACTCATTGCACCGCTCTAGATGAAAGCCTGTCTCAGGTAAATCAGAACTGTCCATGTTCCTCATAGGTAAAGTCCACCCCAAAGTGCCCAGCAAAGCCCCAGAAAGAGCACAAGCTACCTAGATCTGTTTCGGCATTGTAAGGCTTCATCAGCGTAGAAAGACTTGAGCCCTATGGTTCAGTGAGAAAGTGTGCAACATCTAGACATAACATTGACCACTTAGGGGCAGATTTACAAGCCTCTTGCGCCACTTTTACGTCACTTTTCCCAAGTTAAAAGTGACGCAAAAGTGGCGCAAGGGGCTTGTAAATTTGCTCCTTAGTGCATTAATTCAAATGCACAAAAGTTGATGGGAGGAGTGCTTGCATATATTCTAAACCACAGGTGTATGCTCTGGGTAGCATACCAACCTACCATTTTTCATCTACTGTGCCATTCTAGACAGAGGACTGCCTTAGGCAAATTAGTACTGACCTTGCTCCTGATGGGAATAGTCCACCCCAAACTGCCAGGAAAGGCTGCCTCCAGAGAGAACACAAGCACCATCAGGCCAGTTGAATCCTTGTTAAACTTCACCGGTGAGATTCATCTAGGTACCTGTGTCACAGCAATAAAGAGACCCACGACTAAGTGACTGGGCATAGTCTCATTCTAATATGGTGTTATGCAGCAAGACCTTCAGCTTCAGGAATTGTTACCAATAATGTCACCAATGGTATTACTATTTTTTATTATTTATTTTATTTTATTTTAAAAACAAACAGTATGCAAAGAAAATAACAATAAGGAATTCAAGAATGACAAGGATAAACAATTATATACTAGTAATTATTCAAATGAAAAAATAATTTATGTAATGAATGGACAAAGATTATAAAACACACTGGGCACTAATCAGAGTCAGCTGGTATTTGGCCATGATGTTACTGGGACAAGAGATAACGATTCTGGACTTTATCTCCACTTCAGTCACTGACCACTCAAAGTGACAGTCCCAGAGTGGGGGGACATCATGCTGGGCCCGTAATTATCTGGGCTCAGTAACATATGTGTTGCTGAATCCCGACCCGCCACGAGCTGGAGGAAGTGTTATCGGAAACTCATTTGTATTACCAGGTGGAATCCTGTAATTGGTAAAAACTTTAACTTGCATTCTGAGAACATGGAATAAGATAAATTGCCATAATACACTCTTACTGTGACCAACAGAGAGGTCGTCTCCAACCTGTGGCTCTTTTGGGGAGTGACAATATTATTGAGCACAGTAGCTGGTGGGGATTGGTTTTACTGCCCATTAAATTCACTTGAGGAATGACTGGACATTAGTATTACTTCTTTAATAATTCAGATATTGAACTCACATTATAAGCTTGTTCCTTTACATCCTCTGATACATTAATGTTTCTGCGTGAGCTGAGAGAAGAAATACAAATGGAGGTCTTCATTTGCTCATCTTCAGGCACAAATTCTGGGCAAATAAGTTTAAAAAGGGGAAGAGGGTTTTTCTTTGAATTTGACTTACACATTATTAATCTGTGTAGAGAATGAGGGCTCTTCTTTGCTCAATGACAACCTTTCCTTTCCAAGGAAAAGGTCAGCTGATCAACAGAGTTAAATTTTATATAAAAATTCTATGTTCATGGTGTTGCCTAACCCACTTAATAAAGCCAATCGACAGTTAATGAAAGCTACAGAATTCAATGGTGAATCCCGATCCATGGCCCTTCCTAAAGTTGATGGGCTGCAAACTACTACCTATCCTTGCCTATGAAGCAATGACATTCAGAGATAAGATGGTTAATTGGAAGGACAAGGCTCAATCAATCGGCTATGGAAGAGTCTTTTCCCTGCCAATTGCAACCCACATGTCTAAATTTGACAATAATTCTGCTTGTTATCTCAGTACTTGATATTGAAGGCACAATTCTGGGCCTACTGACTCAAAGCCAAGTAGGTGAAGAATAGTACTCTAAAACAGGTAATCTTGGAAGTCATAAACACCCCCCTGACAAGCAGGCATAGCTACCTAAACATCACATTGAACCTCTTGGAGGCCCTAGAGATTTTGTCAAGTAACCTCCCTGTGTCAGTAGTCTCAAATCTGTTGGTTAAGCAAGCTAAACCAATATCGAGGTAATAGGATGCACACACCCTGAAGAAACTGTCACATGGTGCTTAGGCTACAACACTGTACAATCCAGTGGTCCTGTCATCCTACCTTTCAGTACCTTTTGGTACGGTCATGAAAAAACATTAGCTGATGAGTCTACGATTTGGATGAATCCCTCTGAAAACCCACTGGTATGGCCATAGGAATCTTGCTGCCAATATGGTATACCCTAAATATCAGGACCTGCCAATGCATTATGCAAGCCTGCCTGAAAGGCGACACATCAGAGTAAGTGGCTCGATTTCTCAAATTTATGAAAACTGCACTAGGACCTTCTGTCAATGCTGCGAACTCTGAATTTGTAATATGCTGCTAAAATCTAAAGACTAAAAACACTGCACTTCACATGGGCATTAAGTGTTGACTTAGTACATCAGATTAGCTAGCCCCTTAGGTACTGGGGACAGAAGCAAACTAAATGCTTTGTCCCTCTCAAGGTCTTAAAGCTCATGAGCCCAGATATTATCCCCATTGTAGGCCTTTTAACCCATTAATTAATTGCCTTCAACTTATTTTTAAAGTTAATATTCCTTTTAAAACCTTGCACTTTACTTAGGCCTTAGTCTTGGTCCATTTACTACAGGCAAATAGAGAACTTTTGGCCTTTGCCGGCAAGACACTACTCACCGCTAAAGCAGGCCTCTTAATTGAACAGGCTGTTAAAACCAATGCACTTTAAACATAATGCCCTTTAAACAGATTGCACTTTACCTAGGCATTAGCATGGGAATTTACAACAAATGCAAATAGAGCATTCCTGACCTTCCTGAACTTTGAGGAAAAGTTAGCATCTTAGGTACTAAAAGGACCTTAACCCCTTCCCCATGGGGCTAATTCCCCGCGGTGTGGGCGGAGGGGGGCCGCACGCGGCGCAGCGGTGCTTGTGACGAGCTCAGCTCGTCATGCTGCACAGCGGAGCTGTGCTCATGACGAGCTCAGCTCGTCACAACTATGCCCACTCAATGGAACACCCCGCACAGGAGGGGAATTATCCCCACATGGGCGTTTCGCAGTGGTTATGACGAGCTCTGCTCTTCATGAGCTCAGCTCCACTGTGCCTCATGACAAGCTGAGCTTGTCATGAGCACCGAGGGGTTAACATACTGCACCTTACCTAAGCCTTGGCATTGGAATGCACACCACCAAAGGTAAAGCCATCTTTTAAGGCATGGGATGCATTGATTTTTTAAAGTGTTGTTTTAACTGCCTGGAAGTATGGCCTTTTAGTACTCACTTGCTAGCAGCTAAACATAGCAACTTGCTGAATAACTTGGGGCTCTTTTTGAAGGATTTTAATTAATTGTTCAATAAAGAATTTATCTATCTATCTATCTATCTATCTATCTATCTATCTATCTATCTATCTATCTATCTATCTATCTATCTATCTATCTATCTGTCTACCTATCTACCTGTCTAGCTAGCCATCTGTTAATGAAAGAACTGAAATTATGGTCAAGACATAACAAAAGCCTACTTATTAATCTTAGTCAACACACATCCCATCACCCTCACTGCATATGATTGGTGCCTCTCATACATGTAATCAGCTGTGAGGTACATCATAATCTCTCTGACCTAATTAGGTATTCTTCCTTTGTTCAGCCGTTCAGCTCTACTGATTCTTGAATTCATGAAAATACTAATTTATTCTCTTATGGTCAGCCCCGTTTGTTGCTTTACCTGATTGCCACAGCTAGGATGTCAGTAAAAGTATCTGTGATCAACCTCCATCAATCTGACAGTAATTATGTAGAATCAGTAGGTGACACATTGGAAGCCCCAATATAGCCATTACAGTTCTAAAAGAACATGGAACTGGAGACTCTGTCATTACTGATAATTTTATTTTAGGATGTGTTTCGATAGATACAGCGAGGTGGTCCCACAAAGTAACATCATCACTGGGGCCTATGGTAAAATATAGGGAACATTTTAAAAGATTATTAAACTTGTAAAACCACATATTTGTATGTTAAATATTGATATAAATTAATTTTATATATCATTTTATCTACAATAAACAAAAATACCAAATACAAAAATGCTACAGCATTGCTAACTTAATTTTGAATTAAATATTTATTAAATTAAAAATAATGAATTAAATTAACATTATTTTTTAAAGACTTATTACAACAATCCCATCTAAAAAAATAATGTTAATTGTTTAATATTATTTATTAAAAATTGCAAAAAGTTATGTATAGAATGAGTTTAAATTAGTTTATTTTTGCCATATTAAAGTCACATTTATTTTAAAATTTAAAAAGGTATTAAAATATTTAATTATATAACAATATTATATGTAGGTGTAAAAGCTAACACAACATATATATACAGAAATATATGTGTGTGTGTATATATATCTATACATATTACATGTTCAATAAGAAAGGCATTTTTTGGATCTGTCAATATCTTTGGCGCCTTTTGACGTATCTTCGTGAATTTTCAAAACTAATGGGGCAGTCATGTCAGCTGCTGTCTCGACAATTTCAGAGTGATCCGTCAAGCAGGGGCTGAGAAAAAGGGTGACGTCCCAAAACACTTTTGCTCCATGTTAATTTCCACAGGAAACTGTTGACGCAGGTACAGCCTGAACTGCTGGACAGAATTACACCAAATTTGACAGAAAGGTAGCGCTTGGTCCAGAGAGCACTCTTTTTGTTAAATGGTGTAAATCCGTTCAGTAGTTGCTGAGAAATGTAAAGATTTCTCAGATATACTACTGTGGCTGTGGAGGATCCGCAAACCCTCCCGATCTCATGCCTGAGATCTGATTGGCTGCCAACACTTTAAACCAGGATGTGTTGGTAGCCATCTTGTGACTCGGTTGAACCGAGCCACTAGAAAAAGCATTTAAAAACAAGAAAATGGGGTATGGTAGAAACACCATGACCATCTCGGCCTGTTCAGGGGGTCCCACATCGATCCCCAAGGCCAAAAAAGCATTTTCTAAAAATGTTCGGCGGGATTTGCGGTAGATCCATGAATCTGACAGAATATTTTTTTAAACAAAGCGTGGACTCCCGCGCTTTATTTACTTTAGGCACCCGGATGGGCAGGTCCCGGGGGCAATAACAAATAAAATGTGGGGCCCGCGCCCCGGAAACTGCCACCTCCTTGAGGCTAATACTTAGTATTGCAGGGGCATGCGGCTCTTCCGCAGCCCTGGGACCACCACTCCCTGGGGCTAATTTTTTTTAATGTGGGGGGCCATGCATCTGCCCCACAGACCCGGAACTGCCACCTATCTGGGGCTATTCTGAAATAAGATGCGTGGGGGGCTCTAACCCCCCTAAGCTGCCCTGGGTTCCACAACCTCCACTGGGCTACTACACCCAAATGCAAGGGGCGCATACCCCCTGCTGCCCCGGGGACCACCACCTCTCCAGGGCTGTTTTAAAAATGGGAGCTGTAAATGGCACTGGGGACTAGCTCCAGGAATGCCCTGGGGTGCCCACCCCGGGACATTGCAGTTTGCTATGGGATGGCGGAAGCACTGCTCCTGGCATCCCATAGCAAACAAGTGCTCCACTTTGAAAAAGCAAGAGAATATTGCTCTTGCTTGTTCAAAGTGGAGCACTTTGCTTTTTACCCCTAGGGAGCTGCATCTTAGCAGCACCCTGAGGGTAAAAAGCAATGCCTGGGGAGGGGGACATGCAGACTCCCTCCCTTGAAAAAAGATGAAAATAATTGCCATCCCTGGGGGATGGGGTCCCTGGTGCCGTAATTGGCCTGGGTAAGGGGGAGCACAGCCCCTCCCTTTTTATTTTAATTTAAAAATTTTAATTTGGGTCAGGCTTCGGGGGATGGGGTCCCAGAGACCGAAAACAGTCAAGTGAAGGGGCCACACTGACCCCCTCCCCATTTAAAAATAAAAATATTAACAAAGGCCTAGCCCTGGGAGTTGGAGATTCTGTGGCTGAGATCTGCCCCTGGATCTGCCTTCCTTTTTTATTTTAATTAGAAATAAATTAAATGGGTCAGACCCCATGGGATTAGAACCCTGAGGTCCAAAAGGGTCAAAGGAAGGGGGCCAACAGGCCCCCTTCGTAAAGTTAAAAAAAACAAAGCCAGCAACTCACTGGAGGCCCTGCCCTCTTTCTCCACTACTCTGCAAACGTACCTCCTAGAGCACTCTTGGTTGGGGGATGAAGTCCCCTTTGCTGCTGGGGGTCCTTAAGGGCCAACTCGACCAGCTGTTACCTCCTGAAAGCCCCACGCAGTGGGATTGCTGAGAGGTGGTCAGAGGCCACGCCCATTCCCCACCACTCTGCAAGTGCAAATGTGCCTCTCAGCGCACTGCTGGTGAGGAGGCGAGGTCCCCTTGCATCCTTAGGACCTCAGGACTAAAGTGGACTTCATCCCCCCAGCAGCTGTGCGCCAGGAGGCATGTTTGCAGAGTGATGGAAAAAGGGGCATGGCCTCTGACCACCTCTCAGCAATCCACTGTGTGTGGCTTACTGGAGATAACAGGAGAGCTCGTTGGCCCCCAGGGACCCTCAAGAGGCAAAGGGACTCCATCCCCCAAATAGTAGTGTGCCAGGAGGCACGTTTACAGAGTTGTGGGGAAAGGGGCGTGGCCTGCGACCACCTCACAGCAATCCCACTGTGTGGGCATACAAAAGGTAACAGGTGGGCTAGTTGGCCCCTAAGAACCCTCACCAGTAAAGGGGACTTCATCCCCCATCCTAGAGCATGCCAGTAGGTGTGTTTGCAGAGTGGAGGAGAAAGGGGGCGTGGACTGCTATCAGAACTCAGCAATTCTGCTGTATGGGACTTACTGGAGGTAATAGGAGGGGTAGTTGGCCACCAAGGACGTCCTTGGAGCCAACTACCCCTGCTGTTACCTCCAGTAAGACCCACGCAGCAGGATTGCTGAGAAGTTGTCAAAGGCCACGCCCCCTTTCTCCACCACATTGCAAATGAGTCTCCTGGCGCATTACTAGTTGGGGGATAAAGTCCCCTTGGCTCCTGAGGGAACTTGGGAGCCAAGAGGCCCTTCTGGTACCTCCTGTAAGTCCTACTATCCAGAATTCCTGAGAGCTGGTTGGGGCAGCCACGGCCCGTGGAGGGAGTTTCGGTGGGGCGGAGAGGCAGGGCGGGGGAGGGGCAGGGTGGGGGGTGCTAAAAACTGGAGTATGGATAATTGAAGGTAAGTAAACAATTTAATTAATAAAACGAATTTCGTAGCGCGCCCTGCATCGCAAAATGCAGGGCGCACTACGAATCAGTGATCAGTGATATCATTTAACATGTCAGGAATTATTTACTATGTGATGTCTTAAGCAATGTTTGAAGGGGGCCCATGTTACAGTCAGTTAACTAAACTATACCTGGTAAATGTCAGTATTTTTTCAATTTTGAAACATGAATTATCTCATTTCAAAACCTAATTATAACCCTTGTTTTTTCAGTGAATTTGAGTTATGAAAAATACATCAACATCTTTGTAGTATGCCTAACTGTATCACGTTATCCTTTTTTTCATGAATATCTTTGGTTTTTGGTTACATTCTAAATGTAGCATGTGTAAAACCTTCTTAAAGCAGGAAACCCCACTGCACACAATTTATGTCTGGTAAGGCATTGAGTCTAACCCTCTGCAAGCATCCAACCTGCCCGTCTTGTCACAATATCTAGCTGTGTGCAGAATGATCAGGGGGTTTTGCCACTGCCCAATTTGATATCTTTATTGTTGTGTTGTTTTTATTAAATGTTTTTGTTTGGCTTTTTTTCTTCTATTAGTTTTTTACAATTATGCATAACTGTATTTTTCAACGTTTCCATTATTTTGCATTTTCAATTTTTGTGGTAATGATTTTTAAAATTATTTTTATGCTTTTTGTGCATGTCATGGCGTTGGTTTTTCCAGATAGTCCTACATTGCTTTTGAAAAAGTTATTTTATTTGCCCTCAGAAACTACGCCCTGCACACATTGGGGCATATTACCAACAACTAGTGATAATTATCGCTATGTTGGCTAAGCGGGAATATTTCTATCGCCGCCCTTCACCTGTTTTTATTGCTGAGATACCTTGCTATTAGCAAGGTTTATCTCACAAGCGATAAAAAACAGGCAAAATGCATGAATATCGCTGTCAATACAGCGATATTCAGGCATTACCGTGACAATGCTCTTAGCCATGTTATCCACCTCTCATTGGATAACATGGCTAAGAACTGGTCAGGGCAGGCGTTAGCTTTTGGAGATATTTGCGCTTAGCGCGAATGTTTCCAAAACTACGCCTGTGTTGATCATAGGCGATAGCGATTGCAGCGACTGTTTTCAGTCGCTGACATTTGGGAACGCCCACTTTGCATGTCATTGCGATCATTATCGCTGACATGCAAAGCGGGCCCCAAAATGCCCGCTATCGCCTACAAGCTGTCGCTAACTGGTGTTAGCGACAGCTTGGTAATAGGGCGATAAAATTATCGCCGCTTTAACGGGAAAAAGTCCCGCTAAAGCGGCGATAATGGCCCATGGTAATGTGCCCCATTATTCGCAGGATGTCGCCAGATACTGCTCGGCCTCTTCCTCTTCTTGTTGCTTCTGTACTTATGGTGTTGCCATTTCAACTTCTTCTTCTCCGTGATGTCGCTTTTCATCTCCGCCTGAGCTCTCTGCTAGGGTTCTGGGTCAGCAGGTGGTTCCACCCCTTCCCTTAGGGTACTGCTGAGGTTGTGACATTTGCAGCACCTTATTGCGCAACATGCATAATACTATTTCAGTCATTTATTTTTGTTTGCCCAGCTGAAAACATAAAGAATTTACAGACCTCTAATTTCCTTTTGGAGAAAGTAGAATATGCTGCCCATGGCATTGCATCAAGTAGGGGCATTTCTCCCCCTTTATAATATAACAAGGTCACTCTCTACTGCTTCTTAAAGGTTGCTGCTGCCACAATCTGGCGTGTTTTCCTGTATTTTGTTACTGTGAGTAGACCTCCTCACAGCCACTTATCTCCCAAACTGGCTGGAGTATATTACCTATCGCTACTCATGCACTGGTGTGGCTTGGGTCATTGATTAGGGGCCAACACAAGGAGTGAGAGAGGAGCAAAGCCTTGACATTACTGGTGAAGCTTTCTAACTTCTCACAATTCCAACAGAGGAGGTATTTGGTGTACAGCCACTTGGAGGTCATGCCACCCAAAATGTAATGAAAAGCCCACCTAAAAGTCCCATCTCCAAAGTTATAGTAGGACAAGGAGTTTACTGAACATGATGGAGGACAAGAGATGATGCCCAGTGCCCAATCACCAAGATGGTCATGGTCATATTCCCACAAACATACGAAGTGGGGTTGGCCATGTCAGAAACATTGCTGAAGTTGCTTAGGGTTTCTTCTACCCCACAGACATTTGGGACAATGCAGTCAACTGGATGAAAGTTAGTTCTCACCAGGTATCTCATATCATGGCTTCTCTGCTCAGGGTAATGCACCACAAGGGAGGTGCCAGGCCCATTAGCGAATCGACAGAGTAGTACACTAGCGGGATTGACAGCCGCTTGCTCACCACAGCTTCGGGCACTTTAAATTGTCACCGAAGTTGCTGTCAGTGCTTCACTCATGCCACACGGTCTTTGCACAAATGTTCCTTATTCAGCAGACGGCTGGATTTTGGGTCGCTGTTCTAGCAGCTCCTCTCTTTAGAAACAATTCTCAAACACCGTTCTCCTCAATGGACTTCAGGTTTTTTCCTGACGTGAGAGTGGCCCCGCTTGCAAGAACACCAACCCTGGACCACAAAAAATGTCTCCAACACAACGCTGTCTGCCCCCTGAACACCGGCCGATGAGAAACCCAAGGTACATTGAGGGAATTTGCCTCCGTCTACTTGGCCAACAGATTAAAATGTGGATTTCAGAGCTCTTTTTTTACACCGTGGGCCTCCATGATCTCTGGGTCCAATGAATGAAACTCATCAATTATTTATAAATTATTTATTATTTATAAGTATTTTATCTTGGTCTCCAGAGACCAGTTGTGATGTCTCAAAAGGTTGTCATTAACAGGTTTTACGATCACCACATTCAATGGTACTTTGCAACAAATTTGTGGGGGGTCAGAGCTGCACTGAATTCCACTTTGGCAGATACAAGACTTGGGTACGTAACTTTAGGGTGTGTAAAGTTTCAAAGATATTGCGTGTAAGAAAACCCTGCTTTTGATGAATAATTCTACTGCAAACGATTTTTGTTATGACTAAAATTGTTTACACATAGGCAACGTTATGTAAAGTTGACAAACTTTTCACACATTGCAAAGTGCAACGTTTGTTACCTTTGCAAAACTTAATGGGAGAATTTTAAGTTTCACCCATGTCTACTTAAGCAATTCGAGTTGGCACACATTGTGAAGGCATTTTACGCAATTGCGTTATTTATGAACCAAGCATCGGCATGAGCTTTTCATACACTTGATGATAAGAGTGGGTCTGGCCTATAAGACAATCAGGCAGGGCTCGAGGTGCTGGTTGGCAGGTCAGTCTGTGCCCAGTTTTTTTTCAGGTTTGTGGGCACGTTTTATGGTCTGATTGGCCAGTTGTTACTGCTGATTTCCCTGATATTATCACAAATATCGCCTGTACCGAGCACAAATGCATGCTTACCTTGCTAAATACCTGTACCTCGTGTCCTTAAAAATTCAAAACTACCCTATTTACAAATGTGAGCTACTTTTTTAGCTCTCTGATTCGATAAAGAGCGGGGCAAATATTTTGGTGCGGGGGCATATTTTCTGTCCCAGTCCGAACCTGTTGAAAGTATTCAGACTTTTGGGGATTTATGCAAACTTATTATTGGTCCGTTTTTGCTATCATTTCGTGGGGGTCATTCTAAATACTCATATAAATGGACTGCATGATAAATGTCATTATCATGGGCTATTTTTAGGAACATATTTAGTAAACTACAAATGTGGAATCGAGGAGATGGTGAAAGCACCTTCCTTCACAATGTATTTTCGTCCCTAAATGAGGTAGTAACAGATCTTGATGTTAAACGCATATAACTCTTGGCACAACTCTTTTACTACGTTATAAACGAGGCTGTTAGCATAAGGGTGCTAATGAAAATCAAAGTTGTGATATGATCAATAGAATAACAGTTGAGGGACAGGAAAACACATTCCTCAGGGGTTAAGTATATTAAGGGTTTGTAAATGTCAACACTGTAACTCTAGCTCCCCTGTGACATTGCAAGGTCAGGCCTAATTAAAGGAAATATTTGTTCATGGGAAGGGCAATGGCTTCAAGAAACTGACTCTTTACGCCATCGGTACAGACTGAACAGAAACAGCCTATAACCGGCTCGGGCAGTCAGAGGGATTCATGTGAGGTGGGAAAGGAAGAGTAAGACTAGAGAACAGTATGTGGCTTTATGGATGGCCACAGGTGTGCCTGGTGGTCTCTCCATACCATAAAATGTGTAGGTTATTGAAAGGGCAGATTATCCCAGTCGCAGCACCGCAGTGTGAACCATATTCCGAATGCCGACTATTTCAGGATTGGAGTTGCTTTGTGCCAATTAGAATTTTTCTTTAAAATGTGTTGAGTTGTAAAAGCAGCACAATCCATATGGTACTTTTTTAGGTCAGGAAATATTTGCATTTTGCTAACGGTACCTGTTGGGAACATTATATGTTGACACGAGCAGTCACGAGCATGATTCTTTGTCCCAGCTTGTGACTGGCTTATGTCATGTTAAGATTGATATGTTTTGAGAAGATGTGGAATCTTGCTGGGGATTGTTTGATGGGAGTTTGGGCATTATTTTACTGGACTTGATTACGAGCAGACGTGTTATTAAATCTCGTTGCTCTTCTCTACATTTCTGTGTCCTTCCTTTCCTGGTATTGGACTTTCAACACTGGCGACGAGGATGGGATTCGTTTCACCACAACCTTCATTTTTTTTAAAGAAATAATTTCATGATAACTTCGTAGGTTTCCCTATATGGTCAAGTCCTAAAAAAGTAATTGAAGTATTCAGGAATGCTGTTAGAGTTGATGGCGGTTCTGTTTGGAATTTAAACATTATGTCTGTGTTTAAAGGTGTTACTTCTGGTCAAGAAGACCATGACAGCAATGTGTTTTTAGATCTTGGGCAACAAAGTGACCAAGGGAACCATTCTTTTTCCAGCTGTAATTCTGGAAATTCTAGGATTGTGCCCACCCATCGCCTTCCTGTTAAGTATAAAGATTTTGTCATGAATTAATTCTATGTTTCTGTTACTCAATCTTTATTTATTTATTTGTTATTTATTTATTTATTTATTTTTCTTTTCATTTCAAGGGGGGGAGGTGTGTTGGGAACATTATATGTTGACACGAGCAGTCACGAGCGTGATTCTTTGTCCCAGCTCATGACTGGCTCGTGTCATGTTAAGACTGTAATGTTTTGAGAAGATGTGGAATCTTGCTGGGGATTGTTGGATGGGAGTTTGGGCATTATTTTACTGGACTTGATTACGAGCAGACGTGTTATTAAATCTCGTTGCTCTTCTCTACGTTTCCGTGCCCTTCCTTTCCTGGTATTGGAATTTCAACACTACCTTCAACAATAAGGTTGAGAGGCTCTGTGCAATCATTTCCCCAGTTGTTCAGCATTAAATTTGCCCTGTACCTTAATTTTCATGACAAATGTAGCTGGATTTTTAACACAAAAGCCCAGACATGCACGTTACCCCATCGAAGGCCTGCCCACCTCATTTAGAGTTGTCAGCTCTTCTGAATGTCAGTATGAGAGAATATTCTGTCTCCCTAACAGACATACTCCTCCGACAGCCTGCCGGCGTAAGGGTCATTGGAAATTTGGCCATATGACTGTCTATTTGATTTAGAGTGGGCGGTCCAATGGTCAGACTTTACTTCCACATACTGCCATCAAAAACATGGTGGTAAGTCAAAGAAAAAACTTTTAAATGACCCCCACATCATGTGAGAAAACTTCCATGATGAGGGAGTCATTAGGTTTTTCAATTTTCAAAAAGAAACTCACACTTTGGATTTTGGAAAGTGTGTCAGATGGCACAGTTAGGTTAGCAGAGACCTACAGCACACTTTCAATACATTGACAGGAACCGCTGTGATGGTGGTCCCTGCCAATGTTAAGAGATGTACGCTGGGCTGGCGGACATCTCTAATTACAGAGTCCAGTTACTCTATCAGGGAGGTGGAGTGTTTTGCTTCATTACCCTGACTAAGTAATTATGGTACTTGGTAATTGGGGCGCTCTCTTTCACACTTTGGGGTTGAAATACCTAAATTCCTAACGTATCACTGAAGCCGGTCACCAGGGCACACAGAAGGCTGCACTCAGTCTCCCTCCCGCCGCCACTGCTTGTGGACCAGCGGCCGCCGAGAGGGGGGAGACTACACCTCCCAGCCAGCTTTGCGGCAGAAGCCGCTACTTTCAGTTTTGGGCCTGGAGGCGCCATAAAACCAGCGACAGCCCCCGCGTCGCGGGACCGCACGTGGGCTAAGCCCGGGCCAAGGGCGGGCCCGTTTGAGCCCGTTCGAGGCCTGAGAGGCTGGGCTGGGCCACCCCTCTAACATCTGGGCTGAGCAACCAATGACGTGAGTTATTTATATATTTTTGGCATATTTTTAACTAGCGCCTAGTGTTGTCTTTTTGTTTACCATGGCGGAATGATCTACAAGATCAAACGTACAGGGAGGAACTGTCTCTGGTCCTTTAGACAATTTCTTTACAAGAGCTGTAACAGTGCTAGCTCGTGAAATCGAATTCACTGAACGTAGACTTTCAAAGTACCCCTCTTTCAGTAAACGATCCTCACTTGGGAAAATCGCCTCACTAGCTAGTCCGGAAAGACAAGTAGCCATAAATACAACTAATGACTCTGTCGTATTGGACCTGATTAGTGAAATAACGGATGACTTGACTAGTATTAGTACCAACGAAGTCATATGCACACAAACATCATATGCCCAAAGTGCAGTCACCACTCTCCCTGAAGGAGTGTCTACCAGAGCTCAATTATTAGCTGAAAAAGGAGGGCCGATTAACCCAGAGTCTATAAGACTCAGAGCAATTTAAAAGCAGAAGAAGCCAGGGACAACAAAAAAGGGCAGACAATTAAAACCTTTGGCAGCGGATAGTAGTGACTCTACATCAGTCAGTAAAACTACTGCCAACATATATCCAGCTGGACCTGACTCTGACCCTGTCTCTAACCCTGCAACTACAACTCCGTGTTCTTTTGCGTCCATCGAGGATAGCTTCTGGGTAAAACTGAGCGAGATCCTGTCACTATCGATAAGGCCAATCAACGATAGACTTAAGCTCATGGAAGAGCGCTTAGAAAAAGTTGAACAGATATCTTTAAGCAACCTGGAGCATAGCCAAAAAACTAACTTAACTGGTCGACCAGTGGCCAATGATAGTTCTGTCTTTCCTAAAGACTCAAGCAAATCACAGGACATATTAAAAACTACTAACCTGTCATGCTGTAATCTGACAGTGAGCTCAACTCAACCAAGGATGGCAACAGCCCAAGGTATACTGACTATTGAAAATACACCTGTGACAAAAAACCAAAAGAACTTGATGGGAGGGGGGAACTCTAAAGCTACCTGTAAGCAGATATCTGGTATTAGTACAGCGAACGCAGAATACAGTATATTACCGACCATTGATCTGCCACCAGAATCTATGCCTTATGCTGTAGTTTTGACTGGAGTCCCGGAATTGGAGAGGGGGAAGATAGAGTCTTATTCTGAGCAAAAAAATAAGACAACGTACTGGCTTAATATCAACAGGCCAATCAACCAATCCAAAACAGAAGCAAGATCTTGTTTGTGCGGAGGGTAAACTGGGTGGGGAGCAGCAGGAAAAACATTGCGGGGGACTGCATTATTATACATTTTGGAGACAGGCAAGCCCCTAGACATATATGTGATGAGTGGCACCACATGCCAGATACGAGGATCCATACACATGATCTAACATACTTTTACAGTCGATCAACAGGTGCCCAAAATTTTAAGGCTCCTAGCAACTACCGGACAGGAATTTCTTATATTAGACGCCCCACAAATGAAAAAACCTGCAAAGAGCAAGCCCAGGTTATGGGATTTCCAATTACTAATAGATTCAGCACGCTCGAAATGGTGGATTGACTGCCCATAGATGTTGTTCCCCCAGATGTATGACATTACAACGCATGCTTTTACCACGCATGCTTTTACATCGCAAGTTTTACAACGCATGCCTTTACAACACATAGTGTTGAGGGGTGCTGGATAGTGAATAGTTTAATTTACTATTCCAACTCCAGTCCCGTGGATAGTAGGGAAGGTGTTGGATAGTAAATTAAATCTATTCCCTATCCTAGAGCGCCGCCCAGTGCAATGCGTTGTAATGGTTTGCGTTGTAAAAGTTAAGATGTAAAGGCACTGTGTGGTAAAAGTTGCGTTGTAAAGGATGTTTCCCTGTTCCCCCCAATAACCAAGGTCAAACAGGTATAGAGACAAACGAGCAGTCCCCGGTGGGGCATCTCCCCGAAAATAGTATTTGAAACACTAGAATAGGAGCTGGGCTGGGAAAGTCAATTGAGGATTTATCACTAGTTGACATTGGAAATGAAGGAAGCCTTGCTGGTACTGTAACTCGTAGTATAGCCATGCCACCAAATACAAATGCTAAAATGACAAAGAGTCTTGGTCTCATGTCATGGAACTTAGCGGGACTTTTAGGTAAGGTTGATAATATGGACTGTACAAGCCTTTTCCAAAAACACTCTATTATATGTTTGCAGGAAACCTGGGCTTTTGCCCCAATTCATATAAATGGTTTCTGCACTTTTCATACACCAGCATCCCACACGACTAGAGGAAGAAATAAGGTGGGTTTGTGCACCTACATATCAAACCTCCTAGATGGTAGTAAATTTTGAACCAACATCAGAATATTTTCAAATACTATTACTAACAGATGGCAAAAAACAGCAAACTGTCCTGTTAAACTTTTATAATAACATCTCCAAGTCAGAGATAACAATGATCCTAGAGAATCTGTCCCTTAACAGCATTGTTGAATTAGATCATTCAGGTGACATATGTGTCATATTGGTTGGTGATTTTAATTCCCCCTTATGTCCACATAGCCACCTGAACATCTGTGGTATAGGTCCTAACAGAGAGGATTGCAGCACACATTTTCCCCATACTATGTTGGGTAACTTTTTTAACAATTTAATCTCTGAATTAGACTTGGGGTTCATAAATGAATTGTGCCCCACACCAGTCCCCTTTAAGCCAACCTTTATTGGGAGGGGCTATCAAACCATCATAGATTACGTTTTAATCTCCAAGCGGCATTCTGGCTGTATTCAAGACTACAGCTTAAGTGAGGTAGCCTTGAGCGACCATTACCCATGTACAATATCCCTACTCCTGGTAGAGGTTGGGGATAAATTAAATACATTTGTTGAAAACCTATATAGCTATAAATTGACTTTGGCAAAGAAAAATGGCTATTCCCTGAAGTGGAATAAAATAGAACAAGTAGCCTTTTTCGTAAGCCTTATTAACAACAGGAAAAGTGAGTTTGGCACTTGTCTCTCCAAAGACAAGGAAGACTCTGAGCTATGTGGGGCCTTCCTTAAAATAACCAATAAATCCAAAATCTTCTCATAAGGCCACAAAGATCAGATAAAAGCGTGGAGAAAAGATGGTTTAACTGCGAGTGCAGTAAAATGTACGCACACTTAATGACATCTTTAAAAACTTCCCCACGAAATCAAATAGCCATAAGATCTGCCAGAACAGCATACCATCAGGCAGTAAAAAAAAATAAGAGAGAGTTAAAGGAAGAAGCATGGCAGGCCTTACATAAAGCAAGCATGACAAAAGATAACACAAGATTTTGGAAGGCTGTGAAAGCACCGTTCTTCACAGATAAACTTTCAAATACTGTAGAAATAGCTATTACAGAGAATGCATGGGTTAGCCATTTCACCGAGCTGTATAAGAAAGACACCTTAAATGTGAACTAGAGTAGTGAGGAGATAATTGGAACGCAGGATAATGCCCAAAAAACCTTTCCACTAAATGCTAAATTCTCTCTAGCAGAGGTGCAACAGGCCATTAAAAATAGTGCCGCTGGGAAAGCCCCGGGACCAGATGGGGTACCAATAGATGTATATAAATCAAACTTAGAATTATGGGCCCCACTTTTAACAAATGTCTTAAATAGCTCTAATAGGAATGGGTTTTTTAATACGTGGCAGGAGGCCATTGTTATTCCCATTTTTAAAAAAGGCGATTGTAGTGATCCAAAATGCTATAGACCTATATCCTTGTTGGATTCACTAATGAAGGTCGCGGGGAGAGTCATACTCAATAGACTGCAGTCATGGATGGAAGAACAAGGTGCGCTTTCACGATTCCAATATGGGTTGGGGGCTGGACTAGGTACCACAGAACAAAGCCTTAACTTAGCATTAATTGTTTCTAAATACATCATGGCCAAAATACTTCTTGCCTATGGCTGAACTTGAAAAACGCTTGTGAACTCCGTAATAAAAATGTCTTCTTTACTAATCCTGAAACCAGCAGTATCGTATCATCAAATGGAGGGCCAGTAGATCATTGTCAGTACTAATAAAAGCACCATTTATTCTAAAAAAAATGCTTGCATTCAATTAGCTACTCTCAATGGACAACATTTCTTGACAAAATCTCTAGATCTACAGACAGAAACATAAGTTTTCCCCATGTTATGAGGTAAACATAATTTTCATTTTCAATGTTTCTATATAGTGTTATGTTTTCATGGCACAAATGCTAAACTCGTTTTTATGAGCCATCTAACTTCCAATGCCTCTAGAACAAATTTCCCCTCTTGGGCGCTATGGATGTGACCTTCCCATCTGTAGCCCTCACAACGGATGTCCATGGACGTGAAGGTCACGTCCAAGCACCCAGCTCCAAAGCACAGCTGTTGTGTTCTGATGTGGTGGCTCCTCTCACCCCATCGTCACACCCATGGTCAGAGCACTCCAACCCCGACCCAGGTGGATGCAATTGCCCAGCAAATGATGAAGTCGAATCAGTGACATGATCATGTCAATTGTAGGACTGGCACCAAGAACACAGCTTCTTGGTTTTCATGAGAGTATGGAGGGGGATGAAAACAGCCCTGTTCTCTGTGCTTCCAGGCAATTGTGTCTAAAAGGAACTATCGTTGGAAAGCTGAGAATCTCAGCTTTCCAGTGGCACAGCTCTTACCTTGGGGATCCAGTGTTAGGAAACATCTGGTTGTGGCAGGCTTCCCTCCATGGTGGATGACCTGGAGCCCAAATAGCGCAGCTAACCACATCGTAAAAAATGTGTTTATCTTGCTGGGTGAAACATGTTTTCTTCAGGTCACGTTTTGGAGCATTTTGTGTAGGAGACACAAGGCCTAGCGCAGAAGTTGGGTACCATTTCTATTAGGATGACAAGTTGAAGCTATAAAACTGGGAAAAATTGACTACTTTTTGGAAAAATGCAAGTATGATCATAAAAATTTGGTTTTTATACTATTCTGCTTGTTCCTGAAAGTTTGCAAGATGGTGATCCTAGCTCAGCAAACCTTTTGTTGATGCCATTTTAAGAAAGAAACTCCTTTTAAAGACAGTGGTCCCTAGACAGAAAATAAGTTATGAGCAATGAATAATGAATATAGACCCAATGAGTAATGAATATAGACCCAAATAGTGCTATATTGTGGGTATCTGTCCAGCCGGGCAGATATTTAATATGCAGTCAAGTACAGTACAGTACAGTATTTACCAAAAATAAACACAAAACAGTTACAGTGGGACAATGCCGACAGTGCTGAGACCGGCTGCAGACATGGTGTGACAGACCGAGAACCACTAACGCATCGGCATTGGATTCTGCTCAAGACCGCCAAGGAGACTTGCTCCATATCCCTTATCTACATACTTCAATTCCAGAATCGCCTCTTCACTGAACACGGCTCATGATTGCCAAGCGACTTATAAAACGATAATTTACAAACTGAAACTTCCTCATTCAGCTTCGGATTTTATATGTGCTTACCTTTGATTAGAAGCAAGTAGGAAGTTCATGTTAGGTGTCTGGGAAATTATAATTTAAAATCTTCTTTAGTGGTAAAGTCGGATTTAAAGTCACCATTGTGAAAATTCAACTTTTAGAAAGTTGGCATTTTCCTGCCTTTATTGTTTGAAGCCTGTTCCTGAATCAAATGACTGGGTGTAGTTGTCAGTTTGACTTTCTATATTCCTCTCAGACAGCCACACTATAGAGGGATTAAGTGTGCCTGGATGGACCATCACTGGAAGGATGATAGGGCAGAGCTGTGCGCAGCCCTACTTACAAGTCAATAGGCTATTCCCTGCATTCATACAAAAGACTTCACCAGCTCATTTTCCCTGCAGCCAGGTTGGAGCCTGGAAAGAGGAGGTAGGAATTGCCAAGCACTTTGAAGAGAATGTCTGGAAACGTCTCCTACTTCAAAGGAGGCACCATGTATAAAAATAGAACCCTCAGAGCCAGTCTTGGGTTCACTTTCTGGACCTGCAGAAGGACTTTAAAAGGACTGCCTGCTGCTGTGGCTGGCTGTGTACTTCAGTAGGCTGCTTTGCTACGCCTGGGAGGACTTCTCTGCTGCCTGAACCCAGTCTTGAATCCTCAGAGGCCTGCCCGGTTGCTTAAGCCTTGTTCCACTTTTTGAACACTGGACTACCAGAGTGACTCCTGGGACATGTTGGCTGGCCATCGAATACAGATCCTCAGGGACAGAAAAGGTCCCAACCATCTAGAACCCTCACCTGGACCTAGCCTGAGTGAGACCTGGCCCTCCAAGTAGTGCCTCTCCAGCCCTGGTCGCTTGGAAGTGGTGGTAAAGGTGCCCAAATCCAAAACTTGGGAATCTAATTCTTGTATCCAATTGACAATCCATCGCAGTCAGTCATGTTTTCTTTCTTTGACCTGGTCTTACGAGACTAGACATCCACAGTTGGTGCTATGATTTAACATAAACGTACAAAATTCAGAACTCCAGTTCTACTGATTGGATTTTCGTAATTTCTAGTGTCAAGCAATTTAATAACATTTACACAATTTTTCTAAATTGGTGTGGGTTTGTGTTATATTGTGTTACGTTAAGCCTGGCTGCTTTTGTGCCATGCTACCAGAGGGTTAGCACAGGTTAACTTAGTGACTTTTGTGGATTGCCCTAACAGGGATTGTGGCTGTTGCATGAGCAGGGTAAACATACCACTCATCCAGCAACCCAATTTCCCACAAGTGCTTAACCTTTTTTCCAGAATTAATGGTGCTTTCATTAACAGTGACAACAATCTGCTAGCCCTCCATTTAATGATATGTTAAATAAAGTAGAAATTATGATTTTTTTTTTAATATTGAGTTTTCAAGGATCCTTTAAGTTCAGCTACAGGTAAGTTTCATAACATATATGAATAACATCTGTGAATGTTGTAACCTCAATAAGTATCATCAGACTAAATATGCATTATACATACAAACAAATTTATCTATTCAGGAAATACAACTGGGATCTATAGGATCACATAATGTTTGTTTTGGTAGGAAATTGTATCAGCACCACTGTGTGTGACAATAGTCAGTGTAGTATTTAACTAAAATAGGCTAATTGATGTTTTTAATTCATCCCACCAAAACATGTGTGTTTAAAATTCCATAGAACCAAAGCAGTCTTTGTTGTATGCCGGCATTACATATGTTCAGTCAAAATAATGTAAAGTGGATGTTGTGTAATTTGTATGATATAACTATCCAGACCCTATTGGAATAGTATGTTTTCTATGTTTTTGGTTGTTATTTGTACAGCCCTGAAGAGGTGGTTCTCAACACAAAACATATGTTGATTGTATCCTGTGTAAATTTGTGATCTCTTATAAAAGAACGTTTCTATCGGACTGCTTCCTCCCTCCACAAAAACCAACCAGAGCACAGAGGCTATCTAGCCAGTGATATCAGCAACTTTAAAGACTGAAGCAAACAGTTATCAAAACGTATCGCAGAGCAGCTAGTCACCTTGCAGTGTTGCATTACAGAGAAAGGGCAGGAATGTGCCCTATTCATCACAATAGGGCACATTCCAGCCATTTCCCAGTGTTGTTGCACAATGGCTGCATAGCGCCAACACAAGCAGTGTTGCACCATGATGTAAGAGTGCCTGCATTACATGCAGGATCATTTCTGTGCAGAAAGAGGCACCTTCCTGCACAAAACAATCCCCTGAGGTATTTTCCTCTTTCTATATGTGCTTCAGAATGCACCACACATTGAAAGAGGAAGTAACAAGGAGAAATAAAGATATTTATCCCTGGGAAGGCGTATCATTTTGATGCATTCCCAGGTCCATCAGCAATGGTAAATCTGGGAATGCATAAATATCCATGGGTGTTGACGGGGAACACCCATGCAACGCTCATGTAAGGCCTCCCTGGGGCAGAGTAATGCAATGCACAATTTATGCTGCATTGCATTACTCTGGATTTCTCAAACCACTCAGGGCCATGCAAAGTGGCCTTGCGTGGCTTGAGAAATTGCATTTTGGGGTTCTGTTGTGTATGCACCACATTGCGTGGTGCAAAAGAGATGCAACCCCTACATGTATATGCCCCTGAATCACCACCTGCTCCGACACCCTAGCCCCTTGGAAAAGAAGTCAAGTAGAAAGAATGCAAATGCAGACCAGCTATTACATAGAGGAACTCAGAATGACCAAACAGCACTGCAAGCAATAGAACCAAGATGGAGGGTAAGCCAGGACAAATTGAACAAGGGCTTTGGTAAAATCAGCCCAGAGACGTTGCACCAGCAAATCCAGGAAACCAGAGACAGACCTAGCAGACCATTTCAACAACAGCTCGAACAGCATCAGTGAGATTGGTAGTACTGAGCAAGGTCATTGCTCTTAGATGCAGGAAAGTTATATGGGGGAACGAGCCTTCATGGTGAAAGATTAGGAGTTTTGGTAGGCAGGTGAAACCATGGTTATTCTCTAATTAGGCCACCCTTAAGACTAGCTCGGTTCTGCATGTCTTACTTTGTTTAGGTTTCCTCTCCCTTCCCACGATACCTTATCCAGTTTAGCGCTTTGTTGCCTCTTGGTTTAATGCGCTTCAACAAATCCTAATTATAATTACAAAACATGGGGCATTGTTACATGTAGTACAGCTCAGGTGTTGTTTCCCAGTCACCTTTCAACTGAGTCAAAAATATTTATGAAAACAACAGAAGTGAAGCATATTATCACATAGCACAGGCACCACACCATTTTGGGGACCGGTGGAAACAGAATTTTACTTCCTGCCATCAAACAACACTAGGGATGCCTTCCAACATTCCACTGTTACATCACACTCCCCTTTCTTGCTGTCAATACTCGAAGAGAGAGCTTTTTCATCTTCTAGAAGTTACAAACTCACACTGACAATAACTCTTCAGGAGTACTCAAGGATAGGCTATGTTACCATTAACCCTAGACAATTAGTTTAGCTTCCCTGTTTCTGGATGTCTCTGCATCTCAGGCAGACTATGATTCACTGTAAAAACATTGTTAAAGGCTAATTACTGTTAAGTGAACACAAACTTGATGAAACCCTGATGATATGTAACACAAAATGCACACCATAACCCAAGACTCCCTAGACTAGGGCAGTGACAGGATGACATTAGGTCAATCAAGAGAAGAGCCACCAGAGGGGAGTGGTGGACATGATGTGGTGGACATGATGGTGGTGGACGTGGTGGAGGACATGGTGGTGGTGGTCATGGTGGTCATGGATGTGGTGGTGGTGGATGTGGTGGGGGTGGACATGGTGGTGGTGGTGGACGTGGTGGTGGACATGTGGTGGTGGTGGATGTGATGGTGAATGTGGTGGGCATGGTAGTGGTGGATGTGGTGGTGGATGTGGTGGTGGTGGACGTGGTGGTGGTGATGGACATGGTGGTGGTGGTGGATGTGGTGGTGGTGGACATGGTGGTGGTGGACATGGTGGTGGTGGATGTGGTGGTGGGCATGCTGGTGGAGGACGTGGTGGTGGTGGTCATGGTGGTCATGGATGTGGTGGTGGTTGACATGGTGGTGGACTTGGTGGTGGTGGTGGATGTGGGGGTGGTTGCAGAGGTGGACATGGTGGTGGTGGACAAGGTGGTGGATGTGGTGGACATGGTGGTGGTGGACGTGGTGGTGATGGAGGATGTGGTGGATGTGGTGGTGGTGGACGTGATGGTGGTGGTGGATGTGGTGAACGAGGTTGTGGTGGACATGGTGGTGGTGGACCTGGTGGATGTGGTGGTGGTGGACGTGGTGGTGGTTGTGGACATGGTGTTGATGGACGTGGTGGTGGACATGGGGGTGGTGGTGGATGTGGTGGTGCACGTGGTGGTGCTGGGCATGGTGGTGATGGATGTGGTGGTGGTGGGGGAATGGTGGTGGTGGACATGGTGGTGGTGGACATGGTGGTGGTCGTGGTGGTGGACATTTGGTGGTGGTGGATGTGATGATGAATGTGGTGGTGGATGTGGTGGACATGGTAGTGGTGGACGTGGTGGTGGATGTGGTGGTGGTGGACGTGGTGGTGGTGGTGGACATGGTGGTGGTGGTGGATGTGGTGGTTATGGACATGGTGGTGGTGGACATGGTGGTGGTGGATGTGGTGGTGGACATGTTGGTGGTGGACGTGGTGGTGGTGGATGTGGATGTGGTGGTGGTTGACATGGTGGTGGACATGGTGGTGGTGGTGGATGTGGAGGTGGTTGCAGAGGTGGACATGGTGGTGGTGGACATGGTGGTGGATGTGGTGGACATGGTGGTGGTGGACGTGGTGGGGATGGAGGATCTGGTGGATGTGGTGTGGGGGACGTGATGGTTGTGGTGGATGTGGTGGTGGATGTGGTGAACGAGGTTGTGGTGGTCATGGTGGTGGTGGACCTGGTGGATGTGTTGGTGGTGGACATGGTGGTGGCTGTGGACATGGTGGTGGTGGACGTGGTGGTGGACATGAGGGTGGTGGTGGATGTGGTGGTGCACATGGTGGTGCTGGGCATGGTGGTGGCGGATGTGGTGGTGGTGGTGGAATGGTGGTGGTGGACATGGTGGTGGTGGACATGGTGGTGGTGGATGTGGTGGACATGGTGGTAGTGGACGTGGTGGTGGGGACATGGTGGTGGTGGAGGACGTGGTGGTGGTAGATGCAGTGGTCATGGACGTGGTGGTGGCATATGTGGTGGTGGTGGATGTGGTGGTGGTGGTGGATGTGGTAGTGGTGGTGATGGCCGTGGGTGTGGTGGTGGTGGATGTGGTGGTGGTGGATGTGGTGGTGGTGGTGGATGTGGTGGTGGTGGACGTGGTGGTGGTGGACATAGTGGTGGTGGAGTGGTGGAGAACGTGGTGGTGGTGGACATAGTGGTGGTGGACGTGGTGGTGGTAGATGTGGTGGTGGTGGACATGGTGGTGGTGGTGGATGTGGAGGTGGTGGATGTGGTTTTGGTGGACGTGTGGTGGATGTGGTGGACATGCTGATGGACATGGTGGTGGTGGATGTGGTGGTGGCCATGTTGGGGGTGGACATGGTGGTGTTGGACGTGTTGGATGTGGTGGTGGACGTGGTGGTGGTGGACGTGGTGGTGATGGTGGGCATGGTGGTGGACATAGTAGTGGTTGACGTGGTGGTAGACATGGTGGTGGTGGACATGGTGGTGGTGGAAGTGGTGGTGGTGGACATGGTGGTGGTGGTGGACGTGGTGGTGGTAGATGTGGTGGTGGTAGATGTGGTGGTGGTGGATGTGGTGGTGGTAGTGGACGTGGTGGTGGTGGACATGGTCGTGGTGGACATGGTGGTGTTGGTGGACGTGGTGGTTGTGGACATGGTGGTGGTGATGGACGTGGTGGTGGACATGGTGGTGGACATAGTGTTGGCGGACATGGTGGAGGTGGTGGACATGGTGGACATAGTAGACATGGTGGTGGTAGTGTACGTGGTGGTGGTGGTGGATGTGGTGGTGGTGGTGGACCTGGTGGATGTGTTGGTGGTGGACGTGGTGGTGGTTGTGGACATGGTGGTGGTGGACGTGGTGATGGACATGGGGGTGGTGGTGGATGTGGTGGTGCACGTGGTGGTGCTGGGCATGGTGGTGATGGATGTGGTGGTGGTGGTGGAATGGTGGTGGTGGACATGGTGGTGGACATGGTGGTGGTGGACATGGTGGTGGACGTGGTGGTGGACATTTGGTGGTGGTGGATGTGATGATGAATGTGGTGGTGGATGTGGTGGACATGGTAGTGGTGGACATGGTGGTGGATGTGGTGGTGGTGGACGTGATGGTGGTGGTGGACATGGTGGTGGTGGTGGATGTGGTGGTTGTGGACATGGTGGTGGACATGGTGGTGGTGGATGTGGTGGTGGACATGTTGGTGGTGGTGGTGGATGTGGATGTGGTGGTGGTTGACATGGTGGTGGACATGGTGGTGGTGGTGGATGTGGAGGTGGTTGCAGAGGTGGACATGGTGGTGGTGGATGTGGTGATGGTGGATGTGGTGGTGGTGGTGGATGTGGTGGTGGTGGACGTGGTGGTGGTGGAGTGGTGGAGAATGTGGTGGTGGTGGACATAGTGGTGGTGGACGTGGTGGTGGTAGATGTGGTGGTGGTGGACATGGTGGTGGTGGTGATTGATGTGGAGGTGGTGGACGTGGTTTTGGTGGACGTGTGGTGGACGGGGTGGACATGCTGGTGGACATGGTGGTGGTGGATATGGTAGTGGCCATGTTGGGGGTGGCCATGGTGGTGGTGGACATGTTGGACGTGGCGGTGGACGTGGTGGTGATGGTGGGCATGGTGGTGGACATGGTAGTGGTTGACGTGGTGGTAGACATGGTGGTGGTGGACATGGTGGTGGTGGAAGTGGTGGTGGTGGACATGGTGGTGGTGGTGGACGTGGTGGTGGTAGATGTGATGGTGGTAGATGTGGTGTGGTGGATGTGGTGGTGGTAGTGGACGTGGTGGTGGTGGACATGGTGGTGGTGGACATGGTGGTGTTGGTGGACGTGGTGGTTGTGGACATGGTGGTGGTGGTGGACGTGGTGGTGGACATGGTGGTGGACAGTGTTGGCGGACACGGTGGAGGTGGTGGACATGGTGGACATAGTAGACATGGTGGTGGTAGTGTACGTGGTGGTGGTGGTGGATGTGGTGGTGGTGGTGGACGTGGTGGTGAATGACTATTCAGTGGGAGGGTGCTGGCAGAATGCAGAAGAAGGGGGCACATGGGAGAGTCTGTTTTTTTGTTATTTACAATAGAGTTAATGCTATCACAGAGACTGAAAAAGTTGCAGCATGTGGTTTACAAACCACAACACTTTGCTCCTAGCAGCTAATTGAGTGCGCACAGTGGATGGTGTTATAGATAAGATGAACAGATTCACCTCCCAGACAGCAAACAAAGTGCTGGGGGATGTGTCTGTCCCGTAAGAAGTATATAGGTAGGCATACGTTTACCAGCTGACACATTCAATATTCTGGAATGTACTAAAAGGTGCCTAAATAGGGTATTATAGCTCCTGCATACACCCAAAAAATGCATACTGCTTTGACAAAGAGAGCGCAGTTAGGAGATTGCATTATGAAAGTAAAGTAGAGAAAACTTCGGCTACACACTTGTAAGCAGTGGTTTCAGAGAGGAAGAGGAGTTTGTAAACAGCCCGGCCCCAAAATTGAACGCGATATAGCTTTAACAAAGAAAGCGCAGTTATATCGATTGATGTAGATTACAGTGGGAGCTGTAAGTGGGATACCACAGCATAGACACTATCCAAAAGCCACACAGCACAAAACAAATAAACAAGTGATGCCACACGCAAGCAGCATCGCGATAAGCGGTCTTCACTTTTGAAGCACTGCACTCATGCTTGTGACGGCATCAAACTTGCGGGAGCGAGCAGCGGCCATATGTTTGTAATTAATGTGGCTGCGCCGCTGCTTGCTCCCGCAAGGTGGATGCCTCCACAAGCACTCGTGCAGTGCTTCAAAAGTGTAGATCGATGGCTAAAGGCCCTCCTAGACAGCGCATGCGCGCTGCCGAGGCGAGACCTACAAGGCAAGGTTGAATGTTGGCACCCGTGTTTTTTACTCTATATTAAGTAAATGTGTATTTCTCAATCTCTCTCTAATAAAATGTCAGGCCCTCCAGGCTTGAGTGGCCATGCACTGCCTATTCACTAACATGAGATCGACACAATCCTGTGAGAAAAGACAGGTGTCAGTCTGCAGCCTTTTCTTTCAGGCCTTGAGCACCATTACGAAATACATTTTTGGGCAGTGAATCTTTCAAGAACTAACAAAGTTGATTTTGACCGAAAATTACACTTACCTGGCAATTAGGATGTAAAGGGAGCTCCTATTAAAAGAGTAACATATAAATATTTGGGCATTTGGCTCTGTGAGAATGGTGGCCATCAACGTAATTTAGCCAGCCCAAAGTCGAAAACGGTTCACTCTTATCTATGCTATCACGTTTGGACAGCAGAGATTATTTTAAAAATAATCTGCAGCAAATTTGTACCAGCTCTTAGTTACAACAATGGTTTCCAGGGAAATGTATCACCCTAATTAGGACTTGGTTTAATGTTCAAGCGAATTTTCCATCCTCCTCATTCTACATTGGACTTCGGCCTACGAAATCAACACTAGGCCACAACATCAGCACTGATACAATTCTGGCAAGAGAACAAAATTGCCAGTGTTGTAGCATAACATCTGCTTTATTGGAAGAATCAAACTCCCCAGAAAAGATACATGTTCTGTGCCTGAATTTGGCATGGCAAGACTTGGAAATTGATCGATTTGGGAGCATTGGTTTACCTTATAGGGTCCGGAGAAGTGTTTTGAAAAAGGGGATCAGATATCATTTTTCCACAACGGACAGTTCTACCCTCAGAGTAAAAATTGGTTTAACTTCGTTGGGAATTCCTATACTGTACCAGGAACACAACTTTTTTTCGATTGTGCTATAAGAGAGTCCTTTAAAATGCCTTGTAAGTGAATTACATTTGGGTTGTTGACTTTCAGTGAAGAATCGCCTGAAATGAAAAAATAAGACAAATTCTGGGAAATTCATTTTGTGTATTTCCAATCAGCATACACTATTTTGTTTTCTTTGTCTTTGACTGGTGTTCTAAGCAAAGAAATGCTATAATTTTTAAAACCGCCCTCCAGACTCAACTGAACATATGACTTTTGTAGAACATAAGCTGTCACTAATCTCTGTTTTCGCTTCTGTTTTGAGGTCCGCTTTGAGTGAAGGATTTTGGTTTTACAGAATGTTTATTTTAATCATAATCATTTTTTATCGTAGGCATTGTCTTTATCTTGGCAGATTCAAATCTTAGCCATAGTTTATTTAATTGAATTAAAATGATGATTTACTTAGTAATGTTAATAATGTAATATGACTGTGACGAGTTAACTAATTGCACACCAAGATTATTTGAGAATATGAAAAAAACCCATGAGCATGCAGTCCCCGATGTCTGTTTAGTCCCTTGGTTTGCAAAATGAGCAGCTCTACTTAAAAACTGATTTATCCCCCCACAAAAAAAACTAAATAGAAACATGATGCAATCTGAAATATCTTGAGTGCTGAGTGCATTAAATGTTTAGACATACATGAACATAAAAAATAATTACATGGTGCATATTTTTTGTGATTAATAGTAAACTAAATTGTCAATACAACTGCACACAAATGACATTAGATAAATCATTTTACTTGTGTATTGTTCTTTTGTGAATGTGAGATCTTACATTTGATGACATCACTAGTATGCCATACTATGCAAGATGACACCGTCAGTACACATAGATGATGGCATCACACGAGGATGGCGTCAAGCCTGTCTTGAACTCTTGTTAATGTCACTATCACCTTTTGTTTAGGTTTAGATTCTTAGAACGGAGGCTCTAAAGTGAACTTCCTTATACAGCATCCATGAGTCAAAGATGTGAGCAAGTAACAGAGGATCTAACATCAACAAGGCATCAGAAAAAGGCTGGATCAGTATTAATGCTGAAAGTTGTAGGTTCTGAACATTGTGGTTTATAATCAGGGCTTTAAGTGGGATGAAAAAGGTGGGGGTCTATAAAAGGAGTATGGCCTAAGTAGTGTAACTATGAATCCTTTCCAAGACATATGGCATGTATAATTGAGGGTATGACATAAAAATGTTATCATTCCCATATCATGACACTAGACTTGTAATTAAGTGCTTTCTGAGCATTCTGTTATTAAATGCAGATATATAACACAACAAGTAAAATACACCTAAAAATCCAGAACTATTGACATTGCCTATGGCTGCTAGCTGTTTAAGATACATGAGTAACAACATTGACTTTGCCTTTAGTAATTAATATTGAAAATGTTTCAAATCAGAAAATATGGGACTGAATGAATGAATGAATGAATGAATGAATGAATGAATGACTAACTTTATTGTTTGGTTACTCAAAACCATTACATTAAACAGCGCATAAAAAAAAGATTACAAAAGTTAAAATAGTTAAAATAGGCAGTGTGTTAGCAAAATAGTCTATGCCTCTACGGAGTCTCTATTCATTTGAGCCCTGAGAGGCCATCAACTTAGACCGTGTCTCTTGAATGAACTTGCCAAATGAGGCCATGTCTTTTACTGTGGACAATGTGTATAATTGATGGACCGCCTCCTTTACAGTGTCCCCACTTGTCTTAGGATGGGCCTGAGGTAAAGACTACGTGCAGCCCGCAGGGCCGGGCAGCAAAATAGCAGATGAGAAAATATGGGACTGCAAAATTAAACATTACTAAGGTGTGTGGAAGAGGTGGTGCCTTCAGAGAGATAGCAATCACTCCAGTTCTTCCCTCACACCCCTTCCCCAGCAGTCTATGTTATACAAGTATGTCCTTTCTCTCCCCACATCTTTCTGAAATCCTTTGTCTACATATCACACATCTCATCTCTTTCCTTTATAACGTCTTCTTTTAACTCTCTCCTCCATGCACTTTCTGGCCTCTCCTTCACTTCACCACCTCCAAACGCACAGCACACCCCCTCACCGGTAGCACTGAATGTTCCTGTACTTTCGCCATGTCAATATTTTGAGATCTATGGACCCTCTTTCACACATTTACATGGAGTCCCAATTGCAACTAGCATATGTGCCCATTACACTGTGTGCTGTGCAAAGAGGCCAAGGATTAGACTATGATGTATTCTGAACACCTTTCTGACCCACTGACAAACAGTGTGAGAGACATTCACTCCACTGCTCCCAATCATGGTCAGCAATTTACATGTAGGGCTTCCTCAGAGCACAGTACACACTATACAATAGTAATATGCTACACAAAAAAAACTGCTGAAACAACTTCTTCACAAAAGCAAATACTCCTGGGGAATTAAAGAATAATTAAAACTTAAAAGATAAACATGATCTACATTACAGACATGGATTACATTAATGTTTTTTGCAGTCACTCTTCAGAAATAAATCTGCGTTTTTGTTGGTAAAGTTAAAGATATGAGTTAAGGGTCCGATAGGGACACATTTCAATGTCAGTTTTTGTTTACTGCTGAATCTGAGACCTGGAGGAACCCGGCCCACTTAATGCCCTATTTATAATGAATGTCATTACTCTAAATAAAAGGATGAAATCTTACATTCACTAATTATAAGAAGGATTGACAAAGCCTTTAGATTTAGCTTTTGAATAAAGGTACTCAGATATAGGCTCCCAAACACATGTAAATCATGCACACATGCATAAGGATTAACACATTTACAGGCACTCTTTTTACTTGCAGCCCATTAGACATGCAGGCACCCACGCACACTGAAGAAAAAAACCAACATCAATGCACACAGGGGCTTATTTACAAGCCCTGTGCATGTCTGGAACGTCACTTTTTGTGATGTTCCTGTGGAGCACAGGGCTTATCCATATCTACAAGGCCACGTAAAGGCACCCTGCAAGGCTTTGCGTGGCTTTGTAGATATGGGGGACTTATTTAAAAGCCCCTTGCGCCACCAGTGCGTTACTTTTAACATGGAAAAAAGTGACATATGAGCTGCTCAAGGGGCTTGTAAACAAGCCCCATCGAGTGAGGCAAACTCTGCGCAAGTTGCTGCGTTGCCTCATACTACGATGGGGAGGCATGCCAAGGGTATTATGGTGAGTCTTCCCACATAACACCCATGGCGTTTGACACATTACCAGTTTTACAAGCTATAAACCTGGGAATGCGTCAAAAACCTAAGCTTGCCAGGGGCGGTGTAGGGTAGGTGCAAAAAGGAGAAATACAAATGTTTCTCCTCATTTTTCCTCTTTCTATGTGTGTTCGGCAACACACTAGAAATAGGAAATTGCCCCACTTGATTGTTTTGTGCAGGAAGGTGTCCCTTCCTGCACAAAAACAATAACCCCTACAACGCAGACACCATTGCACCAAAGGGTGCATTAGTTGGCCAAAGGCAGCCTTTGAGTGCCAGCGAAGGGAGAAAGGATAGGAATGCACCGTATCTGTTAGATACGGTGCATTCCTGTTATCTGATAGACACAGCGCATTCCTGCCCTTTTCTTTCAACGTACAACAGTGCAGCAGGAAGGCTTGTGGTACTGCCCTATGCCAGCAAATTGTAAATGAGGCCCACAGACTGGACTGTTTTTGTGCAGAAAGGGACGCTTTCCTGCACAAAAACAATTCTAAGTGGCATTTTCCTCTGTTCAAGTGTGATGCGGACTATATCACACACGGAAAGAGGAAGTAACAAAGAGAAATGAAGAAATTGCTCCCAAATACAGCTCACTGGTGAAGGCGTAGCATTGAGACTCATTCCCAGGTTTGCTAGCATTGGTATTTACGGGAATAGGCCAATTTCCGTGGGTGGATGCATGGGAATTACCATGCTTCGCCCATGGAAAGCCTCCCAGCTTGAAATGTAAAGGGACACAGTGCCAGCCACTGCAGTTCATTACACTTCTTTACAAAGTCAGACATGACTGGACAAAGTACCCATTGCATAGCTTTGTAAATATTCCTGAAGCCCTTTCCTTATCCTTTCGCCCACTTGCGCGATGCAAGCTAGATAAACCTGGCCCTTAATGTTGAAGCAGAATTTTGTATAAGTCTTAATGATTTGCTGAAGTGAGCCTTTATTAAAAAGGACACATTAAAATCCTTTGTCAGTGCGTTCTGGCAGTCGTCATTTAGTGTGAGGCTGTGCCATGGCTCTTTGTTAGGGAGGTCAAGCTGCTCTTCTGTTTAGGTCAAGCGGGGGTCTTTCTAAGTGAGGCCATCTGGCTGAAATTGAAAAGTTAATTTGGTGAGAATGTATCATTGGAGTACTTGGTAATTGATAGTAGATGAGGCAGCCAAGGCCGGTCTGGCTAGGGACGTTGTGACTGAGGCTTTTCTGCAGGCTTTGAACCAAGTGATCCTGTAGTGCAGTCAAGGCATAGAGGTCCAAAAATGGGCAGAGGAGCCTAGTCATAGGGCGGGTATATAGCCATAAGGTTTTAGTGTTGCATTCTACAAAGGACAAGACCCACAGCCATTATCCCAAACCAACTCCATCTACTACCACACTGCAACACAGTAAATTGTTCCTTTCTCCATCCACCTTTAACACAGTGTTCTCATGCTCATCACTGATTTGCTTGAAAAACTTCCGTGCTCATGCAGCCTTCATGTTCACACTCCTTTTCTGACTTCTACTTGCTTTGCACACACAGGAACGGTGTTTAGACAGAATGTTGGAAACAAAAATATTGTGGGACAAAATGTTGTGATAAGAATATCGACGACAAAAGCAAAAAGCAGAAGCCAAGTTTTACTATATGTAATTCCACATATATGTACCTTAACAATATATATGTATAACTATATATTGCCAATGTACGTTGCTGTGTAGTTAAGAATAGTAAATCTGTTCTTACCTATTTGCTCTTACCTTCTCGATATTTTGGTCCTCAATATTTTTGACATGATATTCTATCCACATGATATTTTTGTTTCCAATATTCTTTTAGTGATCACCTAAGACCAATGCCCCATTTTGTCACCTGTGGCATATTTGGAAATAATTACTCAACTGAATGTATTCCATCATGTATAACACCCACTTGTCTCCCCATCAATACATCTATCTTCCCTAGTTTTGTTTGCCTTCTCTTGTGATATGGCTGTACATTGTGCACCACTTACTCACTCTTCCACGAACTTCTGTTTCAGTCACATGGGTTCAAACACAATATGATGAATTATTGAATCTCTTACTCAAAAGTTTTGATCTTCCATCGTAAAAAGCATCTCTGGAATTTATTGATTCTAGTTTCCTTTTATCAGCTTGTCTCTGATTAACGCACCCTGCAGTCTGATAATTAGAGGTTACTGCTAATGCATGGAAAACCCACTGTCTCTCTACATTTTCAGCCTTTGAAAACTCTGGTGGCGCCTCAATACCACACTCGAATCGGTATTAAACCATGTCTACATCTTATTGTCACAGGCTTCTTCATCCACTTCACCTCCCTCACCACCATCTTCTCCTTTGTCACATACTTCAACATACTCCTTTCTCTAAAGACTCAGCTGTGACTTGACCCCTTCACTGCGGCGGCTATTCCGCCGCAGTGCTAAGGGGGGAGGGCGGCTGAGCGGCGGGCGCATGCTGGTGACGGAACCGCTACGTCACCAGAGTCGGTTGCGCTGTGCTCATGACAGAGCGGTTCCGTCACGGCCCTGCCCGCTCAATAGAACGCTCAGCACAGGCGCGGAATCCGCGCCGCGCAAGCGTGCCGAGCCGAGCGGGTCGTGATGGAACCGCTTCGTCATCAGCACAGCGCGACCGCGGCTGATGACGAAGCGGTTCCGTCATCAGCAGGGGGGGGTTAAAGCAAATTTTATGCTGGAAGTGTAAATATCAACACTAATAGAAACCAGATATGCTTCCAATTGCTCCTTCCACTGCTCCAGATCCAAAGGCTGAGTTCCAGCCATGGATGCATTTACTAATATAAAGGTTATTTTTCTTTAAATGAAATAATAATGCTTATGTCTCCTTCTGGCTTAGTGTGGATAGCATTTCATGTAGTCAGAACTTAAAAGCTTTACTGAAATCTGAAGGCTGCCTAAACGGATTGCCACTTTGAATTTTACTTGAAATTCTCTCCACCAAAAATGAGAGTTCAATTCAGAATTGCTTTTTTGTTATTTCGGAATAATTTATACATTACGAATTATTTTCCCATGTAAAAACAATTCAGATTTCCAAGTCTTAAAAACGATGGTTACGATTAAAAAATATACAAATCCTAACAATCCCAAGATCTTCTAAAATTCTCTCTTTACAATGACTCTTTTTTAAAGTCTGTAAATCTGTAAAGAATACATTAATGAAGACATAGGGGGTGTCAAAAAAGATTGTCAGGATCCATATTATATGTATCCAGACTATTTGCATAATGATTATTTCCTACTAACTAATAGATAGATAATATATGTTGTAAGGAACTAGTCATTCAAGAAAGTAGTTCAGTAATTTGTCATTCTGATTAAATGCATCCTATGTTATGTTTCAAAATGATTCTTCATGTTCCTCAACACTTCATAAAATGCTTTTGGTAATCTGCCTGCAGTGATGCAAATATTGCCTTTAAAATAACCTTGTACAGGTATATTATGGAGTATACAGTACAAATGAATTGCCACATGTTGATGGTCATTGTAAATCTGGTGACCATGGGTAGGGTGAGAGTAGTATGAAACAGTCTAACTTTATATGGCTTTAAATGTTATCGCCCTTGGATTTCACACCATGGACAACATTGTTTCAAGATATTGTTATGATTTATTGTTCGGTGTGTCCTTTTGGTGTGCTTCTCACAAGAGAAAACTCTTTCCACCTTCCCGTCTCTCACGTGCAAAAGCCTCCATGAATTCCATTAACTATAAATCAAAAATCAAATTTTCTTATTTGACTTAGAAATCTTTAACAGGCACAAAAGGAATCAGACTTGGAGAACCTGGATTATGGGCCACTTGTTTTCTCTGTTCCTAATTCTGTAAGAGTAATCAGCTTGTATTTGTTTGCCGACTTACAAAACAACTCTAAGTCATGCATCCCTTTATACACATTTTCTGCAAAAATGCAGAAGTCTTTAATTCCAGCTCTAACAAGCATGGTCAGCGACTAGCTGCCGCCTCCCCCCCAATCCGGCACCCAATACCCAGGAACGTGGACACGAGACGTCTTTACTTTTTGGAAGGCGGGCGCTAGTCGCCCGGCCGTATTTATTAAAGTATGAAATTAAAAAAGGTTTTAATTGCATAATCAACAATTTATACAAAAATTCAGCAGGACATTTAGGTACATACTTCTTAGCAACAAGTTTGAGAGCCTGACTTTAACAAAACTCTAATACATGTAGTTACCTAACTTATACTAAACATCCTCATCTAGAATTTTTGTACATTTCTGGCCATATGGCAGGGTCACTACCGGTGTCAGGTCCTACAAGCTGCGTCTCCCCTCTGGATGTGCGCATGCGCAGTGTTACCCCGGGAATTGCCCGGTCTACGCCCTGAACTCCATTTACCCACTAAAGGAGGGCCCTTACTCTGCGCCGGTGGCGTCATGAGTCCACGCGCGCGGGGTGGCTACCAGCCTAAGGAAAGCGTGAACTACTCCTACCCGCGCTCCTTTGCTTTGCAGCATCTATTACCTTGCCCCTGGAGTTGTGGGAGTGGCCCGCAGGCTCCTCCCCCTGGGCGGGAACCTCCATAGGATGATGCCCGCCCCCTCAGACCTCAAATATGTGCTCACCGATAATGACCTTACCGCATGCCCCATACCTAATAAATACGACGACCTATGGGAAAAAATTCTAAAGGACAGCTACACTGGCTAATAAATAACAGTATCAACGTGTAGCTAAAAAGGGAAAAAAGGCCTAACGACACATGGCATTGCAATACAATTCGCTTCAGACATGTTTCGCTAAATAACAGTATCAACGTATAGCTAAAAAGGAAAAAAGGCCTAAAGACACATAGCTTCAAATACAATTCACTTCACACCTGTTTTGCTAAAAAGGGATAACATTCCTAGACAAAAGCATCAACAATATACCAACAGTTCCACCTCTGTTATCCTGTGAGACCCGTGGACCGTACCCTCAAAACTTACCATTCAATCAGACATAAATCTGCTACAAAACTTTTCTACCAAGGGATGGTGGGTGGGAAAACAAAGAAGCCCCGAGCGCGGGGCACACCGTTACGGCGAGGGAGCGTCCAGAGACAAGGGGGTCTCCTGGGCGCTCCCTATCTCTTTATTCTCGAGGGGCCAGGTGGCCCCTCCTATTGCCCGCCCCCCCTGACCCGGACCCACTTCCCAGGATCCGGGTCAGGGAGGCCGCCAGCCAATCGGCGGTGGGTCGCGCCCCCCAGGGCACGCCCCCACCGCCGAATGGCGACAAAGGAGAGAGTGGGGGCGACGGTCGCCGCGCCGCCATGCGTGCGGGGGGGCCGAGGGCCCCCCCTTTTCACATGGTCAGCGACTAGCTGCCGCCTCCCCCCCAATCCGGCACCCAATACCCAGGAACGTGGACACGAGACGTCTTTACTTTTTGGAAGGCGGGCGCTAGTCGCCCGGCCGTATTTATTAAAGTATGAAATTAAAAAAGGTTTTAATTGCATAATCAACAATTTATACAAAAATTCAGCAGGACATTTAGGTACATACTTCTTAGCAACAAGTTTGAGAGCCTGACTTTAACAAAACTCTAATACATGTAGTTACCTAACTTATACTAAACATCCTCATCTAGAATTTTTGTACATTTCTGGCCATATGGCAGGGTCACTACCGGTGTCAGGTCCTACAAGCTGCGTCTCCCCTCTGGATGTGCGCATGCGCAGTGTTACCCCGGGAATTGCCCGGTCTACGCCCTGAACTCCATTTACCCACTAAAGGAGGGCCCTTACTCTGCGCCGGTGGCGTCATGAGTCCACGCGCGCGGGGTGGCTACCAGCCTAAGGAAAGCGTGAACTACTCCTACCCGCGCTCCTTTGCTTTGCAGCATCTATTACCTTGCCCCTGGAGTTGTGGGAGTGGCCCGCAGGCTCCTCCCCCTGGGCGGGAACCTCCATAGGATGATGCCCGCCCCCTCAGACCTCAAATATGTGCTCACCGATAATGACCTTACCGCCACAGGCCAGCATTGTTAACCGACGATCTGGCCTCCCCCTGCCTAGGTCTACCCGACAAAGTTCTCCCTTTAGTAACCCCTTCCAGCCAGGCCCCGACATCATCAGACCACAGGACCCTCCCTTCCTCTATCACATCCCGTTACCAGGCAGCGCCAATACACCCATTACCAGGTAGAACCAATACACCCATGTTGGATCATCTGGAAGCCGAGTGGGGGCTTGAAATAGTTTGTCCCACTGTGTGTTGATCCCCTTTATCGAGTGATTCAACACCCTGACCGCGTCCCTGCCACCCCGGGATAAGTTGAGACCCTACTACTGTGCCACCCAAGTCCTGAAGACCCACCCACAGTGGAGAAGAACCCATCAATGAGTATTCGCCTCCCCAGTTTGGCCAATTCAGCCCCCCCTAGGTGAAGTATCACCGCTGACAGGAGGTCGGGCTGCTGAGCTATAGGTCCCTGAAAGAAGCTCCTGAACTGACCATGGCACAGACCCTCCAACCAACTCTTCCCTGTCCTGCGTCCAGCTTGTTGTTTGTGCTGGCCCATTGTAGCTCCACCACCTCTGGTGATGAGTCCCTCCCCTGCGTGACAGGTTTGAGAAAACTGCAGCAACCAGGAAAAGACCAAGAAAACATGGGTGACAAATTCCCACTTCCACCGTAGGGAATGGGTAGCACTTACACCTGCCAGGAATACCTGGGCCCTTGGTGTCCTCTTTCTTGACGTTTGCTTCCCCTTTTTTTTGTCCACCAGCTGTTGATGTTGCGGTGTGGAGCACTCCTCCGATATCCGCCATGGACCCAGCCGTGACTGACGTAAGCATCCCTTGGGCTGTCCACCTGTTGCAGCCATTGTAATGTGGGGCACTCCAGGTATTCACCATGGACCCGGTCATACATAAATTGGAAAGATAGACACACGCCATTAGTGTTCCGGCAATAACTGCTGTACACGCATTAAACTTACATTACCATCAGTCGCTAAGTTTTAGATAATCTTAGTGCCAGGTCACCACACATTAACACGTCGACGGAAAATGTTAACCCTGGTAGGCTGTAAAATTGGCCTCCCATTTTCACAATCATTGTTACACGAGAAAGTTGTGCTGCGGGCGAGGACATCGCCTCTTAATCCTGGTTTTCTACCCACGTCTCCATGCATAGGATCTTATGTGTAAAACAAGACAGCCTATTTAACAGTGCAGCATCCCAGTCTTTAGCTAAAAGAATTAGCACAGCCCCATCTCCGCCAGGCCCTACGCTGGCCCAAGGACCGTTTCCGCTCGCCACCTTGGCTTCTGGGAGATATCATCCCAGCCAACCGGACATGATCACATGGATCCCCAGAACTATCCGATGCCGCAACCAGGCTCTTGGGCACCTTTTAGGTGGGACATCAGGGCGTGTATCACTATCAGGACCCCAAGTAGTCTGTCCAAAGGCTCTAGGCCCTGTCTCTATGCCATTCGTGGTTCCCCCACCATGTTATTAATACGTGGCTTTGGTACCCCCCTAGAGCTCAACGTATATGGTGCTAAATTACAGTGTGCTATATAAGTTTCCACACTGTAAATATTCGGCTCAAATCTCATCATAGGCTCAACGTATCTTGTGCCAATTTACTTGTGTGTGAAATAAGTTTACTGACTGAACTAAAAGGGGTGTGTTTAGTACAAATACACCTATTTGTTGGCATACCCCTGTTCTTTTCCATTTACTCATTCATGAGATTAAAGACTGGTAAAACAAACTGCTCTATATTCCCTCATGACTTGGCTGAAGGCTGCACGCAATACAGCTAACCCTCACTAATAATGTTGACTTTAACCTATCATCCATGAAGGGTCCTATGGACAGGTGCAATGTTTGGACTGGTGCAATGCCCCCCCTAGAATAGTCACCAGCACCTCATATGGTGCTTACCTCCACAGTGCAATAAGCCATTGGTTATACCTTATTCGTGAATGGTTCCATGATTGTTCTAACTATCACCTCAGCAGACACCAATGATAGTCACTCTAGAGCGTCAAAATTTGACTTAGGTCAATGGCCGTTCTTTGCGTAAGCTAAATAAGCAGCCACCATGGCTTGGATAAAATATTGCAAGTGCCTGGAGCACATCAATAAAGGAGCCCAGGGATGAACACAAAAAGGCATATGTAACCCGGGCATCACGGATATTAAGGAATGTATTTAACGCCCGCACCCGGGTGATCCAAGGAAACTTGTAATCACCGTGCCAAAGTTTTACAAACATGGGATAGTGATGTGCGTTAATCCCCAGGAGGACCCCAAGAGAAGGTGGGTATACCCTTTACGTGAATCGTTCCACGATCGTTCCAACTATCACCTCAGCCGACACCAATAATAATAATGATAGAGTGTCAAACTTTAACGTATGGCACTGGTTGTTCCTTGCGCAAGATAAATAATTAGCCACCCAGGCTTGGATAAATTATTGCAAGCGCCTGGATGACATCAATAAAGAAGCCCAGGAATGAACCCAAAGCGCTTATTTTTCCCGAAGGACCAACGCAAGTCCAGGCAAGGTCTGAGCAGGGGGGGGATTATTTTGAAAATGTCCCCAGTACCAAACATTCTATGCTATATGAATGCATTATACGCTCGCTGTGCAGGGGGATCCTCCCGCACGATCAAATACAGTCCACTACTAAACCTGCATTCCATACATACGCATTGGTGAAATCCTTGAGATACCTGTACAGCCACTTATAAAGCTGTAACCCCAATATGCATTGATAACGGTGCCCCGTCTCCATCTCCATGCCCCAATGTCCTATGGAGCAGACGGGTAGGTCCTGAATCTCGCTAAAGGCAGTGCCAGCTGCGCTGTGTTTAAAACTCATCCTTCCCCCCCCTTTGAAGTTGCTTAATAAAATTAGTACATGGCCACAACCTACCTCACACATGGAATCAGTGTTTAAAACATTACCCATAGCAATCTGAAAACCTGATAGCCATGGTTTTTTCATGAATCATGAATAAGAGCGCCGTACAAAGCGCCAGTTACCTTACCTAAAGAACCTTCTCTGTGAGACCCCACATCCCTCTTTAATTCACCACAGGATGTATCGAGGTTCGAACCCGCACCCCCCGCTCCTTGTCCTGCCATATGTTCACCTCTTAACACTACGAGGTCTTGTCGTACAAGTATTCATGTACCACCCCAATACACAACATGCACTTGAAAGATGAACAGCCCGTGTTCAGAATGTTCAGGTTCTGTCCACCTGGAGGTGAGAAAGTAAGGCAGACACGCTAGGCCTCCTATTGGATGGGTTTCTCTTTCACAGGAATGAGTCATATGCGGGTACCACATCGAGTGCCAAGGTTAGAATGCACTAGTAATATGGTGATAATGTTGACTTTAACATCACATCTGGTGTGTTTGTGACGAAGTATTCCAATCGCTAAACACTAAATCGGGGCCTAAATCTAGCGCTGGCAAGAACAGCAACGATTTCTGTACACCTGCATTATTTTAGATAAGATATTTGAGACCAATCAAAATACAGCGGCTCAGGGCTTTCCAGTGGATGCAAGGCAGCTGGAAATAAATGATGGAAACTGATGGGCTCAGCAGCCCTTGGTTGTAATATTCGTTTTTCTAACTACACGGTGTTTATAAAGTTAGTTTGCCCCTTTCAACAAGCGGTATGCCCACTGTGTTCCTTACGTCTTGTCTCGGCTTCCCTTAAGCCTGATAATGCTGCTCGCTCTGTACTATAAATGTCCTCGCTCACTCCAGGTAAGATGGAAAGAGAACACTATTAGTCGAGGTCAGGGGTTAATCGCCAAAATTAAAAGGGCCATTGATTGGAACGAAAAGGTTTACAAAGTAATTGTTAGGCAGCACACTGTTAATTTCAAGTTCAGATCCCAGCGTATCACAGCTGCTGATTTATTCCTGTCAGTAGGCTTGAAACCGGAAAAACAGGAAATGTCTTTCACTGTGGGACATGGCAGTCGTCTTAGCAAATGGTTTCATCTGAAGGAAGTTTCTATATCTGCCCTAGGATCCATCTAATTAATACCGTCATGATGAGTGTTGATGAGTAAAGACCAGGGAATGAAACAGTGCTTAATCGTGGTCTGCTGCCCTCCTAATCTCGTGACGACTTGTTGAATAAGTCCTTCAGGGGCTCTAATTAACTAATTTTGCGCGGGAGTCGCCTGCAAACCCACCGAAGACGCACACAATTAGAATTAAGCAGCCGGTTACACGTATTGATCGGTAGATCATTGCAGCCCCATGCGACCGAGTTCAGTTCCATGAAGGAAGATTGTAGGAAAATATATTTGTTTGTGTCACCGCTGCTACGTGAAAGCCCAGAAGTTACAGTGTCTCCCGCAATTACTGCACAATACAGCATTAATGTGCCCTGCAGGTTTCCCAAATGCCAGAGGTGCATACCTAGAGCTGCTAATCAATAACACAGTGACCTAGGCTCAACCCACCTATTTTTATGACCCTACGAACATATAAATAAACAACGCATGTGCAACGGGCTTCTGATGTTACTTGTTGTATCATCCTTCTGGCTGCACTGGCAGAAACTCAAAAAATACCAAGTCGGGCAGCAGGCTATAGTAAGCACACACTTTTTTGAAATACAATTCTTTCACTTCCCGTACCTGAATGCATTTTATTTTATGCAGACACACTCTTTGGCGTCGTTATAGAGACTCGAACCCAGACCCCCGGGACCGAGGTCGAGCGCCCTAGCCGTTAGGCCAACTCCTCTCCGCCTTACGTGATCGTGTGTCGCACCAAATAAGCGATTATAAATTAACAGCTGCCTGATGCCGAAAGCCGAGTGAACTCCAGTACCTCAGCCAACCTGAATGTATCACTTGGCCGGTTTGAATCCCGGATAGTCGGTCACAGATGCATATTGCAAACCGCGACCATTCTTTACACCCCCCCGCCCCCCCCCCCCCTCCACCTATTAATTGTAATCAATGCTCCCAGTCACAGTCCAGTTAAATTAAATAAACGTTTGAAATTTTCACGGAGGTGGAGGAACTAGAACTTGGGCCATACAAAAAAGAACCAACAGGGGCAGAGAGCGTCTGATGCCCGCCCCCTCTGTACTGGCTCCCAGCAACAAACCCCGGGCCCCGTCCTGGGCAAAAGTACCCGCCCGTTGAACCCGTCCCTTAAGCAGCTGGCCCGTCTATGAAAGAACACATCCCCACAATGAGGCCCGAAAACCCCATGTCGCCAACCATGTGCACGCTCACCATTTTAAAACTGGAAGCGGTAGGTGGAGGTGGCTGCTCGCACCGCCGGAGACCGACACAGCTGTTCCCCCAAGGCGCGTAGGCTTCTCCGCCGACTGGACCAGCTGCTCCTCACTCTCGCGGATCACGGATCGCTTTAGCCTCCATGCATCGATGCAGTGGCGGTGATCCTTTGAATGGTCACGACGCCACCCGCTCATACCTGCAAATAGAAAGGGAAAAAATTAAAAAAAAACAAAGAAGCCCCGAGCGCGGGGCACACCGTTACGGCGAGGGAGCGTCCAGAGACAAGGGGGTCTCCTGGGCGCTCCCTATCTCTTTATTCTCGAGGGGCCAGGTGGCCCCTCCTATTGCCCGCCCCCCCTGACCCGGACCCACTTCCCAGGATCCGGGTCAGGGAGGCCGCCAGCCAATCGGCGGTGGGTCGCGCCCCCCAGGGCACGCCCCCACCGCCGAATGGCGACAAAGGAGAGAGTGGGGGCGACGGTCGCCGCGCCGCCATGCGTGCGGGGGGGCCGAGGGCCCCCCCTTTTCAATCTTCACCCGAAACCATTTTGAGACTCTGATTTCCGTACCGAGAGCCACGAGTCACGAGGTTAGGGATGGCTTCTCATCACGTGCTCCTAGTCCCAGTTTTGTCTGAAGTTACTTCTTAAAAAAAAAGAAGGGTCACTATTTTTGTGAATAGTTCCTTGTATTGGCGGGGCTTCCGTTTCCAAAATTTCGCAAGAACTCGTGCAGAGATAGTTCATATTTTTTTGAATGAGTGAGATTGACGCGATCTGAAGAACATAGAATATGTTTATTATGAAATGAAATAAAAGGAAAACAATGAAATACGTCTTTGTTCATTTACAATAAAAATCTTTTTGAACACATGCAGCTGGATCACCTATATTGTCTTGTTGCTTTCATCTTTACACAGACTACTGCAACTCACTGCTACAAATCTCATGTTTTTCTAATAGCCCTTTATTAATGCAAATTAATTTTCATACAAGTCAGATGGTGTGGAAGCAAGATGGTGCCTGACTGACGGCCGCGGGCGATCGCTCCATTGCTGCTGGGGGCGTATAGCAGATATCTGGATGCTGGCTTGCTAATCAAACCTGTTTAGGTTAAATCCCCCCCCCATGACTCACCCATATTTTCTGGATGACTTGGATCCCCTCGCTGAGGCTGAAGAATTGTTCCTGCTGGTATTGACTATGGCTCAAGCTGGGCTGAGGGAGCTGCAAAGCGCTGCACTCCAGGACCGGCGTGGAGACAATGGAGGAGCCAGGAACGCCAGGGTCAAGACTCCCGCATGGGCTGAGTGGTTTGCGGCGGTGCGGCGCACCAAAACGGTAGCAAGAGAGACAGAGGCTTCCAGTATGCCTCCGAATGCGACTTGCGGTGTGCGAGAGAAGGCTCCTGATTCCATCAAGCAAGGAGGCAATGCCGGGGCAGCATTGTCGAAAAATACCAGATTGGTGACTCTTGGAGGCTTGAGCAGTAATGCTCAGATGAAGGACATTGGGACCCACGCTGATACAAATAGAGGTGGGAACCCAGAATCACTAAAAAAGGATGGTGTGAGCAGTGGGGTACGGGGTAAAGGGCTAAAGCCCGGGGCAACAGCCCCGGGGAGACATCAGAGCATAACTGAATTTTTTCCTCCCACTACTCCGCCTGCTACTAAACGGGACTCACCCACTCAAGTAAAAAAGGCTTTTTCTATAAAGGGGAGAAGTGGGCAAAAGGAAACACAAAAGCTAACACAAGGGCAAGTACAGCCCCCCAGATAGACTCTACCGGAGCCTGCAGCTATCCCTAGGACTGAACCCCGAGTGGTCAATAGGGATAGTGGAGATATTATTGGTCAAGGCAGAGAGAATGGAAGTGCACAAGGAAATCGAATTCAAGCCCAAATATTGCCAGTTGGAGAAAAACAACAGGGCTTAGCCTCTGGAGCTTCTTCACCATTGATAGACCAGGAAAGCACTGAGCAACTGAATACGAGCACGCTAGTGCAGGGGGTCATAGTAGCATCCCTGAGTATACCCTTGATCTGGGGGATAAGTTCTTTTCAGTGACGGATCGATCCGAGCTTAGCCCATCTGAGGTAGAAGACAGCAGCAATGCCCTGCTTTCTAAATTCATCTCAAGCTCCGACACTGGTACCCCACAAAAAGATACTGTTGTCAGAAGAAAGAAGCTTTCGAGAAAACAAAGGGACACTCATTCTGTGGAGAAAACGGGTGAAGGGCATCGCAGTGGTAGTAGAGGAAATATGGACTCTGTTTTAAAATGGGACTACTCAGCTACCAGGAGTGTCTATTCAGACCATATAGTGCAGGGCGCAGCAGAGGTGGATGATACTGCACCCTCTTTGAAGAAGAAATTCGATTCAATAAAACAGCTCCAGGAGGGGACCCGTATGGACAGAAAGAAGAACAGGTTGACAACAAAGAAATTACAGGGGGCGGTTAGAAAAATGGCCAAGGCGTGTACAGATACAAACACCAGATTGACTCAGATGGAAGATCGCACAAGCATCCTAGAGGTTAATCAGGCGAAAGTCCAAGTTCAGAAGGAGACCTATGACAAGCAATTTACCGACCTACAATGGAAGATGGAGGACTTCGAAAATCGACAAAGGCGGAACAACCTTCGGATCCTTGGGATCGAAGAAGGTGCAGAAGGGGAGGATATCAGGGCTTATGTCTTGAGGTTGAAGAAGGGAGCCTTTCCAGAGCTTCTACACTGGAATTGGGAGGTAGAGATTCAAAGGGTTCAACGTTTCCCAATGATGCGAAAGACAAATCTACAATGAGGCAAAGATGGGGCAGGTATGCCAAGAGCAATCCTAGTCTATTTTGGAAATGTTCTGCTCCGTGAGGAGGTCTTTTCTAAAGCTTGCCCAAATGCCAAACGGACCTTCGAGAATCAATCTTTCTTTACGAAGCCGGACTATTGCCACGCCACTGTGGAAAGATGCTGGCGCTTGAGAGAACTGATCGAGCCTTGCCAAGCTATGGACTTGCAAGTTTACTTGATGAAACCTGCGAGGCTAAAGAGATCATTTACAAAAACAATCCAAGAGTTTTTACCTCTGAAATTCAAGCTAAGGCATACATGGATACTTTAAAATCTTAAAAGGCTTAATGCAGTGTCTTAAATGATGTAGACATATGGATGGGTTAAGTACACTTGCTGGTTTGTGTTTGATAGGTAATGATAGATAATGATTTTCTTTTAGGATATGTCATAGGGGAGTTATGTGTGGGCACGAGGTGAGGATGGGTATGAATAAAGGTGTAGCCAATAAAAACTTAGACAGGAAAGCAGCAAAGAGGGGGTCGAATTTCAGGCTCCATCACAGAGACCTTAAGACTGCTTGCTTCTTTTTTTTGGTGGGGGGCGGGGGGGTTGTGGACAGGGAGGGCATGGGGGGCTGTGGGGGAAAAGGGGGGATCATCTTCTGGTAAGAAAAACAATATTGGGGCACACACAATCGAAATAATGGAAACTGGAAATATAGCTTGCGGATAGTAACTATTGATGTATGTGGGCTCAATGATGGGGCAAAACGAAGGACGGTGAAAGAATATCTTAAGTCTTTGTATGCTGACATCGTCTGCGTACAGGAGACGCATATTGAGTGGCCTCATAAGTTCCTCCTGGAACAACTGGGGTTTCAATTGATAGTATGCACCTCACAAGGGACTAGGACACGGGAAGTGGTGATACTCGCCCGGGGAAATGCTATATCAGTAAAAAAATGCCTCTCAGATACTTATGACCGATGGGCGATAGCTGAGGGTCAAGCACAAGGGTTCAATTTCACACTTTGTACAATATACGGCCCAACGGTAGATGGCCCAGAAATGCTTAATCACGTTACATGCAACTAGCTAATTGGCCCCTCCCTGTCATCATGTGTGGGGATTTTAACATTAATGGGCTAAATGGACTATGGAGAGGGGACACAATCAAATGTGTAGGTCTAAAGAAGAAAAGCCATAGGGTCTTAGTCCAAATGATGAATGATAACAGGCTTATAGATGCCTGGGAGCAACAAAAGCCCCCTGGGACTGGCAGCACATACTACTCTGCACTGCATAGGGCCATAGCACGGTTGGACTGTTTCCTGATCTCTCCATCTCTTCTCTCTATTTGTAAAATTAGTAGGCACCCATGCGTGGTCTCGGACCATAATCCCCTAGTTCTAGAAGTCCTAAACTTGGATAAAAAATCACAGGTAACAAGCTGGTTGTTCGAACGGGCTTTGTTACAGGCTGCAAACTATGTTGTGCATATGGAGAAATGGCTCACAGAACACCTTGAAATCAATAGGGGGAGTGCCCAGTTTGGGACTGTGTGGGATGCCTTGAAGTCTGGTATCAGGGGAGAAACCTTGAGCTACTCCATGAGACGGAATTAGCTAGAAAAGGCCTAGATGAAGATAAGACAAAGGTTAATTATTGATCTGGAGGAAGAATTGGTCCAGGCAATAGGCCACAACCTCAACATAGATGAGATAGCTCAGAAACTTGAATTAGCAAAGGCTGCGGCTGGGGATATAATTACCACTAAGGCAGCAGGTAAATTCTTAGCCTGGAAACAATATCATTATGAATTTAGCGAACAAGTGGGTCGAATTCTGGCAGTAAGAACCCGACAGGTAGCAACTAGAGGGGATATTTCTGAGATCATTTCAGAAGCCGGGGTGGCAGCTGCCACTCCAAAGGATATTAGTGGGATATTCCACATTTTTACCAAAATCTATATAGCGAGGACACAGTGGTGAACAGTAAAGGGATAGAGGACTATTTAGAACCAGCCCTAATGAAGAGATTTTCTGTGGAAGATGCCACAGCTATGGAGGCTAGCTTTTCTGTTGAAGAGATTCAAGGGGCAATTAATGATCTACCTGCTGGTAAGGCCATCGGGCCAGACCTCATTCCTTTAGAATTTTATAAAAAATTCTTCTCGTCTTTGAGGGAAGATCTGTGTTATCTAATGCGTCAAGCCCAGAAAGGACAAACTCCCCCACAATCATGGGGAGAAGCCACTATGGTTATTTTTAAAAAAAAATGTTCAACCAGCCACTGATCCAGGCTCGTATAGGCGAATTAGCCTTATCAATAGTGATATGAAGATCTATTCTAAGATCCTAGCTAATCACCTTAGCTCCACAATAGGGAAGGTGATTTCGCCCAGACAACATGGTTTCATCCCAGGGAGGAGTACGGCAGACCACATTAGAAGAGTTTGCACTTTATTTGATGGTACCGCAGCCTCACTGGACCCTAGGGCTCTTATATTGCTTGGCGCGGAGAAAGCGTTTGATAGGGTCTTGTGGGAGTTTCTCTGGTCTGTAGAGAATTTAAATATTGGCACAGGATTTATAAAGGCAATACAGGCTGTGTATAGGAACCCAAAGATTCAACTTCGAGCTATGGGAGAACAAAGTTCCTTAATTAATATCAGGCGAGGAACCAGGCAAGGTTGTCCCTGTTCTCCGTTCCTTTTGCTTTTTAAATTGACCCTTTCATTAGGAGAATTGAGCTGAATAGAAGTATCTTACGGATACAATTGAATGGTTTTGAGACAAAGATCCTAGGCTATGCAGATGATTTGGCAATCACTTCCGCAAATCCTCCTCTGCCCTAGTTGAAATAGAACATGAGGCAATCTCGGGCTACAAGCTGAATCGTGGTAAGACACAAATCATGGTTAATGACAACGGTGGCTTGGTAGATGCAAGAGTGACAGATTTTGCCTTTTATCTAGAGATTATCATAACATCAGATTTAACTAAACTAGTGGAAAAAAACGTTGTCCCTGTAATTCAAAAATAGATGAAAGATCTCGATGGGATGAATAACTTACATCTGACAATTGTAGGATGCTGCAACATTATTAAAATGTTATTCCTCCAAAAGTCCTATACTTATTTAGGACGATCCCCTTGAAGTTTGGCAACAACTGGTTTAAGGAGATGGAGAGGGTTGTCAACTGATTTATCTGGGCCCATGGGAAGACGAGAAGGGCCCTCTAATTCATGTCCCTTCCTAGGGACAGAGGGGGTTGGGCAGTGCCAGACCTAAGGGCATATTATTGGGCTTTGGTACTCCAATACATTCAGGGACTTTTGGGTGGCACGGTTACGGATCAATGGAGGGGCGGTGATGGTATACTAGACGTATGTGAGTTACTTCTAAGTAGGAAAGCTCACAATTGGCTTTTAAGGTGTAGCGAGGCAATTTATTATAAAAAAGGTAAGTTCAAGACTCTGGGAGCAGCAATTATGGTTTGAACCTCTACTCGGAAGAAACTGGGATTGGGGAGAATGAATTACTATACTCCTCTATTTGGGAATCCATCTCTACCGGAGGCTTTCCATGCTGGTCTAATGAGATGATGGGATGAGCTGGGAGTAAAAACAATTGGTGACATTATTGATATTGATGTGAGTCCCATGCTCTCCACACCACTGGAGTCAAGCTATCCTGGCTGAAGACTTCTGATAGCCAGAAACAGGTCCTAGGATGCTGGATTCCGGTCCAGGAAAGACATGGATTGGCAGTTCGGGCTGGACTGTTCCCATGAGGCACAGGGTCAAGGCTGATTTGCATATGGCCATGTCTGAACTGGGGTGGTGTGGAGTGCCAAAAAACGATGGATTTAGGCCCAGATCTCTGTACTGGGGTGAATATATGACATTGTTCTGCATTCTGTCCATCAACTGTTGTTTTGCATTTTGTCACCCCGAGTGGGATGGGTATGCTCAGACGTGAGTCCCATGCTCTCCACACCACTGGCGTCAAGCTATCCTTTGCTGAAGACGGCTAATAGCCAGAACCCGATCCTAGGATGCTTTATTCCGGTCCAGGAAAGACATCGCTTGGCAGTTCAGGCTGGACTGTTCCCATGAGGCACAGGGTCAAGGCTGATTTGCATATGGCCATGTCTGAACTGGGGTGGTGTGGAGTGCAAAAAATTGATGGATTTAGGCCCAGATCTCTGTACTGGGGTGAATGTATGACATTGTTCTGCATTCTGTTCATCAACTGTTGTTTTGCATTATTGATTCTGATGGCATAAACTCATTTGAAAGAGCACAATATCTTTATAATTTGGAGCGTAGGGAATTTTTAAAATTCTTGCAGATTAGGTCGGCCTTGATAAGGAAACAAGGGGGTAATAGGGCATTTGAGAGAGATGTGGTTATGGAACAATCGCAAGATCTGGAGGGGTGTTCAATTGCACAGATTTATGGTGAACTTAATCAATTTATGAATGATAACCGGGAAAATGTGAAGTTGAACACTGAAGGGAACGAGTTTAAAGTCTCACTCAAACTGGGGTGTACGGTTCTAAAGGTGGCTAACCTTCAAGCCCAACATTTTAAAACTATTTTTGAACTATACTTTACTCCAGCAAGAATAGCTCAATGGGGTGGGACTAGTGGTATCTGCTGCCCATGCTGCCAGAGTACAGAAGCTGACACGATTCATATGTTCTCATCGTGTCCAATGTTGGCCCCTTTGAAAACTGCAATAGAGTTGTTTATGGGACAGACCCTTGGCATCCAGATGAGCTTAACTAACGAGCTCGTGGTTTTGGGGCTGGCCAGGGATTTAGCTCAAGTAGTTCATTATGAATTCGTATTTCTTGCAATGGCTATCCTTAGGATATGTGTAGCAGCAGCATGGAAAGATTCTAACCCCTCCACGTTCCAACAATTGACTTCACAACTTTCAGCTATATATAGTTTAGAAAAAGGATTGTATGAAAAAAAAGGATGGAAAACAGTGCAGCTAGGGAAGCGGATCTGGGCTCCAGTAATAGATTGGAAACGTAGGTTGGAGAGAATCTAGCTATAATTAGCATTGTAGTACAAATATTATATTTTTTTTCGAAAGGTAGGGAGGGTGGGAATAGGGTATTATATAATGTAAACTTGGGGGATTGCTGATCATGGTTTTATCCTTTTCCCTTCCATCAGTGTGTGAACTGTATTTAGGATTTATTATTTATATATGATTATGTCACGTATTTCTTTGTTAATATTTTTTTTCATTCATTTTTTCTTCTCATTAACTCTATTTGTGTGTATCAATCAATTGACTTATTTATGATGATTAATAAACATATTTAAAAAAAATTAAAAAAAACAAGTCAGATGGTGCAAATGAAAGTGCAAACCTTTCATCAGCACTGGTGCAAAATTGCCACAAGCTATAATTTACAGGAAACAAAACAGACAGCAAAGCATCACATTGAAGAAACTCCGACATGGATGTGCAAAGGCACAGACAGATAAAACAAACAACGACAGAAAACATGTTTTGTATGATTCAGTAGTCTTATCACTCAGTGAACCATGAGAAAAAGCAAACAGCCTGCAATGAGCAAACAAAGCATTCTTCAGCTGCACCACATGGAAAAAAGTATTTACCAAGTAACATAATAACATGTAATTTTACTTTAAATTATTAATTCATAAGGTAGCTGTGCTGATTCAGAAAGATCTTCAAAAATAGTCATAGCTTAGAAATTACTATGGTACATGAAGGCCTTCGTTTAAGATATGACTTTTAACCAATTCACAGAATTTCACTGTGAACGTTATTTATGCATTATCATATATGTGCATTAAAAGCCAAACGTCAACCTAGTTCCATCACAGTCTCAGGTGAACAATTAGTCACTGATTTGTCCCTATCAACATTGGGACGGTGTACTTTCGCTCACAGTGATATTGATTTGTTAGGGCTCGGGCCTACGTCACACTGCGTAGCAGTGTGGGCGGAGCCCAAGAGTCCTTTTGTTAGAGTCTCCGAAAAGCTGCCTAACAAATTCCTAGCTGCTCGTGATTTTGTGTCCTTTTTTTGCCAGCTGCATTCCGATTGGCCTTCTTGTGCGTGTGTTTTCGTGAGAGAGCACGCAATAGGCCATAGGAGGTAGAGTAGCTCCGCCTATTGCATATTCCGTGTGGACACGCGCAGCAGAAGGGCATATTTCTTCAATTATTGCGGCTGTCAGGGCCTGCGGTAATTGAAGACAGAGGCTGGGTGTGCGTGCACCACTCTTGTTCTTCCTTGACTGCTATTACGGATAGTAACCACTAGATGGCGTTCCTCCCGTAACATGGTCCACCGGCTGCTCACTGCTACGGAGTGAGCTTGAGACTGCCGTGCCGTAGTGTTCTGGTTTTCAGTAATGAAGTGCGCCTTGTACCCTTGTGCCTCCGCGTGTTTCTGTGTGTGAGAGAGCTTACCCCGTCCGTCCTGTAGTGATCTGATTGTCAGGGTGTGCGCCTTATGTCACTGTGCCTCTGAGTTAGCTGGTAGCCATGATTCCCTATTGAGAGGAAGCCGGCCCGCGTCCTTGCTGTTTCCAAGGCTTATTTCTTTGCGCATGGAAGCCCAGCAGGCGCTTGAGACTGTGGATGCGAGTGTGTTCATTGTGTGCAGCGGTGGCGGGTGGACTCAGTCCAGGATTACCTCACGAGCCATGTCCGTTTTCAGATGTCACACGGAGAGGAGGGAGCTCTAACAATGAGGGCATTGAGCTACGATCAAAGGGATTGTGTGGGGGAGAGTTTGAGAAGGGGGGAGTAGAGTGTCAGAGTAGGCCACAACAAACCATGTAAAGCAGAGGGTCTTGGATATGCAACTCACGTGAAAGCAAAGAGAAACGCATAGCCTGCACCCACTGAATGTATTTATTGGCTTGAATGCCTTTACAGTTCAGTCATCATGCAAGGTGGCTTCCTGTGCTGTGAGCACACAGTGTTTTTTGCAGCCGCCACACTGTAAGCTCTTATTAGCATCTTACCCGCGCTCAACTAGTCAAGTTATATAAGCATCTAAGCACTAAACTCTATACCTCAAGTGTCTGGTAAGATTAAATCAACAAGATTAGTACTATTTCATAAAAGGGATAATAATGTTAACCTTTCGCAGTGCTACATGTAGTCGTTACACTGGCTACCTGTTTGACAAAAACTCTGCCCTCCTCTGTTGTACGAGTTGTAGATATGCATGAGTTCGCAGATGCGTAATTCTTTCTTTGTAGAGAAATGCAGCAGCCGTGCTTTTCCAGATGCCCACTCACATGCATTCACTTTGCTTTATTTGCAGAGTCAGTGTGAGTGCAGAGTGAGTGCAGAGTGTGTGCAGAGTGAGTGTGACTGCAGTGCGAGTGAAGAGTGAGTGCAGAGTGAGTGTGAGTGCAGAGTGAGTGTGAGTGCAGAGTGAGTGTGAGTGCCGAGTGCAGAGTGAGTGCAGAGTGCAGAGTGAGTGCAGAGTGCAGAGTGAGTGTGAGTGCAGAGTGAGTGTAGAGTGCAGAGTGAGTGCAGAGTGAGTGCAGAGTGAGTGTGAGTGCAGAGTGAGTGTGAGTGCAGAGTGAGTGTGAGTGCAGAGTGAGTGTGAGTGCAGAGTGCAGAGTGAGTGCAGAGTGAGTGCAGAGTGAGTGCAGAGTGAGTGCAGAGTGCAGAGTGAGTGTAGAGTGCAGAGTGAGTGCAGAGTGAGTGTGAGTGCAGAGTGAGCGTGAGTGCAGAGTGAGTGCAGAGTGACTGCCGAGCAAGTGCCGAGTAAGTGCAGAGTGACCAGCCATCAGTGCACAATTTCTACAGGCACACACACCACCAGCCATCAGTGCCATCAGTGCACACATCAATTGTTAACGCATCCACAATTAACTATTGTAGCAATTACAATATGGTGCACTTTACTTTTAAACATATTCATCTAAAGCACAGCATTGACATGTGCGAATGTATGGCACTCTCAAAGGAAGCAGACCTAAGTGTATTTCTGTATCCCTCCTCAAATTTCATATATGCATTCTGCTTGTTATGCATGAGCCACTTTACAGACAACTTAGAATTTTGAATTTATTGTAATTACTTTTCCCTTTTTTGAAAAAATAAATTCTCATAAATAACAGCTCATTGAATATTTAAATGATCTGCGCTTACCACTTTTAACACAATTTGCAGTAAGTTCACTTCGGTCATAGCGATAGTAATGAACTCCTTTACTACCGAGTGTATTTCAACTCACTTGCGAATTTCCTATCGAGCCCACAAACAATTTGTGGGCAGACACAACATTTGCATTGCATATCCTTGATGACTCCTCTCACGCTATGGTTTTACATAGGGTAACCCCATTGAATGCCCACTAGTTTCTACTTCCTCACAGCATGCGACTGTGTACATTATGCAATAGTTGCGTAAACAAATGTAATTCAGCAGTCACAATTGCAACTTAAACAATTTTAGCTTTGTGTCTGTCTCATAAATTAGGCACGCTTACAATAAGAATTTTCATCAGGAATAAAGCTTTTTGGCTTGGACCCAGTCTCTTTACCCAATGTTAAAGCGTCACGTTCAAGTGGTAATTTAAAATATAAACAAAGACGGTGAAGGCAAAAAGCTTTGGCAGGGCAGGAGTAGGTCAGCATAAAATAGTAGGTTTCACTATAGAAATACGTTAAGCATATGTACATCACAATCCTTTGTTATAATTCATATTTACATTAATATTTCATGTTCGTTTTAGGGTATCTGTTTCAAGAAAGTATATGTGGGTGTTTTCTCGTACTACTATTATTATACCACTTACCCTAATTTAAAACAGGTACTGATTTTTACACCCTCAGAAGCTGCTCTGACAACAAAGATTAGAGACCTTTATATGTCAGAGGGAACATGTATTTCTCTCGGCACGAAACCATAGAAATTCCTCCTTTATAGTTAGTTCTGCTAACTATAACTAGCATACCGGCAATGCACTGCTGATGATGTCACATATTACATCATTCATGACATGGTCAGTGGCATCACTGATGACATCTCAAAGAAACTATATGAATAAGTGTAGAATTGTAATGATGATTTTTGAACATATTAACTATGAGCTACTATGTGCTTCAATAAATGAGGTGTTGTGTGTATAATTGTGTAAGTGAGTAAATGTAAGTGCGATTACTTTTTTTCATGAGTGAGTAGGATGACTGCATAACCGACTAAGATGACTGTTGATGTGTCGATGTCTATATATGTGTATAAGTGCATTTGATAGTGTTCTATTAATTAGTGACTGCATGTATAAGTTATTCTGTTGTTGAATAGGTAGTTGTGTGTGTAGACTTAGGAATCAGTGAGTGGGTATGTAGTAACTGATATTGGTGTGTCAATAGTTTCAAATATGGTACTCTGTATTTTACAGTGAGTGATGAAAGGTAATACTAGTGTATGATGAGGTGTATCAGATTGTCAAGTGGATGTTGTCATCAGTGATGCATTTGAGATGTCATCAGTGATGTCATCAGTGACGTCACTGACCATGTCATGAATGATGTAATATGTGACATCATCAGCAGTGCATTGCGGGTGCACGAGTTATAGTTAGCAGAACTAACAAGAACGGAGGAATTTCTATGGTTTTATACGAGTGAAATGTCCAGCTAACTATAACACCCCTGAAACCTATGGTTTTTTTCTGTGAATTTTTAAGGTTTTTTAAATGCTAATTTCTAACTATAACGTCTCTGAAACCTATGATGTTTTCAGTGAATTTCAAAGCTTTTTTGAATGCTAATTTCTAACTATAACGTCTCTGAAACCTATGTTTTTTTCAGTGAATTTCAAAGCTTTTTTAAATGCTAATTTTTAAGTGTAAAAGTAGTTATACCTTTTTTTTTGGTACTGATTTTCTAGTTTTTTAACTGCTTATTAACACATATTCTATTCATTAAATAACATTATATATTTTTCTGAAAATTGCAAAAAAAATATTTTAAATTCAAACTGAAATATTGTTTAATTTTTTTGTTTAATTTTTTTTATTTTAATATATTTATATTATTTTCTTTTTTTCCCCAAAAATTTCGGAGCCATGCACCTAAAGCGTACACCACGGTGGGTGCATGGATTCTAGCCGCCATTTTAGAACATTCGAAAAGGATACACGTACGGTGTGCAATGGCTGCGTGTTTTTCAGTTACATCATATACATTTAATATTATGTGATGTCCGCGATTGGTATGCGACCATTCCGCGACTCCTGCTCCCACGCATTCGCAACACATATGCATTACGGTACGTGACGCTTGCCCGGTGGCGGGTCTCGTGTGACATCATATACGTGCTGGGGCGCGCCGGGTGCGCGGCTCCTGCAAAAAAAATGTATGTTCTAAAATGATATGTATGTGTCTTTAATATACATATTAGGGCAAGAGATTATCAAAGATATTCATAAAAACAATATATTTGTACTTATAATAAACTTATATAATTTTAAATATATTCCCGCGAAGTAGCGTTGGGTGGGTGCTTCATGAGCGCAGAGTGCGCGGATCCCGTGTGACCTAAAAAAAAAAGATTTTTTTGGTTCATAAGATTTCCCACTGTAACTATTGAAGGACTACACCCATTTTAACCATTCTAGTTGGAGCATCTTTAGAGACATCTATTTTCTACAAAAACCCTTTCTGCTTGTTTTTTTGGTGTTTTTCAAAAAATATCAAACACAATAGCATCTGGACAGCAGCAGCAGCAGGAGGAAGTATCTTCTGAAGAAGAATTCTTACCGGAGGCACCACGTCCACAGAAGCTGGAATCTGTCATGTGCAAATTCTTCAATTTCCACCTGGAGGGAAGAAAGTAAATGCGAGAAAGGTGACGTCCAAAATTTGTGACCAAGTCCTGTCAAGAGGCAGTGAAAAAAAATACTTTTGTGGCACTGCTTCTATGTACAAGCATCGCCAGACCACACATCCTCTCAATCTTGCTCAGGAGGAAATGAGGCGATCTGCTTTGAACCCCTCACCTGCTGTGGCAAGTACGTCTGGAGTGTCCTCGGGAACTCCTGCAATGGACATTAGGCCAGATTTCGCCTTTCTCGAGCAAAACTGTGTGAAGTGTAAGAAACTTATATACTTCGGTGAGCAGTCGGTGGATGCAGTTTGTGCTGCGCAACGCAACGCAACCATCGTTGTTCATTTTTTTTTGTTTTTGTTTTTGGAATGATAAGTAATTCCAAAAGTTTCCTGTCTTATTAGTTCTTTTTTTGTTCATTTTTTGAAAAAACACCCAAAAAAATAAAAAATTGTCCAAAAAAATAAAAAAACTAAAGAAAAAAGTTCTTATCAGAACTATCTTATCTGGTTAAAGAAAGAACTATAGTTGCAAGGGAATGTGTGAAAGTTTAGTTGAATATATGTATACAGCATGATTGACTGAAAGAATGCATTAGTAGTGTATGGTGAATTTATAGGTGAAGATTTATGAGGAAGTACTGAAGCGTGACACTGCAAGCTCTTTAGCTGCACTGCACTGTAGCACTTCCGAAGCACAGGGATGTGACATATGTACATAAATATGTTGCAACTCGGGGGTGTGGCTTGGACGCCGATGCAGGCAGTGGTGTGAGCGCTGGGCTCCGCTCGTGAAAGACGCTGTTATCCTGAAGACATAATTATTTGACCCCCCAGGCAGCAACTGGGGACCGGAAAGCAGAGGGGAGCTGGCCGTGAGTGGTTCCGCCTTACTGGACGGCAAAACCCGTGTTTGCAGAGGGGTTACTTGGGCCGTGATCGGCGATCACAAGATGGCGGCTCCGCTGTAATGAGAGGTGCCTACGCAGCACGGCTTGGGTTGCCCTGCGGAGTGCGCAGTGGTTGGTATCGGAGTGGCACAGACGGCGAGAGAAGAGGAGCTCTTACAGCGCAGATGATGCTCCGCGTTGGCTGGGTCCCCCGGGGCTGAACTAGCGGAGGAGCGCCGGGCTGTGCTGCGTGGCCGGTGCTGAGGCCGGCTGCCGCACCCTAAACTGAGGAGCGAATCGGCCCTAGACGTAGGGCAAAATTGGTCAATCAATCAATCAATCACTGAATTTCTAAAGCGCGCTACATACCCGTGAGGGACTCAAGGCGCTGGGGGGGGGGGGGGGCTGGTACTGATCGAAGAGCCAGGTCTTGACGAGTCTTCTGAAGGCCAGCAGGTCCTGGGTCTGTTGTAGGCTGGTAGGGAGAGCGTTCCAGGTCTTGGCGGTGAGGTAGGAGAAGGATCTGCCGCCAGCGGTGGTTTTCCGGATACGAGGAACTGAGACGAGGGCGAGGCTGGCAGAGCGGAGGCTGCGGGTGGGGGTGTGGAAGCTGAGTCGGCCGTTGAGGTATGTAGGTCCGGTGTTGTGTAGCGCTTTGTGTGCGTGAATGAGGAGTTTGAAGGTGATCCTCTTGTTGATGGGGAGCCAGTGAAGGCCTCTCAGATGGGGTGTGATGTGGCTGTGTCGGGGGAAGTCGGGGATCAGTCGTGCTGAGGCGTTCTGGATCGTTTTAGTCATCTCAGGAGCTTGGTTCTTGTTCCTGAGTAGAAGGCGTTCCCGTAGTCGAGTCTGCTGGTGACGAGGGCCTGGAGGACGGTTTTTCTCGTGTCGGGGGGGATCCATTTGAAGATCCTGCGGAGCATTCGGAGGATGTTGAAGCAGGACGCGGAGACGGAGTTGACTTGCTTGGTCATGGAGAGGGCGGAGTCGAGGATGACCCCCAGGATGTCCGGAGGTCTTCGGTGAACCAGGCGGCTTTCTTGTCGGTGTGGTTAGTTGTGGAGATCTTGAGAGGGGCGAGGGCATTGGCGTAGTCGTTGATCCACTGTTTGAGGTTGGTTGCGGCGGTGTCGGGGTCGATGGGGTCGGCAGGTGGTCTCAGGGAGAGGGTGGTTGTCAGTTGGTCCTCGGTGACCTTGCCCCAGCAGCGGCGTGGCAACTGTTGGGCGCTGTGGTGTGTGGTGGGTTTCTTGAAGGGACAGTGGATGCATCTGTGGTCGGTCCAGTGGGGTTCGGTGGTGTGGTTGAAGGAGATGTGGGGGCTTGCGGAGAAGATGGGGTCCAGCGTGTGTCCGGCGGCATGGGTGGGGGTCGTCACAAGCTGTTTGAGTCCGAGGTTGGCGAGATTGTCGATCAGGGTGGTGAAGTCGGCGTTGTTGTTGTTCTCGAGGTGGAAGTTAAGGTCCCCGAGGAGGATGTAGTCCATGGAAGCGAGGGCGTGGGTGCTGATGAGGTTGGTGATGGTGTCGTTGAACTGTGGTCGTGGTCCGGGTGGTCTGTAGATGAGTGTTCCTCTGAGGGCATGTTGGGGTCGGTGTGGATCTGGAAGTGCATGTGTTCGGCAGTGATGAGGGTGTCGTCGGTGTTGGTCGAGACTCTGAGGGTGTCTTTGTGGACAATGGCAATTCCTCCTCCAACTCCATTGACGTGGTCTCTGCGGGACATCTTGTAGCCTTGTGGGATGGCCATGGCGTGCTTGCGAGAGAAGCGGGAGTTGAGGAGGATGCATCTGAGGTGGTTGGGTTCTGTGGATGGTGGTTTGGCGGGCTGGATGCTGGTGAAGCTGCAGTTCCCCCAGGTGAAGGGCCCTTGGGTGTGCTTAGGGATGGCCTGGTAGCAGGTGTGGTCTCGTCCGGTGTTGAGTGTGTGGAGGGTGCTTGAGTCGTAGTGCAGTCTGTCGTTGCGGCGGGTGCGGGGTCCAGGGGTTCTGGCGCTGGGCGCGGTCCAGGCGCGGATGGGCACAGACGGGCTTGCCTCTGGAGCGCCAGCTGCGCGCGGGCGCGCAGCGACCGCCATTAAGAAGGGAGGAGGGAGGGAGGAGCAGCTGGGAGGTGGGAGAGAGCGGTGAATGGGGGCGCGAGGGGGCGGGGATGCAGGGAGGCAGCGGCGGGGAAGCGGCTCAGAGAGAGCCGGCAAATGGGGGCGCACAAGGGGCAAGAACAGGCAGAAAACCAGAAAAGGCACGAAGGAAATGAATGAAGAACTGCACAATAAATCAAGGCACAATAAAACAGTTACAATAAGGCACAATGCACAAGTCTAGCGGCGCTTACCAGAAGCCCACTAGACACCAGGGATGAGGCGCAGGTGGATGCCTGCGGGTGGAGGAGGGCCTCGAACACGCGAACAGCAGCGTGGGCCAAGAACACGGGCACATCTAGGTGGTGCTGCGGTCGTGGGGAAGCGAGCTGCTGACCAAAGGCAGGTCAGCGCTACTTGCTCGGCGGCGCTGGTGCGGGAGGCGGCCCGTGCTTGCTGGTGCTTTGGGGCCGGCGGTGCCTGTGATTGCACCGCGTGAGACAAGAGTCTGCAGATAAGTAGGCCCTGTCCATCCTTGAGCCACACCAGCGAGCCGGAGGCCATTGAGGCGGAGGTCAAGACCCGGAGACCCTGAGGCCTACATGCTGGTCGGAACTATACCGGTGAGTGCAGGGAGGTGGTTACTGGCGCTGGATGGCGGAGATGGCCGGATAGCGCTGGGGTGCCGCCAGGTGCGCACTGAAGCGAGGACAGAGGCTGACAACTTGAATCTCTTGCCGGCCACCATGGGGAGGTGTAGGGGGCCTGACCTGGAGCCACTGGGGGCGAGACCTGCAGAGGTTGACCTGCAACAAAGATAGAGGGGAGGCCCATTCCCAGGAGGTGCCTGCTGCTAACCCATCGCATGGTTTCATGATTGAAGCGTACCTGAAGAGCAAGAGTCTACACGGAGGGCTACCATGAAGCACTTGAACAGAACTGCGGCGAGGTGGCCGTGACCACCGGGATACATGGGAACTAGTGTGGGCCAGGTGTTGCCACACTTTGAGCTGCGGAAAGGGGAGTGATCATCAGGCTTGGGAGCACATCAGACTGGATATTCCTGCTATGTTTTTCGGCCTGCCGGGGCCTACGCAGATGGCGCAGTGAACGGGAGGCACTGGCTGGTGATATCGATAGGGGCGGTGCCGGTGGAAGACGGGCTGAGCACCCGATAGATGCCCTGGGGGGTCCTCTTGACTAGGACCTGGACCCAATAGCCACCCAATACGTATTGTGTGATCAGGAACTGCGGGTCCTTTGTGTGTCCTTTGACTACCTAAGCCATGGGTAAGCCCCGAGGGAGGAAGGAGGAGGATCACCAGCCCTCTGACACCGAGTCCCTGTCCCAAGCTAAACAGGATACACACCTTGATTGCAGCAGCAGCTGGATAAGATCCTATCCGCCATTGCGGACTATTGTACTGCCTTACAGCAGGACATTGCACAAGTGGCGACAGGGTTTGGCCTTCTGCGGGCGGATCACTCGAAGCAATCGGACCGGGTGAAGCATGTAGAGGAAGTAGTCCAAGAGGTTGCGCCTGCACAGACCTCACTGGCTGCAACAATGGCAAGCGCGCTAGACCGGATAGCAGTGCTGGAGAAGCGCGCGGAAGATGCAGAAGGGAGAAACAGGCAGGAAAGGAGAAACATTCGAGTGGTGGATCTGCAGGAGAAAACGGAAGGGTCAGACATGGTGCGATACCTGGAGGACTGGCTGCCTTCTACACACTTAAACGTGCGCACCACATCCCTGCCAGGCCCCCACAACAGGGACACCCTTCTCGACCGGTGGTGGCACGCCTGCTACATTTTAGGAACAGGGACTTGCTTCTTCAGAAGGCTCGTACTGATGGCCCCTACCAGGTCGGCAATAGTAAGGTCACTCTGTTTCCGGATTACTCTTTCTAAACTCAGCGGCGTCGTGCGTCCTTCCAAGCAGTCAAGAAGGAACTGAGAGCAGAGGGGATTCAATACTCCCTATTATTCCCGGCCAAACTTCGTATAATATTGGATGGGAAAACCTGCTTTCATGACACGCCGGAGGATGCGTGGACATGGTTGGAATCTTATCGTGCTGGTAGGGGTGGACCGGAACGGGAGGCACAGGCAATGGCTGAGGACTTGCTGCCCCGAAGATCACAGTGTATAAGACTCTGGTGCGGGGATTGCGAAAACCATCAACCTCACAAACAGAGTTGGAGCGCAGGGGTGAATTGGCGGCAGTATCAGAGATATCCGGGGACTTGCTGCTGACTTCGCCAAGACCCGGAGAATGACAAGGATAATTCGGAGGCAGACACTTCAGCATCAGACAGTGTGACACTTGTCACACTGGGAACGGCAGATGGCCTGATGGATGAGTAGGCTCTGTGTTTTATGAGGGAAAGGGGGGTCTAATCTGGTTAGATGTGGAAAGAGTGCATGGGGAAAAGTGAATGTTGTGGGCTCCCTAAGAGTCTATCTAGCACTACAGTGCGGCGGGAACCCGGACTGGGGTCGATACAGATAGAACGGACTAATGCTTAGGCCATTGTGGAACGTGGATCTATGCTTGGGGGTACTGGGGTGGATGTGTTACTGGGGGGTTTCTGGGGCGGTAGCTGGGTGCTGCACTGACTAACTACAGGTTACTTGCTAGGCTCTATCCAGCCCCCACCGGATGGTCCCCAGTTAGTCGGCCTTCATATAGTTTGAGGCAATTATTGGGCTGGTTTAGATGGGATTCACTATGTTAGTGCCTGTTCTTGGGGGGGAGGGTGATGTGGGGGGCGGGGTGGGATTGTTGGGAGAAGGGAATGGTTTGAGTGGGAAATGGTACCCGCTGGTGTGGCTAGGGGGGAACGGGAAGTTCCAGTGTTTTTTGCATCGATACTATGGGTCCATTACCTGATGTGAAATGTGTGACTTGGAATGTGCGGGGATTGCACTCCATGCAGCGTAGATATAAAGTACAATCTTACACATTTGACTAGAACAGAGGGGTTGGCACTACAGCGCAAATGGCGGGGCAGCTTTATTACACCACTTATTCAGTTTTTGCGCAAGGGGTATTGATTTGGATTAGGGCTGGGGTACCCTTTCAAATGACTGACCGCCTGGTAGACTCTGAGGGCTGCGATGTTGTGGTTAGAGGACGCCTTTATGGACGGGAGGTGACCCTCTGCAGTATCTGTGCCCCTAATGTAGAACAAGCACCCTTCTTAGAGCGCTTGTCTGATAACAATTGGGGCCAGCTCTAATCAGTAAGGCTGAGCCAAATAACTAAACAACACGAAGAAATTGCCAATACTGATATTTGATTTCAAAACAAATTAATTAACAATGTACAGACCACAGTTTGATACATATCGGTGCTAATCAATAGCTATTTATTTTTGAAGAATTATTTGTTATAGGTGCATTATTTTAAATTTAACACAATGATTCACAAAACAGTTATAAAAAAAAGGGAGCAATCAAGATGGGGACACACAATTGAGATAAAAACTTCAAACATACTATCATTCAAAGATCGTCAGACATATCACAGTCACACCTCTTACATTCTGGCATTCAAACAAAAAGTACTCAACGCAAACTCGAGGGAAAATAAATCAGTTGGTAAAGTACTGAGTCTGCTATACAAATCAAATACAAGTGTTTTTTTTGGGAGACAATACACTCTAAATAAGTCAATTCAAATCACAAAATTCAAATACAGGTCATCAGAGTTCGAGTGTAAAGATGTCAGTAAGGGTGCAAAACCATTAAGCACCCAGACGCACAAAGGCAGACCCACAGACCTACGCGTTTGGAATCCTTAACGTTCACAGGATTCTCATCAGGGCCAATAAACTCTGTAAAAAGGAAAAAAAGACAAGAGTCTAGTATCTAATCTCAAAGAGGGTCAAGACTCATAAAGAGCGCTACAACAACCTGGTATCCAGCTAGCTTACCAGTTCATCCTTAGTCCACCAAAGATCTTATAGTATTAGAGTGGAAGTGTCCTGCAGAGTGGGTAAACAGAGAAAATAAAGAAGAAACAAAAAAAGGGACTAGAATTAGTCAGCACATTTGAGCGCCCTGACGTTCTGAGAATCGTCAAGAAATCAAAAGTGGAGGCTTACCTCAGGGTAGTAGCACCCTATCCTACTCTTGCTGGTATTGAGTCGTCAATTAGATGTATTAATTCTGGCGAGGTTAGGGACCTAAAAGGGGAGGCATAGTTGGCAATGAGCTTCATAAATAAAAGAGACTGCGGTGTCAAGGAAGTATAGAGCAAAAGCCAGCAGGTTCTTACCGGGCTGGTTCAGAGATGATCAATGCGGGGTCAAGCAGTAGTATACCGGTAATTCAGGCGTGGTCTAAAAGATGGAGTCGCCACGGCGTCGCGCTTGACAAAAAAACACCAATGGAACCAATTAGGCGTAGTCCCTCGGGACAATATGAAAGCTGAGTCGGGGAACAGGGTTCGATAAATGGGTAGTGAAGCACTTACCGGTGGCAACACCGGGGAAGCGTCCGAGTCCTGGATTCAGTCAGGATCGATCGTACTGTGCGGGCGTTGGCGCAATTAGACCTGGGTAATGTAGTATCAGTGGGACGCTGCGCCTGCGCATGCTACTGGTCTGGGATCCTAGACGATGTAATTCACATCGATCAATGGAGGAGGATAGGGAAAACAGAAATTTAGAAATTTAAGATGCAGCAGGACCAAAAGTGGTGGGGCCCAGATGAAAAGGCAGAATCTAATCTAGAGACAAAATGACAATTGTCTTTATTACGTATAACTGACCAATACCAGCAGGCTAGCAGAACCGTAATGATCTCCAGTATCTACAATTTATAGATCTCAGATAGTTCGTTAAGACCCGATACAGCCGTATCGAACTTAACAATCAAGAGTGCCTCTCTTTTGGACAGTTGTAAATCTAGATCATTCTAGATTTATGTTGGCAAATCCTTTGACGGATTTCCTGGTTCGTTTTGCCAATGTACAGGAGCCTGCATGAGCACAAAACTCCATAAACAACGTATTTGGATCCATTGATCAATGTGAATTACATCATCTAGGATCCCAGACCAGTAGCATGTCGGGCGCAGCGTCCCACTGAGACTAAATTACCCAGGTCTAATTGCGCCAGCGCCTGCGCAGTATGATCGATCCTGACTGAATCCAGGACTCGGACGCTTCCCCGGTGTTGCCACCGGTAAGTGCTTCACTACCCATTTATGGAACCCCGTTTCCCGACTCAGCTTTCATATTGTCCTGAGGGACTGCGCCTAATTGGGTCCATTGTTTTTTTTTTGTCCAGCGCGACGCCGTGGCGACTCCATCTTTTAGACCACGCCTGAATTACCGGTATACTACTGCTTGACCCCGCATCTATGATCTCTGAACCAGCCCGGTAAGAACCTGCTGGCTTTTGCTCTATACTTCCTTGACACCGCAGTCTCTTTTATTTATGAAGCTCATTGCCAACTATGCCTCCCCTTTTAGGTCCCTAACCTCGCCAGAATTAATACATCTAATTGACGACTCAATACCAGCAAGCGTAGGATAGGGTGCTACTACCCTGAGGTAAGCCTCCACTTTTGGTTTCTTGATGATTCTCAGAACGTCAGGGCGCTCAAATGTGCTGACTAATTCTAGTCCCTTTTTTTTTCTTTCTTCTTTATTTTCTCTGTTTACCCACTCTGCAGGACACTTCCACTCTAATACTATAAGATCTTTGGTGGACTAAGGACGAACTGGTAAGCTAGCTGGATACCAGGTTGTTGTAGCGCTCTTTATGAGTCGTGACCCTCTTTGACATTAGATACTAGACTCTTGTCTTTTTTTCCTTTTTACAGAGCTTATTGGCCCTGATGAGAATCCTGTGAACATTAAGGATTCAAAACGCGTAGGCCTGTGGGTCTGCCTTTGTGCGTCTGGGTGCTTAATGGTTTTGCACCCTTACTGACATCTTTACACTCGAATTCTGATGATCTGTATTTGAATTTTGTGATTTGAATTGACTTATTTAGAGTGTATTGTCTCCCAAAAAAAAAACACTTGTATTTGATTTGTATAGCAGACTCAGTACTTTACCAACTGGTTTATTTTCCCTCGAGTTTGCGTTGAGTACTTTTTGTTTGAATGCCAGAATGTAAGAGGTGTGACTGTGATATGTCTGACGATCTTTGAATGATAGTATGTTTGAAGTTTTTATCTCAATTTTGTGTCCCCATCTTGATTGCTCCCTTTTTTCATAACTGTTTTGTGAATCATTGTGTTAAATTTAAAATAATGTACCTATAACAAATAATTCTTCAAAAATAAATAGCGATTGATTTACACCGATATGTATTAAACTGTGGTCTGTACATTGTTAATTAATTTGTTTTGAAATCAAATATCAGTATTGGCAATTTCTTCTTGTTGTTTAGTTGTCTGATGCCCTGGCAGATTATTTTACGAACCGGGTATTGATGGGGGGACTTTAACTCCATTGCGGATGTGGCCATGGACAGGTCCCACCCTCCGCTACCTACGGCCCGATTCATAAACTAGCGAGGGTCAGAGCCCAGTGGCAGGATCACTGGGGTTTTGTAGATTTTTGGTGAGCGCAACACCCGGATGATAGAGATTATTCATACTTCTTGGCTTTACATGATTAACATGTGCGGCTCGACGTGGTCTTGTGTAGTCCCGGTCTGGCGGCTATGGCAATAGGTAGCGAATATTTACCGCGCACCATCTCGGACCACAATCCTCTGCTGGTGTGTTTCTGTTGGGCTGCGGAGTGCCCTTCTGTACCGATCTGGAAACTGCACCCAGAGTTACTGGAGGATCCGGCCTTCCGTGCCGAGCTAGGAGTGGGGATCGAGCACTACTTTGCGGAAAATGAAGTTACAGCCACGAAAACTGCCCTGGAATGGGCCAACTCTCTGAAAATCAATCCAGATAAGACCGAGGTGTTGGCCGTCACCTCTGTCACCAACCCATGGAGCAGCCTTTTTTGGCCACAAGAATTGGGCAAATACCCCGAGCCAGCCTCTCAGTAAAAAGCCTAGGTATTAAGATCAATAACAAATTAACTATGGCCCTGCAAGTCTCGACTACAGTGGGTGTCTGCTCAAACCTATTAAGGCAGCTGCGGAAATTGCCCCCCCTCTCACCTTGGATACTCTCAAACGAGTGGTAGTAGCACTCATCATATCCAAGTTGGATTATGGTAATTCACTCTATTTAGGGCTACCAGATTACCAATTGGCCAGACTCCAGACCATTATGTACGATGCGGCTCGCCTGGTGTTCAAGGTCCCCCGCTGCACCCATGCCTCCCCCCTCCTGCATCAACTCCATTGGCTTCCGATTAGGCAACGTATAAAATTCAAAGGACTCTGTATTGCACATAAAGTCATCTTTGGCCAGGCACCAAAATATATCAAAGACAGCCTAGCCAATTATGTTCCAACGAGAGTACTCCGATCCTCGGAGGCGAGGCTCTTAGTCTGCCCCCGCTCCCGCCTGGTTTCCCTCGGTGGCAGAGCTTTTTCCATCAGTGTTCCACAGATCTGAAACAAGCTCCCCGTTAGCATCCGAAAGGAACGTGTCCTGTTCCCATTTAGGAAACAACTAAAGACCCTACTTTTTAAAGAAGCCTGGGCCTCACAGTAAGCACTGTCTCCCTACCATTAATTCAAAACAGTTGCCCTCTCTCAAGCGCTTAGAGACCGTTGGTGATAAGGCAATATATAAATATAAATTACAAGTACAATTACATGCAGCATCAAATAAATGATTGATTTCGGTTCTTTTATGCAGACTTATATACGAGCCACTTGCAAACCGGAGGGATGGATGTACAGGCGTTCTTGGAGGACTTGGAGCTGCCTACCGTTGAGGCGGGACAGGCAGAGTCCCTCGGCCAGGACATCACGATTGCTGAAATTCGTTGAGCCATTAAACAGTTGGCGCGCAACAAAACTCTGGGTAGCGATGGACTACCCATTGAATTCTATTCTGCTTATATTGACCTCCTGGCTCCCAGATTACTGGTGGTGTATAGAGAGGCCAAACAACTGGGCGTACTGCCGACCTCCACTAGGGAGGCCATCCTCATCCCCCTTCTTAAACCAGGGAAAACCCCGACTGACCCGTCCGCGTATCGGACGCTATCTATGCTCACCACTGATTATAAGATTCTGAGTCGTGTGCTTGCTACTCGACTCCTTCCCTTCATGACGCGTCTGGTTCACCCTGATCAGGCCGTCTTCTTCCCGACTCGCAACACTGCTGGCAGCATACGCAGGCTGATACGGGTATAGGATGGGGACTATGGAGGGGGCGATCAGGCAATGGTCCTCTCAGTGGACATTGCCAAGGCATTCGACAGCCTGGAATGGCCCTATTTGTTCTCAGTCATGGAAGCTTTCGGACTTGGGGAGGGATACATCCGCTGGACTGAAATATTATATTCCTCGGCGAGCGCTAGGGTAAGGGTTGGTAGGGTCATTTCATCTTCGTACCCAGTGGGGCGTCGCACTAGACAGGGTTGCCCACTCTCCCGGCTGCTATTTGCCCTAGCCATGGAGCCATTGGCGATGCGAACTAGGATGGGGAGGGCGTTCCAAGGCTTGAGACTTTGTGGTCGGACACATTATATCTCATTATATGCGGACGACCTATTGCTGTTTTTGAGGGATGCAGGAGGGGAATTGGAGGGAGCACGTACCTTGCTCTGCCGATTCGGAGATATCTCTGGTCTGCGGTTCAATTGGGCGAAGACTTGCATATTTCCGGTAACCGGAGCTTGTGACCCACCTACCCTACCGCCTGATTTTACGTGGGAACCTAGGTGCCTTCCCTACCTGGGGACGCATGTTTATCATACCCAGGAAGACCTTCTTGAATGTAACATAGGTAGAGGAATAAGGGGGCTTAAGGGCAGCATGCACTTCTGGGGGATTCTGCCATTGTCGGTGGCGGGTCGGGTAGCACTGCTGAAAATGGTGGCGCTTCCCCGGCTTTTATATTTTTTCCGGACCTTGCCTATACGAATACCCGTCGCATTATTTTGCCAGCTCCGCTCTGCGGTGGGTGACTTTCTTTGGGGGCAGGGAGGCGTCGAGTAGCGTTGGATATTTTGATGCGCCCGAGAGCTGAAGGGGGCCTTGCTGTTCCTGACTTTGAATTATATTATCTAGCTGCACATTTCCAATACCTTACCCAGGCAGTGGTGCAGTAGTTTCGAGGGCCGGAGCGAGAGTTTGAACCGGATGTGCCACGGCATGTCCTATCATTTGTGGTCTTGCAGCAAAGACTGCGGGCTGCTGGATTATCGGCTGCAGAATGCGCCCTGAGACATTGCTGGAAACTGTACCACAATAGAATTGGGGTACAACGACCTTATGCCCCAGAGATACCGTTGGGCATGTGCACGGCCCTACCCCATGGTGGGGATTGGTCTGCCCTCGTGGAGTGGGAGACACTAGGATTACAGATGGTGGGGGACTTGTTTGGAGATGGCGTACTATTGCCCTATAGCACATTGCAGGAGAGTTTCGTGCTCCCGCTGGGCCATTTCCTAATACATGCGGCCCTAGTTGCTGCCATCCAGAAACACTGGGGCACTGGCCTTTCGGAACCACCAACAAGCGAGTCGTGTCAATATGTACTGATGGCAGTGGGCACGTATAAGGCGGTCACTTGCTTATATAACGCATGCTAGGAGAAGGGCTGGCGCCGTTGCAGAAGCTATGCGAACAGTAGGCGATGGATATAGATAGAGAGATACCCGACACTGCCTGGTCGCAAATACTTGAAAGGGCATGGAAGGGCACCAGAAATGCCAGATTCCAATTGATCCAATTTTTTATTCCGCACAGGACGTATCTTACACCGGCAAAAATCAACCAATATTTCCATGTTAATACGGCACTATGCCCCTGATGCAACTTAAGGGACGCGGATCTAATGCACATGCTGTGTGACTGTCCGCAGTTGGGTATATACTAGGAGGAGATAACCACATTACTTTGTAGTGTAACTGAGCAACAGATTATTCCGGATAAGGGGACTTGCTTGCTACATTGGTTTCCACATACTAGCAAAACAAAATTGACTAGCAAGTTTTTGTATTTGGGATTGTTACTTGCTAAGAGAGAAATTACGTCCCACTGGAAAGCCGCGGCGGGGCCCAGCTACCTTAGATGGAAGACTGCATTACTCACGTGGGCAAACAGCGAGAGCTCAGTTTGCCTGCAACAGGCCCATAGGTCCTACAATGACAAGGCGTTGGAAGCGGCGCGAGCATGGGAGGTCCATGTAAGAGAGCTGAAGGCGGCAGATATAGAAACTGACTCAGAGACGAGCGCTCTGTGGACGAGGACCAGTAGAATAGTTACCTAGATGATAAAGAGCAAGCGTGTGAGGCGATTCCCGTCTCCCATAATAGTCATAATTTTTAATAATGCTGTTAGAATGATGTCACCTATGGATCCCATAAAATAAGTTTGCCTTTCTATTACACTTAGCCTTAAGACCAAAGCGCCGGCGGTGGTGGTGGTGGGGGGGGGGGTCTACGGGTTGGGGTAATTGAGGATGGGACTGGGAATGGACTTGATCCACAAGACAATGTGACATGGAGGCATGTTATTACGTATGCATCTTGCAACTGTATTGATTGCTATGATAATGGGAATTCCATGCAAGTTAGGTCGGGTCCTATTAGTTAATTTGCCTTGACTGTAAGAACTATGGCTAGTGACTCCTATATTATCCTTAAATGTCGTGCTCTATGTAGATGCCGTTGCCCATCCTCATGTCTAATGTTTGTGTTGGAAAACAATAAAAATATTTCATTAAAAAAATGAATATGTTGCAACTCTGTGCTTTCCTCTGCACTGCTGCACAAACTGCAGCCATGCAGTGACACAGGCACCCTTTCACCATGGTGCAAGGATGTCTGTGTCATGCGGAGCTTGTTTTTGTGCAGGAAAGGACACCTTCCTGCACAAAAACAATCTGTAAAGGCGTTTTCCTCTTTCAATGAATGCTGTGGAATGCATTGAAAGAAGAAAACATGAGGAGAAATAAAACAATTCTCCTTGTTGCCCCTTGCTACACCAACTCTAGGATGATGCAGCATTCACAGTCACACACATCTTCAGATTTACGATTTCTCATAAATCTGGAAGTGTCTTGTTCTATTGGTGTTGCGTGGGAACACCCACAGCAACACCTATGGAACGCCCCTTCAACGCAAAGTTCTGTGTATGAAGCAGTCGTATTTACAAGGAGAGGAAAAACCAGGCAGGATGGCTTTTTCTCTCCTTGTAAATATGAAGAAGTGCCTGGTGCCATCACAACGTTACAAAAAGTGACATACTGTGGCGCAGGGTACTTGTAAATCTGCCCCATAAGGGCTTAGGTATTGGCAGACTGATACAATAAGAACAAAGAGATGGATGGGTGATTGAAGAATTGCATGAGACTGACAGGAGGTATCCTACACTGCATGGGTACTACTTCAGTATTTAATGGAGTGGCCCAACAGTATGTATCTGCTTAGAGATTTGTAGGGATTATGCACAGAATAGTTTATGTGTACTTGTGTTGGTGCCTAGGTCATTTTATAAGAATACCGCTAGTAACTGGAATGATGACAGTGCTGCAAATAGAGCGCCCGATTCACAGAATGAATTTAAGACTCAATCCTAAACTTACTACTGTTTTGGTATTCACAGATTGCACTTACTACTTTTTGTATTCACAGAATGAACTTACTACTTTTGGCATTCACAGAATGCACTTACTACTTTTGGTATTCACAGAATGAACTTACTCATTTCGGTATTTACAGAAGTTAGGACTCCTAACTTTAGGACTCCTAAATGCCTTCTGTGAATTCCGAAAGTCCTAAAATTACAATTTTTCTCAATTTAGTAGTAGTAAAGTTATGACTACTAACTTAAGGACTCCTAAATGCCTTCTGTGAATACCGAAAGTCTTAAAATTAGGATTTTTCTTACTACTACTAAATTGAGAAAAATCCTAATTTTAAGACTTTCGGTATTCACAGAAGGCATTTAGGAGTCCTAAAGTTAGGAGTCCTAACTTTACTACTACTAAATTGAGAAAAATCCTAATTTTAAGACTTTCGGTATTCACAGAAGGCATTTAGGAGTCCTAAAGTTAGGAGTCCTAACTTTACTACTACTAAATTGAGAAAAATCCTAATTTTAAGACTTTCGGTATTCACAGAAGGCATTTAGGAGTCCTAAAGTTAGGAGTCCTAACTTTACTACTACTAAATTGAGAAAAATCCTAATTTTAAGACTTTCGGTATTCACAGAAGGCATTTAGGAGTCCTAAAGTTAGTAGTCCTAACTTTACTACTACTAAATTGAGAAAAATCGTAATTTTAGGACTTTCGGTATTCACAGAAGGCATTTAGGAGTCCTAAAGTTAGGAGTCCTAACTTTACTACTACTAAATTATGAAAAATCCTAATTTTAAGACTTTTGGTATTCACAGAAGGCATTTAGGAGTCCTAAAGTTAGTAGTCCTAACTTTACTATTACTAAATTGAGAAAAATCGTAATTTTAGGACTTTCGGTATTCACAGAAGGCATTTAGGAGTCCTAAAGTTAGGAGTCCTAACTTTACTACTATTAAATTGAGAAAAATCCTAATTTTAAGACTTTCGGTATTCACAGAAGGCATTTAGGAGTCCTAACTTCGGTGAATACCGAAATGAGTAAGTTCATTCTGTGAATACCAAAAGTAGTAAGTGCATTCTATGAATGCCAAAAGTAGTAAGTGCAATCTGTGAATACAAAAACAGTAGTAAGTTTAGGATTGAGTCTTAAGTTCATTCTGTGAATCGGGCCCATTGTGAACACTTAATTTATAAGTGCTTACGTATTGGTGGAGTGATAGGATAAATAGATAGTGGTAGATAAGTGATTAAAGAAGTGCATGGGACAGACTGGAGGATTCCTACACTTCATGAGTACTAACTGGGTATTTAGAAGAGTGTATCAATAGTATATAGCTAGTTAGAGGCAGGGCCGGACTGGGAACCAAAACCGGCCCTGGCAAAGTGCTCGGCCGGCCCCCCCTCCCACTCGGGAGGGTTGGAAGTGCCGCCGAGCACTTTGCCGGGGCAGGTTTTCGGCCGATTTTGTTACGGGGCCGATTTGCAGCTATGCTTCAAAAACGGCCCTGTAAACAAAATCGGCCCCCAGGGGCTCAAAACCGGCCCCCACCATTGCTGCGCACCGGGGGATTGCCCAGTGGCCGCTATGGCCAGTCCGGGCCTGGTTAGAGGTCTGCTTGGATAGTGCACAAAATATTATAGCTGTACTTGTGTTAGTAGCTAGGCCATTCCATAAGTTCATGACGAGTAACTAGAATAATTACAGTATTACAATCAGAGTGTATAGTGAATTTATAAGTGCTTAGGTATTGGTGGAGTAATAGGATAAGTAGATAGTGCTGGATGGGTGACTGGAGAAATGCATGGGAAAGACAGGAGGATTCCTACACTGTATAGGTACTAACTGGGTATTTAGAAGAGCGTATCAATAGTTTGTAGCTGGTTAGAGGTGTGCATGCATAGTGTACAAAATATTTTACCTGCACTTGTGTTAGTGACTACTCCATCCCTTAAGTATACGACTAATAACTGGAGTAATTTCAGTGTTAGAAAAGAAAGTGTGTGCTGAATTTATAAGTGCTTAGGTATTGGTGGAGTGATAGGATACATAGATAGTGCTGGATGGGTGAATGGAGAAGTCCATGGGACAGACAAAAGGATTCCTAGACTGCATAGGTACTAACTTGTTATTTAGAAGAGCGTATCAATAGTATGTAGCGGGTTAAAGGTCTACATGCATAGAGCACATAATATTGTAGGTGTACTAGTATTGGTGTGTCTATCATTTCGAGAATGGTAGTCTGTATTTTAGGGTGTGAGGAGGTGCATCAGATGATCACGTGGATGATGTCATCAGTGATGTCATTTGAGATGTCATCAGTGATGTCATCAGTGATGTCACTGACCATGTCATGAGTGATGTAATGTGTGACATTATCAGCAGTGGATTGCTGGGGCGCGAGTTATAGTTAGCACAACTAACTATAATGGCCGAATTTCTCTTGTTTTGTATGATTGAAATGTCCAACTATGACGTAAATGAAACCTGTGTTTTTTTCAGTGAATTTCTGAGGTTTTTTAAATGCTAATTTCTAACTATAATGTCCCTGAAACTTGTGTTTTTTTCCAGTGAATTTTATATATATGTATTTAACCTCCCCTCACTTTTAAAGGAAGGAATCAGCACTCAGGTTGTAGTGTGGTAGTATGTAATCTGCAAAGGACGTGATCCACGCGTTTCGGCTCGTCCGAACCTTGATAACGATACAAGACGTCATTGTAGCATCCTTATTTAAATGTAAAAATGCCTAAAGTTGCCAACATTAACAAATTACTACATATTACTTTAATCCAAAAAGCTGGCAGCCATATTGGCCTGGTCACAATGTGAAAATTCAGGAATTGATACAATATAGAAGAGAAAACAAGTGTTAACATGCACTCAATGTCATTTTAGCATATCTTTTCCTGTGACTGCCATTCTTGTATGCTCGTCAATGTGACTTATTCATAACAAAACATACTTAGGATTGCAAACAGCAACATAAAGAATGGACTACACATTACTTTAAAGTGAAAGGCTATCGGCCATATTAATCTGGGCACGTTGCGTATTATAATGGTTCTTACACAAAAGAAAAGACAACAAAGGGGTGTTAATACACATACACTATCCCTAAATAAAGTTCTAGCCATTATAGTTCCATTCTCTTCACAGCTGATTTGTGATGTCATGACTGATGTCATGAGTGATGTAACTTACCATGTCATGAAAGATGTAATGTCTGAGGTCATTAGCAGTACATTGCGGGGGCGTAAGTTATAGTTAGCTCAGGTAACTATAACTGCTGAATTTCACTGGTTGTGTAAGAGTGAAATCTGAGTCTAACTATACCGTTCCTGTAATCTTTGTTTTTTTCTGCAATTTTTTTTTAACGTTCAGTAAAATGCATACCACAATGGATGGTGGGGGGTTGGAAGCAGGGCCTGGCATTGTGCTGCCCCCACCCAAGCTTGCTGATCCTGCCTTCCCTCCTCCTAGCCATCCATTGTCCAAGTCCATTTCCCTGCTCCCTTATTACAGCCCTGTGTGGCGGTTGTTCTGCCACTGGCCTTCCTGCCTTCTCTGAACCGTTAGCTCACTGCCCCATCCACCTCCTTCCTATCCTCTCTTGTATGAATCCATGGACCAGCCTCCTCCCTCCTGACATGCATGGTCTGATGTGCTGCCACTGCCCTCCATTTAGCTTGATGTACCAGTCCACTCCTCGTGCATGCCCCTGCTTCATCCTTTTTGCTCACCATGTTCCATGGACCTGCCACTCGTATCAACTCTGAGTGTTCTGTTGAGCTGCCATTCCCGTCCTACCTGCCTAGCATTGTCAGATGACTGTAACCTGTCCCTGTCATCTCCACCCTGCCTGTCCACATGCCATGCCCCAATACCCTTCCTCCTGTCTCCCATGGTCCATTTTACTGCCATACTCTTCTGCCCTCCCTGGTCTGTTGTGCTGCAACTGCTCCTCCTGCCTGCCCCGTGTGGTCTGTTGTGAGGTCCCTTCCCCTGAACTCTCTTGTCTGTACCTAGGTCCTGACCCTCCCTACTATCCTCCATGGTTCTTTGTGCATGCCCCTGCACCCTCCTTCTTGCCCATCATATCCATTGTGCTGCCACTAACCCTCCTGCTTGCCATGCATGGTCTTCTGTGATGCCACAGCCCCTCCACCCTTCCCTGTATGGTCAGCTAGGTGCCCCTAACCCCTCCCACCTTCCCTCCATGGTCTGTGTGTATGCCATTATAGTCTCACTGTTGCTCTCCATGGTGTGTCTTCCTTCTAGTGCCCATCCTGCCTGACCTCCATGGTCATCTTGCTGCTCCTGCCCTGCCCCCTTGCCCCCTTGCCCCCAGCCCTCTGTTTTCATATGCAGACCCCTATTCCCTCCCTCCTGGCTTGTCTGTTCCATTGTAATGCCCCTGATCAGTCCCTCCTGCCCTTTATGGTCCATTATGCTATAGCTTTCTCTCCTGTCTGTCGATTATGGACAGCTAGCTACCATTGGCTCTTTGCCCTCTGTTCTCTATTGTCCATGTGCATGGTCCTGTCCCTTCCCTATTGCTTTCTATGGATTGTTGTGCTGCACTCCCGTCCCTCATGCCCTGTGTGGTGTATTGTGCTGCTGCACACCCTGAAGCCTGCCCTGTAGGGTCAGTTTGGTGTACCTCTTCATGTCCCTCCTGCCCTCTGTTATCCGAGTCCATGTCCCTACCCCAATTCCTCCTGCCTTCCATGAGCCAACTTGAACTTGGTAAAAAAAACTGGGGTATTGATTTTCCCCTTTGACTTACATTGAAAAAGAGGCGATTGTAGACAGGAGACAGATCAAATAAAGCCCATTTGGGCTTAAAAACATAGGACGTTTCCTTGGCTGAATTGGGTCTGTTTGCATGTATGGTTGTACTACCACAGCCTCTTCCTTCTGCCCACAATGGTCTATTATATTGCCACAGCCTCTCTTGCCAGTCCTGTATTGTTGGTTTGTTGCCCCTGTCCCACTTTCCACTGCCCTACGTAGTATGTTGTGCTGCCAAATGCCCTTCCTGCCTTCCCAGTGTGGTCAAGTTGTTGCCTCTGCACCCTCCTACCTGCCTTCAATTTTCAGAGTCCATGCCCCTAGCCTCTGCCTCTCAACAGTATCCTAATGAACAACTAGATTGCTGACATTCTATATTTATTACAAAAGTTTGGAACGCCTGACATCATCTTGATGTAATCACAACTGTAATACCTAGAGCATTTCCTTTAGAAATTACATATATGAGGGGGTCTTATTTGCATCAAAATTATGGTTAGTGCTCTAAAAAACTAAAATGAGGACATGTTTTCTAAGTGTTCAAATAGAGACAAAGCACTTTTAAATTATTTGTTATCTTTATCTTTTTTATCCAGTTGACCACTTGATTAAATGTTGCACTTAGGGGAGAGGATGTGGTGTTACTTCCAGAGCTGCAGACTTTGCAACTGGGGAGTCTGGTTGGAGTTTCTGCTTCAGCTCGACATTATGTGATTCTGGTCAAATCACTTAATCTCCCCATGTCTAAAACCAAAATGAATTTGTTCTTGTGTGATGTAACCAATGCTCATGTAAAGCACTCCAATACCTGACAAGTCTGCAGTACATAAAACTGCAAAAACACAGAAAATAAAAAGTGTTTTGCACTTTGGGACATTCTGTCATTGGGCTACATGTGGGCTACATCTGGGTGATATTTGTGCTACATTTGGGCTCTTTTGCCTCTGGTGGCCAGCTTGGGAGATTTATTTGTTATGAAGTTTCCTAATTTCCTCATTTACTGCAGTCTCCTCAGTAGGAAATGCTTTACGTTTTTTACTTTGGTTCCATCAAGAAGGCATTCAGATGTGTCACACATTTGCCATAAATTCTGAATGTTAGCACTCTAGTTGCTCAATAGATCACTGTAGTAAAGCTACTGCTCACCAGGGAAGTCTGCTGCTGGTATTGAAAGTGCATGTTTCAGTCTGCATGACAGAATGTTTTAATGAAATAGAAGAGGATTTGAGAAGTCAAAATGTACCCTAATCTTTCTTTCTACAGCACTAATCATAACTTCAATGGCAAAATGAACCCCCTCATTTTGTTACTTTGCAAATTAAATGTTTTAAGTGTTACCACTTTATTCCAATAAAGATGGCTTCAGGTGTGCCATACTTTTGTCATAAGTAAGACTGTTAGTGCTCTAGTTGTTCTTTATAACACTCTGGGACATTCTGTCATTGGGCTATATTCGGGCTACATCTGGTGGATATTTGTGCTACATTTGGGCTCTTTTGTCCCTGGTGGCCATCTTGGGAGACTTAGTTGTTATGAAGTTTCCTAATTTCCTCATTTACTACAGCCTCCTCAGTAGGAAATACTTTCAGTGTTTTACTTTAATTCTATCAAGAAGACGGGGCGTGGCCAAGTGCCGATCATGGTGGACGTGTAGCTCCGGAGCTCCGTCCTTAGCCCGAAATAAAAGCTGATTATCCTTCTATCCTGACCTGCAGCCCACCTGCACTCGGTGCCCAGAAGCCCCGGGGGCGACCGGCGTACAGCGGACGGGCGCTGCTCCTCCAAAGCTCACACCGAGAGAGCGCCGTGACCATGGTGACTGCTGCGGCCTGTGGCACAGAGTGAAGCCTCGGCCTCGATTTGTGGACTGCCCGACCCACCCTAGGTCATCGACTGGCTTGGGGGGGACCTCAGCCTAGAGATACGGCGGACGCTTTACCGCGACATCGGGACATACTGCGGGGGCCCCCGCGCCGCCTGTGGCCTCATTGCCTCCTGCATCGGCCTTCTGGACACTCGCTGGTCTCCCCTGCTGCGGGACCCACTGGCCGGCCGGGACTCTAGACCCAACACAGCACATCGCCACGCAGCTACAGCGCCTGAGCCCCGGACCCCCCCGCTGGAGGAAAGAACGGGTCCAGTGAGATGCGGGGCCCGCCATCGGCACTGCACATGTGAGGTCCGCTCACGGCACAACGCGCCGGGAGGTGAAGGGAAGCCCGGCAACAAGAAGGTACTGCAGGCGCCATTTTGTTTGCACCCCGGAGCGGGGTCCGGGGCATTGGGAACTCGATCTCGGCAATCGGCACACCCGGACACCGGCGCAGGCGGACATTCAGCGGTGGGGGCACGCGAGGCTGTCCACTCCCAAGGTCAGTGTCCACTAGCATTGCGGTATACCTGCGACCTCACAGATTGGAGCTGGGAACATCGGGCACACGTGGGGGGAAGAAGACTCGCGCTGTGGAGCCCTGACGCCACACTGCAAACCTAGCGCCTACCGCGATACTGGCCATTGAAGCTGCCCCTGCCCGTCGCCTTCCCTGGCCTGTGGACTCCCCCCTGCACCTTGCACAGCCAGGTACTTAAAGGCTATCAAGACCACCAACGGAACCCCACTCCGCCTTGTAACAACACCGCGGCCCGCAGACCGCCGTCACCCATGCACAAACTGGCCTAAAATACTCCCAGCTGACCCGAGGGCTGCGCCGCAATCACCTACATTCAGCGGATCCTGGGTACATCGCTTTCTAAGCCCGGCGCCCTTGCGTGAACACTTGCGTAGGGGAGACCGGCGACCGCGGATACTCCAGCGTCGCCCTGCTTACCAGGTCAATGGGTAGACACAGGGGCAGGAACCAGGACTTAGGCGCTCCGGCAGACATGCAGTCCACGGGCTCAGAAGACCCTCTGGCCTCCTCGAACGCGGACATCATCCCGCCGACGGGAAAAGGATCTCAGGACGCCAAGTTGGACCTGATCCTCAACGAAATACGCGCCACACGCGAAGCGTTAGAATCACGCATAGACAGCATGGCGACCGGCCTATCCCTATTGCGGGCTGACCACAACAAGCTGGCGGAGCGGGTCTCGGAGCAGAAGATAGCAATAAATGACCTCATACCCCAACAGACGGAGCATTCCACGAAACTGGAGGCCGTGGAGAAGCAGCTCAAACAGCTATGGGACAGGGTGGACGATGCAGAGGGACGTGCCCGCCGCAACAACGTCCGCATCCTAGGTATTCCGGAGCGAAGCGAGGGGAGGGACCCCACCCGATTCGTCGAGGACTGGCTGCGGAAACTGGTGGGCCAGGACGACCTTACGGCCTTATACAGCGTGGAGCGGGCACACAGGATGCCATCGCGCCCCCCGCAACCGGGAGCGCCCCCTCGACCATTGATTGCGCGCCTACTCCATTACAAAGATCGGGACACTGTCTTAAGAGCGGCAAGGGAGAAGGCGCCTATAGGCTTCGAAGACAAAAACATATCAGTGTACCCCGACTTCACGCCCACGGTACAGAGAGCCCGGTCCACCTTCCTGGGGGTGAAGCGCAAACTCAGAGACAGAGACATGAAATATGCGCTGCTATTCCCTGCAAGACTCAAGATACTACACGGCAATAAATCCCACTTCTTCGACTCGCCGGAAGAGGCGGAGGAATGGATGGAAGTCACACTCACCCCTCCGGCCTCACAAGACCCATTCGCAGACGACCACAGTGGGGGACACAAAGCATCACAGGGACAACGAAGCAATCCTTCCACTTCCGGACAACACCCCACGCGAGGCGCACAGATGAACGCTCAACCACCCGGGGACCAAACAGCGGGTCCTACTTCAACTTCAACATCACGGATGCGATTAACAGAGGAGGCGCTGGCCGCCCACGACGCGGGAGCAACCGTGGACGGGGGCACCGTCACCACCGACACCCACACTGAGGTTTCCGGGTCGGTGGACAGCCTACAGCTGTTCCCCAGGATCACGGCCCAGATGGCAGAGGAGTTCTAACCATCGGCATGATTGATCCTCTCCAGGTGGTAAAGTATAACCGGCCCCTCTTCCTCATACATGGTGGGTTGCAGGAGGGCTCACCCTATCCAGGGCTACCATGCCTAAGCAGACCATCAAGAGACAGTCAACAGAGGCCTGCTTCCCCCGTTTTGAACATGGAACACACTGACTTGTGCCCACGTTGGGCACCCTTGTTTGGCTCCCGAGCCCGTTGGCCTGGGAACCTTTTAGTTCAGGGGTTATATGTTTACAAGGCACTCTCACCTGGCACCACGACGAACCTAACATGGCCACTCATAAGCTCCGCTCCACCAACACACACAGATGGCTATGGGACCTCTTAATGTATATCAATTGTGCACCTGGAATGTACGGGGACTGGGCTCGATACTCAAACGCCACAGAATCCTGGCCCAACTTAACCGTAGAGGGACGCAGATAGCTTGTCTGCAAGAGACACATTTAAACAGTGCTGAGACTGTGAAGTTACGCAAAAAATGGAGAGGACAACTCTTTGCTACCTCCTATTCTGCGTTCTCAAGGGGGGCGGCGATCTGGCTTCGCAACTCTGTCCCCTTCAAGGCATTAGAACAGAAGATTGATAAGGAGGGGCGTTATGTATTTGTGCGGGGTTCACTGGATGGGGATGCCATTGTGTTGGGATGTGTGTACTCCCCAAACACAGGCCAATCAGAATTCTTGATTACACTAAATGGGATGCTGGCTGACTGGGCTGACCACCATTGGATCATTGGGGGGGATTTCAATGCTGTACTCGATCTTACACTGGATAGGTCACACCCCCCCCCTGTTGGCCACTGAGAGCAGAAAACAGGCGGAAGCCCTAGCACGTTGGGCTGAAGGCTGGGACCTGGCAGACGCATGGCGCAGCACACACGCACAGGAGAGGGAATATACCTTTTTCTCCCCGCCCCACCAGCTCCACACGAGAATTGACCATGTCTTCTGCTCCCGCTCCCTGACGACCTCAATTGTACAGGCCCAACACATGGGGAAAACCCTGTCCGACCACAACCCCGTTGAACTCACCTGGCACTGGGGCAAGTTGACGCCCCCAATCCCGACATGGAGACTACCCCCTGACCTGCTTGAAGACACAGTTTTTAGATCGTCCCTTTCCGACACTATAGACACATACTTCACCACGAATGCGAACACAGCCAGCACCAGTCAGATCGAATGGGACGCATTTACGGTCTGTCTCAGGGGAGAGGCGATGGCCGCTCGAGTGGGCAGAAAGAAAGAGGTCATCAATCAATTGAAGGAAGTGGAGGGTTCCCTAGCGTCCCTGGAGAGTGAGGCAGCGGGCACCAATGCACATTTCACCCCACTACAGGAGGCCCACATCAGACACGCAGAGCTTCTAGAAGACCTAAGGCTCCTGGATTACAGAGAACACACAAATAGGCAGCATACGCAGGCAGACCGAGCTGGTACCCTTCTGGCCCGGATACTACGTGATTCCCCACCATGCCACCCAATCTTAGAAATTGTGGACCAAACAGGCACTCCAGCTACCACACAAATAGGAATTAATATGGCGTTCAGGGACTATTACACCACACTATATAGCCCCCCCCGCCCCAGGCGGAGTTCGCCTATGAGGCCTTTATGGGGGACCTGGTCCTGCCCCAGCTTACCGACATGCAAAGCAAAGCCCTACAGCGCAACATCTCACTAGCGGAAATCAGACAAGCGGTACGAGCCCTCCCTAGGAACAAGGTCCCAGGGACCGACGGCCTCCCGGCCGAATTCTACACAACGTTCATAGATCTATTGGCCCCACGTTTACATACTCTCTATCTGGAAGCCTTACGATCTGCCTCCCTGCCGCAATCGTCCATGCAGGCATTGATCACATCTCTCTTAAAACCAGGTAAAGAAGGGCTCCAGCTGGCCGACTACAGACCCCTGTCCCTCCTGAACACTGACTCGAAGATCTTGAGTAAAGTGCTGGCGACGAGACTAATTCAATATATACCCCAGTTGGTCCATCCGGACCAATGTGGTTTTGTGCCGGGCCGGAGCACGGCCATGAATCTCAGACGCTTGGCCCAACTGATGTTGGGAAGCATGGGGGGTGCGGGCCGGGAGGGCTGCATCTCACTAGACCTGAGACAGGCGTTCGACTCCCTCAGATGGGACTACATGTTTGCCACACTCTTGAGATTCGGGATTCCGCCCGAATTCGTTGCCTGGGTCAGGCTTCTGTACACTCTCCCTACAGCGAGAGTGCGCACTTCTAGACATATTTCGGGTCCTATAGCTATAGCAAGAGGCACCCGGCAGGGCTGCCCGCTCTCCCCTCTCCTATTTATCCTTGCCCTCAAACCTTTGCTGTGCAGTCTCAGGGCGAAAGCCCCCCGCTACGGCATCCAGAGACATGGGACGGCACACATTGTGTCCGCCTCTGCAGACAACATCATACTGTACCTTCGAGACATACGGGGAGATATGGGCCCTATACCCCAATTGTTTGAGGACTTCAGGGAGATCTCAGGCCTTGCTATAAGTGAACCCAAGTCGTATGGGTTCACTTTCAGGAATGCATACTCTTCCACTCCCTTACCCTTCGCTCCACACGAATTCCAGATAGCGGGTACTACCTTCCGGTATCTAGGGATACACATCTACAGGGAAGCTGACATGATGATTGATGGCAACCTCGGCAGAACCATGAGAGCGCTGAAAGCGCAAATTCAGTTCTGGCTGACACTGCCCCTCTCTGTTGCTGGCAGAGTGGCCATCTCCAAGATGGTAATGCTCCCTCGCCTAGTTTACCACTTCACCAACCTGCCATTCCTGATCCCAGCGGCGACGTTTCAGCATCTCGACACACTGCTCACAGAACTTGTGTGGGGACACGGGCGCAGACGTATAAGCCTCGCCAAACTGCAGCTCCCCTCAGCTTCCGGTGGTATGGGCCTCCCAGACTTTAGGGCGTACAACTATGCGTGCCAACTGCAATGGCTGGCCTACTGGGTGGCGGGCCGCAACCTTCACGAGCTCAATATGACAGAGAGAGAACATGAAAGAGGGGACATACACAAGTTGCTCCTACCCCATTCGGACATACCGAGAAATACCCCACCACTCCTCCGGCTGGCGGTGTCATACTGGCGGAAGGCAGTGAAATACACTTCCCCCACAACATCTTATGCCCCCACGATCCCGCTTCTGGGCATCCCACTGGGCTCGGGTACACTGACGACAAACAGGCTGACGCCGTGGCAGGACGCAGGGGTGACCCATGTAGGAGACCTGTTCGCGGAGGGACGCCTACTGTCCTTCACAGACTGCAGGGCTGTGCATAGCATCCCTAGGGGCTCATTCCTATTACATGCAGGCCTCCGACACTATATAACACACACCTGGGCGCCTGAGGGACAGGAGCCAGCTACCAACCCCCTGATAACGATGCACTACCTCATGGGCACGGGCAGCCACCTAACCAAATGGCTCACTGCTAGCATAAATGCGGGGAGGGCGGTTCCTCTAACAACACTCAGGTCAGCATGGGAAGGAGACATTGGTAGGCCACTGAGGGACAAAGAATGGGAACGCATCCTCCAGTTCCCCAAGAAGGTAGCCAGAAACCCCAAATACAAGTTTATTCAGCTGATGCTGCTGCATAGGGCCTACCTGACCCCACATCGCCTGCATATGATGTTCCCCGACGCGAGCAGCAGCTGCCCCCGGTGCGACGCTGACGATGCATCACTGATACACATGCTCTGGCAATGCCCCAAGTTGGGTCATTACTGGGCCACCATAGCTGACTCGCTTGAGAGTGCCGGAACCCTGTCCCGATCGCTCACCATAGAACACACACTACTAGGGTTGGGACCGTCAACACGCACAAGGACCGTGGCGGCACGTTTCACAGACCTGGCCCTACTACTAGTGAAACGAGCAATCACAATGAGGTGGAAGTCCCCCAGACCCCCTGACCCGGATTTATGGAAAACAGAGGTGATTAGATGGGGCAAGGCAGAGGGCGAGGCATTACAACGAGAAGAACACAGAGGTCTCAGGAAAACACTGATCTCCCTGGACTGGTACACGGTGCTGGGGGCCTTCGAGACTGGGGGGGTGGAGGGAGGGGGGGACACGGATGACTCGATACAGGCGGGATGATGGGGTCCGGCCCCTTAAGACATTCATGATGTATGGTGCACTGTGCTGGGGTACGGGGAACCCCGTACCATTGACAATGCTATGGCCGCCGGCCACTGTGTGTGGGGAGAAAAGAGGAATAGTCAGACCCACTATACTTTACGGAGCAACAGGTGACCAGGATGTAAATGTCACATTTATTCGCATATGAGGGGAGTGCCGGGAGGGATTTTAACGGGTGGGGGAGGGAGTGGGTATGTTAGGGGATTATTCAGTTGCTATGATTTCAGACGAAAATGGAAAATCAAGGATACTACACGCTTGTGAATACTGAGCAGACATATGAATGTGACGTACTGATCATTACTATGCCCGAGTATGTATGTAACTGCTCCAATTACTATGATAATAAACAGATTTTCAAAAAAAAAAATTCCATCAAGAAGGCATTCAGATGTGTCACACATTTGCTATAAATTCTGAATGTTAGCACTCTAGTTGCTTGTTAGATCACTGTAGTAAAGCTACTGCTCACCAGGGAAGTCTGCTGCTGGTATTGAAAGTGCATGTTTCAGTCTGCATGACAGAATGTTTTAATTAAATACAAGAGGAATTTGAGAATGTGCCCTAATTTTTCTTTCTGCACCACTTATCATACTTTCTATGGCTAAATGAACCCCTCATTTTGTTCCTTTTTAAATTAAATGTTTTAAGAGTTACCACTTTATTCAAATCAGGATGGCTTCAAGTGTGCAATACTTTTGTCATAAGTAGGACTGTTAGCGCTCTAGTTGTTCTTTAGAACACTCTGGGAAGCTGCAGTAGAACACAAAGGAATCAACTGGCAGTCTCTGCCCTTGTTGGATGTACATGTTTTACTGAGAATTTCAGACTTCATTCTCACATGACTGAGAAAGATAATGTGAATGTACAGAAATATGCTCTCAGTTTAGCATATATATCACCTTCCAAACCTCTATGGGAAAAGCATGAGAAAATAGTTTTCTCTCAAACATGATTCATGATATCACAGCAAAAGACTTTTTCACATGGTAAAATCACCATAAAACACACCACCATTCCTAAAATGAGTATGGTACCATCAACAAATGATTTATAATGTAAAGAAAGTCTTAAAACCTTCTATTAACTGCATTGCTTTTTAATGAGGTGCTATCATGTATATTGGTCCCAAGATGGCTGCAACACTTCTTGGATGAAATGATGACAGTCAATTAGATCTCACAATGAGATGTGTGGTTAGGCTCCGCCCAGATATATATAGTTCTTTTTCCATTAATATTTAAAAAACTACTGAACGGATTTACACCATGATTTAACAAAAAGGGCTCTTTCTGAACCAAGGGATACCTTTTTGCCAAATTTGGTGTAATTCCGTTCAGCAGTTTGGGCTATAGCCGTGTCTAAAGTTTCCTATGGAAAATTGTATGGAGAAAACACGTTTTGGGACCGCCTTTTTTCTCTGCTCCCACTTGCCGAATCACCACGAAACTTTTAAGATAGGAGCGGACCGAAGCAGGCCATGAGTTTGACAATTTTGTGAAAATTCGTCAATCGACGCCAAAGTTATTGGGAATAGAATGTTGCGATTTTCCTATGGTATCTAGGTTCTAACTATAACTACCTACTATATATATATATATATATATATGTCTGTGTGTGTGTATTTTGCTCAGGGAGTCACCAATATGTAATTCTCTCGTAGGTGGAGTAGTGTGTTTTCTATGGCAATTTTAGTCATCACTAGTCTCATGGTGTGTCAAGTTTCCTTTAAATGTTTTGAAAAAGACGCTGTGTGGCCATGTGATAATGACCACAGGAAATGGCTGAAATGCGTCATGGGCAGCAAAAACTTCAAATACATTTTTCTCATCAGCACTGGCAATATCGTTGTCCATAAATCTGTTATGTGCATTACCTGCACTTGGTTTTTTGTTCTGGTATGTGTGTGTGTGTGTGTATATCTATAGTCTATACTACTATTATAAAGAGAGAACAGAAACCTTTTGGCAAGATAAACTCGGGAACCACAGCACCAATCCACACACCCAATACATTGGTGTAATCCTCAGGGTGTGTAGATGGACATAGGCTACATAAAATTAAAAAAAACGTAAATTAAAAAAATTAAACGTTAAAAAAAAAGTAGTCCCCTAAAAGTAGCGCCGGCTGCAATGTAGCGCCAGCCGCGATGTAGCGCTGACCGCGACATAGCGATGTCCGCAACGTGCGTGATGACGACAGGCGGGGAGGAGCGGTGAAGAGCAGCGAGGAGTGGCGGTGAAGTCCGGAGCGCGGGAAAGAGCGGCGGCTCAGGTAAGGCAAAGGCAAAGGCGAGGCAGGAGGAGGGAGGCGGTCTGGGCAATGTCGGGGCGGGCGGGGTAAGGCAAAGGTGAGGCGGGAGGTGGGAGGTGGGAGGCGGTCTGGGCAATGTCGGGGCGGGTGGGGGCCGGGGCGGGAGTGTACCCAAGCCTGAAATGTTGCCCCCAGCCCCCTTCTGCCCCGGGCAACGCTGCCGCAATCCGGAAATGCTGCCCCCAGCCCCCTTCTGCCCCAGGCAACGCTGGGGCCGGTTGCTAGTAACATAATAAAGAGAGAGCCCAAACCTTTGAGGCGGGTAATCTCAGGAACCACAGCACCAATCACAACACCCAATACAGCGTTGGAAAGGGCAGTTGCAGCAGAAGGACATAGGCTATGCAGACGCCCACCATATACATTTAAAAGGTAAAAGAACCGGGCCGCAAAATAATCCCTTGTGGGCGTGTCTGCGTTGTGCTGTGGGCGTGTGCTGGGGGCATGACAAATGCTGGGGGCGTGCGGTACGTTCCGCCCTTCATGCCATGTCTCATATTGTGTGCTGTCGGCTTGTGCTGGGGGCGTGGGAGTGTGCGGGGCGCGGGATTACGGAACAAAAATAGCAGGCGTTGTGCCCAATATTTCATTGTTTTTTCTTCCCAGGTTCTGTACATTCCAGCTCCGGGTGTCCACCCTGCTCCCTTTAAATACCCCTGCACCCCAAAATCATAACCCGCCCTTACTTCTTAAAATACCCCAACACCCTTAAACACTAACCCATCTTAACCCTATAAATACACCCTGTACCCCAAAACCCAAACCTATCCCTAAACCCTAAAAATACCCCTGTACCTCAAAACCCAAACCTAGCCCTGAACCCTATAAATACCCCTGTACCTCGAAACCCAAACATACCCCTGAACCCTAAAAATACCCCTGTACCCCAAAACCCAAACCTAGCCCTGAACCCTAAATACCCCTGTATCCCAAAACCCAAACCTACCCCTGAACCCTAAAATACCCCTGTACCCTAAAACCCAAACCTAGCCCTGAACCCTAAAAATACTCCTGTACCCCAAAACCCAAACCTACCCCTGATTCCTAAAATACCCCTGTACCCCAAAACCATACCTATCCCTAAACCCTAAAACTACCCATGTACCCCATAACGCAAAACTATATCTGAACCCTTAAAATACCCAAACACCCCAAAACATATACCTCAGTACCCCAAAACATATACCCCTATACCCATACTTACCTTATCCAAACATTTAAAAAAAACATGCTTTTACCATTCATGCATTTACAACAAATTTTGTTGTAAATCTATGCGTGGTAAAAGCATATAAAATGTAATGCCATGCGTTATAATGGCATTGCGGAGTCATGGTACTTTCGTAATGAAAGTATGCGGAGTGATGGTATGCGGAAAGAAAGTTGCGGAATAATGGGTCTTTACCCTCCCCCGGTAAGTACATTGGTGGCACGGCGGCCCACATCTCCAGCAACATACTCCTATTTTTTCACCACCGATTTGAAAAATGCACAGGTCTCTCTCATTGATGGCCAGCACTGACATACACTTTTAGACACACCTCCCGCCACAAGTTCTAGAATTGCGAACTTTAGAGCTGGGGAGCTACGTTCGAATCTCGGCATCAGTTCAACATCCTGTGATTCCAGGCAAATTGCTTTGTCTCCCCGTGCCTACCACAAATGAATGTGTTCTTGCGTAATGTAAATTGTGCTCATGCCATGTCGCGCTATATAATATTGCAGGAAAAATAAAGTAGGGAAACTCGAGTTCACACACTACTGAACGCGCACTCTTAAGTGCATCAGCAGTGCACTGTGAATCGGAGCGTTTCACAGGCCTGTCACAGATAAGAAATGCTATCAAAACGAAATCCTACAAAACAATATACTACTGGCCGGCAGCAATTCATACCTGGACAACGTCGGGACGGGCTGCTAGTATATATATATATATAAATATATATATATATATTACCTACTGGCAGTCGCCAGTAGGTATATATAGTTAGGACCTAGTTACCATAGGAAATTCCGAACATTCTATTGGGAATAACTTTGGCCCCGATCGAGGGATCTGCCTGTAATTTTCCTTAAATTTGCCTCGCTGCTCTCCACTTCTTCCCTGAAAGTTTCGGGGGGATTCGTCAAGCAGGGCCGAGAAAAAAGGGAGGTCCCAAAACGTGTTTTCCCCATGTTAATTTCCGTAGGGACATTCTGACAAGGCTACAGCTCGAACGGCTGAACGGAATTACACCAGATTTGGCAAAATGGTAGGGACTGGTATGCAGAAGTGCCTTTTGTATGTTTGGTCTAAATCCCTCAAGTAGTTTTTGAGAAAATGTAATTTGAAATTTTTCAAATGGCATTTTCTATGGGACCTTTAGACACGGCTACAGCCCGAACGGCTGAACGGAATTACACCAAACTTGGCAAAATGGCAGGGACAGGTATGCAGTAGTCCCTTTTCTATATTGGGTGAAAATCCCTCCAGTAGTTGTTGAGAAAATTGGATTTGAGCAAATTATATATCTATATGAGCACACCGTACGCGTACGTGCGTGTACCCTTAATTAGTTTCTGATTGGCTGTGTCAAGACCTCCGTCACCATTGTAAGCTCATTCAGAAAACGAAGCAAGAAGAATCGACAATTCAAAATCAAGTCCAAATATCCGCAGTGGCGGAGAACTCATCGAGTTACATCGTTGTTTGCCAAACGATGTATGACTGAACTGAGTGGTCTGACATTGAACAATGGCCATCAAAGATGGACGCGGTTAAAAATGAAAAGCCGGTCTAGTCTTTTTGGCCGCACGCACAGTGGCCGTAACAAAGCGCACGTTCAACTAACGAACTGCGCACTTCAACTGTCAAGTTCCAGCGTTCGCCACATTTTTCCTGACGACCCCAGTCTTGCTGAAAACTCCTGTTCAAATTCTTGCCGATGAAGAAATATCGCATGCGAAACGTGGGACAAGCAAACGAGGTATTCCGGTGTTCCTGTTTAGCGGCTGCTAGACACACCGGGTTGTGAATTATTGTTTGACTTTTTGGTGCAACTCGCACTTCATGTTCAGAGGCAAATTTATTGTTCCCTTTGGAACTCGATAGTGCATGAACTATCTGAGTTCATTCAAGCCTCCTTAGTTTACTCATAGTTAGGTGCTCACAGAGTCCAGGAGTACAAGAGATTCTAATTTCAAAACAGTTGAAAACATTCCAGTTATCGTCTGCCAATCAAAAGGTAGCAAGAGATACATAGTGTACATTAGAGTCCATTAATAACTGTTGGATAGTGTCTTAATGATACTGTGTTACGCAGGTACAGGCGAATTAACTAAACAAGCAACTACTATGAGGGAGAAGCCTTAGCCCAGGTTCTGAGGGTTAGAGTTTCTTGATTAAAATCAGTGTAATAAGAGAATTTAGTTGAATTGTGGTTACATGTTTTGTTTGCCTACAGGTGTTAACTATTACGCCAGCAAGAACCCAAGGTGACGACGACGACAGTCCACTGAAGGTTGTCACCCGCTGTCTAGTGCGGGCTCTCTCTCTCTTTATCCACTTCCCCTTTCCCCCTTGCTTCAGGGGTTACCTTGAGTTACTTTCGGGTGGCCCTTGGAGCGGAGGGGCGTTGGGACCTACGTCGACTCCTGTGGTTCCTGGCCTTCGTGACAGGCTGGCAGTCGACTGTCAACATTCCAAACTGTCCAAACCAGGAAGTGTTGGCCACCATCTTGTTTTTCAGGAGAACTGAGGCACAAGAGAGCCCAAAGCAAGAGTGGAAAACACGAAAAGGGGGCAGGGTAGAGACCCCACAACCCTCCAGCCCTCTCAATCAATGATATATCTATAGGCGCGCAACATGCATGCACCGTGCGCGCACCTTGGCGTGCACAAGCTTCATGCTGATTGGCTGCCACTGTCTGTCAACACTCCAAAACAGAAATTGATGGCAGCCATCTTGTGCCTCAGTAGACTGAGGCACAAGAAAGCAGAAAAACAAACGTGTAGAACTCAAAAAGGGGGCAGGGTAGAAGCATCCTGACCCCTAGGCCTGCTCAGGGGGGTCCCACAGGGACCCCCAAGGCAAAAAAGTTTTTTTTTTAAAACCACGTATGTTTATTTAAAAATTACCCCCCAGGGGGACCAAATTGTGCGGGCATAGTGATAAAGAAGTGTGGGGGGTGCCCAATCCCCCCCACACTGCCCCGGGGACCGCTGCCCTCCAGCGCAAAGCAACACAGCCCCCTGGCGCATACTGGAGGCTCCTGGTGGGCTAGTTGCCTCCCAGGGACCCCCAGTATGCAAGGGGAATTAGTTCCCCCTCTGCAAACACACCCGGGGGCTGCGTTGCAGAGAGGTGTAAAAAGGGGCATAGCCTCATTACACCTTCCTGCAATGCAGCCCCCTGGCACGTACTAGAGGTTCCAGGTGGGCTAGTTGGCCCCCAGGGACAACCAATATGAATGGGAAATTAGTTTCCCTTCTGCAAACGCGCCAGGGGGCTGCATTGCAGAGAGGTGTAAAAAGGGGCATAGCCTCATTACACCTCTCTGCAATGCAGCCCCCTGGCGCATCTGGAGGTACCAGGTGGGCTAGGTGGCCCCCAGGTAGCCCCAGTATGCAAGGGGAATTAGTTCCCCCTCTGCAAACGCGCCTGTGGGCTGCGCTGCAGAGAGGTGTAAAAAAGGGTGTGGCCTCATTACACCTCTCTGCAATGCAGCTCCCTGGGAAATACTGGAGGTTCCTAATGGGCTAGTTGGCCCCCAGGGTCCCCCAGTATGCAAGGGGAATTAGTTCCCCCTCTGAAAACACGTCAGGGGGCTGCGTTGCAGAGAGGTGTAAAAACATTTTTTTTCATTTTATACTAAAAATATGTAATGTAATTTAAAAAATAAAATATCTAAAAAAAAAATGTTAAATAATGTAGTAAATCAGTATAAAAAATATAACAATTATTACATTTAAAAATTATCATTTACAAAACCAGCATGCCTTCCTGAGAAAGCTGCATGCTCATTGGCTGTCAACACTTCTAACCATGAAGTGTTGGCATCCATCTTGTGCCAGTGTTGACAGACAGTGGCAGCCAATCAGCATGCCTTCCCAAGAAAGCTGCATGCTCATTGGCTGTGAACACTTCTAACCAGGAAGTGTTGGCATCCATCTTGTGCTCGGTAGATCGAGGCAAGAAAGCAGTAAAACAAATGTGAAGAACACAAAAAGGGGGCAGGGTAGACACACTCTGATCCCCTAGGCCTGCCCAGGTGGTCCCACAAGGACAATAAAGGGCCCAAATTTTTCATTTTAAAAAACCTGTTCTGTTTTTTTTAAAATTACCCCCGGGGGGACCAAATCGCGGGGGTATAGTGATAAAGAAGTGTGGGGGGTCCCCAATCCCCCCCACACTGCCCCGGGGACGGCGGTCCCCGGCAAAGCAACGCAGCCCTCCGGCGTATACTGGAGGCTTCTGGTGGGATAGTTGGCCCCCAGGGACACCCAGTATGCAAGGGGAATTAGTTACCCCTCTGCAAATGCACCCGGGGGCTGCGTTGCAGAGAGGTGTATAAAAGGATGTGGCCTCATAACACCTCTCTGCAATGCAGCCCCCTGGCGCATACTGGAGGTTCCAGGTGGGCTAGCTGGCCCCCAGGGACCCCGAGTATGCAAGGGGAATTAGTTCCCCCTCTGCAAACGCGCCCGGGGGCTGCGTTACAGAGAGGTGTAAAATAGGGTGTGCCTCATTACACCTTTCTGCAATGCAGCTCCCTGGCGCATACTGGAGGTTCCAGGTGGGCTAGCTCGCCCCCAGGGACCCCAGTATGCAAGCGGAACTAGTTCCCCCTCTGAAAACATGCCAGGGGGCTGCGTTGCAGAGAGGTGTGAGGTTCTGTGACAATTATAAGTGGTGTTTTCGACTCGTTTGAATATGGATGAGTTTGGTATCTATGAACCGCAAATGACGAGTTTAGTGGGTGTACGTGTTTTCGCTACGCTGGTCTGAACCGTTCGTCTTATTCGTGGGTTTCTTCATCTGAACCCACGGGTTCCATTTTAGATACAGCAGCCATTTTGTCTCTTGCCCTCAAGTAGCCAGCGAACGGACACTGTCCGCTTCGTGACCCTGGGATTCCCAAGCTCTTGCGGAAGACACGTGTTCCTTTGAGGGTGTCTTTATGACGAGGGGGATGACACTGCAAAAGCAGATGGCCCCGCTTGAGGCTCATCTTGCCGTGCCGGTCTATTGTTTCAGCCGTGCATTCATTAGGCACGACTTTTTTGATCCTGCAATCGTGTTTCCGATATCGCCCCCCTACACCCTTTTCAATCTGTTGTCTATCTTCATCTTCCCTTGCACCTATTTCTGACTCTTTCCTTAACTCGTTTACAGCCGGAATGGAATGTACTTAATGGTGGGATAACGTACTTTTACAGTTGGGAACCGGCGATGCTACTGTAATTATGTTCCGGGACCCTGAATACATGAAAGCAACCCTTTTGAAGTTTACTGTGGGAACTGAGTTGTAACCTTTTGTTCGCCATGTTGTGCTATGACAGAAATATGTATAAAAGGAGCGATCCACAGTTGCAATTTGAAGCAGTCTCCTAGAACCTACATGCGTTGTACTTCTTGTGACTTCTGTGTTCCCTGCAGTAAATAAACCTCGATCTTTGACGCCGAAGGAAGTGTCCCGTGTCTCTGTCATTTGTACGCCGGAACAGGTAACCCACGAAGGTTTCAGGTGTTGTCCCCTGGCACCGCTGGGCCTTAGAATAGCCCAGTCCTTCAGTTGGCGCCCAACGTGGGGCGACATCAGCGGTACCGGTCCAAAGCCCGACGATCGTGAGGAACTTCGTGTGAAATCTCCGAGGGAAGGTGCACCCCGCTTCATCGATCCTGTTGTCGAAACAAGTGGCCCGAAGACTTTTCCCGCGAAGATCCCCGCCTACTGGCGGCTGCGACGGACTGATGCCCTGACTGTCGACCTGTTTTGGCGCCTGGCGTAGTCCTTTGTACAGCGAGACGATAGACGGGCCTTCCTGGTGACGCCATTGTTCTTTCAGTTAAGTATTTGTGGGTCGCTCCCAGAGGCCTTGGTTGTTGTTGGTGCTTGGTTGTTTGCATGGTTCCATTGCATTTGTGGTTCTTAGTATTTGGTTCTTAGTTGTTGGGTTTTATTTGACGATTGCAATTGCCAAAAACCGAGGGTTTTGCATTTTTGAGAGGACATCGTACTCCGATAACCCTTGACGTTTGTGAAACTCGGTAAGTGTGCACGATGCCTGGCCATAGTACTTTGTTTAGTTGCTTTAAAAGTTGTGGTGCGGATTCCCGATTGGAGGACTCATGTCCGATACCTCCAGTTGGAACTCCGGTCTATGAGTTATATAGTCGCCATGGAGTAGGTCCTATCGCATATAATGATTGCTGGGTCCGCTACACTAAAGATGACGGTGTCCTTAGTTGGCCACCTCATGGTAGTTTCAAAACAGCAATTTTGGATAATCTAGAAGCGAAATTGTTAAAAAAGAAGTCTAGGCCGGCCATCTTTGATTCCTTTCGGTTATGGCGTAAAGAGGCCAAGCAGAAAGAAATCAAACAGCTTAAAAGAAATAAGAGGGAAGGTATCGTTACGACGATGAGAAATGCAGAGCAGTTTCAGCGAGACAAAGAAGAGAAGGAAAAGGAAGTTTTTGATAGACTACAACGTATGGCGGTGGATAAGTGTTATCCCGTTTTACCGTCGAGTACTGATAAGAAGGGAGAGGAAGCAGTGGAGGACCCTTTGTTGTCCTACCTACTGAAGTCACCACCTCCATACGCACAGGATACTACAGTCCCTGTGGTTCCTCCTGTTCCTCAACCTGTCGTTCCGGCAGCTTCTGGTCAGCCTGTCGCTGGTCCTGTTCTTCCGAATCCTCTTGTTCCCCAAGTCGTTCCTATTCCCTTACCTGCTCCTGTTCCTACTGCTCCACTGCCTATACCTTCTCAGTCTGCTGTTCCCGCTACTTCTGCTCTTTTGGCTACTCCTACTGTTCCTACTGTTCCTACTGCTCCTGTGTTTAGTCCTCATGTTGTTGCCCCTGTACTTCTCTCCTCTTCTCCGTCTGTTCGTAGTCGCATACCTAATGCTGTTGCTAATTTCTACTCTCCTTTTGGACCGATTCTCGGGTCTGATGTTTCCGATGTCCCTCAACGACGAAGTCAGATTCCTGGTGGTAGGGAGAGTGATACGTTAATTAAAATGGCGCGTAATTGGATTAGGTATCCCGTTAAAAACACCCCGCGCATAATTTTTGAGACATTTTCTCAATTCAATGAGCCTACACAGAGATTTGTGTTTGAGGAAATGTGTAAATGTTTACGAGAAGTTATGGATAATGATGAGGTAGACAATGTGCCGCCCGAAGTGACTGAACTTCAGCATCAGTTTTCGAGTGGTATGATTATGGGTAGTAATGTTCGCCGTGCTGTAGAACATCTTCTATCTTTTCGGCCTACTGTAATACCTCGAGCACTGTTTAAGGACGAAACTGAGGAGTGGATAGCTACACCTGGTCAGTATCCCATGTGAGAAGTCCCCCCAGTGTGGATGCCAGGTGATGTGACTGTCAACCCTCCGATTTTGCCACACTTCCAGAGAGTTTGGATACACCTCCCATGGAAGCGATCGGAAGTTTTACAGGTGAAACAAACTCTACCCGACCCTCGTAAAAATCCGGCTGGTTATTATAAGGAGTTATCCCAACTTGTGGATGCTACTGTTATGAACCTTGCCGATATCGACATGTTGTTCGGTAATGTTGTACCTCAACCGATTTGGGCGAAAATACGTCAAGAGAATCACGCAGCTGAGTTAGGCGGTGATTGGGCTGCACTTGTAGCGGCTGACGCATTGCAGGTTGGTGGGGCTAAGCCTGAGCAGTTAATTACGGCTTTGCCCCAGAGGATTATTACACTTATGAAGACACTTATGCCAGCAATGAAAGTTAATTGGGATAAACTGTATGCGTGCAAGCAAAAGAAGGACGAGAGTGTCTCCGATTTCTTTACGAGATTTGAGGAGGCATTCATCAATCACAGTGGTCAGGATATGAGTACTGAGGGAGGTCAGCGGTTGTTCGTAGATAAATTTGTATCAAATTTGTTGCCTGACCTTAGCAACAAATTAAAGAATTCTGAGAGTTTGTGGGTTGTTTCTACCTCTGCTCAGATATTAGCCACGGCTCAATATTACGAAAATAGGGAGAAGGAGGAAAATGATCGTGCGGATAAGAAAACAAAGGATCTCAAAACCAAAGTTCTGTTACAGCAAGCGTATCCTCCACGCTCGAATCAGAATGACTCTCGGCAGCAGAATAGATCGCAATCGCAGTTTTCTAGGTCGCAGTCGCGTAATGACTCTTCCACGCCGAGATCTATGCTCGGATATAATCAATGTGCATACTGTAGAGGTGAGGGTCATTTGAAGTTTGACTGTCCAGTTTTGCGCGACCGAAATAGTGGTGGTTAAGTATGGGCGGAAAATCCGTTCCGCTCGCGGATTTTGCGGATTTTCGGTAAATTCGCAATCCGCGAGATTCGCGAATTTCCCGCAAAATCCGCAAATCCGCGAGCAGCGGATTTTATGGCTTGCTCGCACTGTTCGCGTGAGTTCGCGGCTTCCCAGTTCAACTTCGCGCCCCGCGAATAAGCGCTAAATTGCAGAAATACGATCTTAGCAAAACTGAAACTACTTACCAGGTTCAAAAGTTCAAGCTCATCATTAGTAGCCATTTCAAATAGTGCTTCCTGAGGGGCCCCTCCAGAGTTCAGTTGCCTACTTGCAACTATTATGTGACCCTGCTCTGACCCTCAAAATAGTTACACATATGCCACAAAGGTCCTTAATTACAGCTAAGGGAGACAAGCAGGAGCCAGGCTGGAAGTTCAAATCCAGTGACACATTAATCAGCCCCTAATTCATTATTGTCAGTTGGGGCAGGGCAGGTGTTGTAACTAATTTTGCAACAATGAAAGCACTTTGCAAGTGCAAAAGATCACTAATCAGGAAGCACTAAGGAAGCAGGTGCCAGCTAAAAAAATATTCTGTGACACATTAATCAGCCCCAAATTAATTCAGGTCACTTGAGGCAGGGAAGGTGTGCTTTGCTTTGCCACAATAATGTACACTGGACAACCAGAGGGTGCTGTGATGAAACAGAGGGTGGCGTGGGTGGGCCAGAGGGTAGCATGAGTAGTCAGAGAGTGGCAGTGGTGACAGAGGGTGGCAGTGATGAAGAAGAGTGTCCCAAACAGGCCGGACACGTAGAAACAACAAGTTCGCAAAACTTGCGACCCGACAGGTAAGTTCGCGTTTGCAAAATTGTACAAAAACCCTCGCGAACTGGCAGAAACCCGCGCGAACACAAAAAAAAATCCGCAAATTCCCGAGAATTCGCGGATTTTGCGGATTGCGAGTTCGCAAATCCGCAAAATTCGCGAACGCGAGATTCGCAAAATTTGCCCATGCTTAGTGGTGGCTCGGCTCGAGGAGGTCGTAGTGGTCCTCAACAGGCTTCACGTGGTAGAGGTTGTGGTGTTACTCAAAATCAAAATGAGCGTTCTAATAATTCGTCTGATTCTAATAATTGCTTTGATCAGCGTGGTTCATCATCAGGTAGATCTGCACAGTATCATGTGGACGACTGTTACGTCGAACATGATATTGATGATGGTAACTACTTGGACAGCCACAGACAAAGAGAGGGAGTGGTATCAGTTCCGGTTTATCAGAGAGGGCCTTACGTCGCAGTTGCCACATCGGGCGTAGTTGAGCCTTTTCTGTTGGACACTGGTGCAGCGAAAAGTTCCATCATGCATTCGAAACTCCCTGGCGCACCTTTGTCTGGCTTAATGAATGTTTCCGTTGGATTCTCTGGCGCCCCCGTTAGCAATCCGGTTTCTTGCCCTTTGCCCCTTACAATTGGGCCTTGTGAGCTGAAAGCTCCTTTGATTTTGACTACTGGTTGTGGTGAGAATCTTTTGGGCCTGGATTTGCTGAAGCGGTTATATGCGACCCTGTACTGTTCTCCTGCGGGAGTGGAGCTTACTTTGGGTCAGAGAGTGATCTCTCCTATGTATTTGTCAACTGATAAGCTCCCACCTAAGCATGGGCGGAAAATCCGTTTCGCTCGCGGATTTTGCGGATTTTCGGTAAATTCGCAATCCGCGAGATTTGCAAATCTCCCGCAAAATCCGCAAATCCGCGAGCAGCGGATTTTGCTCGCACTGTTTGCACTGTTCGCGTGAGTTCGCGCCCCGCGAATAAGTGCAAAATTGCAGAAATACGATCTTAGCAAAACTGAAACTACTTACCAGGTTCAAAAGTTCAGGCTCATCATTAGTAGCCATTTCCTGTAGTGCTTCCTGAGCAGAGATCTATTCGGTTTCTCATTAGGTGGTCGCAGCTTTAGGTTTAAGCGCGCTCCTCAGGGCTACTGTGAGAGTCCATCGATATACAGCCAAGCCCTGAAGAATCAACTTGATGCGTTTGTGTTACCGGCTGGTGCGGCCTTGATCCAATATGTTGATGACTTGCTGGTGGCTGCTGATACAAAAGAGATTTGCAAAACTGCTACGGTATCGGTGTTACAGCATCTCTGTGACTTACATCACAAGGTGTCACCTTCTAAACTGCAATATTGTTGTCAAGAAGTAACCTATCTAGGTCACTTATTGTCAAAGGAGGGAAGAAGGTTGACCCCAGAGAGAATTGCAGCGATCACTCGAATGACTGTGCCAACAACTCAGAAAGATGTGCGTGCCTTCCTAGGTATCACGTCATACTGCAGGCAATGGATTCCAAATTTTTCATTGCTAGCGAAACCATTGGTAGCCCTCACGTGCAAGGATGTTCCAACTCCTTTGCCATGGACTGAAGAGTCTCAGAAAAGTTTTTCTGAATTGCGTGATGCGTTGTGTTCGGCCCCTGTGTTAGGTACTCCTGACTACAGCAACCCGTTTACACTATACGTTCACGAGAGAGAGGGTTGTGCGTTGAGTGTCTTGACGCAGCAATTTGGTGGCAAGCAGCGTCCATGTGCATATTTTTCCTCGATCCTTGGAACCAGTAGCTAGAGCATTGCCGAGTTGTCTACGAGCGACAGCGGCGGCTGCGGTGTCCATCCGACAATCTGCAGGATTGGTCATGGATAATATGCTTACGGTAATGGTTCCGCATGCAGTTGACACTCTTTTGAATTGTACAAAAACCCAACACTTGACGAGCGCAAGGTTGTCTGGTTATGAGTTGACGCTTTTGGCAGTCATATACAAATAAAGCGCTGTAATGTCTTAAACCCGGCGACGTTGTTGCCGACTAATATGGAATCAGATGATGTACCACCACATGATTGCTACTTGCGAACTGAGGAAAAATGAAGGGTCGTGTTGACCTAAAAAACACTCCATTGGCAGATCCCGATGGTACCTAGTATGTTGATGGTTCGTGTTTTAAGTTGCCGAATGGTGATGTGACGACTGCGTATGCTGTGGTGACGTTGAGTACGGTTGTGGAGACTGCTAGATTGAATCAGAATTCCGCGCAGGCGGCAGAGTTGATTGCGTTGACGAGAGCGTGTGTTTTGTTGAAGGGAAAGCTAGTGAATGTGTTCACTGATAGTCAGTACGCATTTGGCGTTGCACATAGCTTTGGTCGATTGTGGAGAGAAAGAGGGTTTATGACATCGCATGGCACGAAGATCCAACACGGACAGCTCGTGAACGATCTTTTGGACGCACTTACATTGCCTAAGCAAGTGGCGATTGTTAAATGCAGCGCGCACCGAAAGGTGATGGATGATGTTGGTCGTGGAAACACGTTTGCGGATGAGATTGCTAAAGAGACAGCTAGAAACCTTGCAACCTGAATGTATGTTACGAGTTCAGTGAGGTGGCCGGTAGAGACTGGTATGTGTGAGGACACTGTGGAGAGCGTGAAAGCGATTCAGAATGAGGCCACCGAAACTGAAAAGACTACGTGGAAAGAAAGCACAGGAAAGTTAGATGCGCACGGATGTTGGATTGATTTGTCGGAAAATCAGAGATGGATGTTGCCGGATGCATATGTGCTAGTCGTTGTGACTATGGCTCACGGCTTGTCACATATTAGCGCGAAAGGTATCTGCAAGTTGCTGTCCCCTGTATGGAAGAATGATGGTATCGCTAAGTGTGCTGAGAGAGTGGTTAAGAATTGTATGGTGTGCATGATGTACAATCCCGGCAAGGGCACCCCTACCCCACCTGGCCATTTTGCTCCTCCTACATGTCCCTTTGAGGTTATCCAACTGAACTTCATCCACATGGAGAGATGCAATAATCTGAAGTACGTTTTAGTTGTGGTTTGCGCATTCTCCAGGTGGATCGAAGCCTATCCTCTCAAAGACAATACTGCCCTGTCCACAGCAAAAGTCCTACTGAAGGAATACTTTCCTCGGTATGGAATGCCACGGATTGTATGGTCAGATAACGGAAGTGAGTTTGTGGGGAGTGTAATGCAGAGTGTGTGTAAGGGCCTTGGAATTCGACAAAAATTTCACAGTGCCAACCATCCCCAGTCAGCAGGTTTAGTTGAAGGGTACAATGGTACTCTGAAACTGAAACTTGCTAAAATCCAAGCTACGACTGGTTTGTCATGGCCTGATGCCTTGCCTCTGGCTCTCTTGTCAACCAGGGCGATTGTACACTGTCGAGTAGGGCTTAGCCCATATGAGATTGTGTTCGGCCGTCCTGCGAATGTTTGGGGAGTCCCTAGGCCTAAGGCCTTCGATAGTCTTGAGTACCCAATGTTAATTGATTATCTTCATGATCTGACTGCTAAACTGAGGTTAATTCATCAACAGGTCTTTGAAGCACTGCCGGCACGAACAGAGGGTCCTGGACATCGGCTCCAACCGGGTGACTGGGTGGTTACCCGTACTTTCGGCAGGAAGTGCAATTTGGAGCCGAGATTCGTGGGCCCGTTTCAGGTTCTCCTTGCCACAAGAACTGCAGTTCGTTTGGAAGGCCGGAAAAATTGGGTGCACGCCACCCACACCAAAAAGGTGCCTATACCTTTACCAGCAGATTCATGGGTGAGGACAGGAATCGCCGTAACGGAAACAGAAACTCCAGTAAAATTTGGGCCGTTCAGTGATGCTCAACCTGTAGGAGACACTTCATTGCAGTCAGATTCATTTGTTGAACCTTCATCATTGGAAAACTCAAGACTTGAACTATCATCTGATCGACAGGACTCTGTTCCGCAACCTGAACAATTATTCGAAGAGCAGACTTGTCCTGGGAGAAGCAGATATTTTCTTCGTTCTCATAACAAAGACTAATAAAACACTTTTTGCCTTTTTTCCCCCTTTTTGTAATTCATATTACCCCTTATTGTTATTTTGAACATTATGAACAATTGTAGCCTCTATTAATTTTTGAGTTCTTTTCCACGTGTGTTTTTCCACAGCTAGGAGATTTTGTATTACACTTGAATGCTTGATTAAAGAACCTGTTCTTAACTGTTTCCATGCTACTGGTGGGTGGGTGGAGTGTATTTTGGACTACAGTCGTTACTGCCTTCTGCTTTACCTACTTCTTCTGCTGAACCAAAATCTACTCCCACTATTTCTCCACATTCCATTCATCCTCTACCCCAACACGAACAGGTTAGACGTGCGGAATTCATGAATAACTCTTTTGTCCAGCTTCTTCATCAACATCAGTTGGGGATGAATACTACCAACTGTTGGGTGTGTGGGTTAATGCCACATACCATGGAGCGGGGAATTCCGTATTTGGTCCTTCCTTATAGTTCCCAGGGGTCAGCTCGAGCATTCCAAACTATGTTTCGAAGCGCACTAGATTCTTACCCCCATCGAGAGCCACGCACTGCAGATCATGGTCCTGGCCCGTACCACAAGCCTTTTGCAAGAGCGATTGCTGATTTAGATAGAGATATTTTTGACGCATCGCTTATTCCAGAGGAAGAGGTGCGAGCATACAGGGATCTGAGTGAGGCTGAGTATAGCATGTCAGTGGGTGATAGACAGCTTAAAAGCTCATCTCCGATCTGGATCGTACCCCATCTTGGTAATTTCTGCTTGAAAGGTCTTGGCAGAAGCCCGCGAGCTCAGTTCGGGAGGAGTGCTTGCACTGAAACGTATGTTTTACCAACGTCCTCTTCCCCTGTTCTTTTGACTGCCAAGGGTACATACTTTGTATGTTACGACCGCGCATATACATGGTTGCCTCGTGATTTTTCGGGCACCTGTTATATTGCGAATCTGTTGCCACCAACCTTCACAGTTGGGTCGGACTATCACAAGACTAGAGTTGTGAGAGGCGTTGTTAGTGAAGAAGACACTGCCGGTCAAGAAGCAGGAGACTTCTTTAAGGGTTTCTTGCCGTTTTGGGGACCTATGATCAATAGTAGGAACCTGAGACAGTTGACTCGAGTGGTGGAATCGACTGCTAATATCACTGCAAGTGCTCTTGGTAATCTGACAGCAGAGCTTCAGGCGGACAGGCTTATGACGTTACAAAACCGTATGGTTTTAGACGTTGTTCTTGCAGATAGAGGTGGTGTATGTAAGGAGATCCATTCGAGTTGCTGCATTTTCATCCCTGATAATGCTCCAACCGTCTATCAAGCCATCTCGAAGTTGCATAAGATCTCCGAGTCCATACACGTGGACGTAGGTGATTGGACGCTACTAGGATGGTTTTGGGGCCTGATATCGACGTGGGGTTGGAAGATTCTGATGATCATTGGGGTTGTTGTAGCATTTCTGTTCACGTGTTGTCTTTGTGTGCAGTGTGGTCCTGCCTTATGTGGCCTCTGTGCTACGACGTGTATAAGACGGCCATCTGTTACCAAGGAAGCATTGATGGATAGAATGATGTTGCAGCAACATCTGAATGATCTGATGAATATCGAGATCGATTCTGATATCGACTAGTGCTTGCCTACATGAGGGCAAAAGGAGCGTCTGAGGTTCTGTGACAATTATAAGTGGTGTTTTCGACTCGTTCGAATATGGATGAGTTTGGTATCTACGAACCGCAAATGACGAGTTTAGTGGGTGTACGTGTTTTCGCTACGCTGGTCTGAACCGTTCGTCTTATTCGCGGGTTTCTTCATCTGAACCCACGGGTTCCATTTTAGATACAGCAGCCATTTTGTCTCTTGCCCTCAAGTAGCCAGCGAACGGACACTGTCCGCTTCGTGACCCTGGGATTCCCAAGGTCTTGCGGAAGACACATGTTCCTTTGAGGGTGTCTTTATGACGAGGGGGATGACACTGCAAAAGCAGATGGCCCCGCTCGAGGCTCATCTTGCCGTGCCGGTCTATTGTTTCAGCCGTGCATATCATTAGGCACGACTACTTTGATCCTGCAATCGTGTTCCGATATCGCCCCCCTACACTCTTTTCAATCTGTTGTCTATCTTCATCTTCCCTTGCACCTGTTTCTGACTCTTTCCTTAACTCGTTTACAGCCGGAATGGAATGTACTTAATGGTGGGATAACGTACTTTTACAGTTGGGAACCGGCGATGCTACTGTAATTATGTTCCGGGACCCTGAATACATGAAAGCAACCCTTTTGAAGTTTACTGTGGGAACTGAGTTGTAACCTTTTGTTCGCCATGTTGTGCTATGACAGAAATATGTATAAAAGGAGCGATCCACAGTTGCAATTTGAAGCAGTCTCCTAGAACCTACATGCGTTGTACTTCTTGTGACTTCTGTGTTCCCTGCAGTAAATAAACCTCGATCTTTGACGCCGAAGGAAGTGTCCCGTGTCTCTGTCATTTGTACGCCAGAACAGGTAACACACGAAGGTTTCAGGTGTTGTCCCCTGGCACCGCTGGGCCTTAGAATAGCCCAGTCCTTCAGGTGTACAAATATTTATATCAATTTATATTAGAAATATGTAATGTAATTTCAAAAATAATATATCTAAAAATAAAAAATGTATAATAATGTAGTAAACCAGTATAAAAAAAAGAACAATAATTACATGAAAATTTTTTTACCTACAAAACCATTGAAATTCACTGAAAAAACCATAGGTTTCAGCCACGTTATAGTTAGAAATTACCATTTAAAAAACCTTTGAAATTCACTTAAAAATACATAGGTTTCACACACGTTATAGTTAGGAATTAGCATTTTCAAAACCTTTGAAATTCACTGAAAAAACCTTAGGTTTCACACCAGTTATAGTTATCTGGTCATTTTACTCATACAAAAACTATGAAATTCCCCTGTTATAGTCAGTTCAGCTAACACTGCTGATGACGTCACATATTACATCACTCATGACATGGTCAGTGACATCACTCATGACATCACTGATGACATCTCAAATGACCTATGGTTTTTTAAGTGAATTTCAAAGGTTTTTTAAATGGTAATTCCTAACTATAACGTGGCTGAAACCTATGTTTTTTTCAGTGAATATATATATATATTTCAGGGGGATTCGTAAAGCGGGGGCCGAAAGGGGGGTCCCAAAACATGTTTTCCCATGTTAATTTCCATAGGGACCTTTAGACACGGCTACAGCCCGAACGGCTAAATGGAATTACACCAAACTTGGCAAAATGGTGGGCCTGGTATGCACATGTGCCTTTGCTATGTTTGGTGAAAATCCCTCCAGTAGTTCTGGAGAAAATTGAATATGAAATTTTTCGAATGGCATTTTCTATGGGAACTTTAGACACGGCTACAGCCCAAACGGCTTAACAGAATTACACCAAACTTGGCAAAATGGTAGGGACAGGTATGCAGTATTTCCTTTTCTATATTGGGTGAAAATCCCTCCAGTAGTTGTTGAGAAAATTGAATTTGAGCAAATTATATATCTATATGCGCTCACCGTACGCGTACGTGCGCGTACCCTTACGTGCGCGAGCGAGTTTCTGATTGACTGGCAGTCGACTGTCAACATTCCAAACTGTCCAAACCAGGAAGTGTTGGCCACCATCTTGTTTTTCAGGAGAACTGAGGCACAAGAGAGCCACAAGGGTGGAAAACACGAAAAGGGGCAGGGTAGAGACTCCCCAACCCTCTAGCCCTTCTCAGGGGGTCCCAGAAGGACCCCCAAGAGAAAAAAATCAAAAAAATCGAGGGGTACGCGTACCGTGCGTGTACCCCGCGATGTAAAAAAAAAAATCATTTTTTTTTGCACTTGGTGGTCCTTCTGGGACCCACTGAGAAGGGCTAGGGGGTCAGGGGGACTCTACCCTGCCCCCTTTTCGCGTATTCCACTCTTGTTTTGTGCTCTCTTGTGCCTCACTTCTCCTGAGAAACAAGATGGCTGCTCAGGTGGTCCCAGAAGGATAATAACATATATAAACGTTATCCGCTAATTGTTGTTATTATAAAAACAGAGCAGAATGTAATTTGTCCAGTGTGTTTACCTTAAAAGGGTCAGCACTTTGAGCTACAGAAGCTAAAATTCTATTTTAAATTAACATTCTAAATTGTAATCATGCGAGCCTGAAAGGTTATATCACACAGTTTCAAACACAATGTAATTTTGGTACACATTGTTAATACACATACATTTGTGGGGATTAAAAAATAACTATCTCTAATATGTTGATCATTTTGTAGCATTTTTAGAATATCATCTTCAGGATTCCAAGTATCCTAGAGCGTATTATATGCGGTATGCCCTCACAGAGTACAGATGCATTAGTCTTTTTTTCATTTTTAAAGCTGTATGTCTCACTATTTACTATTAACACAGAGAAAGAAAAATCTGTTATTTCTCTAGAATTAAGATAAAACCACTACCCAAACATCTATGCTTGCACACAAGAAGGGGAGTGTGTGTTATTATTATGAAAACAGAGCAGGATTAATTTGTCCAGTGTGTTTACCTTAAAAGGATCAGCAGTGCACACTTTGAGCTACAGAAGCAAAAATTATATTTTAAATTAAAATTCAAAATTGTAATCACGTGAGCCTGAAAGGTTTTATATGACAGTTTCAAACACAATGTAATTTTGGTACACATTGTTAATACACATATATTTGTGGGGATTAAAAAATAGCTACATGTAAATATACATATTTAAAGCACATAACTAAATTACTCCTTAACCCATTTCCAAATCGACAATGTTTTTACAGCTGTATGTTCCCTTTTATAATAAACACAACTAGGTCACAATAACCTATTAAATGATAAGATCAGACTGTAATAACCTTGAGGATTTCAGTAACAAAAATTCACAAGAAATCTAGAAGAACCAATAAACAGTCTCTAAGTCCTACACAGTGGACATGCTAATCCATTACATATGTTAAATATACATTTACATTCCATAATTGTTTTCTTACAGTTCATAATTTTGCACAATTTCCATACCCAATGACAAACTGTTTATAATTTGTTCTCCTTTCAGAGTTTAACTTTCAAAGGGTACAAGTAGTAAGGACTATGTTCCAGACTTAGGGCCTTATTTAGAGCATAGTGAGCAGCATACTCAATCATAATCATGGCGGACGTCCTGTTCCCCATATTACAAGTGCATTACACTTATAGCTCCAGTAATACAGAAGACACAATGCCCTCCATGTTTGATAGAGTGTCCCCTCCGCCAAACAATAAATGAAGCCCTTCGTCTTGTGACTACATTGACACAATGACAATGAGAAATCTGATTAAGCACTTGGTCCTACTCTGCTATGAATAGCTATTCCAGTTGAGGTTAAAGTCCCTTTGAATGAAGTTGCTGGACAAAAGAGACATTCAAGGTAGTTGCAGGTTTCAAGAGAGCAATCGCTACCTTAGCTTGAGATTATGCCAGCCAGAATTCTATATACCTGGGCATTATAGCTTCCTTTTTTCTTTTCTAATCAAAATGTGCAGATACCAGCAAAATGGACAAAAAATCACAAATGGCATCTTACTTACATAGTAAGCTTCAGCCAAAGGCCCTGATCACAAGTTGGGCAGTTAATTCCGTCCCGTGCATAACCCCTGTTAATGCATGGGATGTAATTACGAGTTTTTTTTCTTACACATCCGATACTTATCCAACAGTTATTACATTTCAGCAGGGCAAACCAGCCACAATTTAACAGGGGAAATGTGTACAATATTTACTGTGCATTACAGATTTCGGTGTGTTAGCCTCTTCCATGCGTCACACGGCCCCGGCTGTCTGACATCACGGTGGGTGTGTGCGTCGGGCGGCTTGCGGCCGTCCGAATTGCGCACACATAGAATTTGCCGACACAGCGGGGAAATGTGCGCCGCAGCGAAGCGGTTAAACACCAAAATCCACATGATAATCGCCAATAACAGGTAATAGGTGTTATTTATCGTACCTGATAAAAGGGAACCACAGAATATCTTCCGGCGGAGTTCGTGGAGTTTTGCTGTGTGGAATTCTGAAAAACTCCACAAAGTGAAGCGGAGCGGAATTTTTCCTCTCGAGCGGCTCATCAACAGTAAGTTTGGGTGCACTTGAGATAAAATATTGTCCTCCAAGTGACATTTCTGAACACGGGCGGTCGCGGCAGGTCACGACCGCTCGAGTTGAGCAATCTGCCACTCTGTTGGGAAAGCTGCTGCTCAAGTAGAAAGTCTACTCAAGCGGCAGAAAGCAACATCGCCCTCTGGTGTGACGCGTAGTGCCATTCGCACTGATTTTACAGCACGGGACAAACTCCTGTTATTAAAAATCCGTTCGAGCAGCGCAACTTAACAGACTCTGCCACTGGTGGAACTCCTCAGAGCATGGCAGAATTTTTCTGGTACTTCGCGGAGTTCCGCAGGGTAAAAACTCTGCAAACTCTGCCCATGCTTATTACTTACCAGGGGTGATAAATAGCATCTTTAATTGTAACCAGGCCTTAAGTGTTTAAGATTGCCAGAATAGTTACTTATAGACCGTAGAATTCCTTTTGAGGTTTCAGGTTTGTTTGTGTGGGCTAGTTCAGAAGACTATTGAGGCACTTTCCTACCTAACATCATTACAGTGCACCATTTCAAACAACATGTGCTCAAAAAAGAAACTATGCCCATGGTCTTAGCATGAGCGGAATCTGAAGCGTTTCCCAACTCAGAGCATGCTACTGCTTAGCTGAATGTATATTGAGACATTCTGCGGGTGTTTTGCTGGAGACTTTAGGTCAATGTACTTGTGTGACTCTGACACATCTGTCCAGCCTGTGAGCTCGTTCTGGTCACGAGATGTTACCAAATATTCATCTGCATGTAAAAAACCTCTTCCCCTTCCTCATTTTCATTATTGTTTACTTTGGTTCAGCAAGGGATACAGAGAAACGAAAGTCAATGAGACTAAAATAATGAATTAGACATCTTTATAATTGTAGGAACAGTTATGTTTTTGCATATCCAACCCTCTGTGATTCTATTTCTTCAATTCTGCCTCACTGGTTGATTGTAAGTTCTCCTATAAAATGAATAAATGTTTCTGTTTTATATCTTAGCAATACAGCGTAGGTATAGAGATTGTTACTGTATTTAAAGAAATTTGTAATTTTTGTGTACCTATTCAAGATTTTCAATCCATCTACATTTCACTTAGTCACCTAATAAATAAATATGCTACATTGGTTTTGACTCTACACCTTCCGCTTGAGTGTTGTACGAAAATGTCAGATACAAAGGGAGCAATACTTACATGTTGCTCTAACTTCCTAGAAAAAACACCTCATGCATACTCTCTTCTTTCAGACATTAAAATGGTATGTTTTGTATTTGTAGGAAAGTGCCTATTTTTACATGGATAGCCCCCACTTTTTGTGCTGTACACATTGGGGAGGAAAGAGAAATCTTTGTTAAGCATCCGTAGTAACTAAGCCCATTATTTAACACATATAGCCTTATCGTCGGGCACCAATATATGAAGTGCTAGTACGGGATGTATATTCAGTACGTCGACGTTTTGACCCTTAATATATGAGTGTAACAGAAAAACATCTCCATCGGTCTAGACAGCCTGTGCGGCGGCCGTATATTTAACTAATAGTACCGGGATTCAAATAACCAAATTTATGGGTCTTCCAATGGTGCCAGTTAGGCAGTCTGGGAAGGATTGAAATGCCTTGTTAGATTCTTTATCTCATTTGTGAGTATAAGAAACAGGGTTCCCTGTGTTTCTTTAAGCAACAGGGTATCCGCATCCTTCTATTCCCCCAGCTTGAATCTGGTATAGTATTACCAGATTCAAGCTGCGGGGAGAGAAGGATGCGGATGTACAAGACATACAACTTAGGGGTTTCCATGGATGAGGACGGTGAGGACGAGGAAGGAGAGAGAGACCATGGAGAGGCGGAGTCAGGCAGCCACAGCAGGTAAGTACCTTTTTTTAATTATAATTAAATTAGGGAGGGTTCTCAACGGAGCGCGGAATAGGCAAAACTCCGTAAACTCCACTGGCGGAGCAGAGTTACACACATGGGCTTAATTAAAAACTGGAAAAACAAATGCACCACTAGTTGAGCACTATATACAGGCAAAACATGGACATTTGAACTTCTGCTGGTTCATGTTAGAAAAAATAATAGGGAATAAACGTGGAGGCTGCTTGGAAGAAAAGCAAAAATTAAGGGAGCAATGTTATATTTCGAGGCTAAACACTGTTAGACAGGAGCTAAATGCAAAGGAATAATGGACTAAATTCATTTGAGGACAATGTAGATCTATTTTAGTTAATATTTATAGATAGGTCGAAAAATATAAGTGGATATTGTTAATAAAGATATGTACAGTAATTAGTTTATAATCTAGTTAGGTGCATACATGGAGTAAACTATCTGTAATGAGAAGAGCGATGATAATAACAATTACTCGTCACGGGCCCGATTCACAGAATTGACTTAAGACAAAATCCTAAACTTACTACCGTTTTGGTATTCACAAAAGACACTTACTCATTTTGGAATTCACAGAAGCACTTACTCATTTCGGTATTCACAGAAGTTAGGAGTCCTAACTTTAGACTCCTAAAAGCCTTCTGTAAATACCGAAAGTCTTAAAGTTAGGATTTTTCTCAGTTTAGGAGTAGTAAAGTTAGGACTCCTAACTTTAGGACTCCTAAACTGAGAAAAATCCTAACTTTAAGACTTTCCGTATTCACAGAAGGATTTAGGAGTCCTAAAGTTAGGAGTCCTAACTTTACTACTCCTAAACTGAGAAAAATCCTAACTTTAAGGCATTCCTTATTCACAGAAGCTATTTAGGAGTCCTAAAGTTAGGAGTCCTAACTTTACTACTCCTGAACTGAGAAAAACCCTAACTTTAAGATGTTTGGTATTCACAGAAGGCATTTAGGAGTCCTAAAGTTAGGACTCCTAACTTCTGTGAATACTAAAATGAGAAAGTGCCTTCTGTGAATAACAAAATGAGTAAGTGCTTTCTGTGAATACCAAAATGGTAGTAAGTTTAGGATTTTCTCTTAAGTTAGTTCTGTGAATCGGGCCCCACCCCACTACATTGTAAAGAGTAGATGGGTAGCACAATTTGATACAAATGCTATATATTTAGGTGATTGTAATGACCGGATTCCTGGACCAAGAATTACCCACTCACTCAGATACAACCAACCCGGCCAAAACGTAACACCATCCCTTCCTGGACCCTATTTACAACAGTACCTGAATACTTACCCGGGAATGGGGAATTCGCAATATACAAGCTTATACCATCAAAAATACTGCTAGATCTAGGGGATTACTAAGAATAGTCACTAATAACTACGGAATTCCATATCTCATCCTATGATCTCACCTTATAGCACCATGACAATCTGGCCCGGACTATTCTACCCTCCCTCTCATATTCGAGAGCAGCTCACTATACCACACACACTACAATTGGTGTTCTCACTAACGCCCTTTCTTGAGCGATCTCACTACACACCATCCCCAATCGGTGTTCTCACTAATGCCCTATTTTGAGCAATCTCATTACACACCAATCCCAATTGGTGTTCTCATTAACGCCCTATCTTGAGCGATCTCACTGTCCTATTAATACCTACTGCTCTCTCTCTCTCTCTCTATTGGGGAAGTTTCTGAGTACCTAATATTTACTGGGAGTATCTTGTACCTTATATGAATTATTATCCCTCATGTGATAGATAGGAGATCCGATCCTCTCACACAAGAACTGCCAAATTGTCACACTTAAGATTTATTCCATGACATAAAACTCACATCAATCTCCCGCATCAGTTACCTGTAGGAAGGGAACCGCCCATCCTTCCATACGCTGGCACCTGGCTGTAAAGAAAGGTTAGCTTTATCATAGAAACAATACTCAAATATATATGTTCATTACAAACTGGGGTCCCCTTATTACACAATAACAGACCAAGAAAAAATTATAAAGTTACAATACTATCTAACAGTCTAAGCATAGCCTGAAAAGTAAAGGTAAGAGTTAGTATGTTTGTGTGCTACAATAGCAGGACAGACTTCACCTTATAATTACGAAGTCCGGTTCTAGCTGTCATCTGGGTCCTTCTCTCGTCTGTGCCTTGGCTCATCTCAGATTCTACTCTGCACCCACGGATACACGTCTGCACCACTATCCTTCTTCAAAGCACTGGACCCCTTCTCTTGTCTGTTTCTCTGTTTCTCAGCTCTGCACTGATTACTTTGCACTGCCTTCCTCTCTCCCACGAACTGTCTTCACCTCCAGACTTCAATCTGATGATGTAGTTTCAACCGCTCTGGAAACCATCTATTCAACTAACTTCTTCACTCTGATTGTTCTAACTCCGACATTTAACTATCTCCAGCTGCTCTAACAGACTGACTCCCAATGTTGCTTCAGTCTCTCCAAAAGATCATCGGCCTTCGATCCCTCCAAACTCCAACTGTCGACTGCAACTGCTAACTGTCATCTGCCTGCCTCTCCTCTCTACACCTCGCTAATATAAAGAGCTCCTCCTTCATGGAAATTTCCAGACAGTAACCTGCTGCCCACCAGATTCCTGTACTAGGCTCCGGGCCTCCGACGCTCCCACAGTGGCCAACTGTTGTTTTGTCTAAAACCCGAGCTCTGCTTACATTCCTCCGATAAGGGCCAGCTCTGACCGGTTCCTCTCCAGTGAACAACAGCTCATAACTAAAACATCACTCTTGACCTACAAGCGCCTCGAGCATCCGAGGCAGGAAAGAAAATGGAGTCTCTCTCGTTTGGGCCCTGTAGGCCAGAAAAAGATGAAAGAGACGCATAGCTCTATCTAAATACATAAGCAAGCCCTACCAATAGGTAATATAGTATCAGGAATAAAGGATCTACCCTGTAATATAGGCCTTCAGGCCCGAAAATGATAAAAGGACATATTATTATGCCAAAGTCAATAGGCTAACCCTAAGAATAGGCCGAAAATAGGGATCTATCCACTATACTAAGATGGTAGTAGACTAAAGTCACCATCACTCAGAAATAGGACAAAATATCTGGTCACTACAGTGATATACCCGTAGAGGCTCATTTTTTAGTTGCACATCATTGTTTATTCAAATGATTATTGTGACCAACGTAGATAGGTGCGATCCGCTAGTTGTCACATGATATTCACATGAAAGAGTTAGCTAAGTTTACACGAGTTACACAAATGAAATGATAAGATCAATGAAAAATAATCATAACTCACCACTCGGTAAATTTTAAACAAGAATGCTTAGGTATAAATATAAAAAGTGTGGTATTTACTAACAGAAGCTGATACGATAGCCATAATTGTGGAGAAGTGTGGCTCAATGGTTAGAGCAGCAGACCCTGATGCAGAGGTCTGGCCCGGGACCAGGGTTCAATTCCCGCCTCAGCGGGTCTTGTGCTCAATTTCCCCGGACCTGATAATTATCGCCTTGGTGCCAATCTAATCATGGGTCCCACTCTGCAACTCTGGGCAATAGCTTGCTTAATCTCCACAACGGCCCAACAGCGCTGGGATGCCTGGCTTCACCTTGAGGGTGCCCAGTAGTGGAAAAGCCAGGAAGTGTTCCTCAGCCATATGAGTACAGCGCCAGGATGCCCCGTTGCTGGGGCAGCAGTGCGCTAATTTATTTTGTTTAATAAATCATAAACAATTCAAATATGGTGGCACTAGGACCTAAATAGATTGGTTAGTGTCAGGTGGCACGTGAACGTGACACTAACCAGAAATGATCATTTCCAGGGATGCGAACAACATAGGTAAGTAATAAAAGCTGATGCTTGGTGCCTGCTATTCAAATAGAAAATGTGAAGGCAAGCCATACGGATGCCAAACGAAATCACGGAAGTTGAGGTAAGAGGGGCGGACGGGGGTTCGGCCCGTTATAGAGAGTTAGGTTCTGGGTCTTTTTAATATCCTAGAGCAAAGTTAGCCCTTTGAAGGGCAGGTCTTGATATGTTGTCACCTTTCCTATTTAGAAAATTCTGTTCCGCAAAGGGGTGACGGAACGTGATCTCTATGAACGAGATATCGAGGGCATAACTTTGGCCCAGGAGGACACTGTGAAGTGTACCCACCAATAGTAAGTTGTAAGATTGTGTTTTTTTCAACAATGTGTGTTATATTAAATAACCTAATATTGAAAAATACTAATAAACGGTTTCAATTATTGCATAAGCATGAAGACTTACAAAAGTTATTGTAGTTTAAATAAATTCAATGATATACAATACATTTGGAAAACTTGGAATTTATAACTAATGAATAGGAAACACTAGAGGGTGTGGGATATTATTTTTCCTTGTGTCTCAAATGTAGAAAATACAATATTGGTCCTTTGTATACTGGAGAACGAGCAACAGAGCACGGCTAATGATCAAATAACCATTAAAGACATTATTCCACTCCTGACTAGCATAAATCAAAGAGTACAACCGGTGAGTGAAGAGATAGATTGAGATGAGTATGGTGTGACTATGAATGTGTGTACATACGAGTTAACGAAAGCTATCATTATTGTCCAAGTGGCGAACGAATGGGAGAATCTGGTCCACCAGGTGTGAAATATGGGACCCCTATACGTATAATATGCTCAATATAGATTGATTTTAGGTTGAATGTTTGTAAATATGGTCTTTCTGTATTGAACAGGCAGGTTGCACACATAGGGACATGAAGAGGTGAGGTCTGGGTGAGGTTCACCCTTGTCGACGACTAATTTGGGGGTTGGGACCTAGGAAGACGTGTTTGGGTCACCCAATGTTTTTAGTTGTGGCGCCACATTATACAGTTTAAAGGTTGTGGGGGATAAGAAGTATCCAAATACTTGAACAGAAAAAGAATAATAACATAATACTTGATTATCTGGTAACGAATAATGTTACAATTAGTAAAATGTCTGTATTTATGTATAGGTTTCACAGACAACGGTTTTAAAGAGGGACACAAACTTGGTCTCGAAAAAGGTGGTCCATATTCATACAATACCACCGAAACGCATTGAAGCATTGGACAGACTAAATCCATTGAGCATTCTGGCATAATTGACGAAAAAGTTTGCTGCCTTAATCAGATGCCCATTTTGATTGCACATGTGGTTTAGTTAACGAATTACAAATAAGTGTATTGTCGTATATGTTTTTTCTCTTTTACTGTATCTCTTTTTTTATCTTTTTTCTCCCGCCACTGGGCTCTATATGTATATTTTTGTGTACCGTTATAAAATACAGGCTGATTTTGTAATTAGACCCTATAGGTCTTTTGACCCTTGTGAGATAATTTGATTATTCTGTGAAAGCTCTATATTTATGAAATGTATTTTATGTATTAATTAATTTTTTTAACTGTGGTGGAGTAATATTCTACATTATTTTCAATAAATATACCAGTTTTTTCCACTATTTGAGTATTGGTGGCACTACAACTATTGAGTAGAGGGTTTTAGGGTGTATACATGAAGTGTTAATTAATGTAGTATTGATTGGAGAAAAAGGTATAAGTGAATCAAATACCAAAGGGAATATCATTTCTACATTCTGAATACAATGAATTCATATTAATCAGCATTTTGTTATAGCCGATTTATCAGCATCGATTTACTGACAGTGCAGAGACAGATCTGCGGGCACACTGATCTCAGTAAAACGCAGTCAAGGCCATGAGGATGTTGGGGGTTTGAAGGACTGGGTTCTGTAAGACCCAGCGGTGCCAGGGCACAACACCTGAAACCTTCGTGGGTAACCTGCTCCGGCGTACTAATCACAGAGACACGGGACACTTCCTTCGGCGTCAAAGATTCAAGGTTTATTTACTGCAGGGAACACAGAAGTCACGACAAGTACACCACGTGCAACTTGGGGAGACTGCTTCAAATTGGTTCTGTGGATCGCTCCTTTTATACAGTTTTTACCCATAGGACAACATGGTACACAAAAGTTTACAACCCGGTTCCCACCATCATCCCCCAGAGGGGTCGCTTTGGTCACTTTGAAACACATGAGGTCCGGAACATAAGTGCGGAAACATTTGGCGGTTCCCAACTGTAAAAACCCATCTTCCCAACATTAGTGCATTCCAATCAGCAGTAAAACAGATCGAAGTAGGAACAAAGACAGGTGCAGAGGAAGACGGAGACAGTGGGGAGATCGGAAAGGGTGTAAAAGGGGAGGTATCGGGAAACACGAGATACAGGCATCAAAGGGACGTGCCTAATGAGATGCACGGCTGAGACAATAAGTCCGTGCGGCAAGATGAGCCTTGAGCGGCGCCATCTACCTTACAGTAACATCCCCCTCGTCATAAAGACACTTACAAAGAACATGTGTCTTCCGCAAATATCTTGGGAGTCCCAGGGTCGCGAAGCGGACAGCGTCCGTTCGCTGGCTACTTGAGGGCAAGAGACAAAATGGATGCCGTATCTAAGATGAAACCCGTGGGTACAGATGAAAAACCCACATAACAAACGAACGGTTTAAGCTAGCACAGCGAAACTGCGCACACTTACTAAACTCGTCATTTGCGGTTCATAGATACCAGACTCGACCATATTCGTGCGAGTCGAAAGCACCACTTACGATAGTCACGGAACCTCAGACGCTCCTTTTGCCCTCATGTAGGCAAGCACTAGTCGGAATCATATTCGATATTCATCAAACCATCGAGATGTTGCTGTAGCATAGCTCTGTCCAATCGAGTCCCCTTGGTAACAGGTGGCTGTCTCATACACGTTGTAGCACAGAGGCCACATAAGGCAGGACCACACTGCACACAAAGGCAACACGTGAACAGGAACACTACAACGACTCCGATGATCATCAGAATTTTCCAACCCCAAGTCGACATCAGGCCCCAAAACCATCCAAGTAACGTCCAATCCCCTACATCCACGTGTATGGATTCGGAGATCTTATGCAACCTCGAGATGGCTTGATAGACAGTAGGAGCATTATCTGGAATAAAAATGCAGCAGCTCGAATGGATCACCTTACATACCCCACCTCGATCTGCTAAAATGACATCTAAAACCATACGGTTTTGTAACGTCATAAGTCTCTCCGCCTGAAGTTCAGTGGTGATATTACCAAGGGCACTGGCAGTAATATTAGCTGTCGATTCTACCACTCGAGTCAACTGTCTCAGGTTCCTACTATTAACCATAGGTCCCCAAAACGGGAGGAAACCCTTGAAAAAGTCTCCTGCCTCTTGACCGGCAGTATCCTCTTCGCTAATTACGCCTCTCACAACTCTAGTCTTATGATAATCGGCATCTACGGTAAACGTCGGAGGCAACAGATTTGCAATGAAACATGAGCCCATGAAGTCGGCGGGCAACCATGCATATGCACGATCATAGCAGATAAAGTATGTACCCTTGGCAGCCAGGAACACAGGGGTCGAGAACATTGGCAGAATGTAATTTTCAGTGCAAGCACTTGCTCCAAGTCGGGCTTGCGATCGTCGGCCACGACCCATAAGACAAAAATTACCAGTGTGGGGTACGACCCATATCGGAGGCGAGCTTTTAAGCTGCTTTTCGCTAGTGAACGCACTATATTCACCTCTACTTAGGACCCTATAGGCTTGTATCTCTTCTTCAGGAATAAGCGAGGGATCATAGATATCACTATCTAAATCCTCTATTGCTATCGACAAAGGTTTTTGATACGAGGTAGGACCAGAGTAGGGGGAACGTGGTTCTCGAATGGGATGGAAACCCAGTGCGCTTCGAAACATTGTTTGAAATGCTCGAGCTGACCCTTGGGAACTATACGGTAACACCAGGTATGGAATTCCCTTATCCGTAGTATGTGGCATCAACCCACACACCCAACAGTTAGTAGTGTTAACCACTAACTGATGCTGATGAAGGAGCTGAATGAAGGAATTATTGCGGAATTCTACACGTCTAGCCTGCTCGTGTTCCGGTAACACATGAAAGGAATGGGGAGAAACAGTAGAGGTAAGTTTAGGGTCAGGAGTAGGAGTAGGTGTAGCAGAAGGTAAGAAGTAAGACATCGTATAATACACCCCACCCGCCAAAAGTGCAGAAGCAGTCAGAAACAATACAAACAGTTGGAATATGAAACATTTGGTACGACTGAGTTGCTGCAGCTTGAATCGATGAACCTGAGCTCCCTCCAAATCATTCAGCTTCGAGAATTCCATTCCCTACGACCGTCCGCAACGTTTCTTGACGCACTTCGTTCTGTGTAGCAATAGTCAATCCCTAGGAGTTCCCAGGAACCGACGGTCTTTAACCTATCGTCAAGACCTACTATCCAGAAGGAAGTACGCGCGCGGCCCTACGGCCTTCAATGCACAATATGTATATATGCGAAAACAAAGTCTCTCAGCTGTGGAAGCAAAAAGTACAAGGAATGAAGCTCAATATATATATATATACTAGAATATTTACAATAATACGAAGGTTCAAAACTGATCATGGAAAATGGGATTATGCAGTTGTCAATACAACAAAGCAAAATATTTTATTTGTCCTTAGTGCGAGATCGCAAAAAGTATCGGGTTTTCCCAAGACGTGTCTGCTCGTCAAACAAAGGATCCGTTGAAGAGACAGCGTCCTGCTGATCAGTTGAGTGTTCTGGTCTTGAGTCTTTCGATGCTAATTGTTCAACAGTGTCTTTCTGCTGCGCTGCGGATTCTCCAACAGGCTGTGCGTCGCTAAAAGGTACAAACGCGGGCAATGTTTCTGTTTCCGTTGACGCAATGCCTCTCCTTACCCACGGGTCTGCCGGCAAAGGAATAGGGACTCGTTTAGTGTGGGTGGCATGCACCCAATTCTTACGTCCCTCGAGACGAACGGCAGTCCTCGTGGCCAGGAGCACTTGATAGGGTCCAGTGAACCTCGGGTCTAGGTTGTTTTTGCGTGAAAAATTTCTCGTCACCACCCAGTCTCCGGGCTGGAGCTGGTGGCCTGGACCCTCCGTCTGTGTCGGCAGTGCGTCGTAAACCTGTTGGTGAATTAACCTCAGTTTAGCAGTCAAGTCATGTAGATAATCGATCAACATTGGGTACTCAAGATCAGAAAACATTCCTGGCCTAGGAACCCCCCACACATTCGCAGGACGGCCGAACACTATTTCATAGGGGCTAAGCCCTACTCGGGAGTGTACAGTCGCCCTAGTTGACAGTAATGCTAAAGGTAAAGCGTCAGGCCACGAAAGACCAGTCGTAGCCTGAATCTTCGCTAGTTTTAGTTTAAGGGTGCCGTTGTACCCTTCAACCAAACCAGCTGACTGGGGATGATTGGCGCTATGGAATTTCTGATTAATTCCAAGGCCCTTACACACACTCTTCATTACACTACCCACAAACTCACTTCCGTTATCTGACCACACGACTCTAGGCATTCCATACCGAGGAAAATATTCCTTCAGTAGGATTTTCGCAGTAGACAAAGCAGTATTGTCTTTGAGAGGATAGGCCTCAATCCATCGAGAGAATGCGCAAACCACCACTAAAACGTATTTCAGGTTGTTGCATCTCTCCATATGGATGAAGTCCAATTGAATCACCTCAAAGGGATACGAAGGGGGAGCAAAACTGCCAGGAGGAGTTGGGGTTCCTTTGCCAGGATTGTACATCATGCACACCATACAATTCTTCACCAAACGTTCAGCACATTTCGTGATACCATCGTTCTTCCATACCGGAGACAACAATTTACAAATACCTTTCACGCTGATATGTGCTAACCCATGTGCCATTGTCACAACGGCCAGCACATACGCATCAGGCAACAACCATCTTTTCTGATCCGACAAATCAATCCAACAACCATTCGCATCCAACTTTCCCGTGCTTTCTTTCCACTTCGCCTTTTCAGTCTCGGTGGCCTCATTCTGAATTTCTTTCACACTTTCGATAGTGTCCTCACACATACTCGATTCTGTAGGCCACCTAACCGAACTCGTCACATACATTCGAGTGCTAAGGTTCCGGGCAGTCTCCTTAGCGATCTCGTCTGCAAACGCATTACCACGACCAACATCATCCGTCACCTTACGATGCGCGCTACATTTAACAATCGCTACTTGCTTAGGCAACGTCAATGCATCCAAAAGATCATTCACAAGCTGGCCATGCTGAATCTTCGTACCATGCGACGTCAAGAAACCTCTCTCTCTCCACAATCGTCCAAAACTGTGAGCAACTCCAAACGCATATTGACTGTCAGTAAACACATTCACACGTTTCCCTTTTGCTAACACACATGCTCTAGTAAGAGCAATCAATTCTGCAGCTTGGGCAGAATTCTGATTCAACCTCGCAGTCTCAACAACAGTATTCAACGTTACAACAGCATAAGCAGTAGTCACATCGCCATTCGGCAACTTAAAAAATGACCCATCCACATACAGGGTGCCATCCGGATCTTCCAATGGGGTGTTTTTAAGGTCCACTCGACCTTTTGTTTCCTCTTCAGTCCTCAAGTAGCAATCATGTTCTGCTACTTCATCTGACTCTGTGCTAATTGGTAACAAAGTTGCCGCGTTCAGAACATTACAACGTTTTATCTGAATGTGGCTTGCCAACAACGTCAACTCGTACCCAGACAACCTCGCACTCGTCAAGTGCTGAGTTTTCGTACGATTCAAAAGAGTATCGACTGCGTGCGGAACCATCACCGTAAGCATATTATCCATGACCAATCCTGCTGATTGTCGGATAGAGACCGCAGCTGCCGCAGTTGCTCTCAAACAACTCGGCAATGCTCTAGCTACTGGGTCCAAAGTCGAGGAAAAATATGCGCATGGACGCTGCTTACCACCAAAAGGTTGCGTCAAGACACTCAAAGCACAACCTTCTCTCTCGTGAACATATAATGTAAACGGCTTACTGTAGTCAGGAGTACCTAACACAGGAGCCGAACACAATGAATCACGCAGTTCAGAAAAACTTTTCTGACATTCTTCCGTCCATGGTAAAGGAGTTGTAATATCCTTGCACGTAAGAGCCACCAATGGTTTCGCTAGCAATGAAAAATTAGGAATCCATTGCCTGCAGTACGACGTGATACCTAGAAAGGCACGTACATCTCTTTGGGTTTTTGGCACAGCCATTCGTGCAATCGCTGCAATTCTCTCTGGGGTCAACCTCCTTCCCTCCTTTGACAATAAGTGACCTAGATAGGTTACTTCTTGACAACAATATTGGAGTTTAGTAGGTGACACCTTGTGATTCAACTCACAGAGATGTTGCAGCAACGACACCGTAGCAATTTTGCAAATGTCCTGAGTATCGGCAGCTACCAATAAGTCGTCGACGTATTGGATTAAGGCCGCACCGACCGGCAATTGGAACGCGTCCAGTTGACCCTTCAAGGCTTGACTGTAAATCGATGGACTTTCACAGTAGCCCTGAGGAGCGCGCTTGAACCGGAAGCTACGTCCACCGAGAGAGAAACCGAAAAGGTCCCTGCTCTCTTCGGCAATCGGGATGCTGAAAAACGCATTTTTCAAATCAATCACCGAAAACCACGATGCAGAAGCCGGAATCAGAGTCAGTAGCGCCGTGATGTCAGGCACAACAGGGAATTGAGGAACCACAATTTTATTCACCTCCCGTAAATCGATAACAAAACGATAAACAGGTGGTTTTGAAGGATCAGTACGTTTAAGAATAGGCAGCACAGGGCTGTTGCACACGTTTCCCCGGGTCTCTTCAATAACATCTTTCTCGATCAGATCATAAATGATCGCCAACAGTGCTCGCTCACCATCAAGGGAGATACGATACTGGGGAATACGTGGCAAACGCACATTAGATTTCAACTGAACAACATAGGGCGAGATATCAAGTAGGCCCACGTCATTCGGACCCGTTGCCCACAAAGACGCTGGAAGAGAACTCAATTCCGGTGGGAGCTTGTCGAGAGACAAGTACATGGGAGAGACAACCCTTTCTCCTAACGTAAGCTTTACACCTGCAGGAGAACAATACAAAGTTGCGTACAGACGTTTAAGCAAATCCAGGCCCAAAAGATTTTCACCACAACCTGTGGTTAGAATCAATGGAGCTTCTAGCTCACGTGGCCCAATTTTAAGGGGCAAAGGGCGTGAAACTGGATTGCTAACGGGGGCGCCAGAGAATCCAACGGAAACATTTGTTAAGCCAGACAAAGGTGCGCCAGGGAGTTTCGAATGCTGAATAGAACTTTTCGCTGCACCAGTGTCCAACAGAAAAGGCTCAACGACGCCCGATGTAGCAACTGCGACGTAAGGCCCTCTCTGATCAACCGGAACTGATACCACTCCCTCTCCTTGTCTTTGGCTGTCCTAGTAATTACTGTCGTCAGTCCCCTGATCGACGTAATAATCGTCTACATTATACTGCGCAGATCGCCCTTGCGACGATCCACGTTGATCAAAACAATTATTAGAATTAGATGAGTTATCTGAGCGATCGTTCTGAGTACCACGACCTCTACCACGTGATGCCTGCTGCGAACCACCACGACCTCCTCTAGATGAGTTACCACTATTACGTTCATTCAAAACAGGGCAATTGAACTTAATATGTCCCTCTTGTCTACAATAAGCACATTGATTGTACCCCAACGATGATCTCTGGGAGGAGGAATCATTACGTGGCTGCGATCGATTCGATTGCGACTGCGATCTATTCTGCTGGGGTGCATTCTGATTCGAACGCGGAGGATATGCTTGTTGAAGCAACACTTTAGTTTTTAGCTCTTTCGTCTTTTTATCAGCACGGTCGCTCTCTTCTTTCTCTCTATTCTCATAGTATTGTGCCGTAGCCAATATCTGAGCAGAGGTAGAAACGGCCCATGCACTTTCCGAATTCTTTAATTTATTGCTCAAATCGGGCAGTAAGTTCGAAACAAATTTATCCACAAACAATCTCTGTCCACCCTCGGTACCCATATCCTGTCCACTATGGTCAATGAATGCTTCCTCGAACCTCGTAAAGAAGTCGGAAACACTCTCATCTTTCTTTTGCTTGCAAGCTGACAATTTATCCCAATTTACCCTCATAGCTGGCATAAGCGTTTTCATTAATGTAATTATTCTTTGGGGAAGGGCAGCAATCAACTGTTCAGGCTTAGCACCACCAACTTGCAACCCATCTGCCACTACGATGGCCGTCCAATCACCACCTAGCTCGGTCGCGTGATTTTCCTGACGAATCTTAGCCCATACCGGTTGCGGTACAACATTGCCAAACAACATATCGATATCGGCAAGATTCATTACCGTAGCATCTACGAGCTGCGATAATTCTTTGTAATACCCTGCAGGATTTTTGCGAGGGTCAGGCAAAGATTGCTTCACCTGTAACACTTCCGATCTTTTCCATGGGAGATGTATCCATACTCTCTGGAAATGCGGGGGAATAACAGGATTAGCTGTAGCATCACCTGGCATCCACACTGGTGGAACTTCACGCATGGGAAACTGACCAGACTCATCTGGCAGTCTTTCAATATCCTCGATAAACAATGCATGAGGGATCGGAGCGGGGCGAAGAGATAGCAACCGCTCAATAGCACGTCGAACGTTAGTATCTACTATCAGTCCATTTGCGAACTGAAGCTGAAGCTCAGACAGGGCGGTCAGCACCTCGTCAGGCGCATCGGCCACTATCTGATCATGAAGGAACTTGCACATTTCATTAAACACATATCTCTGGGTTGGTATATTAAACTGACAGAACGTTTCAAGGACAACACGAGGTGGATTTCTAAGAGGGTTTACCATCCAACCCATCGCCATATTATATAGCGCAACGCGTTCTCTGTTTCCAGGAAGCTGACTACGTCTCTGAGGACCATCAGAACCAGCGGACCCATGAACAGGCCCGAGCGAATGAAAGAAGCTAGCCGCAAGAGGAGAATTACGAGAACGAGTAGAAGGAGAAGCGTACGATACAGGACTAACAAGAGAAGGAGTAGAAACAGTAGAAACAGCAGGAGTTAACAAAACAGGAGCAGCAGCAGCAGCAGGAGTATGTGGAAGTGGAGGAGCAGTAGAGACAGAAACAGGCAAAGGAGCAGGAACAGTCGGAAGAACGGGTGCAGGTTGAGGAACAGGCTGAGGAAGAATAGGCGGAAGAATAGGTACGGCAGGAATCACAGGAGCTGCAGCTGCGGTACCCTGTACATACGGAGGTGGCGACTTCATGAGATAAGACATTAAAGGATCCTCAACTGGCTCTTCCTTCTTTCCCGTCTCCGTAGGCAAAGCAGGATAACATTTATCTACGGTCATACGCTGTAGTCTGTCAAACACTTCCTTATCCTTAACCTCCTTATCATGCTGAAATTGCTCTGCTTTCTTCACTATGGTAGCAACATTATCTCGATGATTACGTTTATTTTGTCTGATTTCTTTCTGTCGGGCTTCTTTGCGCCACAACCGAAAGGCATCAAACATGGCCGGCCTTGATTTTCTTTCGAACAGTTTAATCTCTAAATTATCTAAGATCGGGGCCTCGAAGCTACCATGAGGTGGCCAACGAAGGTCGCCGTCCTTCTTCGTATATTTAATCCAATAATCATTAAAGGTAATCGGACCTAGTCCATGTTTACTATATAGTTCATAAGTGGGAGTTCCAACCGGAGGTATCGGACACGAGTCCTCCAGTCGGGAATCCGTACCACAAAGTCTGAAACAACTAAACAAAGTACTACGACCAGGCATCTTGCACACTAGCCGAGTTTCACAAACTTTAAGGGTTACGGGATTTACCAAGTCCCAGCAAAGAACAAAACCCTCGGTTTTTGGCGGCTGCAGTCGTCAAACAACACAACAAAGTACGCTAGCGAAGTGTCACCGACAAAAACACTCACACAGCGTTAACAACAAAAACACTCGCTAAAGTGTCAACAACCAAGAACTCTGGGAGCGACCCACAAATACTTAACTCAAAGATCAATGGCGTCACCAGGAAGGCCCGTCTATCGTCTCGCTATACCAAGGTCTACGCCAGGCGCCAAAACAGGTCTACAGTCAGGGCAGCAGTCCGTCGCAGCCGTCCGGAGGCGGGAATCTTCGCGGGAAAAGTCTTCGGGCCACTTATTTCGACAACTGGATCGATGAAGCGGAGTGCACCTTCCCTCGGAGATTTCACACGAAGTTCCTCACGATCGTCGGGCTTGGACCGGTACCACTGATGCAGCCCGACGTTGGGCGCCAACTGAAGGACTGGGTTCTGTAAGACCCAGCGGTGCCAGGGCACAACACCTGAAACCTTCGTGGGTAACCTGCTCCGGCGTACTAATCACAGAGACACGGGACACTTCCTTCGGCGTCAAAGATTCAAGGTTTATTTACTGCAGGGAACACAGAAGTCACGACAAGTACACCACGTGCAACTTGGGGAGACTGCTTCAAATTGGTTCTGTGGATCGCTCCTTTTATACAGTTTTTACCCATAGGACAACATGGTACACAAAAGTTTACAACCCGGTTCCCACCATCATCCCCCAGAGGGGTCGCTTTGGTCACTTTGAAACACATGAGGTCCGGAACATAAGTGCGGAAACATTTGGCGGTTCCCAACTGTAAAAACCCATCTTCCCAACATTAGTGCATTCCAATCAGCAGTAAAACAGATCGAAGTAGGAACAAAGACAGGTGCAGAGGAAGACGGAGACAGTGGGGAGATCGGAAAGGGTGTAAAAGGGGAGGTATCGGGAAACACGAGATACAGGCATCAAAGGGACGTGCCTAATGAGATGCACGGCTGAGACAATAAGTCCGTGCGGCAAGATGAGCCTTGAGCGGCGCCATCTACCTTACAGTAACATCCCCCTCGTCATAAAGACACTTACAAAGAACATGTGTCTTCCGCAAATATCTTGGGAGTCCCAGGGTCGCGAAGCGGACAGCGTCCGTTCGCTGGCTACTTGAGGGCAAGAGACAAAATGGATGCCGTATCTAAGATGAAACCCGTGGGTACAGATGAAAAACCCACATAACAAACGAACGGTTTAAGCTAGCACAGCGAAACTGCGCACACTTACTAAACTCGTCATTTGCGGTTCATAGATACCAGACTCGACCATATTCGTGCGAGTCGAAAGCACCACTTACGATAGTCACGGAACCTCAGGTTCACGTCAGCTATCAGCCCTCTAAGGCTGCAATCTGGGGTATAACTCTAGAAGGGAGTTTTAGGCAGTGAGCCAGTACAGGAACTTCCCTGATTTATCTTCGTATTCATATATTTTCCATATTTCCGCCCTCCAACACTGTCTGGTCTCCTCCTCTGAGATCTTTTTACAGCAGGCCCCTGGCCGCTGCCACACGCCAGGTGTGTTTGGGAGTAGGGCAGCCTAGCGTCCGATGCTCTAGGGTGCAATTCCGAGCCTCCATGGCCGTAACCTGTGCCAATTTCTCTCCCTCTTGGCCTCAGATAAAGTCTTTCGCCAGTCCCTAATCAGTGATTTACCAGTCGCCCAGAGCATTCCCATCAAGTCACCATCCATTGGTTAATCTTGAAATAGGGGTGGAGTTCGGACTCTAGGTAGGTCACAAAGTGTGGGTCAGTAAGATACCAGCCATTGGTGCACAACATGGGCCTCTGGACAGGGTCTGTGGTTCCTATGTGCACGGTAAGTGGTGCATGATCAGAAATCCACCTTGGAACAATGTTTGCACTTGTCACTTGGTGGACATTATTGCCAGGCACAAGAAACAAACCTATTTGGGACTCCATTTTGTGGCCCACTGAGGAGTGTGCATATGTGCAGTTGTGGGGGTGCCTAATCCTCCATGCATTACAGAGCCCAAGGGCGCTGTCCAGACCACAAGTTGACACACATCGGAGACATGCCCCGGGGTGGGGGTCCAGTTGTGTCCATCTCAAGGTTCAGCATAGCATTGAAGTCCCCCCCAATGACAGTAGTGCTTATAGGCAGGATAGAAAGCAGTTGGTCAGGAAGGCCACTGTGGTGTGGGTGCATAATTAGGCACATATACCAACACTAAATAGTGCAGTCTGCCTTCAAGGGAGCCCTTCAACCCGATGTACCTGCCATTAGGGTCCGTGTGGGTGTTGTTGACCATCATACGGAACCTCCTGACCAGTAAGATTGCCACACCCCCGGATCCTCAGACAAACCCATATTCGTATATTCTATAGTAGATGAACCACCGCAGGAAGGGACAATGACTGTCCAACAGGTGAGTCTCCAGCATCATGAGAGCAGCTGGCTGGAAGCACTTGGCATAGCACAGAACAGAAGGTCGTTAGATGGTGCACCCCAAGCTATTCACATTCCAAGACATCAGCTTAAAGAAAGACAAAGGGGTCATGGGCGGGATAGCAAGTGAACATTAATCCCAGTCCAGTCTGGGGAAATGGGAGCCGAGTCTGGGGAAATGGGAGCACCATCAGTGCAGGTCCGAGCATAGACTATGTGTGTGGTGCAGCGTAAGAGCTAAAAGGGAACTCTATTGACGGACCCAAGTACATTTACCACCAACTCTACACCAACCTATACTCTAGTTTTTCGACCCCTGCTATACCCTAAAACCTCCACTGCTACCTTTACTCTAGTACAACTACCAATATGTTGGAATCTGTAATCCTTTCTATGTCCAAACCCGTGCTGTTACCTTTTACCATTCCTATTATCCAGTACTTCACCCCCTATCTAAATGCTTGTAAACCATAATACTTGTGGGCTAACCATATCATTGATGTACCTCTACGAATACTCTAGTACCTCTACTTGTAATAAAACTCTGGTATCTCTAGTCACAACTATACCCTAAATACCTCAACCGACAGAGTAGGTTTACTACCCATATCTGCACTGTTAGAGCATCTACCTTTGACTATGCCGTAGCATATCTACACCTACCTGCACCTTACTATACCATACGTCAACCCTTCTATAACCAAGTGTCTCTACCTTAACATGTTCCCTTGCACCTCTAATCTTAGTTATATCCTGGTCCCTCTAAACCTGCATCCTTCAACTAAATATACCACCTGCAGGTATAACCTCGTTGTTTTGGACTTTCTGATCCCTATGGGTTCATTGTATTATTGCTTTAGCACTGTTTGATTTTTTCTTTCAATCAGATTACCTACAGTAAGCGGCTGATTATCAATACAAAATATAGGATTAAAAAAATTGTTAAAAATAGATATTCACTGATTTCAACCCGGTTCTGCTAGTTGGTGCACAGCTTCGTGTTCACCCAATGAGTGACAAAGCAACTCTCAACAGCCACACCAACCCTGTCTGCCTCCCTCAACTCCCAAATGTAAAGTGAAAGCAACTTTGTAACAGAACCTCCCCGATGACTGGTCACATCAGCACAATTTTCCCCCTTCTAGAACAGAAGAGGACTACCACCATAGAGGGTTCAGAGCCGGGGGGGAGGGGCGGGGGGGAATTTAATATACTGAATTGTTTTATTTATAATGCTTTAGTCATGATTTATTCTTTTTTGGTTCCGTTTTTAATAAACTGTTTTACAATATAATGAAGACTTCCAGTTTTCTGTTTTTTCACATTTTTACAAATAAATACAGACAGAAAACTTTCTATTTCCTATCTGTGTTTTTTTTTAAAAATGGAAATACTGAAAAATGTCGTTGTAGTGAATGACTTTCCTTGTCCTTCATGAATTCCAGACCAACTGCTAAGCAGATAGACACCATGAGGATATAAACACAGGATGAGAGTCCCTTAAATTAAATACAGGCATATGCTAGCATACATTTGTCTATAATGCTAATATTTACCTGTCAGTGTAGTGTTTTGTTATATTTGGCTACTTAATTTGCTTAAACATGACAGGTATCAAAGTATTAGTCTCTCTAATAAAAGAGAGAGGGACCCCAAAACCAAAGGGATAGGGTTCCAAAGTTGACACAAGTCAAAAAGATAATTCCCTTTGGGCAAATTAACATACACACATAGATACTGTCAGACAGTGATGTTACAAATACCAACCATATAACAAGGAAGCAATGAAAATAGGTAGAAAACTACGAAATATGTGAAAACACTCTAAAGAAATGAATTATTAAAACAATTTATTAGCATACATTACATAAATAAGAAACTAAAAATCGGGAAACACATACAGGATGAGACAATAATCAATAAAAACAACATTCCAATAAAAAAGGAGCTTCAAGGAAAGAGGACTAAACTCAAACACTAAACAGTTATTTTGAATTTCCCTCAGTTTATCATCCCAGATTGACTCCTTGCATCGACGCGTTTCGGCGGTATGTGCAGATACAACCCGCCTTCATCAGGAAAATGTGTATAAATGTTTCCCAGTACTTCTGAAATTTAGATAAAAATCAGTCTTAGTCACAACTAATAGACAAAACAAATAAAATAACAGAAGTTCAAAATAGTATTCCCAGCAAAACATAATGTATCTAGCTAAGTTTTGAACACACATAAACATTGCTTCCAATCTACAGAACAAACAACATCAATTACATACATGGCTAATCAATTGATAGCCCAAGGCCAATGAATTCATATCACATAGGTAAACTCATCAAGTGGGTAAGCTCATCATATTACACATCAGTATAAACAACCTTTCTCATATGACCCAATTTCAAATCCAGTAATATGTGGTCAACTATTATTGTAATGACCGGGTCTTAATGAAGAAATCACTCCATAAATAAACATAAGAGAGGCGGCAATACAAATAGTCACAGTACATCACCTACCTCGACCCAGAAAGGGGTATAGCAATGTAAGGGGTATTTTTCCTCCTTAGCGTTAGGTATAGATATTCGTCCAGCGAATTATCTTCCTACAAAATATAAAGTTCCTAATTGTAAAAAATGGATATCACATTCAGTGCACATCAGGCCAATGTTCACTTCTCTACCCAACACAGTTGGTTCACATGTTAGATAAATGGCATGTGTCCGCTATGTCACAAAAGGGTTTATTGTAGATCAAGATAGGGATAGGTACACGTAGATGTCGGTAGCAACACTCACATGGATAACATATTGTGTCTACCATAATTATAGATGGCACTATAACGTGCCTGAACACAGCTCTGTTACACGAAGATGGGGATAATTAACATAGTTCTCATATATACGTCTGCACATAGCAGGTCAGTAGTGCCAGAGAAAAAGAATAAAGTAAGCATAATAGCAGTATGTGCACCTAACGGGCCACAAATGTCTGAGTGAACAGACGTCATTTGCATATAATGAAGGCTATCCATCCTTGTTACTTACTGGTTAAAACAAATGGCGAAAGCCTTTATCGTGGTTTCAATGTTAATGGCACATCCAGCGTAATGGCAGGGAGCTGAAAGTAAAGGATAAGCCATTGTTTAATTAAACAGCCACCCGATGTGAATAGTAGCTATTACCGTAAATCTAATAGTATACTCACAAAATAGTTAAAAACGCTGTGTCTACTGCACGCGGTAATTCTTCGGTCACTTTTTAATAGTAGCGTTAACGTCTTTGGGGAGTGTAGGGTACCAATAGAGTGCCCTCGACCCGACACGAGGGAATACCTCCGTGTTAGCCCTGCATATTAAGGGAAGGCAGAAAACAGACACGATGTGTCTCAAAGCATGTCCCACAAATAGAAGCGCATGAAAGATGTATAATGCCTCCCAAGTACACCCTTTACCTCTTGTGAGAAGCTCTCAAACGTCCCGCGTGCCTGCTCGTAGTGCCGGATACTGACAAATGCTGAACGCCGCACCACAATAAGTACGATAACTTGATTGTTTGTGGGCGTATCCAATGACGTACGCAGAAGTGGAAGGCAGTGAGGAAAGACTTCCAACACGTATTCCGCGTTTTTAGTGTCTAAAACGGAATGATTTGTAAACGTATATTCGTAATCACTGTGGCAATGAAAAGATTATTAAATATCTATAAATGCCTATAGATGCACATTTCACTCGAGAGATTGTGTATAGATTTATTGTGCTTTAGCTGTTAATGTGAACATTAGAATCGATATGGTTAGGCTAGATAGGCCAGTATTTTAAAAAAAAGTTTTATATATATGCATAGCCCAAGCAATATATACCATTATTGGGGGTATGAGAAAAAAATAATTAAATTTAGAGTTGATATTTAGAGTCTACTCTATGTAGATGGATACCTAACTGGAAACACCAGTAATTATAAGCTTGATGGTTGTCCAGAACCATTGTTCTGTGTGTACTGACAACCCGGATACATTGGTGCCTGATTGCTCGAACACATAGACACATGTAGCTAGCCGCTGAGCCATCATCTAATGCTCAGAATCAAATCAGAACATGTCACACTAAAGCAGAATATTAAACTGCTCCAATATTGCAGTCCTGACAACCCGGTTACATGCATGCGTGATTAATCAGTCACATAAACACATGTAGATAGACGCTGAGCCATCATCAGATGCTCTAACACAAATCTGATCAAATCGCAATGAAGCAGTAATATTAAACTGCTCCAATAATACGGTCCCACTCTTCCCTTGAATTCAAACCCCTTTTAACTGTGTCAAGGTAGGAGATATACCACTGTTCTCTTTCCTTTCTTCTCGTAACTATATTGCCACCTCTCTTGCCTATCTTGATTTTCTCCAGAATGAACCAGCCAAATTCAGATTCTTTATGTTCCATTTCCAAAAAATGGGCAACAATGGGAGCAGTTACTTTTCTGGTTTTAATAGCTGATCTGTGCTCCTGGAGCCTGGTGCGTACTTCTCTTCCCGTTTCCCCGACATAGCAGAGGCCGCAGGGACATTGGATCAGATAGATGACATTCTTACTCTTACAGTTGTTATGAGTCTTACATGTTATTCTCTTAGTGTTACAAACAATCTCTGAACCAACAATGCACTGATTACAGATGTTACAATTCCCACATTTAGTGGTGCCAATGACCCTCGTGCCATCAATTGTTCTTTGTTTCTCAACCAGTTCCTCTTTGTAAGTATGGACTAGCAGGTCACGAAGGTTTTTGTTCTTTTTAAACGCAAATAGCGGTTTTTCAAGCACTAGTTCTTCTTCGTGGTTCAGGATATGCCAATGCCTATTCACAATATTTTTGATCTGATTACTCAAATTTGAAAACTTGCTAACAAAAACAACTTTGTTTAGGGGCTCCTTCTCTTTAGGGGTGTTATGAATTAGAACATCCCGGTCATAGAACCGTGCTCTTTTCATAGAGTTGGAAAGGAGTTTCTTGGGGTAGCCCCTATCCTTAAATTTCAGTCTTAGATCTTCCGCATTTTTATAATAATCATTTAGATCAGAGCAGTTTCGTCGGAGACGAAGAAACTGACTAAAGGGGATACTCTCCCTCTGTGATTTAGGATGGAAACTGGAGAACTCTAGCAAAGTATTTTTTGCCATTGGTTTGGTGAACAGTTCAACTGCCAGCACTCCATTACAGTTCTTAATGCATGTTGTTTTTATTGATTATTGTCTCATCCTGTATGTGTTTCCCGATTTTTAGTTTCTTATTTATGTAATGTATGCTAATAAATTGTTTTAATAATTCATTTCTTTAGAGTGTTTTCACATATTTCGTAGTTGTCTACCTATTTTCATTGCTTCCTTGTTATATGGTTGGTATTTGTAACATCACTGTCTGACAGTATCTATGTGTGTATGTTAATTTGCCCAAAGGGAATTATCAAAGTATTAGTGCCTGTTTAACACTTAAATAAATATAGAAATCTAGGGGCAGATGCGGGTCCTTAACAGCGAATTTTACTGATTCGCTATTAAGGACGCGCCAAAATGCAATGTATGTAGAATGTGCAATAATAATTGTGATTCCTACAAATTCCTTTATTGTGAATCACAAATTGCGATTCGCAATTAAGGAATAACTTTTCCATTCATTCCTATGGGCCTAGGGGCCCATAGTAATGAATGGGAGAGACATTCGCAATTTGCTAGTACCCAATAGGTACTCGCAAATTGCGAATGCAATTTCAAGGGTGCAAGACTGCCTAAAGGACACCCTGTTGCACCCCTGAAATATGCATGTGTGCACATGTGGCCCATGTGTAGGCCACATGGCACTTAGAAAAATGCAAAAAAGTGCACTTTTCTTGGAAATTGTAAATTACCACCAACTTGAAGTTAGTGGTAATTTTGGGTGGTTGCAAAATTGCATTTAAGGAATCGCAATTTGCAATTTCTTAAATGCATTCGAAAAATAGGGAATTGCAAATTTTGCGATTCCTTATTTTGCGATGGCCTTTTGGGATGATACATCCCAAAAGGCTTTTTCCAGTTCTGCGAATCGGCCCGTTTGCAAATGGGAAAACCATTGATTCATCTGGCCCATACTCTTTTATGACACTATTTATTCTAAAAAAAAAATATATATATATATACATAATTACCAATAACATGCCCCCCAAAAAAATATGGGTTAATACAGATGGAAATGTTAAAAAAATAAATACCATAAAACCGGGAGCCCTAAATACAATAGTCCATATGACATTTTTACGTACATGTTAAAGTGGATTCCTGAGAGAATGTAAACAAACAGCCTAAACAATATACGAGAAATGCCAAACAGTGTTTTTCAAAAAGAACAAGATTACATGTGAAAGATTTTGGAAGCTATTTAAAAAAAAAAAGCAAACGACTTTTGTAGAATGCACAGTATGTAAATATAGCCTTGTAAAGAAACTGAGCCGCAGGCATTTTCGGTATGAACGACAATGTCACTTTCTACTTTATACAAAGAATTGAAGGGTGGGAAATTCTTGAGTTCCTACAGTTCTCTTTTGAAGTTTTAAGGCGTAGCCCTCACTATTATCAAGCCTGATAATAAGTACATTGTTATTGACAACTCTTTGGAGTGGACATGGGATCATTTGAGGTAGCTTGGATGCACCAGACCAACCTGATTTGTAGAATGTGCTCAAATGAGCAATATCTGAATGAACTATGTTTCTGTGAGTCATGACTTAGGGGCTAACCCAATTATAACAGCTCTGATGGCCACAATGATGCATAGTGAATCTTTTGCCTATCACAAGGACTTCAAATGATTTTCTACAACCCATATCAGATGACCTCTGATGCAATTCTGTTCCATCACTATGGTGGATACATGCTGTGCAGAGATTCAGCATAGCAGTGGGTACCATGTATAGCATTATGATGAAGGCAAAGATATAGAGGCTGAGCACACGAGTAACGGTAAGTAGATCTGGGGCACTCCACGTGAGAAGAACTTCAATCACTGCCATACAGAGACGCCATTATAGTGATGCTACTCAAACGCGAAGGTGAAGATGATATCACCATCATATGACCATGACCATGAGTATGGGTCAAGAAAAACACTGTAATGTGATGTTCATCGTGATCAAGAACTCTTCTCAGAAGAGGGCGCTGCTTAGGGCACTCTATATGGCCATTACACTTTACCCAATTAATATATTCATATAGTATCAGGGATGGATTTGGATAAAAAAAATCGGCCCAGACACACCAAAAAAAAGTGGCACACATTTGTGTATTGCCTTTCCGCAAACAGCGGAAGTTTTATGAAATGAAAAGGGGTGGGGGGAATGTTTTATTAACTTCACTTAGATTTAAAAAAAAGCTCAGATTAGTTCACTACTCCTGAGCCACACATGAATGCAAGTGAGACCACTTCTGCTCAGGCCACCGGCCCCGCTCAATCAGCATACATTAATGGGCCGGCCCAGCGAGAGAAAGGGAGTGATACCTCCGCCCATCTGCCTCTTGAAAGGCCACTCAGGCACCCACTGGGCCTCTGACGGCTTCCGAAAAGCACAGACAGGTCCCAGGCTGCCCCAAAAAGGAGACCACAGCTATAACAAGGCTACCAGCCTTTCGGCCATTTCCCGAGTGCTTGCGTTACCAATCCAACCCTGTAAATAGTGTTACACAAATAAATGATAGATTTTTTTGGGTAGAATAGGGTTTGCACAGTATGATCTCAGTCCTTCACATACTACCATTGGCAGCACTTATATTGCGAGTCTTCCATCGCACAAGGCTTCTAAGGGCACAGTCCTCTTCCGGGCTGCAAATTGGGGATGAGTGACAGCCCATTATAGATGCATGTGCAGTGCAGTAAATGTCTGGAGCCAAATTTATGCAACACTTTATCAGCTCTGTTCTGTCTTTCATTCAAAATGACCTGTCTGATGGCAGTATTCAAATTGGTTGTCAGTGCTGCTGATTTTGATTGTCAGGTATATGCAAATGAGTTGTTTCATCTCACCTTTTCTTTTCGAAAGTGGAAACACGCGATGTTCATTTTTAACAAAGCGATTCGCCTCGCCTCGAACACAAACAACAGCGTGTATAACACAACTGAGCATGGCTTAACAATGAGGGCCAATGGAGGGAGAAAAAAACCTTCTATGAGTTGAGTCAATGTTCTGGTTGAAGTGCTCAGGGTCCCGCGTCTCTTTAAACGTATCCACCCCCAGGGAGTTAACTGCCAGTGCAAGTTATTGAAAATAGTAATAAAAGCAGACATTATTTTCCGGTTCAGCTGCAGTGAAAATAATCTAGTCCTGGAAGTGAATACCTTGTGATTTAGTTCTAGTATATAATCGTTTTAAAGACCAGCTTTGAAATAATTGGGTCACATATTGACTGTGATTTCTGTTAAAAAAAAGGAGGCCTGGTGATCAATGAGCTATTTGCCCTAAAGTTCAGATGAGGGATCAATATAAATGCAGGTGCATATTTTTGAAATAAGCTAAACTGAAAACCAGGAGCATATTTACAAGCTCCTAATGCCACCGGAGCTTCACTTTTTCTGACGCTCCCGTGGTGTTGCGCGGTTCCCCATATTTGCAAGGGGTCATTAACGCGGCTTAACGCTACCTTGTGAATATGCCCCTTTCCACTGCAGGCAAAAGGGGGCGGGCAATGGCTGTTGCTGTGGCTGTTCCAACGCACCATCCATTGCTTTTTGATGTTGCCCCATATTTACAAGGAAGGGGCAGTGCCAAAAGCTATGGCCAGGTAATGCCTACTCTTAGAATGACGGCAAGAGGAGAAATTGTTAATTTCTCCTTGTTTTTTGCACTTTCTATGTGTGGTGCATTCTGAAGCACACATAGAAAGAGAAAATCACCATGAATGATTGTGTATGTGCAGGAAGGTGTCCCTTTCTGCACATAAACAATCACCCCAGCAGGTCAGGCACCCTTGCAAAATGGCACAAAGGTCCCTGCGGTGGCACTAAGCAGCATTTTTAGCACCAGCACTAGGGAAAGCATAGGGGTGTGCCGTATTTTTGTAAATGCAGCGCATTCCTGCATCTTGAAAATGTCAGCGCGCGGCGTTGCCAAATTTGGTGTAACTCTGCGCTACGGCATTTTCTTGTAAATATCCCCCCAGGTCCCTGTTTCCTAAAAGAGTGTGCCTATAAAATGATGAATATTCAAGTACCAGATTTGGCAGAAGCTACAAGCAATATTAATTTCCAATGATATGGGGGTGCTCACTGCAGCTTAGGGCTGAGAATTCCTAACATCCTCGCCCGATGATCACTCTAAAATCCATCACAATTTCATTTTGCTTGACCTTTGAATTTTCAAACTTCTCTGTTCAAAAAATATTATTAGCTCTAGACAGATCACTAACCTCAGAACATTCCATATGACTTAAAACACGATTCTGAAAATCACCTTTAAGTGGAATTGCTCTGAACTATTTTCAGAGTTCTTCATCACCCATCAAAGGAAATGACTAATAAATGAAATTCCTTTTTGCAAAATTGATTTATTTTGACTTTTGTATAGTGCTTGCCTTTCTGATACTTCAGAGTGCTTGAAGATCTTACAGTACGGAGAATGGAATCCAGTGGAGTCCGCTTGAGAAGACAAGGGAGAATGGAGTCCAGTTAAACAGGCAACGCTCTATTCTATGTTCTTCAATTGCAACCCCTAATACGAACACCTCCTGAATAGTTGTGTCGGTTGTATGTCATGACAACGCGTGGTATTACCACGCGTGCCATTACAATGCGGGGATTACAACGAAAGTCGTTACAACAACTTTCACTGGAGGGCGCTGGATAGTGGAATAGTTTAATTTTCTATTCCAACTCCAGCCCACGTTGACACTAGGGAAGGTGTTGGATAGAAAATTAAACTATTCCCTATCCAACAGTGCCCTCCAGCGAAAGTCGTTGTAACGACTTCAGTTGTAATCCCCGCGTTGTAATGGCAGTGCGGGGTAATCCCTGCGTTGTCATGGCTGTTCCCCGTTGTGTCTTTAAGAGCTTCCTGAATTGTAAATGACCGGCTTGTGATCTCAGTATGTGATGGAGGGCAGTCCACACTCCAGGTTATATTTCCCAGGGATCAGCATCCTGCTTCATTCTCTTGAGTGATCATTAATGGACCTGGCAGGTGATTGAAGGTTTCCAGATGAGGTGTAGTTTGAGGTTAGTTTTCTTAACTAGAGCCCTCGTGGACACTACCAGGAACATCAAATTTGATACTGTCTTCTTCTGGAATCCACTGAAAATGTTTTGGGAGCTTGACATGGCTGCTTGTGCTTAGATTTAGCACAAAAAACTCTCAATGTTATCATTTCGTACACTGCAGCACAGCAGAATTTCATGTAACAGTGTGCGGCCTGATTTTCAGTAAATCTGTATCAATTACAGGCAACTTCCCAATACGAAAGAGGCAATTTTATTGGCTGACTGGTGGGATAGGAATGTCCCCTGCATGACATACAGTTGTGTTACTCTCTTCTGAGTGCCAGACTGCAAGTATCTGATATCGTAGTTTTTGATTTTGGCTCCAGCCTAGCTCTAATGTACTGTGCGTGAAGGCCTGGGCATGTCCAATGACATGAGCGGGCATAAAGACCTGTCCTGAACCTGGAGGGATGCAGCATGTGGTCCTTCATTTGTCAGACAGTGGAACTCTGTCCCATTCGCAGGTTTGCCATGTAATGCACTTGGGGGCAGCATACCTTGTTTTGTGAATCTATAGCTATGACCAGACCATTTTAGCATTTTCATTAGAGTGAGGACCTACAGGCTTTCCCATGAAAAGCTTCACTTCTAAGCGATTACCCAGATCCTAGCTCTTGCATCACAATTTCATGTTCATTTGTGGATGTATAGAATGTTATATCATTTCATGTCATGTTTATTTGTATAGCGCATAACTTGCCCAAGAAAGTTTCCTGGCCCTGAAGCAGTAGCTGTCTGGGCTGAGCCAGGGTCGAGGCTAGATGAAGAGCTAGGTCTTCAGATTTAAGAACGGATTCAAGGTTCAGAAATCAAGAACTGAGGAAAAGACTCTGATGTGCAGGGGCAGGTTGTTCCAGGGGTGAGGTAAAAGAAGACGTGGCAGCTGGATCTGGTTCTGTGTATGTGGGAAGTGTGTGAGTTGAAGTCCAGTGTTGTGGAAGACTTTGATATATTTGTGAGGGGTGTGAAGAGTGCATTATGAGCGAGTGGAGCAGGTACTGAGTGATCTGAATGGAGGGTGGGAGGTTGAGGTTGAGCCTGCATGTGCTGGAGTCTTCTGGTTAGTTGATCCCTGCATAGAGTGTGTTGCTGAAGTCCAGCTTCCTGGTGATGAGGGCTTGGGTGACAATTCTGCGAGTGTTGGTATGGAGTCATTTAAAGATCTTTTTGAGCATGTTGAGTGTGGAAGCAGGAGACTGTGTTCACTTGACCAGTCATGGGGAGTTGGTTGATGATTACTATTTAGAGGTTCTTTGTGTGAGTTGATTAGAAGGGTTCACTGACAGAGTATCAACACCTAAAATATCCCCATACCACAATATCGAGTTTTAAATATTGATGTCAAAAATATCATTATCCTATATTTATAAAGGTAAGTACAAAAAGATCGATACAAAATATCAATGTAAAAAATATAGTTGTACAAAATATAATTTTTTATATGTATAAAATAAAATAATAAATATTAAATATTTGAAATAATAAAGTAAAATTCGATTTATTATACATTTCAACAAATATAACAAATAAATGTAATAACAATGTTTTAAAACACTTTTATAATTATTTATATATATATTTGCTTTAAAACAATTCATAAACTATTAATTTTAATTAATTTTATCATTTTATAATGATTATCAAACTTACATTTCCCACTCCAGTCAGCACAACAGTAGGGAAAGTGTTGGATAGCGGAGGGATAAAAATTACTATTCCTACTCCAAGGAGTGCAAAAGTAGGGAAAGTATTGGATAGTGGAGGGATAAAATGTACTATTCCCACTCCAGTCAGTGCAACATTATGAAAAATGTTGGATTGCAGTGGGGTAAAAATGAGTGTTCCCACTCCAGCCAGTTCTAAATCAAAAACAGTCAAAATATCAACAACAACAAAAAAATAAAAAATAAAAATAAATTAAAAAATATATAAATATGTTAAAAATTAAAATACAAATATATTTAATATTAAAACATCAAAACATAACATATTATTATGTTATATTACATTTGACAAATAACTACAAATATTGTTTTAAATAAAATTAAAATAAAATTTCAAACAAATATTTTTAATTAGAAATTATTTATAAACAAAAACATTAATTATTACATAAGTTTAGCTTTTTTATTTCACAACCCACATCTAAATAAAAAAGTACTTCCACAATGAACATAATTAATTAACAAATAGAGTTATTTTAATAATTAAAAAACAAATTAAAACACATAAAAATGAATTAACTTCCCACCCTTCCCTATAATCTCCACAATCCACAGCTAAAATTAAACTGTAAAAAATTAATTACACAATTAAAATGTATTTTGAATTTAAAAAACTAATAGTATTTAACAACTAATTATAAAGTCAGTAAACTAATTTACTTCCCACCCTTTACCTCTTTAAAATCAAAACCCACACAAAAAATAAACAATTTCCCTAATTAATAATCAATAAATTCATTATTATTAATGATCATCCAATTATTAATAAATTGACCAAAAATTCCCTCCCACCCTTTACCCCATAACCCTCACAACCCACACCTAAAATGAATTCCACAATTTCCATATTTAATTTTCCATAATAAATTGATATTAATTAACAGCTAATTGTTACTTAATTAAACATAAATTACTTCCCACCCTTTACCCCTATAAATCACACAACCTGCACCTAAAATTAATTACACAATTTCCATATTTAATTTATTTTCAATCAATTCATTAATGGTAATTAACAACAAAATAATAATTAATTAAAAATAAATTACTTTCCACTCTTTACCCCTATGAATTCCACAACCCACACCTTAAATTAATTATACAATTTCCATATGTAATTTTCAATTATTTAATTAATATTAAATAACAACGAATTATAAATTAATTAAACATAAATTACTTCGCCCTTTAACTCTATAAACCCCACACCCACACCTGAAACAATGACACAATTACCATCTTTAATTATAATTTAATTACTTCCCACCCTATTCCCCTAAAAACCCACAACCCGCTACGGAACTAAAAACGCAAAATGTAATTAAAATAAAATTCATAACGACTAAAAATGTAACACATGTATTAAAAACATAAACAATACTTATACTAATAAAATACATCACATACATTTACAATATATACCAAAATACATAACACTAATTTAAAAATCGATATTTTAAACAAAAATATTTTTGCAAATGATATTGATGACTTCTCTATGTTTTCTTAATGATAATTCTTGCCTTAACATCTATATTCTTGACCACAATATTCTTGCTGTTGATATTTCTGTGTCATGATATTTACAACTCAATATTTGTGTAAGTCGACATTTCTAACTCGATATTTTGTCTAAATACCGATGAGAAGGGTGTGGGTCCAAGTTTGGAAGGCCACATGTTGAAGTCTCAGAGAAAAGATTATTACTTTCGTCTTGTCTGGTTGGAGCATGACAGAGCTGATTTCTATCTATCTGAGGAGTTCGATCCTGCAAATGGAGAAATTGGTCCTGGTGTTTGGAGTCTTGTCAGCGAGGGATAGTATGACCTGTGTATCATTATCATAGGTTATGATGTTGATCACATGGATGCAGATGATGCTGGCAAATAGGGTCATGTAGGGGTTAAACGAAGTGGAACTGAGTGAGGACTATTATGGAACTCTGCAGATGAGCTTGATGGTGCCCAAGGTGAAGGGGGCTAGGCTAAAAGATTGGGTGTGGCATTTCTGAAAGTGCAAATCCAGCGAAGTGTGGGACCTTGGATGCTATCTTTGTGCCATCATTGGATAAGGATGGTATGGGAGATTGTGGAAAAGGCTATGGAAAGATCCAGTCGGATTAGGTCCATGGTGTCACCTCTGTCCATGATCATTCAAATTTTGCTTAAAGGGGTGGTTGTTTTCATAGAAAATAGAAACACATTACTTACCTACCTGACTCTGGAACAAGAAAGGCTAGACACTGAAGTGCAGAAAGAGGACTCCTGATTTGTCTTCCGGAGCACTACCATTTGGTGGATGGTGTGGGAGAAGGGTGACACTACAGTCTCTGTTGTTCAGTGAGAAGGGTCATTTAGGTGAGGCCATCCGTTTGGATCTTTTCTTATCACTGTTTAATGTGGCTCTTGAAGCCAGATGCAAAAAGATCACACCTCCATGTGCCTCTATTGTGTGTGTACTCTAGTCTGAAGAATACTGCTGTGAGGTGCATCACTCTACTCAAAGGGTGTGAGGCAAGATGACCTAGGTGGAATGTGCTCTTCTCTCTAAGTTTAGTCACAGAGGGTGCATGGACCCAACAATCCTTCAAGGACATCTGACGGCCAGCTGGATCTTAGTATAACTGATGCACGACGATACCCCTAAGGAAAAGTGGTTGGAGAACACACAAAAAATTAACAAAACAAATGAAAATAAAGAAGGACTCACAGGTGCATGTTTGTTCCTGCTGAGAAAACAAACAGTGAGGTCACCAGTCTTCTCTTTGAACCTTAGAGCTTACATGTACTAACACACCCAAGAAAGGTGCTACTACTAACAGTGTTGCACTAAACAAATGCAATCTTGCTCATCAGGTTTTTTGAGGACCCTAGTTTTTTTGGGGACAGCAAGTCAGGTCCAGCCTGTCTATAAATAAATCAAGAGTTAGGAGTACAATACCTCCCAAGGTCCTTTTCTTTTTCTGTGATCCCTAGGTTCAACTTTTGAAAAATGCACCCTCCTGAATAAAGTACGTTGACCCAAATGATAAGGCCAGCTCTCTCTTGTTGCGTCCTATTGCTCCTGTTACATCACAAGCATATAAGGCAAATCACACAGACTAACTTTCCTAGTGATGATTATTCCCAAAAACATTCCAGACCTTAACACAATTAGACACACCTACAATCCCTGGTTATTTAGTTCCTGGGACTTATAACAAGAGTCCCACACTCTCTTTCATGCATAGATTTGTCCAATATTCTTGTAAGTGTCACCAAGTTCCAATCAACTAACAAGAGTCTTACCCTATTCTTGTTGTAGTTATAGGCAAACCATCATAGGAATAATTGCCAAGGAAGGTTTCTCAAAAGTGAGATATTCACCTATGCAAAAGTTCCCTCATTTCAGATCTCTGCTACATGCACATAGGAATTGTCACAGGAGGAGAAAACGATGCTGTCAGCACTCACACAGCGATTATTTTATAAGTAGCACTTATCTGTGTCTGTGTTGCTGGGGAATAGAGGTATCCAAGAAGCTGCCCAGAAGTCATAGGTCCTTCACCTTGAGTTTCTTGGTAAGCAGTGACACCTGCAGAGTCACTGCTCACCAGGAAACTCAATGTGAAGCATCAAAGTATTTCCTGGGAGTGGGTTAAATACTCTTGGGGAGCCCAAGTTGACTACTGAGACGTGGAGAATCCACATAGGTTATGTAGCACAGCCATAGCTACTAAGGACTGCCGAAGCACTGACCAGAGTTGCTCCAGCTTCAAAAGGCCACCCAAACTCCAGTTGGCACAGCACCAGTCACAGATGACCATAGCGGGTACGGGAAGCTACAGCTCCAGCCACAGGAGGTCTGTCCTAGAAGTTATGGCTGCAGATCTTCGGATTCCAGAGTCTGAAGTGTCTATGGTGAGGAAAATGATAGGACAGGGGAAGAAGGACTCAAACAGGTACATATTCAGCACAATGAGTTAGTGTACTGACCCTGTGGGCCTAGTCCCTATGAGGCCATGTCTGCAGGTACCTTCACCATAGTGCTGTCCAAGAGAAGCAGGGGATCTGTGGGACTGTGTATTAGCAGCCTTAATAGTCTAGGTATGTGGTGGTCTTTATAAGTTTGCACTAGGGGGTTCTTGGGGTCACTTCCCAACACTGTGTCTACAGAACAGTCTAAAAAGGACACATGAAAGAAGAAACACTCCAAACCAGTTCTGAAAGTGCTTACTGAGAATCAACATCCACTGTCTGTTTTATCTTTATAAAAGTGATAGCTGGTTACCCAGTTGTTCCAGTTCCAAAGATCTTGTTGTTCAAGGACCGGTGTGTTCCTCAGAGTACTCAGGTACTCAGAGGACTGCTGTGCAATCAGAGCTGATGTCTGCATGACAGCCAGCTTGCCTGAAGTGAAGGGACATTCCCTGCGTATCACCTGGAAAGTAGAAACTGATCCCCTGCCTTGACGTGCATGGATGCCAAAATGCCGGCTATCTGAGTGAAGGAACCGGCCAGTCATGCCAGAGGTGTGATTGTCTAAGGAGAGCCAGAAGCAGCTTGACCTAGGAAGCTTGAGGGTCTGTCCACACAGGATGGCTCAGCAGAGCGATCCACATGCTCTAGGAATCATGATCTCAGTCTCCACAGACCAGTGATCTCAGACAGTATCCCCAGCATCAATGAACTGTGCCCAAGCAGATTATGCCATGGCATCTAAAAACCGTGCATGAGCAGACTGTGCTACTGCAGGGATAAAGTGTGCCCTAGAAGACCATGCCACAGTGACATAAGCTGTGCCTGAGCAGACTGTGCTGCTCCATCATTGAACTGTGATGTAGCAGGGTTGTGTCTCTCTACGAAGACTGTATCCAGACAGCCCCATGACTCGTGGCCCAAAGCATCATCTCACCTGAAGTCCAGATGTGGACTTTTCATCAGCCAGAGACCTGCGGCACAGTGGTGCCCAGCATACCTCAACTGACACCATGTGGCAGCCTCCACTGCTGCCTGCTGCGGTTGGATCCGGAGAGTGGGAACACGTTCAGTTGACACATCTCCTCCCAGAACAGGGAGTAAGCCAGGCATATGCGACAGTTACCTGTTCACCGCACTAGAAAAAGAGAGTGAAGGGGAATACCAGCCCTAAGCGCAGTTGCCCCAAGCCAGTGAAGCATTCATATGTTTTCCGTCTAGTGTAGAACTGAGTTTGCTGTGTGTCTTATAGTACCCTTGTACCGACTTAAAGCACTGGGTTGGACAATATGTCATTACTCTGCTAGTTGATTGTTACACTCTGAGCTTGAAATAGCTCTACACTGCCTTACTGAGAAGTCAGTCAGTCAGTCAGTCAAATTAACTTTATTCGATTAGGTTAAAATCATACAAAGGACATAAAAACAATATTATACTGAGAACATCTTGATGCTGACCGTCGCTACCAGTGAGAGTTAGGTGCTGAAGAGGTTGTATCAAGCCCAGTTTGCAGAGCCATAGTAGGACAATCCCCTTCACATCAGCATTAAAACAACCCCAGCCACATTGCTGAAGCCCCTGATTGGGGTGACACTAACAGGCAGCACACTATTAGATCCTGCAACCCTCATGTTCAGTCAAGCCCAGAAATATTTAGAGCAGTAGTATTGTGGATTTTCACTCCGCCCGATTTCTTGAAAATCTATTATTAAGTCTAGCTACAAATTTCACCTGTTTGAGGGGACTGTGGTCTAGAACCTCCAGAACTATGAAATGCACACAGACCTCGCCTGGAGAACTATGGTAGTAGACTAAGCAAATCCCTTGGTGCTAACATTTGGGCTTGATTAACTATCCTAGAAGCAAGACAAGCTACAGAATCGCTGTTAATCATATGACAGTCTGTTAGCATGCAATAAGGATTGTGTTGACTTTGCAGCGAAAAAAGAACTATTTGGCCAAGGATTCTAAACTCTTGCAAGTAATTCCTTTAACTCATGTTAAAAATAAAATGTGTTGGGAAGCCCGAAGTCTAATCGCGTGTATTGCAAAATAACAAGCAGCGCAGCAATTAATTAAAAGACAATTGTCATTTCAGGTGGCCAGAGCTCTAACTAGGAAAGTCTCAGTTGAAGCATAGTGCTAAAATGCATATAATTGAGAACAGTTTATATAAGTTCCCTCTCAAAACAAGTCTATGGAACCAAATCACATGGCAAAAACCTATCTATTGAGCAGGTAGTAGAATCCTTTATCCGTGGAAGTACAAACCATCCTTGAGGAGAAAGGTCAAGTTCAAGTTCAGGAATTTGTATAGCGCACTACTCACCCAGAGGGTCTCACGGCGCTTGGAGGGAGGGGGTGCATTATTTATTGAATATCCATGTTTTAAGTTCCTTCCTGAAGGAAATGTGGTTCTGGGTAATGCGGAGGTGAGTGGGGAGAGAATTCCAGGTTTTGGCAGCCAAGTAGGAGAAGGATCTTCCTCCCATGGTGGATCTTTGGATGCGCGGGACTGCAGCGAGGTCTTGATTGGAGGATCTTAGTTGGCGGGTCGGTGTGTAGAAGGACAGTCGTGAGTTGAGGCATTCGGGTCCTAGTTTGTAGAGGGCCTTGTGTGTGTGGGTGAAGAGACGGAACGTTATTCTCTTGTTGACGGGAAGCCAGTGGAGGTCTTTCAGGTGATCGGTAATGTGAGCTTGACGCGGGATGTCCAAAATGAGTCTGGCTGATGCGTTTTGGATGCGTTGGAGTTTTTTCTGTAATTTGGAAGTGGTTCCGGCGTAGAGGGTGTTTCCATAGTCCAGTCGGCTAGTGACCAGAGCGTGGGTGACAGTTTTTCTTGTTTCGGTGGGGATCCAACGAAAGATTTTTTTGAGCATACGAAGTACGTTAAAGCAAGAGGATGAGACAGCATTGACTTGTCTGGTCATCGAGAGGGAGGAGTCTAGGATGAAGCCTAGGTTACGTGCGTGGTCTGTGGGTATGGGTGCCGGGCCCAGGGCCGATGGCCACCATGAGTCGTCCCAGGCAGAGGGGGATGATCCTAGGATGAGGACTTCCGTTTTGTCTGAGTTAAGTTTTAGGCGGCTGTTTTTCATCCATTCGGCTACTTCTTTCATGCCTTCGCGTAGATTGGTTTTGGCGGTGTTAGGGTCTTTGGTAAGGGAAAGGATCAGCTGGGTGTCGTCAGCGTAAGAGATGATGTTGAGGTTGTGTTGTCGCGCGATGGATGCAAGGGGCTCATGTAAACGTTGAAGAGGGTGGGACTGAGTGATGATCCTTGTGGTACTCCGCAGATGACTTCGGTGGCCTCTGATTTGAATGGGGGGAGTCGGACTCTCTGGGTTCTTCCGGTGAGGAACGAGATGATCCAGTCTAAGGCTTTTCCTTGTATGCCGATGTTGCTGAGGCGTTGTATGAGGGTGCTATGACAGACCGTGTCGAAGGTGGCGGAGAGGTCGAGTAGGATGAGGGCAACTGTTTCTCCGTTGTCCAGTAGTGTTCGAATGTCGTCTTTCGCTGCTATAAGGGCGGTTTCTGTGCTGTGTTTGGCTCGAAAGCCGGACTGTGAGGGGTCGAGGGAGTTGTTGGATTCAAGGAAGGCGGCGAGCTGTCTATTGACGGCTTTCTCAATGACTTTGGCAGGGAATGGGAGGAGGGAGATGGGGCGGTAGTTCTTGAGTTCAGAGGGGTCCGCTGTGGGTTTCTTCAGGAGGGCGTTGAGTTCGGCGTGTTTCCAGCTTTCTGGGAAGGTAGCAGAGTTGTAGGAGCTGTTGATGACATCACGGAGATGGAGTGCGATGATGGAATCTGCTTTGTTGAAGATGTGGTGGGGACAGTGGTCGGTTGGCGAGCCTGAATGGATGGAGTTCATAAGGCGGATGGTGTCTTCAGTGGTGATTGGGTTCCAGGCGTTAAGGATGTTAGAGGGCGGTTTAGGTTCGGAGGTGGGTGAAGTGGACTGTTCTTTGGAAATGTTCTCAAAGCTGTTATGTATGTCGGCGATTTTGTTATAGAAGAAAGAGGATAAGGAGTTGCAGAGTTCTTGGGATGGAGTAATGTCGTTTGAGGCTGTGGTGGGGTTGGTAAATTCTTTGACGATGTTGAATAGTTCCTTGCTGTTTTGGGCGTTGTTGTCGAGTCGATCCTTGAATGCTGACTTCTTGGTGGATCGGATCAGTTGGTGGTGTTTGCGGGTGGCTGTCTTGAGGGTGGTCAGGTTGTCAGTGGTTGGGTTTTTTCTCCATATTTTCTCGAGAGTACGGCATAGTTTCTTGGATTTCTTAAGGTCTTCGTTGAACCAGGGGGCTTTTTTGCTACCCTGTTAGGTTTGGTGGTTTTTCAGGGGTGCTAGTTCATCAGCGCTGTGAGTGATCCATTGTTTGAGTTTGGTGGCCGCTTCGTTTGGGTCCGATGAGAGGGGGGAAGGTTTTGATTGAGCGATGTGAGGAGTTGGTCGGTGGTGATTTTGTTCCAGTTTCTTCGTGGAATAGGTTGTGGGGGGTTGTGGGTCGGGGTGGTTTTGTAGTTGAAGTGAACACAGCTGTGGTCCGTCCAGTGGAGAGCTGTGGCGTGATCGAAGGAGATGTGCTTACTGGAGGTGAAGATTGGGTCGAGCGTATGTCCGGCTATATGGGTGGGGGTGTCAACAAGTTGTTTGAGACCCAGATTGGCCAGGTTGTCCAGAAGGGTGGTGGTGTTGCTGTCGTTTTTCTTTTCCAGGTGGAAGTTGAGGTCTCCCAGTAGCATGTAGGCGAGGGCATGTGGGCTGATGAAGTCAGTGATGTATTCGCTGAATTGTTTACGGGTTCCTGGTGGTCTGTAGATGAGGGTGCCTCTAAGTGTAGTCCTGGAGTCGGTGTGTATCTGAAAGTGGAGGTGTTCGGCGGTTGTAAGGTTATCGTCAAAGCTGGTTGTGATTCTGATGGTGTTTTTATGGACGAATGCGATGCCTCCTCCTGTTTGGTTGGTGCGGTCTTTTCGGATGATCTTGAAAGCGCCCGGGCTGGCTATGGCGATGTCGGGCGCTGAAGAGGCGTTCATCCAGGTTTCTGTAAGGAAGGCGATGTCCGGTGAAGCAGTGTCGAGTAAGTCCCAGAGTTCTGTGGCGTGTCTGTGGATCGAGCGGGTGTTTAGCAGGAAGCACTTCAGGTGGTTAGGGTCGGAGCTGTGTTTGGAGTTAGTGGATTTGGTGGGGGTCTTGATGCAGGCGAACTTGCAGGAGTGGCAGGCGAAAGGGCCGTGGGTACGTCCTGGGGCAGCCTCGTAGCATTGTGATGTGCGTCCGGGGTTGATGGCTAAGAGGGTGGCGGTGTCGTACGTTATGCGGGATGAGTGCGGTTTGCGAGGGCCAGGGGGTCTGGCGCTGTGCGCGGTCCAGGCGCGGACGGGCGTAGACGGGCTTACCTTTGGTGCCCCTTTGGGGCGCGACCGCTGCGCGTGAACGCTGCGCGCAAAGGCATCTGTCATATATGGATAGTGTAGGGGGAGGGGCGAGGGAGGGTCAGCTGGGAGGCGGGGCGGGCTGTGGAGGACGGGCTCTGAGGCACCACAACAACAACTAAGATGGCAGCGAGAAACTAAACTAGAGGTAGGCTGGGGCACAGATGACCAACAAAGGCTGAGACAGTGTGTCTTGCTAGCGCGACGATAATCTGCTCAAAAACAGGCAATGCACCATAAACAAAGCAGCACAAATATCGCACCAGTTTATGCGAGCACGAGTCAAAACGCCGTGTAAGATTATCACAAAAGCGCTACAAATGGTATTAAAAGTCTACAGTGGCACTCGCACTACAGCGCTGTGCTATGTAGGAGGCAGCAGTAATAATGCGATTGTTAAAAGCACAGGAGTGCAGTCAACGATACCAGACAGGAGCTGGGGGCGAAGGGAGCGGCCGCTTCTGAAAGAATTCAAGAATACAATACTGAGCTCACAATTCTCCCAAAATCAATTTCCAGTTGCCAAGACTGAAAGCAAGGTCATGATGTGCAAAATTTAGAAATGGACAACTTTGAGTAACATGGGTACTAGCCTACTAGAGCCACAACATTTAGCAAGCATACGTGAGGTCACATAACAATAAGAAACAACATCCACATTCATTATTATAACATGTTGCTGCACTCTTTTTTATACATAAATCTAAACAATAAAACTGAAAAATATAGGAATGCTTCATTATGTTTTCACACTCCTTAGTCCACAATTTTTTTGATTCTAAGACATATGAATCATGACCCAACTTGTTCCTTTCTCTATCATCATTGATGCCTAAACCACCCATCTGAACCAATCGATGCCAGTCACCTGATTCTGTCCATTACTCACTGTACTCTCCTGAATTTATTAACATCTGAATCCTCTGATGCTTATCATCTGATTCGACTCATTATTCGCTCTACTCTCCTGAATTTATTAACTATCAGAAATGATTTGGTGATACAATAATTGCCATACTTACCATTACCACAATCTGTAATCGTGTATTACTATAAATGTAGGTATAAATTGAGAAAAGCACGCAGAAATATTTTTCTACATTTATTGGACCGAAACTTGAACCATCTTTTTCTGGTGTCAATGGGAGTGTACTTCCCCTGAAGAGCACGTTTTGATGCAGTAACACTTCCTTTGGGGAAATACAAAACCTTGTAAAATGCTTGGTGGCCAGCTCCTGCATATTGAGCACAATTTCATATTTCTTCTGAAGAGCTCTAAATCAGGGTTAACACTATTTACTGAGGCCACTAACTTATGAACTCACTGACCGTCATTACAGTCTCCCATCACCATTTTCCTGGCTTTACTGAATCCTAACTTCACTTATGAGTGATCCACTCTCCTAACACTACTCCATTGACCCTACTGACCTCAAAATGCTTTGACTGCATTGTCTCCACACACACTTTCATGACCCTACTCTTATGACCATTTTGCATGATTCCATTTTCAAAAAGTGGCCACAAATTGAGCCCTAGCCCTAACTTTTTGCAAATAAAATAGTATTTTTGAAGTGACCAGGGTACTAATAATTCAGTTAGCAAAATACCAAATTGCTGGCAGTCGCAAGAATTTCCCGCCTAATTGATATTAAATTAGGCAACTCGCAACAAGTGACCCCATGGGATCTGCTGCAATGACAGAGATGTTGGCCTGTAAGGGATGGAAGATGACCGTCCCTATGATTGAATTCTAAAACTTGAACACTTTAAAAATATATATTTTTAAAGTAGCTCTTGTTCCTCAAAAACATTTTCCATTTTAAAAATTCAGGAGGAACTGTAAGTAGTCACTTGTACCACTGCCTACTACATTAAAGGCTGCAAACACAATTCCCTAAGAGGAAAAGGAATTAAGAAGGCCACGACCCCTTTGTGAATCAGTTTCCCCCCCAAACTAACGGTTGGCCATTCACCAAGGGTTGGTTATTGAAACTGTGATTGTAAACTATTGCTACGTTCTTTTCTGAATCAAAAAAAGGCGGGGAATGCCCCTTATAGGCCCCTTTCTATTTATGATTCGTGAAGGATTGCAGAAGTCCTTTTACAAGCCAAAAATAATTTATAGATTCGTGAAAAGGCTTTTGTACATAAAGAAAAGCCCCTTTTCTCTCACAAACCATTACTGTACCTACTACCTGACATTATCTACTTCAGTTTCTACTCCTCTGAATTCTCCGTCTTCAAGCACAATTTAGTCAATGAACAGTAAAATCCTGTTGAATTTTGAGACTATACAACATCCAGTGACATTTGAACAGAGCCCAAACTAGAAGCACTGCTTTATGTTTATGTTTATTTAACTTACATAACACCACTATGAGTCAAATTATCAATGTGTACATGCAGTAACAAACAAAACCTACAAATAAAAACAAACACAAAGAGAAAACAATGTGCAAGTTAAATAAGACAGATCATTTCCAAATACAATATACCACAAAGTAAACGAACAAAACAAGCGATAAAATGGCAGGAAATGCAGCCTCACAACCTGATCAACATGACCAAGTCTCAGAAATGAATGAACACAGTTGCCTTCAGGGCCATCATGAACTGCCTCGCTGATGGCATCTGGTGCATGCACAACAAAAGCTTGTTTCACAACACTTTTGTTGAAAGAAATAATGCCTCTGGCCACAACCAACAAACTTCACGGTGTGAGAAAAGCAAAATCTGCCATGCTAGGGACCAAGTGAATTGCTTTACTGTCCAATTGGCTTTTTCTGGGTTGGGCCTTCTGATTGGCCAAGAAAGAGCCAATCATATATTTGCTGGTGGAGCCTGTTGGAGCTCGTAGCCCTTTTATACAGGGAACAGCGTTGCTGCTCTTAGAACGGGAACCTTCCTTTTATTTGTAAATCTTTTAAACTGTTGTGTTCCTCACTGCAAAACGTAGGCTGCCATTGCACCAGCCACTTTATTTCGGGGGAAATTGTTTTCTGTTTATCACTCATTTTGCTGCCATTTCCCTACACTGACAGATGCCTTCTTACTGTCCAAGGAAGAGCCAATCAGACCTTTGCTGGGGCAGAACCAGTTAAAACTAGTAGCTCTTGTATGCAGAGAACAGAGCAGCTCACCAAAGGCAAGTCCATCTACACAACCGTCTGCATCTGGATCGTGGCCAGCGCCAGCCCCCATGTCAGTGGAACTCTAGGTACTGTCCACTCACTGGCCTCAACCTATCTGAAATCTTTCAGGCACCCTACATCTCATTGTGGCCACATCTTAGATCTAACCTGTATTAAGGGTCCTTTATCCTGCATCATGTGCAAAGGCATGTTTAATCTATCAATGGAGCCGCCCCCTGTCACCATAAATGTCCACAGCCATAACACCAAATTGTTTGCAGGTGGGCTGATTAATGCTCATCCCTCGAGCCAACATGCTCAGGAGGTACACAACTACAAGACCTGATTGAGGCTCTCCATTTAGACTTTCTTTTCATCACTGAAACATGGCTCAAAGAATGGTGCAGATTGGACACTGCTCAATCTCTCCCCTTAAGATATACTATCCTCATCCGGAACAGAGAGGAGCATCGCAGGGGTGGCCTTGCCATCATCTTTCACGACTCACTCCAATGCTGCACCTTTGAGATAAACTCCTTGAAAGGAGCAGAAAGCCAAGGCTTTTGATTAAAGCTAAACCCCACCCAGTCGTTTGCAGGTGCCCAAATTTACCAGCCGCCAGCCCCAGGATCCAGTTTCTTGTCCTCCTTGGGAGAAGTGCTAGCCCCTTTTCTACTCCATTGTGCCAGCTCTACCATCCTTGTCAACCTAAGTATCAATGGTCTTAATCTGCTTGTTACCTTCCTTATGCACATCACTGGTCACACCATGGATGGGGTCTGTTCCAATAACCCCAGTTTGGTAACAGAAGCTCCTATCCAGCACGCCTGGTCAGACCACAAGTTAACTCCCTTCAGAATACTAATTAACTCATATGGCCCTCCCCAGTCCAGCATGATTAAGGACCCCCATAACTTACGTAAATGACGGTAAACTGATTACTGACTCAAACTTAACCCCCTGTATATCTTCCTCCACTCAAACCTTCACAGGAATCTTAGCTGAAACCCTCAGTTAATTGAATAAATGTATCATGGACAGAGTTAATGAGCTTGCCCATGCAACATTATACAATATACGCAGATCCCGTTCAGCTCCGTGGTTCTCCGTAACCATAGTAGATCAGAGGCTGCACTGCTTACAACTGGAACAAATGTGGTTCCAGGCATACAATGCTGAGGACTTGCAGCACTTTAAACGGCATAGAATGTTTTAATAAATCTTACTTTATTGCTCAGATCGAAGAAGCCCAGTATGATCCAAAAACTATCCTTAACATTTCCAAAGCCTTCCTTTAACCTAGGGAACTAGTTATGATCTACTAGCTGTCACCGCAAAAGAAGGGATCTTAACCCGGACAGCTTTTCAAGAAATGTCACTTTCACAATCAAGGCAGGCCATCCTTTCTTGAAAATCTGGCTCCCCGAATTACCCGCTATTCTCCACAAGGCAAATGATAGAGTAAACACATTTATAAATGAAATCCTCAATGCTTCATTATCCACCACTGACATTCCCTCACACTGAATACTAGCAGTGGTAAAACCAATGCAAAAAAAAAATCTCTTGGGGATCCGGCCACTTTGTCCAATCTGTGCCCTGTCTCACTGCTACAGACACTCACCAAGATACTTGTAAAATTGGTCAACGGGAAATTAAGTTCTTTCTTCAAGAATTTTAATTTACTTATTCCTGAGCAATTGGGTACCCGCCCCAAACATTCTACAGAATCAGCGTTGTTGGAAGTCTCTGATACCATAAATCTCACCCTAGATGCTGGAAACAATGTGTTGTTGATCCTACTGGATCTCTCCGCCGCGTTCAATATCATCTCACACCACATATTCCGTCAAGGACTGTGGCATCTCCCACAAAGCTCTGACATGGATCCAATCTTTCCTAACACGTAGGAGACAAGTAGGTTTGCTGGGACTATTCTCATCTGCAGAAAGACCAGTAAATCAGGAGTTCCATAGGGCTCATCTCTCAGCCCTGCTTTATTCAACATATATACAGCCCTTTTATGTCCCTTATAATGTCCTTTGGAAATGCTACTACATCATATGCTGATGATACGCTTCTGATTCTTTCTTGGGCCAAGGGTCTTTTAGATCAGAACTAAGATTTTGAATCTTTTTGGCCGAAGTTGTCTTTTGGATCAAAGGAACCATCTAAAATGCAACACAGACAAAACAGAAATTTAGCTATTTGGCAAGTTCAACTGCTTTTCACTATGACAGTGGTGGCTTTACTCTGTGTCTCCCCACCACAGTTGAAGTAGCAAGAAATCTCAGAGTTAAATTTTACACCTCACCCTCCTTCCACCAGCAAGCCCTCGCTATGTCTGGGACTTGCTTCAATTTAATTAAATCTTTAAGGTCGTTTTTTGACTTTCTTCTATTAGCTGCCAAGAAAACAGTGCCTTTGCCCTAATTACCTCCAGATTGGATTACTGCAATAGTCTTTATGCAGACTCCTCAAATTACATACTCCACAAACTTCAGATGGTGCAAAATGCGGCAGCCAGACTCGTGCTGAAACTTATATTTATATAGTTTGTATATTCCGTATTCCCTTGACTATCTCAATCTGGGTAGAGCGCTCTATTGCAGTGTAGCTTGTTTGCACTATATAGGTATCTCAAATAGATACATTCATATACTTAATCAAGCATTGGTCCACGGTTAGTCTAACCTCCAATTACAACCATGTGGTTAGACAATAATGGTGATAGAACTAGGAATCCAGCTATTTACCTTCACACTTCCTTTAGGTTGGATCCTATAAACAGACCTTTGATTCCCATACATCTTGTCTGCCCAATTAGTCCTTCTCTAGTTTATTTTGTTTTAAATACCAACTCCTTGATTGGCAGAAAGGCTTATACATTATATAAAACCGATATGTTATTGCTTAATTGCTCTTTAATATCAACCGCCACCTTTGTTGGAAATGGCATTTCTAACAATCCGCTTGTGCAGCTTCTTGGGAAACACCATGTGAATTTTAAAATGTACATCGAAGACACAAAGATCAATTTTCAGCTAGAAAACAACTCTGAAAGTCAAAATAATATCTTCCCATTCCTGCACCGAGTGTCTCCTTGGACGAGGGTAAGCTTGCTCTGCAAGAATGGTTGCAAAACCTATAGCCTAATGACAAGCAACTCTCTTTCTTACTTCTAGCCTCTGTCTTGGACCCAAGAATCCCAAAACATTGGTCTTTTTAGATCATATTTTATGCCAAGCTCTCCTTTGGGCACAAAATAAACAAAGAAGTCAAGAGAATCAACTTGCAATGTTCTATCATCTAAACAACTCTTAATTGGCGTAACACAAAATAATGGGGCCACCCTGCAAAATGTAAATAGGAGCCCTGTCACTCCAATATCTTAAAAATATTAACTGTTCTTGGGCTGAAGGGGCCCCCTTGGAGGGTTTAGGGGGCCTTGGAGGCTTGCCCCCCCTGCGCCGCAGGGCCTGCAGGGGCTTGTATTATACCCACTGGCGTAACGAAAGTTGAGGGGGCCCCCTCTCCAAATTACATGGAGGGGCCCCCCTCCAGAGTCAGTCAAGAGCTCTCAAGCCAGGGTACTGGGCTGAAGGAGCGGCTTGCAGCTCGGTGGTCTCCTGCACCGCAGGGGCTGCGGGTCCTATGCTACACCAGTGGTTACACCCCTACAACATATCCCTTATTCACAAGAGCTTTGGGCAGGCGTGCCTTGACTACTTCAAAGTCGTCTATACAGGATAAAGAAGCTTATTCAAAGACTCCTGGGGCTGAAAATCCGACAGCTAGAAAAGGCCTGAAGCATTGCACACATGTCCAAACAAAACCAGCACTGAAACTGCTTGGTTTGATCTCACAAGCGAGAAAGGTTTGCTAATTGGCTGCACACAGTATCATGCAATGAGCCATCAAATTGTTAAACACCGAGTTATAACCCTGGGACGGAAGGGTCTTGGTTAAAAACAGCTGAAATCACAACTCTTCAAACTTGGCTAAAAATGCGCTCTTGTAGCTGAGGGGGGTCATAATAGAACTTTGGTAGGGTTTTGCCTCAGTGACCTGACTATAGCTCACAAAGTAGACTCTTTCTTATCATCTTCTGCCCTTTGAAGTAACCAATCATGCACCACCCTATAAAACCTACAAATAAAGAAGCTGCCACTATTACTTTCCCCTGTTGTCAGACTGGCCCTTTTTCACTTCAATAAATCTCTCCCATCCTAACATATAATGGCAAAAGAGGAGAATTTTAGCTGGAAACCATCATTCCCCCTCCCATATCCAAAATGAACCTTTTCCCTTCTCATTGTCTGATATTATTCAGTACCAATCTGTCGTCCTTCTTCTTTGACTGTTCCAATCATTCATTCATTCATTCAATCATGAATGAATTACTATTGGGCTTGTTATCGAGTTCATTGAGTTAACCATCTCTAGCTGCTCACAAATTTCCTGGAAAAAGGAAGGAGGTAGGCTTAAGTTGGGGATAGGTAGATTTTAGGAGTTTTCATAAAATTAAGGTGTTGCTTGACTGTTATAAGGTCCTGTTACAACTTAGGGCCCGATTCTGATGCGGTTTGGAAAGCTTCCCGACCGAATGGGTTTGGGATGGTTTCCGACCGAATCGAATCGGGAGAGTCCAACCGACCGAGTACGATGCATCCGGATGCTTCCAGATTTGATTTGGTTGGACTCCCATTGACTTCAATGGGAGCCTTTGTTCCGACCGAATGCGTAGGCTCCCATTGAAGAAAGGGGTGGCTGGGGAAAATCGGGCACTCTGTGGGTGCCTGCCACACTGTGCATGGCTAGTAAGGGGGGACCCATGGGTACCCCCAAAGGTCTGATTGGGAAGGCTCCAGGTGACAGACCCACTCAGAGACCTTTGCATGCCCAAACATAACTGAGTGAATCATTAATACAGACTGTTATAGAGATATTGAGATATTGATAAATGTTTTTATAGAGTTAGACAGATAGTGATGTATCTAGTATTATGGTTAGAATTTGTGAGATAGTTATAATTGTTGAATGTGGTGGTGGCTATTGAATTCCTGTTTTTGCTTTGCATTTTCATGAAATATCCGTGGGGTTCGCGATTGCTGACATCATCACGATCTCTGGCATCACCGGAAACAAAGAAAGTTGGTTTTAAAGATGCTTTTTATGGAAACTCTCAAGAAAAACATGACTTTAGAGAATACTGTAAGAAACCCCTAATGTGTAAAGTACTGTAAATATGTGTGAATATATGTTTTTTAGACTTTATTGAAAAGGCGCGATCATCATGGTTAACAACGTCATCGCGATTCGCGACATCTGAAATAACCGCAAAATGGAAAATAATTCTGAAAATGGTTTTTAAAGAAACTTAGTACAAAAATATGAGTTTAAAAATGCTTTAAAAGCCGTATGTATATAGTAATTTGTGTAGTGCAATTTCCAGAATGGACTTTTTTACATATTATTTTTGGATGTATTGGTAGTCTGATTTTCTTTCCATTTTCGCGACGCATCCGCCATGACCGTGACATTGTCTGAAAGATTCCCAAAAACTAAATAAAAAACCTTTAGAAAAAACTTCATAATATTTCAGGTTCTAGGGTGGCTCTGACAAGAGCTGTTGCTTTGGTTGTGTGTATAAGGCTGCAATACATAAGACCAGATACACAGTTTCAGACTACTTAAAAACATCCTGTTACCTTCATCTGTAATGTGCACTCCATCATTTCTATAAATTCCTTGCATGTCAAAAATTAGCTCGTTGTTATAGCTACAGCCAAGCGATGGTCTCTGAGGAATGCAGAAACAGTTTTATTAACATGTTTCCTGGCCTTGTCAGCCTGTGGACAGAATTGATTTGACTACTTCAATTTCTGTGTTTGGCATATATTAGAGTACAAGAAAGAACAAAGAGTGGTGGAGGGCCTTAGGGGAAAATATATTTATAGACCTACTGGTACCTTGTCCCCCAACTAGACAGTTAAACACACGTAAGATGCCAAAGGTCTCAATTTAGTAAAATTCCTGAATGAAACCTATAAAGTGTCCCACATAGGTGGTAGAACCAAGAGGTTAATACAAAGAAGGACACTAGTGTGAAGAAAAGGGAGACACAGGAGAAAGGAAGTTGAGAGATACAGTTCAGAATGCGAAACTGGAAAATGTACCCATCAGCCCACTCAGTAGTGGAACTTCGTCATCTGGGATTTCACGTTGGAAAATGGTGTCCAATATGCCCTTCCTCAAGAAAAACTTGAGGCTAGCTGTTCTTGGACCCAATGGTTGAACCCTCAACCAAAGAAGAGGGCAGTATATAGGCTGAAGGGGCAAAGTTGCAGTGCTCAGAAATATGTGAAAAAAATGAAAAAGAAAGGAAAATTGTCCAAGTGATTAAAAATACCTATCTTGATGTCATAAGGAAACTTTATTAGGTCTGCCCATCAAGGTGGTATGATTAAAAGCAGAGTGATAATAGCATGCAAAGAATTGCTATTCACCATAGATGTTATCTGGTCAACATGTTTCAGCCTTTATAGGCTTTCGTCAGGACCTATGATTCACTACTGCAACACTTACTTTATGTGCTGTGATTGACAATCTACAGACATTGTCCAATTCTCAGTGAAAATTGGTGTACCTTTTCCCAAATTTGAGGGATGAAGAGCCTCACCTCACCAGGCATCGGCTCAGGATAAAGGAGGCCACGCACTCTCCGTCGTTACCTCGCGCTATACTAAGCCGAGGGGACCCCTCGGCTTAGTATAGCGCGAGGTAACGACGGAGAGTGCGTGGCCTCCTTTATCATGAGCCGATGCCTGGTGAGGCGAGGCTCTTCATCCCTCAAATTTGGGAAAGGTACACCAATATTCACTGAGAATTGGACAATGTCTGCAGATTGTCAATCACAGCACATAAAGTAAGTGTTGCAGTAGTGAATCATAGGTCCTGACGAAAGCCTATAAAGGCTGAAACATGTTGACCAGATAACATCTATGGTGAATAGCAATTCTTTGCATGCTATTATCACTCTGCTTTTAATCATACCACCTTGATGGGCAGACCTAATAAAGTTTCCTTATGACATCAAGATAGGTATTTTTAATCACTTGGACAATTTTCCTTTCTTTTTCATTTTTTTCACATATTTCTGAGCACTGCAACTTTGCCCCTTCAGCCTATATACTGTCATCTTCTTTGGTTGAGGGTTCAACCATTGGGTCCAAGAACAGCTAGCCTCAAGTTTTTCTTGAGGAAGGGCATATTGGACACCATTTTCCAACGTGAAATCCCAGATGACGAAGTTCCACTACTGAGTGGGCTGATGGGTACATTTTCCAGTTTCGCATTCTGAACTGTATCTCTCAACTTCCTTTCTCCTGTGTCTCCCTTTTCTTCACACTAGTGTCCTTCTTTGTATTAACCTCTTGGTTCTACCACCTATGTGGGACACTTTATAGGTTTCATTCAGGAATTTTACTAAATTGAGACCTTTGGCATCTTACGTATATATTAGAGTACACCAAGACAGTGTGAGGGAAAAACGACATCAGTTTTGCAAAGGTATATTTCATTAGGATTTCCAGCCCTACCCCAGTGAATGTGACTAGGTCATTGCCACCACAGTGCACAATCATGAGGTGAGGAGCTTGGGAATCCACAATGGATCTAACCAAATCCAGCAACTGATGAAGTGTTAACCCTCTCTAGCCAAACCAAGTAATGTGCACCTTTGGCAAACCCAAGTCCCTGTTAATGCCTCTATTTTTTGCACCCTCTTTAGTCCAATAGATATAGATGTGGCCCACAATCCATTCTATAAGCATTATGAAGTGAAGGAGCAATAGTAGTCAGGAGAAGGCTGGAGCTGAATGAGGTAGTTTTCCAAAGGAAAAACAGTTAAAATTGAGTTTTGTTTTTAATATATTTCATTGGATGCTGTCAGCATGAACGTGAATTAAATCAGGTAGTGTGTTTGATACCTTAGGAAGAAGTCTTATTATAGGATGTTGTTTAAAAAAAAAAAAGAAATGTTCCTTTTAGAATGGGCTCTGAAATTGTGACCTACTGGTTCCACTTGTTGTTAGCTACATTGAGCTAAGAGTGTATTGGGGGGAAGGGTGTTTAAGAGACAGCATTGTTTTTTCAGTTGAAGAGTGGTGACAGACTTTAATTAATGGCAGGCTTTAATTTCCAACTCAGGACTATGTAATTAACTGTTGTGTAGTATTTAAATTAAAAAAATTAAGCTAGATATATGATTTCTCCGCGATGATCGTGAAAACATTTCAAAAACACGCTGACAGGAAGCTTGTTTTGAAAGAGAGGTAAAGGGTTAACAGATGCTAACCATTCACATGTGGAGCTAGAGGGTCTAAAATGAAAGACATGATTTCATGTGCTGCCTTTCTCATGATGATAGAGTTGAAAGTTAAAGAGGTTGCCATTTTATAGTTGCTTTCTATGAGAGCGATGTACCATTCTTGTGCTAAGATTTTGCAAATCTTAACTGTGTCAAGTCTATCAAGAAGGAGCTAAAAGAACAATATAAACTATGAGCTCAATTCACTGGTATATATATAACTTTTCATTATAACAATGTACATTAGAAATGAAGATGTATATGGGAGTTTAATTAAAAAGAGTTTCACAGTGATGTTAAAAAAAATATATCAGATGAACGATATCTGGCAGAGGGTATGTGTTTAAGATGTTAGTACTGTTGCAAATTACCATGAGCAATGCCTTTAACAATGACAATGTTTTAAAAGTCTACACACTAGGGCGTGGCCAACCGGGCAGCGAGATGGCCGCTCTGTGAGTGAGCTCCGCCGGCCGCACACACTAATCCTACAATAATCCTGCTCTGCGCTCTTGAGGGGCCCTGATCTGCACACGGGTCAACGGCGGACACCCAGCTGACCCTTCGACCAAACTTTGGGGTGTACCGGACGCCAGGAGACGGAGCTGAGACCTTGGGCGTTCTGGCCTGGCTGTCGCGAAGTCGGAGGCCCACTGCTGCGGAGCCTGGACCGGGGGACGTTGCCAACTACAGCGCGGGGATCAGAGGGCCTCCAGGTAACCTCCGAGCGGCGACGCGCGAGCCCTCATATGGACACGCCGCTTATCCTGGCTGCACCAGTGGGACACTGCTACACCGGGGCGGCGGTTTGCAACTCGGCTGGTCCAACGCGCGCAAGTGACCTAGCGCTTGACTCCCTGGGGCCGACATCGGCGAGGCACTCGAGGCGGGTCCGCCATTTTGCTTGGGGAATAGCGCTCGGCAGGAGGCAGCGCGCGGACTCGACCCTGTGACCAATGCCCGGGAGCGACCCCCACACACGACGGGAGCACAGTGTCGGACGGCTCTATGGGGGAGAGCGTTTGTCTGCTTGAACCCCTCACGCTCAGGAACTGGGGCTATTACTGGCGTCATCGATCTGCATAGCAGGACACTGAGTGTACATATAGCTGCTGCCACATACTAGCGACTACGGGCGCCCACTGTCTGGTGGTGCTTCCCCGATCCTCCACAGTGCTCTTGTGCATGCAGCTATCGGGCTGCTCTAGCGCGCCACGCCTTTGGTGGGTCCGCCATTTTGAAGTAGAGTTGCGCGCTGGGCTGACCGCTTCCTGCAGATCGATTCTCCCTGAGGACCCGAGCTGCCCCACGAAGCCATGCACACAAGGTCAGTGCGGCTTGTCTGTGTCGTTTGCACATAGACCCCGAGCTCTGCCCGTGCTAGTGGGTTGCCTTGATTGGATCTGCGGCTACACCCGCGCGGCCCTCTACATTGTGCACCCCGCTACGTGACACACTTTCAGATACAAGATGGGAGGGAAGAATGACGCGTGACAGCCCAAGCTCAATTTTGATCAAAAACGCCAGGCTAAGCAGAACGCGGCTGATCAAGATAAAGATGAGTCCTCCTCGCAGGGGGCTGCTGCAGACATTGATTTTGGTGCACTGATGATGGAAGTCAGATCGAGTCTGAAAAGCATAGACACCAAACTGGATGCCATGTCCTCACAGCTGGAATCGGTTAAGACAAAGGTGGACGCACATGAAACTAGGTTGGATTGCCTGGAAAATAGACATACCGAGTGCTGTGAGTTCCAACAACATGCCAAACAACACATCACAAACATTGAAAAAGAATTGGAGTCCCTACGTGCTAAGACGGACGATTTGGAAGCACGTTCCCGGAGATCAAACATTCGCATCACGGGAATTCCGGAGACGACGAACACTGGCAGAATGGAAGTGTTTGTGGCGGACCTACTACAGGAACTCATCGATCCGGACCTCTCGCAGGTATTTACGGTTGAAAGGGCGCATAGATCGCTTAGAAAGAAGCCGCCGGTAGGTGCACCGCCACGTCCTATTCTTGCTAAACTTCTGAATTTCCAAGACAGAGACCTCATCCTACGCCTCGCTAGGGAGAAGGGTAAGATCACACACAAGGGAAATAATATATCCTTCTACCCTGACTTTACCCCCCTGGTGCAAGCCGCCGGAAGGAATTCATGCCGGCCAAGAGACTGTTACTGCAATCTGGTGTCCAATATTCTCTCTTGTATCCGGCAAAGCTGAAGGTAGTGCATGAGAGCACCACACACTACTTTACTGATGCACAATCTGCACTAAAGTTTGCGAAACACATTTGCGGGTCCGGGGCGAGACGGAAATCACCGAGACTTGGGAGTGAAACTGAACAGCTCAGTGATAATGATTGAATGTTATGCTGTTATGCACAATGTGGTATCATTTTTATGAGTCTCTCTTCCTTTGCTTAAGTTGTCCATTTCCCCCGCACTCTTCATTGTTCTGCTTGCCTTGATTTGGGTTGGGGGTGGGGACTGAGGAGTGGCTCCTATTACGTGTATGATGATGCTGGTTCACACTACATTTCTTATGCTCTGCTGAGGTGGCAATAGTTGACCCTGCGACGGGGTAACCTTTTGAGTTGTGGCGATCCACATTTGAGTGCCGCCACCCTGCGCAAACAGGGGTGTATGCCAGGAGCACCACGCCCCCAAGGGGTGTCTCCCACTGTTTCTGTTTCTAGTTTGCCAACACGCTATGCGTGTCTTTGTAGGGGATATATCACAACCTGATTGGGGGGTTGGTGAGGGTGGGGGGCGGTGGGGGGAGTTGGGGTGTTTGATAGTAACTAAGGTTTGGTGCGATAGAGGATTTTGTGCAAAGAATGATATGTACATGGTATTGCTATGCTCACACTGGGTTGGTCTGCCCGGGGGCACTGTGTCGGGCAGTGCACTAGGACATGTTGAACTGAAAACGTTACGAAATGGGGGGCGTTAAGTTGTGGACGTGGAACATTAGGGGACTTGGGGACTACAAAAAGGCCAGATTGATGCACGGGATGCTCGCTAGACATAATGTGGATGTATGTTTCCTGCAGGAGACACACATCAACTCCACTCCTTCGCCTAGATTAAGACACTCTAGATGGCCACAGGTGTACTCTGCGATTTATTCCAACTATGCTAGGGGTGTGGCGATACTTATCCGCAGGGGCCTAGACTGGAAAGAACACGAAATTATACTGGACAAGGAGGGGAGATATGTTATTGCACATGGCTCACTACAAGGCAGACCGCTAGTACTTGCGGCCATTTACGGCCCGAATGTGGATGACCCGGAATTTTTTCGGAATGTTTGGGCTCGGATCATGCTACTAGATTGTTCACAGATTGTCTTAGGAGGCGATTTCAACGTGGTGCTTGGTGACGAATTGGATCGCAGAGGCGCAGGCAAACCCACACATGCTAGAGCTCGCTAGGCGATTCTTGATGTAATGGGTGAAGGCCTGCTGTCAGATGTGTAGAGATCTAGACATCCCGGGGACACTGTGGGGACATGCATAACAAGCCACCATGCAGCCTGGTCTCGCCTGGACTATTGGCTGGTGTCTCCTGACGTGGCATCGTGGGCGGTAGAGGTGGACATACAGGCCAGATCACTCTCAGACCATGCCCCCTGCCTGTTGGAGTTAAAGGTGCCCGATGCCCCAAAGAAAGCATTTTCCTGGCGCCTGCCCCCCCATGCACTCACTGATTCCGCCTTCACTGAAGAAATTAGAACGGATATTGTGAAATATTTTGAAGATAATGAAGGCTCAGCATCCACTGAGGCTATAGTATGGGACGCATTCAAGGCGGTAATTCGTGGCCAGTGTATCTCTAGACAGGCCGGGGTGTTGCAGGCTATTCGTAACACTCTGAATCAGCTTGAGAGAGAGTTAAAAGAGCTAGACCTGGCCTTCTGCCGGGACCCCTCACCAGAGTTAGCAGGCCAGATGAATTCCAAACTGATTGCCTTTAATGAGGAAGCACAACGAGAGGTTAAATTCCTGGGAAAACAAGCAGAGGCCCGCAGGTACTGGAAAGGGGATAGGTCAAGTAGAATGCTGGTGAGACTGATTTCTCCTCACTCGCAATCACACTTCATACACGCCAGACACTTGTTGAAGGGCAAGAAGCAGTGCTTGACACATTTGCCGAGTTTTACAAGTCTCTGTACACCTCTGGACAGCCCACAGTCCCAGCTTCCCTGGAGAGCTTCCTGGACTCCATGTCCATTGTTTGGTTCAATGATTTCCACCGCCGTTATATGGATGTTCCTGTGACTGTCCAGGATATAGCCCAAGTAATTAAGAGCATGCCTGCGAACAAAGCCCCAGGCCCAGATGGGCTGACGACAGCCTTTTACAAGACATATGTCGAGGAGTTGGCCCCCAAGCTTCATTCTGTCTTTGCTGAGGCCCTGGAGTTGGAGTCTCTACCAGACTCGATGCGTGAGGCCTTAATCATAACATTGCTGAAACCAGACAAAGACTGCCAGGTCCTCGACTCATACCGACCCCTTTCCCTGATTAATGTTGATGTCAAGATCTATGCAAAAATCATTGCCGACAGGCTGCAACTCTTGTTGCTGATGGTGGCACTCCCGGATCAGTCGGGGTTTATACCTGGCCGAGCCACGTCACACAATCTCAGGACAATTCTTTCCATTTTGCACTACTTACATCCCTCCATACAGGCCGCAGTCATCTTTTTGGACGCCACTAAAGCGTTTGATTCGCTTGAATGGCCCTACCTGTTTAGGATTCTACGTAGGATGGGCTTTAGCCCACTCTTCATAAATTTGATCAAGTTGCTGTACGATGCTCCCAGGGCACGAGTAAGCGTGAATGGGCTTATATCCCAGCCATTTGCCATATCCCGAGGGACCAGGCAGGGATGTCCATTATCCCCGTTTTTTTTTGCTATAGCCATGGAGCCCCTTGCGGCTAGGGTTAGACAGCATCATACTGCAAGAGGGATAGGCTTCAGTTCCCGCAGTCTGCTGATTTCCCTGTATGCGGATGACGTCACGCTGTACGTCATCGACCCTGCTGTGAACTTGAACCCCTGCTGAGAGAATTCGTCCGCTTCGAGGGCCTGGCTGGTGTATCCATCAACTGGTCCAAATCTGTCGCTTTTCCATTAACTGGCACCACCCGGGAAACGCCCTCTGACTACCCCCTGCGCAGGCAAACAGACGCAGTTAAGTACCTGGGGGTTTGGATAAGCCGAAATATACAGGATTTGTGGACCCTGAATTTTGGCAGAGCAGTGGACTGGCTGGAGGGAAAGGTAGAGATCTGGAACAAACTCCCCTTGTCTCTAGTCGCGAGAATAGCACTAGCAAAGATGGTGGTCCTTCCCAAATTTTTGTATCTATTTGTAAATATTCCAATACCTTTGACGGCGCACTTCCATGCGCGTGTACGATCACTGCTGCTGGCACTGGTATGGGCGGGTGGCCAAGCGAGAACATCCTGGGCGTTGCTTACACTCCCACTGCAACAGTGCGGTCTGGGAGCTCCTGACATGAAACTGTACTCACTATGCGCGCAAGCGCAATTTCTGCACTTTTGGGCTTTTCCCACTCCCTACCAGCCACACATTGCGGTGGAGTTGGCCGCAGCAGCCCCGTCACCGCTGAGCGTGGCACTATATGGCAAGGTGTCTCGTCCATCGAAAGACGTGGACACGGTAGACATTCTCCGCTGGACGTGGTGCGAACTGCGAAACAGGGCGAAACTCCCACTGCTATATGCACCAGCCATTCCTCTGCGAGGAAACCCAATGATGCCCTGCTTGCGGGATGGGGTGGAGTCATTACGCTTCGGGGCAGACCCTACACACTTTTGCTGACCTTTACCCGAACTGAACCTTCAGGGATCCGGGTTCGGGCGCGGAGGGACAACCTGAGTCATTCTCTGACGTATTCCTGTATCATACACTTAAGGAATCCTGTAAAGCACTGTGGCCTCAGTTCCCAGAGGAGCCTCCGCAGCTCCTTGCGCTTCAAAACTTACTCTCGAGACCTTCTCCTAAGAAGCTTGTGTCTCGGCTGTACAACTGCATGTAGGATCAATTCCCTATTACCGTGCCTTCTTCCATGCATGCGTGGAATGCTGACCTGGAGGTGCCCCTATCAGAGGAACAGTGGGAGTTCTGTTGCAGACAACTTATTACACTATCGCCCCATTACAGGTTGAGATTGGTACACTTCAAATTTCTACATAGGTACTATCGCACACCACTGTCACTGCATCGCATGGGTCTCAGAGAAGATGCTGCATGCTGGAAGTGCGGCTGCGAGAATGCCTCTTTTCTGCATGTGGCATGGGGCTGCCCTAAACTAGAGGAATATTGGTCAAGCATTTTCACTGCCATTAATCAAATACTGCTCAGGACCGATGCGCCGTCTCCGCTCCTGGGGTTGCTGGGATATGTTCAGGATACCTTACCCAAACATAGGAAGTTACATGCGTTACTGCCCCTTTATGCCAAGAGACAGGTGGCGGTGTGCTGGGGTTGTCGTGCACTGCCTACATTTGATGCATGGGTAAAAGATGTGACATACGGTAACACGCAGCTTGAACACTATTGGGAAACGATGCTCACTGCTTCCCGGCCCAAGGACATCTGGGAGCCTTTTACGCAGTGGTCACGAGAACGTGCAATCTCCCCTGACTCTATGCAGTCGCTAGCAGGAGAGGTCTCTGATGATATGGGTTGACAACTTTTGCCATGTGATTGTGCTCACCTGCAATGGTAAGACCTGTGCATGACTGAAATCTGTGGGAGCACGTTAGGGGCGGTGGAGTCGTGATTATGTCTTTGTGCCTGTGCATCTAAATGCTTTGCTGTACCTATCCCATGGCCCGGTTGTCCCCATGTATGATTCTGCTCCCCCCTTTTTCAGACTGTCATAGACTATCTTCCTAACGTAATTATTGCTAATAACTAGACGTCTACTGTGTGACGCCTTGCCCGGAGGCACAGATCCTCCATTACCAGAGACATTATGCCCATTTGATGCTTTTCCTCTGCACCAGAGTTGGTTTTGTTGTTGTTTTTGGGGGGGGGAAAGGGTTTGAAGACTATGGTCAATCCGCACTGTTTGCTCCTTGAACTGTAGTGCCTATATACCCGTGCTGTTGATTTGTTTCTTTACTTCCTCTGATGGTACGTTGCAGGTCTATTAACCCCAAAAATTTAAGACACATTGATTTTCTACTATTGCATATGCTCGCTGTCTCCATGTCTGAACCATGAATCATGATAATGCACTGTACACTGTTTGTTATGATACCTTTGCCATTGGGTGCTTTTCTCTGATAGCGGCCAGCCTCAGGGATGTCGGCGTGACGCTGTGTACATTTGACAGTATCAAATAAACGTCTTACACCAAAAAAAAAAAAAAAAGTCTACACACTATGAGCAGAATAGATACATCTACATTATTTGCATTCTGGGAGTTCAAGTAGTTTTAGTCACATCATGAAACAGGAGTACTGTAGTCATGAATAAAATGTAAGAAAATGTGCTGTGCTTGCATATAATGATAAAGTAGTCGTACTTGTTAGGTATGTATTAGGAAGTGTTTGTCAATGTGGTTTTTAAGTTGTATGACCTATTTGCATATGTTTAGATGGTGAGATATTTTTTTTATGGTTGCAGATAGTTATATGTACGATGAGACTGATGAGTTTACTTAGAGATGCAAAGAACTATATATTTTTGTAAAGATGGCCTGAAGGTGTATACTTTTTATGAAATCACATAAATGTTTACATAGCGATCTATGTTCTTCAAGAATGTTGAAAATGTCATGCATATAGTGAGAGTGGGCATTTCTTTCAACATGCTGTGTTTAAAAGTGGGGAGAGTTAATAGTGCAGAATGTCTTTCGAGAGTTCATGTGCTAGCTTCACCTGGCATGTAACCTTTCTTCGGGAATTTCTGAATATACATTTTAAAGACATAAGAAATCTCTGTGAAATGATGTAGATATGGCATGAAGAAAAGGTTTTGTGCTTTCAAAAAGTGAGAATTGTTTTCAGGTTTAGAAACTTACTGATGCCTGTGGACACAGAGTTACAGAGCAATGTATACTCTTAGAGAGCCATTATTATATTATTATTATTATGATTATTATGATTATTATTATGATTATCATTATTATAGTTAAATTTATATGGCGCAACAGCTACCTGGAGGTTTCACGGCGCCTTACGGACACAAGCTAAACAACAGAGCAACAAGAGAGACAACACTATATATTAAATAACCAAGTTTTGATGCCTTTCTTAAATTTGATATAGTTTTGTTCCAAGCGAAGTGAAAGAAGCATTGAATTCCACAGAGCAGGAGCTAGCAAAGTGAAAGAGAGACCGCCTCTACGGGTCAGTTTAATGTAAATTGATACTTGTATAGCTCACTACTCACCCGCAAGGGTCTCAAGGCGCTTGTACGAATACCGCTGTGGAACCCATCCTGGCTTTCCCTGTGAGGGGTCCACTCCTGGGCACCCTCAAGGTGGAGGCCAAGCATCCTTAGCGTTGTGGGGGCCGTTGTGGAGATTAAGCAAGCTATTGCCCAGAGTTGCAGAGTGGGACTCCATGATTGGAATAGGCACCGAGGCGAGAATTATCAGGTCCGTGGAATTTTTGAGCCCAAGACCCGCCGAGGCGGAGGATTGAACCCTGGTCCCGGGCTAGACCTCTGCATCAGGGTCTGCCGCTCTAATCATTGAGCCACACTTCTCCACTTTTGAATCTAGGGGTCACAAATTTGGCTTGCTTCGAGGATCTAAGGGTGCAAGTTGGCTTGTATTTGTGAACCAGGGTGCTCAGATAATGAGGGGCTGTGCCGGCATTGATTTGGTACATGTAAAACAGGGCTTTACATTTAGATCGATTATCAATTCTTAGCCAGTGTCGGTCCCGGAGTGACTTAGAAATGGAGCCATGTATGGAATTATATATCAAGTCTGATATCTAAAATTATTCAATCACCCAGGTACTATACATGCATTCTTCCAATCACCCAGATAGTAGCAATATAGTTATGTAAATACACAGGCACTAACTATGCAGATATGGAAGCACTGATGTAGTCCCTTTATACTCTGGGAATCTTGCAGGCACTACCTATATACTGAGGGAATTACATAGGCACTATCTATGCATTCATCCAATCCTTCAGGGAGTATTGTTGTACTCAACCAGAAACACATATATTTACATGTTTTAGTGAGGAATATGTACTCTTTAAGAACCATCTGGTGAATTATATATGTAACCTGTCACACACTGGTTGGATGTACTCTGAAGAATTACTGAGCTACGTGCCGTGATGCACATTAATGTGCAGATTTTTATATGGGGTGTTTCTCAAAATTTAAATTTCACACATCTAAGTAGAACAGTATTGAAACACAAAATATACCGGTGACACAGCTGTAGAGAGGCACAGGAATAGGTCTTATGTTGTGTTTTTTACAATGTAGAGACACTGTATGTGCTTTTACATCTTGGTTGATGTTTATCTAAAAAAAGGAATACATCAGGGAAAAAGTGGTCCTTTAGCGTGTATATGTGAGAACTGAGATATGGTGCAGCTGTGTTGTAGGAGAGTGTGCCATAATAGTATAAGGTAAGTAATAAACTAAGTTTTGTGTTTTGGGATTGGTACATTGAAGTAAGTGATTGTACTTATATAGATAGCTTGTCCAATTATCGGCCGATCAGCCTAATAGACGCGGTTCAAAAAATCATAGCCCGTCTAGTTTTGGGACGTATCCAGACGTGGATACTTGATTCTGACATTCTAACACCTCTACAGGCGGGGTTTCGGTCTCATGTCAGGACCCTCGATCAGGCCTTTAGGTTTGTGTTGTTATATTGGTAGATAGTTTTCATCGGTGGTGGCAAGTTATTTCAAGGAGGATTCCTTTTGTTTATACGAACGGCAAGTTATATGCAGCCTTCGTGGATTTAAGGTCTGCATTTGACCTGGTGCCAAGGACAAAGCTATGGGAATGCTTATTAAAGCTTGGCATGCCAGCAGAACTGGTGAGGTATTTGCTAAATCTACATGCCCACACGTATGCACAGGTCCGCTGGGGTAAGCCAGGGGAGGTGACTGCCAGATTTGAGGTCTCTAAGGGCGTCAGACAAGGGTGTGAACTGGCCCCTATTTTCCTTATTTATTAATGGGGTCATGAAATACTTTACAAACCTACCTACTGATGCGCCATCCCTAGCTGGTATGAAAATTCCTCTGCTCATGTTCGCAGACGACACGCTTTTAATATCCAAAACAACGCAGGGGCTCCAGTTAGCCCTGTCCCACTTTGAGCTGTTCTGCCGCGAACATGAGCTAGAGGTTTATGTGGGCAAGACCAAGTTCATGGTTCTTAGGGGAAGGAGCCCTACCAAAGCTAGGGTTACAATGGGAGGCGCTACCCTCGAGCAGACATCAGTCTTTACCTATCTTGGTGTCACCTTCAGTGAAAATGTAAGCTGGAAACCCCAGATAGACCTATTAACAATAAAGCACGCTCAGCTAGGAGGAGCTCTCCTTAAAGAACATAGATGCTCCCTTACAAAACCCATGACCCCCCTTATGAAGATTTATGGTTCCAAAATCTTGCCAGCGGTGTTGTATGGGGCAGAGCTCTGGGGCTTTAGTAACCTGGATCCTCTTAAAGTGGGCCAAAATAAATTCCTCAGGGCAGCTGCGGGTCTCCCGCAGTCATCACCTTGCATTCCCCTTTTATACGACTTAGGATGCCAGCCAGTAGAGGATATAGCACGCTTCAGACCACTGGCGTTCTGGCATCGCCTATGGACAACGCCAGAATTATCCCTTTATGCCAAGGCCTTCCTAGAAGTCAGAAATCTTCGGGGTTCCTAGAGGATTGCATGGCTTTCAGACCTCAGAGCAACATTGACTGACATGGGGATGGAGGAGCTTTGGTCCAACCTGAATACAGCTAATTTCCCTCCGAAAAAGCAGTTGAGAGGCATATATTGGGGATGGATCACCTCTAAAAGACATGCCTCATTGACAGGTGGCTCGCTGACGGCAACATTTGTGACTATGAAGGATGTCAGATACCTCGAAGATTACTGGAACATTATCACTAGGCCACTGGATCGCAGGCTCTTTCACCAGCTTAGGGTTGGTGCGCTTCCACTTCATGACCTAACGAAGTCTTGGACCAACAATGGCAATGGTCACTGCCCATATTACAAAGAGTTGACAGAAACAGTAGAAACCTTTTTTTCGTCTGCCCTGTGTACCATGCCCCAAGACAGAAATGGCTATGCCCAGTTTGCAGGTCTCTGGGTACACGATCGGCGAGAATAGCCAGTAGAATTTTGAAGTCTGACACCTCGTCATTGGTGGTAACTGGGGTTGCTAAATTTATGAGTTGGGCTTGGATCTTGCGGTCCAGGTTGATTAACTCCCAATTGTCTACTTCCCAACCTACTTGATTGGGTACTGGTCTGAGGTTACCGGAGAATGCTATACTGTATTATAAATGATAATTTTAATACTGGTATTTATTATAAGTCTAGTCTTGTATATGTGATTTAATACTATTTTATCAAGTTTTTACTGCACATTAATTTATTGTTTTTATCATGGTACCCTTTGTCATCCATAATTGCGAATTTGCACAACAAGGATACTGAATCCCTTTTAATGTTCTTCTTTGTAGGGATTGTGATTGTTTTTATGGCCGATTTGTGTAGCATGTCTTTTATGATGAAACATCGAATAAAGACTATTTTTTTTTACTTGATAGCTTCATTTATAGAATTAAAACTGCAACATAATATCAACACTATTTTTGTATTATGTGTAAGCCAATAGTAAGGTAGCTGATACATTGGCTAGAAAAAAAATCAAATATGTTTTTTTACAGTACAATAGCGGCATAATTACAGATAGATTGAATGCAAAAGCTCAGAGGGAAAAGGAACAGAAGCAAATATAGTATCTATGCAGAACTGAGACTTAAAAGGGGCAACATGAAGAAAAAGTGATGAACCAAAAAAGAGCTATTGGTAAGAGGACAAACTCATGTCTTAAAAATATATGTGGACATTTCCAAAGATAATGAAATAATGAAAATAAAATTCAAACTATGAGAAAGAATAACATTGGACAACATTTATAGAGCAAGAACAGGAAAGAATGTAATGAAGATGTATGCAGCTTAACTAGGAGACAGAGCAGTTTAAGGAAGTCAGAGCTAGGATGTTTCGTAGTAGAGTAGTTGTAAATCTACTGAGAAATATTAAGAAGTATGGAAGAAGGAGACAGGCAGTGAAACAGAAAGAACAAGTTTAGAGCAATGTTCCCTCTAATTTTTTTCCTCTGTGTGCGGCAGTGGAGGGTCTCTGTGCGCTGCAACCATGGCTATGTGCGCCAGGAACCAGACCGCGCGTGTGTGCAGTGCCAAATGCCACTCCAAACGTTTACTTAAAAAAGTAAAAATGATTGTCAATTTTCACACATACAGCACCACGTTAAGGGTCTTAAGGCTGGTTTACAAATTGGATAAACACGCCATGACATGAATTGGTTAAACAGGCAAGTACACTTCAGGTTTAGAAAAGCACAAGACTCCAACGGTGGTACTATCATTAGATTTTATTAAATATTCTTAGCTGGAGCACTGTTCATTGGGTGGGGAAATGCTGACAGCCTATACAATATCACATATGCACAATAAGTTACAAAATTACACAACATATTTACAATTTGATGTGAACGCTACTGAGTAATGTTGGGCTATCCCTCCAGAGATAGTTTGTAAAACTTTGACATCCAGGCAAACATGGGTTGTGGGAGAGGGCTGTTCGGACATGTCAAGGGGCATCACTAGATGGGTGACAGGGTTGTGTCTCATGGCGATCCTTGACATTTTTCCAGTGCTGATAAACTCTATCAAGGTCAACTTTCCCATTCAGGAGGTAGGCCTTTGTCCTCATCAGCATATCCAAATGCTGCTGCTCTAGTCTATTCCTCAATTTAGTCTTGATAGTATTCATGAGGCTGAATCCTCGTTCACAATCTGCACTAAATGCTTGAAATGTTGCGCAGACATCAACAAGCTGAGACACCACACTATACTGAGCAGCATTGCGTACAGTGAAATTCACCTTGTCTTGAAAGGTGGTAAATAACCCACTCCTTACATGTTCTCCCACCACATATTTATAATCTCTGTATTGTCAAATAAAATTGTCTGGTGTTTCACAATCACCCAGGACCAAGACATTTTTTTACTTTTCAATAAGTCTTTATATATTCTCAGTCCCAAAATCAAAATGTGATTGTGCTGCTATTGCCTGGATTTCAAAACTTGCCCATTCTTTCAGTTCATCTTCAGGGAACCTTTTTTGCATGTGCTCACAAAGGAAAACAAAAGACAAAATAGGCCCACTGTCAAACTCTTGCCTTTCCTTGTACAACACCATCATATTTCTTACATTGCTGTTCCAAAAGACAGTGTCCCCCAAATACTGTTCCTTAATTTGGCCAATCTTTGCTCTTGCATACTGGACAGCTTCAAAAGTAGTCAAAGAACTTTTTTTAAACAGTTTGCACAAAGATGCAAATTCATTCAGAATGTCATTAAGTACTGCAAGGGAAATACTGTAGTTTGAGTCAGATAGCTTTTTGTAATAATCTTTAGCAACTGGATCATTCTCTTCAACTTTCTCATGCTCAAAGTACTTAAGAACAGCTTCATAATTCTGAATTAGTGCACCAACTGCAAAATGCCTTGAAAGCCACCATACTTCATTCAATGGTCGAAAAGAGAACACTTCACAATCAGTGACCGATGCCATTTCATCCAGTTTGGACAAACTTGTAGGATATCTGGAAAGAACACTATGTAGATAGTCCTCAATATTTTCTCTATCTCTTTAATGGATCACTGAAATAATATCGAGGGACAGAATATCGACTTGCAAAAATATCGTTGACAAAATATCGACATCCAGAATATCGAGTTTGTATCTACAAACAGGTAAGTACAAAAATATTGAGTACAAAATATCGTTTACAAAAATATAGTTTAAAAAAATATCGACTTCATTAAAAACAGTGTTAAATTAAAATAATATTTAAATTGAATTACTAAAGTATACTTAAAAAATACTTAAATTAACTTATAATAATTAAATATTTAATGAAATTAATAAAAACATTGTTTTACTATCATATATGGTAAAACATATATATATAGTAACATAATATAATTAAATAATATACAATATTATTACCGTACGATAGCAGAAGTGTAAATACTACTATTCCCACTCCAAAGAGTGCAAGCGTAGGGAAAACGTTGGATAGCGTAGGGGTTAAAATTACTATTCCCACTCCAGTGGGTGCAACAGTAGAGAAAGCGTTGGATAGCGTAGGGGTTAAAATTACTATTCCCACTCCAGTGAGTGCACCAGTAGGGAAAGGGTTGGATATCGTAGGGGTTTAAATTACTATTCCCACACCAGTGGGTGCAACAGTAGGGAAAGCGTTGGATAGCAAAGGGGTAAAAATTACTATTCCCACTCCAAAGAGTGCAACAGTAGGGAAAGCGTTGGATAGCGTAGGGGTTAAAATTACTATTCCCACTCCAGTGGGTGCAACAGTAGGGAAAGCGTTGGATAGCGTAGGGGTTAAAATTAGGATTCCCACTCCAGTGGGTGCAACAGTAGAGAAAGCGTTGGATAGCGTAGGGGTTAAAATTACTATTCCCACTCCAGTGTGTGCACCAGTAGGGAAAGGGTTGGATAGCGTAGTGGTTTAAATTACTATTCCCACTCCAGTGGGTGCAACAGTAGGGAAAGCGTTGGATAGCAAAGGGGTAAAAATTACTATTCCCACTCCAGTGGGTGCAACCGTAGGGAAAGCGTTGGGTAGCGTAGGGGTTAAAATTACTATTCCCACTCCAAAGAGGGCCACAGTAGGGAAAGCGTTGGATAGCGTAGGGGATAAAATTACTATTCCCACTCCAGTGGGTGCAACAGTAGGGAAAGCGTTGGATAGCGTAGGGGTTACAATTACTATTCCCACTCCAGTGGGTGCTACAGTAGGGAAAGCGTTGGATAGCGTAGGGGTTAAAATTACTATTCCCACTCCAAAGAGTGCAACAGTAGAGAAAGCGTTGGATAGCGTAGGGGTAAAAATTACTATTCCCACTCCAGTGGATGCAACAGTAGGGAAAGCGTTGGATAGCTTAGGGGTTCAAATTACTATTCCCACTCCAGTGGGTGCTATAGTAGGGAAAGCGTTGGATAGCGTAGGGGTAAAAATTACTATTCCCACTCCAGTGGGTGCAACAGTAGGGAAAGCGTTGGATAGCGTAGGGGTAAAAATTACTATTCCCACTCCAGTGGGTGCAACAGTAGGGAAAGCGTTGGATAGCGTAGGGGCTAAAATTACTATTCCCACTCCAAAGAGTGCAACAGTAGGGAAAGCGTTGGATAGCGTAGGGGATAAATTTACTATTCCCACTCCAGTGGGTGCAACAGTAGGGAAAGCGTTGGATAGCGTAGGGGTTAAAATTACTATTCCCACTCCAGTGGGTGCTACAGTAGGGAAAGCGTTGGATAGCGTAGGGGTTAAAATTACTATTCCCACTCCAAAGAGTGCAACAGTAGGGAAAGCGTTGGATAGCCTAGGGGTAAAAATTACTATTCCCACTCCAGTGGGTGCAACAGTAAGGAAAGCGTTGGATAGCGTAGGGATTAGAATTACTATTCCCACTCCAGTGGGTGCTACAGTAGGGAAAGCGTTGGATAGCGTAGGGGTAAGAATTACTATTCCCACTCCAGTGGATGCAACAGTAGGGAAAGTGTTGGATAGCTTAGGGGTGAAAATTACTATTCCCACTCCTTTGGGTATTATAGTAGGGAAAGCGTTGGATAGCGTAGGGGTAAAAATTACTATTCCCACTCCAGTGGGTGCAACAGTAGGGAAAGCGTTGGATAGCGTAGGGGTAAAAATTACTATTCCCACTCCAGTGGGTGCAACAGTAGGGAAAGCGTTGGATAGCGTAGGGGTTAAAATTACTATTCCCACTCCAAAGAGTGCAACAGTAGGAAAAGCATTGGATAGCGTACGGGATACAATTACTATTCCCACTCCAGTGGGTGCAACATTAGGGAAAGCGTTGGATAGCGTAGGGGTTAAAATTACTATTCCCACTCCAGTGGGTGCTACAGTAGTGAAAGCGTTGGATAGCGTAGGGGTTGAAATTACTATTCCCACTTCAAAGAGTGCAACAGTAGGGAAAGCGTTGGATAGCGTAGGGGTAAAAATTACTATTCCCACTCCAGTGGGTGCAACAGTAGGGAAAGCGTTGGATAGCGTAGGGGTAAAAATTACTATTCCCACTCCATTGGGTGCAACAGGAAGGAAAACGTTGGATAGTGTAGGGGTTAAAATTACTATTCCCACTCCAAAGAGTGCAACAGTAGGGAAAGCTTTGGATAGCGTAACGGTTAAAATTACTATTCCCACTCCAGAGAATACAACATTAGGGAAAGTAAATACTTCACATATTATTTTAAAATTTATAAATGAATATCTATTAATAATATATTAAAAATAATTTAAAATTGTATAAAATATAATAATTAATACATTAAAAATGCTAATTAACAATAATTATTTCAATTGATCACCTATTAATACTAATTAATTAAAATATTACTATTAATTATTTAATAATGATAAATTATTTAACAATTATTTCTAAATAAATAATTTTAAATACATTTAATTATTTAATTAATTACAATTTAATTACTTCCCAAACAATTCCCCTATAAACCCACAACCCACTACATAAAATAAATTATTAAAATTAACATAATTAACAATTAATCAATTAAATTTAATTAATTGGCAAATACATTTTTTATAATTACACATAAATACTTAATTGATAGTTAATTCTAAATAAATAAATTTACATTTTTAATTAATTATAATTTAATTACTTCCCACCCAATTCCCCTATAAACTCACGACCCGCTACTGAAAATAAATTTGTAAAATTTCCATAATTACCAATTAATCAATTAATTATAATTAATTACCAATTAAAAATTAATTAATTACCTATTATAAATTATTTTACCATTAATTAAAATTTACTATCAATAAATAAATTTACATTTTTCCCACCCTATTCCGCTATAAACTCACAACCCGCTACAGATTTAAATTACGCAACAATTATAAAAACCTAAATCATTAATAAAAATTAATTATAACATAAATAAACACTTTTCACACATATTATAACATAAAATACACTATAAAAAATTAGATATTATAAAAAAATCGATATTTTTTACTATCTATATTATATACTTCGATATTTTAACTTTCCATATTTTTAAACGTCAATATTACATCACTTACCTTAAAAACGATATTTTGTTTGTCTATATTCTGTCCTGTCGATATTTTGTCAAGTCTATATTTAAAACTCGATATAATGTCCAGTCGATATTATGTCTGTGCACCCTCTTTAATCATTGGAACCCTCTTCGAGGCATCATCAACTACCAAATCTTCTCGATGAGCGACACAATGCTGCTCAATTAGATGGGGAATGGATTGTTTAAGGCGATTAGCAACACCATTATTTTTACCCAACATCACAGACACACCATCGGATGAGAACATGACCATTTTCATGAGTCACAGTTCATTGGCAGTGTAGAATTCTTTCACAGCAGTAGTGATAGCCTCAGCATTACAACTAGTCAGCTTCACTATGCCCCCAAAGAGTGTTTTGTGCTCTGTTGAGGTTACAGGTAGTAACTTGAAGTACAGGATGAGCATTTTTGTAACAGAAATATCTGTGCTCTCATCAATTATCAATGTTTGGTACAAAGCGTTATGAAGTTCTACCATACCTTCACAGTGTATCACGCTATTGATGGCCTCAAGGAGCTCAAAGGCATAGTTCTTGCTCCTTCAGCTGTCTGGTATCTTCACATACAAAGCTAGGTGGTCATGGATGTCTTATACATATAACATTGAAGTATTTATCTTGACTGCCAGCAACACATTATTGATGAGAATCTGTATCTCCTCAGGCAGGGATCTTTGTCGTTTAACTCCTTCCATTTTATTTCCTTTGTCAGTGGCAGTTTCTGTCAGAATTGCCCACACTCCAAAACCAAACCTGGCAGCAGCACTTTTGTTTCTCAATATCACCATGTCAGACTCATGAACTTTGCTAATTAGATGGCGTTTCAGGTAATCCAGTTTCTAGCCATCACTCCATTTCTTTCCTGTAGAAAAGTCCCCAACAATCTTGGCTACGGCACATGCTTTGCAAACCAAGCCCACGTCTGGACTGTATTGAAGTAGTTCCCCAAGTTGCATGCGAACCTTGCTTCATGATTTCTGTGTCTCAGCCTCTACAATTTCGTTCATCCACTCTTCCTTGAATACAAGGCAACATTTCTTCCTTTGTGGTGAAGGATCACACTCTGCAGAAGGTACAACTTTGCGCTTGAATATATTTGTGATAACTGGGTTTAGCCTGCTATGCCACAAAGCCTGCAAAATAAAGGAATATTGCTAATGTTGATGCCTATGCTCTTGATTGCAATCCGTCACATAATACAGAGGCATCGCTTGCAAAATGTAGAGTGTAATTACCTAGATTTTTCTGTCCACTGCCCTGCCCTTTCAAACTTAAATGTAGCACTGTCCGTAAAGCCTGCAATAGAAGAAAAGATTGTTACAGCACATTGTGAATTTGTGATACAGCAATATACCATTGTCACCATAAGGGAACTCTCCCAAATAATTAACTGTTGTGCTTGTACTCACGTATGCCCATTCAAAGGTGTGGGGTACTGTTTGCAAAACCTAGAACAGAAGAAAACATGGGTAAGGAATGTTATACTACAATGCACAGGATGTACCACAGTTTAACTCTACCAAACAATTACCTGCTCTGCTTGTACTCACGTATGGCCATTCAAATGTGTGGGGTATTATCTGCGAAACCTACAACAGAAGAAAACATGGGTAAGGTATGTTGTTATCTTACAATGTACAAGATGCACCACAGTTTAACTCTACCAAACAAGTACCTGCTCTGCTTGCACTCACGTATTCCCATTCAAATGTGTGGGGTACTGTCTGCGAAACCTACAACAGAAGAAAACACGGGTAAGGTATTTTGTTATACTACAATACACAAGATACACCACAGTTTAACTCTACCAAACAATAACCTGTTTGTTCTGCCTGTACTCATGTCTACCTGTACACAACTGTATTTGTAGCATGGTCTCACAAACCTGCAAAAGAAAAGGGGTGCAGATTGTGAATCTACCCATACCCGCCAAATCCAATGTAGAACATAAACAGAATTACCTTGTCTATGTGGGTACTCACGCCTGACCATTCAAATCCAAATACCCTACAGACTGCAAACCTGCAATTGAAGACAAGATGGTTAGCAAAGGCTCTAAGAGTTACAAACAATGAATGGGACTGGCCCAGATACTTTAACCACAATTCCCCTCCTGTGCTGGACAGCCTTGAAATACATTATTTCATGACGAGCTCAGCTCGTCATAAGCACAAGACCAGTGTACTGCATGACGAGCTGAGCTCGTCATGAGCAGCGAAGGGGTTAATAGGAAAAACAAACAAATAGTTACTTGGGATTCCAGTTTAGGCAAATAGGCAAGTCCCCCTGTGCTTCATTATTAGCATCCATTAGGTTAACTTATCTGCACCTCCCCACACAATCCAGCCACTCTCCTGCATTTTTTTTACCTTTTGCCATGTCAATGTTTTAACAGATATGCATCCCATTCACACACATTTGCATGTAATCACATTTACAATAGACCATGGGTACTCGCAAATATTTTCCCAAGGGTCAAAAGTATTTGGTTGTGGTTTGACAGAGGGCTGCACTGATGCGTGCAGGCTATTGGTCAGGGATTTGGGAGGTGTTAAGGTGGACTTGGAGAAGTATGTACATTTAGGGGCTGAACAATGTGGTACCAGAAAACTTGGGATCAATACTGGCTTTTCCACTTCACTTTGGCTGGATAACTCTGGAGATTGATAGACCAGCTGCAGAGAGATCTGATTTTTGTCTAGTAGAAGTTTTGACTCATTATAAAGTAGCGGGGGAGGTCAAAATGCTTGATGCAAAGCAGGTGAACCATGCAGGTCACAAAGTGCATGCAATGTAAATAGATCACTGCATTACTGCTCTTGTCATAGAGCCCATTTCGTTACTTGCAGTTTATAAGTTTAAATCCCAATACAGAAAAGTGAGCTATTAACTATCAAAGAGCTGAATGCAAATTGCAAGGTATAGATCAGAGCATTATGAATGTCCCCTCCAGTCATTCATTATCCTAATGCTGCAAAAAGGTTTAACTTGGGTAAACATCAATTCTTATTATTAAAGCCAACCCCCAACCATGGAGTTACATTTTATATTCTCAGTGCGTGCTTTTTCAGACCAAGAACTTTTAAACTATACTGTCTACCAGTATGGATGACTTGTGACTCCTACAACTTGTAGTCCTCTGTCTGATGTAACATTTCCTATAGCTTGATTTACACACTATGATTCAGTGTCTCTGTATAATGTGCATGCAATGTAGAGTGGGGTTAGGTAGATTGGGGTGGAGTGGGGTAGATTGGGTTCATTAGAGTCTAATAGATTGGGGTAGAGTCGGGTAGAGTAGTGTGGGGTAAGTGGTGTGGAGGAGAGTGGAGTGTCATTGCATGTTGTGGAGTGCCTTGGCATGGAGTAGCATGTGTACAGTGGAGTGGCGTGTCAGAGAGGAAGGGCATAGAGCGAAGTGGAGTGGTGTATATAATGTGTGCATAAGTCATCACCTAGTGTATCAATGTATTTTTATTATATTCAAATATTTGTTTCCAGCACACTTTAGAATTAAAAAAAATATATTTATTTGTACTGATATTAATCGATTTTGAATTATCAGCTTAGTTCATTCAGTTCATTTTTTTATGTGCTAGGAAAAAAAATCCTACACCCTCTCCTCTTACATGGATGCTCAGCAGGATTGTCACATACATTCTCTCACTTTGAAGTTAGAGAAAGAAAAGTAAACACCAAACCCCCTCGGAAGTGAGAACTTGACATTTGAATGCACCGCAAATGTGACAAGATAAGACCAAGATGTACAGACCAGTTTGGACACAACCATATGCAAATCAGTTTTGACTCTGCTCCTCATGGGAACAGTCCATCCTGAACTACCAAGCTAGGTCCTCCCTGGACTGGAAACAAGCATTCTGGGACCGGTTTCAGTGCATTACCCCTAATAGCCAGGCTAGCTTAAATCCAGAGGTGCAGTGAGCACAGGACCCTCATCTGGGCATACCCTTCTCACTTAGGGAAGCAAAAGGCACAAATGATGCACAAAATGCTGAACAATGCAAACATTCACCCCCAGTCACTAAAGATCTGGGTTAAATCCATTGTTTCTCTCAGACTAAACATCTCTAAAGAGAATTATTTAGATTTGCATTTGAAAATTAATTAGCAACTGGAGGTAGCCTCAAATCAACCCTGGACACTATCTAAAACTTCATGAATTATATATAAATCCACTGCTCTGTCAATCTGTCTTTGGTCTGATATGTACCTTCGGTTTACATGGGCAAGATTCCTCTTTGACTCTAAAGTGCTTTTTGGATTAAACAAAGAGCATCTTTTTGTCTGTGCGAACAGCTTGTATTTACATATCCATCATACTATACCTCATCATGGACCATATTACTGAAAGTGCATCAGCGGAGCAACAGGCATGTGTACCTACTTTCAGCACCCTAGGGCACTTTGATATTACAAATGTTTGTGCAAACCCTTCTGTAATACAGATAGCTCTTGCACACATGTAGTGCCAGCTCCGTCTCAAGAGGGCATTCCCTCATTTTCATGAAGGCAAGGCCCAGTGCCACGCTGTATTATGGACGCAGGTGCAAAACTAAAGAAGTTGTCAGGAGGCAGACTAAAGTGTAACACAAAAATGTGGTGAACTATCAGTTTCCCTCCTCACGGCAGCTGTCTGGTGGTGGGGAAAGAAGGTCCCATGGACTCCCCAGACATCCCCTTGCAGGGGGGTGCAGTCAGTCACTGCACCCTCCTGCAAAGGTATCGCTAATCCTTCTTTAAAGTGCATGTGGGTTCCACCGCCACAGTGAAACACAGAGTAACTTTGAAACAGCCCTAGTCCGTGACTGCCCTGAGAGCAGTGCATTTACTGTAATAGGGTGCACTTTCTCTGTGTGCTCATGGCGAATAGTGCAAACAAGAAATTTGCATCTTATGCGTAATAAGGCCCAAGGAAGTTCTCAAAAGCATCAGGTGGATTTATAAATATGAATCATAGAATGGCTGGTTCTGTGTTGTACATCGCTGGTTGTCATGTTAGAGTAAATGTCTAATGAAGACCACTTCCAAATGGTGTATTTTAACTTTGAGAGTGGGAATACTGAAGTAAAGCATCTGCTGTGTTATTTATGCTGTAGTATGTTACATTATGTTAGATGGGTTACACACCAGCTGCTGTATCATGGTGGGTACAGCGCACTGGGGTGTGCTGCACAATTGTTCAACAACCAAACTGGGGCATCCACGCTGGCTCGCTCACTATAATATACCCGATGACATTCTGAAACTAGCAGTAGAAGCCAGAGACACTGGAGCAAGTGAGGAGGACTGGGAGAGAGCCTGTGTAGATTGTGGTGGTCATAGAAAATATACTTATTTTATCGGTTTAGAGATGACAATGTAGTCACCTTGCTGTGCAGCGTTAACAATTTCAAACACCCTAGGTAATGATATTAAAAGTGTTTTCAATGAATGATGACAAAATGTATGATGCATTTTTTATTAACAAAAGCAAATCTGGAAAAAATATTATACCAATATCTTTGCTTAGTCCGTGCACATGGTATGGAGGGAAACGTGTTTCTGCCTTGAGATCTAAATGGTATTATTTGATGGTCTGCATAAGGGCCATATTTGTGCTCTTATCATGTTAAATCAAAAGGAGTGAAAGATGGGCTGCTTACTTAGAGGTTAGTGTATGACTGTGATGTGGCCTTTGTTGGGAGTGTTCTGGTGTCCTATATGGCAGAGACTTCCAGAACTGTGTCGAAGAAAGCAAGTAGCTGCATTTGTACGTGTGTGTGTAGGGGAAAACTTGAGAAGGCACGCATCTGTGCAGGCATACACTTATCTACTAGATTTGGGTTTCTCTCAATAATACCTTTCTGTTTAAATACCTTTTCATCTGGTTTTAACAATACAAAATAGAACATCCCTCCTCCCAACCTCCATGACCACCTCCGTTGCACATTCTGCACTTGGGCTTCCAATCCCCATGTTGATGTACAGGGTGGGCGTCTGGAAGCCCTTCTCTAATCTGGCAGTATAGCCTGAGAGCCCTGTGAGGACCAATACTTTGACCCTAGACTCCGATTCAGGAGTCTTCTGATATATGCCGGACCCATCATCTTTTAGGGCATCTAAATTCCAAGATATCTTTGGCTAGCTAATCATCAGTTCGCTACATTGCTTCCCAAAGTCATTTTCTTTCCCATGGACTATGTTGATTATTTAGCCATAGCCACACCATTTTCTACCAATCCATATAATGTATGTAAGTATTATGTTGAACCCCTAGGTGGAAAGTGTTGACTGTTTTGCAGCTAACAGCAAAAAGATATGATTTTTCCTTTCCCACAAAGCAAAGGGTAAATCTAATTTAAAGGGCAGTCCAGAAAATTTATTCGGGGCATTCAGCTATGTGGGAGCCTGTGGGAGAGCCAAAGGCTGTACTGTTTGCAAAGCTCTGATCTCCATAGCCAAGGGCGCACACACTTTATATATACTACATGTTAAGCTTGGTGTGTGGCTTTCTATGTTTTTCTCTAATCTTCTATTAAGGGCATCAGAGTGTGCTGCCTTATGGTCCCAAAGGCATCATCAAGATTGTGTTTTCAACAGTAATCGCATGATCAGAGCACCGTGTCTATACAATGGTAGCACAATCAAAGGTTCTCAGCCACTCCTCATCGCTTGGGAAGTGCCGGACAGGAAGCACAAGGAACACTGAGCGCGGCTGCCTGCTAAGCTACCATCCAGCGCTTCCTTCACCCGGAAGCAGTGTTCAAGGCTGCCTGCTCAAAATAATACAGTAAATTTAAAAACATGGCGTGTGCTTTTTAGGGTAATCTGCCTTGTTTGCAGACTTGCTGTAGTATTTTGGTAGTAAAGCGAGGCTGCAGGGGAGATTGTGTGCTTTTATTTAAGTATCCATGTTAATCGCAGCCTCTTCACAAGCTGCAATTAACATGGATACTTAAACAAAAGCACTCAATCTGTCCGCAGCCTCGCTTTACTACCAAAACAATACAGCAAGTCTGCAAACAAGGCCGATTACCCTAAAAAGCACACGCCGTGTTTTTAAACTTGCTGTATTGTTTTGTTAGTAAAGCGAGGCTGGTGGGGAGGTTGAGTGCTTTTATTTAAGTATGCATTTTAATCGCAGCTCTTGAAGGGGCTGCAATTAACTACTACTAATAAAAGAATACAGCAAACAAACAGTGCGTGCACTTCAGGACAATACAAAAGCGCACGCAGCAGAAACAAAAGGACAGCAAGTGGCCATATTAGACCACTTACCTCCGCTCCCGAGTGTTCACTTCCACTGCCGTCCTTCGCAATCTGGAAATGCCAGTTTTTCATGCTGAGCACCTTTTAAAAGTGCCGGCGGGACGAATACTCTTATGGGAGTCTTTGCAGGCTCCACACATGGCACTGCGCGTTCCGGGGCAGAGAAGTGCGTGCGCTCATGGGCGTGCGCATCATTGGGAACAGTGGTTGAGAGAGAAGTTGATAAAGCCTTTGCTTTAAAGGTGAAGGTTTTTATTTTGATTATAAATTGAATGAAGACTCTCAACAAAATGGTGCTGTAGTTGACGAGACAAAACCAGAAAAAAAGATTAATGAATAGAAGTAACTTTTGTACAGTTTTAGTGGTAAATGCATACATACTTCTAGTACAGAATCTTTCTTTAAAGAAGAAAGCTATCTCCAGGATAATAGATTAATTCATGCTATTGATTACTGAGGACAATGTTATGAATAAAGAATGGCACTCCTGTAGCGAAAGAGGTGATGGTACCTACAAATGTAGAACAAGTTATTGGAGAGCAGGTGCCAGAACAAAGTCAGGTACCTGTATAGAAATGGAATGGTAGTAGTGCTTGTAGTAGTTGACAGCAATTCATTGATATATTAAGGAAATGTCTACATACGTTGCAAGGCGAAGTTTAAAACAGAAAATAATTACTTTACAAGGATTCGATCCTTGCAAGATTAGAAAGCATACAAATTTGCAGGGACACTCACTAGCTTGTTCATCAAACAAAGTGTACTAAAGCACTTTTCATTATTTAAGGATGTTAGTTGTACACCACGCAACAATGCAAACTTTAGTTAGGAGGTCGTACAATGTGACAACTCCTGCTTTATTTTTAAGAGAAATGAATAGAGCATTTTTGTATGGTACTGAGGCAGATGTAGAAAAGGGTTGTGATAATGTGCAGTTTTGTTTCTTTGATCTTCAGCAGGATTCTAGGGAAAATGAAGAGTTGTTAAGAGGATGAGTTGTAGAACAGGACAAAGATATTACAGTTGATACTTTTGAAGAAGAGATTACAAAATTTTACATAGTAAGGTCTAAAAAACCAGAGTATGTTTGTGTGTGCTGTCGACGCACTCACTAGAAGATTTAGTGCCACATGTATCAAGCACAAATGCGTTTGCAAATTCTGCATTTGCGATCGCATTTTTGCTAAATGGTATGTATGAAGCAAATCTACATGCAAAATATGGAATCGCAAAATTTGCGATTCCTTATTTTGCGATTGCATTTAAGGAATCGCAAATTTTGCAATTCCTTAAATGCAATGTAAGAAGCACGAAAAAAGTGCAATTTTGCTTAAGGAATCGCAAATTACCACCAACTTCAAGTTGGTGGTAATTTGCGATTTCTTTGAAAAATGCACTTTTTTACATTTTTCAAAGTGCCATGTGACACACATACATGCCCTTAGGGCATGTATGTGTGCCACATGTGCACCCATGCCTATTTCACCCATTGGTACTAATGTCATATGTACTTTATAGGAATTCTGATTTGTATTTGGTCCCCCCCGTGATCCATACATTACACAGTTCATATACAGTAAACATATTGGTCCGACTAAATTGACCAATTGACCAATAACACACCACAGGGTCCCACGATATTTTTCTCTGTATTTGCTCCCCTCCCTGTGAATTGAACCAGGGGAACCTTCCAATCTAATTTTTGGTATTTCAGGGGTGCAACAGGGTGTCCTTTTGACAACCTTGAAATTGCATTCTCAATTTTTGATTCGCTAATTGCTAATCGCAAATTGGAATGTCTTCCTATTCATTCCTATGGTCCTCTCAGCCCATAGGAATGAATGGGAAGGTATTCCTTAATTGAGAATTGCAATTTGAGATTCGCAATTAAGAAATATATAGGATTCGCAAAATGTATTGCAAATCTTACATACATAGCATTTTACGATTCTCAAATACCGATTCGCAAAAAATCGCTATTTGAGAATCGCAAAATGACTTTTTGATACATATGGCCCTAAAACATAGACTGTTGACTTGTATTTAAAAAGTGAACAAGTAAATAATGATAACTGGCAAACCTAGCTGTGTATTTATTTGAAGAGGAATGCGTTGACTTGTCCACACGGCAAGTTTTATGTAACTAGTGTTACAATAAATTAGAAGGTAATAAAATGAACACATAGCTATTAGATACCCGTTTTGTAAAATAATAAAATGCCTGCTATTGTAGAAAAACTATGAAGGGCCAAAAATAAAAATAACCATTCATATTTATGATTCTTTGCAGCATTGTGAAGGGCTCTTATGGATTTCTCTCCAGCACTCACTACAACTCCACAACCCATGCAGTATGGTGCTATCTGGGAAAACTGTGGAGCCAAATCTGGAAGTTGAGATTGGACCTCTGAAGGGACTCTGTTGCTGTGGCTGGTTTTGAAGTTCAGGGTCCTTCAGTCTTGTGTTGTCTTCTTGCTGCTTTTACACTATTGCTTTGGTATGTTTTTAGATGGTGAATCATGGACATAGTTCCACAAAAATATTTTTTATTTGTACCCCTTGACAATGTCTTGTAGCATGTTGTGCATTGCGCAAATCTGCTCACTATTAACTCCTCTTAAAGAATGTTCAAGATAGATAAATGATTGTGTTCTTTTTTATTTTTGGGGGTTGAAAAATGTATTCTCCAATGATATTCCTTTATTTCCCAGTGACATGATTTTCTGTTTTGTTTTAAAATAAAAGTATTGTGATTTTGTATGTGGCCATTCTTGAAAACTCTGGAGGAGAGCCATAGCTGTTGCAGTAGTCTGCACCTCTCAAAGGACTTTCTGGATGGGAATTGTTGCTGGTGCCACTCATGTAGATGGTCCTCCAGTTTCCCTCTACTTGATTGCCAGTTACAGATGTTTTCTTTGCTAGGTTTTAAGATGCTAGACCACGGATGTCATCCCACATGAACGTTTTTTGTTTATCCCTCTAGATTGGATCCTTTCACAGAGTGTGCATTGTACTACCTTTGGAGCAGTTTCTGATTCCTGTTGAGTTTGGGTAACAATGGGGAGTTTTAGTGGTGTTTTGTAGTTATGTTTTATGTTTTATTCAATCTTTATTTCGGCCATATGGCCATAAAAGATATACAACAACAGTAAGACATGTACAACCATGATAAAATCCACAACAATAACAAAACAGCACATGCTATACACTATAAAATCATTCCTGTAAGTTAAAACTACCAGAGTTACTTTTTAAAAGATTTGGGATAGTTATGGTCTATTTGTGAGTTTAACTGTTGAAAGACATTTTTTGAAATTGTGTTTTTGTTAAAATAAAGTTAAACAATTATGTTACTAAACAGCTAGACTCAAACTTTGTGTAAAATATGCTTAAATATCTTTTTTACATGTTGTCATTTGTATTTGTGACTACTGATGTCATTGCGACCTTTGTTGTTGCTTTGAAGAAGGAAAATGCATTTTTGATGTAGTTATTTCGACAAATATATACAAAGGGGAAAGTTAAATTAGTATCTTACTCAATAGCTAGACTGAAACTTTATGTAAACTATGTCTATATATGTGTTTTAGACTTTGTCAAAAACACCCGGTATTTACAGTGTGCCCTTGGCAAAGGCACACATAGAATCGCACAGGCACTACCTGTGCAATCATCAAGGATGTCCTTTCTCCATCTCTCTGCAAATGCACCTCCTGGCACAGTACTAGTTGGGGGATATAGTCCCTTTGGCTATTGAGGGTCGTTGGGGGCCAACTACCTCACCTGTTACCTCCAGCAAGTCCCACACAGTGAGTTTGCTAAGAGGTCTTTGGAGGCCAAGCCCCCTTTCTGCACCACTCTTCAAACGCGTCTCCTAACGCACTACAGGTTGGGGAATGAAATTCTCTTGGATGCTAAGAGATCTTGGGGACCAAGAAGCCCTCCTGGTACTTTCTGTAAGTCTTACACAGCGGGATTCCTGAGAGCTGGTCAGAGGCCCCGCCCTCTTTCACCGCCACTCTGCAAACACCATTGCTACTTAAAAAAACATAGAAATTTACTAAAAAAAAGCAAAGGTTACAAGGACATTATAGTTAGGAATTACCTTTTAAGAAACCTTAGAAATTCACTGAGAAACCAAAAGGTTACAGGGCCATTATAGTTAGGAAATAGAATTTAAAAAACCTTTGAAATTCACTGAAAAAAACAAATAATACTGGGACGTTATAGTTAGGTTCAGATTTCACATGCACAAAACCAGATAAATTCAACAGTTATAGTTAGCCGAGCTAACTATAACTCATGCCCCCGCAATGCACTGCTTATGACCTCGCATATTACATCACGCATGACATGGTCAGTGACATCAATCATGACATCACTCATGACATCACTGATATCATCCTCAGCAGAATCTCTGCCGCACCCACTCAGACCCCAATATAACCTTTCATACACTCACTTTAACTTCTACACTAACATTCTCAAAACTATTGACCCACTCATAAAAGTACTTACACACACACTCACAGATTCATAGGTCTATAAAAACATTCATGCAGTTACCCAAACAGCTACTCATACACCAGCTCACTCACTAATACAGCCAATGATATATCCACTCATACACCCATACAACCACTCACACACAGTCAGTCACCATGGAGCTACTCACATAACTACTCACTTACCTATAGAGTTAATCACACAGCCATTTACTCACCTGTATAGTCATACACACACCCACTCATTTATTCATATGGATACTAACACAAACTCACTCACCTATGCAGTCACACATACAGTCACTCATAAACTCCAACACTCACCTATACTGCCTTTAACATATGCAATTACTCACCTACATACCACTGACACATCCATTCACTCACCGACACAGCCATACACAGACTTACTCACCCATACATCCACTTACACACACACTCACTAACCTAGAAAGCCACTGACTCACCCAGACACTCATCCATACTGGCAGATACACACACCTTCACCCACCCACACAGACATTGGGACACCCATACACGTACTCAAACAACCAATGAATCACCCATGCAGAAACTCACATACCCACTCACACACCTATACAACCACTTAGACACCAACTGGCAGACAGATACAGGCATTCATACAACAAGTCACCCACCCATTCATTCACTGAGACACTTAATTATTCACTTATACAGTTATTAATGCACTCAATGAATCATTCAGTCAGGCACTCATAAACCCACTGATTCACCAATACACCTTGGTAGGTATATTTAACACTCATAAATGCTTTAAAAAAACACTCACAGTCACTGGATGATGCCATCAGTGATGTCATTTGAGATATCATCAGTGATGTCACTGACCATGTCATAAGTATTGTAATATGTGAAGTCATCACCAGTGCATTGCGTGGGAGTAAGTTATAGTCGGTTCAGCTAACTATAACTGCAGAATTTCTCTGGTTTTGTGCGGTTTGATGTAGACTGACTACTGTGGGGCAGAATAAGGACTAGACTGTGGGTACTCAAAAACATTTTACCAGGGGCCGCAAAGTTTGGTCTATGGTGTGACCGAGGGCAGCACTGATGACAGCGGAGGGTGTAAAGTGGGTGTAGGGGAGCAAAACATGTATATCTCCTGGCTGAACTCAATTGTGCAATTTAAAAACCAGAAAACCTGGGATGAATCCCGGCTTCTTCATTTGACCAAATTGTGTGACCCTGGACAATTGTTTTATTTCAATTTCCCTCCTTCTTCTTCATTATCACATAGAAGAGGAACTCAAAATGCATTACTTCAGGATGCGTGCTGTACAAAACCGTTTTGTGTGCTTGGGTGTAATCACTAATGGCATTGTTGTCAGGGTGGCGGGGTGGGCATGAACTTTTCTTAAATTCATGTTTGAAAACCATCACTTTAAAAAAATACTTCTGGATGCACTGTTATAATTTTATTTACTACGGTGAAATGGTTCTACTGGTCAATGGAATACACTTTTTGAATTTTGAAAACACTATCATATTTTTACAAGTTTTCGGTCTTTAAAAATGAAGATGTTCCTAAAGTTAAGCGCCTAGTTACTTCTTTCTCTAACTGCAATTATGCAAGACATGTTGTCCATTTGTTTGGTTGTGACCTCACTTTCATGACCACTGCGCCGTTTTCACCTTGAAGCACCCTTATGTGATGCATTGTTTGCCTTACATTTCTTTGTACAGTTTGTTTTGCTTAAGTGATGTGTTGTGGGTAGTCAATACCTAACTTTTTTAACTTATTCCTTTAACCTTTTACCAAGCTAAGAAATCTTATTGTTTTAAACTTACTCAAGCGAGAATCAACTTGTATGTGTAACAGACCCAGATTCTGACGGTCAGGGCTTTAAGTGGGCCGGGTCTCTCCGGGTCTGAGCACTGGCAGTTTTTTTGAGGAAGCCTCGAAACGGGTCTCTATCGGGCTCTGTTTTGTGCTGTGGCACAGGAGGTCCGTTTTTTTCAGGTGTTCTAGGGGAAGAGAAATCCTTTAAAGAGAGTCATTTTCTATCGATTTCTCTTCTCTTTTCGGAACTCAGGAGCAGCAACATTGTCGTGGTGTCAGTGCCAGGGCTTTATGTGGAAGCTTTTTAAATATTATATACAAGCCACAGTTGCTACTTATTTATGTTATGCAACTAACAACCATTGACAAAGCCAATAGTCCTGACTTCTTGTAATAGGATTCACTTGTTGCATCATATACCTGTATGCAATGACAGAAACAACAAAATACCAGTGGGGCGGCACACTGTGATAAGCACAGATTTTTAGCTCACGTGTTAATAAGCCACGCCCTTAATTACATTGGCCACGCCTCCTTGAGAGACCCCCCAGTTTTTTCATCCCACTTAAAGCCCTGCTGACGGTTACAGGCCTACGCCATGCGTGCATAAATGGACTCAGCAGAGCCAAGAGCATGCTTTATGTGACTGACTGCAGTGTGTAAAGTGAATTCATGTAACCAAACAATATTTCTTTGAGTTAGTGCTTTGTTCTCAGCCAGCACAGCTCCTAATCAGGAAGAGACAAGACAGGTCACTGTTTCTGAGCTCTAGTACTTTCTTCAAGGTGTGAGTTCATTACGTAGCACTGCTAACATTCCACCACAATATGAAATGAATCACCTGTTGTTCCAGTAACCCGGCCCTCGAGGCCGTGACAGTACAACACTGACCATGTAAATCAGTTCTATTGAGAAGTCTGTCCTGCCCTCTCCTTAGCCCTCAGCCCTACTTGCTCTGCTTTCCGAAGCCTTAGACTTTCACCTCATCCGTGACCTTTCTTGCGGTCCCTTTATTTATTATCAACCACCACGACGTGAAAGGTAAGTACAGTAAATCCTCGACCCATCAGAAGAGAGTCAGAAATAACCAAGGCTAGTTTTGCAGCAGTGTATTTTTTTGCACATAAACAAACATTTACAGAAAGAAAGCTGTTTTGGTTTGTCTGACGCATTACCAGGACCCAAACCATAGCCTAGATAGCGCTAAACAAATCAGGGGTGAGGTTGGGAAAGTGGGGGGCGCGGGAAATTATTGTTTTGACCAGACAGATATAAACAGACAAGTAACGAGAAGCCCATCGCTGCTGCTCTACTGGAAATCACCCACAGTTTCTGGAAAATGTGTCTGGGTTAGGGGCCAGGATGCCAGCATCAACCACACATGTGCAAGTTCAGACACTCTAATTACAGCAACAACATCACGACCGCCCAGATGGAGAGAAAGGGGAGAAGAAAGATATTTTTTTTATCCTTCAACCCCCAAAGGAAATCTAACAGTAAGGGTTTATTGGTTTGTGCTATAGAAACAGCACAGTTAAACTTTCAGAGTTGATTAAAAAAATAATCAAACCAAAACAACCCTAAAATGCACGCATATGTGTTTGTTTACAGTAATAAATGGTTATTTTCAAATTATTTTTTTAACTGTAGACCAAAAGCCCATATCGCAGTCTTGCCCTGTTTCGAAAAAACATGCCAATTCATCTGCACAATGGTTGTTGATTTTAGTGTATGGAATGTATATGACGCTATTTACATCTGAATAAAAATTTGGCAAATTGATCTCGCACAAAATGTGTAGTTTATGTAAAAAGCGGGAAATAAAATACATTTACTCCGCTTTACAAATGTGAAATATGTGTCTCTGAGGTCAAATCCTTTTTTGTAAGGTGTAGTGCAAAATCCTCAAATTTTAGTTATTTTTAAATGACATCTTTGTTAAAATTTCTATGGCTCACTTACAGATGATCTATAAGTGATACATCTGCCAATCCCCTTTTTGGCAAAGGGCTGGAGTCAAAATCTACTGCTCTATTCTGTATTACAAATATATCACATGGTGGGAATTGATTTACAATGCGGTTTATGGACCAGCGCAAAGCTACTGTGATATTGTGCCATGTCAGGCACCTTCTAGGGCATTATATTGCAGTTGTTACCAGCAGCTGTGGTTTTCATAAGAAACTTACAACTTCCAAACTCACACATATAATTATGTACACAAAACGCCCCCCCCCCCCAAAAAAAATTGTAAATAAATAAATTCGAACTGCAAAATAAGATATTATTGGCTTTTCTAAAAATTCCTGCAAATCCTATTGTGCTAAGTGAGGAAGGCACAGACACTAAGACCCTATTTACGACTGGCCCCAACATTAGAGCTGTTTAACTATAGGGTTTTTTTACTGAAACTGTGGTTATCGGTAACACCTGTTCATAGTATAAATGAAGGATCACCGGTTGATCCTCCAAAGGTCTATCAGGCACATCCATCAATATTGCATTGTGCGATTCCTAAATTGCGAAAAATAAGAAATCGCAATTAAGGAATTGCAAACTGTAATGCATCAAGAAATCGCTATAAAAATAGAGATTTCTTAAAATTCCTTAATTGCGATTCTCTAATTGAGAATCACAATTAAGGAATACTTCCCCATCCATTCCTATGGGCCTAGAGGCCCATGGGAATGAATGGAAAGACATTTTTAATTTGCAATTCCCCATTAATAATTCGCAAATTAAGAATGCAATTTCCAGAGTGCAGGGGTGTCCAAAGGACACCCTGTTGCACCCCTGAAATCTGCTTAGGAGTACTTTTTGCATGCTCACATGCCCCAAGGGCATGTGTGTGTGTATAATGGAACTTTGAAAAATGCACTTTAGTGCATTTTTCAAAGTTTTCGCAAATTACCATGAAGGTCATCTTCATGGTAATTTGCTCCCCTTATTTGCGAATTCGCACATTTTTAAAGTTTAATGCATTGCATTTAAGGAATCTAAATTTGAGATTCCTTAAATGCAATTGCAATTTAAGAAATCGCAATTTTGCGATTTCTTAAATTGCGAAAATAACAAAAATGTTAATGCATCCCAAAAATGGGAATTGCATTTGCAAACGGCCGAATTTTGCGATTCTCACCGTTTGCGAATGCAATTTCATTTGATGCATTTGGCTGTATATGTAATGGAGAGTAATGCACAGATATCAGTTTCAATGCACTGATTGCCATTTGTAAACTCGTAATTGCATTTTTACCGAAGACAAAGTCCTGCATGTTTTAACTGGAGGATATGTTCCTAGCAGAGTATGTGGGTTTCCCATAGCCAAGAAATCTGGGCCAAATTTACCAAGATTTTTGTCTTGGGGTAGTATTAGTTTTTTGGCAATGCCCTGATGCAAAATTTATTTTGGGATTTTCAGAGCCACTCAACCCACAAATTGGGTAGCTGTGTGTGGATTTGTAAAAAAAAGAAACAATGTAATTATGAAAATGGCGCTGCCTTGCGTTACCTAGCAACAGGTAGATGTAGCATGGGTGGAGCTTGGGCGTTCCCATGCATCCACCCATGTATTTTGATGCAAACCCAGATTTACAAAGGCTTGTAAACATGGTCCTACACAAGGATGGCGTTACAAGTCTTTATTTCTCCTCGTGTTTTCTTCTTTGCATGTCTGCTGCATTCTGCAGCACAATTAAAAAGAGTAACTAGCCTCAAACTATAGTTTCTTGCACAAAACTATCCCAACCACTATGCAGGCAGCTCTATAACATGATGCTAAGCTGCCTTCATTTGCACTAGGAAACCACAAGTGTGCCAGTGCTAGCAGAGAGCAGAACTGTGCCATATATTTAAAAATATGGCACAATTCTGCTCTTTCTTTTTCACACAACATAGTGTAGAAACCTTCCTAGTTGTGCTGCATTGTGTGACATATTAGTGTGGAAATGTCACAGAACTTGTAGTCCCTTTTTTTTAACCCTGGGCGAAGCACTACGCTGCGCTCGCGGAGTTTGCGAAGTTTGCTCAACTTCGCACTACGTGAGCTGCACATAGCACAGTGCGAACACGCGTAGTGCAGAGTAGCGTAGTGCAGCGCTCATTTTTTGCTTGGTCGCGGTCCTGAACGTCATGTTCGCGACCGCGAGCAAGCAAAATGACACCCCGGCGATATTCTCAACGCGGGGAGGTAAGGTTTCTCATTGTGAGTGGTTGTGCATGCTCGCGACCGCTCTCAATTAGAAACTACCAGTTCGCGTTGAGAAAGCTGCAGCTCGAGTAATAATCTACTTGAGCAGCAGAAAACTACAGCTCGCACTGTGCAAGATGCCGTTGTCAATGATTGCACAGTGCCGGATGCTTGTCCGCACTGTGCAATCATTGAAAACGCATCTTGCACAGTGCGAACATGCTACTATGCAGCTCGCGTAGTGCTACGTGAAGTTCGCGTAGTGCGAAGTGCACTTCGCATAGCTTCGCGTAGCGCTACTTCGTGAACTGATCCAAGCATCTAGCTCTACCAGGAGATTAGATGCGTACATTTTTGTCTCCACATCTATCAGCGCAATCAGCCTGTAGTTGGAGGGGTCTGAACGGGAACCTGACTTATAGATTGGGTTAAGGATGCTTCCTCTCCAGGACTCGGGATCAGACTATTGGCTGTACTTTTGGAGAAAAGAGGAGTCAGGACTTGAGACCAGAATGGAGGGTCATGCCGAAACAGAGCATTTGGTAGTCCGTTCGGACCTGAAGCTCCCTAGTTTTTTAGATTTTTTAGAAATTTCAGAACTGGGATTTCCGGGAACAGCACAAAATCATCGGGGCATTCATGGTTTGTTGTATATTTGACTTTACCTCGACCCCCAGCCTCCTTCCCTGTTGGTAATTCGCAATTTGGGGCCGATTGGGGTGTGGTTTCATTGTATAGGCATTCGATATGAGCTCTCCATGTGACCTCCAATATGTCTGAATTATGATGACGGGTCCGGCCATTGATTAGTTGGTTGATTTGTTCCCAAAAGAGCTTGGAGTCCCCTAATTTACAAGCATAAAGGAGTTTCGCCCAAATTTGTTCTTTATGTTCTTTTTTGGTAAATAGTATATCCTTTTTTAACTTTTTTCTTGTTTTTGCAATTGAAAGCAGGAGATCCTGTTGGCATTCTGGTCCCAGAGATCGTAGTTGTCTGAGGTATTTATTTCATTGTTGTTTTTGTTCCCTTAGGCTATTATTGAACCAGGCTGCCCTTTTATGTATCCTGCTTTAAGGACGTTTCATAGATGAAAGACTCCCAAGCTTCTATGGTTAATGTTTCAGAGTTGGGTCTTTCCAAAAGACTGGTGTAGGTACTTGTAATATCTTCAATGTTGTCCTTATTCCAGCGGAGTCGTTTTAAGTTATAACATTGTGTTAAGGTCGATACGCTTTTGCTTTCTCAGGGTTTGTGCAAGATTTTAATAAAGTAAAGGATGGCGGCTGATGATCACTTTCTGCCCTGTCTTTTATCTGGAAGTTCACGGTGTACAGGAGGAGGTCGGAATCCGTAAAGATGTAATCAATAGTAGAGCGTGTTTTTTGTGTAACCCTGGTGTATGCTGCAGGCCGATCAGTCAGACATTGGCCATTGAGTACACACATTGAAAGGGCTTTCAAGCGGGCTGCACATTTTTTGCCAGATGTGTCCTGTAGTTTTGGGGCTGGTGTGGCCTCCGTTTTACCCTTACTCCTGGCATATTGTAGATTCATATTCAAGTCGCCCGACAGGATGGTTTTGGCATCTGGATAGGTGAGTTTTAACGTTGTTAGTGAGGTAATTAATTGTTCGATTCTTGACTTCTTTTTTTTGGATGCTGGGTGAATATAGATGTTAAGTATGAGCAGGGTCTGGGACTTCGAGACGTCTATTTTGACACACAGCATCCAAGAACAATCTTGATCTATAATAGAGGTGTGCCATGGGTTTTCTATTGAAATAAAGGTAGAGAGACCCCCTTTTGCTCTCTCGTATTTTGTAGCTCTCTTAGCTGGGTTCAGGAATTCTTTAAAACCGATTATTGTATTAATGAGGTTATCTGCCAGGATTCTTGAAAAGGAAGAATGTTGTATTGTGTAAAAAAATCCTTGAAGTCTGGGTCTTCTAATTTTGATTGGAAGCCGTGCACGTTCCAGGAACAGATTTCACAACCTTGGTGTGTGTGTGAAGCTATTGGCGAGGTTGTTCATGCCATTCCCAAGGATGTGCCTTCTGCGTTTGAGTCCCAAAAGCCCGAAAACTTACTGGCTTTTGGATGATCGAAAGTAATTGCAATTTTCCTTGCCGGGGACTCTTTATCCCTTGTTTGGCTATGGTGATCCTGGCCCTTAGCCCCCTTTAGAAAACTTGCAATGTGAGAAGATGGTTGTAGTGGGCTAGGGTACATGTCCTTCTGCTGCCAAATATGTCCGATGTGCATTTTGTTGCTAAATGTAGCTGTTGTAACTTCTTGACCGAGGAGACTCGAGTTTTGATGAAATTCGATGCTTTAAATATCATTTATGTTTATGTGGCTTAGAGGTGTAAGGACTTGAAATAGTTTGAGCAAGACACTTCTATTTAGAATTGTAGTGTAGTTCCTAGTTTCCCACTAGGTCCTGCGCATTGGAATAACATAAACAGTAGTATCGACGTAGAAGTGCGGATCTTCCAGGCCTCCACTGACTATGCTAAACTTAATTGGGTTTGTTACCAACTAGCTTAGAGGTCACTGGAAACTTTCTTGACTGAATAGGAAGTGATCAGCTTCCCTGGCACAGACAAGAAGGGATTCAGTTTTCCAACAACCGTGCAACATGACAACTTTGCTCCTCAGATCAAGAGTCAATCTCTAGGGTCGTGTGAAACAATAGACAGTTATTTTACTCAGTCAGGTTAGTGCAGATTACTTTCACAATATGTAGAGAATAGAGAGACGGGCGTTTGTCAATAAAGGGTTAACATTTATTGAACAGTCTTTCTTCTCGTACAAGAGAAATGTATTGCCACAATTGCAAGACTTGTTATTATAAAAAGTACGTACAGTAAGATAAGTATTGCGAGATAATACTGTAAAAGCATTGATATGGTTTCTTAGCCATACAATGGTTTAAAAGTAATAAAACATATATACATTCATATATACATTAGGCTAAAATACTCAACTGGTGATTCTAACTACGCCTACCCCAGTGTACCTGACCTAAGCCTAATACTTGGGAGGGGAGTAAGTAAGTAGCTTTAAGTTAAGTTGGTTTTGCCAAGGTTTGCTTCAAGAATTCTCACTAAGGGTTTAGTCAACACCATACCTCTGAATAGAATGATGGAGGTCTGGTATCTCCTTCAGGGAAACTCGGTATCCCAGTCACCCGCAAGGGTAGACCAGAAACGCTGGAGCTGGATTTCTCTGCAGGAGAAAGGCAGCGTCTCTCTTCAGCGCGTCGAGGAGGAGGAGGGGGGACAGCGTCCGTGGGCAGCTGGCATCTGCTGGGCTCTTCGCAGAGGGACGGCTGTTCAGCTCCTAGTTCCACCACACCATTGTTCGCGCTTTAGCAGCGATAATGGTATCAGTAGCTTCGGGACAGCAGCATCAGCGTACTGCAGACAGCTAGCAACAACAGGCAACGGGCAATTGCTTAAGGCAACGTTGGTAATATTTATACCTGAAAGGTGCCTGGTTTGACGTAAGTTTGCTGGACATAAGACGTCAATTAAAGATGTCACTAGGAAGTGATCGCTATCAGTTGCTCATTAGAGTTCCATTACTAATCAAAACACAGCAAGCGGGGATTTCCAGGTTTGCTGAGATTTTATCTTGTTGAAGAACTCGGAGTGTTAATCTAGGAATCTTCAGATAGTGACTTCTGCTCTGTCATTGCACTAATTGGTTGCAAAGGAAGTGGCAGAGAAAACTATTCTGGAATGTGGCTCTGTTCGTGTGAGGCCAGAGATGACTTTCTGAATATCGCACTTGAACGGTTATGCCAATATAGGGAATAAATGGATTTATAGCCGAATAGGGGCATAAGGTCACAGTATCGATCAGGATCCTAGATAAGCACACAACACCCACTCCACGGGTTCATGTCCATCAAATTACTAAAACTAGAGCAATAAGATGCATGTGTAACATTGCCCACCTCAAAATACATAAATGCATTTGAAATAGGCGTACTTTGAAATACGTGAAAATTATAGGTACTGTACGTTTTTGAAGCATAGAAATCATTCAAAAATTATTGCATATGAAATCAATGAACGATTATGCAAAAAGAATTACACATGAAATATCTCTGAAACAGAAGAAGGGCGAGATAAATCATCACATATAAATGCATTGCAATAACATGTGCTAGAGGCTGATGTAAAGTTATTATGTCTCTAGATGTGTGTAGAAAATAGAAGTTTGAAGCTTCTGTTCTCTAAGAATAGTTTTTACTTTAAGCAAAGAATTGTTCATGCCAAAAAAGGGTGAATATTAAAAAGTGTTCAATTCAAAAGAATTAATGCTTGAACGGGGAAATAGAGTTCCAACGCTTTTAGCAGTTTTTGTTGTTCAAAACTGAAGGCCGAATTCAGAGTTCATGGGAACGCTGTGTGTCGGAAGGCTTCTATAAAGTTATTATTTCTGTTCGGGTGAGAACATCATATCAGACAGGCTCTCAAAGAATTGGTCTACAAAATCAGGTGACAGTTCAACCAAATTTGATAGTGCTGTAACTTGGCAGGTGTGAGAATGATTGCTGTCATCATAGTCGGAATCAGCAATGCTCACAGAAGGTCGTACCTGGGTGATGTTGCTTTTGTCACTCGCTCCACTGTTACCACCTAGTCGTAGCACAGGAGTCTCAACGAATGCCGTCATCAGGATTGGTAGCCGCTGGGGACAACACAATGCGTGAGCCGTTATCGGACTGAGCAAAGTATCGACGTCCATTGGTACTGCTGATGGAAGTGAAAGACAGATGTCCAACACGCACTCATCTCCGCATAGCATACATCGAAGTACCGGTAAGATACAGTTCTGCCATATAGGTCTGAATTAAAGGAACCAGGTCATGTTTAGATCTCTCAGCCTGGCCAATCCAAGGACGTTAGTTATCCTGTCCCGGTAGCGCATTGCTAGGATTGTCTCTTCCATTCCCATGGGAGCTATGTCTGAGCTTTGGCTTGCCATAACGAAGCAGGACGGTCAAAAATAAAATCCCTGCTACAAGTCCCAAAAATAAGGGTATGCCGCCAAAAACAGAGTGGACAAAATTTGGAACGATTCCCAGAATTGCTTGAAATGGTGTTAGCAGTCCCGTAAAAAATCGTCTTAAATATGCCTGGGATGCCTGTGGCACTAGACATGTTAAGGAGTTGGCTAAGCATTTCTACGAAATGCACGGGGCAATTTGTTGATAAAAGGTCATGAACCTCCGTAGCTGTCCTTGCAACTAGGAGATCATACGTCTCTTTTGATGACGTTATGGGCACTGTTGTCTGTAAAAGCACAGACTTCATTTTGCTTAAAGTATCAATTCGTATAGAATAGAGATTCAGACGAGGCCAGATGGGAGTCTCTGTGTCTGCAAGCCCGCTCGGAAACAATGCTTGCATACAACATTTGACCATGGATGTTACTCTTACTAGATAACTTTTCCCTGGAACAAGGCCACAACATCTGTGATCCGTTCTAAGAATGTAACTCCTGTTTGCAAGTTGCATAAAGAAGGGCTCTATTCTGAGTTGCAGGTGTGACTAGCCGGTGGCATGAAAGGTTGTTAGAATTTCCATCACATGCTCCGTGTAAATTAATACCCTGGCACAAAAGTATACCGCTTAGTGAATGTTTACAATTTTCACCACTAAGAAATACATTTTTGTCGCTGTCACTGTAGCATGAATGTGTGTATGGTAATTTCCATTCTGATTTTACATATCCTTTACCCAATCGTTCATACTGGCCAGTAGGTATGTATTCAAGGCATTTTTTAAATTGGAAAGTTGTTATCGGAATAGTGATAATTCCGTGTATTATCCATTCAATGACAGGACTTTCTGACATTGTCAATGGTAATCTCTCAAATTTTTCGTTGCTCAGGATTGTATAGTCTGCTCCTTTCTGTGCCAAACTGATTTGTTTATCAGTACGGTTAAAAATGGAAAATAATGACGTTGTGTTGATTAAACGCCAAGGCACATAGCCTGAACGAAGATTTTGCAGCGTCCAGCCCAATTGTACAATAGAACGTAATTGAGATTGGCCATGTTGTAACATTAGCAAGTCTCTGTCTATTACATCAAAGGCAGAAGATACAATATTGTCCAACGAATATATTCTGGAGGACAGAGTCATTAACCCATTGTCCACTACAGAAAGTGATTTTTCCAAATTAATACGATCAATTTCTCGTATTTTTTCAGCTGTTTCAATTTGTGTGACTTTCCAAGCTTCGTTGTACGCAGCATAGATACTGGTCACTATGAAACGCTTTTGACGCTGTTTGCGTGGTCCAAGAATGAAATTGCGCAAATCAGCACCATCTTTTAGTAAAGACAAGTGTTGCTTAATTTCAGCCAGTGTGGATGATGTTAGCCATTCAAGGCAGGGTTTCCCTACACTGTATGTTGTTACTATCCCTGGATGTTGTCTCTGGGAGTATCTAGGGTCTTGTCTGGTCATTTTCAACCCCTGTGTTTTGTTCAGGAATCTATCTTGACAGTTGTTTGTGTCTGTAGGCCAGATTAACCACTTTTTCCAATCAGGATGTGTTCTGTTAAAATGTAAAATTTGTGACATGTCTATTTCAATATCTGTTGTTGCATTATCAGGTATTGGCTTTGGAATAGATGGTGTGTTTAGGTCTTTGATCTTAGCTAGGCCAAGACAGGATGTTTGGTGTATTGTGTCATTTAAAAACATCATTTGTTCTGGTATCATGCAGGTTCTGAATAGTGCTTCAAGGCCTTGTACCTGCCAATCTTTTGTACCCCAAATGGTTTTCGTTTCAATGTTATTTTTCCAATAATCAAAACCAAATGTCATCATTTTTTCATAAAATGCTTCTGAATATATCAATTTAGAATTTGTCAGCATTGTTTTCATTCCTGTTTTATCTAACAGTTTGTAATAAAACGTTTCTGCATCACTGGTGTTAAACCCTGAGAAGTATTTGAATTTCTCAAAGAATGTTTTAGAACTGCTTTTAGGTGGTGTAGCACAATGTTCCCATTGATTATACTTAAAAACATTTCTAGGCTGTGCAGATCTATGCAAATAATGATCACCATAATATGTGTAGCAGAATAATTGCTCATAACTAGATGAACCTTTTAAATAATCATGTTCTGTGAATCTAGCTGACATTACTAAATCAGACATCATGTCATTAATACTGTTAAAGTCCCAATCATCAGAGAATGTACTAGGTTTTACAAAGTCACTTAAGGAAACCTCCAGTTGATGAGGATACTTCAGGATTTCGACCGGACCATAGATCTCATAGTCAGTTTTCTCCCATACTACCCCACTAGGTATTGGAATGGCTGTGACATTTACTGTTGACAGTTCTCTTTTCTTCACGTGGGATGATCTGTGTGGTTTGAGGACTAGGTTGATGTTCTGACTTGCTGTGTCCATTCAATTGTTATAAACTTTCCTAAAATTAAAACTAAAATTAGGCATAGTAGGAGTATGAATACCCCTGAAATGATCCAATGCTCAATCAACGGTGAATCCAGATATAATTCTTTGATTTGTTGAAAGAGTTCCGTTGTAGTTTCTTTAGAATACTTTTTTGTTTCTGGCATCACTTCGGGGTCGTTTTGAACTTAAGAGAAGTTGTCGAAGTCGATGAAATAACCAGAGGCAGTTCTGTCAATTGATGGGATTGTTCTTTCAATCTGTCTTTCGGTAGCATTTTATGATGCCACATTATTGTAGACTGGTGTTTCTTGACGAACTGTTTCAATCTGTGTCTCAAGAGGCACGAGTTCCATGGCATTATTGCATAGTCCTTCTCTGTGCACTGCAGGCTGATCGAATGTGATTAGTCTTTCAGTTTGAACCTCTTGGATTGTTGCAAGTTTGGGTATTCTGTTGTTTCTTGGGAGTCCACTGGGCCTACTGTTGATTATAGGCCACATGGTTGTGGTTTTACCAGGTTGATAGACACGACTCTGTTCTCCTTTTTACCAGCAAGGGGCGGTAGTACTACTGATCTTGTTCCGGTGACTGCCAAGACAGGTACTGCTTTTCTATAAGAAGGCCCAAATTCCTTCTTCACCGCGATTTTTTCTCTGACTAGATCCCCAATCTTTGGAATCCAGACAGGCCTTGCTGGGGCTGTTGCTTGTGGTGCCTCGTCAGTGGTATCTGGCTGTTGCTTTAACTTTATGTTGCTTAAGGATTTTCTTGTTTCATTCAGTTCCTGTAAAACAGCCAAACGATCTTTTACATCAAAGTCTGTTGTTTTTTCTTGTACCACTGACATCTGACTATCGAGGTCCTGAATTTTCATTCTAATACCGAACAATAGTTCGTATGGGCTGAAACCTTTTAGAGATTTTCTTGGCAAATTGTTAAGACTGGACTGGACACTTATTAGATGTTTGACCCACCCAGCGCCTGAACCTAATACCTTCGCTGTTATAGATCGCTTTATGTCCCGGTTTTTTCTTTCAACCACACTATTCCCTTCGGGGTGCGACAGACAAGAATACCGCAACCCAATTCCCATGCTGGCCATGGCCTCCCTATAAGCTCGAGAGCTGAAAGCAGGACCCTGGTCAGAATGGAACGTGGTAATTGCGTATGTGCCGATATAGACTCGCAGATCTTTTATAACCGTTCTAGCGTCAGCCGAGCGCTGGAGGCTACATTATTTAAGTGTTTTTTAGTCTTAACTGATTAATAGGACGCAGGATGGGGTGTAGGCAGCGTTACGCTGTTTCTGATCGGTAGCCGGTAGCATGGTTCACTACTGCGATCCCTGTTGCAGTTTTCACAGTTGTTTGCATATATTTGGTGTTCTACACTCATTCCCGGCCACCAGTACACTGATTGTAATTCAGTCAGTGATTCTTTGATCTCTCTGTGCCTAGGACCTAAACCCATGTGTGCGTCTGCTATTTAAAATATTCTCCTGTTCGTGTTTGGAATTACCCTATCCCCCACTCCAGGGATTCGAGCAAAAGGAACGGAGTTTGCATCTATTATGTACGCATAATTGAGTGGATAGTTCACGGGCAGTGCTGCACAGTCGCCTTTTACGGTCGTTTTTACTGCCAGCATGGTTTCCCCGTCTATGTATTTTTCTGTACGCTTTTTTGTGGCTACGGAAGCCGGTTTAGTTGCTTCCGCTGTGGCTGTATTAGCCAATGAATTCCCTGCAACGTGAACGCCATCACGTTGAAGACTCTGTGCGTGAATCACGTGAGTCTTTTGTAGTTCTTTGTGTAAAAGAGCTACCTGTTTCCAGAGCAATTGTGGCACCTGTGTCATCTTTGTAATCGTTTTCAATCCACCTCTGCAGCTTATTGTTGTAAGAGTTGACGCAAAAATGAGAATCACACACGATAAGTGTCGGGAATTCACGTTCTGCATTTTTCGAGCGCCATCTTTAAACATCTGATTTCAGTTCTCTGAACCGAACAGTTTCTTACAGATTCAGTTTTTGTTACTTTCGGTCTGAATTTACCGCACAGCCAACGACCTTTAACAATCGCACAGGCTGCATCGTAGGATTTGCTCTCTACGTTAAAATGCTGTACAAATCTATCTGTATAGATTATACAGGCGTATTGTGGGAGAGGCAGAAGTTCGATTGGCAGAGTATATTCTTCTTCATATTCTAAATCATTCAGTTCTTCGAATTGCGGGGCGAAATAGTATTTCACATCTTCCGCTCCTAGAGAATCTACACACTGTATCCATTTCGGATCCAGTGACACTGTAGGCAGGTTTACTGGGCTGAATAGCGCCTCGAAGGCGGATTCCGCTGTGAGGATATTAATCCGTTTGCCGTGTGCTAGTTCTCGTTCATTTGCTAATGCAATTTGCACTGCTTTCACAGTTCTTTCTGTGTGACTGAATGTTGTTTCTGCTTGTGTGTACAAGTGAGATTTAATTGAAATTGGTACCTTTTCTCCCTCATTAGAGGTTAGGTACGTGAATCCGCATCCTCCTGGGATGACTCGGATTACAAGATCGCGTGTGTTGTCACGTGTATCTAATTTTGTTTTAGCTAACATGTCTGTTTGCAGTGATCTCAAAATTTCTGTGTGTTTTTGAGTCCAATTGATTTGTTTAAAATCAGGTTTAATTAGTTCGTAGAGAGGTTTAACCCTCTCTGCGTAATTTAGAATGTAAGTTCTTCCGAAATTCAGAAAACCTAGTATGGATTGTACATTCTTCAGCGGTTTTGGAGCTTGGAGTACAGCGCACTTCTCTAAGAAGTTGTCCGCTAGGTTTTTCCCTTCACTTGATAATTCGTACCCTAAGAATAGTACTGTCAGATGGGCAATTCGAGACTTTTTAAAGTTGAATTTGTAACCCTCTGCTGCGAACCCAAGTATAATGGTGTTCACTCATTTCAAGTGAGTATCCAAGTCGTCGTCTGTGAGATAGATATCATCTACGTAAGATAATGCCTCATCATCATATATTTGTAGTAACTCTGTTATTCTAGCTGAGAATAGTCCTGGGCTGTTCTTGAACCCCTGTGGGAGTCGACAGAATTTTCTCTTCGACCCAAATGCTGAGAAAGCGGTCAAATATCTGCTTTCTGGAGCAATGTTTTGACAAAAGAAACCATTAGATATGTCTAATGTCGTTTTATATTTTTTCCTAACTATGTTATTCATTAGGGCTGCACTATGCGAGTTTTGTACTGCAAAAGTTTTGCAACATGCATTAAGGTGTCTGTAGTCCAAAACTAGACGATATGAATTGTCTGGCTTGGAGACAGGAAACAAAGGATTGTTCATTTGAGAGGTGCATGTTTCAATCACCCCCTGGTATTCAAGTTGATCTAAGATCTCCCTGACTTGTTTTTTAGCTTCTTGCTTAATGGGATACTGCCGTTGGGCAGTTGGTTCACTTTTTAACTGGATTTTGTGAGGAGTTGAGTCCTCATCCCATCCTACATGATTTTTATATAATGCCGGTGCCTGGGCTACTGCCCATTTCCTTGCATATGTATATTTCTTGTGAATCGGAATGTGATTCGAGAAGGCAGGCATAATCATTTCTTCGCCACGAGGACACTCCCATACAAACTCTGGGGGCCAATCTTTTTCAGCAAACAGAATATCATAGCCTTTTGAGAGTTTATCCCAAAATAGACCCTTTATTTTCCTAGTCTTATCACCCTCTATACGCAATGTTATTTCGTATATTTTATGGGGTTCGCTAAGTCTGGTGTCGGCAGTTTCAACCTGAATGTATTCATTCGTGTCCACTGTCTCCAGATGACTCATCAAGATCTTGCGCGCTATACTGATTTCTGCTGCACTGTCCAACATTGTCAATGCCCACTCCCCGTTTTTCAACTGTGTCCTCAGTATTCTCGGCATGGTTGATTACTCTAATACTGGCTACCTTCTTTTTTGAAAATTGAGATTTTTTACTCTGAGCAGGTTCCTTGTCTTTGGACTTGGTGTGCTCTCCTGGGTCTGACCGTCCTCTTCTTTCCGATTTCTGCGAAAAAGATCGAGAGGGACGTGTATCAATACTTTGATATCTATCAGGTTTTTTCAGATTATCCCTATTTCTAAGGTTATATCTTTTCTCAGAGGGCTCCCTCTGTGGAGACTGGTGTTCTTGAGTCGGAGTTCTTTCCCTCCGTCGAGGAGACCTTCCTCTGGACTGGAAAACTTTTTCCTTGGGAGTGGATTGTTTATTTCCATCCCAGCTCTTTTTAGGAGTGTTTAAATTATTTTTAATAAATAATTTTTCAGGATTTTCGAGCAGTTGGGGCTTTACCGGTTTTCCACCCAAACTGTCTCTACCTAATTCTTCATAGCATTTCTCTATGATTTTGGCAAGCTCAACTGGCTGATCTTTTATATCTGTTTCCTTCAACTTCTGGCGGATCGCCACAGATGCTGCTTCTCCCTTTATGTTGGCTAATAATATAGCCGAGACCTGCCTGAAGTCTTTCAGTAATTTCATACCAAGATTTAAAGCGGGCTCTGGACCGTATTCATTTTGAACCTGTTTTAGCACCTCTGGTATTACCGCCATAGACGGAACACCGTGTGTTTTTGTGTAAATGGAAGCAAAGACTGTACCCCAAGTGTCGCAGTCCTCCACGTGTGGTGCGATTCCCATAGGAAGGCAGATGGTCAAGATTCTGTGTTTCTCTATAGGGGTAGTATCAGGAAATACTGCCTCTATCTGAGTGATTTTCTGTGCTAACCAGAAAGGAATTTGTTCCCGTTTTATGGGTGTGTTACCAAGACATGACTGTATGTTCTGTGGTGTAATTTTATTAGTGTTCCCCTGATGAGGGGTCAGCTGTGGTACATTAACAGCTGGTTGGACTGTTACAGTCCGCATTACATATTGGACTAATTGCCTATGTATTTTAATTAGTGTTTTTAGCTGTACTAACCGCTCTTCCTTTGACATTTTTGCAATGTCCGGATGTGGTGTGTAGCTGGCTAGAACCGGCCACGTTGCTCCTGGTCTACCTAGTGGACCGAGCCTAGTTATGTGATCATTATGTTTTAGGGCGCCATTAAACCAGAGCAGGTGCTCTTGGAATTTTAGTGGGATTTCAGTCTCCTCGAAAGGAGCGTACTCTTCCGGAGGTTCCTCTATTTTGTAATAGTGAAACTCTTTTGTTGTAGCGTTTGCCGCTGGAAAGTTTATCCATGAATAGAATACCTCTGTCTGCCGATATTCGTGAGCCTCTATCACGAAAATTACTGTACCACCTTGTGGTGTCAGTCCGTTTTCTATAAGTTTTAACGTTATAGATTTTCTTAAGTGGACCGGGATGATAATTGCATCCGGGTCTGTGTGTAGGAGACTCGAGTCTTCCTCTATTAGTTGGGCTGCCAGCCTAGCTGCTTCCCTTTCCTCTTCACTGTCTGGCATTATATAAATGCAGGTTTTGCAGAGTAGGTCTCCAAGGAGACAAAGATTAGGTGGACAATATTTTGGAACACTGTATCCTTCAACGTTGAATAAACCAGAGCTTTACATAGGAATCTCTTCCTACTAAGGTCGGGCGGATATTAACCTTTCACCCACTCCAGACGTCTATTGGAGTATTTACGGGAGAAAGGGGTCTGTGTGAAATATGCACGACTGAGTTACTCTAACGTCTTGCGTTAGTTTATCGCCTTACCAAACGTTGGGCGCCATGTAGTGTAGTTCCTAGTTTCCCACTAGGCCCTGCGCATTGGAATAACATAAACAGTAGTATCGACGTAGAAGTGCGGATCTTCCAGGCCTCCACTGACTATGCTAAACTTAATTGGGTTTGTTACCAACTAGCTCAGAGGTCACTGGAAACTTTCTTGACTGAATCGGAAGTGATCTGCTTCCCTGGCACAGACAAGAAGGGATTCAGTTTTCCAACAACTGTGCAACATGACAACTTTGCTCCTCAGATCAAGAGTCAATCTCTAGGGTCGTGTGAAACAATAGACAGTTATTTTACTCAGTCAGGTTAGTGCAGATTACTTTCACAATATGTAGAGAATAGAGAGACGGGCGTTTGTCAATAAAGGGTTAACATTTATTGAACAGTCTTTCTTCTCGTACAAGAGAAATGTATTGCCACAATTGCAAGACTTGTTATTATAAAAAGTACGTGCAGTAAGATAAGTATTGCGAGATAATACTGTAAAAGCATTGATATGGTTTCTTAGTCATACAATGGTTTAAAAGTAATAAAACATATATACATTCATATATACATTAGGCTAAAATACTCAACTGGTGCTTCTAACTACGCCTACCCCAGTGTACCTGACCTAAGCCTAATACTTGGGAGGGGAGTAAGTAAGTAGCTTTAAGTTAAGTTGGTTTTGCCAAGGTTTGCTTCAAGAATTCTCACTAAGGGTTTAGTCAACACCATACCTCTGAATAGAATGATGGAGGTCTGGTATCTCCTTCAGGGAAACTCGGTATCCCAGTCACCCGCAAGGGTAGACCAGAAACGCTGGAGCTGGATTTCTCTGCAGGAGAAAGGCAGCGTCTCTCTTCAGCGCGTCGAGGAGGAGGAGGGGGGACAGCGTCCGCGGGCAGCTGGCATCTGCTGGGCTCTTCGCAGAGGGACGGCTGTTCAGCTCCTAGTTTCACCACACCATCGTTCGCGCTTTAGCAGCGATAATGGTATCAGTAGCTTCGGGACAGCAGCATCAGCGTACTGCAGACAGCTAGCAACAACAGGCAACGGGCAATTGCTTAAGGCAACGTTGGTAATATTTATACCTGAAAGGTGCCTGGTTTGACGTAAGTTTGCTGAACATAAGACGTCAATTAAAGATGTCACTAGGAAGTGATCGCTATCAGTTGCTCTTTAGAATTCCATTACTAATCAAAACACAGCAAGCGGGGATTTCCAGGTTTGCTGAGTTTTTATCTTGTTGAAGAACTCGGAGTGTTAATCTAGGAATCTTCAGATAGTGACTTCTGCTCTGTCATTGCACTAATTGGTTGCAAAGGAAGTGGCAGAGAAAACTATTCTGGAATGTGGCTCTGTTCGTGTGAGGCCAGAGATGACTTTCTGAATATCGCACTTGAACGGTTATGCCAATATAGGGAATAAACGGATTTATAGCCGAATAGGGGCATAAGGTCACAGTATCGATCAGGATCCTAGATAAGCACACAACAGAATGTCATGTGTTCCCCTTGAAACATATTGTGGATTTAAAACCAGTTTGTTATTAACTGGGGAATCAGCCTCTGGTTCGTTGTCTACAATCCTTTCCATTTTTGTCCACCACCACAGGCTCTCAGAAGATGTGGGGTAGATCTCGAAGTTCTGGAGTTTTTTTTGGGGGGGTGTTGATTTCGCCTCCCCTATTGAGTTCCAGAACTCGGCTTGCAACTGTGCTGGTTTCCTCAGCCAAGGTGGACAAAACCTGATTTGTTTTCCTTATTGCCGACTTGAAGCATCTCGCTGATGGTTGTGTAGCCTGAAAAATTGAATTATGTTTTTCCTTCCCAGCTGCTGGTTTGAATAAACTATATATTTTTTCCAGCAGGGGTGACTCCCTTGTGTTATGGTTGGAAGCATTAGGCATAACGGGACGATTAGGGAATGGGATTGGTTGCTCTTTGAGGGTTACTACTTCCATGCTGCTTAGGGTTGTGTTGTCTTCTTGAAGGATTTTGTTTTGAGCTGAAGCTGCCAGGGATGAATCTAGTACCTGACTAGTTTGTTTGCGCTTTCTGGACTTTCGCAGTCATTTTTGCTCCCGCTTTGATAAAACCTTAGGTACTTTTAGATCTCTTTCAAGAGACTAGTTGCATTGATCTTGGGATGAAAGATCCTGGATGCCTAAGTTTTTGAGAACACTTGATGGATTAAGTGTCAATGTTATTGACCTAGTAAGTTTGATCGATACGCTGGTTGACTCTGTTTCACTGCTTTTTTGCCCCACTGGAGGGTTGGGATTTTCCAAATCGATATCCTTTGGGGATGCATTTTCATTCTCTGTTGTTATTGCTTTTTCATTCCCTGTTGCTGTTGCGGGCTTGGTTGAGACTTCCCTTGTTGTACCCAATAGGTCTGTAAGTATAGTTGGAACAGAGGCATATTTATTGATTATTTTCGTACAGTGACAGTGGCACATTTGAAAGGCTGCTTCCCGATCTCGCTGCACCTTCTGGATCATTTCATTAAAGCTATGCAGCTTTTGTTCGACCCCCTGAACATGGATTATAAGAATGTTTAAGAGGTCTACTTGCGTGTCCAGTTTGTCTGCATGGAGGATCATTGCTTTGCTGATTGTATCCATTGAGCTTAGCAGGTGAGGCCAAACTGGAGATGTTAATAGGGATGGGCTAAAGCAGTGGTCCAGGAGAGGCAATTGCCCTGGGGATGGTTCGCTCAAACGACCTGAGGACCTGATGGGTGATGCCATGTTTTGAATAAGTGGTGTCTGGGAGGCTGATCCAGAATAATTTGGTTGGCGGTTCAACACTTCATTTTGTTTGTCCTGACAAAGGTGTTCTACTATTTCCATCATGTGGAAGGGTGAATCAGGGTGGACTTGGGTGTCGAAGCTTGAGTTGACTATCCCCTGTCGGGTGGGAGGGTGGGCCCCCTTCATTGGATCTTGCATGCCCAAAGGACTCGAGGTGGTTTTATTGTACTGATATGCTGGGTTACTTTCACTGTGATGATCTTGAGCACTGTTGCCATCATGACCACTGTGTCCCGGTGGGGAATGTTGTTCATAAGACTGAGAAGGCAGATCCGGGTGAGTCTAATGATGGTGTATTAGGACCTCAGTTACCTGGGAATTTTTCCTTCGCTGGATCTCCAGAGGGAGGAATGTTTTGGGAATTAGTGGTTGGGGGCTTTGAATTTCTTGATTTTTGTCGCCCGAAATGCCCAGTCCCGCGTACGGAGGGACTTTCTTTACTTTCCATTCAGCCTCACTGTTTGTGTGACTGCCCCCTGATGGGGGAATAATTGCGTCATTTTTGTTTTGGGGGGCCTTCTCATTGTTGATTAGATTAATAGGGATGGTGGCTTTCATAATTTGATGACCCCGGTTTACCTTCGTTGTTTTAATGGCGACTTTCAAGAAGTCCATTATCAAAGCCCATTTGCTGCTATTTGGGCAGGAATTATGCCTGTTGACAGCTGTGCGGGATGCCGAGCGAAATGCCTTCCTTCTACCGTCCCGCTTTGGCTTGTGGGGTGGCCTCTGTGGTGGTTTTTTCTGTGACTTCAAAGGTGTTTGCAATGGGAGATGATATATATGTTGTTGGTCCGCACATGTGCCATACTTCTATTACTTCTATTAATTCTAAGCCCTCTATGTTGTGTGTGCCATGATTTACTGGGGACGTATCAAAGGTGTTATGCTTTTAGGCTGTGATATCGGTCATGGCTCCTTCATTATCCTCACCTTTGTCCTCATCCTTTCCATCCTTTCCATTTTTGGTTGGGGCTTGAGCTGGGGCAGGGCTTGCAAGAGCTCGTCTTTCTTGTCACCTCCTCTTATTTTCCAAGACCGCATTTCTTGTTGTTATCAAAAATTGTTGGGGCCTAAACTCTTTCCGGTCTATAGAGTTCTACCAGCTTGAGCAGGTCGCTAAAGCTGAACCGGAACACTTAGCACTAAACAGTTATGTATCTGCGCTGCGAGCCGGGGTTTGCTTGAGGATGGTGCTTAACAATAATTGTGCAAATGAGATCTTAGGTGGCTGATTTGCTAGAGTGAAGACTTCTGAGGAGGAACAGTTGCTTAATCACTCTTGATGTTTTGTTTTCTTTTTTCCCTCTCTTCCCTCTTCTTTGCCTAGCGGCCTGTGGCTATAGAGTGGCACAGGCGGAGTGGCAAAGGGGCAGTTGGAGGGCAAGTTTTAGGGGGAAGGCAGGGAAAGCGGGAGGTGCACCTGGCCCCACCTGACCACACCTGGTCTGGTCTTGGTCTTCCCACTTGCTGCAGCTCCCTACTTACCACCGGCTGCCACCTGGTTGTGGCTTGATTGTTGCCACAGCGGTGCCAGCTGCAGGGGGACCCGCTCCTGATTCCTGGCTTCTGGCTGTAGTCTCCCGTGACAGCCCTGGCGCAATTCTGGACCCTGGAAGTTCCACACTGTGTACGGTCTCCAAACGGCGGGGGTGATCTTCGTCCTCAATCTTGCCTGCTTTCTGCAGATCCATGGGTCAGAAGACGGCAGGTCTATGAAGCGCCCACGCCCCCGCTGTGTGTAGAATATGCAGGGGCCGCAAGCAGGGATGAAGAGCGGGGGATAGAAGCCCGAGATGCTGGGGGCAGCCGGCGTATTCCCTGCATCCTCCTTCGGTCTCCTCACGTTCCTACACGATCAGCGCGCCCCCGCTGTGTGTAGAATATGTTTGGGGCGCAAGCAGGGATGAAGAGCGGGGGATAGCAGTCAGAGATTGCTGGGAGCAGCCGGCATCTTCCCCCCATCCTCCTTCGGTTTCCTCGCACGCCTACACGATCAGCGTGAAAACCTGGACTGGAACAATACAAGCACACAGATGCTTCAGAATTTCTGATGCATCTGGCGATCCTTGCGCCATGGTGCGCCATATTGTAAATATGGCACATCCATGGTGGCGCAAGGGTTTTGCATGGAGGCCCAAGGAAACTGACGCATCTCTACAGATGCGTCATTTTCTTGTAAATCTGCCCAAAGTGTTTTGAAGTTTACAAAACCTTGCAATCTTGCTCACATATGAAGTTAACAGACTTTTCAGAAGAAATTAAAATTTACCCTATCCCTTATTATAGGCACAGTATTTAGAAAGTCAACATAACTGATCCCATGGTTTATGTGTCTACTTAAATGTGGCCTGGTGTTTAATAAGCATAATGACACACAAGTATTAATTCTATCTAGAACTAACAAACACCAACACTGCTAACTCTGATGGATCAGGCATTAGCCATGAAATATAGATTTTGGATAAGATTATACAGATATACTATTACCTACTTATAGGAGCATCCGACCAGCCCTCTTCATTAATTGGTCTATTGTGTTATTCACATTTTCCTCAGACAAACTAGTTGTGTCAATGCTTGCTAGTTTAAATAAAAAATGCAGTTCACTAGGATGCATTAGTAAATGGGTGCCTTTACATAACAATACATATTGCAGAAGGAATATATTACTTATTAAATTTTAATTTTACTCCCTGGAGAAACGTGGTGGGTACAATTTATTCTCTTTCCACTCATATCGATAGAGGTTTATTCGGTGCTAATATTAAGCGGAAGCTGAAGGACAGCTGCTCTGTGCAGGGACAGTGTGGGCGTCCCCTCTCACTCCCAAAAGGTCAGGGAAGTTATTATTTAGAGGAACCACTTTCTCGGACAGGGCAGGGAGGAAGGAAGGAAGCAGTGAGTTTTCAGGGCCCCGGTGATCTCATATCGCTGTTCGCCCAACTTGAGTAATCGCTGGTTTCATGATGCAATGAACATGATTAATGAACATCTGTTCTGGCATTCGTTTTAATGTGGGTGGAGGGCTATCCCTTTACGTAGGTGGTTCAGGAAGGCCAGGCACTGGAGGAAACAGGCACTGTTGCAGTGTGAACATGAAGGTTGGTCAGTGGCATTTAGGGGCATATTATCAAGGACCGGTGTTAAAATTATCGCTGTTTTATTGGCAGGAAACTGCCGATAAAATGGCGATAATGGGCTTGATAATACACCCTTGTTAATTCCCATAGAAGCCCATGTTAACATCAGAACATGGGCTTCCATTGGAATTAAGAAGGGCGTATTATCAAGCCCATTATCGCCGTTTGAGTGGCAATTTCCTGCCGATAAAACAGCGATAATTTTAACACCGTTCCTTGATAATATGCCCCTGAGTCTTTACAATGGTCGGGCCTTGGTGCAGGTTCTCTGCTTGCAGACTTGAGTTCCTGATGCCTTTATTAGATGAAAAGTAAGTGTCAAAACATAGATGAAAATGTGATTCAACGCAGCACATGAACCAAAGTTGCTGCGCTGCGTTGTGTCAAAGGGAAAGTGAAAAAACAGCATCATATCTCCTAAGATATGAAACTATTTCCCCCACCCAGTGCCTGAGCGTTTCAGGCTGACATGCACTAATACACACATCCTTGCAGCATAGGGAGAAGGTGTGTCTGTTCTGTCAGGCATAGGTTTTGTACTGGAATGGGTATCTTATTTCCAAAAACTGTGGTTTAATACCCATTCCGCTTAAGTAGGCATAAGGTTTTGGCAAAAATCCCTGCTTACAATTGTTATTAGATAGAGATTTGTATCAAAACCCATGGGTGGTGGCTAAGGACTCCCTTGTACCATCTTTCTTGACGCAAAGCAGCACAGACTAGCGCCTAGCGCTACTTTGTGTTACTTTAACCAACTTTCCAACTCAACTCTTGATTTCTAGTAGAAAGTAAATACCACCGATGCTTTGCTCTGGTTTTGTGTTACAAATGTGATGCAAACCAGGCTGAAAGAGTTAATAAATCTAGGCCACAATCATCAGGGCTGTGCAAAACTGATCTCTATTAAAAACACTACTTTCTTCTGAGCAAGATTGGTTCCAGGCATAGCGCTTTTAGGGCTCTTTCAGACAGTTCTTAAATCGTAAAACAATACATGTCTTGACACAAAGTTTTCCTCAGAGGCCAGGAGTCAACGCTAGACCACAGGGGGTTTCATCCCCCACCACCTCCCTGCCCCTTTGTCTTACTCTTGCAAGTTGTTTTTCTTCCCTTCTTTTTTCCCTTTATTGCTTTTTTCCCGTCTTTCGCTTCCTCTTCCTTTCCCACTTTAGTGTTTTTCTCTCACTTGCTATGGGTGAAAGTCTGATGAGGAAAAATAAGTGCCATTCTCCAAAAAACGAGAGCTGGTGAGGCACACGTGCAAACACCGGCTCAAATTAAACGCATAGCGAGGGTTTGAAACACCTGATTTTAAGATGCTGTATTTGAAATGTATGAAACAGGGACAGTTAGAGTTATTGATGACCTGACACTTGGATTTTTTGTCCAGCGTTGCACAACATACACAATTTACTACAAATTTTATTAAGGACCCGGGTGAAAATGTACACCTTGCTATCTGTCTGCAGTTTTCTTTTACTCTTTGTTTTATTTCAGTCATCTCAGTTGTGGTTATGCAGAACACATAAAGAGCTGAAAATCAGCAACCGTTCTTTAACTATTTGACTCCTCAGTCAAAGCAAAAGAAAGAGATCAAGATTGATGCTGATTGGTTAGAATCTCTCCAATGGTTATTTGTATAATAATGGTGATTTTTCCACCACACTAACTGGCATTTTTGTAGCTTCATAGCTTACTAAATAACAGCGGTTCTAAGCATTCAACTCAATGTCGACTATCACAGGGATCATACCTTTTATGCATTTTATCTTTGCTGTAGTAGTAATAACATAGGGGCATATTTACAAACCCTGTGCGCCACTTTTGCAACGCTGTTGCGTCACTTCTGTGACGCAGCGGCGGCGTAAAGCTAGCGTCATGCTGCGATGGATTTACAACGTGACGCATCTAGGGAGATGTGTCACGTTGTAAAGCCCTGCGCCACATGAAACCTGCGCAGGAACGCCTTGGAAAACCAGTCATTTTTCCGACACCGCTGCGTTAAAACCTTGTGCCTGCTTCAAACAGGCATAAGGCTTGACGCACCATGTTTATGAGCAGGCCACGAGCATTTCTGGAGTTATGTCGCGCTTGCGACACGACTCCAACAATGCGACACCCTTCCGACAGGAGATGTGTCACGCATATGTTTATCCTTGCGCCATGATCTGTGGTGGCGCACGGGTAAACTTGCATGACGTATCTTATCTGGCGCATCTCTGCTGATTTGTAGGGACGCGCCAGTCGTTAAAAATCTGCCCCATAATCTTGATATCAGTGGCGTAGCTGGACGTACTGTCACCTGGGGTGGCCCATAAGTTTGTCATCCGGGTGCAGGTAAGAACAGTGGGGTGGCCGATAGACGACTTGTTATCGGGGCCGGGGGGACTGTGGTAGTCGACAGACACGACTCCCGCCACCTCCAAAAAGAGTGCTGGCCGGGGCGGAGTGCCCCCCAAAGCCCCCCCAGCTATGACACTGCTTTATATGGTACATTATATCGTAGTTAATAGTGTAAATAACAGGTGTTACTGTTACCCAGTTTAATGGTTTCTCAACTCATCGGCTTCAGAAGGAAGAAAGTTGAGTGGGCCTGGCAGGATATCAACTCGTGACCTGCAAGTCACCCCAGATGTCAATAGCAGGAGTTTAGCTAGTTAAAGACCCTTGAAGACATCTACACAGGGAGGGTACATACATCACATTTACCTCTGCATTTACCGAAACTAAGATTTACAAATCTACAATATAAAAAAATTATATTTGAGATGGCCTATGAACACCCCCCTTGGACCTGATCTTAGTCCAAACAGAACTGTTTTTCTGTTTGGAAAAACAGAAAGATATTGCACATGAATTTAATAATTCAGAAAAGATTTACTAAAATGCATGCAACACAGCAACAAAAGTTGCTGCACTGCAATGCTCTAGGGAGAGAGAACCAAACAGACCCATAATTATTAGATAGGGCCTGCTGGCGCTCTCTTCCCTTCTGCCTAGCCCCACAAACACATGTTTGCATTTCGGTACAAAGGTGTGTGCAGGGTGTTTCACATAGGTTTTGTACTGGAAATATACCCTTCCAGTACAAAATTCTAAGCCAAGTCAAGTTTTAAAATACTGCACACTTTAAACGTGTGCTGTAAAATGCAGCCTGCATGCACTGTGTGAACTGTTTGGAGAATTAGCGGTATTTTTCCAACTTTACGAGTGCCTCAAGGAGGTTTTACTTTTCTAAACATTTTTAGTAAATAGGACTTTTCGCCCAAAAAACATAGGTGCTTGTGCTGAAACGCCCATGCAGCATCCCCTTGAGGCAAAAATCAAAGGGGCAGATTTATGATAACTGGCGCATCCCCAGGGATGCGCCAGTTATTTTGCGCCGCTGCTCCGCCACCCGTGGTGCGTCGCATTTACAATGCGGCGCACCACGGGGCAAAAACAGCACAGATGCGTGACGCATCTGTGCCGTTAAGGTGGCGCATTGCTGGAGTTGCGTCACAAGCGCGACGCAGCTCCAGCAAGGCTCGGGGGTGCCCCATCTTTACAATGCTGCGTCAAGACCTACGCCTGCTTCAAGCAGGCGCAGGGTTTTGACGCAGCATTGCCCTGAAAGTGACTGAGTGCATTCTTATAGATTTCACTCAGCCACTTTTGCGAGGCGCACCTGCCCCGGAACGCCCACCCTGCGCCGGAACGCCCACAAGCGGCGCAGGGCTTTACAACGTGACGCATTTGCCTAGATGCGTCACGTTGTAAATCAATCGTAGGGATGCGCCACGTTTACGCCGCAGTTGCGTGACGCAAACGTGGCGCATTCTCAACATAAATCTGCCCCTAAGTGCTCTTAGAACTGAAAAAGGGCACTTTTTCCAGCTCAAAATGTAAATGCTTGCAACGGAGAGTAAATACCCTTTCAAGACTTTGTGCCACTTCGAATAACTTTGTGGCACAGCAGTGACAAATCTGCCCCTGTATCTTTTTCATGTAGCACTTCTAACCGCACCTCTGCTGTTTCTGAGGGTGCTAAACGACGGGCATTATTACAACCAAATGTAACTGTCCCGTGGATTTTAGTAGAAGGTAGTGCCTTGCGCTGATTGGAATTTGCGACACGCACAACACAACGGGCCTTAGCAAGAAGCTTTTAACCCGCGGAGGTATTTTATGTATCTTTAGGTATTGTCAACACTGCAGAAGACAAACTGTTTACAGCTTGTTCTTGCCAAACATGATAAACAGAAACTGCGAACGGTTATTGAACGACGAAATATCAAAAAAACTGTCTAGGAAAGATTGATGTTTTGCGCGCTCTTCGGCTTGGGAACCACCCAGGTTAAAAAAAAAAGTGTTAGGGAGGGAGAATGGAAAATGAATTTAGGTTCCCCACTAGAATCTTAATAATGTGGCACATTATCATGTTGTGCAGGAATGCAATTAGCAGGGTGGCCAGATCCTCCTCCCGCGCGCCATGCCTGCATTATTAGTAAATGGAAAGTGCTGGAAGCACTCGGCTGCTCGAAGCATACCAGAGGGCCTCACTCCTCTGACAGGACTGAGGATTGATGGGAAGCCTCCCTCCTCTCAGTCGAGTCCCACTTTTCAAAATTGCATTGCTGATGAGGTGTGCAGGCAGTCCTCCGTGCCCTCCTTGGTGGCCCCCCACTACAGCACCATACTGGAAAACACGGCTTCCCCCTGCAGCTCAGGAAGGCAGAGCAGTCACTGTATTGGGTGGAGAAATTACATCTCAAATTTATATTTTCTTCCCAAATATCCTATTTCATCTCCCAGGAGTTGTTCTAAAGATTAATCTTTACTTCTAGAAGAGAAATCCTTAAAGATTTAAGGACTTGGTTTTTCCTGTTTCACAACTGTCCAACTTCTGGCTTCTTGATTTGTGACACTGGAGAAATACACAGTGTGTGTGTGTGGTGTGTTGTGGTGTGTGTGTGTGATGTATTTATACATAAACATGACAGAGTGGCAGGATTACGAAAGATAGTAGTTCCTTAGATTTGTGACTGTTAATGGATGTGCCACCCTTTGAGAATCTCCATAAAACTGTGCAGACCTATTCTTTTTCTACAATGGCTGATGATGCAAAGTTTCATGGCGATTAGTTAAAAGAGTGCAAAGAAAAGAGAAGGGTCCCAAAGCACGTTTTCCACCAAAGCATTTTCCATAGACTTTTTACACAGACACAGTGACAAAATGGCTGAACAGATTTTCATGAAATTTGCCAGGAATATAGATTATTGTGCGGAAAGGATTCTTTTTGTTACTTCATGAAAATTGTTTCAGTGGTTTTATCGTAACACTGGACAAAACAAAGAGCTCTATTGACTGCAATATACTGTGGTACATTTGTGGTATACCGTGGTACAGGGTGATGACAAAACACAATATTATTGACTGATGAAAGCCCTTAAAATACGTGAAAGGCAGCCATATTGTTTTCACCATAATCTGTGTGGATTCTGTCTTTTATAGTAAAATATATATTAGGACTACTTTTGTCCGGTCTAGGAAGACATGAGGTACTTAAACAAACCAGGTACAGGTAAGGAAAATTATTTAATATGAAGTCTATATTTTTAAAAATGTTTATGATGTCCCAAGGTACTACCTAGAAAGTACTGAGGTACTATTAAAATGTTAAGAAAAAAATGCCACTGCACTGTACACCAGTGCACTGTATGCAAGTGTATTGTAGTCGGTATAAGTGTACACCACTGCACTGTAGGCCACTGTAATCTGTGCCAATCCACTCTACTGTACCCCACTGCCATCTATGCCACTGCACTATAGGCATCTGCACTCTGCACCACTTTACTGCACACCACTGTACACTACGCCACTGCACTCTACACTGCTGCACACTATGACACTGCACTCTAAACGACTGCACTCTGCTCTGCACCACTTTACACCATTGCACTCTACGCCACTGTACTCTATTCTGCACAACTCTACAGCATTGCACTCTAAGCCACCTTACTCTACTCCTCACAACTGTTCACTGCACACTACGCTCTATACCACTGTTCTCTACTCTGCACCACTCTACGCTACTTCATCATTTGTAAGTATCCCGAAGCCCAAAGCGCCGCGTTTCGCGCGCGTAGTTAGCATGGTTATTTTTTGCATGGGATCGTTTTACTTAGAACCTCAGAACCTTTCTTCTATTTGATTTTTTTCCGCGTTTAAGCACAACCAGCTTTCCCGATACCAGCACGCATTTATTGTCACGTCGCTTAATGCACTAACGCTTTTTGGTCTATAAACACTGCTCTTTCTTTTACAAACACAGGCCAGAGTTATACCCATCACATTTAGCACATATCGGTGATTGTAAAAACAAGGGGCACTTTATTCAACCGGTGCATTTGCATACATCTCAATGCTTTATTATTGTTGTTTGGAATAAGGATTACACTTACATACCGTTTTGTTATAGATGCTCCCCGATGAAGGGCGGTGGCCCGAAATGCATTGGAGCGGATTATGAAATGTTGTATTTGTGAATGTTGAAAACTTATGTGGAATCACAGCGTCATATGGATATGAAAAGAATACCAATGATGGAATAAACATAAGAAATTAAAAGAACTATATGGATAAAAAGCTAAGATTGTCCAGTTAAATCGTTTTTGAACAATACATCACATTGAGTGCCTCAGGGATGTTTCCAATGACCCATTGGCTACACTTATACTGACCACTCTACGCTACACCAGTGCACTTTATGCCACTACCCTGTACGTCACTCTGCAGTGCCTCACCACATTCTTTTTGACAGTACTGTGCACCACTGCTCTCTGCAACACTCTACTCTGCACCACTCAATGCCACCCATTCCACTCTACACGCTGCCACTCTACACCACTCTATCACACTCCACTCCATAGAATGGCACTCTACAGTACGCCATTCTACTGTACCCTACTCTACTGTAATCCACTCTTCTCTATGCCACTGCACTCTACCCCCTCTACTGTACACCACTCTCCTCTATGCCCCTCTACTGTACACCACTCCAAGCCACTCCACTACACTCTTAGCCACTGTACTACACTCTTCTCTACCTCACTCTACGTCTACATCACTCTATTCTAGTCTAAATTACTCTACTCTATGACACTTCAAATGACTATACTCTGCTCCACTCTACGCCTTGTCAGAACACTCTATGCAGTTGCACTCTACAACTCTGCATTACATGTCATTGTACGCTACTCTGCAACACTCTATACTACTTCACGAAATGCCACTCAACTCTACTCTGCACCACTCTGCTGTATGCCACTGCACACCATGCCACTGTGCTGCACTCTGCACTACTCTACTATGTGGTACGACACTCTACACCACTGTACTGTACTCTGCATCACTTCACTCTATGCCACTGTCCTCTACTCTGTACCACTCTACGCCATTCTGCTCCACGCCACTGTACTCTACGTCACTGCACTCTATGCCAATACCATGTACACCACTCTACTGTACACCACTGCACTCTACACCATTGTACTGTGTGCCACTTCTCTCTGCAACAATCTACTCTGCACTACTCTATGCCACTCCACTCTACACACTGCCACTCTAAACCACTCTATCACACTCCACTCCACAGAATGCCACTCTACTGTACTGTACTCTACTCTATGCCACTCAACTCTACACCTCTCCAAGCCACTCTACTCCACTCCACTATATGCCACTGTACTCCACTGTACTCTGCTCCACTCTACGCTATTTCACAGCACTGTATACTACTGCACTTTTCGGCTCTACCCTGTAACATATCTGTATATGTATACATACACACGCATATATATTACAAAACAAATATACACTAATAAAATCACCAGTAATATCTAAGTGGATTTAACCATGATAAAGAAACATTGGTGCAGTTTGATCATGTATACAATAAATATGAAAGTTTATCATTAGAGAAATCATGAGGGGCATCAAAGAAGGCTTTTATCACCTTTTGCACATATATAAAATATGCAAAACATGGTTATATAAATCTGTTATTTCATTAAATGATTGTAAAAACATCAGTACTGGTTATTTAAATGTTTTATAAAGAAGTGTAGAGAATTGCAAGTATGTCTACTATAGCACTATTCATGTGGTAATAATGTTTTGTGTGTCTATGGTAGCACCACTCACATGGTAACAATTAGTATGCACTTGTCACTTTAAAAATGGCTCCAAAACGGATTTGCCATGTCATGTGATCAAGGCTCGGATGAGCCAAAATGGCATTGCAGTAAAATAATTCTACACGAAGATTGGGTCTATCTCCGTATTGGAAGAGTGAGATCCAGTGAGATACGGAGAGAAGTTATATATATATATATATATATATATAAATATATATATATATATATATATATAAAGATACCCTTTCAGGCATAGGGTGATGAATAAATTAATTTGTCACTCTATGCCTGAAAGGGTATCTTTGTTGACTTATACTGGGTGCTCCCTTGTGTCTGGACAAAGCTATACCTCTCTGAAGAGCTCTAATTAGAGCGAAAAACGGTGTCAGGGGTTGCTTTTACTCATTTCAGGTTGGCTTGGTTGGTATTTTACCAATTGAAAGCTGTAATACTGTGCCTGGAGTGGTAACTGACTTTTGTCCTTTTACAGCTCGGCAAGGACAGCACTGTGCTAGTCCTATGCTTAAAGACTTTGGTGTAGAAATGGCAAAAGACTTTGTCCTTTTCTATCTCTGCGCGGACAGCACTGTGCTAATCCTATGCTTAAAGATTTTAATAGAAAAGCAGACATTTGAGGTGAGCAGATCTAGAGTGTCGCGGGTGTTGAGAGGGATCACTGACAAAATTTCGACCTCCAAAATATCGACTTACAGGAATATCGAGTCAAAAATATCGAGGGCAAGAATATCGACATCCTATCTACAACATGGTAAGTACAAAAATATCGAAAATATAATATAGATGTTAAAAATATCGATGTTAAAAATATCGTTTTTTTTTAAATAAATGTAAAATAAAGTAAATTAAACTAATAAATAAAATCTACATAGTTAAAAGTATCTAATAATGTTTAAAATTAATATATTATACATACATAATATTAATACATTAATGAAATATATACAGTACATATATAATATATATGTACTGAACAATAAGTTGTAATAATTATTTTACTAATTTATAAATTATTAAAATATATTCTAAATTAAAAATACATTTACAAACATAAAACAATAACATAATTAAAATGTAAATCACATAAAATAGTAAATATACTTTCTAATATTTTTACAATTAATTATATAAAACGTTGGATAGCGTAAGGGTAAAAATTACTATTCCCACTCCAGAGAGTGCAACAGTAGGGAAAGCGTTGGATAGCGTAGGGGTATAAAATTACTATTCCCACTCCAGAGAGTGCAACAGTAGGGAAAGCTTTGGATAGCGTAGGGGTAAAAATTACTATTCCCACTCCAGAGAGTGCAACAGTAGGGAAAGCGTTGGATAGCGTATGAGTAAAAATTACTGTTTCCACTCCAGAGAATGCAACAGTAGGGAAAGCGTTGGATAGCGTAGGGGTAAAAATGACTATTCCCACTCCAGAGAGTGCAACAGTAGGGAAAGCTTTGGATAGCGTAGGGGTAAAAATTACTATTCCCACTCCAGAGAGTGCAACAGTAGGGAAAGCGTTGGATAACGTAGGAGTAAAAATTACTATTCCCACTCCAGGGAGTGCAACAGTAGGGAAAGCGTTGGATAGCGTAGGGGTAAAAATTACTATTCCCAATCCAGAGAGTGCAACAGTAGGGAAATCTTTGGATAGCGTAGGGGTAAGAATTACTATTCCCACTCCAGAGAGTGCAACAGTAGGGAAAGCGTTGGATAGCGTAGGAGTATAAATTACTATTCCCACTCCACAGAGTGCAACAGTAGGGAAAGCGTTGGATAGCGTAGGAGTAAAAATTACTATTCCCACTCCAGAGGGTGCAACAGTAGGGAAAGCGTTGGATAGCGTAGGGGTAAAAATGACTATTCCCACTCCAGAGAGTGCAACAGTAGGGAAAGCTTTGGATAGCGTAGGGGTAAAAATTACTATTCCCACTCCAGAGAGTGCAACAGTAGGGAAAGTGTTGGATAGCGTAGGAGTAAAAATGACTATTCCCACTCCAGGGAGTGCAACAGTAGGGAAAGCGTTGGATAGCGTAGGGGTAAAAATTACTATTCCCACTCCACAGAGTGCAACAGTAGGGTAAGCGTTGGATAGCGTAGGAGTAAAAATTACTATTCCCACTCTAGGGAGTGCAACAGTAGGGAAAGCGTTGGATAGCGTAGGAGTAAAAATGACTATTCCCACTCCAGGGAGTGCAACAGTAGGGAAAGCGTTGCATAGCGTAGGGGTAAAAATTACTATTCCCACTCCAGAGATTGCAACAGTAGGGAAAGCATTGGATAGCGTAGGAGTATACATTACTATTCCCAATCCAGAGAGGGCCACAGTAGGGAAAGCTTTGGATAGCGTAGGGGTTAAAATTACTATTCCCACTCCAGAGAGTGCAACAGTAGGGAAAGCGTTGGATAGCGTTGGAGTATAAATGACTATTCCCACTCCACAGAGTGCAACAGTAGGGAAAGCGTTGGATAGCGTAGGAGTAAAAATTACTATTTTCACTCCAGAGAGTGCAACAGTACGGAAAGCGTTGGATAGCGTAGGGGTAAAAATGACTATTCCCACTCCAGAGAGTGCAACAGTAGGGAAAGCTTTGGATAGCGTAGGGATAAAAATTACTATTCCCACTCCAGAGAGTGCAACAGTAGGGAAAGCGTTGGATAGCGTAGGAGTAAAAATGACTATTCCCACTCCAGGGAGTGCAACAGTAGGGAAAGCGTTGCATAGCGTAGGGGTAAAAATTACTATTCCCACTCCAGAGATTGCAACAGTAGGGAAAGCATTGGATAGCGTAGGAGTATAAATTACTATTCCCACTCCACAGAGTGCAACAGTAGGGAAAGCGTTGGATAGCGTAGGAGTAAAAATTACTATTCCCACTCCAGAGAGTGCAACAGTAGGGAAAGCGTTGGATAGCGTAGGGATACTAATTACTATTCCCACTCCAGAGAGTGCAACAGTAGGGAAAGTGTTGGATAGCGTAGGGGTTAAAATAATGTCACCGGAGGATCCGACTAGCTCCCTCTCCAACCCGCTCCACCAATGCCATGGCAAGCTCCACAAATACATGGGCTCAGCTGTGAAACCATCATGGGTGGATCTGCTAATCTCTCCCCCACACTCGTCCAGCAATGCCACAGCAAGCTCCATGGACTGAAGGTCCTGGTGGTGAAATCACCATGGGTGTTCCTTTAAACTAACTCCCCATCCCAGTCCCCTAATGCAAAGGAAAGCTCAGTGGACTAAACAGTTTTATGGTGACATGGCCAAGATCCTCCCCCGCCCCAGTCTACCAAAGTCAGAGCAAGCACCATGGGCTGAAGGGCCTGTGAGTGAAACTTGCACCTGCAGATCCACCAAGTTCCTTTGGTCCACCAATGCAAGAGCACCGGAAGATACACCAGTCTCCTCTGGTCCACCATTGCAAGATCACGCTCCGTAGTCAGAGGGGCCGGTACAAAATCATCTGCAGATCCACCAAGCTCCTGGTTTACCAATTCAGGGTAAAGCTCATGGATTGACAAGACATGCAGTAAAATGACCACCTGCAGATTTGTCAAGCTCCCCCACCACTAGGGTTCACTGACTCAAAGGCAAACTCCACACTTTAAAGGACCTGGCGAGAAAAAAACACCACTGATATATCAGGCAAGCTTCCCCAACCCTAGTCTAAAAATGCAAGGGCAGTCTTCACAGACTAAAGAGCCAATAGACATAGCCAACAATGGCCCATGTGCCAGGCTACCCCCTGTCCCAGTCCACCAATGCTAGAGAATATCCACAGATTGATGGGCCCAGGTGCAAAACCACCGCCAGTATATCCACAAAGGTCCCCGCCACATCCCCGTCCAAAAATGCCACAGTTGTCACAGACTGAAGGCCAGGTAGAGAAACAAACCCTAGTGAATCCATCGAGCCTCCTGTACCCCAGTCTATCAATGTCACAGCAAGCTATGCAGTTTAAAGGCCACAGTTCTTCCCACGCTGGTCAACCCCAGGGTAAGCTAACTGAACTGAAGGACTCAGCAGCAAAACTGTCACTGAAGGGATCCACCAGGCTCCTCCTCATCCTTTAAAGCTAGATCAAGCTCCATGAACTGAAGGGCAAGGCAATAAAACCTACACTGACAGATCAACTAAGCTCCAGCTCCACCATCACCCGGGTATGTTCCAGAGATGGAAAGGACCATCAGTGAAATGGCCATATGTGGATTTTCCAAGCCTCCCCAACCCTACTCTACCAATGACAGGGCAGGTTGTGCTGTCTGATGGGCCCTGCAGTGGAACAACTAATGGAGGAACTGCTATGCTCCCGCGCACCCGAGACGACCAATGCCACTGCAAGGTTCATAGTCTGATGGTATCATCAGCAAAAGCACCACCGGAAGATCCACCAAGTTCATCCAACATGGTCCACAAACACCAGGACAAAATCCATGGACAGAAGGCCCCATCAGCGAAGCCACTTGCAAACCCTCGAAACTTCACCCATCCCGGTCTACCAATCCAAGGGCATGCTCCATGGACTGGAGGGCCAGCTGCAAAACCGCAACTGGGGAATATGCCAGTCTTGCACCTGCCAGGTCCACAAATGCCAGTGCAATTTTGGAAGACCTAAGGGTCTCAAGCGGATCAGCCAAGCTGCCTACCCATTCTGGTCCACCAATGCTAGGGCACTCTTCATGGACTGAAGGTCCCAGAGGTATCTTCCACCAAGGGGTCTGCCAAGCTCACAGCCCAACCCAGGTCCACAAACCTCTGAGCAAGCTCTATTGACTGAAAGGCCAAGCAGCAAAACCTCCATCGGCAATCTGCCAAGTTGCCAACCCACCCTGGCATACCAATGCCAGGGCCACCTCCACCGACTGACAGTCCTGGCAGTAAATCTGCCATTGGAAGATCTACCAAGGTCTCGTCTCACTCTGGGCCACTAATGCAAAGGCAAGCTCCACTGACTGAAGGCCCAAGCATCGAATCAGTCACCTGCAGATCCACCACACCCTCCAACCCTGTTCCACCAGTGAAAGGTCAATCTCTGTGGACTGAAGGGGCTGGCTATAAAACTGCTACCAGTGGATCTACCAAGCTTGCCTCCACCCCAGTTCAGCAATGCATGGGCAAGCTGTACAGACTAAAGGACCACCAATGAAAGTCAAGCTCCACTGATGAAGGCCCAAGCATCGAATCGCCAGTTGCCACCTACGGATCCACCTAGCCCTCCTGCCCTGGTCCATTAATACAAGATCAAGCTCTAAGGACTGAAAGGGCTGGCCCCATAACTGGCACCTGAGGATCCACCAAGCTCACCCTCACCCCAGTCCAGCAACACAAGGATAAGCTCTACAGACTAAAGGGCAAGCTCTGCAGACTGAATACCAGCTGAGGCAGAGCCGCAAAGCTCCTTCCCGCCCCATTCCACCAATACAAGGAAAAGAGCTACCGTCTGAAGGACTGGTGATGCCACAGGCTCCAGCAAATGCAGTATTTTTCCCTCATCCTGTCTCCCAATGCCAAGGCAACCTGCAAGATCTGTAGTACATGGTGGCGAAACAACCACCGGTGGATCGTCCAAGCTCCCCCCATGCAGCAGTAAGATTATTTATCTCTGACATAAGCTATAATAGTAAGTAATTAGACCACTAACTTATCTGGCATTTTCGTTCATTAACAATATGACTTCTTACAGGGCCTGAAGCAGTAGACAGTAATGCCATATGTTTGGGTGATACAGAAGTCTTCCTTCTTCTTCAGAACCTGGATATTCTACCTCAGAAAGAGGACAGAAGCATTTCACAAACCAAAGGTTATTATCTTGATTTGAAAGTTTTCTTGCAGGGGTGGAGAATGTGAACCTCTCCTTGGCACTATTACTAGGGTAGTGCCAATACTTTGATGTCAGGTCAAAGATTCCAAAAAGAATTGACTATCTCTAACTGCCTTTACAAGCACATTTTGATGGGTAAGCTGTCAACTGTGTCAATATCCCGGATGCACCAGTTAACATTAACAGGCACAATGAGAATGTTTAGGTCATCAATTCTCACAAGAGTCAAAAATTGATTTTAAGCTATGGTATACCAAATATGTCCCAGACCACTGCTCCTCTTGAGGGGCTTACTGATTTAACCATACAAATGCAGCAGAGGTATAAACAAATAGAAGTGTGGGAAATGTCTTTCTGCTTTGCGTGGAAATTGAAGACATTCCTGCTTCAAGCATTCAAGCATGAACACCATGATTACTTCAGATGCCACTTACTCTAAGCCTCTCTCTGATTCCTCTTTTCATGTCCCTCTCAGTGCAGTTTGCTCCTTAAAATGTGCTTATCTTGTTGTCTACTTACAACAATTGCATGTACAACCTGCTAAACTATGTTTTGCACTGGACTGTCTGATAGGTTGGCTTATATTGGTATTGAGGCCTGTTACCAATATGCCTAAGAGTTTCAACATCGTCCAAATATCTTTGCTTGTTTACCATTATATTATGGATGGAAGAACAGCAGTTTCTATTGGCCAGTACCTGCCTCTGTCCCTGCCCACCCACTATCCAGTGCTGAAACATTGCTCATTCAACTTGCCCAAGTCAATTGCATACTTTAGGGGAGCTTGCTCATGGATAATTAACCTTAATGTCCATTAAGCCACACACAAACACACCCTCAGCAATACATTTCACATGTTAATTTGTTTAACTTTTTTTAACTCTGGTGGTACATATTGTATAACCGAATGTCCTGCATATTTATTCAGAATAGTACATATGACTGTCTTCACTGCACTGAACTAGGTAGGAATGGGAGACCCCATTTCACACTAGACCCTCTCTCTTCTCTATTGCCCACTGTCCCCTTCTTTCATACAAAAGTCTTATCAATGGAGCACTTACACTCGTGCTCCTGGTGCTACTCCCGGTCCCAAATTTACGAAGACTTTGCGCCGGCAGTAGCACAATGTAAATCAAGGCAAAATGACGCAAAGCAGAACAAAGGGGCAGATTTATGATAACTGGCGCATTCCCAGGGATGCTCCAGTTATCGTGCGCCGCAGCTCCGCCACCCATGGTGCGCCGCATTTACAATGCGGCGCACCATGGGGCAAAAACGGCACAGATGCGTCACGCATCTGTGCCGTAAAAGTGGCTCATTGCTGGAGTTGTGTCGCAAGCGCGACGCAGCTCCAGCAAGGCTCGGGGGTGCCCTATCTGACCAATGCTGCGTCAAGCCTTCCGCCTGCTTCAAGCAGGCGCAGGGTTTTGACGCAGTATTGGCCTAAAAGTGACTGAGTGAAATCTTATAGATTTCACTCAGCCACTTTTGCGAGGCGCACCTGCCCCGGAACACCCACCCTGCGCCGGAACGCCCACATGTGGCGCAGGGCTTTACAACGTGACGCATCTGCCTAGATGCATCACGTTGTAAATGGTTCGCAGGAATGCGCCACGTTTACGCCGCCGTTGCGTGACGCAAACGTGGCGCAAGTCCAACATAAATCTGCCCCATAGTATTTACTATCCTGTGCAAAATGTATTTTGGTTTAGAAAAGTGCACTGCTCATAGTGGAAAAGACACTTTGCATCGCTTGGCATCAAAGGAGCATTACTGGGGTGGATCAGTCAAAACACTTGTAGGTTGTAGGCTTTGACTCAAAGCATGATCTGTGCTAGTAGCCTTACTTGAAGGAGGCACACACTATGGAAAATGTGTTAATTTCTCAAACATACGCATATTATGTGTCTGCTGTGTGTAGTGGTGTCATATGGCATTAGAGTGTGGCATGTAGCTATTGCCACGTGTAGAATGTTAGGATTGAAATGCAGTTCAGTTATAACTGAAGACCGATCCAGACTCCGCGACATACAGTATACTAAAAAAACTCCTATTGGTTGAAACCTTCTGAGTTTGTTTGCATATAAGAACTTGTACTGAAGGTTATATCTCTCATACAAATTCAAAACTAGACAGTGCACTCTCACCTGTGCACCATGGTGTGAGGCTAAGTGCCTACTTACGAATGGGCCATAGTTTTTTGACCGCTGCGTAAACCAGTTCGCACAGGAGTTGGTATTATGAGTTTGGTTGTATTTAACACATCTGATAATTATCAGATGCAATAACCCCTTCGCCGCAGGGGTAATTCCCCCATGGTGGGGGGGCAGGGAGGGTAGCCGCGGCACTGCGTTGCTCATAGCAAGGCCACAGACGGGGAATCAATTGCACGTGGGAGTGCCGCGGCCCGTTATGACGAGCCCAGCTCGTCATGAGCACAGCTCCACTGTGCCTCATGACGAGCTGGGCTCGTCATAAGCACCATTACATTTCAGCAGACCAAAACTGTCAGAATTTAACAGAGACTGGGTATACAGTATTTACTGTATCATTCAGATTTTGGAGTGTTAAATATCAAAATCAGAACGTTAATCCCTTAAAACTCATAATAGGTGCTATTTATCGCACCCGATAAATAATGTCCCTCATAGTAAAGAAATTTATCAGGTGCGATACATAGCACCAATACTCGTAATCAGGGCCTATGTGTCGTGCAAAACAGTCTTGTACACGGGACGCCACCAGCAGCAGGCCAGTCTTTGTAGTTATAGCGCTGTACTGCGTTTTCCTTCCTTGTGCAATTTGGCGCAATACTGCATTGCGTGACAAAGTAACAAATGTGGGCTCCTGACTCCTCTTTTTTTTAAAACCCAGGCCCTGGTCCATCTATTTTTCCCCATCTAAGCAAGGAAATTGCTCTCGAGTCTATAGTATATACAATTATAAACAAAGGTCCTTTTGGGAGTAAGCCAACAAACAAGTCTGAAGCACATGATTAAGATAGAAGATTAATATCTTAGTGAAAACATTTTTACATTATGAATAGCTAAATGAAAGAACAGATCTGTTCCAGCTTTGGTACTTGCAGGCACCACCATTGTTTAGGACAGTCCAGATGTTAATCTAAGGCAGTTAGGCAAGTGCTAAGCATGGAGAACTGAGGAACTGAATGACTTTGGTACAAACTGAACAGAGATATTTATTAACATTGATAAATAGCCATGAAATGGTGAACAGAAAAACCTATTTGTGTCTTTTTTTTAGGCTTTTTAACCATATACAATTCCAATGATCATCTCCCCTTGATTCTTGACATAGGCAGCCGAGGTGATCTACAAAATCTCGCTTGGGTGGAAGACTCATGCTTTTCCGGTGAAGAAATGTATACTGGTGAGTCAGGGACAGGGCGCTACATCCTGAACAAGAAGTTGTAGGCAGGGCGCTGCAGAGGAAGTTAAAAACAGACAACTGCTGGTTGAATGATGGTGATGAAGAGGCACAGGAAACACAAGTGAAACATACTCCTTTCCGTAATATGTTCCGGGGTCAAGAGGGCAAATAATCTACAATGAAAACGTTCAAAGGACTAAAGTGTACTTAAAAGGCAGTCGCATTTGGAAACAAGTGGAGATGAAATAATACAGTCCGAATGCAATGTATGATTTTTGCCTCATGAACTGATTACTGTTAGAAAGGGAATCTTCTATTATTCTTGGAAAACGTATTGTCTTTACATTGGGTTGCAGCCATTGCTTTCAGAAAAGCTGAAAATATGTAATTTTTGGTAATACAGCTTTGATAGTAAACAGATCTGAGAACATCACAAAGTGGCAAATAAAAAATCAATGTTAACTGTTGTCTCTGCTCAAATGTTAACATTCTAAAGATAAAAGTGTGCTGATGCGCACTCTCCTCAGATGCTGAGCTTATGTGTTCCAGAAATACAGAAGGAAGACCCTGCTATTTAGACAGGCATACCCGTAGACTGGCTTTCTCTCTCTGGTCATTCTGTGTTTTTTTATGGTTTCCAAAAGTTTTAGTAGCGCCAAGAAGCCCATGGGCGTACGTGCACTGTATAAATAAAAATTTAACATAACATAACATTAACAGATAGGCACGTATCGGGGTTCAAGGACTGGTCCATCATATAAACTTTGGGTAGACCTAAGAAAAGTTTAAATAAATCTGTTTTGTGTGGTGGTGGCATGTGAATGACCAGGCCATGGAACCACAAAGGTTGTCTCTCTGTGACCAACATTTGACAACAGCCGCTCCCGGATGCATGTATGCACCTGCACAGTAGACAGCTTAGGTTGGGAGCCCAACTGTCTATTTGTCTCTCTTCCTTCCTCCTTTGCTTGAGGGCATCTACTCTCTAACCGAGTGCATGTTCCGTGGGACCAATACTGAGCGGCATAAGTTATATAGTTTTCAGGCAGAGAGCAGGCAGTTGCTGGGAGAGTAGGGCAGTAGAAGAGTCCTTAGTCAGTTAACCACATACCTGCATGCCACTTCATCCTAGATCACAAATTGCACAACTTCCTTGCTACCACTACGGAAAAATCAGTCACTGTGAAAGGAACCTTCATATATCTCTGGGTCAATCCAAGATGGCAACCATACCATGTTTGCCTTAGGATATCATCCCAAATTATGATTGCATGTCACTTCTTGCATTTTTCCTCTGTAAGGAAGCTACAATAATTGGATGTTGTGCTACAATACACTTATGAGTACATTTTCATCATGTTCATTATCCCCTGCTTCTATATTTTTGTTCACAAAGACAGCATGTCGATGGAAGGAGTGCTTACGTGAATCTCAGTCAGTGGCCCACATTCCAGACCACTGTTTTATACCAACAAGGCCAGACATCCTTTTTTTTAAACTCTTTTTATTAAGGAAGAAAACATGTTAGCCACAGTTGAGGAAAACGTTATACAGTGCATTCGACAATCACAATCTTTTTCTGTTTGTTTGGTCAACCCAATCGTACAATACTATGTTACAAAGCAGTTTGCGACTCCCTTGTGACCAGGCAGCCTTCACTCCCGCAGGGGGGGGGAGGGTGGACGGGTTCAGTGGAGCACACAACATCCCTCTATATTTGTTCCAGTTTCACCAAATCTTGGACCACTTCTGCGGACACCTTCTCCCTTCATACACAGCCCTTTCAATCTGCATGCACCAGTCCATGTTGGCCTGCCAGTCCCGGAGATTTGGGCGCCGTGACTCCCTTGCAATGTTGCGTTTCGCGACCACAATGCCCAAGGTGACCCAGGTCCTCTCTTTTGCTGACCTGACTAATCCGTCGCCTCACCAAATATTGAGTAGAGACAGCCAGGGCGTGACCTCCATAGGTTTCTGTAGTATTGGGTCCACTCAATATTTAGTAGAAAAGTAGGTTTATTTGAAGAAAGCACAGGAGCAAGGTAGGGTACAACCTACACAGGACTTCTTCCCAGCAACTGTAACACACAGAAGCTAGGAAAGGAATCCTGTGACATAAAGGAATACTTAAGGCAGAACAATTCTAAGTACAAATTAAAGGGGCAACACGACACATCTTCTTCCTTTAGAAAAACAAAAAACAAAAAGAATTAACAAACAAAATCTCGTAACCATATGGGTTTGGAACAAACACGTTTCTTACCAATAACAGGATTCTCAAAACAATTGGGTTCTTTAACAATAGTGTTGTTGTTGCTACGATTGGAAGAAACGCAATCATTAGCATGGTGAAGATCATTGACACTGTCAGAAGAACCCAAAAAATCCTTACTAGAAACATCTGGCACAACTTCACTATTACTACTGTCATCAGTAGAGATGCCAATAGGAACAGATGTAATTTCAGAAGGAGCAGAAATATTTTCAGAAAGGAGAAAACCACCATGATCCTCTTTTTGAACAATAGGAGGACTTAGCGAGGAGTTGGGTAAAATTGTAGGATTCACAGTGCAAAAATTTTTATTCCCTTTGTAAATAGCAATTCTCTTTAAATTCCATACTTTACCATCACTTAAAAGAACAGCATTGCGTAGAACTTTCTTAATCATTAAAGGTTTAGAAAATTGAGAATCACCTTTGCGAACCTTCCATGGTTTTTTAACTTTAACCAGCATTCCAGCTTCAACTTTTGTGGAACCTGAAGCAAATTTATTGTCAAACTCCTTCTTGTATTGGAGATGTTTCCCAACAATATTGTTTTTAACTTCATTCATGCAGATATCCAAACAGTCTTTTTTATGCAACCAATTAGGATTATATTTAGTCCTAGCGACACGGCCTCTCATAATTTCAAAAGGTGACATCTTTAAAGCATCATGAATATTGGTTCTATAGGACCAAACAGCTTTGTAAACACCAACTTCCCAATTATCTCCTTTCATAATAGCAAGTTGAATAGCATTTTTCAGGACTTTGTTGAACCTCTCGCATAATCCATTACCACTTGGGTTATATAATGAAGTGGTTTTATGGATTATACCTGTCCTGTCAAAATAAGATTTAGTAAGTTTGGACACGAACTGGACACCATTGTCACTGATAATTTGTGTAGGGAGACCTTCCTCCATAAAAACTCTATCAATAAACTCTAAGACTGTGGCTGAGTCGACTCTGTCCACAATGGTAATACAGGGCCACCTTGAAAAAATATCAATGATAGAAATCACAAATTTCTGACAAACACCGATAGGTCCCATAATATCCATAGCAACGGTATGCCAAGGACCATCAGGAACTATAGGTACACACATGTCTGGTTTCAAAGTATTGAGAACTTTATCTGAGTTGGAACAAACAACACATTCACGTACCATTCTTTCAGACATGACATCAATACCTGGCCACCAGTACCATTGTTTGATATTTTGCTTGGTTTTAACAATACCACAATGATCCTTGTGGCATAATCCTAAAATGGAGTCTCTCAACGTTACAGGGGGAACAGCTTTATCTCCCCGAAAAATAGTGTTTTCAAAAACAGTAAGTTCATTCCTGACCTCCCAGAATGGTTTAAGGTCAGAAGATAATTTACTTTTTTCTATCCACCCATTGCGAATAAAAGAAATAACAGAGACCAGAACATTGTCCTTAACATACTCTTCAGTCCAAACTTTTTTCTCAATGCAAAAAGGATTATCATCATGAATGAGGGCAACTTGAAAGGAATCCCATTCATTAACCTTACATTCTTGCAAGTCTGAGGGCATGCGCGAAAGAAAATCAGCAATAACATTGTTTTTGCCTGGAAAATACACAATTTTGATTACAAAATCTTGTAAGCGCATAGTCATCCTAGCAATTCTAGCAGTGGCATTGTAAAGGCCTTCAGTGGAGAGGAGTTTGGTAAGGGGTTTATGATCAGTTCTGACTACACAGCTTTTGCCCCATACAAAACTCCGAAAATGTTCTAAGGACCAGACAACTGCAAGAGTTTCCTTTTCAATGACCGAGAATTTGCTTTCAGGAACTGAAAGAGCCCTGGACGCAAAAGCGACAATGTGTTCTTTCCCAGAATTGTCAATTTGTGACAGGACGCTCCCCAAACCTTTATTACTGGCATCGACCGTAATGACAGAATCAAGGTCTAAGTCAAAAGGGGACAACACAGGGGCATTGATGATGTCAGATTTAATACTATTAAATTCATTCTCACAAAGAGCGGACCACTCAAACTTGACCTTACTTTTCAAAAGTTGTCTGATATTGAAAACTTTACTAGAAAATCCTTTAACAAATTTAGAGTAGAATTCTACCATACCGAGGAATGATCGGACATCATCCTTGCTGGTCGGAGAGGGTGCTTCCTTAATGGCGTCAACAAGTTTGGGTTTAGTTGAGACACCATCAGAACATAGAACATGACCTAAGTAAGTTACGGATTTAACTCCAAAATGACATTTGGAAAACTCAATGGTTAACCCTTTACCATCCAGGATATTAAGAACCTCTTCAAGAATAGAATTGTGTTCTGATTCATCCTTACCATAAACTAAAATATCGTCCTGGAAAAATTTAATTTTGGGATGTTTGCCAAATAATTGGTGCATGATACGTTGGAAAATGGCAGCAGCAGAGGCCAAACCGAATGGCATCCTCTTAAATTGAAAACAACCCATCGGGGTGATGAATGCAGTGAGATGCCTGCTGTCATAATCCAAGGAAATCTGATGGTATGCGGCAGAAAGATCCAATGTAGAAAATATGGTAGCACCTTGAACGGAAGACAACATTTCAGAGATCTTGGGTAACGGAAATTTGTCAATAACAATGTTCTCATTTAAATGGCGAAGGTCAACACATAGCCTAATTTTGCCATTCGCACGTCTGGCGATAACAACTGGAGAAATCCATTCGGAGGATTCTATAGCTTCAATGATGTCCTCCTTAACCAACTTGTCTAATTCTTTTTCAACATCATTGCGAACTAAGATAGGTATGTTTCTAGCTTTAAAAATTCTAGGTTTAGCGTCACTTTTCAAAATAATACGATGGGAAAATCCTTGTAGATTACCAATTTTACCGCTAAAAACTTTTGGAAACTTTTTAAACATGGAATCTCCAATTTTTTCACCGTCATCAATTATTAAAACAGGTTCGGGACTATTGGGATTAAGAATAATGTCTAAATTAAATTGATCTCTCCATCCAAGGACAGAAGGACCACGTTTAGAAACATAGAGTTTCCCTAAGGAATTTCTATCTTTAAATCTGAATTTTAAGGGTTTGAAACCGACAATTTCAATCTTTTCTCCTAAATACCCCTCAGGAGAAATATCAGAAGCATAAAAATCATTACCTAAGTGCTGTGCAAAGTCGGAATTCCACACTTTTTCATTAACAATAGTGTACGGGGAACCAGAATCTGCATAAATGTTGATGGGAACCCCACCGATTCTCATGTCACACATAGGTTTTTTAAGAACATTTCCTTTGAAGGAATCATTAATGTTAAAGATAAAAGCTTTCTCAAGTGGTTTCTGAACACATTCATCTTCCATAGAGCAATGTGAAACTTTTTTAATACATTCGTCTTCTACTGAACAATGTAAAACCTTTCTAACTAAATTTTCTTCACCACTAGAATCGGAAGAATCATAAATCACCTTTACTTTCTTACTTTTAGACCTGTGGCAAGCTCTGGAATAATGACCAATTAACCCACAATTGGAACATTTTTCCTTAATGGCAGGACACATTTTAAAGTTAGCTAAATGTGAACTACTGCCACACCTGAAACATTTGAGGTTGTCCGGATTTTTATCCGTTTTATTAACCTCACCAGACTTAGGTTTATTTTGGAACTTCTGTTTATAACCAGATTTACTTTGAACTCTAGAAACAGTATGTTCCGAAACAACGTTAGGATCTGGGGAAACTTTTTCCTTAATCTTAATAGCTTTGGCGCTGCGACCAGAAAGTTCAGCTTTCCTAACAATAGCTAGAACATCTTTAAGATCAGAGTCGCCATTAATCCAAAGTCTATCTTGTATTGATGGGTCTGATGCATGCATTACAACCTGATCCCTTATGAATTGTTCTTGAAGGTGATCAAACTTACAGTCATCAGCAATCTTTTTCAATTCAGAAATATAAACGTCTATAGTTTCTCCAGGTTGTTGTTTCCTGCGGAAAAATTTATATCTGGTAATACCAATGCACACTTTAGGGGAAAAATGATTATCAAAATCGATTAGAATATCATCAAAAACATTAGAATCTCCACCACCTGTACACTTTGACATTTCCTCATATACTTTTAAACCCCCAGCACCAAGAGAATGTAAAAATAATTTTTTTTTTCTTTCAGGTTTCATCTTTGCTTCTTCATCGATTGTATCAATAAAGTTTAGAAAATATGCCTTCCATTGAAGCCACTTCATGCAGGGTTCTGAACCAGATGGCCAAAATGCTTGAGGAGATTGTATTGTAAAATTTTGAGTAGCCATGAGGAAGTCACAAGGTCAGAAATGAAGTTGAAAAAAAAAATAACCTTACTTGGGAAATAAGTAATTGGATGAAATAGTACAGTGAAGATGCTGAAAAACGCTGATGGAAACCGCTTTGTTCTGCCTTTGAACGAAGAAACGCTGTGAAATAATGTGTAGCGTTGAAAACGTTGCCGAGGAAACGCTGGTAAACGAAGGAGAGGTGTAGCGTTGAAAACGTTGCCGTGGAAACGTTGATAAACAAATACTCAAGATGGCAGCCGGCGTCCTACGTCAGCGCGTAACGTGCGTCTGACGCGAGGGAATGACGAGCTTGTTACAGCCAGAGAGTCAAGCAATGGAAGCGCTCGAGAATGCCGGCGCTCGAGAAAGAAGACGCTCGAGGCCGAAAACGCTCGTTCAAGTAGGCTTCTTTTGAACTCTCCTTTTTAAAAGATGCACTCTTCTCAAAACTAATTTTAAGAGAATTTGACCCTGCGCAGCGCTTACAGTAATGTCAAGAATAAAAGCGCATTCAGGAAACGGGGTCAAAGTTAAAAAGAGGTTACTCACATGATGTTGTGGAGTAAAAGTAGTTGGAAGAGGCATAAAAGAACCAGTCAAATATCAGCAGTAGAGGCAGAATTCTTGATGGAAATGGTTTCCACAATGCAGGAGAATTGTCAGAGGTGGTAAAAATTGAAGATAGGATAAAATTATTTAAAAAAAAATTTTTCCTTGTAAATATGAAAAAAAAAACATTAAAGTTGATTAAGTCAAAATCATCAGGGTTCATGGGTTCCTGGTGCTTCCTGGACCTCGTCGCCAAAATTGTAGTATTGGGTCCACTCAATATTTAGTAGAAAAGTAGGTTTATTTGAAGAAAGCACAGGAGCAAGGTAGGGTACAACCTACACAGGACTTCTTCCCAGCAACTGTAACACACAGAAGCTAGGAAAGGAATCCTGTGACATAAAGGAATACTTAAGGCAGAACAATTCTAAGTACAAATTAAAGGGGCAACACGACAGTTTCCCACAGACTTTCCACAATTTTCTTGCCACTTTACCCCAGTATATTTGTACCACCAGACATTCCCACTACTGGTGGAGATACGTCCCCTCTTGACCACAACCTCTGAGGCATAATGGGGAGCTCAGAATACCCATCTTCACCTATAACACACTGGTGTAGTACACTCTGTGCAAGAGCTTAAGCTGGATTAACCCGAATCGCATTGCCACCACCCGAGGGGATGCCAATGCCTCCTGCCAGTCCTCATCATCTAAATGGCCCACCTCCTCCGCTCATTTGACTCTGATCTTCTCTAGCGGATCAGGTGTATTATTCAATATATTTCTATAGGTCAAGAAAATTGCTTTGCTTTTTACGTAATCGTCAAGGATTCTGTCTTCTAGGGGCAAAGAGGCTGGCAGATCCGTGCCTTTGGGGATATCCCTATGCAACGTGCTCCTGACCTGTAGGTAGCAAAAGGTCTTCCCCTTCACTCAATTCATAGTCACGCTGGAGGTTTACAAAGGGAACTACTTTACCTCCTGCCCAGACAAGCCCAACCCTCGAGAGCCCAGTAAGCTCCTATTTATCAAGTCCAGCACGGGTTGCCAAGAGCCCCAATCGCTCAGTCTCTAGAAGGGGGTGGTTTGCGTAATCTTGTACTTCCATGCCAATGCAGAAATGGCCGTCTGCCAGTGCTTAAACGTAATCGCCGCTGGGGTAAATAGTTGACAATGTGTCTTTCCCCTGTATATTGCCCTCTGATATGTCCCTGGTGTCATATTATATTTGTCCATCTTATTGGCAGAATTAGCTATCGGCCAATGCATCCAATGATTGGTGACCACCAACTGAGAGGCCCAATACTAGCTTTTAATCGCTGGGAGAACAATACCTCTGTCATATCAACGTTTCAACAGTTTCGACAGGGAGATGCGAGAGGAGCCGCTATTCCAGAGCAGGGTCCGAACTTCTGATTCCACAGTCTGAAAATACTTGTCCGGTACAAGGTATGGCATTTTCTGTAGTGCATAAATAAAGCGGGTAGGGCCATCATCTTATAAAGCGTTGCTCTCCCCAGTAACGTAAGTGGCAAGGTCTTCCAGTTTTTAACGTCATCTTGTAGACGGCACAGTGGGGGGGCCACGTTTTGATCGTAAAATACTACTGGGTCCAAAGTGGCAAAAATCCTTAAATAGCAAAAGCCATCAGTAACTACTCTGGCTTCGCAAGTACTGGGTGGAATGAAACCCTACCCAGCTAATATACATATATATATATATATATATATATATATATATATATATATATATATATATATATATATATATATATCAACAACACAGGTCAACCTTGAATCACCAGTCGTTTTTCGGAGATTACCACAAGGAAGAGACCAACGAATCCCAAAGGTGCTGGCAAAAGGTACTTTATTCCATGAAGGTCACAACAGCGTTAGTAAATATATATATATATATATATATATATATATATATATATATATATATATATATATATATATACATATATACATATGTATATATATATTGCGAAGCTCGTCACTTTGAAGGCAGAAGAACAACTGCCTGTTCCACAGTAACAAAGAGTCGACCCAAGAAAATGCTGGTGCAAAGGTGGTTTATTTAAATAAAGCCAGCGTTGCCGCCATGACGCGTTTCGCCTTCGGAGAGGCTTGATCACATGACAAACTGCTCGTCATTGAGCGGGGCATTTAAAGTGACAGTGCATCAAGTTGATTCATAAACATAGTAAAAATACTTTACACACTAGCGCTGTTGTTATGCAATCGATGAAGGAAAACATATATAATTCCCAAAATATGTTACATTCAATAAAAACGGTTATTTAGTTGATGTATGTACAAGCATATTTACACAGCACGCAAAAATAGAGATGGTACCATCTAATAAACATGACAAATAGTAATGTCTATGTAAAAAAGTATCGACCCAATATATACATATAAACAGTCCAAATATCAATATTGTGCGAAAGCCGTTCAGTATGCTCAAGTATAATATAACAGCGTTTACTGAGGGGGGGTCTGGAAATAAACTCCCTAGTGCTACTCCCTCATCAATATGTTTGAGTCAAAATGTGTTAATCTGAATAGAGCCCAAGTGGGCCTGTCACGATGCCTGCTAGAAACATTACAAGTGCAAGAGTGATTGTGCAAGATTAGCAATATAAAGTGCACATATGACAACAGATAATTCCTAAAATACAAATCAAGAATTTTTAAAAAAACTTATTTTCATAATTACAGAAATATACAAAAGAGTCACCACAATGTCAAGATGTTACAGTGTAATGAAAAGTGACATAGCTGGGATAAGATCCTTAATATATCCGGACAGGTCTTATGGGCAAACTGACAGATCCTAAATGCAGGTGTAAAGGTCTTCCCTGTCATTTAGTCCATTTAGATTCTTTGTATTGAGCTCCAATATGTATCTAGTCTCAAGGAGACGGAGTTTAGCCTCGTGGTCCCCTCCTCTCCTTGAAAACTTCCACAGAATCAATTAGAAAATATTGGAGCTTGTCAGGTATGCCTAGATGTTTCTCCTGAAAATGCCTGGCAACCGGATAATTTTGATCGTGCCCCGACATATATATATATATATATATATATATATATATATATATATATATATATATATATATATATATATATATAAATATATATATTTCCAAATGCAAAGCCCAAAAGTTGAGGCGCCACACACTGAGGTGGTTCTGGTCTCCCTGTAACCTGCCAATAAAGAAGGAAGCAACACGTCAGTGTGTGGCGCCTCAACTTTTGGGCTTTGCATTTGGATGTATAGCAGCCCCGCTCAGGGTCGCAAGGTGCCCCGCCACTGCCGAGTGGCTCCAGCGCTTCATGACGAAGGTAGCGCAAATTAGAACAGCGTGTCCGCTGTGGCAGTTGGCACTAGCAGGGACCCGAGTGTCTCTTTTTTTATCGGCAACCTACTATAGGAGCACAAAGAAATGGGAAGGCTGGGCTGCATTCCACTATAGAGACATTTGCCATACTACGTCTACCAGAATGCAGTCGGGAGACACGCCCACAGGGCGGGACTATAATTGAACGCTGCGAGTGCGGCCTGAAACAAGCTGCAGCCTGCCTCCCCATGGACTCCAGTGATCAAGGGATTGGCGCCAGAAACATGTTTGGAGAATTGCATGAGCTGTAGAAAGGTGATTTTGGTCTCCCTGTAACCTGCCAATAAAGAAGGAAACAACCTGACAGGGTGTGGCGCCTCAACTTTTGGGCTTTGCATTTGGATATATATATATATATGAATGAGTGATATTTCTGAAAAAGGGTGAATATATGTAATATTCTATTAATAGATCTACGGGGTTTGGCCACATAAAGCAATATATCGTCCGTGTACAGGGAGATCCTATCCACTCAATCCAGCATCCAATTTAGTCCCCTTATAAGGGGATCACCTCTAATCCAAATCGCGAAGGGCTCTAGGACCAAAGTGAAAATCAAAGGGGAGAGGGGGCAGCCCTGTCTCGTACCCTTCTGTAAGGTGAAAGTAGCCGAGCGGGCCCCATTCAAAGTTACTCTAGCCATTGGCTCTGAGTAAAAGAGTCTCACCCAAGCCAGAAACTTCGGTCTGAGGCCGTAACGCTCCAACGTTGCAAACAAATAGAGCCACTCAATCATGTCAAATGCCATTTTGGCATCTAGAGACATGATGACCGCCTACTGTCGTATCCTCCCTGCTCACACTCCATTGAGCCATCACAGATTCAATGCTGTATCCTGCCGGGCATGAAACCGGACTTGTCTGGATGAATCAATTTATGGGGCAGAGGCGAGAGTCTTGTGGCTACGAGTTTTTCTACTATCTTAAGTTCTGGATTTAACAATGAGATCATCCGGTAGGACTCACAGTGCTCCGGGGGTTTACCATGTTTATGGATTAACACAAGATTTGTTAATCTTTGTGTATCGGGTAGAAGCCACTGGTACACACTTTCATTGTACAAGTCTATGAGGTATGGGGCAATCGTAGATGCATTTGTTTTGAATAACTCAATGGAAAGTCCACACAGACCCATTGCCTTCCCGATTGTAAGGCTCCAATTGCTTTAACCGCTTCTTCTTTAGTAAGATGGGCCTCTAATTCCTGTACTTCCGAGTCATCCAGGACCGCAAGGTTCAGAGTGGCAAGCAACTCTGGAGCCTCCTCGTAAGAAGACGTTCTGAAGGATCCATATACCGATTTCAGGTGTGCAGCAAAGGCTTCGGCAATACTATGTCTATCTTTAAGTCTACCCCCTTCCTTCATAACCAATTCAAATACCTATCTGGCAGCCTGTTCCTGTTTGTCCAACCAGGCCAGCAATTTACTTGTTTTATCTCCAATGTCATAGACTCTACACAATACTGCCCAGTAATGGGCCAAGACGTTCCTCAGAGATATCTCTATAATCTTTTTGCTTTAGGAGTAATCTATAGTTAGTATCGGGAGCGGGCCGGGTTTCTGGCTCATGTTCCAAATGAGTTATTTCTTCCTCTATGTCGTGGAGCTTTTTATGTTGTTCTTTCTTGTGTCTGGCAATCGCTGCCACTACCTGCCTTCTAATCACAGCCTTATACGCCTCCCATAATGTGTAGGCTGAGTCTACTGAACCTACATTCTAGTTGAAGGTCTGGTCCGTCGCCTCAGTGAGCCTTTCCCGTATAGTAGGTATTCGCAAATACCAGGGGTTAAGTGCCATCTCCTGCCTCTTAGCTGAAAGGATATCATCATAAGTAACCGCGACCGGTGAATGGCCAATAATGCCTCTAGGTAGATGTTCCACCCCTCTGAACATCGCAAGCTGTTCGGCTCTGCAAAATAAATAGTTGATTCTAGACAGGCTCCCATGCACTCCAGAGTGGAAAGTGTATTGACGAGATGAAGGGTTATACGCTCTCCATATATCAACCAGCCCTAATGCCATTGCAAACTTACCCGATGTCCTCCCAGTCACCTCTCCCGGCTTCAGAAGTTGTCTGTCTAAATCGTCATTCAGGGCTGCTTTGCACTCCCCCCAATCAACGATTCTCCCTCAGGCAGGAGAAGCAAGTGTGATCCCAAATCTGCCAAGGCCGATGAATGTAATTGAGGCGGCACATAAAAGGAAGTGATGTTAAATAACCTACCCTCCCAAGTACCCGGTAGGGTGGCAAATCTGCCCATGGTATCGTTTGTCACTGTTTGTAACGCAAAGGTAAAGGAATTGCGGAGGAGGATCCCTACCCCTCTCGAACCCTTTGTGTATCCTGCATGGGTCACCGATTTATAATCCCACCTGTTCAAGGCACTATGCGAAGTACCTTGTATATGTGTTTCCTGTAGGAGCACCACGTCCAGGGCCCTTCTCTTTACAAATTGTAGTACAATTCCCCTCTTTATTTTATCTCCCAAGCCATTCACATTCCAGGAAAGTACTTTAATACCCCCTGTGTTCGGACTACGTTCTACCGTTCTAGTCATGGGGGTGATATAGACTGCATCCTTACATCCTTAAAATGGTGTTGCCTCAAACCCCCCACCCGGTTCCTTCCATATACATATAACCACATGTTGGCCGGCTGTCCAGCCGGTCGCAGAATCGGTCTCATTAAGATTAGGTCTCATATTCCCCATGCACTGTATCCTGCTAGTATTATAAAACACATTGGACAATAAACTAAACATAAACATTCCCAAAAAGACCAGATCACATGGTGCCCATGTCTATCTTTTGTTCCAGGGTCATGCGAATCCCTTGTATCGCCTCCCTAATGTCCTAAAGAGTCGGGGCACCTTCCTCCACCTGTTGTTTCCCATCCTGCCCTGCGTGTTTCTCCTCCACTTGTTTTGTCCTAGACTGCGCATATCTGTTCAGCTTAGTCTGGTGCATCTGTTTTTGTCGTTTCATCATCGCCATTTGCGCAGAAGCAACCGATCGTGAGGAGCCCAATATAGTGTTATTACCCAGCTACTGGTGTTAACCTTACCGCAATAGGCAATTAAGGAGTCCCGTCAATCAGGTGCCGAACCACCGTGCAGTACTGTGTCCTGATCACCTCCCCTTCACCTCACTCCAAAATGGCGGCTCCACTGTGATGCTCTGGGACAAAAGTCACATCTAGGCCTCCACAGTATTGAGTTTGCACCCTCTCACAGATCTGGTGCTGTATTTCTGGTGGGCAACCACCCGTAGAGGCCCTCCAGCAGGCAGGGAGCAACACTGCCCCACATCAAGCAAGCTTCAATTCCTCCAGTTCAACCCCTGCACAGCATTAAGGAGAGGACCAGTGCTTTGGTGCCCACCCGGAAGGTGGTGGGCCGTGTCTGAAAGTCCTGCAATCTCTCTCCTGCCCCATGTGGTTCTCGCGCCGTCAGCCGGAGCCAAGAGCCACGCTTCCCTAGTATCTTGGCCGTACTGTCGTAATTTGACAATGGCCGCGTTAGCGCTTAGCTTTGCTACACGTTATTCATCTTATCTTGACCATATTAGAAAACGCCATCTTGTACGATACGGCGGCCATCTTAGATCATGAGCGGCCTCGTGGCCAGCATGCCCTTTGGTCCGTTGTCCGTGCCACTGACCACTTGAGTTTGCCCAGCAACAGGCTATTTTTAGTAACGGTCAAGCCTACACATGCGCAGTTCTAACTGACCAGTCACCCCTCAGGAATGTGCCGCCAAACTGACCAGTGGGGTTGTAACCCCTCCCATGAGTTGGCTGTGTTCCAAAAATGACCATATATGTACATAAAGCATTGTAACTTTGTACCGCCTATCTTTTTATTACCTTTAAACTGTATAAAAGAACGAGTCACACCGATGTTCGGTGTGATACTTCTTGCATTACCGAAGGGTGCTGTAGGAATGTACCACCACCCCATGGGGTCTTAATAAACTTGTTCTTTGTACTTTTCAGTTTCCGTGCCAACAGTTCTTTCAGTGTAAGTGGGTTATCTACGGAGCATGTAGGCCTTAAGAACCCGATACCACAAATTGGCGACCACGAAGGGACTCATCGGCGACTCGGATGCCCGAAGGAGAGGTCGTGACGAAGGATTGGACACTCGCCATGGACGCGTACGCTGCCACCAAGTGACCCGAGTCTTGGCACCCACGGTGTTTCTTCCTTTCCTTCTGATCTGACCTTCGAGGTGGCGCCGGTCCCCGACTGAGATCTGATCGTCTGCGTTGCTGTGCAGTGCCTGTTTGGCTGATTCGATTAAAGACCTTGGCAGTTGGAATCTGGATATTTGAAACTGGGTAAGATTTGTGATCGGTAAGGTAGTCTACGGACGCTTACTGAAGTTCTATGATCTTTGATCGGTAAGGTAGTCTTCGGACGCTTGCCGAAGTTCTATGATTTGTGTCTATGATTTGAGTTAGCTAACATTTGTGACTTTGTGACCTTTGAATCATATGTGTAGTGCACTTCACATAGGCAGGCATGTAAAGATGTTTCTCTAATTTTGTTTTTTTTCCTCTGAGCGGCACATTTGTGTGAAGTACTGTAAGTGCCAGTTTATACGGTATCACGCTTTCGTGATATTTTCTGAACATACCTGTTTTAAGCACACTCCGAGGGATGTGCTGTTTTGGAAATGGTACCTCAATTAGGTTAGCGGAATCACAGCCGGCTCCCCCAGAAGGAACTCCAAATCGTGAGATGTACATCAAATTTGGCCTTCCCCCTATAATGTACAGCAAATTATGGCATAAATACACTAAAACCGATCCTGAATTGCAATGGCCACTACATGGGTCGTTCGATTTGCGAAAGGTTCAGTTTGTGGAGCAGTGTTTGTTCCAACGTAGGTCTAGACAAAATATGTTTGATTGTGTGCGAATGTGGGAGAAAGCGGTGCGTGAATGAATGAAACGTGAGGTTGCCTTGGCGGACAAAGAGCAGCGCAAGGCTGCTCGAGATAAGGCTTTACAGCTTGAGGAAAAGGAGGCTCAGGAAAAGAGAGAGAGAGAGGAACGGGAACGTAAATTGCAAGTGACTGGTCACTTCCCTATTCGTCGACCACTTTATCCTGTCCTTAATAATGAAATTGATGATTTTTCGTTATTAGATCGATCGCCGCCTCCGTACGTTCCACCTACGGCTCCGACTGTGGATTCAGACGATGACGAACAGGATAAGTTGGGAAAAGGGAGCAAGTCCAGTGTCAGGTTCTCTGCGGAGAAAGCCGCGGGCTTGCGTAGTTGGGCCCGTAAAGTGAATACAAATTTTGTTACTCTGGCTGAAGTTGTTACTGAAAGGGATAAATGGACGGAGCGAGAATTGTTGTATTTTTTGGCTACTTTGGCTGATGAAGTTGTTACTACATTTCGTAAATTTTCGGACACGTTAGAACCTAAGGCTGTGTCAGTTCACCGTGAGAATTTGGATAAAGGTGTATTTGATCTTTCAGATGTCGATGCCTTTTATAAGCAACTGATCCAGCTGCGGGATGAGGCGTCCAGGTTGCAGGATGAGCGGAAAAAGGAGAAGGAGTCCGGGCCGGAAACCACTGGACAGGCTAAGGAGTGTTCTCTCCGGGGTCCAGATAATAATTCTAACGTGCATGTTATGCCTATGCGTGAAGCCGCACCTTTGTATGTTCCGCCTAAAGGGGAGGGTACAGATGACGATAAAATGTCGAAGGATGTGAAGGGGTATTTTATATATAATTGGGTGTATACGCCTTGGAATAGAGCAGATGTTATGGCGTTGAAAACTTCTTTGCCTGACCTTCGTAAAAATCCGGCAGCATTTTATGAAGGGGTTGAAGGAGCTATTTCGTCTTGTGTCATGACTCTGGTTGATATAGATTTGTTTTTTGGATTAATTCTTCCGCCTGACATGTGGAGACTAATTCGTAAAAATAATGATGAAACAATACTTAGGGGAACGTGGAAAGAAATAAACAAAGCGGATTTAGATAGGGAACCTGCATGTAAGCCATGTGAGTTGATTCTAAACCTCCCGGCGGCTATTTTGATTAAATTAAAAACATTAGTTCCTTCTAAAAAGATTGATTGGACTATGTTAGCTTCGTGCAAACAAAAGTCAGATGAAACGGTGTCAGATTTCTTTACACGCTTTGAAGAAGCATTTCATGATTACAGTGGTCAATCGTTAACAGACGATACGGGTAGGCATTTGTTCGTAGATAAGTATGTGGCTAATCTCCTACCGGAGATTGCCAAAAGATTAAAATCGAGTGAAAGTTCCTGGACCACGGCGACCCCTGCTTCTTTGTTAACTATGGCTCAGTATTATGAGCGACAGGAATTGGAGGCTAAGGAAAGTATTGATAAAAAAGCGAAGGAATTGAAAACAAAGGTGATGTTGGCGCAGGTTCGGGGAACGCAAGTTAGAGGAAATTATAGAGGCAGACGAGGAGGGGGTAATGCGTCGTACGGGCGTACGGATATAGCGGAGGATCAATGTGCCTATTGTAAGGAGTTTGGACATTGGGCTGATGATTGCCCGGTACTTCGTGAGCAGCGTAGTCAGCGTGGTCGTGGAAGTGGACGGTCGAGAGGAAGTTATTCGGGGGCGAGAGGTAGTGGAGGTGATCGTGGCAGGTTTGAGGAGAGGGGCCGTGGCCAGGATGAGCGTAACACTTTTGATAGATGGAACCAGTACCCCATATCGGAGGGCGAGAATGTGGAGCATCAGGATTATGTACATGCATAGGATTGCGTAGGATGGGGTACGGAATCAGTTGAAGTGCCAGTAGATCAGAGTGGTCCATATGTATCAGCGGGCATCTTGGGTTCTACTGATCAGTTTCTAGTCGACACAGGGGCTACTCGTAGCGCTTTGTCTAAAAATTTGGTTCCGAGGGCTCCCCTGTCTGGCGATATGATTACATGTATCGGGTTTGACGGCACACCCACTCCCAGCCCATTATCGAAGCCTCTTGCACTTTGTCTTGACAAATTTTTTAGTTTTGGTCAATTTTTGCTGTCGCCCTATACACCATATAACATCTTGGGCATTGATTTGCTTAAATATTTTCGAGCAACGATACGTTGCGCTCCGGAGGGAGTGCGAGTTATTTTGAATGATAATTATCCAGATTCGGACAGATTTTTTACTATACAAGAATGTGAAGCATTAGCCTCTCTCCCTCATACATTGTGGGCGACCTCGGATACGGATGTGGGACAGATGCTCATTCCACCTATTCGTGTTACTGTAAAGGAGGGAGCGCTTTTGCCACGTGTACCACAGTATAAGATATCCAGGGAAGGTGAAATTGCTTTGACACACATTGTCCCAGATCTGATTATCGCAGGGGTAGTGGAGGAAGTCCCCTATAATGTTTGCAATAGCCCTATTCTTCCAATCCTTAAGAAAGATACCGACGACAAGGTCTATCGATTTATTATTGATTTGAGAGAAATTAACAAAATTGTCATTCCCCAATACCCGGTGGTGTCTGATATCACGACATTGCTTACATTGGTCCCCCAACGGCGACGACCTTTAGTGTCATCGACCTGAAAAATGCGTTCTTTTCCATTCCCATCCATCCCGATAGCAGATATTTATTTGGTTTTACGTTAAATAATAAATCGTATAGATTTTGTCGTGTTCCTCAAGGTTACACTGAGAGTCCGAGTATCTACAGTCAGGCTTTGAAGAGACAGCTTGATTCCTTTCAATTGCAATCTGGCGTTGATCCAGTATGTCGATGACATTCTCTTAGCTGCTGACACTTATGCGCAATGTGAGGAGAGTACGCTTGCTTTACTTTCCTTTTTGGCTCAGCATAATCACAAAGTCTCGAAGAAGAAGCTCCAATACTGTAGACCCAAGGTGACCTACCTCGGTCATCTTTTGTCTAAGGAGGGGCGTGCATTAACATCAGATCGAATACCTGCGATTTTAGATACACCAGTCCCCCGCACACAGAGAGATGTACGTGCTTTTATAGGATTAACGTCCTTCTGTAGACAGTGGATCATGGGGTTTTCACATATTATCAAACCTTTGTTAGCTTTACTGTCCAAAACAACACCAATGCCCCTTGAATGGACAGATGAATGTCAACATGCCTTTGAACAACTGAGACAGGCCCTTTGCTCTGCACCCGTGTTAGGTACACCAGATTATACAAAGATTTTCACGTTGTACGTGCACGAGAAAGATGGGTGCGCGTTATCTGTGTTAGTGCAGGCACACGGGGACAAGCAGAGGCCATGTGCATACTTCTCGGCGGTTCTTGACCCCGTAGCACGAGGGTTACCTGGGTGTTTTCGAGCAGTTGCAGCAACAGCGGTAGCTATACGACAGAGTGAGGGAATAGTTTTATCGCACAAATTGTTGGTGTTAGTTTCCCATGCAGTTGATGCCCTGTTAAATCAGACGAAAACCCAGTATCTCGCGAGTGCACGTTTGACAGGATATGAGCTCACACTTTTGGCGCCACATATCACACTGAAAAGATGCGCTACCCTGAACCCTGCCACTTTATTGCCCTATCCGGTTGAGGAGGGTCAGGAAGAAAAACATCATGACTGTGTTTTCCTGACCGAGGAACAGACAAAGGGTCGTGTTGACTTACAGGATATGCCACTTCCAGATGTGGATGGGGAACTGTGGGTTGATGGATCGTGTTTGAGGCTGCCAGATGGTACGACTTCCGCAGCATACGCGATCACGACACTTAAGACAGTGGTGGAAACAGCACGAATACCACAAAAATCAGCTCAGGCAGCAGAGCTGATAGCTTTGACGAGAGCCTGTGAATTGAGTGCTGGCCTATGTGTGAACATATACACAGACAGCCGGTACGCCTTCGGAGTAGCACATGACTTCGGGCTACTCTGGAGAGAACGTGGGTTTTTGACTTCTCATGGAGTACACATTATGCACGGAGAACTGGTGCGTGATCTCCTAAACGCGTTGCTTTGCCCAAAGAAAGTAGCGATCATTAAATGCAGTGCCCACAAAAAGATCACTGATAAAGTGGGCCAAGGAAATGCTTTTGCGGACAGTATAGCGAGACAAACAGCTATGTCCCGAACTGATTCCCCCATGTATGTAACAAAATCACAAGCGGAGCGATGGTACGATGCTAGAGTGGAGATACTAGATATCCAAAAGTCAGCGACTGAAGCAGAACTTGCGGCATGGGCAGCAGATGGGGTGCTAGACGATGAGGGTTGTTGGAGAAGCAAAGACATGGAGAAATGGAAATTGCCTGCAGCTTACTTGCAAGCGATGGTTCAGATGACTCACGGGCTAGCACATGAGGGAGCTCTTGCGATCACTCGATTATTATCACGAGTTTGGGAGCATCCCGAGATTGCCAATACAGCCAAGAGAGTAGTGCAGACCTGTCTGATATGTTTACAACACAATCCTGCAAAAGGGACCCATACTCCGAAAGGAGGGTTCGTTCCACCTTCTGCACCATTTGAGGTACTCCAAATGGATTACATCCAGCTTGAGCGCTGCAATAACCTTAAGTATATCCTAGTGGTGGTATGCGCTTTTAGCAAATGGGTTGAGGCCTTCCCCACGAAAGATAATACAGCTTTAACAACAGCTAAGGTGTTGCTCAAGGAGTACTTTCCTCGCTTCGGAGTTTGCAAATTTTTGTGGAGCGATAATGGGCCTCATTTTGTTGGGAAAATTGTGGAGTATGTGCTGAAGGGGTTGGGGATCCAGCAGAAGTTCCATGCTGTGTTCCACCCTCAGTCAGCAGGTCTTGTCGAGCGGTATAATGCTACGTTGAAGCTGAAACTAGCTAAGATTGTGGCGTCCACGTCATTGAAGTGGCCGGATGCCTTGCCGCTAGCATTGCTCTCTCTTAGATCAGTCCCCCACTCTCGAACAGGCCTCACACCGTATGAAGTGGTGTTTGGAAGGCCTATCAATATATGGGGAGTGCCTAAGCCGCGATTGATACATGATGTGCCCTGCATAATGATGAACGATTATTTGGCACGATTAACAAATGATTTGCTTTCTATTCATCAACAGGTTCGAGAAGCGCTCCCTGACAATTCTACTGGAGAGGCTCACAATCTCCGTCCTGGGGACTTCGTTATGATCAAGTCGTTTGAGAGGGCGAACAGCTTGGAACCGAGGTGGCGTGGCCCGAGCAGGTCCTCCTGGCTACCCGAACAGCTGTACGGGTGACCAACAGAAAGCGGTGGATACACTCAACTCACTGCCGGCGTGTCTCTCCGGACCTGGTGAATCCTACCGTGCTGACTGACTACAAGGAGATTCTGGATAAAGAAAAGAGCCCAGCTGTGACGTCAGCTGAAGTCGAGGGAGCCTTCCCGGACCACACTGTTTCTGGACGACAGCGGTACGATCTGCGGACACGATAAGGAGAAGATTTTTTTTGCTTTTCGAGACTGGTTGGTTACCGCTCTGGGGTTTGTGAAACGGAGACCGGGAATCTCAAGGGGGGGGGGTCAGTTCTGCCAAGAGTAGCGACACCCGTCTTGACCCCGGAGAAGAAAACAACGGCTACCTCGGAGCTCAGCACCGTATTTTTTCCTTTTTTAGGTATACATTTGAGACATTGTGAACTTTTTGAACTATGGCGTTCTCTGCATCACGAGACAAGAGAATCCTTGGTGCTATCTTGTTCGTACTGACAATTGTGGTGATAGCAGTGATAGCCTGGGTAGTGGAACTTGTGGTGCCTGTACGTGAACATTTGCTGCCAACTACCCCAGCTCCATCTGAACATTTTCACTTCACCTTGCCCTACCATGAAGAACGGCACCGACAGACTTACTTGAACAATAGCTTTATTCAGATACTGCATCATACGCATAATATGACAAATACTTCCAATTGTTGGGTGTGTGGGATGTTGCCTGGTCATCAGAAGAAAGGGGGCACACCACTCATTCCACTCCCGTTTTCGCATAATGGATCCTGCAATGCTTGGTACACTCTTCTATTCACTTTGCGATGGCCAACAAAAGGGGGGGTGCTTTTCCGTTTGAATAAAATTTGTTACCATGACCGGGATGGGTATCCACGAGCTGAGGGTACTCGATTTGAATGGGAGGAGTACCGCCCCGATAATGCTTCTGCACCTCGTATTTACAGCAACCAAAGGAACAATAATGTATCCAGCTCACATGTTATTAATGTTATTGCAACTAAGGCTGATTTGTGCATACGTAATAAAGGTACAATCCCGGTTGGAAAAAGTGAATGCAACACTACACTTACATTTGATAGCCCGAATGGCATATTGTTTGTGGCATCTCGTAATACGTATTTCATTTGTGGAACAAAAGGTTACCACCAGCTTCCGTTTGGATGGTTAGGCACTTGCTATGTATCCTTTGTATTGCCACCTGTCTTCATTGCCCCACCAATGTACCATAATGATTATATCCTTTACCATGATTTTGTACTGAATCGTGTTAAGCGTGCTGTGATCTTAGACGACATCGATCAGACTGATACGGCCTTGCAGCAGTACGTGGACTTTAATTTGGGACTGTTTTCTTTTGTGGGGGCTGCATTGAATAGTAGGAAAATACGACGATTGACCCGTGTTGTTGAGGCTGTAGCCAATGATACTGCTATTGCATTAGGAAACATTACCGAAGAACTTCAGATTTCTAGGATTGTTACGCTTCAGAATAGAATGGTTCTAGATGTGGTTCTAGCTGACCGTGGGGGGCATGTAGAATCATCGGAAGCAGCTGCTGTGTATACGTACTTGATAATTCGCCATCTGTTTATGATGCCATTTCGAAATTGCATAAAATAGCGGCTGAGATACATCCAGGAAATGGGACATGGACTCTTTCAGGGTGGTTCTGGTCTATGCTTACCACTTGGGGTTGGAAACTGCTGACGATTTTATGTATCATTGTTGGGATACTGTTCTCTATATGTTTATGTATACAATGTGGCCCAGCCTTATGTTCCGTATGTTTATCAGCTTGCATTCCATCAAGGCGAGCTTTTGCTCAAAACAAAATGATGCTTCATAAAGAAGTGGCTCAAATAATGTTAATTGATATTGAAGACGAACACCCCGACTATGTCCACTATGAGGTAGCTTCAGCTAAACGCTAAAAGGGTCGTCTGTCGTAATTTGACAATGGCCGCGTTAGCGCTTAGCTTTGCTCCACGTTATTCATCTTATCTTGACCATATTAGAAAACGCCATCTTGTACGATACGGCGGCCATCTTAGATCATGAGCGGCCTCGTGGCCAGCATGCCCTTTGGTTCGTTGTCCGTGCCACTGACCACTTGAGTTTGCCCAGCAACAGGCTATTTTTAGTAACGGTCAAGCCTACACATGCGCAGTTCTAACTGACCAGTCACCCCTCAGGAATGTGCCGCCAAACTGACCAGTGGGGTTGTAACCCCTCCCATGAGTTGGCTGTGTTCCAAAAATGACCATATATGTACATAAAGCATTGTAACTTTGTACCGCCTATCTTTTTATTACCTTTAAACTGTATAAAAGAACGAGTCACACCGATGTTCGGTGTGATACTTCTTGCATTACCGAAGGGTGCTGTAGGAATGTACCACCACCCCATGGGGTCTTAATAAACTTGTTCTTTGTACTTTTCAGTTTCCGTGCCAACAGTTCTTTCAGTGTAAGTGGGTTATCTACGGAGCATGTAGGCCTTGAGAACCCGATACCACAGTACCTGTAGGGATCTCCGCTCTGCATCGGCTCAATCAGGGTCTCTGCCACATTCAATCAGGACGCTGCCACGGTACTGTGGTATACGGTCTGATCGCAAGGGGGGCAATGAGGAGGAGCAGTCCAACGCCCTGCCCTTGGAGAAGGGTCTGCCTCAGCTCCCGGGCCTCCCGCTCCAGTCTCAGAGGTCCTCGGGGCTCACACCACGCCCTCCTTGGGCTGCCGGCAACTCAATGGTGCGCTATCCCGGAACGTTCGGAGATTGCGGTTTTAAGGTCAATACAGGCTGGGGGGGCAGAGGATCGCCGGGGTGCCTCAAAACTGGGCTATAGCCGTATAATTATAGCAGATGTACGGAGAATAATCTATCTGGCGAGGAGCACTAACCCAGGGCAGCCATCTTGGTTGCCGCTCGGCCACGCCCCCCCACCACCAAGGCCAGCCATTCTTGACTGACGCACTCTATGCAAGCTCCAGTAGAAACAGTGTAAACTAAACTGTCAAGCCAGCTTCCCTCGAGATGGGGCCACAAGAATCAGAATTGCTGTATACAGGGGTTTGCCAAAAAACAAGCATGCGTAGTTATGAATTCACCTCATACTTCATGTCTCTCTATCCAACTCTTATTAGTTCATTTTCACCTCTCCTCTCTCTCTGTCACTATTTTCCCATCTTTCTCCATCTCCTTCTTTCACCTTGTTTGCTTTCCTCTCTCTTGATCCGGATCAAAGTCTGATGATGAAAAATAAGAGCTTGTCCCCAAAAGGAGTGTCAATGCCCACTACTTTACTCCACCTGCACAAATTACCCACCGACAGTTCACCATATTATTGCCTTATGATGAAAGTAAGTCTAAAACTAACTGCAAACATGAAAGTAACACTTGGCTCATCTTTCATAGTTGTTTACATGTTTGTTAATGCATTTATTCAGCATATTTTTGCCATCAAACCTGTGGTAAAAAAAAAAACAATATACTAGCCAAATAATAGAATACAAAATGTGTAACCGGCGAAAATGAACAAGTTAGAAATACTTCACAAATTACTTCTCACCCTTGTGCATGCACTTTTATTCGGTCAACGCTTTCTGATAACCAGACATGGAGACCTGGTTTCTTAACTACATGCAAATCCTTCTACAAGGGTTTTTAAGCATTGAGTGTGATAACTTTTGCCTTTCTGCTGATGCTTTTAGTGTATCTAGTGTCAAGATGCCTTTGGACGAAGATGAACTTAGACACAATAAATATATTACATATTTTCTATGGCCACCAATGATGCTTCTTCTCCTTGAGTTTAACCCGTTTAGCGCGTCGAACATTCAGCCCCAGTGCGGACGTTCGATCGCGCTAACGGGATTCGGACGTCCAACGGTCGTGCGCAGCACCAGCGAGGTAGTGCATGCGACGACCCTTGGACGTTCGCAGCACGGAAAGGGTTAAGCTTGCCATTTATTTCTATTAGGTTCTTCATCATTTCATGGTCCTAAAGGGATCAGCGGTAACTGCAGCATATGTCTGCTTGAACAACCCCGTTCAGTCATGAGTCTGAATGAGTCTTAGTGGTTGTTGGACTGATTGGATTTATTGATTTACTTTCCCTTTGCCACCTAGCTGCCTCTCGCTACTTCTCTACTCATGACTTCCTGTCACTCTTCTACATCTTCACTATGCCCCATGGCTTATGTTTACTCACCACCTCACCTGTTAACCTTTCCTTTCTCTCCTTTCTCCTCCACTCACCTTCCCTTCCCATCCCATCCCCTCCCTTCCTCCCATCTCGTCTCATCTCCTCCTTCTCCAGCACTAAAACGGCCCTTCAATGTATCTACTCTACCCTACCTCATATTAACCCCTTCGCTGCGGCGGCTATTCCGCCGCAGCGCTAAAGGGGCGGGGCGCCCGCGCGGCGGCCGCATGCTGGTGACGGAGCCGCTCCGTCACCAGCCGCGGTTGAGCTATGCTGGTGACGGAGCGGTTCGGTCATGACCCGCCCCGCTCATTAGAACGCCCGCGCAGGCGCAAAATCAGTGCCGCGCAGGCGCGGCGGCTGGGCCATGACGGAACCGCTCCGTCATCAGCACAGCTCAACTGTAGCTGATGACGGAGCGGTTCCGTCATCAGCAGGGGAGGGGTTAATCATAGTCCCTTCCGTGGTGTGTAGTCATTGTACTCCCTGCAAATGTTGACACATAGTCGATTCCTTTTATGTTAAGATTGATGATGTCTACAATCAGCTTATTGTTTGTTTGCAACATATATGTGACAGTTCAATAAGGGGCACCCTGCACCTCATTTCCTGTTACAGTCCATTGCCAACATTTCAATAAATTTAGCAAAAAAATGTAAAACAAACAGATTTATGTTAAGGGATGCTACAGTATTCCTTTCCTGCTCTTGTCAATCAAGGAAGTGAGATGAATCACAGTGGTTACCATTAGCCCTTTGAGTCATTTTGAGCGTAAACTTAAATTTAATCAACAATTCGGGACAGGGCAACCCAAAGGTCCCCCTAAGCTTGTAGCTGGGGCTAGTATTTTGGTAAGGCACGATCCTATCATAGCAAACAGATGACTGCATTCTACCCCTTAAGGCTAAGGTATTGTTGGAACTGTAAGGGTACAACCGACTCCAGTCAATGCTTTATTGGTAAGAGTAGTAGATGCAATAGCTGTGGCAGACTCAAGCTCGGCAGAAGGAAGGGCAGAAAGATCAAAGTTAAGATGACTTGCCCATTGGATTTCCATTATTCTCCTTATTTTTCTTTTCTTGGCTCATTACCCGTGTCCTCTTCTACCCCCACCTCTGGCTTTTTCGTGCTCCTTTGGGATCCAACAAAATGTATTAGGTCTACTCATATCTTAAAAATAATCACACATCCAAAGGTCTGTTAAGTTTATGAAGGTTTCGCGGCACAATAAATGCTGAGAAGATAGCCACTTATTACCTGGGCAAAGGTGTGGGAAATGTTGACGCCTCTTGACTTCACAATTATTATTTTTTTTAAATTACTAGATTTACGAGTTATGAAACTTGCAATCTTAAGACTGCTTTAAAAACCCATTGTGGCAGTGAATACGTTCCTAATGCCTCGTGGCCATCTGAGGTCAATGAGAGCATGACGTTGCTTGATATCCATCCCCCAATTCGTACATTAAGCCCCACAGCTTGGAAAAATACCATATCCCACCTTCCTCCAACCCACCTGCAAGGTTTAGTTGGCCCTGTACTGTGCCCCATCTCATTTTTGGTCATGATGTCCACTAATGCTCCACACAATCTTATGTGGCCTTCTGTGGCACCCTTATCGTACTTGGTGGCATCAGAGGGCTCAGGGCTGTAGGCGTCTTTGTCAAGGGTGTCTCACCCATCCATGGGACATCCAAGAGCAGGAAATCAAAATTTAGAGGTGACACCCTAGCGAGTCAGGTAAAGTTGGACATGTCACACATTCACGCCATGGAGAATGTTTTCTCACACCACCTGCCTAAGCATGCAAAATCTTTGCACAACTAGATAGCTGAGCAGGACAAGGTATCAAAAACCCGAACAGTAATTCAGGCGAATAAAGTAAATGAGGAGAACGGTAATGAGGAAAACATTAGAATTCATAAGATGCTGTTCACATTTTAGTTACAATTTTGAAGTATTGGTCAAGCATTTACAAAATTGCTGGGCGTCCTGTAGGAAACTGCCCTTCATTTCAACATAAAATATTGTTAAAGCCGTGACAGCAAACAGCAAGCATGTTTCAAACAACCTTTCAGCTCATATTTTATATGACTATTGCCATAAAGAAAGCAAGACACATCGCTTTGCTGACTTAACATTTGCCCGAGCTTCGAATTCACATGTATCACAGCTTGTCATGTCACAAAGAGGCTGACCCTACATTAATTTATTACTCAGTCGAAAAAGTAGTAATAGAAGTTTTTACAGAAGGATTTTTTTGTGTCAGGGGAGTGAACTTTGGCTGGATGACAGATGCAGGCTCAAGAAGAAATTTGTATTGTGATACGTTGCGATTTAAGTCACTAAATTTATACTAGGACGCCTGCATTATGAAGTGTGTAGCTTTGCAGGGCTTCTAATAGGCATATTCTTTTATATGGGTTGTTATGTAGTTGTTGAATAGTTTGCAAATTCGCTTTTAACTGTGGTTATCAACTTATCTAAATGACTTTAGGAGCTACAAAAAAGGTGCTAGAGTTTTGCTCAACAATTGTATAATTAGGGTGACATGCAATGAGCATCATTGAGACGTACAGGAAGAAAAATGAATAAATCATATATTTTGTTACAGAACAATACAGTTATATTGTGTAAACAAAAATTCACTAATTACACATTTATACAATTATTAAGTGCTAATTTATTGGGATGAGGGTTTGACATGGAAGTAATAGCTAATTTAGAGATTTGAAAATTCCAATAGTATATTTCATTGCATAGAATGAAGCACAGAGTCTGGCTTTCCTAATACCACTTTCTCAGATTTGCTAGCAGCATGGAAAAAGTGAATTTTTGTGCAAAGCAAATCGACAAAGATATTTCTATAGGCGTAGAAAGCCCCGGATCTGTTCAAATCAAATTGTGAGCATGCCAATGTGAAATTTGTGTCTGGGGTGTTCTAGAGAATTCAAAAGGTGCAGCTCAATTATGCTTCTCATTATTATTTTGCTATGTTTTGTGTGGTTGTAAAGTGCACTATTATCAATGACTGTATCCTGGCATCAAGTGTGTGTGGCTAACACTGATTGGGGTAGATTGGTTAGCTGAAAAGCCAGGTCTTAAGCTTCTTGTGGAATTCAAGAAGAGAGAAGGAGTCTCTGATGTGTAGTGGGATGTCATTGCTTTAGAAGTGATTTAAAAGAGAAAGCCTTTCCCCCTGATCTCTATCTGGTTCTGTGTATGTGTGGGATTAGGACTCCTGCAGAGTGGAGGTGTCTGGGTGATTAGAGGAAGGATATGCAACTGTTTAGGCAGGTAGAGCCTAAGTTGTTTAGTGCCTTGAATGTGTGTGCAAGCAGTTTGGAATGAGTTCTTTGTTTTTGGGAGCCACTGGAGCTCCCTCAGGTGTTTTGTGATGTGAATTCTGTGTGGGAGGTTGAGAATAAATATTGCTGCAGAGTTCTGGCTGGTTTGTAGTCTTCTGTTGAGATGCTTGGTAGCCCTGGCGCAGAGGGTGTTCGCATAGGCCAACTTGCCGGTGACTAGGGCATGAGAGATATTTTCTCCTGTGTTGCTTGGGATCCATTTGAAAATCTTCCTTTGCATCTTCAGGGTGTGAAAGTAGGATTCAGTGATGGTGTTGACTTGTACAGTCATGCCCAGTTTGCTGATGATGATGATTCAGAGGTCCTTGTGTGGGTGCAGAGGGTTGGGTCTAAGTGTGGTCAGCCACCAGTTGGAGCCTTGGCAAGATGTTCTAGCCAAAGATCACAGCTTCTTTCTTTTTGGTGATGAGTTTAAAACAGTTGGGTTTCATCCAGTGACTTCATTGATGCAGGTGGCAAAATTGTTTCTTGTGTTGTGGCTCTTGTTTGAGAAGAAAATGAAGGGCCTGATTTAGATCTTGGCAGGACTCCTGATGTCCCTCCATGGTGCAGTTTGCAAGTACTCCGTCAAGCTGGCAGAATCCCGCCTGCCCTATTTAGATGTGTGCTCATTGATCGCAGTCTGCATCGACAGAGTGTTTTCCATTGCACAAACGGTTTACCGCTGTGGACACAATGGACTTCTCTGCTGGCTAACATTACTCCTTCGCCCTTAGGGTGGTGGGATGGCGCTAAATCCATTTAGATTTCACCGTTGTGTGGGGTGGTGTTCTAAAGCCGGATAGCCGACAAAGTGATTCCGTTGCAGGATGCGTTCAACATAGGACTATTCCTGTGTCTGTAGGATGGATGCTAGCGTCACATACCTAATGTGTTTTGGTTAATTGTGGTCACCTGCATAACACTTTAGTAAGAACACAATTTTTCAGACCATGATCCTTTGATTTTTCACATATTTTTCAAGTAGAACCTACAATACATCTACTAAAGATTACTAAATTCGTAATATATTTCTTGTCTCTATGTGATTGGTGAAATGTCCATGCTGACAGAGCTTTGTTTGAATTGGAGTGGACAGCATTCTAACTAATGGGAGCGGAAGAAGCCCTGCAAAAACGAGTGCTTCAAGTGAATTCATGCTAAGGGCATTGAGAAAAACATATTGTTGTCCAAACGTGCCTGCCATTTCAACGGAAGAAGATGGATTATTGGGAACCCGTTGAGTGCTTCTATTTGAGGGCCAATTTAAATTCGGGCAGCCACTTGCACATATGGAAGGCACCCATTGATTAGTGTTCGGTAGTATCAGTGTGGCTGATATTTGATGGCTGCCCCATCTTGCTGTACCATGGACTGAAATAGCACAAATAAATTGAAGGATTTGCACTTGGTGGTCTGTGCTCTTTTTTTGTGCCCTACGGGAAAGGGATTACAAAGCCGAAGAGTTTTACTGCATATATATATATATATATATATATATATATATATATATATATATATATATATATATATATATATATATATATATATACACATATCGAAACTCCAAGGTTCCCAATTGTTGGAGAAGCATTCTGACATCCACTGCAGCAACTTTCATGAGGTAAAAGCCAGATCGACGGGCAGATACAGTTCACAGCATGCCTGTCGATTCACCCCGATGCGTTTCGTGCTCATTGCACTCTTCAGAGGCGCGACAGTCATTTTGGCATAGAGGCCACACTTCCCACTTAAAAAGATTTGTGCTCTACAATGGGCGATTCGAATAAGTTTGCGTTGGTTTGTAGGTCTTGTAGTGTATGCCTCAGTTATGTGCCACTTTCTGAAACATTGTAAACCCACCAATGGGCCTCCACTCGCACATCCGGCTTGTGAAACCTCCATGGATGCCTCCACATTGAGACTCTTCGTGATTCAGAGCTCCATGGCCCCAAATTTCTAGGTGGTGCATCTCCCGCAGCTGGGAGGCCGCGCATAAATCAAAGGTCCAAGGTTCCCACCTGTTGGAGAGGCACTCTGACATCTACTGCAGCATGAGGTAAAAGCTTGATCGGCGGGTGGATCCAGTTCACAACATGCCTGTCGATTCATGCCTGGCACGTTTCGAGCTCATTGCACTCTTCAGAGGTGCGACAGTCATTTTGGCATAGAGGCCACACCTCCAACTTAAAAATATGAGCCCTCCAATGGGTGGATCGAATGAGTCCGCGTTGGTTTGTGGGTATTGTAGTTTGTGCCTCAGTTATGTGCCGCTGTCTGAGACATTGCAAGTCGACCAATGGGCCTCCACTCGCATATATGGCTTGGCAATCCTCCATGGATGCCTCCACATTGAGACTCCGTGATTCAGAGCTCCGTGAACCCAAATTTCTGGGTGGTGCATCTCCCGCAGCTGGGAGGCCACGTATAAATCAAAGCTCCATGGTTTCCACCTGTTGGAGACACACTCTCACATCCACTGCAGCATGAAGTAAAAGCCGGATCGGCTGGCGGATCTAGTTCACAGCATGCCTGTTGATTCACGCCTGACGCGTTTTGTGCTCATTGCACTCTTCAGAGGCACGACAGTCATTTTGCCATAGAGGCCACACCTCCCACTTAAAAATATGAACCCCCCAAAGGGCGACTCGAATGAGTCCACGTTGGTTTGTGGGTCTTGTAGTGTGTGCCTCAGTTATGTGCCACTGCCTGAGACATTGCAAACCCACCAATGGGCCTCCACTCACATATCCAGCTTGTCAATCCTCCATGGATGCCTCCACATTGAGACTTTGTGATTCAGAGCTCCGTGGCCCCAAATTTCTGGGTGGTGCATCTCCCGCAGCTGGGAGGCAGCGTATAAATCAAAGCTCCAAGGTTCCCACCTGTTGGAGACGCACTCTGATATCCACTGCAGCAACCTTCATGAGGTAAAAGCCGGATCGGCGGGCAGATCCAGTTCACAGCATGCCTTTCGATTCACGCCTGCCGTTTTTCGTGCTCATTGCACTCTTCAGAGGCGTGACAGTCATTTTGGCATAGAAGCCACACCTCCCACTTAAAAATATGAGCCCTCCAATGGACGACGCAAATGAGTACGAGTTGGTTTGTGGGTCTTGTAGTATGTGCCTCAGTTATGTGCCGCTGTCTGAGACATTGCAAGCCCACCAATGGGTCTCCACTCACACATCCAGCTTGTCAATCCTCCATGGATGCCTCCACATTGAGACTCCGTGATTCAGAGCTCTGTGGCCCCACATTTCTGGGTGGTGCATCTCCCGCAGCTGGGAGGACGCGTATAATTCAAAACTCCAAGGTTCCCACCTGTTGGAGACACTCTCTGACCTCCACTGCAGCAACCTTCATGAGGTTTTTACCTCATGAAGGTTGCTACAGTGGATGTCAGAGTGCGTCTCCAACAGGTTGGAACCTTGGAGCTTTGATATATATATACATATATATATTCACTGAAAAAACCATAGGTTATAGACCATATATAGTTAGGAATTAGCATTTACAAAACGTTGAAAATTCACTGAAAAAACCATAGGTTATAGACCATATATAGTTAGGGATTAGCATTTACAAAACCTTATTTTACACACACAAAACCATTGAAATTCGCATATATAGTTAGTTGCACTAACTATATATCGCGCACCCGCAATCCACTGCTGATGATGTCACATATTACATCATTCATGGCATGAATGATGTGTTACATAGTAAGTTTGCTCATAGTTACTTCCTTTCTCCCACTATATTATCTCCAATGTGTATTTAACATCTCTTTATCATCTCCTGCCTCCATGTTCTTTCTGCTTTCCTCACAGACTATGCTATGAATTCCATATACCACAATAACTTCTGAAACAACATGCAAGATATCTACAAAGGAAATGGTGTATATTTATTTTTAGACTCTGCATTGGTACCTACATGTTGGTACTTACATAAAAAAATAAAATAATAATACAACAAAAAGAACAATCAATAAACATACAATATTTGAACATTCTTTCATTCTTTTTTCCATATATTACGCTCCAAGGACCGCTTCCCGGTGCGCGTACCGGGCGCTCCCCCCGCAAAAAAAGCGATAATAAATGGGGGTTTTTTTGCCCCGCGGGGCCCTTTTAAAGCCCCCTCATCAAACCTAGGGGGTCAGGGAGGATGTACTCTGCCCCCTTATGCTCATTTCCCCCTTTGTTTTTGCCACCTCTTGTGTCTCGATCCTACCGAGACACAAGATGGCGGCTGTTCCGGACTGTTTAGAATGTTGACAGACACCGGAGAGCCAATCAGCTTCACTTTGCGAAGTTCCGTTACGCGTCAGGTACGCGAACCGGGGCGCTAACCGGAGCGCTGTCACAGATATATCTGTTTTTTAAAACATTAATTTCTCAAAATCCACTGGAGCACATATATTGAGACATAGCAAAGGCACGTCGGGCAAACCATATCTACAATTTTGCCAAGTTTCGTGTAAATCCATTCAGCCGTTCGAGCTAAAAGTGATTCCAACCGCCCTATGGAAAAAAACGCGTTTTGGGACCCCCCTTTTTTCTCGGCCCCCTCTTGACGAAACCCCCCCCCAAATTTTCAGGGGCTACTCAGAAACAAAATGTGCCATTTTCCTGAACATTTCAGCAAATTCCGTCCACAAACGCCAAAGTTATTCGACATAGAACTTTCAGAAATCCCATAGGAAAAGAATCCTAACTATATATACCTACTACCGCCAGTAGGTAATATATACATATATATATATATATATAAAGCGTTAGGACTGCTTCGTTTTTCTTGCATGTCGGTTGATTTTTAAAAAAAAATTGATTGGACAACTGACTGATACCCACATATACTAGTTTAAAACATGTAGTTACTCATAAAGACACTAACAAGACAGTCATTCACTCACTAACACACCCATACACACACTCATCCACCCATACTGTCCTGCACACATGCTGTCTTCAACACATACAAACAGTGAGTCACTCATTCACGCAACTATGTACTAAGTAATACCCCCCACGGAACCATACAGACACTCATACTGATACTCAAAAAACATACTAATAACCCATATAGACACTCATGTAGGTACTCACAAACCATGCGGCCACTTATACACAAAGTGAGAGACTAATACATGTATTTACACATTTAAACATTACTCGCTAACCCATGTATTCACTAAGATACACCTAATCAGTCAGTTATACAATCAATTGTACAACAAAACTCATCCATTTAGACACTTATATACCCATTTATTCTTAAATCGACCTTGAGATATACATATATAAGACATATTTAAGTTTCAGAAAAACACACATTCACTGGATGATGTCATCAGTAATGTCATCAGTGATGTCATTTGAGATGTCATCAGTGATGTCATGAGTGATGTCACTGACCATGTCATGAGTGATATAATATGTGACGTCATCAGCAGTGCATTGCGGGCGAGCAAGTTATAGTTAGATGGACTAACTATAACGGGGGAATTTCTATGGTTTTGTACGAGTGAAATGTCCAACTAAATATATTCTTCAGTGAATTTCTAAGGTTTTTTAAATGCTAATTTCTAAATATAACATGCCTGAAACCAATGTTTTTTTCAGTGAATTTCTAAGGTTTTTTAAATGCTAGTTTCTAACTATGCCTACAGAGGTAGGACATGTGAAGAAAGAAGAAAACACGCACAGAAAGAAGGAAACAAAATGCAGAAAGAAGCAACAGAAGTCCTCAAAGACGAAGAAAAGTGCAGGAAGAAGCAAGATATGTGCAGAAAGAATCAACAGAGGAGCAGAAAGAGGCCGTGTTACAAAATCATCCTGTGCCCACAACTTTTTCAGACAGGTACTGGGGGGTAAATGACTCCGACTAACCAGGCCTAGAGCCAGTGGTATGCTAAAAGACACTTAGACTACAGTGAAAACACCTACATACATTAGGGAACACTATGCGTTGGGGTACCCCTGTGATTAGCATGACCTCCTCTATAAGCCCCTAGTACATAATAGGGCAGGGGGATTAAAACTACCTCTTAAAATGCACCACAGGCATGTCTGCACACTGGTGAAGGAGGAGTGGGGGCCTGAGGTGACATGTGTGCAAACACGCCCTGTGGCCATTTTAAGTTGGGGATAAAGTCCCCTTGAATCCTGAGGGTCCCTGTGGGCCAACTAACCCACCCGGTATGTTCAGGAAGTGCCACAGAGTTGCATTGCCGAGAGGTGTAAAATGGTGCATGGCCTTGGACCACCTCTCTGCAACGCAACTCTGTGGTGCTTACTGGAGGTACATGGGCGGCTAGTTGGACCCAGGGACTCTCAGGATTAAAGGGGACTTAATTCCCCAACTTAAAACGCACCACAGGGCGTATTTGCATATGTAATCTCTGGCCCCACCCCCTTCCTTTACTACTGCGCAAAGGCGGTGTCACGTTTTAAGTTGGGGATTAAGTGCCATTGAATCCTGAGAGGCCCTCGGTCCAACTTCTATGAGGGGCTGGGCCTAGGCACGGTTGTGGTTTTTTTTTGGAAGGGGGGCTGTGTGGCCCCCCTTCTTTTTACATATTAGGGGCCCTGGGGACCCCATCCCCCAGGGCCTGACACTCACTTTAAAAAAAATATTAATAGGAAGGGGGCAGCGTGGGTCCACCTTCCGTGGCCAATTCCAGGCCCCGGGGACCCCATCCCCCGGGGCATGGCCAATTTTTTAAAATATTATTTTGGAGAGGCTGCGTGGCCCCCCTCCTCAGGCCATTTTTGGCCCCAGGGACCCCATACCCCAGGGCCGGCTTTTGCGTGTTTTAAAAAAATATATATATTATTGGGGAGGTGGGCCGCATTGCCCCCCTCCCTGGCCACTTCTGGCCCCAGGGACCCCATCCCCTGGGGCATGGCCGCCTCATTGGGGACCGTGGGGGGAGCCCCAATCCCCCACGGTCCTTCCGGCTCCCCGCGTCCTGCGTAAGCCAGAATTGCTTTTCCACATGGGGAGCTGCTGACATGCAGCTCCCTGTGTGGAAAAGCAATGTGGTTTGGATTTTGGAAGAGAGACCAGGTGTCCGGCTCTCTCTTCCAAAACCTAAACCCCAGTTTGCTATGACTGGGAGGAGTGCGATGCTCCCGCCCTGTCATAGCAAACAGAAGTGTCCCGGGTGTGGGCACCAAAGGACACTGAAGGAGCTGGCCCTGGGGGGGTGGCGGTCCCCAGGGCCATCACAGGCTCCAAGAGGGGCAGCCCCCTCCCAACAGAGGTGGTGTTTCCCAGGGCTAGGGGGCCCGGTACGGACCCCCAAACTTTTTAATCTTAGTGCCTCGGGATGTGGCGGCCCCTGGGGTGCGTGCAGGGGCTTGAGCACCCCCACACAGGTATATATATATATATTTTTTTAAGAAACCCCGGTGGGTTGGTGGTTCCCGGGGCTACGGGGGGGCGGCAGTGTGCCCCCGCAATCATAATTATTCAGAGGCCTGGGGGGTGGTGGTCCCCAGGGCTTGGGGGGGCCTTAGAGGCCCACCCAACTTTTAAAAAACAAGCCCAGGTTGTGGCAGTCCCCGGGCCTGCGGGGGGATTGGGGGGCCCCCCACACATTTTTTTATGACCCCCGTGACCTGGCCCACCCGGGGGCTTTTTAATTTCACGGCCGGATCTGCAGATCTTCAGCTTTTTTTTAATGCGTTTTTTGGCCCTAGGGGTCCTTGTGGGACCCCCTGAGCAGACCTAGGGGGTCTGGGTGTTTCTACCCTGCCACCTTTTCTTGTTTTTTGCGCTAGTTTTACTGTTTTCTTGTGCCTCAGTTCTACCGAGGCACAAGATAGCTGCCAACACTTCCTGGTTTGGAGTGTTGACAGCCAATTAGAATAAAGCTCGTGGTCTGGAGGGTCCGCGGATACTCCGTGCCTCTAAATATCGACATTTTTATTTTTTGATTTTCTCAGCAACTACTGAACGGATTTACACCATTTAAGAAAAAGAGTTCTTCCTGAGGCAAGGGCTACCTTCATGCCAAATTTGATGTAATTCCGATCAGCAGTTCGAGCTGTAGCTGTGTCTAAAGTTTCCTATGGGAAATACATTTTTTCACCTCTTTTTTTTACTTTCTCAGGAACTACTGAACAGATTTACACCATTTAACAAAAAGAGTTCTTTCTGTACCAAGGGCTTCCTTTATGCCAAATTTGGTGTAATTCCGTTCAGCACTTCGGAGTTTCCTATGGGAATTAACATGGAGAAAACATGTTTTTGGGACACCCCTTTTTTCACTCCCCCCTCTTGCTGAATCACCCCGAAACTTTTAGGATATGAGCTGACCAGAGTGGGCCATAGATTTTGACAATTTCGCAAAGATTCGTCAATCGGCCCCAAAATTATTGGGAAAAGAATGTTACGATTTTCCTATGGATAATAGGTCCTGACCATACCTACTGGCGACCGCCAGTAGGCACTATATATATATATGTACATATATATCTATATATATTTTTTTTTATACCAAATGAGATTGATATTTGCTATTTGTATTATGACACAAATCACTCAGCCTAGATCTGGTGTCTTCAACCAGTCGATTGTGAGCTACCAGTAGCTCCAAAATACCTTCTGAGTAGCTCACAGCCTTCAGTCAATTTTTAAAATAGCACAAGGTAATATTTTCTTTTGAAGGTTTAGGGAGGGCTGTTTTCATTTTACATTTTACATTATTGTCATCAGACTGCAGAGAGCAGGGCCTGATAATGAGCAGTGTGCAGTCAGATTCATGCCCCAGGGAGTCACAGAGGTGAACAACTTGAGCACTGTGGTATGCAACTATGAAATAAAAGTCCTGGTCAACTCAATATTGCAGCTGTGAACAAAATGATGTTTTTTAATGATGGGAGAAAATGAAAATGGGAAGATTCCTTAATGAGTAAGGTAACTCTTCATTTAAATGTTCTCACATTTCAAAGTATTGCATTTACAAACAGAAAGCCCCTTACTCCCAGTGGCCAGTATACACAGTGCCATAAGCATAATTGAAAAATGCAAAACAAAATTTAAATGAGAGAGAAATTTAAACTGCAGAAAAATGTTCAATATTAAGACCATTTTGGCAGATTATTTTTTCGCACTTTAAATTTCTCCCATTAAAATAAATACATTGGTATATTTGAGTTATTCATATAACCATACCCCATATGGTGAAAGGTATATCCTGTGCTGCAAGTACATATTGGTAACAATGCATAAGTTGTTTAGCCTTCAATAGTTCACAATGAGTTTTTCTGATCAGAAGTAGCTCTTACAAAGGAAAGTGTTGTAGACCACTGGCCTAGACGATTTAAGTGTCCTGGATTAGTAAAACAAGGACATGACAAGGGATAAGGGTACTCAACAGGTTACTACAATTTTGTTTAATTGTATTTAAAATGTGTTAAAAGAAAATGCCGTTGGAACCTTTTGACTAATGCTTGTAATTGATTTCCTCAAAATTGTTGATACATCAATCCAAACAAACCAAAAATCACAAAACAGTTGTTTTTCTGTATCCATATAGGTCACAGGTCATCATAAGAAAGTGATCTGGAAGGCCATCACCAAAAAGCTGTGGACCCTGGCAGTGCAGCTTCCACTCCCGAAAGAGGTGGGTGGACTAATGATGCTGTACCAAAAAGTCAGCTGAAGTCCAGCTCAACCAGTCCTCCCAACATCGAAGCATGCGCACCACACCCTGACCCCCTGATGGCCTGCATACTTATGGTGGCCTATCCCCAGATTGATGGCCAGTTGAGAGCCCAACAGCACTATCAAGGGTGTACGTGATTGGTGTAGTATTTCATGTTACATAACTATTTTTGATTACAGCAACACATTATGACATCAACATAAAGGAGGACACATGTCCAACACACAAGAAGAGTTCTTGAAGGTGTAAGTTTTTCACAAGCTATATGAAGATGCGTTTTATATAAGAATTTTTGGAAAATGATTCCACTTATATTTCTGTTCAGTACTTGAGGACTGTTTTGAGCAGACACATGCCTGCCTAAACAACACATATACATGGGTTTCTTGGGTGTTATGAGGGACAGTTGTACCAAATTGGCCACAGGTTATAATTGTGTCAGGTGTGAAGCTCTGTCACAATTGTGAAGGATGCTACTTTAGCCCTATTACACGTGACACACCATTAAATGCACTTATGATACAGCAGATGTTCCAAATGTCATATTGGTGAGTTGGTATTGTAAACAAATAAATGTTTGCATGTGAGCGAAAATTACAAGAAACATTATTTTAAATGTCTACATTTTGGATTGTCAACATCTCACAAATATGTTTTGAATCAAAAATACTATTTAATTTATGTTAAAAGTGACAGATTTGCACAATGTCTTACTCCTGCACAAATGTGATTGTAATCCTGTCTGTTTTTTGAATAAAGAAAATTGAAAGACTTACATGTTTTTGAAAAAACAGACAGGAATGCATATACATTGGTGAAGAGTAACACATACCTAAATTTTATTTTTTTTAAATGTCCTTCATTATGTCTAGCTGATTAATCAATGATGAACAAAAAAATGGATGCCTAAAGGTACTTTTGCAGATGGAATGTTCCGTCACATATATGTTGGAGTATCCCATCTCGAAAACTCAAAACCAGGCACAACTCATGACTCAATATGAAATTGTCAGAATGCATCAAGGTTTGATATGTTGCATATTGTGATTTGAATTTGACTTTTTTTAATCAAAAATTGTATATGAATCAGTGTTTGAAATATTTACTTTGATGTTGTACCACTTTTTGCCTAAAGTAAAAGGCAGCATATTTATTGGATATGTTCACAATGGGTAAATAAACTGGATATACCTTAAGATATAATTGGGGATCAAATGTAAAAAAAAATTGCTTAGTACTAAAGTGATTAGAAATGTATCAAGCCCTTTGTATTATAGAAGTCATTAGCAAATCCCCAAAAATGATTTCTTACTTTCCTCTACTTATTGTAAGTAAATACATAGGGCATGATACATTGCTAAGCAACTTCAGAACTGATTCCATTTATTTTTGACATTTGAAAAATACTTAAGTTACTTGAAGTAAGTGCTACCATTGTGAAATGCCCAAACAAAGGGACTAGGCTTTCAGATTCTACAAATATTAGTGCAACATTGCAGTAATGGTTAACACACATTGATTAATATTTGAATATTCATAAATACATATTTTCAGCTTTTTTGCCTTGTGCACACATCCACAAAGGTCTTTTTCCTTTGTATATTTTTTTGTGACATAAGTTCACTATTTTAAACAACAAATCAGAACCATTCGGATGTTTTACATATTTCCTAGAGTGAATGTAAAATTGTGAAGAGACAAGATCATAAATGATAAAAGAGCAATAATGTAGTTTACAAAACTTTAACCAAATAGTTTCTGAAGATGTTCCCTACGTGCATGAGATAATGAAAGCAATGAACCGAAGTTTGAAAGCTTAGAAGCAGGTGAAATCTGAAAATTTGGGAATTGTTTTGAAAAAAAAAAGATCATGATCATTTGTATACACAGATACAATAAAACCTTTGTATGTGTCTTTTCAGCATCTTCAGGAGAAGGCGGAGGGGACAGTGGCAACGAAGGTGAGGAAGCAGCTTGCTACTGTGTTTCTGGGGGTGAGACCATGGACACCAATTGACACAGTGGCATGGAGAATGAAGGGACTGGAATGGAGGCCACCAGCTCATCAACATCTCTGGAGGCCTTCACAAGTGACCATTCAGTCCCTAGTTGTGGTGAACCCTCCAGGAACTGTACCACCTGTATACATGCCTGCCACCCAGAGAGCCATCTCCACCCTCGCTCCCTCTTGCTTCACTAGTTAGCCAACCCACCCCCTTAAAAGGGTTGGGGTCTGCTTCACCACAGGTACCTCACACCCTGCCACTGTCAACCCGGCTGCGCTGATTGAGGAGGCTATTGACCTCTTACTCAGCATCTCTGAAGGCCAGACTGCAATTCTGAATGGCATCCATGGTCTTAGTTGCCAAATGCAACAAATGGTAGCATACCTGGAAGCCATTCATAGTGCCATGTCTGGTCTACATAGGTCAAGGATATGACTAGCCTCCTCACTTACCACAGCCTTCCAACCAGCCCAACCTTGTGCCTCAACTCAGGTACCCTCCTCATCCCAATTCCAAAGTCCCACCCTCATCCCAAGCACACTCACATTTTTGCAGGTACACACTCCCAACACACACAAGCAGCACACTCACACATACACATTAACACAAACACACAAAGAACCGCAAGCACACACCCAAACAACATACAGACACTACTGACGCTACACCACAGGCACCACAACCACCACCACCCACAACACTCACAACCACCACCACGCCCACAACCACCACCACACCCACAACCACCACCACCACTATACCCATAAGCACCACAACAACTAGTGCACCCACAAGCGCACCCCACCCACAACCACTGGCCCACCCTCTAACACCACAACCACCAGACCCCCCACAACCACCAGTACAACCACAAGCACCACAAGCACACCAAACACATCAACAGCAGACTCATCCAAACACACACCTATATGCAAACCAACACCTACCAAACACAAACACACACCCTCACCCGAATACAAAACACCTCAGAAACCATACACATCTAAACATACACCAGACACACACGCAATTGCAAACCATACACCCACAGACACCACAACCACGCTAACCACCTCAACAGCACACTTATCCAAAGCAACACCCTCACACACAAGCACACCTGCACCTAAACCAACACCCACCAAACACAAACACACACAGTCACCTGAACAACATACACCTGCCAGAAAACGAACACACAAACATACACAACATACACCAGACCCACATGCAGCTGCAAAACCAACAGACATATGCATATCACACACTGCAGCTCCCTCTGCCGCCCAAACCCAATCCTCTCTCACCCCTCCTACCTATACTCCTCCTCCTGAATTCATGGCTTGCCTGGCCATAACCCCTGTAAAACCCAAACCCACCCCTCCCAATACAGATTCTTGAGGTGCCTGCTTTGTGCCCACTAGATTCCCCTTCTGGAGGATTTTCCACTTGGCAGTCTGTTTAGGAGGCAAGTCAAGTGCAACACTCGAACATCATGTGTCTGTTACATTTAAATGTTTTGCTATTTTCTGTTTTGAAATAAAATATTGATTTGAGGGAAGTATTTCATTTCTTAATAAAAAAAAAAATAATTTCATCAAGTTTGTCCTGACAAATGCTTCACAGTTGAGCTGCAATAACTCTATTTTGACAGGTCCAATACTTTTTAAGAGGGCCGTCATAATTCTAAAGCACAGACCTAACACTTCTCAAAAGGTCAGTCATAATTGTATTGGACAGTACCAAAAGATCTCTCCTGGACTGCTATAATTTTCATTGACAGTACCAACACTTTACAGTTGTTTTGCCTTACTTTTGTTGAACTGTACCAACTTCAGAGTATGGCTGCCAAATATTTTAGCAATGTGCCAGCACTGCAGTGATGTCTGCCCAACATATGAAGGACAATAGCTGCACTTTTGAGCGTGCTGCTATATCTTTTAAACCCATACCAACACTACCCAGCAGGGCTGCAATACTTTTTAGGTCTCGCCTGGACATCGCATCCGAAGGATGCGTCCAGGCTGGAGACTTAAAGCTGCCTGACACGGGGGAATGAGGGACAAGAAACTGTGACGAGCTTATCCTGGCTGGATTGAGCTGCGTGCACGCGCGTCAACATTCACGCATGCGCACATCACAGCCACACGCATACACAGCACTCACGCATGCGCACATACACACGCACACCCCCGTCACCTACACGCATACACAGAGACCCCTCCACACACACCAGCCCCTCTCCTCTCGGCTCCACACACACGCACACGCATTTACACTTACACAGACACGCAGGCACCCAGACAGGCAACCCCCCCCCGTCACACACACGCATACACACAGACTCCAGGACACATACACATACACACACACATGCACGCTCACACACATACACAGTCCGCCGCCGCGCGCGCACACAGATGCCGCCCCCCCCCGGGCCGTCAATCTGGTAGCGCGCGAAAGCGCTAATGACGGCCCTGGGAATCTTTTTCAGCCAGTCCCCGCGCTGTACAGAAAAATATACTAGTTACGAGCACCACCGCCATGGCCTCTCTTTAGTGGATTCGCTGCAGTGAAGAGCGATTTACAGGCAGCGATCAGACAATCCAGCTGATTAAGAACAGCAGCAGTCTGAGTCTCACAAAGTTCGAGACCGACCACCGCACCGCTTCGAGAACCCCGACCGGGCTGTGAGTATTTACTACATATAGTGCTAATTATCCCTGGCGAGGCGCTAAAATATTTATTAGATAAGAATGATTGTAGTAAAATACCTCGTCATTCATGGCCCACTTCTCAATTTGGAACAACAACAATATTATTACCGGAACACTTTGACCGTCACTTATGAGTTAATATAACAGATTGAAAACGCTTTTCCGTTTGTTCTTTTTTTACACCTGTCATTTTCTCAGAGTTTTACATACACGCTAAGCACATGGTCTTTGATTTGTGACTGCTTTATCCGCTACAAAACATAGCCAAAGCTCTTTCAGTGCAAGCTTCCATACAACACCAGATTTTCCCACATAAATGTCAGACAAAGACAACATCCTGCCTATTTATCACAGGCAGAGTTTCACTCCTAGTCGTTTAACCACCAGCACTTTTCAGGAGTTTTACAAACGTCCAAAGTTAAGACAAATCCCCGAATGCTACTTATTATTGACTTAACAACAGCCTGCACTTGCTTAAGGCGTCATACTTGAAATGGGGCCACTTAGCTGCTGTTAAGAGACGTACAACATACATTACTTTTCCTTTGCACGTAGTTGATGTGGGATAAATGTGTTTTTAACCTATGAGGCTTGGTATTTTGTTGGAAAAAGGTCACATACAGTGACAACCTTGATGTTGATGAGCGTTTGAAAGCATACTGGGTGAGTGCACAGTTAAGCTTTCTTGCACAAGGCACACAACTAACTAAATCGACTTTTAATGCTTTTGTAAACAGTGAGTGCAGAGTGACAGTGAGTGCAGAGTGACAGTGAGTGCAGAGTGAGTGCAGAGTGGCAGTGAGTGCAGAGTGGCAGTGAGTGCAGAGTGGCAGTGAGTGCAGAGTGACAGTGAGTGCAGAGTGACAGTGAGTGCAGAGTGAGTGCAGAGTGAGTGCAGAGTGAGTGCAGAGTGAGTGCAGAGTGACAGTGAGTGCAGAGTGACAGTGAGTGCAGAGTGCGTGCAGAAACAGTGAGTGCAGAGTGCGTGCAGTCAGAGTGAGTGCAGAGTGACAGTGAGTGCAGAGTGAGTGCAGTGACAGTGAGTGCAGAGTGACGAGTGCGTGCAGAATGACAGTGCGTGCAGAGTGCGTGCAGAGTGACAGTGAGTGCAGAGTGCGTGCAGAGTGACAGTGAGTGCGGAGTGACAGTGAGTGCGGAGTGACAGTGAGTGCAGAGTGACAGTGAGTGCAGAGTGCGTGCAGAGTGACAGTGAGTGCAGAGTGAGTGCAGAGTGACAGTGAGTGCAGAGTGCGTGCAGAGTGACAGTGAGTGCGGAGTGACAGTGAGTGCAGAGTGACAGTGAGTGCAGAGTGACAGTGAGTGCAGAGTGCGTGCAGAGTGACAGTGAGTGCAGAGTGAGTGCAGAGTGACAGTGAGTGCAGAGTGAGTGCAGAGTGACAGTGAGTGCGGAGTAACAGTGAGTGCAGAGTGCGTGCAGAAACAGTGAGTGCAGAGTGCGTGCAGAGTGACAGTGAGTGCAGAGTGACAGTGAGTGCGGAGTGACAGTGAGTGCGGAGTGACAGTGAGTGCAGAGTGACAGTGAGTGCAGAGTGACAGTGAGTGCGGAGTGACAGTGAGTGCGGAGTGACAGTGAGTGCGGAGTGACAGTGAGTGCGGAGTGACAGTGAGTGCAGAGTGACAGTGAGTGCAGAGTGACAGTGAGTGCGAAGTGACAGTGAGTGCGAAGTGACAGTGAGTGCGGAGGGACAGTGAGTGCAGAGTGACAGTGAGTGCAGAGTGACAGTGAGTGCAGAGTGACAGTGAGTGCAGAGTGCGTGCAGAGTGACAGTGAGTGCAGAGTGACAGTGAGTGCAGAGTGACAGTGAGTGCAGAGTGACAGTGAGTGCAGAGTGAGTGCAGAGTGACAGTGAGTGCAGAGTGACAGTGAGTGCAGAGTGCGTGCAGAGTGACAGTGAGTGCAGAGTGACAGTGAGTGCAGAGTGACAGTGAGTGCAGAGTGACAGTGAGTGCAGAGTGAGTGCAGAGTGGCAGTGAGTGCAGAGTGGCAGTGAGTGCAGAGTGGCAGTGAGTGCAGAGTGACAGTGAGTGCAGAGTGAGTGCAGAGTGACAGTGAGTGCAGAGTGCATGCAGAGTGACAGTGAGTGCAGAGTGACAGTGAGTGCAGAGTGACAGTGAGTGCAGAGTGACAGTGAGTGCAGAGTGACAGTGAGTGCAGAGTGCGTGCAGAGTGACAGTGAGTGCAGAGTGACAGTGAGTGCAGAGTGACAGTGAGTACAGTCACTCAGCACCACCACATTATCAGTCAGAACCACCACAGCATCACTCAGAACCACCACAGCACCACTCAGCACCACCACAGCATCACTCAGCATCACTCAGCACCACCACAGCACCACCACAGCACCACCATAGCACCACTCAGCACCACCACTGCATCACTCAGCATCACCACAGCCCCATTCAGCACTACCACAGCATCACTCAGCACCACCACAGCACAAATATGTTCTCTCAATGTTTCAAGCTTTATTACAAATGTCACAAAAAGATGTTAATATTTCACTTCTGTTCTTGGATTTTGTTACAATAAAATACACTGAACATAATCTTCACAAAAGTTATTTACAAAAGTTTAAGCTATTGCCATTATAAATTACAATCACTTTTATTAAGTATTAAAAAAAATTAAAAGCCATTGTTATTTGTAATATCAATACATCTAAGTCACGTAAATACAAATGTTGCATTACAAATGCTATAGGTGTCACATTTGCGAAAGTTATAACTATTGGCATTGTAAATGACAAAGCTATTAATTTAGCTATTTTCAAAACCAACACATAAATGAACATTTGGTGAATTTCCATTAAAATATTTGACTTTTTTACTAAGATATTATTATACTGTTTTATGCAAACAAAATTTAGATACTGCATAAATAACTTTAATAAAACATATTTTATATGAAGCTTTTTATGTAAAAAAAAAACTATAGCATAAAGCAAAAAACAATTGCCATTTACAATGCTAATAGCTCAAACTTAAATAATGCGAGACCTATTGCATTGCAAATGCTTGTTATTACAAAGTTTGCATGTCTCTTGCATTTAATGAAAGCAAACGAAACTGTATTTTCTTCCTTCTAAGATCGATAAATTGAGTACCATCTTGGATACTGAAAACTCAATTTGAAATGCTTTCTTCAAATAACGACAGAAGCGTGCTATATTTATAATAGGAGTTTTGTTTTTATCAGGTCCAAAGAGATTATAAAACTTCCTGTTACTCCTGAAACGGAAAGGAATACAAATTAGAATGTCATGTCTCATCGTCTTACTAATTTTAAATTCAAATGAAGTTTATTGGAGTGACATAGGAAACTAGTATTGCCAAAGTAAATACACAGCACATTTGGAATGGACAAAACATAGCGATTGCAGACTTGCCAATTTCACAAACGTTTTCACTTTATGAGGATGGAGTGGGCATTGTGCCAAGCACACCCTGGGGTACCCTAACTCACTGCTTCCCACTTCCTACACCAAACAAAACCAAAGTTTTGAAGCTCGGGACGTTTCACACCCACGGATGGACATCGGTTGTGCAGAGACTCTGAACAATTAGCTGGAAATCAGCTGCTCTCCAGGAGTTTCCAGTGAATTTCCTCGCCAGATGACTGTGTGAAGGGAGACAACCTGCCACACCCTTTGATTTGGAAGGTCTGATTTTGGTCCGGTGTCACATGAGTGTATACGCATAAGCATAAATAAACTCTGAGTTGGAGTCGTGGTGTGGCAGATAAAGCAGGCATACATGCCAACATTAGTAAAGAAAAAATGTGCAGATTTCCAGAAAATAATAGGGGAGATTTATTTTCTCCATTTCTTTGTATTGAAGGGGGGCGATTTCAGACAGGAGGAAGCTAAATTAAAGCAAATTTTGGCTTTAAAAAGCCACAATCTTCCTCCTGAATCTGGTATGTTGACTGTATGGGATTTGGCTGTTGTTATACCCTGACTGAATAGTTGTGTGTAGGAAATAGGCCTTTCCTACATGGTTTACTCTGAGTTTGTCACCTTTTGCTGACCCTATATTGTTGCTGGCTTTAGAACTGTGTGCCTGTACTCCTGCTAACAGTACTGAAGTGCCTGTGCTTCCCCTTTAAACATGGTTAATTTAGCATACTCCCTTATATATGTTACAAACTGTATCCAGGGCAGTGCGCATTGTACCATTCATTTCAGTGGCAGTGCAAACATGGATTCAGGCCTACCCTGTGTAGCCTGACTATAGCAGTGTAAAAACTGCACTGCAAATTAAACCCTTTTGACAAGTATAATAATTCCCTTTGAAATATTAATAAGTCACCATTATGAAGTTCTTGAAGTCCAGATGGCAGATAACATGTTACTTAAAAGCAAGACAAGTAGAAATGTTATGTTAACATGCCCATACAGTGACTAGCACCTAAAAGCAGTGCTAGCCACAGTGTGGCAGGCCTGTCCGTCCTATAAGGAAACCTAGAGTACAGATTGAAATACTAATAATGTATCTCGAGAGTGGAACAAGCTAGGAAAATATTTAAACAACCATTTTTAATGATTATTACAAATCTAATTCAATGGCGAAGGGCCTGATTTATGGTTTTGTGGAGAGCAACAGCAGCATCTGCCAAACTGAAGGTCTGCCCACCTAATTTAAAGTCAAGCACACCTTCAGTATGCCACCAGCAGAAACTACTCCATCTCTGTTTCAGACATACAACTCCAAATGCCGACCAATGTAAGGGCTGTCGTATCCTTGGCCATCTATCCACCCCCCCACGCCCATTTCAAAGAGGACAGCCAAATAGCCAGTTTTCTGTCTGTCACCACCAAGTAAAACCAGGGGTTAGGGACAGCGATAACTGTAAAATGACCCTCACTCCAGGGGAGAAAACTTCCACTGTGAGGGGGCCTGTGTGATTATTAATTTTCAAAAAGAAAATCCTGCGTTGGGATTTTCTTTTTGAAAATAAAAAAAAAACTTTAAAGTTTGCCACACAGATTCATCATGTTAACTGAGCCGTATGTCAAACTTTGAATGCATTTACAGGAACTGCCATGACGGTAAATGCCAGAGATGCCCTGTGGCCTGACAGACATCTAAAAATTTGGCAGGTGGTACTCCCTCAGGACCTGGGAGTACTCTACTGCATTACGCTGACAGATTAAATCCCCATCAGGAAAACACTACACCTTGCCTTAATTCAGAAGGTAAAATCTTTGACCAGGACAAACCTGGTTGGTGCATACAGCGCCTTCACAGTCAGCCTCAAATAGTGTGCAGGTCCCCGTCTACCGTGACCATTGATTATCATTGGCGCTTTGTGCTTTTTGGTTTGTGTTTTATTGTTTTCCATTTTGTTGTATTATGGTTTTGATAGTGCTCTGTGTCAGAGTTACCAGGGGATTGAGCTCCTGTTAAATTTAGTGAGCTTGAAGGTTCACCATTACAATGGTTATACTTGTTCTTTGAGGTGGGTAGTTGTGAAGAACCGGGTTTTAGAACCCAGCGGCGCCAGGGATAACGCCCGATGTCTTCGAATTCCCCTGCCTCGGCAAACAGAGACACGGGACACTTCTTGATGACGTCAAAGAACCACATTTTTTGGCTGCAACCAGGAACAGAGGTCTACGAAGCACAACACGGGTGGTTCGCTAGAGACTGCAAAAATTCATGGAGCGGAGCATCGTCTTTTATGCCAAAAATCACATTCCTGGCTAGCATCATTTACATACAAACTGACCAATAGAAGAACGACATTTCAAACATATCGCATGACGGCAATCCCACTTTCCGTTGTCCAGCCCACCAGAAATGACAAAGCAAAAACCAACATTCCTGTTCGAACGGGCCGGACACACCCATCATAAAGACCTCAACCCAAATCAATAATTAAGCCATAAAGAAAGGAACAGAATCAGATGAAAAGCAATATAGAAAGGTGTGTGCATGGACCATAAACTCAGCAATGTCCTGCTCTTTGATCTCTATCTGATCAGCTGCTTAACAAGGAACTGGCTCAACGAGGTCAGCCTCGGGCAAGGGAGTCAGTTCGGCCAGGTCACACAGAAGTCAGTTAAGGTGTACGTGTACCAAAGACTCGTTCGGCCATAGTCATCGGCCTATGTGAGGGCAACCACACAAAATGGCTGCCGCACACAAAATGGAACCCGAGGGTTCAAATGAAATCCCTGAATACGTAGTGTTCTCATTGATCGGTTATGACGAAAACACTCGTACATACCGCACTCGTCATTTGCGGTCCGCTGATACCAAAATCGTCTATATCCGACGACCTTCATTGAACGGGTTCAGAATCTACAGAACCACAGACCCTCAGTACCGCAGTACTACAGAACCACAGCCCCTCCTTTTGCCCTTACATAGGCAACAAACCCAAACCCATGTCAGTCTGAATCCAGGTCTATATTCATCAGATCATAAAGATGTTGCTGTAGCATCATCCTAGTACTTAGCAACTCTTTCTGGACAGGTCTCCTTGCTCATAAAGTAGCACAGAGGCCACATATAGCAGAGCACACTGTACACAGAGACAGAACAGGAAAAGGATAGCTAAGACCATCCCAATGACCATCAGAATCTTCCATCCCCACGTGGATATCAATCCCCAAAACCATCCCATCAACGACCAATCTCCCTTGTCTATATGTACGGATGACATCAAGCGCAACTCTGTTCTGAAGTGTCATAAGACGATCCAACTGGAGCTCAGCAGTCAAGTAACTAAGGGCCCAGGCAGTTTCGACTATGGTGGACTCAACCACTCTTGTCAACTGTCGAATGTTCCTGCTGTTAGCCATAGGTCCCCAGAACGGCAGAAAACCCTTAAAGAAATCTCCCAATTCTTGTCCTGCGGTATCTTCCTTACTGAAGACACCTCTAGCAACTCTCGTCTTATGGTAATCTGCTGCAGCTGTAAAAGTGGGAGGCAACAGGAACGAAACAAAACATGTGCCCGAGAAGTCAGGGGGCAACCATGTATACGCTTTATCGTAACAGATGAAATAGGTACCCTTAGCTGCTAGGAACGCTGGGGTAGTCTGAGATGCAAATACATAAGTCTCAGTACAGACACTCTTCCCTAACTGAGCTCTCGGATTCTTGCCATTACCTTGCAGACAATAATGACCCTGATGGGGCACTATCCAAATCGGTGGAGAACTCTTCGCTCGCTGGTTAACACTTAGACTAACTCCATATCCAGTAACGTTCCAACCAATGTATGCTTGTGTCTCATCTCTCGGGATAGTCTCATAGGAACTAATTCCTCTAATCATGTCGACTATACCCTTGACCAGAGCACTAGTCTTCGAACTATCTTTCACGGAAGATTGGGGATAGACTCCATGAGCATAAATGAACATCGTTCTATACGAATAACCAAATTTAAAGAGGGTCAAGGGAATATATTTAACGACCTATCATTTCATTTCCCTACATCATGGACATAACACAAAAACATTTAGAAATGATCGGTCTTCTATGTGTTGCTGTACTAGAGACTGAGAAAACAGGACTCATGCAAATAGTGAAAGAGTTACAACTGCCTGAGATATTCCCATCAGACCACCCTTCTGGCGGAGTTTCATCATATGGGATGTTTGCTAGTCCATCCAAACAGCCGCCCAACCCATCAGATGATGGTGCGGATATGGATGTGGAATCGAAAACTCTAGCCAGACTGTTACTCAAAGGGTAGTGCTCAGGGTGTGTGGTGCAGTGCTGTGGTAAAAAATTTTAAACTAACGACTCAGACAGAAAATATATTTAATGGAAAGTGTCTAAGTGTTAAACTTAAAACCACGCCTGGTAGCCTGAATATATAACTACACTATGGCGCTGTGCAGGACGGTCAACATGTTTCAGCCAAATTGGAATCTATCCGGCTTTTGTCAGGACCTAGATGGTGAGCTACTGCAACAATGTAAACGTGAGTGCAAAAACAATTATTAAATTAAATTATCGGAGTACATATATCTACCAGGAACTTGGAGCCCCAATGTTCACAAGGAAGATGTACATTGTGTCTTAATCCTGTTGAGAAAATGCACAAGAACAAACACATATTCACATGTATATCCAAATATTCACAAGAGACTGTACAGACAACACAAAAAGCATAAGAAATTCGTACTTAGCTTATTCATGAGTATACTCACTCTTACACAGAAAAACATTAACAAATGATCTATCTGTCTGTACTCACCGCGCTTTGCGTAGGAGATGACCTCACCTCGCCCAGCAACCGCTCGGGAATATGAGGCCCCGCTCTAAGGTGCAAAGGGAAGAAAAGGGCATAAATCTCAAGGTTATATGCCCCAGCTATTAGCTATTGCATCCTATCACTAACTTTCCAAATGTGGACTGAGTCAATCTAAACCACAGTCACAGCAACACAGGACAAGCACACTGATTGCTCTATATTACAAAATAGGAACTTATTTAGTAAAGGTTAGATTAGGGGCTTGTCAGAAACTACCCAGTACCCATATGGAGGAGTCCTTACCTGTCCGTCGGTACCTCTCTCTGTCATCTGAGAGGAAGTGGAGGTACCGGCTGGTTGGGGAGGGACCCGGTCATGCTCCTGGTTGTTCGTGTGTTGGGCTGTTCCTGGTCCTGCCATGCCACGTTGTTGCCTTTCCGGTTTCTTCCTCGTGTTATCTGGCGTGTGCCTAAAAAAGGCTGCTGTTGTCCTCCAAAAGCCTGTTGTTGGCCATAGAAACCTTCATTATATTCTTGGTTCCACTGTGGGTAGTTCATTGCCATTGGGGTTGGTCCAAACTGGTGTCTTTTATGTATTTTGTGTATGTGTTTCTTTTACAGGTTTATTTAACCGTTTGGGGCTCCAAGTGACTGCACTTGTTTGAGCCATTCCCGAGTGGTAACCAAACTCAAAAATTTTTCCTTTTCTTTTCAGGACATGCAACCGCATGATCCCGTCAAACCGCTGTAGGCACACTATAGCCTTGTTTATCACTGTAAATAATTTTCACTTTTTTCTAAAGTTTAGAAAACAACAACACTTTTCATTAAAAAACACGTGAGTAGGGTTGGGAAGTTGTGCACCCGTCCTGAAGAAGGAACACTGAGTTCCGAAACATGTTGACGCACACCAGAGGTAGAGTCCATAATCAAGACTACTAACCTCGCCTTGCACCTTTTTTAATAGCACCAGCCAGAGTTTTCGAATAAAGTTTTTTCTCACAACCTACTGGCCAGGTGTCTTTTTAATCCTCACCACACCCTTCACTCACATTCTCCCAAATACCCCAGCACATGCACACAACACACACCACACATAGTCAACCACTCTAGTGCTCCCGCGCAGTCGCTGGTCGTAGCACGCCGCATCCCTCTAGCGGGGTGCGAAGACCCCGATGATGAAGCATGACACCAAGGGGCCTGTTGGTGTGTGAGGGGTATTTAACACAACACTGGGTGTCCCCCACCTCTGAGGTGTACACTCTGAGTAGGATTCTTCTTGTTTAATTATCAGTGCCCGTGGAGTGAGAATCCTATCTCAATACTCTACCTCCCTCTGTTGATACTTGTTGTTCTAGGCAGCGCAGAGCTGCGGGAGTCCTTTTACTCCGACAACACTGAACACACACATAAAAGACACACACCATATTAAATAGAAGCCAGCGGTCCAACTCCTCTCTCAAAAATGGAGGACGAGCATGGCCTTACCTTTCCTGAGGATGAAATTGATAAAATCCTATCGGACTCTAACCTCTTCGAAGGTTTGAGTAACCAAGAAACTGGTCCAAACACTAACGACTGGAACGAACTACTAAACCTGAGACGCAGCCAAATAAAAGCTGCCCTCCACGGCCTTTTCATGACCGAGTACCTCCGCAACAAAATGGCTCCACCAGGACTAATTGTGAAAAACGAACCCTTCATTTTTCAAAATGACATGGTTTTTAAAAAAGAATGGTCCCTGATTTCCTGGCACTGCTCTAGGGACTGGTTGGTACTTATAGTAAAAACTGCCGTAAGGATAACACATGAACTGAAAATTGAAATCAATAAGATTGAGGTCCAACTCAACACGTACATAAGCACAGAGGAACTGAAAACAAGACTGGAAGAATTGAACCAGCAGATGACAGAATTCGAATGTACTTTGAAACAAAGCAAAACAAACAAGTTGGCTAAAGATGTAGCCAAATTCACTCCAGAGACTGCATATCCATATACCAAAGCGGACTATGTCTCCAGAAACACAAACAGCGATGCAGAAAGCGACGTCTCAGACAATAGCTCGTCAGGATCAAACTCTAGTGGCAACAAAGGACCGAGACAAAGACGTGGTGGATGGAGACAACGCAGACAACAATTCCCAAAACAAAGGGGATGGAGAGGTTACCAACCTCAAAATCAGTATCCACAATATATGGGCCCCCCTCAATTCAACCCATACCAGTTTGGACCAACCCCAATGGCAATGAACTACCCACAGTGGAACCAAGAATATAATGAAGGTTTCTATGGCCAACAACAGGCTTTTGGAGGACAACAGCAGCCTTTTTTAGGCACACGCCAGATAACACGAGGAAGAAACCGGAAAGGCAACAACGTGGCATGGCAGGACCAGGAACAGCCCAACACACGAACAACCAGGAGCATGACCGGGTCCCTCCCCAACCAGCCATCGACAAGCAAGAGAGGAACCTAATAGTCAACTTAACACCGTTGAGTCTGACAACAACACAGGAGAGTGTGTTAAACAAGGGTTTGGGGTTTGTACCTACCCACAAACCGGACTTATTCAAACTAAACATGGAACTGCAGGAGTTCTTTCGGAAATTGAAGCTCCAAGCCTTTTTCAAGGATAAACCACCACCGGAGGACAATACAGACACCGGCTTGAGGTTGAAATCGACTTTCAGCCCACCAGACTCAGCGATACCGGTGGAAATTTTAACATTTGAAAAAGCAGTCATCACGGAGGTTAATCAGATGAACCCCAGTGGCCGGAGCACTTTTCATAACACCAGCGGTGATGAACATCGAGCCCTGAGGGAATTAACAGACAATAATGAACTGATAATAAAACCAGCGGATAAAGGGGGAGCCATCGTCCTACAGACCCTTGAGGCCTACGATATGGAGTGTAAACGTCTATTATCAGACGAGCGCAATTACAAAACCCTTCAAGAAGATCCTACGGAAAGATTACGTGTAAAAATCGGAGGAATGGTAGAGGAAGGTCTAACCCATAACTGGCTCAGTAGAAAAGAGGCAGACTTCCTACAGCAACCATCACCGAGGATACCGTACTTTTACTGCATCCCCAAGATCCACAAGAACATCAACAATCCACCGGGAAGACCTATCGTCTCCGGGATAGGGTTGATTCTTGAACCTCTATCTAAGTTTGCTGACGCCTTCTTGCGCCCCCTGGTTCAATCCACCAGCACCTACCTAAAGGACAAACAATTCGACCCGGCTAGACAGTTCCTACTAAGCCTCGATGTAGAGAGCTTATACACGAGCCTCCCGCATGACGAAACGTTGCAAATAATAGAAGAAGTCCTCTTCAGCGAGAGATGGAAATACCAAACCCCACGTAATTTGGTTATGGAATGCATCTCCATAGCTTTGCAAGAGAACTTTTTCCAATACGACCAAACACTATACCTACAGACCCATGGGACAAGTATGGGCAGCACTTTTGCGCCGAGTCTGGCTGGCCTTTATGTGTACCATCTTGAACATACCAAAATCCTAAACACCGACAACCCATACCATTCCCAGATCAACACCTGGAAAAGGTACATTGACGATATTTTTATCATCTGGGATGGAGATATGGAGAGTGCCCAAGAGTTTGTAACATGGCTGAACACTCAGAATCGATTTCTAAAGTTCACGAGCACGATATCAAACACAAAGATGATATTCCTGGATCTGAGCATATACAGCGAGGAAGGCAGATTGAAAAGTCGAACTCACTTCAAACCCACCTCAAGGAATTGCCTACTGAGGTACGACAGTTTCCACCCCAGGCACCTAAGGGAGAACCTACCCTATGGGCAGTTTCTACGCCTCAGACGAAACTGCACGGAACTGAACCAGTTCAACAACCAGGCAAAAGACCTCAAGAAGAAACTGATACAGAGGCAATACCCAGTTAAAACAATAAACAGGGCATTGAAGAGGGCAAAGAACAATCACAGGGATGCACTCCTAGAAGACAATCACAAGTCAAAGGAAGTAGAGAAAAGACCAATATGTGTCACAACATACACAACCCTGTCTAATGAGGTGTCGAAAGTAATCAATAAGCATTGGAGAATACTGAACTGTGGCCAGCTGAACTTTGAAAAACCGATGTATGCACATCGCAGAGGCAGAAATATCAAAGACATTTTGGTCCACACAAGACCACGCCAAATCCCCACGGGCAGACAAACCAGCATTGGGGTACAAGGACATTTCCCATGCGGAGATTGTAACAGTTGCCACCTGACACGCAAAAGCAAAGAAATACGCTTCAGAAATGGCACATCATGGGAGCAAAGACAGTTCTCGAACTGCAACACAAAAAATGTTGTCTATATGATCACCTGCCCTTGTGGCCTAGAATACATCGGCATGACATCCCGACCAGTGAAAGTAAGGATTGGAGAACACAAGAGCAACATCCGATGCAAGAAAACAACCACAAAAATGGCATCTCACTTTTTAGACAAACAACACTGTGTCAACGATCTATATTGGACCGTAATCGAACGCTTGCCCTCGGAAACTAGCCTACTTCAGAAAGAACAGCGCTGGGTTTTCCGTTTGGGCACTCATCTGGACGGCCTAAATGACGACATCCCTTGGGGTCAATTGTCTGGATAGAACAACGGAAAGTACCAGAACTTGCCTTCTTAATCCGCAAAATAATGGTAGCCAGGCTCACACCTCCTCCACTCTATCAAGCAAAATTGTTTTTTTGAAAATATTCACAGGTTTTGTTTAACATGCTGTATTTTCAGATCATGAACCGTGCCAGATCTATGTAAACAAAGGAGTAGTGTACCTAAACATACTTAATCCTCTACGCATGCGCATAGCAGTTAAATCCATCTAGACAACCTACCATGCGCATGCGCGCTTAGAAAGAGAGTCACTAACTCATTCTACATGCTCAGAACGACACATGGTATCCCTCCAACAGGTCAAGGATCATGATAGGCACAGAGGCGGATGTCCCATATATGGGCTTTAAATCACATCCGTTAATTAACGAATCATAGAACGCCATAGGCCCCATATATACCACAACCCTGCACGCTAAGCATTACCAGCGGAGTGTTGCGGGGAGGAAAGAGGCCTACTTTGGCGGACTTTGTGAGTATGAGTAGAGAACTTCTTTTTCGACAAAACCCACTGAACATATTGAGAACAGTGAGTAAAGGACTGAATCCTTCTTTTCAAACCTTTCACAGATTAGGAGTCCATCTACCTACCCTGGCTTTCTGGACATGCTCGTGAGGCAAAACATGACAGTCTAAATGAGTATGAATTCAGAACTATTAGAAACTAAAAATGTGTCTTTTATGTATTTTGTGTATGTGTTTCTTTTACAGGTTTATTTAACCGTTTGGGGCTCCAAGTGACTGCACTTGTTTGAGCCATTCCCGAGTGGTAACCAAACTCAAAAATTTTTCCTTTTCTTTTCAGGACATGCAACCGCATGATCCCGTCAAACCGCTGTAGGCACACTATAGCCTTGTTTATCACTGTAAATAATTTTCACTTTTTTCTAAAGTTTAGAAAACAACAACATTTTTCATTAAAAAACACGTGAGTAGGGTTGGGAAGTTGTGCACCCGTCCTGAAGAAGGAACACTGAGTTCCGAAACATGTTGACGCACACCAGAGGTAGAGTCCATAATCAAGACTACTAACCTCGCCTTGCACCTTTTTTAATAGCACCAGCCAGAGTTTTCGAATAAAGTTTTTTCTCACAACCTACTGGCCAGGTGTCTTTTTAATCCTCACCACACCCTTCACTCACATTCTCCCAAATACCCCAGCACATGCACACAACACACACCACACATAGTCAACCACTCTAGTGCTCCCGCGCAGTCGCTGGTCGTAGCACGCCGCATCCCTCTAGCGGGGTGCGAAGACCCCGATGATGAAGCATGACACCAAGGGGCCTGTTGGTGTGTGAGGGGTATTTAACACAACACAGGGTGTCCCCCACCTCTGAGGTGTACACTCTGAGTAGGATTCTTCTTGTTTAATTATCAGTGCCCGTGGAGTGAGAATCCTATCTCAATACTCTACCTCCCTCTGTTGATACTTATGGTTTTAAGTTTAACACTTAGACACTTTCCATTAAATATATTTTCTGTCTGAGTCGTTAATTTAAAATTTTTCACCACAGCACTGCACCACACACCCTGAGCACTACCCTTTGAGTAACAGTCTGGCTAGAGTTTTCGATTCCACATCCATTTCCGCACCATCATCTGATGGGTTGGGCGGCTGTTTGGATGGACTAACAAACGTCCCATATGAGGAAACTGCGCCAGAAGGGTGGTCTGATGGGAATATCTCAGCCAGTTGTAACTCTTTCACTATTTGCATGAGTCCTGTTTTCTCAGTCTCTAGTACAGCAACAAATAGAAGACCGATCATTTCTAAATGTTTTTGTGTTATTTCTATGATGTAGGGAAATGAAATGATAGGTCGTTAAATATATTCCCTTGACCCTCTTTAAATTTGGTTATTCGTATAGAACGATGTTCATTTATGCTCATGGAGTCTATCCCAATGTTCCGTGAAAGATAGTTCGAAGACTAGTGCTCCGGTCAAGGGTATAGTCGACATGATTAGAGGAATTAGTTCCTATGAGACTATCCCGAGAGATGAGACACAAGCATACATTGGTTGGAACGTTACTGGATATGGAGTTAGTCTAAGTGTTAACCAGCGAGCGAAGAGTTCTCCACCGATTTGGATAGTGCTCCATCAGGGTCATTATTGTCTGCAAGGTAATGGCAAGAATCCGAGAGCTCAGTTAGGGAAGAGTGTCTGTACTGAGACTTATGTATTTGCATCTCAGACTACCCCAGCGTTCCTAGCAGCTAAGGGTACCTATTTCATCTGTTACGATAAAGCGTATACATGGTTGCCCCCTGACTTCTCAGGCACATGTTTTGTTTCGTTCCTGTTGCCTCCCACTTTTACAGCTGCGGCAGATTACCATAAGACGAGAGTTGCTAGAGGTGTCTTCAGTAAGGAAGATACCGCAGGACAAGAATTGGGAGATTTCTTTAAGGGTTTTCTGCCGTTCTGGGGACCTATGGCTAACAGCAGGAACATTCGACAGTTGACAAGAGTGGTTGAGTCCACCATAGTCGAAACTGCCTGTGCCCTTAGTAACTTGACTGCTGAGCTCCAGTCGGATCGTCTTATGACACTTCAGAACAGAGTTGCGCTTGATGTCATCCGTACATATAGACAAGGGAGATTAGTCATTGATGGGATGGTTTTGGGGATTGATATCCACATGGGGATGGAAGATTCTGATGGTCATTGGGATGGTCTTACGCCCAAATAGAACCAATGTAGCTGAAAGGCAAAACCAGGTAAGGAATACCTTTATCAGTAGTAAGGGGCATAAGGCCACAAGCCCAACAATTAGTGGTGTTCATTACTAGCTGGTGTTGGTGCAGAAGCTGAACAAAGGAATTATTAGCAAATTCCAATCTTCTAACGATTTCATGTTCGGGCAAAGGGTGAAAAGAATGAGAAGAAACAGTAGGAGGAGGTATAGGTTGCGTAGTGGGCATGAACGTCACTTGAAAAGAGAATGTCACATATCCAATTAAAAACATCATTAAGCTAAGCAACATATACAAACACAATATTAAAAATCGTTTTCGGGTCATCGATTTACAAATTTTGCTCATAAAGCTTATTCTTTCAACAGGTCTCTCCATCTCAAAAAACTCCATCCTCTCTAATTGCTGCTCGCGGTGGTAGGGTGTTCTATGCTAAGGAATACTTCTGTCAGTCCAGGGCAACTCCCTTAGACCAACCAGAACCGTTGATCTAACGTCTTCGGCTTGCACTCCAAAGACTTTGGCAACCGCAACCCTACAGCTGAACCCGGATGGCGTTCGAAAAAACAAAAATCAAAGTAGTTCCTCGGAGGAGAGTTAACCTTCAAAAATCAGAAAAAGAAAACTTCACGTTTTTATTTGTCCCGTGACTCTCGGTCACAAATTATATCGCTCTTTGCCAGGCATTGTCTGTTCTCGGAAAAGTAAGTCAGGTTCAACAGTGTTCAAACGGTTCAATGGAGGCACAGCTTCTTGAAGAAGATCGTCACTTTCTTGCTCAGTGTTCGTCCCAATCAAACGGGCATCGCTGAAAGGCAGAAAACGAGGCACGGTCTCAGTCTCAGAATTAAGAAGTCCTCTCTGGACCCACCGGTCGTACGGCAGAGCCCTCTTACAATGTACACCGTGGATCCAGTTCTTTTTACCGTGCACTCGAACTGCAGAACGGGTAGATAACAACACCAAATAAGGTCCGGTCCAGCGGGGCTGCTCGTTCTTGGTTCGCTGGATATTTTTCACGAGCACCCACGTGCCAGGTTCAATGGCGTGTCCTGGATCTTCAGAAGCTTGCAGCAATGAATTGGTAACTCTCCCATGATGCGGGGGAGCACAGCGCCGCAGTGCTCGTGACAAGCCCTGCTCATCATGAGGCACAGTGGAGCTGTGCTCATGATGAGCTGGGCTCGTCACAACTCCGACCACTGATTGATTCTCCCGCACAGGTGGTGAATCAATCACGCATGGGCGGGCCGTGGCCGTTATGATGAGCCCAGCTCGTCATGAGCACAGCTTCACTGTGCCTCATAAGTACAGAAGGGGTTGAAGAATCACTTCGATGAACTCATCACAGTAATGAAACACAGTATTCCATCAGCATCATAATGGTTCATTTTAACATCCTTTGGAACATTAACAAAAGGCCACTGGCAGCCTTGTCATGGTTTACCCCCTAATATTTTGTCTTCAGACCTGCTGTTTGCTGACTTTAAGATTCTGCACACTTTACTACTGCTAACCAGGGCTAAAGTGCTTGTGCTCTCTCCTAAACCGTGGTAGAATTGGCTTATACCCTTTTGGAATGCCCTTATTTATGTGTAAGTCCCTAGTACAGTGGCACTACCTGTGGCCAGAGTCTGTAAATTAAATGCTACTAGTGGGCCTTTAACACTGATTATGCCACCCAGTTAAGTAGGACTTTAAGCATGAGTCAGGCCTGCAATTGTAGCTTGTGTGTGCAGCTTTAAAATGCCATTTCAACCTTCCAAAATAAACCTTTTGATAGGTCCAAACCTTCCACTTATATATATATATATACATATATATATATGTTACCCCTAGGGTAGTACCTGGGCAGTCCAGAGGGCAGGGTACAGTGTATTTAAAAAGTAGGACATGCACTTTTAAGTATTGCATGTCCGGGTATTGAAAAACTATTCTTCATTACTGCAAGGCATACCTCTCCCATGAACTAACATTGGAGTTCCCTTATTTCATTTTATAAGTTGTAATTTCCAAATGGAAACAGGTAACTCATTCATGTTTGGTGTCTTTGGAATTTTAATGAAAAATCCTAACTCATGGTGAAGTCGGATTTTTATTGCAATTTTGAAAATGACACTTTTAGAAAGTTCTATCAAAACACAAGAGCTGTCCTTACTTAAAAAGACCCCGGTAGTAAAGTCTTTAAAAAAAACAATGGTTCTTATTAGTAGTACACTTAATTTTAAAAGAACACAAAGCAACAATGGCTGTATACAGTTGTACTGTTCTGTTCTCTTGAGCCAAACAGCAATGGGGCACCAAAGGCTGTTTAACCCTTTATACATGCATAGCAGCTCCAAATGAATGACAGTACATTTTGAAAAACAAACATCTTGACTTTCGGCAGAAAAAGCAAAAAACAAGAGCCTGGTACCTGAGCAACAGCTTCCTGATTAAATCGAATAAATACAAATACTTAGGATGTTGGCCGGAGGACAAGGGAGGCAATTTCACTCATCTTAACTCATTACAACCAAAATCTGCTTCACTATAATTTCTTTTTCAAGCTATTCACTAACTAACAAAACATCCCACTCTTGAACCTCTGCTGAAGATAGTAAATGCCAAACTCATCTCCACATTGGGGTACAGCACAGAAGACTTTCCAGAGAAGCTAGGCGCCTTTCTGAACAATGTATAGAGTGCCATATTCAGGTAATTATTTAAGCTTTCCCATTACACCTAAGCAGCCTAGATCAGGCTAGGGTTTATGCTGATACAGAAAGACAGCTTTTTTAAATATATGCACTCAGTACTTGCCGCAAAAGAAGGCACACAGAAGAATCTAATATGGCTGAGAAGGTTATCTGCAAATTATCTGGCGTCCCTTAAGGCTTGGAAGAACGTTTTCATTGAAGCCTCAACGCTTAAAAGTGGAGTACCCCCCTGGAATTCAAACCTTCCTCACCAGCAAACCAAAATAGCTCTCAACAAAGAAGTTCATATAGCATCTTTTTTTTCTAACTGACGAATCCTCATGAGAAGAAAACACACAGACTTTGTCATCAGGAGCTGTGTCAAGAGAGGGGTTCTAAAACACATAACTGAATCACTTCAATTCCATTGCAAGGTCAGGTTTTGCCTCCTTTGCATGGGCTGTTTCTCTTCATTAGATTTTTTGCCATTATTTAAGGGCCGCCCTATCAGCAACATCTGATGCCTTTGTGACTTATCCTTGGAGTCATTACCTCACCTCTGTATATGCCCTGTGTTAACTCATGAACTCAGAAGGTTTCTCAAACACTGCTTGATCAAAAAAAAGGACACTGACAATACCAGGTGCGGTTAATTTCCTGTTGAATGATGCCCACGTACAAGTAATAGCCAACTTGACAATATTTCTGGACATAGTGGATAAAACATTAAGGAATTTAGCCACATGCCCACCCCCTTTAGGGTATTAGGTTAGACAACTCTGGCATGCGTTTAAAGCCAGGACAATAGTTAGCACATGGCACTTTATGATTCAGCGCTTTAGAAAATTTCTGGGGTCATGACCAAATTCATACTCTTAGAACGTTTTAACAGTAATAAAAAGTTATTATGTTTAACTCCGGAAGACTCAAATTAATTACTGCACCTCAACCACCGGTAGAAAGCTGTGTGTCTCATCATCTTTTATTCACTCTTTGCTGTACTTCGACTATTACACATTTCCAGACATGCACTGTCTAGCTTCTGATGTCATGTTGATGATGTTTTTAGATTGTATTACCAATAATGAAACACTAATATGCTCAGCTCCAGTCACTTTAAAGGAATAACAGTTATCCACAACCACTGTTAGTAGACCCCTCGTTACAGTTATCGGAATCAGCTATGTGCTTATTCAGTGTGGCTCAGTCTGATTTTAACATTGATGCGAATTCACAGCAAAACATCTTGACACAGGATTGATGCTTTGCTTATAATAGTATGTTATGTATCACAGATGTCCTAACCTTTAAAGAATTGGCCATGAGGTACATAGCGGCACTGTTTTTTAGTGTATTTGATTTTTTTTTATGTTGCTGCCACTTTAACAGACTATTGTCAAAATAAGGTATTATTAAACACATATTAAACCAGATATTCTATTCAAAACATGATTCATGAAGACGAAAGAGTAGTCAAAAAAAGTATGCAAAATGTGCATAGTGTCCCACGTGAAAAAGACAGAACCAAACTGCACGATAAAATTACATACAGACATATAACAGAAAAAGCAACAAAAACGTATGTGTTCCATAGAATGAGAAACAACCATATAAGTATCTTTATACCACAGGAATTATATTAAATATGTGCCCTTGTAGCAGTTAAGGGAATTTCAGAGTTGATTAGTTTGTGTTTTGTAAGTATTGACTACGTTTCGACCCAGTTGAGAATATTAGGTGTCATCAAGACCAATAAATAAAGGGATAGCTAAAACATTAATAGAAAAAACCCAATGTCTACTCTATGAAATCCAAGGGTTAAATGTCATACTAATTAATAATTGACACTATAGCTTAGTGGTCTTCTTCAGGATTCAAAACGGATGGAAAACTAACAACACCCAAAGTGCTATACAAGAAGAAAAGCAACGTACTCGGGGGTGCCTAAAGCAGGAAACTTAAAAGGAAGCAGATGAGTGTGAGAATTAAAGGTAAGTACAGATGATGTGAAGAGAACACTCAATAAAATAAGATAAAGGATCTACACTTACACTCGAGTAGAAAACAAAGCACACTAATGTGCCTTGCAAAAAGTTCACAATGTTCCAGTTTCAATAAATTGTAGCATTGTATGGAGTCATGGGTATGCAGGATAAACCAAGAATAAATACTGCATCAGAAGCCTCGAGGGTGCGAGGCCAGCATCAATGAGAATAGAGAAGACAATGGTATTCAAATAGTGAAAGCGAGAAACAAATGTCTATTCTGCATGAGTTAGGGAAAGTGGCTGCGGGCCTGCAGCCTGAATTTGGATCACATGACTGTGTGTGGTTGAGAGTTTTGCTTTGTGCATTCCTCCTAGACAGCCCACACAATAGGGAGCTTAATTGTGCCTAAGTGGGTCATCAATGTCAGGGATGTGAGGCAAGAGCTCGGCACAGCCCCACTTACACTTGACTAGGCTGCGTCCTGTCTCCACACGGAGGGTTACATACCCCCTGTAGTTAGTCTGGAGCCTGGGAAAGCAAGGCAGGCCACCTTTATACTTCAAAAGACAAGCATTTAAAAGCTTCTTTCACTTGAAAAGCAGAACTTGATATAAATATTGGACCTCAGACACCAACTTGTCAGTACACTTCTGGATCTGTGGATTCTTTGCCAGGAAGAAGGACTGTTTTGCTGCTGAAAGGACTGCCACTCAGCTTGTTAGGTGCTCTGGAGGATCTGCTGCCCCACTGTTCTGACCTTCTGCCTGTTACCCTCTTGCCTGGGCGAGAAGGACTAGACCTGCACCTGTTTACCCCAGAACCTCAGCGTAACCCTATGGGCTAGTCGGCTGGCCTCCTGACTTGAGCCTCTGGAACAGAGGGCTCAAACAAATTTGACCCCAGTCCCCAGACTCTGCCATCTGTGAATCATTTCTGTCAAGTGGTGCTACCCCAGTCCTGGAACCTTGGGCGTGGACCTATGGTGTTCTGCCATCATCTGTGGATCCAGCGGAACCAACAAATGATCTTTGCTGCATGATGCAACCCGAGCCGAACTGACGCATCGCCATCGCTGCGTGGATTTTCCCTGTTGCAAAGACCCGCATTGCATCAAAAGTCTCATGGGAACTGCTGCATCCTTGGTGCAGGCCCTCATGTCCCTCTTCAACTGCAGCCTCGACAACAATGCCAGACTACGAATCGCAACCTCGCAGCTCCACGAAACTAGTTCATCGCCCGACTGCATTATGCATCCTTGACACCACACTTCACAGTGCAAGCAACATCGATTGCATCCTTCATGACAACGCAGGCCCTCGCTTTGCAGCCCTGTTGTATCTCGGATCTGCCTCATTGCACTGGCTGCACCACGCTTCTTTGACGCAGATCATAGCAATGCTCAGCAACCCAGGATTTAAGGTAGCCGGCCAATACTCCATCTGGTCAGCCTGAATTTGTGACTTTGTTCTGGTCCGGTGCAATCAGATATCCACAGTTGGCACTTTTTGCTTTTTGGTGCTATTGTTTCTGAAATCTTAAAAATTAGATATCTCTGGATCTACTGATTGGATTTTTGTCATTTTGTTTTTGTTTTATTTATTGTGGGATCCTTTTTCTGTTTCACTTTATTACAGTTTGAAGTGTTGCACACATACTTTACATATGCCTCTAGGTTAAGCCTGACTGCTCTGTACCAAGCTACCAGAGGATTGGGAATAGGATAATTTGGTGTTGGCTTGTACCTCACCCTGACAAGGATTGTCGTTTTTGCTTGACCAGGGTTCACACCCCAGTCAATCAACAACCCAATTCCTCAGAGCCACTATCATGAAAGCCAAAAGAAATAGGTTGTTAACATGACCTTTACTAATATGCCTCCTTTCCAACCTGTAAAAAAGATGACACTCTCAACCTTATAATGTTTCTTCCAAACATCATCTTCCTAGACAAACCGGTTTACCTTGAATGGTCTGATCATCATGCAACACCTCTACATTTTGTAACTCGATTTTTGCAAGAAAGTCAAGTCAATCCCATGAAAATCTGGAGAAGGTTCCTTAACCCTTTAACCGCGGCGAAAATTTCGCCGTGTTGCGGGCGATATAAAAGGTGGGTGTGGTTAGGATGCCCCCTGGCCATCCTCCGGACACGCCTACCGTAACGTTGGACGGCCCCCGGCCGTCCGACGCATCCAAGGGGTTAAAAACATTTCCATTTCGAAACTCTCAGAAGAGCTCAGAACCAATGCTCTCACAACCAATATCCCCACATCAACCGAGTTTCTTATCCTCTGTTGTAAAGAATCTGTGACTCAGTTGTGAACATCCTGAACAATCTTACACCTACTTTGACAAAAACCCATTTGAGATAAATACAAATGCTAGCTAGCACACTAAATAAAGAAAGTTAAACCATCAAACCTCAACAAGAAAACTGGAAAAAAAAAGAAGCAAAACAAAAATATCTGATGCACTAAAGTCTCTGAAAAACACACCACTCAAATGACATCATCCTATTCAACCCCTTCGCTGCTGATGACGAGCTCAGCTCGTCATCAGCCACGGTGGTCGTGTGCGGATGACGAGCTGAGCTCGTCATGTAACGCGGTATTTTTAAAAATGCCGCACAGAGGAAAAATAACCGCCATTGCGATGCGGTTAAAGCAAACTAGTTTAAGCATCAGATCATAGAAGCCTCCATTCTACGTAGAGCTCTCTTCCAGACCTTAGGAAATTATACTAGGCCAATCATGCAACCCCAAATCCCTAGCTCAACTACTATGTTCAACCATTCTTTGCTGAGCGAATACAGATTATTCAAAAGGGGCTCACATTTCCCCCAAGAAATGATTTCTCTCAAATATTAAAAAAGACCTTCCAACAACTTGACTCTTAATTTATATTCCATGTAAGGTTCAAACACACTGACCCTTCTTATCTCTTTCTCAATCTTTCCAAAGATGTGAATGTCCCTCCACACAACAGGGAGAGACTTTGCCAGCCTACTATGACTTATATAGATAAGCGGTGATAGGCAGATGATAGAATTCAGCAGGAAATGGAAGTAGAACTGTTTGGTGACCTGTGATAGGATGCACATGGAGCCACCAGCAAGGTTTCAAGGGATGAAACAGAAGACTTTGCAAAGGTAGCCTGGTCCATAATAGTCTGAAGGGATAGTACGTCGGCAGTCACGGGAGGTGGCTTGTCAAGTCTGGAGCAGAAGCTCCTGCTCAGCTGCTTGTACCATAATTTGCCCCGGTGCTGGGGACCAATCAGGGAGGCTTGTGAAAGTTGAAGGAAGTGGCCTTGCTAACCTCACCTACCCCACAATTGGAGGTGCCAGCATGGACTGCTCAAAGCTGTGAATGATGCTTTGGTAAGGTCAGGAGGTTTACCGTCGAGAAGAGTCCTAACCTCAGTGGTGTTCATAATAACTATTAGCCACAACAATCTCTGTAGGCACCTTTCTCCTTCCTCCACTAGTACCAGTCAAACAGCATAAAAAAAAGCCATGCATCATGTCTGCCAGTTTCTCGCTTTCAGTTGCCGCATGACGTGATGCAAAAGGTGGCATGATGTACTAGTGCAAAATAAAACAAATCCCATTCCCTACGCTCACATTCATTCATCTTTATTCAAGAACATTTCTACAGGGTAATGTACCATCGATTTTTTTTCTAATAGCAAATTATTTGTCCACTGATTCTCATTTTTAATAGCATTTTGTGAGAAAAAAGGGTTAATTGTAGATGCAGGGGCGGCTCTAGGTTCATGGTGGCCCTGGGCAGGGAGCGTAGGTAGGGGGCCCGGGAAGAGGGGGTCTGGGCGGTGCGGAGCGCAGAGGCTATTGAAGAGGAGGGGTCAGGGTGTTTGGAAGTGGTACAGAGCAGGAGGCCGCCAAATCCCTGCCAGGGGCCACCACGCAAATATGTATCCATCCTCGGAGGATTATTATATTAAGGATATATATATTGGCGTGGTAGCCCCTGGGGTTTGGTGGCCCTGTGCAGGTGCACAGCTTGCACATGCCTAAGGCCGCCCCTGTGTAGATGTAATGTAGAGTTCTCTGCTTGCTCACACCATTCCAAGCATTCACTGATATGTTCAAGCGCAGCTCGTGCTGGACATCAATTTAGCTTGTGCAGTGCTCATCAGAAGATGGCAGTCTCTGTAGGGGTGCATGAATAGTTACTGCTTTAGGTCCTGATGGCGAAAACCCACAGAGCTCAGGTGTCGACTGCTTTCTTTCCTTGGCGCCCCAGCTACAGGGCTCTCTGCCTGGTCGCCTGTTTTGGGTGGAAATAATCAAATAATTGCATATTTGCATGGCCCCTTTGTTATAAAACGTAGTCCAAAATATATCTAACATTCAAAGAGAGAGAAAGGGGAAGGAAAGAGCAACATACCTTAAAAATGTTAATGTACTGCAATAAAACGAAAGCGAAATGAGAGAGAGTGCACATGAAACAGAGTGCAAACACTTCATTGGTTGACAAATCCAAGCTTGATTCACAGTTAACTGAATTTCTATGGAGAATAGATTTTATTTTTACTTTACATTCTTGCAGATTGCACCTGACACATTGTAGTAACCATTTAGCAATCTATATTGCCAGGAAATAAAAAACAAGCTTCAGTCAGGCTCCCTCTATTACTCCAAAGAGCACTGAACTGCTTGTATTTGGGCATTCAAGGGAATCTTATTATATTCAGACCATGTAGCATTTAATAAAATAGGACAGTAACTCAGCCACACAGCTCAGGCGGCGTGTTTAGATAATGTGGTAGTCAAATTCTTTTCATTTATTCGGTCGTTTACGTTGATACAGTAGTCAGTCTCGGTCTAACTTCATCAGGAGGGAGAATCCTATTTTCTGTTAGCTTCGACTCTGCTGTAAGATATGATTTTAACAGTTGTAGCAGGCATTCCTTTTTTGCCTTCCCCTGCCCCCAGAACTATTCCATTTCTTTGCGATCTCTGTGGAAAATTAGAGCAATAAATAAATAAATTGTGGAGATGCCTCATAGTGTCCCTCACCACCCCTTGTTGTAATTATTTTTGTCCACCCTAAGCGTGGAAGGGTATTCTCAGATGTGAGACCCTTGCTCATTGCACCATCAGGATTCAAGCAAACCGGGCCGAAGACGGCTGTAATGCCAGAAACCGGTCCCCGGGAGCTTGTTTCCTTCCCAGTGTAAGAATTGGCTTTTGTAGTTTGGTTTGCCCTGTTCCCATCATGCACTGGGACAGGAACAGACTAATTTGCATACAGCCAGGTTCTGAAACTGGGATGGTGCAGTGAGCTAAAAAACGGTGTTGGATCTAGCCCTGATCTCTTGACTGGGTGAGAGCTTTCTGCTTAATTCAGAGACTCTGTCCCTCACCACCCCTTGTTGTAATTAGTTTCCACCTGCCAGCATCATTTACCTGATGTCATTCAAGAGACTGGACCGAAAGGCTGTTTCTGATTCTTCGAAAGTATTGCATCTCCACAACAGTTCAAAGACCGCGATAGGCATTTGAGAGACAAGGCTGCCAAAAAGTGTACAACGTTGTGGTTTTCCAATTCATCTTTAAGAATCAGGATGGCGAATGAAGTTAAGCAACTTTAAGAACTCATCTGCCTTTCACTAAATTGGAGCAAAAAATAGATATCAACACGCAAAGTACCGGATTCCAACCAAGATAAGTGTCTGTTGTTGAAAGCCCCATGTGAAATGTAATTTTTTTAATGCATATTACACAAAATTTGACTGAAGAGTAAAAATGGTGTTCGTGCATTGCATTTCGATGCGAGATCGTCATGTGTATCTACCATTCACATATATATTTTATTTTATGTTACCTTATGTCATTTTCCCTCACATCTGTGCACTGTGATGTTATTTCCAAAATAAATATACACTACTGTGTGCCCCAATTTGTAGATTGATGATTATGGGCCCGATTTCGATGTCGGGAGAAAAGCCATCCGACAGCTATGACAGCTATGTCAGATGGCTTTCCTCCCAATGGTTTCCCTCCGACTGCCTTATTACAATTAGGGGTGGGCGTAGTACTCCGCTCCGTCCACGGAGTGTGCGTAGTGTTGACTACTTCGCGATTCGCAAAGTAGGGGTAGTAAGCAACACTACGCACATGCCATGGAGGAGCGAAGTTGCCTGCCACCCGCCTCCCTTCCCCCCTCTTCTAAATGCCCTTAATACAATTTTAAAACATTCTAAAACTAGAAAACGACTTGCCTGCGATGCGGCGTCCCAGGGCTCCCTCTTCCTGGTATCTTGCCGACTTCTTCCTCACAAATGCGCATGCGCGGGTGCTGGCGCATGCGAAGTGTGTGGGTGCTTGTAGATTCCCCCCCACTTCGTGGTGCTTCACGTAGCCCCACTATGCCCACTACGCCCAGGGTTAATTACAATACAGGTCGTCGGAGGGAAACTGGCAAGGCGATTACTCTCCACCTTCAATGGGCTCACAGAGCCTGTTGTGGCAGCGGGTGGAATGATATTCTAATAATGCCGCAGGAGCCAGCCTCAGCTCTGCCGGCGGGGGTTCTTATGTTGGTTTCTACCTGCCCTTTCCTGGTGGTCCACCCACCATGAAAGGCAAGTGGAAAATGACTTTTGGTGACCCTAGCAAGGCCCCCTTCCCCCCTGTCCCTCTGCTATGGGGCTTGGGGGCACTTATGATGCCCCGTATCATCTCTGCACCATGTGGCAAGCACCGCATTGTGCCTGCCAAACGGAGCAGGGATGTTTATAAGCATACATTTTTTGATTGCAGCTTGTGCTGCGACACTTATCTGCCCGCCACACAAGCTGCTCTCGAAAAATGGATGTTTCCGACCTCCCATCAGGCAGCCACATCCTACTATATTGGGTGGCACTGCCGACCAATGGTCGGGTGGTTCCATTCCGCAACGGTGTTGGTCAGATGCAAGTCTGCCCGACATTGTAATAAGGTCCTATGTGTTATACGATGTATCAAGGCAACCATTTTGGAACTTGAATTTGTGGTTCCCCACCACATTTAGTGGTTACCTGTCTGCTGGTGTATTCCCTTGCCACAGTGGTCAATTGCCACAAGGCCACAGTGTCACAGTAGTAGCAGCACGTCCTGCTGCAGGCTAGCCTGCTGCATTAAATTTTTCTAGCCCAAGCATGGCAACCAACAGAAGGAAAATGTAAAATGTCACTGACGCACTTGTAGAAAACTTTCTCAGCATCTGCCACAGTTTTCTTTTGCATTCATCAACAAACCTCCCTTGGTGGACTGCTGTTGAAAGGCAAAAGAGACCAGAGAGTGGGCCATATCAACATGACAAGCAGTGAACAGAGATGACAGTGTATTGCAATCACTTTCAACACAGAGATCCCTCTCAGACAGGTAGGCTGTACGCAAAGGTCTAAATTGACCCACAAATCTCTGTCATATACATTTACGATGTTAGGCACTGCAAAACAAGCCTTGCATATAAATCTTGCAATCAATTTGTGAATGAGGGAGTGCTGACAGAGGACAAAAATGGCCTGAGGAGGTCACTTTCTGAAAAAATCATCACACACTTGATCATAGATATGGATTTATGCAACACCCTATATTTTCCTCGTCCCCTTTCAAGCTAAAGGGGGAAATATGCTATGTCTTGAGCGCTAGTGTCACTCTAGGAGGATCCAACGCTTTTCCTACTATTGCACAGACTGGAGTGGGGGTAGTAAGTTTTACCCCTCGGCAATCCAACACTTTCCCTACTGTTGCACCAACTGGAATGGGAATAGTAATTTGTACCCCTACTGAATCAAGTGTTTTTCCTACTGTTGTACAGACTGCAGTGGAATAGTAAATGTTATCCCTCCTGAATCCAAAGCAGTCACTATTGTTGAACAGACTGGAGTATGAATAGTGGGGCATATTAGCAAGAACCTCGTTAAAATTATCGCTGTTTTAGCAGCAGGAAACTGCTGCTAAAACGGCGATAATGGGCTTGCTAATATGCATGATAGAATTCCAATAGAAGCCAAGGTTAAATGTGCAGGACATCAAACCTGGGCTTCTATTGGAATTCTATAACGCATATTAGCAAGCCCATTATCGCCGTTTTAGCGTCAGGTAACAGCAATAATTTGAACGAGGTTTTGCTAATATGCCCCAGTATTTTGTACCCCTTCTGAGTCCAACACTTTCCCTAGTGTTGCACAGACTGGAGTGGGAATAGTGGAAATAGCAAATGTAACCTTCCTTAGTCCAATGCTTTCCCTACTATTACACAGACTGGAGTCGGAATAGTAAATTTTACCCCTCATCAGACCAACGCTTCCCCTACTGTTGCACAGACTGGGGTGGAAATAGCACATTTTACCCCTCCTGAAATAATGTTTTCTCTACTGTTGTATACATGGGAATACGAATAGTTAATTTAAGTGTAGAATTTGTTTTGTATTATTATTGGTTAAATATATATTATTATGTGTTTATGTCTCTAATTTAAACATTTTATATATACAAATGAGTGACTATAGGCCTTGCAAAGCAATGCCATGCAGATTTCACATTAATGACTTAAGGTACACCTCCTAGTGGGCTGAATTTGGTACTGTGCCCTGTCTGCGATCCAATCCAGTTGGCCCAAGCTTATGGCTTTGTCCTGGTCCAGCACGAGCAGATAACCACAGTTAGCACTTTGCGCCTATTGGTGCTAGTTTTTCCTAGGCCCATAGGAATCAATGGGAAGGCATTAACATTTTGCAATTTTCATTTTGCGACTCGCAATTTGTTAATGCATTTCAAGGGTGCTGAGGGGGGTCCAAAGGACCCCACCCTGCACCCTTGAAATGTTTTTTTAAGTGCAAGTTTCACACACACATGTCCAGTAGTCCTTTAAGAAGACCCCTCACTCACCAACCTGGTTGGTGACATGCTTCATCATCGGGGTCCCACCCCGAAGGCAGAGTGCCAACAGGGTGTGCTTCGACACCTGATTACAGTGGAGCTGGTATTTTTCTTTTTATATGTGCAATGAGATATATTAAAAGTGAGTGATTTAAAAAGTGTCCAATGCTACTCGCTCCTGGACTTTATTCTGGAGGGATTGGACACTGAGCTTAAAATTTGTAACACCTTCGTCTAGTTAGGTAGGCTGCGGTGTTTACGACGTGTGGTGTATTAAAAAAAGCCACATGTGTTATGTGAATAAAATATAGGTCTACATGTTTCAACCATGTTAGTATTATCGGTTTTCGTCAGGACCAAAGTGAAAGATCTGGGTGGTGCACACACGCTAAGGTGTGCCCTGCGCTCGATCAATGTGTAAACAGGAACCACAAAATTGTGGTTCACACAAAAAAGAAGTAAAGCAATCTTCTTCCTGGGTCTGGAAAAAACCCTGAAATATAAAAGTTGTAGGAAAGGGGGTTGGGACCACAGTAACAAAGGACAAACAATTTGTCAAACAAATGACACACAAACGTGTACGAAGGTGATAGCCAGACTAGGGTGTCAAAGTCATGGAAGACCCTCTCGCTATATGCATAGTGGGCAGTGCGTGATCAGGTGACCCGCACTAGTTGCGCATTTCCCAAAGTGTGCATACGTGTCTGTAAAAACAAACAATACATCTGATTCATATAAGTAATACGAACTATTACATAGTGATGAGGGACGTGGGTGAAACAATGGGTCACGTGTCAGGGCAAATGAGTAGCCCACACAACTGTAAATAGACACCTTAAAACAGCCTTAATCAATCCTGCGATAAATGAAAACTACGTGCAGGTCAGATCCTGTCAACGTGTAGTCAATGGACTACACACACTCACAGGTATTCTCATATCATTGGGAACAGGCTTACTCAGATTAAAGAAACTATTTGCTTCATGGGCATACCGGTTCCAATGGTGGACCACTCACGTAATCTAGTTTGTTGGAAGACAAAGAGTAGAGTCAGATCGGAGTGCCGTAATCGCTTGGGGGTGATCGCCAAACCAAGACAAGACAAGGAACTTACTTGGGGCATTATCCTGGAGGTCTATTAACCTACTTGGTAACCTTCATGGAGCCCCGTTAGTAGTGACCGGCGATCAGCGAGTGCACTGTTAATAACGCGAATACTCGACTTCCAGGATTCAGCTGCAACCGGGACACGTGGGACTCAGCAGCCAATGGGATTAGGCCACAGAGGGAACACGTGGGGCCAAGCAGCTAATAGCGGTTGATGTCAGCTGACACGGCACGAAGGCCGTCGGTAGTCATGGTAACGTTACTTGTACTTGCTGTCGGTCTTGAATAAAGTTTTGACAGCGAGTTGTGGTGTGGATTTTCAATATGATCAGGGCAGTTAGTGTACCGCTAGTGATCATAGATGTAAATAGGGTCGACAAAACGTTATAAAATGTTCGGGAGGAACCAACACAGAGTGTTTTGAACAGAAAAAGAAAGAGGTTACTGGTAAAACTAGGTCTATTCCGGCATTGCAGGTGCCAAGGGATTCTGATCGCTGAGTATGTATTTTTCTTCGAAGTCGAAGACGTAGAGGCCCGCCACACTAGGAGGGAAAGTACTTCCCATGGAAGTACCTCCCATATTCCCACCCCATTGAGTTATTTTGGTGGGAGTGTAATAGAGAGAGAAGATAGTTTTATTGTGTTGTCCTTGGAGATTGGCTACCTTTAAAACAGTGTATCCTAGCTTAAGTGAAGCTCTAAACTTGGACCCTTCAATATTCAATTTCCGCTGCCACTTTTCAGAGTATTTTTCAAATCATCACTTTGTCGTTGACCCAACTCTCCTAAATCCGGGTGATAGTAGACCTATCAGGGTTTTGCACCCTTTCCATATCTGAGTCATCAGAAAAAGCTCGCTCTCCCACCTTTTTCCTTGTGAGAGCGGCTCAAATCTGTAGGAATTTAAAGAATCCCCTGCGCTCGAGATTAACCTATTCTTGGGCTCTTTCAAATGAGATTATACCATCGAGGTCAATGAGGTCACCAATTGTTTTTACCCCTAGAGCATACCACCGCCTCATAATGCCATCATGAAAGACCTCGGGTAGAGATGGATTTCCAAATAAAGCAGTGAATTAATTAATTCTTCCCAGCCCCACTTTTTTTCTTACAGCGGTCCAGACCAATATTGATGCCCCCAGAGTCTTACATTTTACTTTTTTGTAGTAACTGGCTTCACTAAACCTCAGAAGCCAGTTGCGGGCTTCTCCTTCTAAAAATAGCTCATATACATACGGAGGAGCATCCTCCCTCCACTGGTCGGACACCATCCCACCCATTAGCCCATGAATATATTGCATCACTGTGGCCCAATAATATATCTTTAAATCAGGTACCCCCAGCCCCCTCTCTCCCTGGAGAGGGACATATATATCTAAGTGCCCTTCTTGTCTTCCCTTGAGCCCAAATAAAGCGGTTTACCATTCTCTCCATTTCCTTAAACCAACTATTTTCAAACTTCAGGGGTATCGTCCTAAATAGGTATAGGATTTTTGGCAGGAATATCCTTTTATTAATATTGCATCTTCCCAAAATTGAGAGGTGCAAATTGTTCATCCTATCAAGATCTCTCTTGGTTTTCTGAATCACTGGAACGAGAGTCTTCTCCACAACCTTAGTTAGATCTACGGTTATTATAACCCCAAGATAAGTAGCTGATTCAATCACTCTTGGATCTAAAAAAAAATCTTGTCATTAACTATAATTTGTGTCTTCCCACGATTAAGCCGATAACCAGATACTACCCCTAAGCGTTCTGCCTCATGTTCTATTTCGGTTAGCGCCGCAGATGGATTTGCGGAGGTTATTGCCAGGTCATTGGCATATCCCAAAGTTTTTGTTTCATAGCCATTGAGCCGTATAGGGGGAATATCATTATTTGCCCCAATTCTCCTAATAAAAGGATCGATATAAGAAGCAAAGACAATGGGAGAGAAGGGGCATCCCTACTTTGTTCCCCTCGTAATTTCAAATGGGTCGCTCTGTCCCCCATCAACCGGAGTCGGATCTTAGGCTTCTAATACAGTGTCTGAATAGCCTTTATGCACACCTTCCCTACGCTCACATTCTCAAGCGCAGACCAAAGATAGCCCCACGAGACCCTATCAAACGCCTTCTCCGCGTTCAGAAGAATACCCGCCATTTGAACTGGAGTGATTGAGGTACCATCAAACAAAGTACAAACTCTGCAGATATGTTCGGCCGTGCCCCTGCTGGGAATTAACCCATAATGGGGAGGGGAAATCACCATTCCCATGATAGTACTAAGATGGTTCACTAAGATTTTTGAATAAATCTTTGTATTGCTGTTCATTAGGCTGATTGGCCTATAAGATCCAGGTTCATTAGGGGGTTTCCCTTTCGGTAAAAAGATGATCATGCTTGCTTCTGCCCATCACTCCGGAGGTCTTTCCACCATCTGCACCTGACGCATTACAAAGCTTAGTTCTTCTCCCAAAATTGAGAAGAAAGTCTTATAGAATTCTACTGGAATTTGATCAGGTCCAACCGCCTTGCCTGATGGCAGACCTTTTACGGCACCCTGAATTTCTTAATCTGCGAATGTTACCTCCATAGCCCTCGAGTCTTCAGCTGAGAATGTCTCGGTTGTAACCGACATTAAATAGTCCTTTATATCCTTAGTTTCTATAAACGTGTTCTCCCTATATAAGCTTTGATAATACTTATGGAAAACCGTATAGTTTGCCTTGAGTGTAGTAACTGCTACCCTCTCTGAATTTTTAATCTCCATAATGTCTCCCCCTGTTACTTTCTGTCTGGTCCTAACGGCTAGCATATTCCCAGCTTGTTCACTAAATTCATGGTGAGTTTGTCTCCAGGCCAAAGGTTTCCTGCTACTCTTGCTGCCATGATTTCGCCGGCTGCTGACTTTGCTAATGCTAATTAGTGAAGAATCTCATCAGTATTTAGGCTAGATCTGATAGCCTTAACCAGTTCTTCTTCTAGATCCATGATTGCTCAATGTATGGTCTCTATATCTTGTTTTTCGTTCTTGTTGCGTTTAAAAGCGTAGCTCAAAGTTCCTCCCCTAAGGCCAGCCTTGAGTGCTTCTCATACCACCCCATATCCCTCACTGCCCCTATTAATCTCTAAAAATTCTGTAAGCCACTTATTCATATGTTGGACATAGTTCATGTCACGCAGCAAGGCCCGTTCAAAAGTTCAGCTAACTTCCTGTGCCCTCCCAGCTGAGTTTTGTATCTCTAAAACCAAAGGATTATGGTCGGAGACCACCCGTGGAAATGTCTTAATCATGCAAAAGGAGAGGAGAGATGAGGAGACCAAACAGTAATCTGTCCGCGCTACAGACCTATGTGGTGCTGAATAGTACGTACTACCCATCCCCTGGGGTAACAATTGAATTGAATTGAATTGAAATTGTTCTTATATAGCGCATGGCTACCCAGAGGCATCCCAGCGCTTGGAGCCGCCGAAGCAGAGAAGCTGGTATTGTTCTAATGTATTCTTAGTAATTAGATTTCCGGGAATAGCCATGTCTTCAGTTTCCTGCGGAAGGTGAGGAGGTTAGGCTCTTGCCGCAGAGAGAGGGGCAGAGAGTTCCAAAGTTTTGATGCATTGTAGGAAAAGAGGCGGCCTCCGGAGCGCGACTTTCTGATTCTGGGAACTTCTGCCAAGTTGAGATCATTGGATCGCAGATTCCTGGCTGTAGTGTGGGGTGTATTAAGGTTGGCAAGAACTGGGGGACCCTTACCCTGAAGATTTTTATGGGCAATACAGAGGGCCTTAAAATGTATCCGTTGTTTTATCGGCAGCCAGTGAAGTGATCTTAGTGCAGGTTTAGCTCAGGAGCGATGGTTAGTGCCAGTCAACAATCTCGCTGCTGAATTCTGGACCACCTGGAGTTTACAGATCACAGACGCCGGGGCTCCCAGATAGATCGCATTTCCATAGTCAAGCCTGGATAAGATCAAGGCTTGAACTAGGATACTTTTGGCCTTGTCCGGCAGCTGGGGCAGAATTTTACGTATAGATTTTAGCAGGCCAAAACAGGTGGCCGCTGTTTTACTGGCTTGTACTTTGAATGAGAGATCTTCATCTAACCAGAGTCCTAGACTCTTGATCTCACTTTTTGGAGTAGGTCCAGAACCCATACAGGGTGGCCGTAGTGTAGCAGCATTGAAAGATGCCTGCCTACCTAGCAGCATAAGTTCGATCTTCTCACTGTTAAGTTTAAGGTGAGACTGGCTCATTCAGTTGGCCACTTCTTCCAGACAGACACTTAGGCTCATTGGGAACAGCTCTGCTTGGCTCAGAGAGACAACGAGCTGCGTGTCGTCACCATAGCTAACCAATTTGATCCCATAGTGAGCCACTATCTCCGCTAAAGGGGACATGTACACAATAAAATGTGTGGGGCTAATGGAAGAACCCTGAGGGAGTGGCAATCCCCCTCAAACACCTTAAAATACCTTTCCTGCAGGAAGGATTCCAGCCATGAGAGGGCCTTTCCCGAGACTCCAAGTCTGTTTAGACGGGCTAAGAGGATGCAGTGATTCACGGTATCAAAGGTGGCGCTGAGGTCCAGGAGGATAATGGCCACATTGCCACCTGCGTCCAGAATCCTCCTAGACTCCTCAACCACCTTTACAAGCGCCGTCTCCGTCCCTTGCCCAGGGCGGAAGCCTGTTTGGGATGGATGGAGAAGATTAAAGGCTTCAAGAAAAGCGGACAGTTGGTGGTTCACAAATCTTTCCGCCAATTTGCTGATGCATGGGAGAAGGGCGATAAGACGATAGTTGGACAAGTCTCCAGGGTCAAGATTAGGTTTTTTAATCAGTGGTTTGACCATTGCTCAACAAGCGTCTGTAAGCCCATTATCCTTCTTCATTTGGACTAGGGCCCTATGGTCTTTTTTCTCCGGCCTACATATTTACCTGTTTTTTTTTATCCCCACTTTTCCCCCATGCCTTCCCCCTTTTCTCTTATTTTCCCCCTTAACTTTCTAACCGTTGTGATAACTCTTCCCCAATCACCCCTTTGTTTCTTTGTTTACTCCTATTTAGACATATGTGTTTGTTTTCTTCTCAAAGCTTTTGTTGCCTTTAGTAATCAACCAATATCCCCATCAGTGAATATCCGTCCAGATTAACCCCCTCTATGTTTTAAGAGTTTCCATATAGTCTTCGACTTGAATCTCTGAGATAAATGTTCTAGTGGTGTTCTTATAGATGATCTTCAGCCTTGCAGGATTCATCAGATATGCTTGTGCCCCCATGGCTTGACAGGGCAGAATCAGTTCTCTTAATTTCCATCGTCTTTCCACAGTGGTGTGGCAAAAATCTGGCTTTGCGAAGAAGGACTGGTTCTCAAATGTTCGTCTACCGTTCGGGCGAGCTTTAGAGTAAACTTCCTCTTGAAGCAAGAAGTTTGCAAAGTAGATTAGAATTGCTCTTGCCATTGAGTTTCCGTCTCTACCAGGTTGTAGAGGCTTCCTAGGGGTCATAGGAAAATGGTGAGCACGCTGTATCTCGGCCTCCCATTTCAAATGCTGAAGTTCCTGAAACACATCCTTCATCATTCTCAGGATATAGGCCCTCACATCGTTACCCTCTATTCCTTCTTCAAACCCAAGAATCCCAAGATTATTTAATCTTTGCCTATTTTGAAAATCGTCCATTTTCCATTGAGGATCGGTAAACTGTTTTGCATGTGTTTCTACCTGCGCCTGAGTACTAGCTAAGCTATCTTCTAATGTACTTGTGCGATCCTCGACATGCGTCAACTTCGCGTTTGTATCCGTGCATGCCTTGGCCATTTTTCTCATCGCGCCCTCTAGGTTTTTTGTTGCCAGTCTATTTTTCTTTCCGTCCATTCGAGCCTCTTCCTGTCGTTGTTTAATTGAGTCAAAGATCATTTTTAGAGAGGGTGCAGCTTCTTCCTCATGCTCTGCATGATCTGGATAGGTGCATCTGGTAGCCGAATAATCCCATTTTAAAGTAGGGTCTGTGCTCACTCTAATATTGCATTCTCCATTCTCCCCCTGTGCCTGTAAGTCTCTTTGTTTCTTCAAAAGTTTCTTTTTCCTGACAACCGTACTCTTCTGTGGCATTCCGGGGTTAGAAGTGGAGCTGGAGAGTTGAATATTACTACTAATTTCATCCTCAGATAAACTCAGTTTAGAGCCATCAGTCACCGAGAAGAACTTATCCCCTGGGTCTGAGGTATCATCTGGCCCCTTGCTAGCTACTATCTCCTCAACTAACGTGCTTGTATTCAGTTCATCTGTGGTACCAGCAAGTTCTTCCTGCATCAAGGAGGAGCCAGGTAAAGTACCAGAGTATTCTCCTTTGGTTAGGGCTAGTTGATCCATTTCGGAGATCCCAGGTGGGCTATCATTATCGCCATTTTCAATGTCCTCCACAGAGGTATTCTTTTGAAGCTCCATCATATGAGCTACCGCGTTGCCCGATGAGTATTTGTCAATTGCAACATCCCCCATGTGAGTCAATCTGTGTTGCTGTCTTGCATTGTCCGTATTGCCTTGCCCTTCTTTTCCTATCTAGTGTTAGGGACTGCGAATAAAGTGTCCCTGTCAGGCCCTTGCGGGGTTGTACAAAAAAAATCTATAATACTGTTTCATTTCCCCAAGTCATTTAGCCCAGCTTTCTTCCCTTTGCCCCCCAAGCCACTGTCATTTATTCCTCCTTGTTTTAGTGCTTCGCGGCTATCACCTTTTTTAGGGAAATCCTGGGTAATCTTGCCTTTCACCGAAGCCCCGGTGTTCATCCTGGGGCCCGTTGTTTTAGTTCCCTTGAAGCAGGCAGTCCGGGTGTTAACTCTGGCCTCTGCACTCGCCTGTGCATCGGGGGCTTTCCCTCATGTCACCCGGTATGTCTTTGGCGGCATCCTTTCTCCTTCTGTTTGTTTAGAGCAGTTTTCCATCATCAGCAACTCGACCCTTCATGACGCTCCAACTCCGGCGTCTCTGGCCCCTCCTCTACGCCCGTCCTCGGCAATCGCAGAGCGGAGCTCTCTCAGCGCCACCAACACCAGCGTCAAGAGTGCCTTCTCCATCAAGAAGGGATCCTAGCCATCAAATACAACCCGGTGAGTCATGAAGGGAGGTTTCTATCTCACTGTCAAAGCAAATTATCCGGGTCACATCACAGTTTCAGATCTTTACGGCATACCCGGCAGCAAGGAGTGATCTACTCGGCCGTCAGTCAAGCGCCATCTTGCTTCCAAGACCTCTAATTTATAATTGTTTCAAGGGTCCTTAAAAAATCCAATTCTTCTGCCAAGGTAAGTTTGTTAGAGCCAGTCATCTCCTCATTGATGATCTACTTACTTCAGAATCAGATTCCCTCTCTAGAGCAGAACTCAAGTCGAAGGCTCATGTGCCCGGTATTGCTGTGCTGATTCTGTCATCCTGATTCACAATATTTCTGTCAGTTAGTTTTAGTTGTTTCAATGTTTCATACTTGCGAGAGAATGTAAAAATCTGGTAAAGTCAATTGTGCACCCAAAGTGAGTCTCCACTGGTCGAGAAATTTCTAGAAAGAGAAACCTTGGAAACTCAATGTACCTTTTCAAGCCAGGAGTGGCAGGCCATATCTCAAATAGGGAGCAAGCTTTTAAGAGCCGCCAATTTTTAAAAAAATGACCTTTTTGTCTCGGTGGATGGCATATTTCGGGGAATTATTTTTTCGGCCACAAGCCAGGCGATTGAGAAGAGGATAGGGCCAGAGGCAGATTTCGCCCTCTTCGGAATTACTAGATTCAGAGCAAACTTGACTAAAGCAGAGGAGACTATTCTAGCTATTTCCTCCTTCGTTGCTCACACCTTAATCCTTCAGAATTGGAGGTCGGCGGAAGCACCTTCATTTGCGAGGTGGCTAAACAAGATTAAACGAACCAGGATGAAGCATATGCAAGAAGGGTGGGTGCTACAAAAAAGTTTATTGTGACCTGGAATTTTCTAGCGAATCTTGAAACTATAACGGAAGAGACAGTTTCTTGACTTTAGCACTATAGTAACTAGAATGGGACATCCGTAAAAAGATGGAATATTAATTTAAGTACTTTTGAAGTAACGGGCATGCTGCCATACCATGACTGCAATATGCTTTTTTTGCAGTTACACTGCACTGTCATTATATTGGGTCTATGCATGTCTTGTATGGGCTGATCAAACGTGGTTCTTAAACTCTCTGCTGGAAAATGGGTATTCTGCCAAATTATTATTGCAATATGCTTTTTTGAACCTATTTTGTATTTTCACTCTATTGGTTTTATTCATGATCTGTATGTTCTGATCAAATGTGGTTCTTAAACTCCCCGTAAATTATTAATATTGCTATGCCCCTTATGCGCTGCTCAAAAATAAAAATAAAAGAGAATGTAAAAATCTGACCACTCTCATAATCAATTTTGTCCCTCTGGCACTTGTGTGCTTTTCTTTTCTTATCTTCATAATGTCCTCTTGTTTGCATAGTCTTATTATCAGTACTTCTCAATGAACTCCATTTGTTCCGACTTTGTCAATTCCACATTGATAAGATCAATATCTTTTTGTAGTTGTACTCAATCTATTTCTCTATATTTAAACAAGATTTGCACTAACTTTTTAGATGACTCAAGGTCACTCTCAGCCCACTCGTTTAGCATGAGCGGGTTTGGGTTGTCAAAATTTGGTGCCAGCATAATCTGTAATCTGCTTGGTACTCAATCTACCTGTAGATTTGTTTGTAATGATTTGTGTTCCCACCACTTGGTCTGTTCATTTTTCATGTGTTTTTCTAAAGTTCTCAGGCAGTACTGGACATCCACAATTCCTCGCTTGCTGACATTACTTGATGCATGTACAGCGTAATCAGCGCTGGGTAAGCTCTCAAACAACACATCTGCTACTGGTTCGCGTTCCCATAGTGCGTCAGCGAACATAGGCCCCCATTAGGATGGCGTGTGGACTTTGCCCGCCCGCCATCCTCGCGGTACTAGGGACCGCCCGCCATAAGGGTGGGGGTCCCATGCATGGGATTAGGATGCGCCCACCACAGTGGCGGGCGCATCCTGTATCTTTACCATTGCGGCGGGCGGTGCTGAAAGCACCGCCCGCCGCAATGGTAAAGATACATGTCATGCATTTCAAAGCACAACGTGACAGGCACAGCGCGGTGCCTGCCACGTTGGTCTTTGAAATGCTGGGGGTACCTTGTGCCTCTCCACCCCCTCGGAGTCCCTGGGGGCCCACAACGGGCCTCTGCAGGGAGTCTTCGCATGCCTTTCCGTGGCGGCATTGCCGCCACAGAAAGGCATTGACAAATGCCCATACTAATATGGCTGGCGGTGTCTGATAGACACCGCCACCATATTAAACCTTTTCCGCCTCGATCGCAAGCGACCGGGGTGGAAAAGCGGCGGACGGTCTTTCCGTCTGCCGCGGACCCCCCAGCCGTCTTAATATGGAGCGGGGTCATTGCAACAAGGATGGCGGGCGGATCGCCCCCGCCATGCCGGCAGTGGCTACCGCTAGCCTGGCAGTGGCGATCCGCCCGCCATCCTAATGGGCCCCATAGTGTTTAATAATTTCAAAATAGTGGTCCGTTGTGAATTAAACTGTCATGCTCATGGATAAAGCACACCTTCCAACCTGCCATTTTGAATTTCTTACTGTTATATTCTGTGGCATCATTCGTGTCCTCCGACCCAGACTATGCAGTAACACCATCAGTATTCTTTTTATTACAAGGGGCTGACATAGCTTTCTTTTCTTGAAGATTCCATTTTCAATTCCGACTTCCATCGAAGTGGCTCACTGCTGCCCAGCAGTTTAGAGAGAGTTTATATGTTAAACTCAGTTTGTCTCCACATTAGAACACATGACCAAGGTGGTGGCAGGCTACTGAAATGCTTTGAGTTTCCTTGTGCCTTGGATACATTTGTTACCTGAAAAACTTCGATGGGAGTGCTCCTTTTGTGTTCTGATGCAAAGACGAACTGATTATAATGTTGTGTGTTGGCAGAAGCGCTGAAAGAGGATGCTCCACTAACGTTAGGGCAGTACGCCTGCATCCGCATTCTGAGAAGCAATATATACATATGTATATATATATATATTTTTCAACCAAAGGCACGGCACTCCAGACTTAGGTATTTTAGCTCCCGTTTATTCAAACTAGGAGCTCGAACCAATGCGTTTCAGCCTAACATCTGCCTTGATCACGGTAAGTGAGCCATCTTTTGTGTTTACTATATTTCTGCCATTAAGGGGCATTATGGGATACGTAGTTCATCAACATTTACATATATACAATTATATTTACAATATCAGACGATAATCTACCATTTGTTGCTTTTAGGCATATGATTACGCATTGAAGACGTATTACATACATTTAATGGGGTATAGTTCCCAATTCAATATCTATAATTCAATAGGTATGTCTGTGTTTGCAGGCATGTATGTGTGTGTATGTGTGTGAAAATGTATATACTCAATCATTCCTTCAATTAGGGTACCCCCACTGAGTCATTGGAAGTCAGGGACCACCTGACCTAAACAATTTCTATGATTTAAACCTCAAAACAATACACAAAAAATACAAAAACTAGTATACACCAAATGCTCAAAAAATGTATCATTTTGTTTAATTCACACTCAAATATGGAAAAAAGTTTTCAAATGATCAGTTTTGCTTCTTTAATTATTTATACTTTATTAATTTTAATTCATTAATATTATTCAATTTAGTAAAACAGTCCTGGAACCCCTGAGTAGGTCTTGTGGGCCCCAGGGGTCCTTGGACCACATGTTAAGAACCATTGTAGTACATTTGAGCCCATTCTAGCACCATTAGGTTTTAGGACTGTGGTAACTTGTGAATAGCAACAGTCTTAGGCCCAGATGCATCAAACAAAAATCCGCTCGCAAAGGGGCAGATTCTCAGAATCTGCCCCTTTGCGACCGGTATTTTTGCATTTGGGATGCATCATCCCAAATGCAAAAATCGCAAATTGAGAATTCGCTAAACTGCGATTACTTGCATTTAAGGAATCTCAAATTGAGATTCCTTAAATGCAATGCATTAAACTTTAAAAAATAGCGATTTCGCTAATAGGGCACGCAAATTACAATGAAGTACAACTTCATGGTAATTTGCAAATACTTTGAAAAATGCACTAAAGTGCATTTTTCAAAGTTTCATGTTGCGCACACACATGCCCTAAGGGCATGTGTGTGCGCAACATATGTGCACAGATCAATTTCAGGGGTGCAACAGGGTGTCCTTTGGACACCCCTGCACCCTTGAAATCGCAATCTCAATTTGCGAATCGCTATTTGCGATTCGCAGTGAGATTGTCTTCCCATTCATTCCTATGGGCCTCTAGGCAATTTGGAATGAATTGGGAGGTGTTTCTTAATTGTGACTTGCAATTTGCGAGTCGCAATTAAGGAATTTTAAGAAATCGCAATTTTTTGTGCAATTTCTTGATGCATTGCATTTTGCAATTCCTTATTTGCAATTCCTTATTTTTCGCAAATAAGGAATCGCAAAATGTATGCTTAATGCATCTGGGGATTATTCTTTTGTGGGTGTATGTATTTATTAGCAGGCCCCTCCCTCAAACCCTTGGTAAAATTCCCTAAACTGATGCCATTAGTAGTGAGCATTCCCTATTTTCCAGCAATAGCTCCTTTTCCCTCCAAAGTTTACTACAAAAACGTGTACCTACGTGTGAGACAATCTCCACCACTGTGGTGCAGATCTCTGCACAGAAAAGACAGGAGCAGCAGAGGCAGGGGCCTCTCAGTGATTCGTGAATCGCATTTTGCTATATGTGAGTATTGCTACCGTAGTACTACTTCACATACTACACTACCTCACATACTACAAATTCAATTTATGAATAGATCCCTATGTTTCCCATTGACGTGTAGTTACTGCATACTTGCAGATAATGTTTATGTATTTTATACCATTGTAACCTTCAACTGTCCAAGCAGCAGGATATCAGATGCTATGGTTGCTGGATGGAACTTATTTTTGACCGTGGAGGAATGTCACGTGTGGGTTCCATATTGGTACAGCAGTTATCCCAGCAAACCCGCTTGGATGCAAATGGCAAGCAAAGACGGGGTATTGCAGAGATTTCCTAAAGCAATAAATATGTTGTTATCTGGAAGTGGGGAAAGCATGGAATTTTCTCAGGGTCCTACTGTGGATCCAGTTATTTCAGCCTAAAACCTTTCCACTGCAGCAATGGCCCTACACAAGCGGTCGAAAACGTATCCACACAAAGGTTTACTGGGTTTTCAATGAAATGTTCCTGCAGAGTTAGAAATGAAAAGTATGCCAGGTAGAGTAGTGGGTGATCATCAAGCTGGCGCTGAAGGGGGCTAATCCCCTTTGAAGCAGTCACCTTAGAACCCTAACAAACAGGAGACGTCATGTTGTAGACAGTCGAGAACGGTCTACCCTCCTATTTCTAGAGACAATGGGACATTGTGAGAAGGGCAGACATAAATGATCAGGGTTTGGGATGCTTTATTTCAGATGGAGCTGCCATGGTGCTTAAAAAGGGGACCCAATGAAAGCAGTCTAGGTACAAATGATACTGCAAATAAAAAAATGATCGCCAATATCTTTTTTTTCTTCTAGAGTTTTATGTAGCGCGAACTAGACGCAAGACATCGGGAACCAGGGGCCCTATTTATGAAGGACTTGCGCGGCCAGTGCGTCACTTTTTCCCATGTTAAAAGTGACGCACAGGCGGCGCAAGTCCTTCATAAATAAGGCCCCAGGGCGCTTTACATGAGCACCAGTTTCATTACAGATGGACACATTTATTTAGTTTTAGTTAGGCACGGGAGATTAAGTGACATGCCCAAGATCACAGGATGTTGAGCGTAGTTGTGGAGACTCGAACCCGGTTTCCCAGTTTCGAGGTCGACAGCTCCAGAAGTAAGGCTACATTAATTTCCCATCCTCTCTACATTCTAAACATCGACTGCATTGGTTTTCGGGTGTTACGGTGGACCAGCCACTTTCTTTCCTGGTCACCCAGAGAATCCCCAGAAGTGAGAATACACTTATTTCCAAAATGAAATGTTCACAGTGACAGCACAGCTTGCAATAACGTGCTCACCAGATACGATCGTATCCTTCCCTTCCTCACAAAGGGCAGCTGCATGCTGGAAGCGCGTTAATCACCCGCCATTGTCATCGCTACATCAAGTGCCAATTCCTGACACGCCCCTCGCGCGTGCCAGCAGTTATAGTTCACGCCACACTTCCGGTATGAAGCCTTTCAGTTTCCAAGGTCCTAGCTTGGCAAACGAAACATTATGGGTCTGAAATACTGGATCGCAAAGCTTCGTGTGACTTTGACCACTGACTGTTTTATGACCTCCATTTTGCACTTTGACAGATGTACTACTTCCTAGCACAGCCCAGTGGCCATTTTGTAAAACTTGCAGAATGCTGCCACATTAATACTGATAAGCAGGGTTCTGTTGGAGTGGACTGAGGCTTGCGAAAAGTAGAAGACCGCTATCCTTCCATTTGCATTTCTCTTACAGGGACAGGGCCTGCAATGAAAACGAAATAAGCATGCTATGAAGGGCATAGGGAGGCATGTTGTTGACAGCCCATATTCAAACAGTGGAAGCTATTTCTCAGGGACAGCTTCCACTTTGTGAATAGGTGCCGCACCTCTTTGAGTGCCAGTATCTAGTCAATAGTTTGTGACCACAAATACAGTCACACACATTTGACGTACGGCACTTTCATTTGGATGGAGGACAGGTATACCACGTTCCTGCCCCCTTCTTCTTTCAAATCGCTGTGATTTGCAGAGTACACATTTCCAGCTCTAACAATCTTTTTAATTCACAATATACCTTTCGCACATTATTACTTGTAACTTTGTGGTCTCAAAGCCTGCCATTTTGTGGAAGTTTTCTGACAGGATGCCTAGTGAAGTGTCAAATTAGGGGGGTGACTTTCAAAGAATGCACTGCCTCTGATATGCAAGCAGGCTGCCTCACAGAGCAGGAAAGCGCCCTCCCCAGCCCCAGGCACATTTGCACATAGGAAAGTGGGAAAATTAGATAGGAGGTGTATGCCCCCAGAGGGCTACATCAAGAGTTTAAGGGACACCCCTGGCACCAGAACCTCAGTTCTGATTCAACTTGCATCAAAGAGGACAAAGAATGGACACTGCGACAGCAAGATCTGCCCAAACCAAAGGGTGGATACTCTGCACCTGTGACAACCTTCCTGGAACTCCATGACTGCAACTCGTTCTAGCCCAAAGCTCGGTTTCCCCAGACAGAGGGACCCCGTTGATAGCCAGAAGCAACTTCAGACCCCATTTGGCTAGTGGCACTAGTCTACTGCAACCGCAGGTAAAAAAACATCCTGAAACCAAAGAATCGCTGGGCACCGGGCCCTCCAAGGGATCCTCCAAAAGTAAAGGCCTAGTGCATTGTGAGAAATGAAGTCCGGACCTACAGCAAGTTCCAGGCAGCTACCATTTTCCACGGACATTCGGACGTCAAAATAACTTTCTGCTGGCATTACCGCTCCCAAGTCTTGTTGCTGGCTAGCACAGCTACCCTTACCTTTACTCGACACTGCATCAAGAGGAAACTCCACAGCATCTTCGACCGACACCAGCAGTGGCTCTGTTGTTAACTTTTTGCACCAGCTCCCAGCGGCTCCGCTTCAGCACAGAGGACAGCTAGGACGAGTCTGCACCTGAGCTTCTCGAGCCAGGTAAAATCAAGCTGACTGTTGTGGCTTGGTCCTGGGACCCGCAACACCATATCCCCCAGTGGGTTCATTGCAACTCGTCATGCAAGTGAACAATTGTAACTAGTGCCATTTCCTATTGACCGCAATGGTAACGTTTTGCTGTGGTGACATGCCTTGATTTAATTTTCTTCTAAAATTCATAATTCCGGTTACACTGATCCAATTGTGCTCGTTTTGGTGTCTAAATTTATATAAAAATCTGCTTTATTTAAATAAATTGGTGTCTGAATTTTTTTGGAGTCATTTCAATGACATATTGTGCATGTTGGTACACGGAAATGCTTAACACATGTTCATCCAGGGAAGACTGACTGCTCTTTAACACACTACCAAGACTAAGCTAAGGATTTATTATTATGAATCCAAGGACCATCTTTGGGATATTGTGAGAGTATTGCATGATGAAGCCTAACTAGCATCACCACATAATACTCCAACTTCCTACATTGATATCCAGACTCCAGTGTATTATAGGGCAATGGAGAGGTCGGGATTCAATCAAGAGTCAATCAAAGGCTTCAATCTAAAGCTAATTACTCATGTACTGGAATTCAGACCTTCTTTGAAGAATTAAAGTTTTCAGGAGATAATTAGCTAAGCAAGACGAAATTATAAATATACTTTGCTTGATTTCTAATGACTCTATTTCATAAAGGGGTCTATCATAGGGAGTCACAGAACACAGTTTTACTCCAACACCATTCTGTACAAAGACACAGATTCAAGTCTGCACAGTATAATAAAAAGGCCACAGTTAAATCACACAATTCAGGAAGTACACAGATCCATGTAGACTGTTCATTCCACATCCTTTCATTTTAGAAGGTGTCTCTGGTGGTTTCTGGGGTGTGCTCAAAAGTTTGGCCCTTCTATGATTGAGTGATTGGAAGAGATGGACCGCAAGGGAGGGTGCCTTTCCTATTTTGCCATTTCAAAAAGTAATGGGTCTGCTACCTGTCCAGAGCTCCATTTTCACATTTACAGGAAAAAGTCCAACTCGGAAGTGATACCAGAATTAGGCAAGAAAGAGGTTATCGAAACAAGGGCGCTCACCTTCATTGAAAGACTTAGGGAGACCTAACGAGGACTAATTGCAATCAAAGCTCATTGAAACCTGGCCTTATACTTTGGCAAGGAGTAACCTTTGAATGTAATTGGTGAAAGAGAATGCTGGTTGAGAATGTGGAAACTTTGGGCATATTTATGATGGTGTTTGCATCGCTCTTGCACCATGCAACGTGGTGCAAGCATGACGCCAACCTGAAGACAGATTTTTTAAACCCACGCAAAGCCACATTGATTGGTTCTGATTGGCTCCAAAATTCTGCATTAACACAAAAAAAGCACGAAACGCTATGTTGCGTTGCTCTACTCCGAGAAGGCATTCCATGGGCTTTGCGTGGGTGTTCCAATGCAACGACCATTGATTTTGATGCATTCCCAGCTTTACAAGGCCCTGGAGTTGCGCCAAAATCTTATAACTTCCCAGGGGAGGCATAACAAGGCTGAATATCTCTATTTCTTCTAGTTGCCTCCTCTTTCTATGTGTGCTGAATTCTGCAGCACACATAGAAAGGGGAATATGCCTCCCAAGATTATTTTTGTGCAGGAAGGTGTCCCCTTCTGCACAAAAACAAGACTGCATGCAATGCAGCCACCTTTGCACCATGGCACAAGAGTGACTGCGTTGGCACTAGGAAGCCCACTTAGCGCCATGCATGGGAAAAGATAGGAATGCACTGTATTCCCTTAAATACGGTGCACTCCTGCTTTATCCATGTCACAGTGCAGCATTGTTGCGCTGCATGACTATTTCATAAATACGCCCCTTAGTAAGTTGTGTTTGTAGGTATTAAAACAGGCTGGAAACAAGCAGACCAGCTGTGCCAACGTTTCATTATCTGCCTTCACCTTTTAAGCATGAGCACAGGAGTGCTTTTATTGCATTGTGTGTTTCTGAGTGTACTTTTCTGTTGAGTAAAACAAGAAATGGATAACAATAATCACTTGTGAAAACAATTTTTATGCATGTAAAAGGGGAGGCAACTGTTTTTCAACTTAGGAGGGAACAATTCGAAAAATATGTTGGGGTGAGTAAGTTCCTCGAGCTGCACACTCTGTAGTCCATGTGCAGCTTTTGTCGGACGAGCACAATCACAACAAAGGTGTCGGCCTAACAACAACAAAACGTTTTCCTACAAAATGTGCAAAACATAATGTATTTCCAGGTTCTTAACCTTTCCACTTAAAGCACAAACTGAATCTTGAGACATGGAGCTGGTTATTGAAAAAAAAGCTTAAACAATTCATTAGTTTATGTAACTTGATAGTTCAGAGAATGTACTGGCCTGATGTTTCTTCGTTAAGCCCTCTAAAGTCTGCATTACAAAATGGTAAGATGTACGGTATTTTTTAGTTGTCCAACTTTATAAATAACTTTAGAGATAGATAGTGCTACTGTTAAATTATTTTTTGTATAGAAACATGTTTCGGAATGTGTAATTTTAACATGCTATTCTTGTACCGATATTCATTACAAATTTGTTATGTTTTGTAATACTCATGGGGCTGTTGTGTGCCCAGACTAAGTTTTTACGGGAATCATCCTTTACAACACAGCCATTACATTGCACTACACTTAAACAGCAGTCATTACATCGCAACATCCTTTACAACGCATGTCACTACAACGCAGGCATTACAACCCATAACACTACATCGCATGACACTACATCGCATGTCACTACAATGCAGGCATTACCAAATAACCATTACAACGCATACCATTACAAAGCATAGAACCCATACACTATCCAAAACTTACCCTACTGTTGCAACCCCTGGAGTTAGAATAGTAATTTTTCCCCCTACACTGGAAGTTACTGGAAGAGTGTCATTTTCATAACATTGTCTTCAGGATACTCATCACTCAGAAAGAGCTCTTTTTTTTTTAATTCAAAATATTTTATTGAAAATAAATTTTACATATAAACTGTATACACAATATCATTATCTCATTATTATTTACCTTTTATCCCAGGATATGATAATTTTCAAGCTTATTCCTATCTCTGCCAGGGGTGGGTTTTGACACAGTTAAGAAGCAAATATTTAAAGTTTCACAGTACATAGGAGAATCACACATACATCTGTAAACCATTTAAATGAGTCTCAGTTTCAGTGTTGTGTGTTTTAGTTTTCATTTCGGAGTACGTGAGATGGAGAAACTTTGGGGCATATTAGCAAGAAGCTGTGAAAAATATCGCAGAGCGCGCTTAGCGCAAATATTTCCATCGCCAGCTATCGTTGGAATATATCACTATGTAAACGCTGTATTAGCAACAATTAGCATCATGGTGATATATATTCCAGCGATAGCGGGAGGGAAAGGCCAACATCGCGAGAAAACCAGCGATGTTCCATGGGGAAGGTGGAAAACCTTGCTGATACGACCCTGTGGTCTTATCAGCATAATCCACCCCCCCATGTTAGGTTTTGCTAACTCTTGATATTAGCAGGTGTTAAAAACCCGGGGATGACCTCGGTTAGCTCAACTTTTTACGTCGCTAACTGGGGCCAGGGCCGCCTTGCTAATAGGCGATAGGCCTGTTAGCGGCTGTTTTTCAGGTCTGTTGGTCGGGAACGCCTACTTTGCATGTCATTAGCGATAAATATCGCTGACATGCAAAGCGGCACCCAAAACGGTCGCTTTCGTCAGAAAGCTGTCGCTAACTGCTGTTAGTGACAGCTTGCTGATAGTGTGATAAAAATATCGCCGCTTTAGCGGCAAAAAGTGCAGCTAAAGCTGAGATAAGGCCCTTGGTAATATACCCCCTTATATTTTGTATATTTTCTATATTTTTCTAATACTAATGTTAGGTCTAGAACACCATAAATGCACTAAGACCTAGTATGGTGGGCCTGGGAGGAAGGAGGAAACTTTCCATAAACTCTAGAGTAAATGTGCTATTAGACAATCTATGCAACTTGCCTGGCATTTACTAACAGAAGATTAGTTTCACAAGGATGTGTGCATGAACACCGAGGGCGAGATTCACAAAGGGCCTCTGCACGTGTGGCGGAGGACCCTTAGTCATGGGGGAGTCTCCACACTCTGGGCAGAATCTCCACAATGATCTCCAGAATGTGAATTCCTTTGAGGAGATTCTGTCCGAAGTGTGGAGTCTCCTCCACGACTCAGAGAAGCCTCCACCACAAGTGTGGTGGAGGCTCTTAGTGAATCAGGTCACTAGGCTCCGACTTGCACTAAAGTTTTTCTAAAAAGTGTTTCCAAAGGCCTAGGTCCCCCGATTACAAAGTTGACTTGTGCATTTAAAGATGCTCAGTGTCAGACTCCATCACGCTTCTCCTCTGGGCTTTGTTGAGAGACCTATACCCACACCCACGCAACCACCCCGTGGCCGGGTATATAGCACAGACCAATAGGATGGTCCCGCGAGCGCAGGAAAGGAAGGGGACAGCGGGGAGGGAGATCTGAAATGACAAAGAAGAGGTTTTTTAGCTTCACACCCCTCCCTGTCTACTCTAGAACTCTAACTCTAATTTGTGTGGTAATACTCTTTTCTTAACCTTACACACTCATACCTGAAAAGAAAAATACATAATCTTTGTATACAGGAGAGGGAGGTAAGGTCCTATCAGTGGCAGCAATCTTCTAAGAAAAGAACAAAAATATGCACATGAGATATACAAAAGTCTCACCAAGTACCTGAGCTTCTTCCAACACCTCACCTACCAATTTCTGACAATGTTCTGCCTTGCTCCACTTTTCCGATTTAACTAGGCACCCCCAGGTTCCTCTCCTGCATCGTAAATAAAGCACAAAGAGGTTGTCGAAAGAAAACAAAGAATAAACAATAAGCTGAAGGTTCACTGCACCTTCATTATCCTGTTTCTTCCCGCAATCAAAATTATAAGTTATAACACTCGGTTGAGTTTATACTCCTCTGGTTGGAGTAATCAATGCACTCTCCCGTGGTTACCAGTCCGATACCACTCCGGTGACTGGGAGAATTGTTTATAGCACTCAATGTACAAAATCCAATATACACAATTGTTTCTTGAATATTGTTTCTCCGAAATATTGCTTCCCCAAGGTTTTCCTTTGCAAGAGAACGCAGCCGCGATTCTCAGAAAACCGGGAAAACAACCACAGGTAATTCAAAGAGTCAGGGGAGAAACTGACATACTCAGCAGAGTCCGTTTCCTGAACGAAACACAGCGCAAGAACCGTTTGTCTCTAATCCATGTGTCTCCAGCCGGCAAACACACGGAAGCTCCTTACTCACGGTTGCTACTGTGAAAGCACGTACCTCTCCTCACCTCGGCACACCACGGCAAAATTATCGGCTCCGTTCTCCCTTGTTTCCAGGCTTAAGTTCCGGGGCTGAGCGGCGGACGTCCTGCGCAGCGTAACCCTTGGCCCTCTGGGATTTGTGGTTCTTAATACCGAGGTCGCCAAATACCACGCATTGCGCGGACAGCGGCCCACAAAGACCGATTCTGACAGTCAGCTCGAACACACGCCTAGTTGTTGCCAATTATTGCCTCCTCCGTCACATTGTCATCCTGGTCGCAGCTTAGAGGCACATGTACCCTCAACATGGAAGTGAAAAGTGGATGTGGAAATGTTGTTGGTGAATTTGTATCATTTTATCATAAACCACAGATGTCCAAGTGATTTCTTCAGAGGCTGAATATGTTTCTTAGAATAATCTCCAAGCAACCTTTTAAAAGAAGTCGATATTCTCAGTGATTTAGAATATGATTTAATATTAGGATACTCAGAGTAGAAAATGCATGTGGCAGCAGTGTCCACATCGGGGATCTGGAATTATAACCCCCAAAACATTTCTTGAGGCCTCAGGCTAATAGAATCCAGCCAAATACAATAAACTTCTTGCAAATTACAAGTAAGGCGAACCTCTTCATTTACTTTAGCAGTAGAAATCGCAATCATAAAGCACCATGCTCCACACCCTCACAAAAAAGTGACAGCGATAAGGGAATGGAAACAGAACAACAGAACTTCAATTTGTGCATATAACAGGATGAATGCTAGACCTGTGGCATGGGTGGTTTTATGATTTTTAAAACTGCTGCACACCAGTTTGCAACGATAAATAAAATATTGCTGCACTCAATGGTAAATCTTGGACCGCAAGTGGATAGAAGCATTAAGGAGGAAAATAAATCAAAATCAAAATCTTTCACCTGCACTGTAGGGAATGAAGTTTGAGGTAATGGTTCACGGTTGGGCAACTTGGAGGTTAGGGAGAGTTGGGGATAGCACTTCCTTATGGAATCATGAAATCAGAATCACATTAAAGTTATTAGGAATAGGGGTGGTCAAGGAGGACCTGCCTGCCATGAAGCTCCTGGTTTATAAGCTTTAGAGTCCAGCTTCACAATCTTCATCTTGAGTCTTTGCGAAAGTGGCCAACTTTTAACTTTTGAACCTCCTCAAGAATAGCAGTGGCACTCTCAATGGCAATAGGGTTCTACCCGTAATCTATGAATTTCCACAAGTAAGAGCATTAATGTCCTTAGATTTGGAACTGGTTGACTTTGAGTAGTAAAAATAATTATTGTCTCTTTGTAAGTCACATGTTTGTTTTTCATATTTCTTTCTTTGCACTAATGGTTGATTTTGATTAAGTGACACATGACCAATGACACTTTTATAGTTCACCTGCCCTGAATTTGGTATCTTGGAGCTTATAACCAAATAATTTCCTCAGAGCATGTGTGCTTTCAACAGATGTAAAGGTGGCGATAGCAAAACAGCCAGGAACTTTCAAGAGAGACTAAACTAAGTAAGGGCTGATTAGACAGGAGAGGTTATCTTACCCCTGGACTGGAGACTAATTTAAAAGTAGACTCATTCAAAAAACTATTGGTGCAGTAGAATGACTGGCAAGGGATTTGCCACTCTGCTTTCAGTTCCATATATACGTACAAAGTTCTACTGAATGAATCATCTACAGGACAAACCAACAATTGTAAATGTAATGTTTTTTTACTGGTGTTGAGTGAAGTCGCCCTTTTACAGAAAAAACAGGATCCTTATTTTCATCCTGAGAAGAAGTGGTATCTGTAATAAGGGCAAGCAATGCAATACAATTTTAGGATTCTATGCCTATGAAGAGTTGACGTAGTCTAGTCTTGCCCCTGGCCCTGCCACTTTGGTATATATGAGCTTGAGAAATAAAAAAAAAACAGCATTATGATTCCATTTGTAGTGGTTCTTTTAAAGAGTAGTTCTGATAGGGACACAAATTAGACAAGATTTCTTTATCTGGACTAACATGGGTAAACTATTGGGAAACTGAAGAATTTACCTAGGATTGACTTGGTTTCTGAGGAAGAGGTGGAAGAACGAAGAGTTTCCACCCTTGTGTTTTTAACACACATGATTTGCTAAGGGAGACTCTGCTGGGTTTGCTAGCTAAAGGGGGCTGTGGGGAATATCCGGACGTCTTATATTTGTCTTCCGTACATGTCATTCATTGTAGCTGGATTCATCCAAATATCCAAATTGTTAACTAAAAAGATACTAGGATATGGTACTGTACAGTAAATATGCTGTTCTTTTAAGTATCCAGAAGTACGACCAGCAGCTACAGGCAGGAACCTTCAACTGTGACCAGAATCAAGTTGTGCATTCCACACCCGCATTAACATTCCAATTCTAATAGAACGCAACACAGCATGTGATAAATTAACTAAATATAATTTCCCCCCAAAAACAACACCCAGAAAAATGCAACAAAACCCACCCATCACCCATAAAACCCAATACCCCCATAAAACAATTTTACATCTGCTGAAGAAACAAAAGAATATCATAGAAAATAAAATATCCTATCCTAAAACCGGAGTTGGTTAAGTACATATCAGCATCAAGTTTATCGAAAGGTCAGTGTTCATTACAAAACATAGCCCTGTAACTTTGATGGAATATTTGTACCCCTGCACTATTTCCTAAGAGTAACACCAGGAAGTACCTCGGATTTCCGTTCCAAAATTGCTGTGTGATGTTGTTCTCGCACAACCGATAACTTGTTCTTGTTCTAACATTTACCATCCTCCAACCTTACCAAATACTTGTTAAAAAAACTACCATTCTTGGTACAGAAAAACAGGAATACTTTTTTCCTCCCCTAATTGGAATATTTCCATCTCCACCACAGTTTTCATGATGGTTCCTACTCCATGAAAACTGTAGCACAGAGGAAACAAAGCCCCAGGGCCATGGGGTGCATGAAAGGGGGCACATGTTGTGCCCCCTTGTGTGCATCACCCCAGTACCTGCACGACTTGGACTGCACCAGTCCATGGCATGCAGGTACTGCCTTTGATGTTCCCATGGCGGTGCCTACATAGGCACCACCGTGGGACTGCCAATGAATCGCCCGCCAGTGACTGTAAAAGTCATAATCTGGAGGGTGGTGCGCACACAGTTTTGGCAGTATGGGAGCGTGGCTGCCCCACTCCCACATCGCCAAACTTGTAATCGGGCCCGTAGTGTTTTTCACTCAATTGTAGTATATTGCTTTGAGCTTCTTTTCGTTTCTCATTCACTTTGTCTAACACTTCATCAGAATTATTTTTTCTTTTCATCCATAACCTATTAATTTTCAATAGTGGTAATCTCCCTTTCAGCAGCACAATAGGAGAAACCTTAGTTTCTGCATTTGGTCTAGTGCGAAGAACCCAAATTAGATATCTCACTTCTTGCATCCAATCCAGTCCACTTGCAACAGATAAGTGTATGTTCTCCTTTAATATTCCATTACAGCGTGTAACTAATCCATTGCTTCTAGGATGATATAATAATTTGGTGATATGCTATACGTCAAATTGGATACAAATAACTCATACTCCTGAGCAGTAAACTTAGTGCCATTATCCAGGATGATCTCTTTTGGCACTCCCTCCCAAAAAAAGAACTTCCTCATGACATCTTCTACCGCTGTTGATGTAATGTTATTAACAAAAGTCACTTCAGCCACCTAGAGTAATAGTCAACTATTACTAGACCATACTTGACATGACTATTACTTACAACCACTTGACCAGTTATGTCCATGGCCAATTTAAACCACGCACTCTCCGGAACAGGTACTACAACAATTGGGCTCAGCACAGTCATTGAGTCTTATCACTTGCAAAACATGCCTTACATTCCCTTATTTCTCTGTCCACATCTGGCCACAAAACAACACTCTTACCCTTCTTTTCATGGCTCTCATCCCAATATTCCCTTTGTGGGCAAACTCAACAACTTTTCTTATTAAAGGTATAGCGACCACCAGCAAATCAGACCTAAGCAGGAGTCCTCCCACAACTGACAATTCAGATTCTATTTTTCTAATAGCATCAACAACATCATCTTTAAGTTTGACTCTGAGCTAGCCTTTGATGACATATTTTCTAACCTTTGTTATGGCAGCATCTTGACTTAAAACAACCAACCACTCTGATTTAAGCATGAGCGGATTTTGCGGATTGGCAATCCGCGAATTTTGCGGATTTGCGGATTCGCAATCCGCAAAATCCGCGAATTCCCGCGAATTTGCGGATTTTTTTTTTTTTTGTGTTCGCCCGTGTTTCTGCCAGTTCGCGAGGGTTTTTACAATTTCGCAATTTGCGAACTTACCTGTCGGGTCGCAAGTTTTGCGAACTTGTTGTTTCTACGTGTCCAGCCTGTTTGGGACACTCTTCTTCATCACTGCCACTCTCTGTCACCACTGCCACTCTCTGACTACTCATGCCACCCTCTGGCCCACCCATGCCACCCTCTGTTTCATCACTACACCCTCTGGTTGTCCAGTGTACATTATTTTCGGCAAAGCAAAGCACACCTTCCCTGCCTCAAGTGACCTGAATTAATTTGGGGCTGATTAATGTGTCACAGAATATTTTTTTAGCTGGCACCTGCTTCCTTAGTGCGCCCTGATTAGTGATCTTTTGCACTTGCTAAGTGCTTTCATTGTTGCAAAATTAGTTACAACACCTGCCCTGCCCCAACTGACAATAATGAATTAGGGGCTGATTAATGGATTTTAACTTCCAGCCTGGCTCCTGCTTGTCTCCCTTAGCTGTAATTCAGGACCTTTGTGGCATATGTGTAACTATTCTGAGGTTCAGAGCAGGGTCACATAATAGTTTCAACTGGCAACTGAACTCTGGAGGGGCCCCTCAGGAAGCACTGCAGGAAATGGCTACTAATGATGTGCCTGAACTTTTGAACCTGGTAAGTAGTTACTTTCAGTTTTGCCAAGATCGTATTTCTGCAATTTCGCACTTATTCGCGGGGCGCGAACTCACGCTAACAGTGCGAGCAGTGCGAGCAAAATCCGCTGCTCGCGGATTTGCGGATTTTGCGGGAAATTCGCAAATCTCGCGGATTGCGGATTTCCCGAAAATCCGCAAAATCCGCGAGCGGAACGGATTTTCCGCCCACGCCTACTCTGATTCTGAAATGGCATCATTTGTTATACATGTCAATTCACTAACCACTATGTACCACACACTCAATTAGCCTTTTTAAACATGTCTCAGGCTCAAGCTTGTGATTGCAGCCTGGGTCTGCACTTTTAAGCTGCAATTTCGACCAGGCAAAATGACCCTTATGCCAGGACCCAAATTCCTTCTTAATACCTGTGGGCAACACCTAGGGTAGGCCATAAACAACCGTTGGGCACTGTACAGTGTATTTTAAAAGTTGGACATGCACTTTTAAGTTTTACATATCCTGGTAGTGAACCCAACTAATGCAAGTCCTATCTCTCCCATAGGATAACAGTGGGTTACCCTATTATATTTAGTAGGGTACAATGTTTGCTGGGAAACAGGTAGAAGTGTCATGTTTGGCCTTAACGAATTGTAATTTAAAACCCTCTTTAACAGTAAGTCGGATTTCAAATCGCACTTCTGAAAATGCCACTTTTAGAAAGTTGGTATTTTCTTGTTCCAACAATGGCAGGCCTGCAGCCTGTATCCTGGGTCACATGACTAGGTGTAGTTGGCAGTTTGCTTTTGTTTATCCCTCTCAGACAGAATCATAAAAGGGTACTGAGTGTTGGCAGTGTTGTCATCCTGACCTGATTGAAGGGGTGGAGCTATCACCTACCACATGTACATTTCAAAGGAGCTGCATCCGCACACACCCAAAAACTTCACACTAGACTTTTGAAACCCCAGACATCCTGGATCAGGGCAGAGAGGAAGGAAATTCCAGTCCCAGAGTGTGGGGAGAAGTCTAGAGGTTTCTCCCACTTCAAGGCCTGCACCAGGCATAAATATTAGACCCTCAGAATAACTTTTCAGTACTCTACTGGACCTGTGGATACTACAGAAGAAGTACTGCCCTGCTGCTGGAGGCCTGCCCTGATGTCTTCTGAGGAAGACTGGAGAGGCTCCTTTTATCCCAGGCAACCTCAAGTGACTCCTTGGGTTAGCTGACTGACCTCCTATTCAGAGCTACAGGGACATGACAAGTTCCAGAGGCCTTCCTGCAACTGCCCAGCTGACCTCCTGCACTGCACCTGCCGGGATCTGCTGCTGGAGCTGCCTGAGACCTGCTGGCCTCTGCTGTAGTGAGTTTGTAATCCCCAAGAGGTGTTTCCCAGGTTCAGCATCAGCTGAGCTCCTCCTGGAAGAAAAATAAAAAAATCCTTACGTTTTGGAGTCTTTGCAACAGTGAACTGGCCAGTTCGCACAGAGATCTCACTGCCCATGATGACCAACAACACAAAGCTCCAGTGACCCGACTCTGCACGGTACAGCGACTGTAAAAAATTACTGGCAAAGTGAGATTTGCACTTTGCACTACAGCATCAACTGCCCGCAGTAACCGCCAATGCAAATCTCCAGCAACAACCGTCTGTGACACCCGGCATAATCTTCGTGCTATAGTGATCACCATCCATGTTGCCCTCCCTGCTCTTTGCAGCTTCCTCCACCATGTAGTGGACTTCTTGCACCACGCTTTGAGAAGGTACGTTTTTCAGTGGGACTAACCTGCTCCCTGTACCAGGCCCGCAATCTATCACAGTTGGCCTGAACTTGTGGCATTGCCTCGTTCTGGCACAACCAGATGACTGCAAGTGGTGCTTTGGGCTTTTTAGGCACTATACATATTCAACATTTTGAAGTTGCATCTTTCTGGTTCTACTGTTTGGATTTTTATTGTTTTAATTTACTCTATTTTTCTAAATTGATGTGGGATTTTTCTTGTGTTTTTTTTATTTATTACTGTTTATGTGCTGCATCAATACTTTAAGTACTGAGAGGAAGGGGTCCCAGTGTCTGTGTAAATTAATGTTGTACAATCAAAACAAATAATAAGCAACACTAATTAGGTCCACATTGTTTTAATCACAAGGAGTCTGAGTATATCAAATATACACGAGAGTAAATCAATAAGTACAATTGGTTGTACGGTGCCCCAGGGTGGGAAGGAAGGGAAGTGGTAAGTGATCAGGTGAGGATAAGGTAGTGAGGTAACGTAAGTGGCAGTAAAATCAATGAATCAAGAGGACTTTATTCGTGAGTCATATACAGTAAGGAAAACATATAGTTCATGACAATTGGTTCAGGAGATCATACTTCACATTTAACAGTAAATGAAATTAGTAATGGCGTGAAGTTGATGGGCCAGTGGGCGGTAGTCGACGTTTCGACCCTCTAAGTAGTGCAGGGTTGATTGTGCCCTTGCTGGGGGGGTCTTCATCAAGACTGGAAAGATGGGCAGGCAACCTTAATATGTCATACAATATGTCGAGGTCTTAGGTCATCAGACACTTGGATCAAATCCAGATGATGGTAACCCACGGTAATTATCGATGTCTGCACGTGGTGGCAGCAGATAGTAAATCTAGTTACTCTGGAGACCGGTGCTTGAAATTGCGTTGGAGACCGCTGCAGAGTCAATCATGCAACGGACGCCACTCGGGTTCAGATTCTGAACCCGAGTGGCGTCCGTTGCATGATTGATTCTGCAGCTCGCAAGACTCCCGGACCTCTGATTAATGGCCGGTCTCCATCTTTCCAGTCCTGATGAAGACCCCCCCAGCAAGGGCACAATCAACCCTGCACTACTTAGAGGGTCGAAACGTCGACTACCGCCCATTGGCCAATCAACTTCACGCCATTACTAATTTCATTTACTGTTAAATGTGAAGTATGATCTCCTGAACCAATTGTCATGAACTATATGTCTTCCTTACTGTATATGACTCACAAATACAGTCCTCTTGATTCATTGATTTTACTGTCACTTACGTTACCTCACTACCTTATCCTCACCTGATAACTTACCACTTCCCTTCCTTCCCACCTTGGGAATTCGAAATCGTGTGACACACTGTGGCACCATGTCAGTTGGCAGGTCTGATGTTTTCTCGAAAAAATGCTCGGCTCATGTTGTAGTACATATACAACATGAACAACATAAGGAATTCTGTAAAATGAGGCATGAAAAACCTGTTTGTGTGCAAGTTGTCCTGATGCTCACAGAGAAGAATACAAATGGATTAGTTCCTGGAATAAATATATGCCACTAACAATTCTGCGATTGGGGAAGGTGAACATTTCCTGCCATTTCCTTAAATGCAGATATGGTAAGCTAAGTAGTGTTATTAATCCAGACTGTAAATCCCAGCGGGATTCTAGTTTTGACCCTCAATGGTTACATTAATTCTTAATGCTGCTGAATCACCAGTGTTATCTCAAGCCTTTCTGAGCGCTGGAGGGATACAATTGTAGTTCCAGGTTGCTAGCCTTAACAAACAAGCATTGGCATAACCAATAGGTCTCTCCTTTGGGAACTTATAAGTGTTTAGCCATGCAACAGTTGATGTTGTTGTACCAAGGATATTGTGCTGCATAACTAAATATTTATAAGGTCCCAAAAGCTAGACGCATTGGCTATTCCAATGCTTGTTATTAATAGAAAGCCTTTGTTGTCAAGCCATCTGTTATACACTTACACGCGTATTCACAAATCATTACCAAATAAATAGGTGATTTAATTTAGACAACGCTCAAACAAACATTAGAGTAAAAAAGAAAAGGCAGTACCTTTTAGTGTTTGGTTTGTCGAGCTTCACTTCTGCCTTGTCTAGATCTCCCAAAGAGGTCAATACATAGAGATCGTTATTTGCTGGAAGTGCAGCTAGCATGTCCGCCCCTAAGGGACTGCTCTTCCAGCAAACGTCCGATCTTCACACCAGCCGATGGCATACATGTCTTTCTTTAAGCATAAGAGTCCCCATCAACGCAAAAAAATACGTACTAAAAGAAGACATTTACTATGCAAGCGAGCACTTGAAAAATACGTTGCAAGCTTCCCAGGCGCAGGACTTACTTCCTGTCTTCTTATCCAGATATATAAATCCTATTGCCTCTGTTTTACTTCCGACTATAAAAATATGACAGGAAAAACAGAAATCAGGGAGAGCTAATGGAAATGCTTACTCAAAGTGACTGACAGACTGGTGACTGTAGAAGGAGGTGTCGGGTTACCTTATCAGCTGTCGGTTAGAAAGAGAAGGAGCAGCCTCCAGAACGTGCAAATCAGTCATTCTGGAAGTGTTAAAATCAAGCTTCCCAGAAGAGACAGCTTCTGGCACCACGAAAATGATAGTGGCTAGTTCCTACAACACATGTACTTAGTTTTTGTGTGACAAATGCATTCTGCAACTGTGTTCTGTGTGTGGTGAAAGGGTAATTAGGCATATTTATAGGCATTCTTTTTGTGCTTTAATGTAGGACAGAAATGGCCCTTAGGTATCAGAGTGCTTCACAATAAAGCCAGAAAATATCCATAGCAAATAGAACAAGCAGCAACGGGCTGGATGGGGTGGGGGTGCGGCACTGCATGGGGAGATTAAGTAAATTGTGAGCAGCAATGGGCGCTGACACGAGCAGGAAACTAATGGAAGTAGAAACAAGTGGTCTTCACTGTCTTCACCGTCTATTCATGGCAGTGACCCCTAGATGGTAGTGAGTCAAAGTGAAATTCACCACATTAAAAAACAATCAGTCTTCACTTTTCAAGCACTGCTTTCGTGCTCCCGCAAGGTGGATGCCGCCACAAGCACGAGTGCAGAGCTTGAAAAGTGAAGACCGATGGCTAAAGGCCCTCCTAGAGCAGCGCATGCACGCTGCCTAGGCGAGACCTACAAAATGTTACCTCATCCTTCAACTCAATGTCACCTCATGACACACCACAAAGTTCTTTGCAAAACCTATTCCTTCTTTTATTACAGTGTGGATCTAGGGGAAATTATATTATCATTGTTGCTGAGTGGTGTGGCTCACTGGTTAGAGGCGGCAGACCCGTAAGCAGAGAACTGCCCGGTACCAGGGTTCAATCCCTGACGCAGCAGGGTTGTGGACCAGGGTCAAACAGACTTGATATTTCTCGCCTCAGTGCCTACTCTAACCAGGGAACACACTCGGCAACTCTGGACATCAAGCTTGCCTCATCTCTACAATGGCCCCCCACAGATGCCGGGGATGCCTGGTTTCACCTTGGAGATACCCAGAAAGGGACCATCTCACAGGGAAAACCAGGACGGGTTCCCCAGCGGTCTTCAGCGCCAGGATACTCCTTGGAGTCACAGTGCGCTTTACAAGTACAACCACATTTACATTTAATCAACCAAGCAGAGTTTATGCAGGTATTAGCAATACTAAACTTTGCTTCTGCTTGAAATATCTTGCCTGTGGTCTAAGATAAGTGAAGCAGGGTAGATATTTTGCTGAATGGTGGAATTCTGTGTAGTTTTTGTGGGGAGAATGGTTGAGAGCGGGTGGTAAGGTGAAAACTTTGCACACATTACTTAGTGGATGGTGCAGATAGTAAGCGGGGAAAACTCCTGGGAACATATGGATAGTGAAACAGACGCATATGGATTAATGCAAGCCCTGGGTGAAATTTCTTTTATGCTGGAATAATCACACAAAATGTAATTAATTTTGTATTACACTTGTTAAGTGAAATATCTGAAATTATGCAATTATTCCATGCTCATGGCAAATTTTTAACTCCGTAGCATGGAAACAAGTCAAATGACAAGAAATTGATAGTCTTTTGTTCTCAACACTTGTATTTTTGATGGATATTTTTAATGCTATAAGTGTCCTTGCATCTACACAATAATATAGCACTACGTGTCAGTTATACATGTTGTGTAACTTTGCAAAATGTTTGTACAAGTTCACATAATAACTCAAAAGCTAATTTTACAGCCTTGCTCACCCATACTGAATCCCCTGTTCTTTTAAATGTGTTCCTACCTCATCGGTTTGTCTCCTACACAAAAGAAAGGCCTTCACGTTTTGACAAAATAGATGAGTAGACTCAACAAAAAATGCCTAGTGGCACACATAAAAAAACATCTGGAGAGAAGTAATATAGGCCAGATGTACAAAGGGTTTTAGCATTCTCAAACTCTTTGATTCATCAAGTCAGTGGGTTTGTAAACACTAAAACACTTTTTCAAATGAACTAAGCCCATTCAACAATCCAGAAAAGGTTTTCTGAATCGTTAAATGGGTTTAGGAAACAGTACCTGTTTGGTATCTGGGAGGGGCATTTTTAAGGAATCTCTTCCAAATAACTATTCTTCAATAATGTATGTATTATTGTTCTGAGTCAGAAATCCAATCACATAACATTAATATTTTACCCACTACACAAAGTTAGTAGTAACACAATCACAACAGGGAAGGGGTCCAAGTGAACCCCACTCGTTTGTGAATGTTGAAAAAAATGTTTTTGGGAAGAAGGCAATGGACCATGTTACTACTGCTTATTCATAAAAAAGTTTATGAAACTTTTCAGCATTTTTTAAACAGATCCCTTTTTTCTGTACGGTAAATGGGCTGCATTTTTAAAAAAAAGTTATTGTTTTATTTAAATCAATCACAGACATGGTGGTCTGCTGACCACATCAGTACTCCATCCTTGTGATGGCAAGGAATTGTAGTGAGTTGAAATGTGCGACGTACCTCATTAATATGCATGTGGTAGGTCAGATTAGCTCCACTCCACTTAACATTCAGATTTTTAAGAACTGACCTATTAGTAAATTTTTCGGATCTTAAAAATCTTTGCTGGCTAAAAAAAAGCAGGTACCATTTTGCAACGAGAATTTAGCAGACATATATCAGTATATGGCCATATTTTCGCCCCACCATCTCTTCTACAATGCTTAATAATTATATGCGAGAGAGGCTTTACCAACTACCAGTACAGTTAGTAAGAGATACTTTAGGTAAACATTCCATGGCTGAGCAAATATGTCCGTGCCAGCAAGAACGCCTGAAAACAGCACATCCTATGCTGTTTATTTGTACTCTGTTAAACGACAAAACTCAACAGATCAGTGTTAGTATTTCTTTTTGTGTTACTAACAGAAAAGTAAGAAATGTATTTCACCTTTTTGAAACTTTATAAAACCACAGTCTCCAATTAGAACATTTTGGTGAACTTATTTCAATGAATATGGTTAAATAAATTTTGTATTTTACTCACCATCATGGGGGCATATTTACAAGCCCCTTGAACTGCTGGTGCTTTTGACGCACCGGCACCGCATTCTGCTGCCCATATGTACAAGGACAGGTAAAGCCACCCTCTGTGGTATTAGTGTCCTTGTAAATACGGCACCTTTACACGCATCACTTTGCCTGAAAGGGGAGAGCAATGGGTGTTCCCATGCAACAGCCATGGCTTTTGCCACATTCCCAGATTTACAACCTTTCAAAAAACTGGGAATGCAACAGAATGCTACGCTTCCCCAGGAGAGGTGCAGGGAGGTGCAACAAAGAGAAATGTTCCCAAATGTTCCTTGTATTTTCCTCCATCTATGTGTTCTGCATTCTACAGCAGGCATATAAAGAGGAAACCTCATGATTGGTATCCCTTGCTGCACTAAAACAATCTCCCCTGAAACGCAGACACCTTTGCACCCAGGTGCAAGGGTGCCTGAATTGGCGCATTGCAGCCAGTTGTGCGCCAGTGCAGGGAAAAGCACGGGGATGCAACATATTATTGTAAATATGTTGCAACCCTGTTCTTTGAAAGTGACTCAGTGCTGCACAGTCAAATGGCTTGCGATTCCACGCTGAGTCACTTTCTTGTTGATAAGGCCCATGTTATTTAAATATTATTGTACCTGTTTTCCACTTAGATAACTGTGAAAGCCTGGCATTGTTTTCACTGAAGAATAATATGTATGCAGCACTCTCTTTGTAAAAGAATAAGCACTAGGGCGTGCTTTTTTGTTTTTTTTAGCAGCCCCCAGAGGAGACTGCCAAAGATTGGATTTGTCAACTGTTACGGCTGTCTAGCCTTGATTCCACCTCATGCCTCTTTCATCAGTCAGTAGACAGTGTCTGCTCGTATATCTCACTCATGCAGGTTATTTTTCATTCACACATCCTCCCTTTGTCACTGTTTTTCCATCATTTTCTTTCTCTTTCTTATCCCCTGTTTTGCCTTTTGTTCTGGGTCAAAGACTGATGATGAAAAAATAAGTGTCGGTCCCCTGAAATGAGTGCCCTTGGGACCCACCCGACTGTAACCGTGGTTCAAGTTACGCACAACCCCCCCCCCCCCCCCCCCTCCCGGAGGAGGCTGTGCTAGTATGGTACCACAAAAGTGAAACCAAGATTTCATCCGGCAGAAATATTGTATTGTAAATATTGTTTGCAATAATATTGCCCCATTGGGGTTAATTTATAGAAAATCTACCTTTAACAGGGATGTTAGTTAATTATAGAAAATGTACACTTAATTGGATATTATTTTCGCAAGCACTATTTCGGATAGGATAATTCCTTCACAGGATATTTTTGCTAATGATATTCTGACAGACAACCCTACATTGTGAGTAGGAGGTACCCACAATTACATCTTCATACACTCGAGTCTTAGCATCCACTAAGGCTGCTGTACCTATGTATATATCACACAACAATCTGTAAAATAGATGCTATTCTGGAGAAAGGTACAAAATGAGCATAAATGTAAGAAAATGTGAAGCACTGGAAGAATCATTAAAGAAAAAGCAACTTCTTTACATCTGTGCTGAGTGTAAAGCCTTGCTCTTGGGGCAGTGCCACAGTTACAGAGAGGGGAAGGTATCACTTACCTTCACACAGCAAAGCAATCATGGAGAATAAGCTGGTACTTACACAAAACATATGCACCCGCAAACACATATGGCACTAATGAAAAGCACAAAGGCGCAGCTGCCAGGGACCAAAATGGCAGACACAGTCTTACATTGCACCTGGCATCATAACATTGCATCTCTCCTTGCACAAACATTGCAACTTAAACAGAATCTCTTGCCCAGTTTGATGGAGCATGAGGTTGTCACAGGTATACTAGATTTGGTAGCCTGAGGATATGTCAGTAGATTAAATACTGACGGTGTTCCATTGGATGTATACCCAGAAACTGCCTTTCTGATGCAGATGGAGACTGGCATTTGGAACACATATAATCTCTACTGCTGGGAAGGAAACTGCTGACTGAGCTGCAATTCTGAGGCCCTGGCATCTTCCACCATTCAGCCAATATTAGACCATACACATTTGAGAGTTGATGAAGCTACATTCATTGAGTTGATGGCCAAAATATTGATCATGGCATGATTTAAACATCACTTGATGCAAATGAAAGCATGCATGTCTAGCTAGTCCAACTGCTCCCTCAGCAGGCCACTGATGTGTCATAAAGAAAATTAAACAGAAAGATCAGTATAAAAGTGCTGTTCACATGTAATGGGGAAATGCTTATAGGTCATTGATATTTCATGTCCAACAGATCATGACAAGATACCAGAATGTTACAAGATCATGAACAACAGGCACCATGAAGGGAATGTCTCAAAGTAAACCGTGAACCATGAACAGACAACAGTCAAGATTAGAATGCGCTGTCTAATCCAGAATTGTAACCACTTACGCATTCCACTGAGTTTGCATATTCACGTCTTGGCTCATATCTAATGACCTACATGTTGAACATAGCAAAATCACATTAGAACACAGACCCAGCACACAGTTCTTTAGAAATTATCATGAATATAGTGTTGAGTGCTCTCCTCAATATCACCACAATGTGATGATAGTTTGTGTGGAAGCTGGCAGTGATATATTATGTAAGCAACAAAGCTATGTCCATTACTTGCAATGTTGTCAAGGGTGGCCATTTGGTGAGTGGTGAAGATGGGGTGCAAAAAGACAACTAAATCTGACATTTGCAACAATGCACAAAATTATGTGATCTTGAGATAGCATGCTGTTGGTCACCCTCAGTTTACAGGCAAATGTCTCCATGATATTTGATAAACGCAATATCAACCCAATGAAATTGTTTTCCCTCCATTGCTACTCAAGGCAAGGGAATCGTGACCATTCCCCATCTAGATTGAATTCACTATCATAATGGGTCACTTACTCGATGGCAGCACATTGATGTGGCGGCTATACCGACTGTTCCACATTGTTCTAAGCAAGTATGATTAATCAAATTAAGGCAAATGAATATCCTTTACTTTAAATTAAAAAAGGGTTAAGGTTATGGATAATGTAACATAAAATTACCTTATTCAATAAAAAAACTAGCTATTTATTTGCTTTAATTTTCTAATTAACGGTTATGGTTAATTAATTGAAAAAGAAGATAAATTCACTTAAAACAAAAGTGTTGGGATTAGGGCTACTTACTGTAAGTGATGCAACGTATTTTAAACGAAAATTACTAAGGATAAGGGTAAATCATTTAATTTAATTTATTGTGGTTAAAAAACTAAAATAACAATGAAAGGTATTTAACAAATGAATATTTATTATATAAAAATTAATGAAATGCTTGCATTAGTGTTGATTAAGTAAACACAATGGTTTTAAAAATATTTTTAATGGTTAGGACTGTGGTATAAAATATGTATTTGATAAAAACTATCAATTTACTTACAAGTAAAATATTAATGTTGCCTGGTAGTTTGGTACTAACTTTGTTCAATTTTAGTTATTCATCACAAATTAATAAAGGTTTGGGATTAATTATTTTAAAACATAACATTTAATGATTGCAGATAAGAGTTCATGTTACCATGATTAAACATGCAAACTACATGAACTAAAATAACCTAAAATACTTTTAAAACGTTGATGTAGTTGTATTATAAGGTTGGGTAATCAGGGTCACTCTAGTAGTAATATACATTAAAGATTTGCCTTAAAGATGTTATGGCAGTGAGAGGAAGGGTATAGATTCACTTGTACCTCAAAATAGTGGAAACGTAGATAGTAATACACAACCTACTGGGCGATCCATTGATGGCATGTCTGCACACTTACATAATCCAACAATATCCCACAAAGATGCATACAGTGCATGGCATTCCTAAACATGAAATTTCAATTCAGCTCATTCAGGACATTTTTAGGTCTGCAAATCAACAGGAACATTCTCAAAATAAACGTGTTTTCGGGGTGCAAGTTCATCACAGTGCAAACGTTTTCGTTGGGTGCAATCAACTCTGGATCTCTAGAGATGCTGAAAAATTCTTCCTGCGCAATCTACTTGATTTCCAGTTCCCAGAAAAAAAAATGTTCCTGCAAACAATACACCTGGGTATGTGATATTTAAGAGAAACCCCATAATGTTTTTTATTTCTCTGAATTTGAAGATCAGTCGGATGGGTCAGGCAGAAGATTTTGTGCTCCAGGATGTTAATGTGTAGAACTCAACCCCTACTATACGTTTGATAACTATTCAAGTGCATTTACTATTCCAGCAATATAAATGACAAACAATTAAAAGGTTAAACAAGGTAGGTATGTTAATCGAGCACTGACAATTTTTGCTTTTTTTGACCAGAATTTACTGCAATTAAAGCTTTTACTACACTGTTACAAAAATAAAATAAATTCTTTATATAAAGATTGTTAAATATACATACCTTCAAAGACAAGATTCATTATACTGTAGTGTTATATATTTAACAAATGAGTATGATAGACTTCTTTGAAGTCCTAGGCATGTGAGCCTGAGAGGATATCCTGCCCACCCTCTCACACTGTGGAATCATCAGTGGAAGGCGAGACTCATGACATAAACAATTTGGGGTATATTCACAAGAACGTGTGATAACTACTGCAAGAGTAGCGTATGCAACTTTCAACATCACAGCCCATTGCAGGAAAACAACTCTGAGACAACGTGGAATTCACAACATGACGGTAGCATGCTATGTATGGTCTGCCGACACCGCGGCCAATGCCCACGATACAACCACCTCGGCGAGATAAAAACACAAACCCCAATGAGAAAAAAACCTGTGATGGGCAAAAGCGTGATCAAAAAATAGTGACAACCAGTGCCAGGGAAGCAATACACACGTGCACTGCTGGAAAAAGCACAAAAAAGCATACTGAAAAACCCACAGAAGAAAATCCAACAACAGCCGAGTACAACGGATGAACCCTGGCCAACTGCAGATGACAACATTTACACCACAACATCCAAGCACCGTGGAAGAACAGAACCAACAGTCACACCGCATGAAAGAGACCAGTTTCAGACAAATCAGAGCCGCAAGAGCGTCACACCCACTGTGCAGCATATGCACATAGGCAGGAGTGCACCTCGACATTGACAACATCCCAGTACAAACAGCACCCTCACCACATTTGAACACTGTACACAACTGATTCCACAAATGTGCAAGACCTGGCAAATCACATCTGAAATTTCACTGAAAAGTAACATTAAAATGTACAAATACAAGCTGAAACCTGCAAGTATGTTTTATGCACACATGCAGTGCATATGGACATTTACTACTGTCGCTTGATTGCCGTGGACGGCCACATTGTGACGTGCTCATGAGAAGTAAGTGTCAATGATGGTATTCCTACGGGCCAGTACTGCCCCTGCTGCAGTGGGATGTGTCCCACCTGCCCCATCACCACCATCATCGTCCGGTACCTCTAGGACTGAGATCCATGGGGCCTTGGTGCAAACACAGATGATGTGTAACACACAACATGCAACAAGCAGTTTGCACACAATGTCCGGGCTGTACAGGAGCTTCCCACCTGTGCCATCCAGGCACCTGAAACGTGACTTCAACACATCCAATGTGTGTACCACGATGCCCCTGGTGCGTATGTGTGCCGCATGGTACTGCCTCTGGGCGGGTGTGTTCGGATTTCGGAGGGGTGTCATCATCGAAGAACAGAGTGCATATCTTTGATCACCTGTGTCAGTGCAGGGAGAAAAGAGTCAATACTTGGGTTGGCTGAATGTGATGGCAAATCCACTAATCCAGTGACGCCTGTGCTGGCTGTGTGTGGGGTGAGTGTAGGCCAGACCGCAGGGAGTTGCTGATGCTGACAACTACCCCAACAGTCATAAGGCACCCAGAAATGCAATGTCAGAACTCCAAGGAGATGACAAGATTTGCACAGAGCTAGTGGCACCGGATGCACAGCGGGCAAAAAGATCCCACCGCCACGGGACTCTGACCTGCGGGAGACTGGGGTAGGGTCATGTGGGCAGAGCAGTGCCTCAAATGTGTTTTTGCTGCATTTTGCAACTCCACACATTCAACTGTTGTGTGGCTGTGGTGCCATGAAATGTCTGTCTTGGATGCAGGGGTAGACCAGGATGACTATGGATTGGTGTGGTCATGTCTCGTAGGTGGTCATGTAGGTTGACATGTTGATTGTGGTTTGGTAATGTGTGCATCCCCACAGTTGTGCATTGTACTGTGGAGGCATTGGTATGTGTGGTGTATTGACTTGGTACTTACCAATGAGCAGTCCCGTTCCATACGTGCCTTCCTGGAAGCACTTGTTGCTGATGGACTGTCAGAAGATGAAGGAATCATGCACACTGCCTGGGTAGTTGGTGACTACATTTGTGAAGAGTCCCCGGTGGTCCACTATTTCTTACACATTGACAGTGGCGTAACGAAACCTGAGGGGGACCTCCCTGCAAAGTAAATGGAGGGGGCCCCCCTGACCCACCGCCCACCACTTTGCCCCACCGCCCACAAATCTGGTATATTTTGAATTGAAACCTCCAACATTTAATGAAATGCCTCTATATTTGCGTTCTCAAAATTCTAAATAAAGCCTTGATGGCAGTTCGGGATGGACTGTTCCCATGAGGCACAGGGTCAGACTGATTTGCATATGGACATGTCTGAACTGGGGTGGCAGAGTGGGCTAAAGAACAGTGATGGATTAAACCCAGATCTGTTGACTGGGGGTGAGTGTTTCATTGGTTCAGATGCTCCATCCATCACACCACCCCCTTTTGTACCGACAGTGAAATTGTAGCACAGCCGATGGGAATCAAGGTTAGTAATATGGGCAGCCGCCAGGGATGGATTGGCAAAGCGCATGGGCCCTGCCTTAGTGTCACCTGTGGGCTGGTTCCATGGAGGACAACCAACCACAATATCCTACTGGCCACCCAGCCCCCACTATGGCCACCTGAATAGGCCTCTATGCAGGGCCGGCTTAAGCGCTGGTGGCGCCCTGTGCGACAATGTCTGTCCCCCCCCCCCCCCTCCACCCCCCAATGACCACCTCTGCTACGGATTCCCTCACTAGCACCCTTTAACAGTGTCATTTAGTTTTAAAGCACAAATTCAGAATTTAAAACGTAACATCATTGTTAGGAGTTCTCTTTCATAATAAGAATTATTTTCTTCCCAAATGAACTTTTTTTGCAAGATTAGGATGATGAAAGACTGGGCAAAAAAACTATAGCTCTAACATATACCTTGCAGTTTGCATGTAGCTCTAGGATGACAGTTAATAGCTCAATGTTCTATATTAGGATTTTGCCTTAGAAACGACAAGAAACAAAGGGAGCTCTCTTACAGAAGCAGTTACCCACTGACCTATTTGCATTATATGCACTTAGTTATATGCATGGTACACTTTCTTAGCAGCAGCCATCTTAACCCTCTGCACTACCTAAGGATGAGTCAAAACTTCCACTAGACAAACCTTCCAGGAAGATAATAAATCACCTGAGTTATATTGACGTTTTAATTGATGTCTGAAAATTGCTGGAGGCCAGGAACACGGCAACAGGTGCTTTTATAATGATAGTATACTTTTTTTTAAATGACGCCCCCACCCCAAGTCAACGTCCGGTGCTGTCGCACCAATCGCACCGCCCTAGAGCCGGCCCTGTAACTATGGAATGTTTAGGCGGGTCGCTGCACAAAAGGCTGTGCTTAGAGATGGGGAGCTGAGACGAGTGAGAGGCCAGTTTTGTGGCTGTAGTTTTGGGCCATCTTCACCTTAGCCGGGACAAGCAGTGCTATTCCACATTCATTCCTGCCAGTCCATCACACTGTGCCTTAATAGATGTGGTCGGGCGGGGTAGGTGTTCCTCTGGTCATTAGACCATTCACAACTTGGCCACTGCGGGACATGGGGCTTGGTAGGTGAAACAACTAAACACAAAAGCAGTATCTTTGCAGTACTCCTCTGCCAAGCACTCCTTGCCCTGAGGCAATGGCAGGCTGGGGAGAAGAGAGTGTGAGAAGGCTGAGAAGCCACGCAGGGAGGCCAGGCCAGGTCTTGTGGCCCTTAGGGTCGTTTGTCAGCCTAAAGGTTGTGTTTTTCCTATGCTCCCTCCAAGGCAGGCGCTTCACATTCATCCCAGGTAGGCGGGGAGGGCAGGCGCTATTCAGAGGCCTTCCTGAAGGCCAGGTTTGGCTTTACCTTTTACATCCATCTATGTCAATAGTATGATATTAATTATCTTGAAGCCCTGGAAAGCTACATTGGCTAGAAAATACAAATTAAGCCACAACCCAACATTTTGTTGAATGTGGTAGCATAACACTGCTGCTTTAAATAGTATTTGTTTTTTTCAAACCATAGCTCATGCTGGCTTGTTTTTCAAAAAACACAGTTGATGGACAGAATGCAGAACAATGTCTTACATTCACCCCAGTACAAATATCTGGGCCTAAATCCATCGTTTTTTGCACTCCACACCAACCTAGGTCAGACAATGGCTATATGCAAATCAGCCTTGACCCTGTGCCTCATGGGAACAGTCCAGCCCGAACTACCAAGCCATGTCTTTCCTAGACCGGAATCAAGCATCCAAGGACCGGTTTCTGGCTATCAGCCTTCTTCAGCCTGGATAGCTTGACTCCAGTGATGTGGAGAGCCTGGGACTCACGTCTGAGCATACCCAGCCCACTCGGGGTGAAAATTGCAAAAAACACAGTTGATGGAAAGAATGCAGAACAATGTGTTACATTCACCCCAGTATAAAGATCTGGGCCTAAATCCATCGTTTTTTTGCACTCCACACCACCCTAGGTCAGATAATGGCTATATGCAAATCAGCTTTGACCCTGTGCCTCATGGGAACAGTCCAGCCCGAACTACCAAGCCATGTCTTGCCTAGACCGGAATCAAGCATCCAAGGACCCGTTTCTGGCTATCAGCCTTCTTCAGCCTGGATAGCTTGACTCCAGTGATGTGGAGAGCCTGGGACTCACGTCTGAGCATACCCAGCCCACTCGGAGTGAAAATTGCAAAAAACACAGTTGATGGACAGAATGCAGAACAATGTCTTACATTCACCCCAGTACAAAGATCTGGGCCTAAATCCATTAATTTTTTTGCACTTCACACCACCCTGGGTCAGACAATGGCTATATGCAAATCAGCCTCGACCCTCTGCCTCATGGGAACAGTCCAGCCCGAACTACCAAGCCATGTCTTTCCTAGACCGGAATCAAGCATCCAAGGAGCGGTTTCTGTCTATCAGCCTTCTTCAGCCTGGATAGCTTGACTCCAGTGATGTGGAGAGCCTGGGACTCACGTCTGAGCATACCCAGCCCACTCGGAGTGAAAATTGCAAAAAACACAGTTGATGGACAGAATGCAGAATAATGTCTTACATTCACCCCAGTACAAAGATCTGGGCCTAAATCCATTAATTTTTTTGCATTTCACACCACCCTGGGTCAGACAATGGCTATATGCAAATCAGCCTCGACCCTCTGCCTCATGGGAACAGTCCAGCCCGAACTACCAAGCCATGTCTTTCCTAGACCGGAATCAAGCATCCAAGGAGCGGTTTCTGGCTATCAGCCTTCTTCAGCCTGGATAGCTTGACTCCAGTGATGTGGAGAGCCTGGGACTGAAGTCTGAGCATACCCAGCCCACTCGGAGTGAAAATTGCAAAAAACACAGTTGATGGACAGAATGCAGAACAATGTTTTACATTCACCCCAGTACAAAGATCTGGGCCTAAATCCATCGTTTTTTTGCACTCCACACCACCCTAGGTCAGACAATGGCTATATGCAAATCAGCCTTGACCCTGTGCCTCATGGCATCAGTCCAGCCCGAACTACCAAGCCATGTCTTTCCTAGACCGGAACAAGCATCCAAGGACCGGTTTCTGGCTATCAGCCTTCTTCAGCCTGGATAGCTTGACTCCAGTGATGTGGAGAGCCTGTGACTCACGTCTGAGCATACCCAGCCCACTCGGGGTGAAAATTGCAAAAAACACAGTTGATGGACAGAATGCAGAACAATGTCTTACATTCACCCCAGTACAAAGATCTAGGCCTAAATCCATCGTTGTTTTGCACTCCACACCACCCTAGGTCAGACAATGGCTATATGCAAATCAGCCTTGACCCTGTACCTCATGGGAACAGTCCAGCCCGAACTACCAAGCCATGTCTTTCCTAGACCGGAATCAAGCATCCAAGGACCGGTTTCTGGCTATCAGCCTTCTTCAGCCTGGATCACCACCCCCTTTTGTACGGCTTGTTTTTCAGTCCTTAGTAACATGCTCACTGAAAGCTGGTCTGGCTCAATATTCATTACCTTTGGCAGAGAAGAGGTTAAAGTCAGCAGCACATTTCAGAGTACACATTTTGTACAACAGCATATTGGTTCACAAGGCAACACGTGTGAACCAGCGGGCACATGGCCTCTTGTTTATTATGAGGCTGGCTAAGCATCATGCCCCAGACATACTGTATACCCTTAATGTAAACCACAATAAAGTTTCATCTCAACACCTCTTCTTCATATGGTCAATCTCAGCTCAGCGCCCTCTTCACTTGAGGTTGCCTCCACCTCCTTCACCTCCATTCCAAGAGTGCGTCCTGGGTCCTGCGCACATAGAGTACTGAATAAGAGGAGTGAGGGGGTCAGCAGAGGGGCCTCTCAAGCAACGGACTGTCGGCTCTCTGCACAGGAGAGACATTTGGCCGCCGCCAGGCTCCTAGTGGTGCCCTTAGGACGTCAGAGGGGGGGGAGCGCAGTGCAACAGGAGGAAGCAAAAAACACTCAAACTGACAACAACAAAAACGCACTTCCCTGCATTAATGTAATAAAAAAGACAACATGTGTTTCTAATGCGTTGCAGGAGGTGCTGCCTTTCTAATGTACCTGCCTGTTTTGTTGTTGTGGCAGTTTGTGCTTGGAAGTAGGTGGGGGATGCACACAGGGCAAGCGCCACGCACCAGTTTTGCTTCAAGCAAACACGTCTTCACTACGTCGCCTGCACAAGCTCAATGGCTACAAACTGTGGCGCACCCTGGGCACAACAGGCCACAATGCCAGCAAGGGATGTGTGCCTTGAGTACTGGGGTGCAACTGCCCCGTTACACTCTTGTGCTTCGGCACCAGTGCACCTACAGCACTATCGATAACTGCGACTCAGGTAACTAACATTTAAATCATAGCTGCCAAGGTTTCAGATTGCTTATGTGTGTCATTTTCATAACTTTAGTGTAATTAGGAGTGACATTCACCTACTATGAGTGACACTTTGTCGCGACCAAAATCCAACAAGGAAGACGAGAGAAACATAAATGTCAGCAATTACGCCCAATGAAGCAATGAGAAACTCTAAGAAGAGCTTAAAACTGCTAAATAGTACCATACATAGAAGGGCACAAACCTAGTACCCCTACATAGGGGTGCTGCACGGACGGTGTTTATCACTGGAGCCAGGCTCCAGATTCAGGGGTTTTGAGCGAAGGAAGAGGTGTAAGAAGGATACATGGGTTTGCTGCCTGGAGATTGTGGGCCGCTGCAGTCAGTCACCTGATTCAGGTGTCTGAGGAAAGGAGGTTGGAGAAGGTTACATACATTGGGGTGCTGCCTGGAGACAGAGGGGTGTGAGAAAGCTTCATACACATTGCTGCCAAGTTTTTAGACTTGCAACATTTCCATGGTTTCAGTGCATGAGTGACACTCAACTGCAAAATGTGTGTCACTTAGTGTAACATTTTCCTGCAAGTAAAACCAAGCAAAAGTGGTTGATAAAAGATAAATATTAGAAATGACACTTTCTTGATCAATGAGAAGCCTATGAGAAGCCCTAAAATATCTTTGAACTGCAGCAAAACCCCTGAAATTGAAGGTTAAAATACTGATACAAAGCTTGGTATACTAAGAAAATATAAAAGTAAAGAAATCATCATAAAACATCTTACACCCCCCCCCCTCCATGTCATTGCACTTCATTGCATCCTAATAATACAGTTAGGTACCTGCTGCAGAGATCAAATAAACACAGGGTGGATATTCTGATGTTCCAGCCAGTACAAGAAATGCAAAATCACAGCTGGTACATATTTTTACCATTTATCTGTATACTTCATGGAAAATATATAAATAGAAAGCATGTTTAAATGTGTTATATGGACTAATACTTAAAGTAAAGAAATTGCAAATGAATACATAGGATTTTGTTTCCAATTAGTATAAGTCATGTCCAGAATCCAGGCCTTTGCAGACTTGAAAATACAACTAATGTCCGGTAATTTTCTCTCAGAAAGATGTCAACATTAAACTGAAATGCATGACTCACCCGGGTGCTGCCATTTCAGTCTGTCTCAGAGCACACAGCGAGTCACACAGAGGCAGCTCTAAGCAGTATCTCGCTCTGGCTGGTGGTAGTTTTCAGTGATTAGGGGACCACTGGAATGTTATTTTCGGGTGGGCCAAGCAGCATTGAAGCAGGCTAGAGAGCAAATCAGGGGGCGCCAGTCACGTACGCCAACAACCCTGTAAAGGCTCAAATGCATTGACAATTTCATGTCACGTGAACCCGAGCCTCGCACACACCCTCAATCTGCTGCGCAATACAAAAGCGAAAGTTGAATTTGCTTCCACTTATTTATCAGCTATAATGAAACCAGCACAAACTGCTGGGTGGCACCAGTGGCGGAGTTTATAACCAACACAAGGCACAGCCTGATGTCGTGTCTGTTCTCCCGAAGGGGCCCCCTGGAGCTTAGAGGCCCCCCCGCACTGCGTGGGCTGCGGGGGCCTGTGTTACGCCCCTGCACATTGATGGAATGCGTGTGCTTTCTGTTGTGGTAGTGGAGTATCCGCTGGGGGCACAAGTGGGACATGTGTGCAGTCAATTGCCCCCAGCATGGCCAGGAATCTGGCTATGGCGTAGAAGCCTTGCTTTGTCTCCAGCTGTTCCTGCGCAGTGTTGGGGAAGTGAAGGTACTGGGGCATGAAGCTGAGGATGGCATCCAGGACAGGTGTGATGAACTTGGATAGGGCTGGCTGTCAGACCCCTCCGACTCTGGCAGTTGTTGGTTGAAAGGTACCAGAGGCCAACAGGTGCAGCACAGCCAGCAGCTTTGTCTGGGGAGGGATGTTGGTTCGACGCTGTGTTGGAACCATCAGCCTGTGGGTGATATGGGTCATGATGCGGTGAATGGTTGTCCTTTTGAGCCTGTAGTGGGCAATGACTTCCTCTGGCTTAAGGTCTGTGAGAGTGGTGCGTTTTCAGTAGGTCTGCTGTCTTACTCTGAGCAGCCTCTGTGGTGGTCCGGGGGGGAGGGGGGGGTGCGGATCTGGGTCCTAGGGGTGGAGGCGGTCCCGGGGGTGGTAGCTGTGGATGTTGTACCCTGTTGGGGCTCCGAGCTGCATGATCAGTAGCTCCATGGCGTTGTTTGTTCTTCGGGTGTGGCTGTGTGCAAGGCTCCGCTGCCTACTGCAGGTAGTCGTCCGTCTATACATCTGCTTGAGGCAGGTGTTAAATACCTGTGGCTACCGCCGCTTATCGCTTTCGGTTCACTTCACGGATCTGTCACTTCATTGTGAAAGTGGTGTTGTTGTTTTTCTGTGTGTTTCTGCATGGGGACACCTTCTCTGCATCTCATTAGCGTTAGTTTGTGGTGTCCGCTATTGTGTTTTGGGACTGTTATCGCGAGAATTCTGACGATGTCTGCTGTTAGCACCAGCTTGTGAATGGTGGGGTAAATTTATCACGACTTTGGCTGTGATAAAGTGCCATTAATTCGGCAATAGCTCCTTGTGAATTTGCCCCCTTGTGTATTATCAACAGTCTTGGCTCACCGCCACACAGGCATTTGGGGTAATTGGGAAGGAGGTAAAGAGGAGGATTTGCATTAGCTAAAGAAGAAGAAAGTAATCTTGCTGAGAACTTGGAATGCAAAAATATTTGATTTATTTAATTTTGTTATATTTTTTTTAAATATTCTGAATGGCTATAAAATGTTGGCAGTATGAGAGGACACACAGGGAGTTTACTGCAATTTAAGTGTAATTGTTTCTAAAATGAAGTGAGTGCCGGGCTGCCTCTTTAACATACATCCAATGATCAAACTACAGACATACATTTTCCAATGTATAGTATAATTATGTAGGTTATCTTACATTATACCTGAGTTTTTTTGCCTTTCATTTTGTATTAGAAATGCCAGCTCCATCATTAAGTGTGACGGTTTCTCCACAGGCTCACAAAGGTACTCTAGAGGCACAGAAGCCGAAACCAGCTAATGGATGTTACCTGAAGTAAAAAGACTCCTGAACAATTGTTTTTTAGGCACTTACACTCTCTCATTGTTGAGACAGGATTGTGATCTCTATTACTAGAAATGATGCCTACCAAAAATCATACTAAAGAACCACCTGAACAGCCATGAAATCACCTAAGACCTGACAAAGGCCACAGAAGCAGATTCCCAGATTCCCAATTGGTAGGGCTGAAAACTTCAATTCCTATTCAATGAGATGAAATGTGTTGCTCCACGTTATAATTACATCTATGTCATCTATGCTATGTTGCATTGGTTGCATTCAGTACATTCATTCAGTGGCCTTGACACAGCCAAAGCCAGGATGCTAGCAGATTTAAGATGAAGAAGTTCAAAAAGAAAAAAAAACAAGACAACAGCGTTTTTCCATGTATCTGCTCAGGATCTCGAATGCCATTCCCTAATCCATCAGGTTAGCCTCTATACCTATGCCAATTTAGGAAAGTGCTAAAGACACACCTCTTTTCAGAGCACTGCATTAAAATACAGTAACAGTTTATCCAAATACCATATATATATATACATACGCATGTGAGGCCAATATCACTGCCATAATTAGGAGCTGCTGTGCCCACAAGTCCAAATGCTTCCTGAACTTCTGATGATTGAACCAAAACTATTGAAGGGACAACCCTAATCCCAACATTTTGTCACAGAACCTGTCAGCTCCTTTAGCCACATGCATGATCCTCAAATTTCCAGTTCACTTGGCAGAAAGGATTCTTTTACTGTTAGCATGTATTCATGCTAAAAAAAACTTTTGTTAAATCTCTACTTAAACCTTTTTTTCCATATTCATTTCCCATTGAAGGCTAACATTTAGAAAGTGGAATTGGTAATGAGAACCAACCTGTTTTTAGGTCTAGTATGCATGAGTATGTGCCAGTGAAAGCGTTCTAACTTGCCAGAGAAATTGTTATTTTATTTATTATTTATTTGTGTCATTTTATATAGAGGGACATGGCCTAAAGGAATCAGGGTGCTTTACAACACACAGGCTACAGGGATACAGCGTGATACAATAACAATAGTTAAACTCGGATGTTTACATCGGTGGATGTTGTAACGACCGGATTCTCGAACCAGATGGTATCAGCTCCTGAGAGCCCCTCCAAACCAGTCGGAACGTAATCACCTCCCTCCTTGGAACGTATTTACAATAGGTATATGTATATGTATGTACATTTCGTACCTAAGGATGGGGAAAATAGCAATACACATGCATAGGTTTTCTACAATATCCCATTCATACCAGCTAGTCTCACGGCCACCTAGGCCCAGACTAATCTACCCTGGGGCAGTTCTGATTATGTACCATTACACACTGATCACCCTCAGTGCTCACTCGACACGCAATCCGGCGTGCCATACACACTGATCACCCTCAGTGCTCACTCGACACGCAATCCGGCGTGCCATTCACACTGGGCTGCAGTCCCAGTGCTCTCTTTTTATCCGGTCCACAATCCAGCGGACCTAAACACCGGTCTCCCTCCCAGTGCTCACTCACTTACAACCCGATCCGCAATCCGGCGGATCTACACACCAGTCTCCCACCTGGTGTTCTCATTAACGCCGCTTACCAACGACGATCACTCTCCTATGAATACCTTTGGAAGAAATCTCTCATTGGCTACTCGGGATGATACTACAATAACACAAATTAGTACGGCTTTCCAAATTGGAGTATGTACCTTCTGCTCTTGGCATCAAATGGTCCCTCTCTCCCTCATTATTCAGTCACCTCTTACTTGACCGGGATTTACATCCGTTCATGAAAACAATGTCTGACTAGAAGACCAGGTTACCATGATTGAACAAGAATACAAGGCACATGTTGGTTCACTAAGAACTGGGGTATTTTATTACAATGATTATAAACACAGTACTATACTATAACATATATCCTGCAAAGAAAAGTGAAAGGTTAGAATGTGCACACTATGGGAAAAAGGTCGACGTCACCTTAGTAATGTGGAGTCTGGGTTCAGCAGTCATCTAGGTTCCCTTCTCGTCTGTGCCTTGGCTCGTCTCGGAATCACACCTCAGCAGTCACGAGTACACGTCTGCACCGCTATGCTCTGTCTCCTCTGCTTCCTTCCAAGTCACTTTATTAGCTGCTGTCTCTCTCTGTCTCTGATCGCTCTGCGCTACTTCTCCTTCTCCTTCAATCTTTCTCAGAGAGTATCAGTTTCATGATCTTTCTCAGACTTCAAGATGGCGACTGTCTGCCTGGAAATAATTAATGGCATTGATGCTAACGGCTAGCTGCCGCCTACAGACTGACTGACTCACAGCCTAACACTTTCGCTAATATGGAAGCTTGTCCTTTCATGGAAAGTTACGGCCAGTAACCTGCCGCCCACCAAATTCTTGTACCTCCCCGTACCAAGGACACGTTCCTTGCCGGCCGGCCTGATGTTGTGTCTTCGGAGCGGAGAAAAATACAGTCTTTCGATAAGGGCCAACCTGAGCCGGTTCTCTCCAAGCGAACAACACTTCGAAACTAAAACATTACACTTGACCTAGAAGCCTCTCAAGCTGCCGGGGCAGAGAGCATGATGGAGTCTCTCCATAGAAGGTATACTAACACTCTTGCAAAAGGACGGATTATCACTAATACTAATGAATCTATCCCCTAACTTAAGTTTATAAGCCCTGATCTAAGGAAAAGGGTACGAAAATGCACTACTGTGCCTTGTGAATAGGCCCTGTTTATAATTCTAATTCCTGCACTAGGAGGGTAATAGGCTGGAGTCACTTTCAATCATTCTCCTTCCAAGGAGGGCCGAAAAAGTCGGTCAGAACATTTCACCCTTGACTCCAGTCTATTAACCATGTTCTATATGGAACTAACATCCGTGGAAGAATAATAAGAGACAAAACTAACTGATCTATTCCTCTTGCCAAATCTACAATATTGGAGTAGAGAAGGAATACACTGAATAAAGCAACAAATGGCTACTAAAATACAAATAGAAATCACAATACCCCCTAATATCTGTCGCAGGGAATGTAAGTCAGGTAACCAATTGAAGAGCCAGTCAAACCAGCCCTGATCAATATGTTTTCTAACTTCTGCAGTCAAGTCGTGAAGTTTGTCAATATGGGCTTGGATTGATTTAGTGTGGTCTGATAAATTGAAGCAGCAAAGACCCTCAAAGTCAGAACAATCATGTCCATGCTTTAACAGAAGGTAGTCAATGGCTGCGCGGTTCTGCAGAATTGCTCTGCGTTCACCCTGGGCATCTAATAACATGTCAGATAAAATGGTAGAGGTTTGGTTAATCGATTTTACCATCCAGCAGGCCATTTTTCCAATTGATTTTGCGTTGTAAACTGCCGACGCTGGGACACCAATAATTGAAATAGCTAAACTAAGGTATTCAGATTTGGAATAGAGATGTAAGGAAGAATCACAGTCCTCATGTAACATCATAGAATCACGGACTACACGGGAATAGGTATTGGGATGTGAGGAAAACATTAATAAACTCAGTCTAGTGATGGCACACGGGCCTCCGGAAATATTTGCAGGAATATAGAGCCAAGAGGTATTGCCACATAAAAACAACCAACCAGAAGGTAACAACATTGTACGGTAATGGCTAGGAGCAACTACTATACTTTTACAGGTCATGTTATTTTTAACAGAAACACATGATTTCAGGAGTCTTCGTAAGCACAGTAAGCGTTCATGAGCCGAAAAAGAAGTAGCGGCTTTTAATTTCAGCCTTACACATTCAGTGATTGCCTTAGGATCACAAGTCAAGAAAAAGCATACATCACCCTGCGTAATATTGTATGTAGTAATCTGAGAATGAATTGGGGGAATGGACTCTGAAAGAATAGTACATAAGGGACAAAATTCATGGGCCGCGAAATCGCCCAGAATAATATTGGGTCGGGCACTCGATATATTGAAGATGTGTTTCAGAGTTTCCGTTGAGGCGGGGACGGCAACCAAGCAGGTTGCTAAAATGTCAGTTACAGAACGCATAGGTGTCAGGCAAAAATGCGGAGAGTTAGTAACTCGTTTGGCCAGGGTGGTCCAAAGGTTTGATGATGAATCCCACGCAGCGAAGGAACGCGGTACTCGGGCTCTCAAATCAACCAAAGTCTGTGGGTTCCCTCCTCTCCCGACGTAGCAGACCAAAAGGAGTCCAACGCTGGCACATCCTGCAGCAGCAGTCCAGAGAATGATCTGAAAGAAAATCAAATACAGGCATTATTCATTCTCGTAAATAACATTTATCAGCCGGGACAGCTTCCCAGCTATCTTTCCCTGGTCTCATCACCAAAATGGTGTTGTCATCACCGGTTGCAATAATTTCAGCCTGTTCAGGGGGATGTTTAGGCGATTGCACCCATATTCTTGCTCCAGGATTGTCAGAGGAGCCGAATCCTTTTTGGCCTCGCACAGTTAGTAAAGTTGGGGCAGTGCCTTTCTGAATCTCACCACTGAAAACAGGCATGACTAGCAATTGAGCAACTCGGTCAGTCTTTTGAATCGATAAATCAACCTCACTGCTATTCAGAAGGAGAACCTTAATCTCTCCCTGATAATCACTCTCAATCACTCCTCCGAGTACTTGAACACCTTTTAAGACAAGGCACGATCTAGGGGCGATCAGACCAAAACTTCCAGCTGGTATACAAACACCAATGCCAGTCTCGACAATTATTCGATCTTTACTCTTTAGGACAATGTCGTTCATGGCATGCAGGTCCAAGCCTGCGGAACCTGGGGTTGCTCTGCATGGAGCCAAAGCTCCGGGGGTAATTTCCCAGTACATTACAGTATTGCCAATGGTGTTGGGTTTTGCATAAATATTTGGAGGAAACAAACGCATCAAAGGAGATTCAGCATGTAACAAGGGACGATTATTCATGATTAACAATGTTTGAACTAAATAATCCCGCCAATTTTTAAAGCGGTCGTCAGTTAACTTTCGCAATTGTTCTTTAAGCAAACCATTCATCCTTTCAATCAGGCCTGATGCCTGTGGATAATAAGGAATATGAAACACCCATTCTATAGTGTTTTCCGCACAGAATTCCTGTACCAATCTTCCACGAAAGTGAGATGCATTATCAGATTGAATTTGAAATGGAACACCATAATATAATATGATTAATTCCAATGTTTTAATAGTATTTATTTGGGTAGCATGTTTGCAAGGAAAGGCCACCAAAAGGCCACTGTAAGTGTCGACAATTGTACAAACATATTGACAATTTTTGCTCATAGGGAGCGGGTCAATATAATCAATCTGCCAAATTTGAGCGGGCAATTTTCCTCGATGTAAATGACCTTTAACAATTTGTGGTACTTTTCGTTGTCTGGAATGTTGACAAATGGGACAATGCAGAATGGCATCTTTAATGTAATTTAAAGGACTATAAATTCCTCGATCGGCGGCCCACCTGCTAGTTGCTCTCTCTCCAAAATGTCCTGCTTTCTGGTGGGCCCATTTTGCCAATCCCGCCAAATTAGAATCTTGCATGTCCACCACTGCCTCAGCAATTTTAGATTTCTCATCTGCAATGTTATGAAAGAATTTGTCAAGGGAGTCTATCGGGGTATGAGCATCCACATGAAAGATTGTCACAGTACTCTGTGGGAGCATTTCCCAAATTTCTTGCCATAATTCTTTTCCCCAAAATTCTTTTGAATGCAACTCCCAATTATAAGAATACCAAGTTGGTAACCATATCGCCAGTCCATTAGCTGTGGACCAGGAATCAGTGAAAATATGACATGTGCCAGGTAGTTCCTGTTTCAAAACTTGGTAAACTGCGTATAATTCAGCATATTGACTACTCTTTCCTTCACCAGTTGTACTCAGCAATTTTTGTGTGATCGGATTATAGGACACTGCCTTCCAATGCCGTTTCTCTCCAATGAACCTCGCTGAACTATCCGTAAACCACACGTGTTTTCTGTCCTCCGCGGACAGATCATCAAATGGCTTACCCCACTTGACAGGAGATTCCTGTACTACAGGTACGGAGCAATCACTCCCAGTCTCATTCGATGGCGCCTGCGCCACTTGCTCATGTAATGCTGCCACACCTTTTGGACCCACACGTGCCCTGTCCTGAATGTACCATTTCCACTTAATCACACTCGCCTCTTGAGCATGTCCAATTCGATGAGTTTTCGGCAAACTCAAAACCCACTGCATGATAGGAATTTCAGGTCTCAAAATCACATCATGACCTAAAATTAATTGCTCGGTATCCACCAGAGCCCAATAACACGCAAGCAACTGTTTCTCAAAAGGTGTATAACGCTCACCAGCCTCAGGTAACTTTTTAGTCCAAAAACCTAACGGTACTTTTTGTCTGCCTTGCTTTTGCCACAGACTCCAATTTGCATTCAGACCTTGTACGGACACATTCAAATCCACATCACCCTCGCCCACAGGCCACAGATCCAAGGCATACTGAATCGCTTCTTTTAACAAATTAAATGCATTCTGTTGTGGTTCACCCCATTCAAACGCATGCTTTTTGAGAGTGACTCGATATAAAGGAGCCAATATCTGACTCAAATGGGGAATATGTTGACGCCAAAAACCAAACAAGCTAATGAAGCTCTGAGCTTCTTTTCTATTCCTCGGGACTGCAAAATCTAAAAATTTTCGTTTAACCTGCGGGATCACCTCTCTGTGACCTTAATGCCAATTAATGCCTAAAAACTTAACATTTTGGGATGGACCTTGTAACTTATCAGGATTAATTTCCCAACCTTTTTCACGTAAGCAGTCAAGGATTTGATCTAATTGGGTCTGAACTTGATCTTGTGTCTCACCTTGAATTAAAATGTCGTCAATATAATGACACACTTGAATTTGCGGGTGTATAGTTACTTCGGACAAATGCTCCGCCACCAGCCAGTGACAGATCGTAGGACTATGTACATAACCTTGAGGAAGACTTCTAAACGTCATTTGACGTCCATTCCATGTAAAACTGAATTGTTCCTGACACTCTGGGGCAATCGGAATTGAAAAGAAAGCATTAGCAATATCAATGGACGCATACCATGTACCTGGATGCTTTTGGATTCTTTCAATTAAAGTAACAATGTCTGGTACTGCAACAGTCAAAGGGGGTGTGTGTTTATTCAGTTCTCGATAATCAACGGTCATGCGTCAAGAATTATCGCTCTTTCGCACGGGCCAAACGGGATTATTCCAAGCAGAAGTAACCGGAGTTATAACTCCTGCGTCAACCAAATCCTGAATTGTGGCACTGATCTCTTCATGGCCACCCGGAATACGATACTGTTTCTGAGAAACCACTTTTGTAGCTTGGGGAATTTCTATGGGGGGCATTCGTAAACGACCAACCCGTACGGGTCTGGACGATACGTAGTGTTTAGTTCCAAATTGATAACAACCGTCATCCAAATGCAAAGTCATTCCTTTTAAAATATCAATTCCAATTATATACTCCAAGAGTGGTACAACTAATACAGAATATTCTCTTCGGGGAATTCTACCTATTCTCATCTCAAGTGTAGTTTGCACTGCGGGAGTCTCCTTTCCACCTAAACCAGTAATTGTGAAAAATTGGCCTTTGAATTTCTTTGATTTACCATGAATTAAAGTGGCCTCCGCTCCTGTATCTACCAATGCTCGGGCCCTTTGGATATTACGATGTTTCCAAAAAATTTCAATATCTACATAGGGTCTATTGTCTCTGTGAGCCCACCTGCGTACTGGAGCTTGACCTATTTCCCAGTCATTTTTACTGCGTTCCGCCAACCAAGACAAATCAGGGTAAATACTCTCAGGTTTCTTGGGTATCAAAATGTCCTGTTCATATCCATCTCCATTACAAAATGGATTTTTGTCATTTTCATAGTACTGTGAATTACGATCAGAAAGCCTGTGACGATCCTCCCTTCTCCTCAACTCAGGGGACTGATCCCTTTCATCTCTATATCTGTTGTAGACACGATCATCTCTCCCCCTTTCTTTTTCCCCCTCTCTCCCCCTCGCTTTTTCACAACGAGGGGACCCATCACGTTCATAACGCCGCCCTCCACGGCGATCAGAATCCACACAACGCCTTTCATCACCACTGTCATCAGAATAACCACGGTCACAATCATTCTTTCGCACAAGACGGGCACCTTCTTTTCGATCCAAACCACGCTTACGAAACATGTCCCATAAGCGATTATTAGGTTCACCGTCAACGTCCTCCCTCTTCACACCATCAGCTAATAGAGCAAGAAACATATCACGTCTAGAGAATTTATAATCCCCAGCGGTGCGACCCTCAGGTCGAGATTGTCTCTCAGGTTTAAACCATTCACCCAACTCACCAAGCTGACGAACAGATTCAAGCACCATAGACAAAGGATTGCCAGTTTGATTAATCAACAAAGTCATCATAACCTGCTTATAAGCAACAGGGGAAGAACGGATAATGCGATTCCGCACAGAAGATGTTAATAGACCATCCAACAACCTGTCAGAAGTACCGAGAAAAATCGCAGTTTTCATAACCTCTTCTTTCAAACGCTGCGACGCATCGTGCAAAGTATACCACGGCTTGTCATTGACAGGCCAATCAGATTCAGTAGGATATTTATGGTTACAGCCATCATTCGCAAGCTGGAGTAGACTAATTTGGCCAGCACCATTATAATTCCGAAAATGGTCTTGTACAGTAGAATCGGAACTCAAAGAGCAAAATCGTAAACAATCACCTGCATCAAGCATGATACCTGCAGCACCTAATTCATAAAGGCGCACCATCCACGTAAGTAAGGCCTCACCGGGCCGTTGTCGAAATTGTTGTAAAATGTCACTAACCTCCTGTTGAGTAAAATCTTCAATACTATCCAAATGGATACCATTCAGCATACCAGGAGCCTGTTGCAATATGCGTCGAAAAACTGGGTGAGCAGAAACCTCCGGACGAGCCTCCGAAGAAGCCCGAGCCATAGATTTAGAGGAACAATCAGAAGTAGGCACGTCATCAGAACGGGAAGAGCGATCACGGCCGCTAGAATCATCATTTTTGTCACAAGAAGCAGATTTACAGTTACGTCCAGAGTGAGAAGACTCGCGCTTGTCACTCTCCTCAGCCGAGGAGCCAGAATCATTTGAATCCCAGATATTACCATCCCACTCGTCGGAATTCCAATCCAGTCCGGCTTTCGCCACGACCAGACGCACCTTCCGCGTAGAAACACGACCACGACGATGTCTGTATTTGTATTTAGCAATCCGCACTGCAGCCCTTTCGGCTATAGTCTGATAAGTCTCAAGTTTGTCGGAAAGCAATTTATTCTGACATTGCAAAAGAGTATGCGCATTTTGCACTTCAACAAACTTTTCCTCCATATCCACAAATCGTTCCTGCAATTTTACAAATTTCTCATGAAGCATTTTGTATGCAGTCAAAACAATCCAACCTCTGCGTCCCAAAACAGGAAGCTCATCACCCTTCACTACTGGTGCCTTCTGCAAGCAAGAAACCACATCAGCAGGCTCCGCCTGCTCCAAACAAGAAGTCCAATTCTCACTCAAACCAGTAGAATCGGCCCACTCACGGGCCAAGGCCTCGTAAGGCGTAGATTCCCAGCCGGGAATTTCAACAGGCAATTTAAAAGTAGATTTCGATTTTCGCGAAAACATTTTGACACACAAAAAATATATACACAATTATCAACAAAGAAAATATGTACGAGCCAAGCGCAAACCAACAAGATCAAAACAATACAGCGCACACAGGCTTGGTAAACAGTTTGTGACGCCAGATGTAACGACCGGATTCTCGAACCAGATGGGTTCAGCTCCTGAGAGCCCCTCCAACCCAGTCGGAACGTAATCACCTCCCTCCTTGGAACGTATTTACAATAGGTATATGTATATGTATGTACATTTCGTACCTAAGGATGGGGAAAATAGCAATACACATGCATAGGTTTTCTACAATATCCCATTCATACCAGCTAGTCTCACGGCCACCTAGGCCCAGACTAATCTACCCTGGGGCAGTTCTGATTATGTACCATTACACACTGATCACCCTCAGTGCTCACTCGACACGCAATCCGGCGTGCCATACACACTGATCACCCTCAGTGCTCACTCGACATGCAATCCGGCGTGCCATTCACACTGGGCTGCAGTCCCAGTGCTCTCTTTTTATCCGGTCCACAATCCGGCGGACCTAAACACCGGTCTCCCTCCCAGTGCTCACTCACTTACAACCCGATCCGCAATCCGGCGGATCTACACACCAGTCTCCCACCTGGTGTTCTCATTAACGCCGCTTACCAACGACGATCACTCTCCTATGAATACCTTTGGAAGAAATCTCTCATTGGCTACTCGGGATGATACTACAATAACACAAATTAGTACGGCTTTCCAACTTGGAGTATGTACCTTCTGCTCTTGGCATCAAATGGTCCCTCTCTCCCTCATTATTCAGTCACCTCTTACCTGACCGGGATTTACATCCGTTCATGAAAACAATGTCTGACTAGAAGACCAGGTTACCATGATTGAACAAGAATACAAGGCACATGTTGGTTCACTAAGAACTGGGGTATTTTATTACAATGATTATAAACACAGTACTATACTATAACATATATCCTGCAAAGAAAAGTGAAAGGTTAGAATGTGCACACTATGGGAAAATGGTCGACGGCACCTTAGTAATGTGGAGTCTGGGTTCAGCAGTCATCTAGGTTCCCTTCTCGTCTGTGCCTTGGCTCGTCTCGGAATCACACCTCAGCAGTCATGAGTACACGTCTGCACCGCTATGCTCTGTCTCCTCTGCTTCCTTCCAAGTCACTGGAACCTTCCTCTTTATTAGCTGCTGTCTCTCTCTGTCTCTGATCGCTCTGCGCTACTTCTCCTTCTCCTTCAATCTTTCTCAGAGAGTATCAGTTTCATGATCTTTCTCAGACTTCAAGATGGCGACTGTCTGCCTGGAAATAATTAATGGCATTGATGCTAACGGCTAGCTGCCGCCTACAGACTGACTGACTCACAGCCTAACACTTTCGCTAATATGGAAGCTTGTCCTTTCATGGAAAGTTACGGCCAGTAACCTGCCGCCCACCAAATTCTTGTACCTCCCCGTACCAAGGACACATTCCCAGCCGGCCGGCCTGATGTTGTGTCTTCGGAGCGGAGAAAAATACAGTCTTTCGATAAGGGCCAGCCTGAGCCGGTTCTCTCCAAGCGAACAACACTTCGAAACTAAAACATTGCACTTGACCTAGAAGCCTCTCAAGCTGCCGGGGCAGAAGGCAAGATGGAGTCTCTCCCGTTTGAGGCCTACAAGGCCCGAAATAAGCATAACTCCATAGAAGGTATACTAACACTCTTGCAAAAGGACGGATTATCACTAATACTAATGAATCTATCCCCTAACTTAAGTTTATAAGCCCTGATCTAAGGAAAAGGGTACGAAAATGCACTACTGTGCCTTGTGAATAGGCCCTGTTTATAATTCTAATCCCTGCACTAGGAGGGTAATAGGCTGGAGTCACTTTCAATCATTCTCCTTCCAAGGAGGGCCAAAAAAGTCGGTCAGAACAGATGTGTACAGCAGTTACCACAAGAGACAGTTACAAAAATTGGGCAGAGGACATACACAGTTGAAGCATTGATTTAAATGGTTGGATCGTATAATGAAGGCAGACCAGGGCACAGTGGAGAGAGGATTTATGACTGGTTGCGGATGACCTAACCAAGATGTCTGTTAAATAGGAATAACTTGAGGTCCTTTTTGAAGGTTGCTAGGCAGGTGGTTAGATGGAGTGAGGTAGGCAACGAGTTCCAGATTCTAGGAGCACTACCAGAGAAAGATTGGTTCATGTATCATTCTCGACTGAAGGTGGGGGTTTCCAGGACCAGGGATTGGGCATTTCTGGAACGCCTATTTGCTCCGGAGATTTTCACCTTCACGTTTAGATAGGAGGGTGAAGAGGAGTGCAGCGCTGTGTGGGTAATGCAAGCAATTTTGAATCAGGCCTGTGCTTCAATGAGGATCCATTGGAGGGTTAGCAGGGCAGGGAAAATGTGGACATCTTTCTTGAGACCTAAGATGAGGCATGCTGCAGCATTTAGTGTTGCACTCAGTGGGCCTAGGTGAACTTTGGGAATGCCTGAGTGAAGGGCAATTCCATTGTCAAGTCTAGAGAAAATAAGGGACCGCACCACTGTTTTGATATCTTGTTCCAAAATCAATTGTCTGATGCCCCTAAGCTGCCTAAGCAGATTTTGTGCATTGTTGGCTGTGAAGATAGAGACAAATATCAAGGGTGTTGCTGAGTGATCTGGCACTCAGGACAATGACAGGGCAGCCATACAGGGTGGAATGTTGGCCATCCATTTTTTTTACTGGAGTTTTTGCTTTTGGAGGTGAGATCAAAATAAATTCTGTTTTAGTTGGGTTGAGTCTTAAATGGTTGTTGAAAATCCAGATTTGAATCCTAACGAATATATTTGAAAGCAGGGTAACGTTTTCCAGGAATGAGATCTTCAAGTATATTTGGGTATTTTTGGCCTAGAGGTGAAAGAAAACCCCAGCGTTTCTGAGAATCATACATAGCGGTTCTGGGTAGGTGTTAAAGAGGGTTGAAGAGAGGATCAAACCATGAGAGACCCCTTGGTGAACGCTGATTGGTCTCTTGAACGAGCTGCTCATTTTCACAATTTGGGAATGGTTCGATAGGTTGGAGTAGAACCAGCTGAGGACATTGCCTCCACATCCCATGCATAGCTCGAGTACGAAGGAGGTTGAGATGGTTGACAGTGTCAAATGTGGTAGATAAATCCAGGAGGACCAGGAGGCAGGAGTTGCCGGAGTCAAGGAAACTAAGGGAGTCATCAACTATTTGGAGGTTCAAAGTTTCTGTACTATGACACTGGCGCAAACCTGATTGGAGAGTGTCTAGAAGGTTGTTTGTTCGAATGTGTGAGGCTAGGTGGACGCTTTGCAACTTAGGATCACTGTGCCTTAAAAGGGGAGTGTGGAGACTGGGCGGTAGTTGTTCAGGTTCTCTATATTGAGAGGTTTCTAGAGTGGAGTGATTTGACCCATTTTTAGTCAATCCTGGAAGAGGCCCTGTTTGAGAGAGGAATTGACCATCATGGTCCATGTTGTCCATGTGGGGAGTAGGTGTGTGGCAGAGATTTGCTGATAGAGCCTTGAATGGCATCCTGATAAAGGATTGAGGATGTTACTTTGGAGATATTTCATTGTAGAATCTACTCAGTGATTGGAGAGAAAGAAGACCATGATTGTAGTGCTTTACATGGAAGAGACACAGCTGTTTCAAGGGAGTCATTGATGGGAAGCCAGATACGGATGTCTCTAACTTTTTTATCAAAGAAATCCATGAAGTTGTTGCAACGGGAGCCGAAATGATGTGGGGGTTAGTAGACTGTGGAAGGATCTCAAAGAGGAGCTTTGGTCTATTCTTTGCAGAATTCACGAGGGCTCTTAATTGGGAGGATTTGGCTCTCAGAATTTGGTCTTTGTATTGTTTTCTCGCCTTGTGAAGCTTATTCAAACTCCGGTTAGATTATGCTTGTCTCCACTCTTTCTTACATTTTCTGATAAGCTTTTATTCTTCATAAAGCTTTTTTGTGAACCAAGGTCTAGAGGGTTTTTTGGTCAGGATAACTTGGACTTCAGGGGTGCCCATTGTCAATAAGAGATTCCATGCTGGAGTTATACTTGTTGGTAGCCTTGTTAGTGTCAAGATGAGATGTAATCAAAATTAGGGTGGGAAAGGCCGTGATGGCCATGGCTTCTGTATCAAGGTTAGATGTGTCTCTGAACCATATTTTCTCTTTCCTGGGTTGACCATATGATATGGTATAAGAGCCGATTAGAGAGAATGGGATCTACATGTGATCAGGCAAGTCGACTGGGATGCTGTCAAATGTCTTTAGGTAGGGGGAATTGGGGATTATCAGATCCAGATGGAGCCTTTTTTCAAGTTCAGGTTTATGGAAGTGTTGTTAGAAATTGTTGGCATTGAGAAAAGAGGTTAAAGTGTCCACATAACTGTTTCTCATGTCTCCCAAGTTTATGTTTTAGACTCCAAGGAAAATATTGTTGTCAGAGATGATAAGTTGAGAGGTGAAGAAATCCTTGCATTCCACAATAAAGGTGTTGTTTTGACCCAGTGGGTGGTAAATCACATTCAATCTGAGGTTGGAAGAAGTGGATGTGGACAATTCCACCGACATGCATTTCAAGGACTGAAAGTGAGTCAATAGGAGAGTTCGGCATATCAGAAAGGTTTGGTGAATGAGCGCAAAACCTTCACCGTGTCTATCTTCCCAGACCCGGTGCAAAATGGAGTAGTTAGAAGGAAGAAGAAGTTCTAGAGTGTGGTTAGATGAGACACTGAGCCACATTTCTGTGAGGATCTGGATGTCAAGGTTCTTGGTCAGGATCGCACCTATTATCTCTGGACAGTGTTTGACTGCAGATCAACAATTGAGAAGCATGCAGTTCAGGGTGAAGTTGTTTTCTTTCTGACTGGGCTGTTCCGGGAGGGGAGTTGGGATTTGCATTAACTTAAGAGGGGATGAGTGTGTCCTGGGATGGTGTATGTGAGTTTTAATATGGTCAGAGATGATGGTGGAAATCGGACAGGCCCCTGCAGGCAGATTGGAGAAGGGTGTAGCTGAATTAGAATCTGCATAACTCTTTAGGAAATGGAGTAGGTCAGAGTTGTCAAGGGGTGGTTGTGTTTGTTTGGGTCTCTGTAGGTGACTGTCTCGCGGTAGGCTGAAAAGATGTGGGGGGAGGATCTACAAGGGGTGATGGGGGCAAGAGCGACAAAAAGACAAAGAGCCACTAAGCTGCAATAGAGCTGTAAGGATGTTCATTCTTCAAGAGAAGTGTGAGAACAAGGAAAGGAGCTTATTGAGCAGAAGCCAGTTATCTTCAGTAATTGTGGGAGGGTTAGGGTGGACGGTCAGGAGCCGACTCTGATGGGTTGAGGTGCAGGTGGGGGAGGTGCTGGATGTTGCTGCCTAGTGTTGGGAGGAGATGTTAGGGAAGGGGGAGTGAAAGGTGTGGAGGGAGGGGGAGACATATGGGCTGACTTTGGGGGGTGAAAGAAGGGTGGTGAAGGGCAACCAGAGTGGGAGATAATGGTTTATAGAAGGTTGGAGAGGGATGATATGGAGATGGTCTGTGTGAGGGATGTTCACTGTCTGATAATGGTGGTGAACTATGGGTTGTGGGTGGCATAAAAGATTGTAGGAGAGTCCGGGGTTAGAGATGTTGTCTGGGTGGACCAGAAGGCTGGGAGAATGGGTCAGGGTGATATGGGTGGATTGAGGGAGGGGGATCATAGAGGATCGCAGGAGGGTCGGGGTGAGATAAATGAAGTCGATCGTGTCCAGAATTATGTCATTGGCTTGGAACATGATCTTCCCATTTCTGAAAATGTATATAATGAGGTTGCCTGAGAGGCCAAAGGGTGAGTACTATTTGTGTTTGCATCCAAAGGGGATTTTAGAGAGGGAAGCGGATGGGAGAAAAATGTGCAAGGATCTGGTCCATAGGTCAGTGTTGTTTGTGAAGAGAAGGTCAGTTTTTAGGTTGCCTTTGAGTTGGCAGTGGTACTTGCCTGCAAAGATGGTTTCCAGGAAGTCTCGTAAGGTCCTGTGTTTCATGTTTTTCAATGCATGTTTGGAAAGATTTGGGGGTATTTGATCTTGAAAGCATTTGCGCCAGATCTGAAAAGGAGCAGTAGTGTAGAGCTGGTAGCAGTGGGTGTCCTCAAAAGTTATAGGTATTGACCTAAGAAACCATTGCAGGGGTAACTATGGTCGTCATGAGATCATCCCCAACTTTAAAAGGCTCCTTTGCACCAGCAAACTGACAAGCTTTGAAAATGCACCTGTGTGCCTGTGAGTAGTACTGAGACCTCTGAAGACTATGGAAGCAATTCCAGCAACCCCAGATGAAATTGGTTCTTGTTCTCCACAGATGAAGAATGACATCCAGAAACTCTTGTCTAGAGATGTACAGTGCTATCTGCATCAACTATGCGCTAATTGTGTACTGCATTTACCCGGTGCTTAATTTGTAAACAATTAGTGCCAGTGCTCTCGTCAGGAGGCCACTGCAGGTTGCACCACATATTGCCCCTGCTATGTTGTCAGTGTTAGTAACAACACAACTACTAACTATCACACTCTTACAAGTGTGCCAATTCAGACTATTTCCGGCCCCCAAATCTATAAGAATGGTTTGGGTTGCAGGTAATGGTAATTTTTAATGTATATTGAATCAATAATTAACTGTTGTTGTGGTCATCTCTAAATGAGTCGGACAGCATCAGCTTGCGGCAGACTGTCACAAGAGCCGGTGCTGACTTTTAAGTGCCAGTACTGAGCAACAGAAACCACAGGCTGAAATTAAGCACTGCATTTACCACAATGCAAAGGGGTGAACTGTACTGGTATGTGAGGCAGTGTGCTCCCAAACCTGCTTCTCTTTAGAAGGCTCTCATGAGCCCGCAAGCTGACGAGCTTTGGAGATGCACCTTGGTGCCTGTGAGTGGTACTGAGACCTGTGAAGTCTTAAGCAGCATTTCCAGCAACCCCAGATGAAATCGTTTTTATTTCCCTACTGATGAAGGATGAAATCCAGAAGCACATGTCTAGAGATGTACAGCACTATCTACACCAACTTTCGCAAACAACTACAGTTAATATTGAAGTGAGCACTAATTGTGTACTGCAAGTGCCACAATGCAAAGGAGTGAACTGTGCTGGAATGTGAGTCAGTGTTCTCCAAACCCCTCTTCACATGTTGAACAAGGGACTTGGATCCCGGCAATTACTTACCATTTGTGAGCTTCATTGTCACCCTCATTTGCTGCCTTCTAATTGAGCACCTCAAGCCGGCTTCACTTAATCTTATTTTCTCTGGAGCACAAATAAAGTACTAATTGCAACATTTAGTTTATAGTCCTTCCAATGCTGGCAGTGCAATTAGATACTATTTTTGATTTATTTTCCTTCTCCTTCGCTTACTGGCCTTGTTACTTATCCACAATCTACTCCATCCATGTTGCTTCCTCCCCTCCCATTCACTAGTCCATGTTGGTTGTTTTACTCCCACTCCTGTTTGTGCTGCTTCATGCGTCCGTGTTGCTTACTCCCTTCTGAACTGCCCAACCCCACCCTGTCCGTGTTGCCTATTTTCCTCCCACCCCCACCCATGTTTCTTATTCCCTTCTTCCCTTACCACCCGACTCCTCCGGTCTGTATCACCTGGCCCTGTTGCATAACCCCTATCACTGAAGGAAGTGACCCACTAGGTTCACCCGGGTCACTCTCAACCTCCTCTTGCCTTCCAAACAATGAAGAGTTGATGATGTAGTTGAGAATACAAGAAAAATAGTTTCTTCACAAAGTACACTGCAGAGGAGTCCAGTCTGGCCAGCCTTCAGTAATGTCCAACGAGGGACTGACTCTAGCAACCTTAAAGTTACATTATGTAGGTTGCGGAGCCCACAGAGACCTGCCTAATATGGAAAAGTGTTGGTAGCTGTCGTAATACAATGGGGGCACAGAACATAAGTTTCGATTCCGCAGCCTGGTACAAGCTATCTACTATTCAAGGTCATCTGGCCTATCCTTACTTCTAGACAGGTGGGAGAAGGCCTCTATGTAACACAAAAGGCATGCACTAATCAGCAAGTCTCAGTATTGGAGAAACAAAACTTACCAAGGAACGTTTCTCTTAATTGAGCAAATAACAGTTTCGAAATAAAAGAAAATGGCGTCTTCGAAAGCTAAAATGGTGGCTCAGATGTCAACCTAACGCAACTTCTGTATTTACTGGTTGTGTCTACACACAATATGCAGATATAAAGTATTAGCCATATACATGCTAACATAAATTTGGGTAAAATACAAGTAAGATAACCATGTTACGTTTGAATTCTATCATCACCACCCTGTTGTGTTTCTTATTTCGCTCTCAACCCCTCATTATTTAGCTTACTTATTCCCCACCCAATCGCCATAATAGAAAAAAGAAAGCGCTCGGATGTGGCCACCAATGGCCACTTCTTAGTGCTCATTTTAACCGTGCTGTTGCCTACTGTCACCCACCCACCCCGTTCTCCACCCCTACCTGAATGGTGAGACCTATTGGCTTTGCCAATGTTTGTATTTATTTCCCATGGAACAGAATCCTCGACATTAATTTTGAAATTAAGGCTGTGTGATTTCTCTACCCCATATACGAGAAGGGTTTACTGAGGCTGCCGAGAAAGATTATGTATTTGTGGAAATCATGTCTCTAGTACCTTGTTGTGTTATATCCATGTATCCTTTCCATTCCTTACTGAGAGCTAAATACGTACGTGACTATTTGATGATAATATATACTTTGAGGTGATAAAATGTGCTTTTCTACTGTCGGAGCTTTTCTGAAACTAATTTATAAATGCTGTTGTTTCCCGGGTTAGTGTGCAATTGAATGTTTCCCTTTTTTAAAAAATAATATTGATACTAAAAATAGAAAGGATAAGACATATGCTAAGGTTAGGTAGGTTAAACATATAAATAAATATAAATTGCTAACATCGACAAATCAACATTGCAGCAATATTTTCACTTTTATGGATTATTACAAAGTTTAGATGCATAATTATGATTTTTTTTAAACTTGCTTTTGAAGCATATTCATTGTCATTATCAAATGCTAGTCGTATTTCAACTGTGTTGAATAGCTGATTAAACAATAAAATAAACTTGAATTTTTTAGCCTTATGGTTGCTTTTCTTCCGTGGAGAATCCGCCATGAAGCACTTCTCAAATCACTATAATTTATCAGGCCTCTTGCGACCAAGTGAGTATTTGTGAGAATCAAGTGTCGGGTACCTTGTTCCCATATTCCCCTTCGTTATTCTGAGCAAAATACTTAAATGATTATTTGGTGGCACCATTAAACCATTAAACCATTCTGACAATAGAATAATGTGCTTCACAGCCGTGATCCACGATGGAGATCATTTCTAAATGTCTCACGTTTTTAAACTCTTGAGGCAACATACTTCAATTCAGACCTAATTGAAACTGACCCTTGTACATATTAATGTTGTTACTGCAAAATAAATAGTTTGCATTTAATTAAACTGTTTAAAAAATAATTAAAATGGTTAGATATATCAGTTATTATGGCCACTTTATTATTAATATTATTATTATTATTATTATTAGCAGCAGTAGTAGTAGTAGTAGTAGTAGTAGTAGTTGTAGTAGTAATAGAAGTAGTAGCAGTATTGAGAAACTTTTGATTGTAAATTATGTAATATTTTTGCAATATATTTGTACCCTGCACTATTGGCACATTAATTGTTATGGACAAATGACGAGTTTTTAACAACAGGGGCATCCGCACATGCAGACAGGCAAGATTAAAGTGATCCGAATGACCCACAGATGACCTGTAAACTGGTAAAGTGTATACTTCTGTATGAGAAATTAATCCGAAACAAATTGATAGGAAAAGCACACTAGCACTTTACGACAAATAGCAGCATAATTGTTCATGTACCATCTCCTCTGCTCTTACTGTATTATTGGTAAATCAAATTTTAAAGATGTATACCACATTTGTTATAACAAATATAGTTTGTATTGGTCTTTGTTATGGTTTTAACTAAAGCAATAAAGAATCATTCATTCACACACACCATAAAATGACCAGTTTTTTTTATTTCTACAGGGTTGCAACTACATACCACTGCAAACACAATCAAACAAACCGGAACTTGAAAGCACTCTGCTTGCATATTTGTTTACAGGCACATTCCTTAAGAAGAGCTTAAATCGCGCGCACAGGGACGCACGGGCCCGTCTCCCGTTTTGCAAAGTTGCCTTGGCAATAAGAATCAAAAGTGTTTCAATCATCAAAGCCACACGAGAGCAGGTCTCTGGATATTTCATGTCGTGCTTGAAAAAAACTGAAACGCCGAGGGTGTTCTACAAAAACATCCCTAAGCAAAGACTGCCTCTTCATCAAATCCGCCCCTCTGAAACGTATTGTAAATTAAAAGATCATTATTGTAACAGGATCCCTCTTGACAGTTTCCGCGTGCTGAGGGAAGGTGACAGGAGTCTGACAGTGGAGTGTGTGATTTGCGCCTCTGATGCGTGCGACGCACAGCTGTGCCGCCTCCACTCTCCCTTGATGCTCGGAAGGCTGGAGACAGAAACGGCGCGCATGTATTCCCTTGGTTGTGGCTCTCAGCCGTACGTTCTTGGGGGCTGTCCTGCTCTTTCGTTGGTGATTTAAGCAGCGCGGGCTGCTCATTTAGTTACGTGTCCTTGAGCCTGGGGGAGAGGATGTCTCGGTCTCAGCAGACTGGCGCTCAAGGATGATACCACAGTCTGGAAGCTTTGCCTGAGGTAGCCATCTTCGTCAAAGTTTTACAGTCCCTCCATATGCTGCCGGGTAACGCAAAACCATGCCCTCCGTTTGCAGAATGTGATGAGGGGCCACCTAGTCTGTTATGTCTCACAGATATTCATTGACCTTGGGCTGAACCAACCCCCCCCCCCCCCCCCCCCCCAGTAGCGTGATGAAACTTTAGGGGGTCCCCTGCAAAGTACATGCAGAAGGCCCCCCAAGCTCCGAATCCTGTCCGACGTTTTCAGGCCAGTGCCTGCCATTGCCGGAGGCTCCCCCCCCCCCCCCCCCCGACCTCGTGACCCCCCACCGCAGGGGCTGCCGGGGCTTTTGCTACAGCACTGTTCCACCTCCCTCCCACGTGGTGGAGCGTCACAGTTTGAATATGGGAATCTTAAATTGGCTCAACAAACTGAACAGCTTTTCAAAATTTGTTTTGTCAAATGCCTTTCATATCATTATTGGTATTTTTCCTAACCAGATCTTCTACTTTGTTCTCAATACTTTTCTTTCTGCTTCTCTGTAACTTTTCTGTCTACACCCTGCTAGCGGCTTGCCTTGGCCCTAAAGCAAAGTGTCTTGGAATCAGCTTGCCTAGATAAGTAAGTGCTTTACATAGACATGGAATTTGCTTGCCTTGGCTTAGCTGTAGTACAACATGGAATCCCTTCTAACATAACATCCCTTATCGTCACTCCATCACTCCGTATCTAGCTAAGCTGCATTGGCTGCCGATGAGCTACCACATACAATTTAAGGCTTTGGTCATCGCCTTCAGGGCCCTCAATGGTCTAGGCCATGTCTATCTGAGACATCGACTCAAACCTGTCCACTCGGATCGTGATCTCAGATTAAATCATCTTCGTCTACTGCATGACCCTCGTTTTCGCTGTGCGAGAATGGGGGGTCGTGCCTTTGCTGTGGTCACTGCAAAGTTCTGGAATCGCCTTCTTCTTGATCTCAGACTCATTACATCTGAATCTTTGTTTCGGAGGAGAGTTAAGACCTGGTTGTTCTCCATGATCTAGTCCACGTTGTACTCCTCTGGTAAACGGGTGTCTGCAGCGCCGGGACACCCGCGTTGGGGGTAGCCGCGCGCTTTATAAGCTTTAAATAATAATAATAATAATAATCAACATACCATAGAGCAGGTTTACAAAAATGTCACGCAACACCTTGCCACCTCAGAATTCACCCTCCACTTTTTTGTATACTTCAGTGTGACTCCATAGGTGCGACGGGTATTCCCATACATGGGTTCCTTGCTCACTGTGTCACTGAAGCCAAGCTAAACTCGACTGAAGACCCCTAAAACAGGGCGAAACCGATCTTGTGTTGTTAGTATTCCAGTTCAGGGAGGACCGGGTCTTGCAGTTCCAGATGAACTGTTCCTATTGCAGCAGAGCGAAGACTGAGTTGCATATAGCGGGGTCAAATCTGAGGTGCCATGGTGTGCAAAATAACGATGAGCAGAGATGCAGTCCAAGAAAATACCAAGTGCTGAGATGAATTCAAACATTCCACCCATCACATTTTTTTGTATCACTTTTTTGCATTCTTCTCTCTCTCTCTCTCTCTTAGCACAGACACGCAATCAGGCTACCAAGCACCATGCACACACCTTTGCACCCCTGTGCAAAGGTGTTTGTGTCATGTGTAGGGTAGGTTTTTTACTGGAAGGGCACCCTTCCCGTACAAAATACAATAACTTTAAAACTTTTCTTCCTTTGGATTTATTCTGTACATTCATAGGTGCTGCAAGCATGGGAACGGGGTTGTTGCAGCGCCCCCAAAATAACTACCCTACAGTTCAGAAGGAAAATGATCAAAAAAGATGCCTTTAAATTTTGTTTTCATCTTGAAACATTTGATGTGCTTTCAAAGATAGAAGTCAAATGTAGCAGTGGGTAGTAAACTCCGCTCCGCTGGCAGAGATCATGGAGTTTTGCCACTCTGTGCACCACTTTGAGTGGGGAGTTCGGCAAAAACTCCTCCAACCACCGCGTGGCGGAGTTTGCCACCCACCATAACTGATCACTAAATTTTCTTTGCACATCTTATCTGCAGAGGCAGGTACACAGGCAGTAGATCAGCAGCTATCCTGGTGCTGGGTCACTTTGAAGCGGAGTCCAGGATCCCTCCGCTCCCCTCGCTAAGGATAGCGGAGCGCCAGAGGCTTCTCTCCACAGAAGGGATTTATGGTTCTCCCTGGACCTGCAGCATCATTATGCAGCCTCCGCCGAGAAAGGTGGGCCCTGGCGGCGCTCCTTGCCTCTCCTTTGCAGCACCCCGGAATTGCAGTCCGCTCTGGATACCAGTGAAAGGGGTAGACGGCATGAGTACTTAAGAGAGGTGTACCTCAAAGAGCCAAGGTAATCCTTTAGTTTTTAGAGCACTTGTTCTCCAATACAGGAATGTTGGTGCTAACAATACTTACAAACTGTTATTGCTAGTGGGAGGAGAGGAATTCATAGTAACCTGCATATATTTTAGTCACATTTTTATTTCTTTGAACCCAACTAAAAGAAGCTTACAGACCACGGCTGATTGGACTGTAATCAGCGCAACGTGCCGGAATACTGTCACGTGTGAAACTCTGTGGAATTGCGCACAGTTTTTAAATAACTACAAGGTGTTCTGTGGAATAAAATTCTGCAAGTTCCCCCCCCCCCCTCTTATTCAGATGTTAGGCTATATTTTCTGATAATTTGCTGCATATTCTTGTAACATGGAGATTGGTGTTTACTTTTTCTTCTCTGACTGCAAACTTATATGATGTTGTAAAGTAACTTATCTGACAATCAGTCGTGGCCGACAGGGCTCGCTGGTGGGGGGGCAGGCATGAGGGGTCACAAGGGGGAGTCGCAGGGGATTGTGGGGGAAGTCTCGGGGGGATTTGGAATTAAATAAAAAACTTACCTTGAGCTGGGTTCTGCGTCTTCTCTGCTCCTGCTCTCCTGCCTCGGACAGGAACAGGAAGTAGGCAGGCTGGCTACCTCCCCTGTCCAATCACAATGCTGCAGTGCAGAGTTGTGATTGGTCTGAGCGCCATGACACAACGATCAGCAAGGGGCTGGATGGGTGGGCATGTTCTCCATGCAGACTGCAGCGCAGCCTGCATGGAGAAGGGGAAAGTGCGCATGACTCGTTTGAGTGGCCCGAGAGGGCCGACCAAACAGTCATTGTGCATTCAGGAGTGGGTAAACCACTCCTCCCCTGCCCTGCTCGGAGAGCAGAGCAGTCCAGCCCACCTGCCCACTGCAAAGCAACAGGACATGAAACATAAAATGGCAATAACTCCAAGTTATTATCATGTTATGTTTCTCACTGCTTGAAAGTAGTAGGACAACGCTCCTCCACGATAGCGGAGGAGCCGCTGCTGCTGACAATCATGCTGGAGTATAGTGAGTGTGAAAGTAAAGGCTGTAGAAAATCAATTTTTCCTAACACTCAACAACATATAAATTACTGTACAAATATTTTAAAGTAATTCAGCAGTTAACCATGCACAAATGGAGCATATTTTCTTGTAATTTGGAATTGTGATGGAAACAAAGATTTTGTAATTCTCTGTTTTTTTTCACATTTTTAGAGCAAAGATTTTAATAGGATCAAGACAAATCAAGATGCTTTACTTGGCTATGTGCAAATGATAACTATTTGTTGAAACCTGATTCCCACACATTATCCTTTGTTTGTGTGCTATATATTTTTATAAGGATGACTACATGTCCGTGCAAATGTTGTGGCCATTTCAAAGGAAAATATGTGCTGTCCGTAAATGAGTGTAAGCTACAACACCATATTTTAGTAGTACATTTGCGACAGTGTGCTTCAAAATGCACCACCGCCTACATACCACCCCTGGCTAATCTCCTGCAAAATGAGTGTAGCTCATCATCTATACTTGTTCTTTGTGTAGCACTGAATTGTTCACAACTTCTCTGACTCAAGTGCTGTAACATTGATGGCAGTGTCCCCACTCTGAAAATTGTTCCAACAGCACTGTTTACAGTGCAGCACACATGCAAAGTTGGCAAAATAAAATACTTTCTTCTTAATAATGTAAGCTTCAAAGAAGTGTTTTTTTTTGGTGCACAGCCCTGTCTACTATTGTTAGTAGATAGGACTATGCATCAAAATCCACGGGTGATTATATGAAAACACTCATGTACCACCTTGTGGATCACCCCATTGATGCAAAGCAATTGAAAGCACTGCTTTGGGTTACCTTCAGATAACCTTCCAGTGCTAAAATGGTTAACCCAAAATAAAGATTTTGGGCAGGTTTTTGGCGCATTTGGGATGCAAATTGTAAAAAACCTTTTCAGAGGACCTGAGGATAAGCAGGATTCACTGAGCCAAACCGTGGTGGTTGAGGCCTTTTACACCTAATGTCCCAGAGTAAAATACTAGGGATCCTACTCTTTGTGATTCCTTTTTAGCTCTATCTTCTTCCTGTGATGTGCCCAGCACCCCACTGACCCCTGGCCTTTCCAGAATCAAAGAGCCCTTTTGAAGTGCACCGGAGAGACAGTCTCTCTCTTCCTCCAGTATGTGTCCTATCCAGCTCACACGAGTGCAGCAATCAGGAACTCTGTCTGGGGGGCACCTCTACCTCCACATATCTTTCCAAAGGTGACATGATGTGGGCCCGGGGTGAGTTAAGCATAAAACAGTGAAACTTTCCTTGAGTGGGTTCATAGGTCTCACTACAGTAGCTTAGATAAAAAGGCCTGTTCACTCTACTGATCATGATTACAAGAACACAGTGTCCTGCCACCACTGTTCCCAGGCTACTTAACTCTTTGTTAAGGGCAACAATCCTTCACTACTGTGAGGTAAGTGTGTGGAAGCCACTCCCGGTCTAACAAGACTGCAATCCATGAGGCAGAGTTAAGTCATGGCGTACATGGATGATCTGTGTTCTCCCTCGACCAAAAATCAGCACTAGGGATCCAGCTGTCAGTGTAGTTATATTGTATTTCTTATATAGCGCCAGAATCGACCCCCGAAGGGGTATCTCCGCGCTTGCCTTGGGAACCCGTCCTGGTTTTTCCCTGTGAGATAGCCCCTACAGGGCATCCCCAAGGTGAAAGCCAGGCATCCCGCCGCGGGGGGGCCGTTGTGGAGATTAAGCAAGCTTAATGCCCAGAGTTGCAGAGTGTGAACCCATGATTAGGTCAGGCACCGAAGCGAGAATTATCGAGTCCGTGGACATTTGAGCTCAACACCCTGCCGCGTCGGGAATCGAACCCTGGTCCCGGGTCTTTCCTCTGCTTCAGGGTCTGCCTGCTCTAATCAGTGAGCCACACTTCTCCACAGATGAGGCACTCTGGGCAGGGGTGCACATCCGTTATCATGCAAGGGAATTTTACGTCCCAACACAAACCCACTCCAGTAAATCTGCCCCATAGTCCTTTCCATAAAGCATCACGGAATAAGGTTTCTGAAGCCTCATGGAATAAAACAATGAATGGGGCCTTCTGTAGGACAACATGGCAACAGCTTGCCCAGGCTGAAATTAATACCACTAGGAATACGTTTTTCACAGGATCTACTGTAATGCAACTTGGAATCAGTTTCCATAGGCTCTACTGTAAAACAGCATGGAATCAGTTTCCATAAGCCAAACTGCAACACTGCTTCGAATCAGATTAGTGAGACCTAACGTAATACAAAATGAAATCCGTTTCCATATTCCCTCGTGTGATACAACACGGAGTTAGATTCAATTGGCCATACTGTAAAACAACATTGAATTAATTTCCATTGGCCATCCTATAATACTGCCTGCAATCATTTTCCAGTGCCCCTACTGTAATACCAGGGTCGCATTGGTAAGGCGGGCAATGAGCGATGGGCCAGTATCAGAGTTACAGCTGTGGGCCGATTTTTGAGCAGCGTGGTGGCTGATTTAGGCTGTGTCTGTGCTGTTCAGATGCTGCTTGTGGCCCAGTGGGGGCCTGAGCAGCCTTTCCAGAGGCAGATAGGCCTCTATCACCTCCCTTTTACCAAAAGACGGAGGTGTCATTCACAGTCTCTCACCAGCCCATTAATGTATGCAGCTTGAGTGGGGAGGGGCCTGTGCAGAAGTGGTCTCACTTAGGTGTGGTTCACCAATATGAATTTATCGGTGCACAAAGAGTTCTGGCATCATTCAAAGTTAAGAAAACATGGCTCTTTTAGAGAACCCCATCCCCCTTCCTTATTTTCATAATAATTAAAAACACTGAAGCAGTGTTTTGCGAAAAGGCGCAATCCACAAATGTGGGACGATTTATTTTTGGAGTGCGCAGGCTGATTTTTAATCCCAATCCAATCCTTGTAATACAATTTGAAATCCGTTTCCATGAGCCATATTGTAATAGAACTTGGAATCAGTTTCTATAGGCCCTGCTGGGAACCACACTGGAATCCACTCGTTTAGGCCCTCATGCTAAAACCACTGAGGGCCCGATTCACAGAACTAACTTAAGACAAAATCCTAAAATTACTACCATTTTGGTATTCACAGAAGGCACTTACTCATTTTGGTATTCACAGAAGGCACTTACTCATTTCGGTACTCACAGAAGTTAGGAGTCCTAACTTTAGGACTCCTAAATGCCTTCTGTGAATACCGAAAGTCTTAAAATTTGGATTTTTTACAGTTTAGGAGTAGTAAAGTTAGGACTCCTAACTTTAGGACTCCTAAATGCCTTCTGTGAATTCCTAAAGTCGTAAAGGTAGGATTTTTCTCAGTTTAGGAGTCCTAAAGTTAACAGTCCTAACTTTACTACTACTAAACGGAGAAAAATCCTAATTTTAAGACTTTCGGTATTTACAGAAGGCATTTAGGAGTCCTAAAGTTAGGACTCCTAACTTCTGTGAATACCGAAATGAGTAAGTGTCTTCTGTGAATACCAAAATGGTAGTAAGTTTAGGATTTTGTCTTAAGTTAGTTCTGTGAATCGGGCCCTGAATCACTGTGCCTGTGCTATGCTGTAAGGGGAACATAGAATCAGCTTGATTAGGCCCTGCTGTAAAAGAAAACATATAGGGACAGATTTACAAGAAACTGAAGTATCTCTTCATCATAGCAGAGATGTGTCAGTTTACTTGTATCGTGCACAAAAACCCTTGCTCCACCATTGATGCGTCGCATTTACAATGTAGCGCACCATGGCGCAAGGTTTGACAGAAGCGTCACTCATCTGTTGGCACAAAGGTCACGTATTGCTGGAGTCATGTCGCAACGTGGCGCATTGTTTACCCTGCTGCTGTGTTACAAAAGTCATGCAACTGTGGGGCAAAAGTGTCCCAAGGGGCTTGTAAATCTGCCCCAGAGGATCTTCTTTAGGGTCTACTATCACATTATGTAGTGTACTGCAGATAAAGAGTAGTACATATGTTTGACAGATAGGGACAGTTTGACAGCTGATCCCTTTTTTTTTTAGAAAAACAATGTTTCAAAACGTTCTCTCATTCTCTTCATATGTGCAGACAAAGAGTAAAAGCAGCAACATATTCTTAGCTTCTATGCAAGATGAAGCTGAATGCAGAACTGCAGACAGGCCATGTCCACGTTCAGTTTTTGACGCCTCTAGCAATAATTCAAGATTTTATCGAATTACGGAAAATTAACGAGTGTCTAAACTCCTCCATCCCCTCTTTAATGCCCTGAACCAATCGTCCATCTGGTTTACCCACCGGGCAGCCATGGCTACAAGTGAACATAGAGGCATAAAAGCGGGGAAAGGGAATGAAAGTGAGTGAAAAGCTGAAAAGAGACAAGAGAAAGGGCGTTGTGGGATTATTAAAAAAAAAAAAAAAAAAACAAGACATCAGTAAGGAATGTGACTTACAAGAGCCATTCTGAAAACATTTATTCAAAACATCAAAGGAAGAAAGGGGTAGAGTGTGCCGGATACAGCACGCCTTGGTACCAGGGACATGTTCCAATCTAGGGCATCCTGTCCCCTGAAGATGATCATGATTGATGAGAACAGTGCAAAGACAGATCAGGCGGTGATGGAGGACTGAGCGACAGCTGGAAAGCCCAAGGACTCCTGGGCACTCCGACCCCGGGTCTTACGCGATGTCATCCTGCAGCCATGCCCTGGAAGGAATGTCCGTGTGCGCGAACATATGACTGTCAGTACCTCCAACCTTACCAGAAGGAAACATCTGTTGGACGAGGCAGGGGTGTCAACTGCAGCATCTCAACTTCCGGCTAATGGCGCCGAGCAGAGGAAGGAAGCCTTCTGTGGCATTGCGAGTCACCCGCTGGAAGAGGTCAGCACGTGCGGTGCAGACTGGCTTTGCAGGCTGGCAGGGGGCATTTTTTTTAGACATTTAAAGTGATTTGCACAATTTTATGTACATGGGAAATTAGCATTGATTGGGATTGCGGTGTGATGCACTTAGAGCCTTACTTTAAATCTTATGGTTTTTTTCTAGTCTTATAAATTAATTAAAGAGTGCAAGTGCTTAGTGAAAATGGAATACCTAACTTGCTCTCTCTCCTGGTGAGATTAGAAGGTCCGAAAGCCACGCCTTGTTAGCTGATGTAACAACATTTTAGCAGTGTTTAAGCACAGTTCTGCGTGGTAATTGTAGTGCAACTATATGGGGACATGCTGCTTTAAGTGCTTTAAATGGAAACACAGCAGTGCTAGTACTCATTAACCACAGTGCCTGTTTGCTCCGGAGAAGTGCAGGTACTCTCCCATTAAAGGTGTTGCAGCACGGGTGAGAACTGAGAAGTGCCGGTACTCTCCCTTTTCAATTAAGGAAGTGCAGGTACTTGGTACCGGACACCCTCCTGCCCATTTGAAGCACTGTCTAAGATAGCAAAAAACACAGCCACTGATGTTTCAGTGACACAAAACGCTGCAAACCAATTTGGATTGTGGCAAATTGATTTCTCACTTATTTTGGTCTGTTTACATAATGAAAATTTTAGAAAATGCATTTTCTCTTTTCTCTTCTGAAACTGGAGACTAAGAACATCATTACGATAACGGTCGGACTCTCATCTGACCGACAGCGTAGCGGAAGCAGGACCAGGGGCGGCCTTAGGCATGTGCAAGCTGTGCTCCTGCACAGGGCCGCCAAACCCCAGGGGCCACCACGCCAATATATATCCTTAATATAATAATCCTCTGAGGATGGATACATATTTGCGTGGCGGCCCCTGGCAGGGATTTGGCGGCCTCCGGCTCTGTTCCACTTCCAAACACCCTGACCCCCCCCTCTTCACCGGCCTTCGTGCCTCTTCCGGGGCCTCCTATTCCGGGGCCCCCTACCTACGCTCCCTGCCCAGGGCCGCCCGACAAGGAGTCGGTGGTCCCCTGCCCTTATTACAATGCGACCGCCTTCATGGCAAAGTGCATATTTTCTATTGTGGCTTGTGCTGCGGGCTGGAGCACAAACCGCAATAGAAAATATACACTTTAAAAATATTACTGCACTGTGTGGCAGGCACCATAAGGTGCCTGCCCCATGATGCAGGGATGTTTAGCCCACAGGCCCCATAGCTGAGGGGTAGGTGGGAAGGGGGCCGACCCAAAGTCACTTTCTGTCTGCCTTTTAATGGCGGGCGAACCATCACGAAAGGGCAGGAGGAAAAGGACATTGTAATCTCTATAACGGTGTCTGAGAAGGCACCAACCCTATTGGAGGGATTACTAAACAAGTAGCATAAATATTGCAAAATTAGTTTGCTCTGTTGTTTGTAGGACAGCATAACCCATAGTCTAGGATGTTTGTTAACATTTCATTTATCCATTTAAAATTGTTTACTAGTAATATGTATTTAGAATGTTTTCCAAATCCACGTTCATTCATTTTACCCTATTTTAGCCTCCAGCCAGAGGTTTGAAGAGGTTTGACGACATGCTCCTGGATAATAAATAGTGGGAGGGGCTTGTTTTGTCAAGATAATGGCCTTGTGTATTCCATAGTTTAGTAGAAGCGTTGGGATTAAAAGTTTTGTTAGTAATGACGTTATCCGTGCTTATAATAAAGCAGTCCGATATGTCCATGTGCTTGTAAGTTACAAGACGTACTGTAATGCGATGTAATTGTCTCCTGATTGTAATAATTATTGAGCTGATGTTAATAAAAAAATAAAAAAATTTAAATGAATGAAGCTATCCCACGCCCGTTATGTGTGAAAGGTTAGAGATTTTGTACTCTACAGTCAGTGGGGATCGTTTTCACTCCGCTTGTTATCAATAGGTCTAGTAAAGAGAGACCATATTGCTCTTTTTTCAGGGGGAGACTTGTGCACCGGGGCCAGGATGATGGTTTGTTCATATATAGGAAAGTTGATTTGGAAGATGTTACTGGTGGTTTGTTCTAAAAAATTCTAATGTTTTGGCAGAAGAAGGGTATATGACCTTCTAGATCTGTAGTTCAGCCGAGCAGGTCTACATTTAGGAGATTCTATTAGATCAAGTTTAGTAAGTTTCTCTTGTATCTGAAAGGACTTATGTAGCACCCATAGTTTGTATTGGTATATTTGAGGGGATATTTTGTGTTTCATTGAATTTTTGAGGATGCCACTCAAAACCTGACTTGTTAATGGTCTAATATTCGAGCTTAGGAAAGAGCGATACCATTTTTTTTCTAATATAGGTGGTCGACGTGGATTTCACTTTGTTGAATATTTAGTACATTTTTGCAACAATTTAGGACTTTGGTGCAATGTTTTAAAGGAAAACTAGAGATCCTGAATAATGTAGGTTACTTACCTTTCTCAAGGCAGATTTAACTTTGAGGAACTAGTAGAACTCCATGTTCAGATGATTATATTTCTCTTGCAACATTGCAAAGGAGAAGGGGTAATTTGAGATATTTTCAAGATCTCTCACCAGCATACAGCCTTTTTGCAGCATGATGTCCCAGAAAATAATTTTCCCATCTAATCATATGTTTGGGTTGATCAAGAGGGAGGTGAGTTCTGGGGCATGAAGTTGATGTGTAAAATGTTTATCCGATGACTTGAGGGCTCCTATGGAATCTTTTGTGATATTTTTGGAGAGGGCAGCGTTAGCTGCAACTGAAGTTAATATATTTAAGAAGGATAAGGGCTTGATTAACTTTGTATTGTTACCCGGGGCGGAGTTCGAAGGGTTTGATGTTAGTAACTAATGGCATGCTTGTCTTGATAAGAAGGTCATTTGATAGTTTGAAAAAAGCAGTAATTTGAGGCCATTTACCCAACTTATTTGTCTTCAGTTACATAATGACATTCTGGCCCTCGTTTTTGGCATCAGCGATAGTTCCATCTGTTTATGCAAGGAGGTTCTAAGAGAAGTATAGAGGAAACATGTTAGTTATGAAGTTGATTTTAGTGAGATTATCCTTTTGATGCATTCTGCCCAGCCCCACAATGTTGTACATTTTGGGGACCATGATTCTGTTAGGTTGTTAATTTGGTTGTATAGGGTGTTTTCAACATGTTCTATAGTTTCAATTGGGTTTTTTAAAAAATTGAAATACCTCGTTATTTCAGGTGTTTATTCTGGCATTTAAGGCCTGTATCGATGGTCACTGCTGGGTGGCAAATATTGCTCATGGAAAATACTTCTTTTTCATATTGATTGAGAGAGCATCAAGACTAAGCTGCATTGCTATTGATGATCTTAAGGATTTCCGAGACATCTAATTCTGTTTCTGCAGAGAAGATCAGAATATCATTGGTATATGCTTTTCTGAGCACATGATGGGAAAAATTCCCTTAATAGTTGAGATTGGACAAATGTCCACTACGAGGGGTTTGATAGTTAGAATGAAGAGCAGGGTTGAAAGAAGAACCTCTAACAATACGTTTTGAATTGCAGATGGGGACAGTTCCATATTCCTTCTCCATTAAATGCAACAGTAGGAAAAGTGTTGTTTTGCAGAGGGGTAACATTTACTATTCCCACTTCACTGAGTGTAACAGTAGGGAAAATTTTGGATTGCTGAGGGATACAATTTACTATTCCCACTCCAATGCGTGGAAACGTAGGGAAAGTGCTGGATAGCAGAGGGATAACATTTAATATTCCCACTTGAACAGGAGGGAAACTGTTGAATTGCAGAGAGGTAACATTTACAATTACCACTCCAATAGGTGCACTAATAGGGTAAGTGTTGGATTGCGAAGAGGTAGAATTTACTATTCCCACTTTATTGAGTGTAACAGTAGGGATAGTGTTAGATTGTGAAGGGATAACATTTACTATTACCACTCCAATAAGTGCAAAAGTACGGGGAGTGTTAGATTGCGAGAAGATCAAATGTACCATTCCCACTCAAGTGAATTCAAAAGTAGGAAATGTGTTGGAATGCCGGGGGCGAAGTTTAATATTTCCACTCCAGTCATAGCAACAGTAGAGAAAATGTTAGATTACGGAGGAGCACCATTTACTATTCCTACTCTATTTATTTATATTTATTTATTCAAAGTTTTATATAGTGCGAACAAGATCTTTGCAGATATCAGAGCGCTTTACAGAAACAAGGGGTAGGGGCAACAGGAGGGTGATTAAACCAACTATTGGGTGCAATACAGTAGTCGATAGTGAATGAGTAGCAAAATAGGATAGCAAACAAGTAAACAAGTTACAATATAATACCAATAAATGATCAGGTGCCAATAATACACAAACGGTGCAAAGTCTTAGATCCAGCAATAATAGAGTTCATGTGAACTTGGCCATAAGGATGGCTTTGACTTCCTTCTTAAAAAATGCAGTGGAGGAGATAAGTCTTGTTTCAGGAGGGAGTGCATTCCAGATCCTGGGTGCCATTCCTGAAAAGGAGCGTTTGTATGTTTTTTGAGGAGATTTTTTGTGCTTCTATTGGATTTCGAGCCACCAGATATAGTCAGCTTTTGAGTGAGGTATTTGGGAGACTTGTGGTGTACGGCCGAGTGTGTCATACAGGAAATTTTCAGTTGTATTCTGGCTTCAACAGGCAGCCAGTTCAGGGATCTCAAGTCAGGGGATATATGTTAGTTAGTGCAACAGCAGGGAAAGTGTTCGATTGTGGAAAGAAAAATTGTAATATTCTCACTTCAGTCAATACTACATTGTAAATAAACAAATTGTCTGTAAAACAATAAAAGAATAACAAAATATATATATATTAGAAAACACAAATGTATTTCATATAATTTCTTTTACAAATAAATTCATATTGTAATGTTAAATACATATAATAAAGAATTACACACATTATTATAATTTAAATTCCCCAAAACATTCATTATAAACAAAAAAAGGATTACATTTTTTATGGTTAGTTACTGCTCACCATATACCTTTACATAAAAAAGTACAGGCAACACCTAAATCTTAACTTTAAAAAGCTAATTATTTAAATTATTAACATAAATATTTACCAACACACAAATTATCAACAAATAAACATTAATTCATATTTAATTTTTTAATTTTCTTTCCACAATACACCCCCACAAAATATACAACACATTCCTAAAATGTAATAAAAATGTAATTGCACAATTAACATAACACATTTAAAATTTAATAATCATTATCAACAAAACATTTAATTCCAACCTGATTAAAAAGTATTTTATTTACTACTGTACACCCCAACAAAACTCAAACATACACCTTAAATGTAGTTATAAAATCTAATTACACATTAATCATAATAAATGATAAACTAAATAATTATTAATAAATATAAATATTAATATTAATTACTTAGAATGAATTTCCTTTCCCATCCTGTACCTCTATATCCACTCACCTAAGATAATAAAATATTTACACAATTAACATAATTGTCAATTAATATTAACAATTCATTATTAATTCATTAACATTAAATAACTTCTCTCCCTTTACACCAACAACCCACACATACCCACACATAAAATGTATATTAAAAAAAATATTCAACACTATTAACATAACTTACTATCAATTTAATAATAAATACTAATTAATTAATTATTAAATAAGCAACATTACATTTTTTCCCAGCCTGTACCCCTATAAACCCCACAACCCACACATAACATTTAAAAACAAATAATTACTCAAATAACATAGTTAATTAATATTTAAAAAATAATATTAATTTACAATTAATCACAATTTATTACAATTATATTACTTCCCATGCTGTGCCCCTAAACACCCACAACCCGCTACGGTACTAAAAACAAAAAAAATGACTTACATCTAATTTAATAACTGCTAAAAAATACAAATACATTAAAAAACATAAACAATAATACAAACACATTACATCATATACATTTAAAATGTATACCAAGGTACATACCAATAATTTAAAAATAATATAACTAACTATATTTTTGTAATCAATATTAATGATTTCAATATTTTAAAAATTAATATTACTTACCTTAAAATGGATATTCTTGACAACAATATTCTTGCTAATGACATTTCCATGTCACAATATCTTTGACTCAATATTTTTGCAAGTCGATATGCCCAACTCAATATTTGTCTCAACACTGGAAAAAGTATCAAACAGAACACTGTTGTTGCACAGAAGAGGGTGATAGAGTAAGAGTCCTGTGGTAGTCCTAAAACCTTTGCAAGAAAAACTTTTCAAAGATGACACAGATGTTAGTGATGTGTTGGATAAAAAGGTCCCTGTTGTCTATGAGGACACCAAGAGGACCATGGAGATGGGGTGTAGTAGTGACCATGAAGTAAGAGGGGAACAGGGAAAGAGTTCTTCCGAAAGCATGAGTGTACCACTACCAGACACTGTGAGTAGCAGCGAAGTAAGTGGGGAACGGTAAGAGAGTTCTTCAGAAAGCATTATTATAGCATTAACAGACTCTGTGTGTTGCAGCAAAGTGTCTTCTTGTGTGTCATCCATCCCTGATACTGTTGGTGAGGTAAAAAGACGTTTCCAATCTAAAAGAACCATAAAATTACCGAAAAGATTGAACAAATGTATTATTGGCTTTTGTCAGTTCATTATCAGCCTGATTCATCATAGTGAAGTTTTGCGAGTCTGAAATAGCGATTAATAAGGAATCGCTATTCCAGACTCACAAAACGGGATTCATGTAGGAATCGCAATATTTATTGCGATTCCTACAGGTTCCCTATTTGCGATTAGCTAATTGCTAATCTCAAATAAGGAATAACTCCCCATTCATTCCTATGGGCCTAAAGGCCCATAGGAATGAATGGGGAGTCATTCCTTATTTGGGATTAGCAATTTGCTAATCGCAAATGAGATTGCGATTTCAAGGGTGCAGGGCTGTCCAAAGGACACCCTGTAACACCCCTGAAATGTAAATTCACACAGATGTTACACAGTGTGTAACATGCAACTTAGAAAAATGCATTTAAATGCATTTTTCTAAGCTTTCGCTATTTACCATGAGGTTTGACCTCGCGGTAAATAGCGGCCCAAAATTGCGAATTCGCAATTTTTAAATGTTTCATGAATAGCATTTAAGGAATCTCTAATAGAGATTCCTTAAATGCTAATCCTCGCAAATTTGCGAATTCTTTATTAGCGAATTTTGCATTTGGGATGATGAAGCCCAAATGCAAAAATTGCACTCGCAAAGGGCCAGATTCTCAGATTCTGGCCCTTTGCGAACCAATTTCGCTTGATGAATCAGGCTGTTATTGTATTGGAGTATTTTTTTTATTTTTCATTTATTTAATAAGTTTGCATTTGTTTTGTTAATAAAAACGGGGCACGTTGTATAGTGTTGTGTAGTGATCATGTGTCATGAGCAGGTTGAATGTATGCATGTCAAAGGGATGAGTCACTGGGTCCTGTGATGTAATATGTAGAATCTTGGCAAAGGGGTAGGGGCAGTTGGAAGCAGAGCTGAGTTATAGAGGATGCGTTTCGTTCTGTTTCCACTCACCAGTGGGCCATACTCGATCGAGAAAAACACGTTTGCCTCCTGGGTTCAGTTTCCATGCTACAAATACTCAGCGATGTAAATGGGCAGATGCTGTCCAGTACTGAGTGCCGCCTGCACGTCTTTAATTTGAAAATATAGAACCAGCACTTCTCAGCAGGGGTGACATTCATTTAATGGGAGAGTACCTACACTTCTCAGGGGCAAACAGGTACTCTAGGTAGAGAGTACCTGCACTATATTTTCAATTAAGGCCCTGATTTACATATTATCACATCCATGTAACTCCTAATTAATTCCCCAAATCCTGCTTACGCAAGTGCTCAATGTCAGAAGAATATCTAAAGGAGACACGCCTACCTATATTCTCATTTATGCAACTTACTCTAGATTCACAAAAGCCATTTCCGGATGCGGAATTTGAAAGAGGTCCATGCAAATATGTGCACACTATGATGGGAGTGCTTGAGGAAGCAGTTGAGTCCAGCTTTAGGGAATTCCTCAATCACCAGAGGGGCTGTACTGCTAGAGCAGTCTCCAGTGTACACTTTCACCGTGGCAGAATCTGACCAATCAACGAAAAGTAGATGTATGACCACTCCATTCTTATCGTCGTGGCACATTATTTATTTTTATCCTGTCACCAACAGTCAGCTCCTCCTTTTACCCGTGTCAAATAGTTTTTAACTCCTAAAGGAGCAGAGAAATCAATTATTATGAAAAAGAAAAGCGCGGATATTCATTATGGGTCAGAGCAGAGCAATAACATGTTGAGATTTTTGCAGACAATTATCTTTTTTTTTGTGTGTGGCTTTTTTGCTGCACAAAGACACACCTAACGGCTCTGAATAAGCATACGAAGCCCTGTATACGAATATGTCTTTCTCTAAAAGTTGAGGTCGTTATAATGATTTGGACAGCTAATGGTGGTTGGTGGTTGACCCAGTCCAAGACACTTAGACCAACGCCCAGTGAATTATGGGAATTGGAAGGCCCGAGCCACGTTTAAAATAAAAATGGTGCTGCCCGGCTGGAATGAACGGTAAACCGTAGCAGGGGCGGCCTTAGGCCTGTGCAAGCTGTGCACCTGCACAGGGCCACCAAACCCCAGGGGCCACCATGCCAATATATATCTTTAACATAATAATCCTCTGAGGATGAATGCATATTTGAGCGGTGGCCCCTGGCAGGGATTTGGCGGCCTCCGGCTCTGTTCCACTTCCAAACACCCTGACCCCCGCCCCTCTTCACCACTGGCCACCGCGCCTGCATTCCTCCTGGTTCCTGATTGGCTTCTTTTTTTCCCTACCCACTGCTGGCCCGCTGGTACCTTCCTGAGCTCCGGGGGGCTCTGCCCTATCCGGAACCCCTCTTCCGGGGCCTCCAACCTACGCTCCCTGCCCAGGGCCACCATGAGCCTAGAGCCTCCCCTGACCGTAGATGGCAATATGAATGACAGAGAAGTGATCCTTTCTTGCGAAATTGTTCAGACTGATTACGTCATGCATTATTTAAGAAAACCAAACTCGGTCTGAGGTTTCGTTCGGCATCACATGCCGCTCAAGACAACCGCTTTCGCAATGCGCCTGGTGTCACTCGACCACAAACCACCGCGAGCCTCATGTGCAGAAGAGACAGGGTGGTGGCCCTGGTGGCACTCTGCGACAAACGTGTTAATCAGAACCTGCAAAAGGAAGCAGACCCAAAGCACGTCATGTCCTTGTGCAATGCTTGGTCAGGGCTGCAAGCAAAGCCATTTTCACACAATGCCCAATAAAGGTGAGATCCCCAAACCAACCCCGGGTGTGGAAGGGAGATGAGCCGCCGTTCTTTTCTACTCAATTTGATGGCCTCTCTGCTGAGACATGTGGACGAAACCTTTAGGTGTTCCTTACAAATGCAAGCAGCTCCCAATGTTCTTACCCTGACAGATCTGCAATATTTCACTTCCCAAGTGAAAATTTGCTTTATGATTTTTACAGCAAACAAAGGCTAAGGATTGGAAGATGAGATTTTTACATCAAAGGTACTGAGATTAACATCAACCAATCAGGCTTCTTATAAAGCACGGCTACTCAACTGATAGGGTCTCAAGGCACTGAGGGGGTGGTGGGGTGGGGGGATGGAGCTGCGGTTCAGTCAAAGAGCCAGGTCTTTAGGTCCTTCCGGAACTGAGGCAGCAACAGCGATTGCCTGAGGTGTTCCAGGTTGCAGAGGGGCAACATCAGTGGTTGAAGCCCTGCTACATCTATTATCAAAAGTTGGGGGGGGGGGGGTTTCTTGTACCCGTTGTTATGTTATGTTATGTTGTGGCATAGCATGTCATGTCATGGTAGTGATGGATGTATCTGATCTGGCATCTTGTAGGAAGACATTGAATTCAATCTAAGTGCATGTAACTGCCTTCAAAAAGTGCACCTTTCCTTTCAATTGATATAATTTAATTTCTAATGATTGTTAACCCATCTTCAATGTAAATGCAGTGCACTTCACACTTAGCTCACATATATTCACTTCCCTTATAGGTAAGGACTAGAGGCCTATAATCGACCATGCGGACAATAATGGAGAGGAAATCCATGACTAACATCATCATGCAGCCCTTTGAATTTAGGGCCAAGAAGGGTAGTATGGTATGTACAGCATGGTAAGATGAGGGGGCATATTTACAACAAAGTGGCGTAGCATGGCGTTAGCCTCCTTGGCTTAACGCCACGCTCCACCACTTCAGTAATGCAGGGCTGCACCATATGTACAACAATACGGTGCAGCCCTGCGTTTCACCTTGCGCTGGTGCTAAACTTAGCAACCTAGTGCCAACGTAGGCACCCTTGCACCAAACTGCAAGGGTGTCCGTGTTGAGGGGAAAATTGTTTATGTACAGGAAGGTCTCCCTTCTTGCAACATAAACGAGCGTTAAATGTTGTTTTGTAACTTTTGTGTGTGCTGCTTGATGCTGAATTCATATTAGTTGCAAAATGTCATTTTTTTATTGTTTATGTGCAGGAAGGGTTACCTTCCTGCACATGAACAAAAAATGGCAATTTGCTCTGTCTATGTGTGCTGTACAACTCAGCACACATGGAAACAACAAAAACGAGGAGAAATAAAGCATTTCTCCTCGTTTTGCCTGTTTAAGACCAGGGTTTCAGGCTTGTAAATATGCCCTCAGGCCTTTCTACTTGTACACATTGCCTCTAGTGCTGCTTGACCCGAGCATAAATTGGGCGGGAAGTCTCTGAAGGACTACAGTTGTGAATAACACATGTTTCGGAATGTTCAAAGTTGCACGGACATGAAAGTAAAACACGAAAACGTGCAATAAAAATAAGTAAAACATGCCTTCATACTAGACATTAAAATGTGCGAATTATACAAATGAACGAATGAAAGGGTGTAAAGTGTTGATATCTACAAAAGGGAATCCCAAGCGTGAAGGCACCAGCAAATTATAACTTATACATTGCTGAATCTGGAGTACTATATAAACGCCCCAAAAATAATCAGAATGTGCATATTGCCCCAGCAACTTTCTACTGGGTATCTACCTCGTTCAGCGTCCTCAAGTCATGGAACAAACTTGTTAGCAACTGTTTCTTCTAAAATTCTAGGAACAGAGGGGCATTTTATCATTATGTGATGCAGCGAATGCACCATATTTAAGATTATACAGTGCATTCCTGCCTTTTCCCAGCGCTAGCACACAATGTGCTGACTAGCGCCAATGCAGGCACTCTTGCTCCATGATGCAAGGGTGCCTGCGTTGTAATCTGGATTGTTTTTGTGCAGGAAGGGGAACTTTTCTGCACAAAAACACTCCCCTGAGGTCTTTTCCTCTTTCTATGTGTGCTGCAGAATGTAGCACACATAGAAGAGGATGCAAACTAGGAGAAACTAAAGATATTTCTGCACGTAACGCCTCACCCAGAGAGGCTTAGCAGTTTTGGCGAATTCCCAGGTTTACAACTCATAGTAAATCTGGGAATGTGTCAACATTCATGGGTGCTGCGTGGGAACACCCATGTACCACCTATGGAACTCCTCCTTGGAGCAGAGTAACGTAACACATCAATTTGCACTGTTTCATTGCTCTGGATTGGTCAAGCCACTCAGGACCAAGCATGGTAGTCTTGAGTGGCTTTATAAATGACACTCAGGGCCCGAGTCCGTCTCAAGTCTGTCTTAAGTCTGTCTTAAGTCTGTCTTATTTTTGTCTTAAGTCAAACTTAAGACAAAATCCTAACTTTACTACTACTAAATGCCTTCTGTGAATACCAAAAGTAGTAAGTTTAAGATTTTGTCTTAAATTAGTTCTGTGAATCGGCCTCACAGTAGTTGTGTTGTGCTTGCACCGCACTGCGTGGTGCACGTGCAAATTCTTGATAAATATGGCCCAGGATTTCTAGAACAGACTGGCAACACACTATAAACCTGCAGATTATTTGCGATAGTGGGGGCAGATTTATCATTATTCCACACAGTGCTGTAAGCCGCCTTGCTTTGCTGCTTGAAAGGGAAAGGGCAGGATTGCACCTTATTAAATATGATACAGCGCATTCCTGTCCTTTCCTTGTGCTGGAGCACAATGTGCTGCCTAACGCCAATGCAGGCAGCCTTGCACAGGATGCACGGATGTCTGCTTTGCATACGGGATTCTTTTTGTTAAAAAAAGGAACACCTTCCTGCACAAAAACAATCCACTAATGAATGTTACTCTTTGTATGCGTGCTGCAGAATGCAACACACAGAGAAAGAGGAAAAAATGAGGAGAAATAAAGATATTTCTTCTTGTTACGCCTCACATGGGGAGGTGATGCACTTAGATGCATTCCGAGGTCTACCAGCAATGGCAAATCTGAGAATGCCTGAAAATTCATGGGTGGATGCATGGAACACATAGGCTTCACTCATGGAAGGCCTCCCTCGGGCAAAATAACGCAATGCAATGATTTCTGCTGCATTGTGGTACTCTAGCTTTATCAAGCTACGCAGGACCACACAACGTGGCCTTGCGTGGCTCGATAAATCTGACTTAGTAGTTGCATTGCCCTTGTGTGGCGTGAAGGCGATACCACTGAATGATACATCTGCCCCCTAATCTCTGCATTACACAGGAAATGCGGGGTACACAAAGGCTTATTTGAGATTTACAAACCCACTCAAGACCTGAATTGTGTGGCCTTGTGTGGCTTTGGGTTTTCTAAAGTAATGTAGCACACCTCAAAACCTTGCACTGAAATATTATACATTTCTTAGTGGTAGGCATTCCCTGGGTGGAATTTAGGCGTTCCTGTGCACCCAACCATGGATTTAACGCAATTCTAGAATTACTAAGATATGTCAAGCTGAAATTGTGTGAATTTGGTATGCCTACCACAGAGAGACTTAATGATGAGAAATATGTTTATTTCTCTGTGTTACTTCATTTTTCTGTGTATGATGCAGAATGCATCAAGCCTAGAAAGAGAAATATGCCACTTTGGATTGTGTGCAGGAATGTATCCGTCCGGCATAAAAACAATCCCGCCCATAACGCAGGCAACCTTGCATTATGGTGCAAGGGTGCCTGCTTTGGCTCTAGGCAACCACAAGTGTACCAGGGCTAGGAGAGATATGAAGAGCTCCATATCTTAATAGAGGTGCACAGTCTAAATATCAATTCCTAAATATCGACCTACAGAAACATCGAGGTGGAAATATTGAAGCTACAGAATATCGAGGTCAAGAATATCGTTGGACAGAATATCGACCCTAAGGTAAGAAATATCGATTTTTTTTATATCGATGTAAGTAATATCGAAGTTAGTAATATAGATATCAAATATATCGATGTGACTAATCTCGATGTTACTAATATTGATATTTGAATTATCGTTATGTATTTTATTATGTATTTAATATGTATGTGTTATATGTTTTTTGCAAAGTATTTTAAAATATATGTGTACTATTTTTATATATTAATAATGTTATTTTTAAGTCAAGTTTTTGTTTTATTACCGGAGCGGATTGTGGGTTTATAGGGGAATAGGGTGGGAAGTAATTTAATTATACTAAATTAATTATTAATTTTTAGGAATTATAAATCAATTGTAATTAATTTTTGCATTTAAGTTCTGTAGCGGGTTGTGGGTTTATAGGAGAATTGGTTGAAAAGTAATTTAATTGTTATTAAGTAATGATTTATTTTTATTTATTGGTATTGATAATTATTTTATTTTTAATTAATTATTAATTGGCAATTAATTATTTTAATTGGTAATTAATTTTGTTAATTGGTAATTCATGTTTGTAATTGGTAATTAATTTTATTATTTGGTAATTAATCTTTTTAATTGGAAATTATTTTTTATTAATTGGTAATTAATGTTTCATAAAAAGTATTTTAGGTATGAAAATAATGTTATTGTTTAATATGTTTTAATTTTAATTTTTTTTAAATAATTAATATGTTTTTTGTTATTTATTATCTGGTAATTAATATTAATTAGTTAATATGTATTGGTCTTTATTGTTAATTTATTGTTGATTAATTATTCAATTGTAATTATGTTTTTAATTATTAGTAATGGGCGTTTGTAAATGATGTAGTTATTTAAAAATTGAATTATTAATTATTTTAAATACAAAAATTGTTTATAAGTATGTTATATCTAACTTCTACGCTATCCAACGCTTTCCCTACTGTTGCACTCCCTGGAGTAGGAATAGTAATTTTTACCCCGACGCTATCCAACGCTTTCCCTACTGTTGCACTCTCTGGAATGGGAATAGTAATTTTTACCCCTACGCTATCCAGTGCTTTCCCTACTGTTGCACTCACTAGAGTGGGAATAGTATTTTTCCCCTACGCTATCCAACGCTTTCCCTACTGTTGCACTCTCTGGAGTGGGAATAGTAATTTTTACACCTACGCTATCCAACGCTTTCCCTACTGTTGCACTCTCTGGAGTGGGAATAGTAAGTTTTACCCGTACGCTATCCAACACTTTCCGTACTGTTGCACTCACTAGAGTGGGATCGTATTTTTTTCCCCTACGCTATCCAACGCTTTCCCTACTATTGCACTCTCTGGAGTGGGAATAGTAATTTTTACCCCTACGCTATCCAACGCTTTCCCTACTGTTGCACTCTCTGGAGTGGGAATAGTAGCTTTTACCCCTACACTATCCAACGCTTTCCCTACTGCTGCACTCTCTGGATTTGGAACAGTAATTTTTACCCCTACGCTATCCAACGTTTTCCATACTGTTTCACTCTCTGGAGTGGGAATAGTAATATTTACCCCTACGCTATCCAACTCTTTCCCTACTGTTGCACTCTCTGGAGTGTAGTAGTAATTTTTAACCCTACGCTATCCAACGCTTTCCCTACTGTTGCACTCCCTGGAATGGGAATAGTAACTTTTACCCCTACGCTATCCAACGCTTTCCCTACTGTTGCACTCTCTGGATTTGGATTAGTAATTTTTACCCCTACGCGATCCAACGTTTTCCATACTGTTTCACTCTCTGGAGTTGGAATAGTAATTTTTACCCCTTTGCTATCCAACACTTTCCCTACTGTTGCACTCTCTGGAGTTGGAATAGAAATGTTTACCCCTACTCTATCCAACGCTTTCCCTACTGTTGCACTCTCTGGAGTTCGAATAGTCATTTTTACCCCTACGCTATCCAATGTTTTCCCTACTGTTTCACTCTCTGGAGTTGGAATAGTAATTTTTACCCCTAAGCTATCCAATGCTTTCCCTACTGTTGCACTCTGTAGTGGGAATATTAATTTTTACCCCTACGCTCTCCAACGTTTTCCCTACAGTTGCACTCTCTGGAGTTTGAATAGTAATTTTTACCCCTACACTATCCAACACTTTCCCTACTGTTGCACTCTCTGGAGTGGGAATAGTAATTTTTACCCCTACGCTATCCAACGCTTTTCCTACTGTTGCATTTTCTGTAGTGGGAATAGTAATTTTAAGTCCTACGCTATCCAACATTTTCATTACTATAGTTTTATTTGGATTTTGAATAGTAGTTTTATTTATTTAGCTATTTAATATGTTTTGTATTATTTTAGATAATGTAGTATAAAATTATTTTTAAAAATATTGAAAGTATATATATATTTTTTAATGTATTAAATATAATCATTTACTTTTTATTAATGTTATTGTTTTATGTTTGTAGATGTATTTGTAATTTATAATATTTTTCCATAATTCATAAGTTATTGAAATATTTATTAAAACGTATTAAGTACATATATATTATATATTGTATGTATATGTTTAATTAATGCTTTTTTATATATGTATTATTTATTAACTTCAAACATTATTAAATATTTTTAACTATGTTTATTTTATTTTATTTTATTTATTTATTTACTTTATTTTACAATTTTTTTTACAGGAAAAAAACTATATTTTTAATTACGATATTTTAACATCGATATTTTGGTTTTGATATTTTTGTACTTTCCATGTTGTAGGTAGGATGTCGATATTCTTGCCTTCGATATTCCTGCATTGATATTTCTCTAGGTCGATATTTTGTAGGTCGATATTCTGTCAGTGATTCCTTAGTAGATATGGCACTTTTCATCTCTCTCCCATTCACACAAAGCAGCGCAGCAACTTTGCTTGCTACCCTGTGTTGCATGAACATTTAATAAATATGCACCTAGTACATGAACTTATATAACAACTGTGACCTACCGGTAAGGACAATATCTCACATCACAAAAAGTAGATATTTGTGACTGACTTCCACAACAAAGTATACAAAAAAATAATGGTTGGAATGCTTGATTTAATCTCAACTGCTGGTAATGACTGAAGGCCACAGCCAAGTCCATTGTTATTTTGAACATAATGACACCTCAGTTTTGACCCAGCCATATGCAAATATCAGTCTTGAGCCTTCTCCAATGGAAGCAGTCCAACCAGAATTACCAGGTCAGGTTCTCTATGAACCACAAAACATGCAAACCAGGGCACGTTTTGTCCTTGTTAGAGCTCATCAACCAGGTATACCTTGGTTTGGTTCCAGTGACAGTGTGTACAGGACCCACATCTGGCTTACCCTTCCCCCTTAGGGTGACACACAAAAGTATACAAAAAAGTGATAAATTGAATCCTTGTATTAATCGCAGCCACTGATAATTACTCGAGGCTGCATTCTAGTCAATTGCAATTTTGCACACCAGGCTTCCTCAGTTTGGACCCAGCAATACGCAAATCAATCTCAACCCTGTTCCCGTGAAAACAGTCCAGCCCGAACTGCCAGGCCAATTATTATTTGAACTAGAAAACAAGCAACCAAGGACTGGTTTCTCCCTAGTTAGGGCTCAGTAGCCATGTCTCGGGACACATGTCTGGGCACACCCGTCACAACTAAGGTTAAACACTAAAGTATATAAAAAATGGTACATGGAATGCTTGACTTAATCTAAGCCACAGGAAAATATTTGGTGCTGCATACCAGTCAATTGTTATTTTGCAGGCCATGCTACCTCAGTCTGGACCCTTCCATATGCAAATCAGTTTTAACTCTTCTCTAATAGGAACAGGTCAGTCAGAGCTGCCAGGCCTGGTCCTCCTTCAATCGGAGCTTAAGCAACCTAGGATCGGTTAGGGCTCTTCAGCAATGTTTAGCTTGGTTCGACAGATACAGCGTACACGGGACCCACATTTGGTCATAAGCATCCCACTTAGGGCGACACACTGAAGTACAACAAAAAGTGATTATGGAATGATTGAATTAATTTCAGCCACTGGTAATTACGTGGGCCGCATTCCAGTCCATTGTTCATTTTCACACCATGCCACCGTAGTTTGGACTCAACCAGATTAAGATCAGACTTGACCCTGCTCCAATGGTAAGAGTCCAGCCCAAACTGCCAGGCCTGGTCCTCCTTGATCCCGAACACATGCAAACCCCCATGACTGATAACCAGCAGGTATGGTCAGCGCCAGGACACCCTAGGGTAAACGTGCGCTATGTAAGCTTAAATAACAAAACATAACTAGGACGGGTTCCACCCTGGTTAGGACTCTTCAGCCAGGTATAGCTTGATTCCAATGACACAGTGTACACAGGACCCACCTCTGGACATACCCGCCTCACTTAGGGTGCCACACCAAAGTATACAAAAAAAGTGATGGGTGGAATGCTTGAATTGATCTCATCCACTGGGAATTACTATGGGTTGCATCCTAGTCCATTGTTATTTTGCTCGCCATGCCACCTTAATTTTGAAAATCAGTTTTCACCTTGTTCCAATGGGAACAGTCCAGCTGAAATTGCCAGGACAAGTCCTCCCTGAACCGGCAAACTAGCAACCCAGCACCAGTTTCACCCTAGTTAGCATTCATCAGCCAGGTATAGCTTGGTTCAATGACTTTCAAAAATAGCAATCACCCATATCACGGGGACTACAGCATATGAGTCTCATACTCAGCAAATTGAATAACAGCACACAAGCCTTGATAACAACAAAGCACCTACATGTAAGTGTATGAGCTAAACCATACCTATAAACAACGGGTGAAAGTAAGAGGGTGATGAACTACAAGCATCTATCTACCTCATTTTTGGGCCTGGAGAAAAGCCAGCATCTCCATGTTTTGTAGTGCATGTTAGATTAGCGGAATTAACAAAATGAGTGTCCTTTGGCAAACCATAAGCTTTGCTAACAATCTTTGTCCTTGAAACCTTTTGTTGCTTTACTTGCTGACACCCTCCAGAATACATCCTCTGTACAGTGGGTGCAGGTGAAATGGTTGTCACATAAGGGTCAATGAATACTATTTGAAAATGTAAGAACATAAGTCTACAGCTGTTCGATTCAGTTGTCCCATCCCGCAACTGTTTTTTGTCACCCAAAATTCCCCCTCTCTTTCATCTGTTTGATTTACCCCAACATCCAGTCCTTCCTATACAACAACTCTGGTACTCCCAGGACTACCTTGAAAGTGTATCCTGGAAAAGAGGAGGCCCACCACGATGTGTGTCCCAATGTTAAACCTAAAGGTGGTATCTTTCATTGAATTCATTCAGACAGATCCATTTTGGTGGCAATAAATGCATGTTTAGGCAGTACAGTTTAGCTTCCTCCCAGGGAGATTTCTACATCCTCCTTGTAAAATCCAGTGACCAGTATTTGCGACCCCCTTTCTTTCTTCAGAGTGGTGGCAACCATCAGAACAGTTACCAACAGAGCAGTGATTGCCCAATCCAGATTAACTTTAAAAAGGATGATTGCATCTTAGACTCCCCCTGATCTTGATTGGCTGAATGTACAGTGGTCCAGGAACAGGAAATGTCGTTTACAACGCAACCTTTAGCACGCAGTGCTATTACAACGCAGACTTTAAAACGCATTCCAATACAACGCATTACACTGGGGGTTGCTTTAGGATAGGGAATTGTTTTAATTTACTATCCAACACCTTCCCTAGTGTCCACGGGGACTGGTGTTGGAATAGTAAATTAAAATATTCACTATCCAACACCCCTTAGTGTAATGCGTTGTCATGGAATACGTTTTAAAACTTGCGTTGTTACAGCATGCATGCTAAAAGCATGCGTTGTAACAACGTACATCCTCCAGGAACTGTTCATCTAAGCAGTGCTGAAACTAGAGGGCAACATCTTTGAAGTCGGATCCCCTTGTGTGCTCTTTGCCCAGGTGTGCACATGCCCCAATTGCATTGGCAGCTCAGTACCTATCTTAATCCTTCCCAGCTGTGCGTTTGCTCTCTCCTTGCCCTAAAACTGTAATCTGATATTGCTAACACCTAATAGGCCTAAAATGGATAATTCCCATGGCCCTGCTGAGCAAGCCACTCTTGGAATATTTTAATTTTAACAAGCGAGTCGAGATTTATAACTCTGTTAAATGTTGCCTGTCAATCAGATTGACTGGCCGACCATAGACCCCATTGGATCACCAAAGCTACACAATTTTAATAGCAACCAATTCACCATGGGACATTAATAGTGAAGTTCAGGTACCGAGACACATCCATAAGACGGCGGCCAACAATAGGAACTGATATATAATGATGCATTCCAATGTATCAACTTTAATGCTTGCTTTATGAAAATGAATGTACTGTTTTTGTTTTTAACTGTTTTTCAGAAATAACCCTAAATAATTAAATGCTTAGACTAGAGTGGCCATCAGTCCCGAGGTCAGTGTCCGTGGTCACTGACATATTCAGTTTCTCTGTGGGGACCTTTGGCAGCTACGCTCACTGCTGTGTTAAATTGTTTGCCCCTCTCCAAAGCTTCAGGGCAATTCATGGTGTCGGATCTCTATAGGGTAATATTGTTCTAGTTTTTCCCATGAGAGATTTACGATCAATGTATTTGTTGAATAGCACAGTTACCATCATTACATTTTTGAATTACAATTTAATATTGTTTTCTCTCAAGGGTTTGTGGATTTTATTACTTCTTTTTTTTTATGATGATGTTAAGGCCCAATACCTCATAATATTTAGAACTGTACTAATAAACGCATATCGATACTTGTATTCTTACAATGAAAAGATCAAATTCTATGTGAATGTGAGTTCTGGGACTTACTACCCGCCAAGTCCAGACCAGTCGATATTTGGGGCCCTCTGATCACCTATCTCCACTCCCGTGCCCCTTCCAGCGGTTCTGCCTCACCTGCGCTCCCCACCGGCCCAGCGCCCGCGGCGGCCGCCGGTGTTGGCCTGTGACTGTCTCCCCTCTCCCCTTAGGCTTTCCTGCCCCGCTGCTCTGCCTTTTGCAATCGTAACTTGTGACTATGTACATCAGGTGGCGAGGGACTTCCGTGTAATTATGCTGTGAGTTAAGCCTTGCCATGTTTCTGTGATCATTGCGGGGCGCAGTCGCATTGTTTCCAACTGCTTGATTTGAGCTTTACTGTATTAATCTGAGTTGCTGGAAGGCATAGTGTAATGTGTATGACTTTTAGTTCCTCAATGAAGGTTTTGAAAATAGGTAAATAAATAAATAAATAAATAATTTGATTGAATGTGGAATAACTCTTCTAATAGTCAGAGGTCTCTTCAACGTGATTTTATCGTACTGCACAAACTTAAGCCCTTGCATTTTAGCTTTTTTTTTTAAATCTTTTTTTTAAAATAAGTATACATGAAAAGATTACCATGGCATAAACCATATATGCAGATGTGCAGAGTATGATATGATCTTTCTTACCATTATTGAGGAAGGGAAGGGGCCTAAAGACTCATGACCCCCAGCGATAAAAAATTAGCATATTACACTTTGCTATTCTATATAAAGTGGTAATGTTATACTGTATCTAGTGTATCTAGCCCCACCTTTCATACCACCCCATCATGAGATAGGCCTCGACTACTAGACTAAATGACTCTGGAGAATCTAAAAGGCTCTGCAGGCGGAACTTTCCATTGCATACATGAAACTCAGGGGCATATGTACAAGCCCCTATCGCCACGGGAACATCACTTTTTTCTGATGTTCCTGTGGCGATAGGGGCTTTGCCGTATTTACAAGGCAGCGTTAATCCACTTATTGTGGCTTATCGCTGCCTTGTAAATAAGGCACCCTTTTACGCTATGCTTAGAGTGAAAGTGGTGGGCAGTGGTGCGGTGGGCGTACCAGTGCAACACCCATTGATTTTGACGCTGGCCCCTATTTACGAGGGTGGCGTAAATAAGAGGCAGCACCAAATTTAAGACCAGGGAAAACCTAGTCTTAACTTGGCAAAACGAGGAGAAATGCTTTATTACTCCTTGTTTTTGCTTTTCCCATGTGTGCTGGCTTTAAAAACAAGCATTAGAATAGCCAATAGGTCTCTCCTATGCGACCTTATAAGTGTTTAGTTATGCAGCACAATATAAGAAATAAGGGGTAGAGAAATGAGTGCGTCCTACGAATCACAACACAACGTGCTCGTAACTCTGTACGCCACATTCTCCTCTTCTTCAATCCAATCAAACTGAAAACAGGTTTGCTCCGAGTGTCTCCTAGTTTGATAAAACTGCAGTGGTGTAATAAACCAATTTCATGTTTATTTAGGTCTTTTTACGCTGGGTGTTTTAAAGAGTGCTGTGATGCCACTTCTGAGCACTAAGCCCAATAATAAACAAGTTTAAGATCCTGCTCGAGTTACAAAGTGTATGTAGTCCGATCGGAATGAAGGCTGTGCCCAAATTATCGATATATCCCCACCGTTGAGTACTTAGAATCCAATTTCAAGCTCTGTAAATACCACAAACTTCCCACTGACGTCCTAAACATATTTTCTTTCGTATATTTGGCAAGAGAAGCAAGGGTAAAACACCTGGTTCTGCTTCTGTTTTTTAAAAACAAAGGGTTGGACCTCACAGTGCTGATATTTTTAAAATATAATCTTCTTCCTCTAAATTGCTTTCAATGCTCCTTTGTCCATACATTCAAATACGCCTGACTTCCACACAGTGCTGCGGTCTGCTTAAACAACACAAAGGGGGACGGAATAGAGAGAGAGGAGATGGAAAACAAACATCTGTGTGTGGCAGAACAGGTCGATGCTTTGGAATTGCTCAAAAGCGGCACTATTTGTTTGACCGGAATCTCTCTACAAAAAACACAGCTGCCCGAAACTCGCACGCAGCGTGTGACTCTGTGGCTGGGCGTACTTGTTACAAACTGTAGCCCCCTGGTCACAGTGTACCCAAGAGTTTATTCTCCCCTAAAATACATAGCCTTATATGATGCTGCAGCATGTAGGGGACATAACGGGGGCCATGGGGACTCAGAGTACAATTAAAAGAAGAAACTGCTGCACTTAACTCTACACCTTGTGAGTTTATTCTCATTATGTCGGTCAGAATCCAAAAAGAGGGTGAGACAGGCAGGGGAGAGAGAGTAGAGAAATGTAAACAAGTGCGCGCTGCCACGCTAATTAGAAACAGATGGCCCCTTGACGCCTCTGCTCCCTACCACAAGGTAGATGCCACCACACGCATGAGTGTTAGGAAAGTGCAGACCGATTCTAAAAGGTCATCTCCTAGGCAGCGCATGCGCGTTGCGCTATGCTCGACCTAAAAATGACATTTTATAACTTCCATGTGTTCTGCATTAGGTAGCACACATAAGAAGTGAGAAAACTGCATTTAGAGATTGTTTATGTGCAGGAAGGGACATCTTCCTACAGATAAACAAACTTCCCCTGCACGCAGACACCCTTGCATTATGGTGCAAGAGTGTCTGCGTTGGCGCTAAGCTGCTAAACTTAGCGCCAGTGCAGGGGGAAATGCGAGGCTGCACCATATTCTTGTAAATATGGTGCAGGCTTGCGTTTTTGAAGTGGCGGAGTGAGGCTTTAAGCCATGACTGCTAACGCCGAACTCCGCCACTTCTTTGCACATATGACCCTCCGTGTCCAAATCATTAGGGAGCACATGCAATCCAAATTTTTCATGTTGTGTGGCCTTTGCAAGGTGAGGCCTTTGAGAAGGCAAACATGATTGGTCTGTTGAAAAGTACAGAGTACACATACAAAACTGAAGGAGCCTACCTGCCAACACGATCCCTGTTTAATGCTGACATGAGCCAATGCTAACATGATCTAGTGCCTCTGTGTCCTGTTTCAAAGAAGATGGCAAAGGCTCTGATGCAAATGAAGAATAGCATGTGCTCTGCCATGCAGCATCCAGACTGAATATATAAGCAGGTGATGGACGCTCGGTCCATGATGTTCAGATAAAGAGTACATTACAGAGTGGAAGGCACACTCTTGCACACTGACACATGGGGAGCACATGGAAAGGTTCACAAAAAGTGTTGGCTAGATACCACATGTCATCTGACTCTGGAATAATTTGTTTTAGGGAGGATAAATCAGGCTCTTGACTGTGTCTCGAATAAATGAGCCATGCAAGTAGTTTTAGATGAGAAAACTGGAATATGTTAGATCATTCTCAATGCAAAGTTCAAATTGACTCAGGTAGCCCTCCCAACAATGAATGCCAATTATGAAAATGGCTGATCATTAATTCGAATGGTTCTGCTGAGGCAGTGAAGGAATCTCCAATGCATTATTTGGTTCCATAAGCCTGATTATAGTCAGGTATGTGCCTGTGTGACTTTTTATGACCTCTGACATGTATTTAGTGTAAGCACTGTAGTATTGTATTTGAGTCTGTTATGTTTAATTTGATGTATGAATCTCTGCTTCCAGCTCATATCCAAAAGTGTCTCCTGCCCTCCCTCCAGCTGTACCACCCTCACCTACGTGATGGCAGTTGGAATCGACCTGATACCTTGTGCCTCAGCCTCCAGTTTGGAATATGATGTCCTGTAAACCCTTTGCCTTCTCGTGTTCTGTAGTCTGAAGATTTCAATTTTGCTATGACTGTGTAAAGTTCTGTGAACTTCTGACTGAATTGGAGTCACAGGGGAAACACAATGAAGTGGCCTGTTCTGGCCCTAGCTGGTGAAAGTCTTGACTGAAGACGGCCTGGCTTGGTGCACGTAGACACTGAATGAGTCCTCCTAATCCTTCTGATGTCTTGGTCTCTCCTTTGAGGTAGGTTGCAAGGGTTATAGGCATGTATAATTAACACATCTCTCACAAGATTCTACTGGTGCACTTATCTCCACTCTCTGGTAGTTATGCTTCACAAACCTCGAATCTGCGAACACCCACCAAACTGCCAATGTCAATTAATTCATGTATTTTTACAATTCATCTCAAGAGATTGTGTTGTGCATACCAACCACTACCAGCTGCCTGGTATTAGCTTTTGTTGCCCACAGCCACAGTGATTATTATTACTGAAGCCTACTTTGTGCCGTAAAGAAATAACATATTCAATTACATGTAAATAGCTAAATAAATGATCCATTTTCATATAGTCTTCAAAATACCCTGATAAGCAAGGGTGTAGGTAGAGGGCTTACCAAGAAAGTATAGAGAAATAACAAAGGAGTCCCTTGAATACCTTCCTGATGTACTTTACCAGTCAAAAAGAAAGAGTGGCAGCTCACAGATATAGAAATATTCTAACACTATGAACTGCCACGTGAATCCTAGTATGATCTAGCAATTGCACCACTTAGATCACATCGTCGCGGTTTTGGGACCGACGACCTCCGATCGGCGGTCCCGACACCGCCATTACAATGCGGCCGCACATGGTGCAGTCACATACTCCCATTTCTCTATGGGAGCTTGTGCTGTGGCCGTAACCCGGCTCTAGCACAAGATTCCATGGAGAAGTAGGAGATTCTGTTAATCCCTGCACCGCGTGGCTGGCACCTCAAGGTGCAGAGATTAACCCTCATGGCCCCCAACCGGAGGGCGTGGAGGAATGGGGGCCCTACTTGGGGCCCCCAAAGCCTCTTTCAAACAGGCTTTCCATGTCATTTCGCTTTCCTTGTTGGTCCATAAGGGATCCAATGACACTTTGTCAGGACCGTGAAGTTTAAAATATATGAGAAAGTGATCAGGAATCAGGGGAGAAACACCCTGTATCTCTGCTGTACCTATAATCAGGTGTTGATGCATCTCTGCTCTAGTAGGAACATGTAGTTCAAGTTCCTTTACCCAACCCCCAGATTACCGACGACTTACAGACGGACGAGCAGGTACCAGCATCGTTGTGAATGAGGGGTTATACTCTCCCAAATAGTCAATGTGAGCGCTGACGTGGCCCACCATGCTGAATCTGGGGGTTGGGTAAAGGAATATTTTTTACTTCACGGTCCTGACGAAGCACCATTGGATCCCTTATGGAAACATCTTGACCCCACTTTTCTTTGTCACACACTCACATGAATTCTAAGAGCAGCTGGAAGACATTTATCCCCCTCAGCATTTGTTTCCAAGAGGTGCTCTACATCCATCTTGTTTTTAGCCTTACCATCTGGACCCCCGAATAAAACTAGGTTCTGGGTACAGTCTGGTAATCTTAGCGTACAGACTTTGAAAACAACTGCTCCTTGTCATATCTAATACTATTTTAACTATGGGCCTAATTTATGCTCCCTATTTAACATACAAACAAAACAGGTGATGGACAGAATGTGGATCAATGTCACACATTCACCCCAGTCCAAAGATCTATATTTAACATACGGCGCTCCATGTCGTAAGGAAAGACAAATACGTCAGAAATCCTGATGTATCTGTAGGCACAAATGTCACGCATTGCTGGTGTTGTGTCGCAAGCATGATGCAACTCCAGCGATACATGGGGTAGGCCTGTGCCCACGGCACTGTGCCACCCTTAAGCCTGCCATGAGGCAGGCATAAGATTTTGACGCATTGGCGTCCCAGAAGTGTTGCAGTAAAATCTCACAGATTTCACTGTGACACTTCTACAAGGCTTTCTTGCAGGGAAACGCCCATCCTGCATGCATTATACCTGACACAGGTATAATGTGGTGCAGGGCTTTAGAGTGACACATCTGCTTAGAGGCATCACCTTGTAAATATGGCATTGTTTACACTGCCGCTGCATTATGAAAAGTGACACAACGGCAGTGAAAAAATGTTGCAAGGCCTTCATAAATAAGTCCCTATATGTTTCCACCCCATTCACATCACTTCTTAAGTCCTGAAACCAGGTCTCTACTGGAGGATATAGACACATAGCACAACATGCAGGCGATAATGGTGGCTTTTCTCACATCTTTTAAGTCAGGTTTATTAGGAAATCTCAAGACTGGTTCTTATACAGCAAACACCCCAACAGGGATACTCCCCCCAACTCAGTCTACAAAGCAGAATCTGTTATCTACATCCTCAAGCATGCAACTGATGGTACTGTGTACAGACTCCTCAAGCTAGCTATCTACACCCATGAGCAGCTCTGCAATTCCAGGCTTTTTATTTTCATTTTGGTGCTTGTAGTCCTCGTCATCCCATTACAAGATTTAAGACTATAAGTACAGAAATGCAAATAAAAAATCCTAGCCCGGTTACATTATTCCTACATGTTACTGGGAAATGTGAGATCTCAGCTCTATAATGCAGCAATAATGTGAGAGCTGTGCTAGGATCAGAGGGTTCAAGCAGTTTGTGTTGCCCCACACCAGCAGTGTCCTCTCTGCCGGACTCATCTTAGGGCTGCTCGACACATGACTATCGTCTAAATTTGGGTTCACGAGGTTGCACAAGGCAGAGGAACTTTGTGCACGGATGCTGCATGCACTAAGGCCGAGACTCAAATAAAGAAGGAAGTGCGGTTTCCTCTCTCGCCCAGACACCAAGCGCCAGCTGTAAGACACGTCTGGCCTCCCCAGCACTGGCTTGCACAGATTAATTGGCAAAGACTTCACGTGGCAATGTGACAATGGACAAGTATAACTAGATAAAGAAATGAGCGCGAGATTAAAAGAGAAACACTGTTTCGAATGCAAGACAGCTAAGGCAGTGCAGTCCTGAGCTGAGCCATGCACATGTTTCCACAGTAAGCGTGTTTTACTTTGTTTGAAAACTGCATATTTTACCAAGCTAAAACAATGCTAAATCTAAATGTATATTATTACTCTAACAAACAACATACTATTTAAAGCTACTGGGATTACATTCATTAAATGTTTGCACTGTTGGTGGTCAAGTGATATTGCCTCTCCTTTAACATGTGTTAATTGCCAACCGCTCTGATTTTGCCACCACTCTGACTTTGGGGTTGAGTCAGAAGAAAACAAGATATTGGTGGGTAATACATTTACTCCCTTGTAGCAACAGAGCTTCGCGCCCACAGTCTCTGCCCCGCACCTAGGGGCATATTACCAAGCAATAGCGATAATTATCGCTATTGCTTGGTTAGCGAGAAAAAATTATCGCCGAGCTGCGGCGATTTTTATCGCAGATAAACCTTGGTATTACCAAGGTTTATCACAAATGCGATAAAATAACATGGCTAAGAACTGCTCAGGGGCTTAGCACGAATATCTCCAAAAGTTGGTAATAGGAGATAGCAATTTTAGCGACTGTTTCCAGTCGCTAACATCTTGGCACGCCCATTAGTGATAAATATCACTGACAAGCAAAGCGGGGCCCAAGATGGTTGCTATCTCCTACTAGCTGTCGCTAACTGGTGTTAGCGACAGCTAGGTAATAGGGAGATAATTTTATCTCGGCTTTCTTGGATTTTAAAGCCAAAAAAGCGGAGATAAACCCCTTGATAATATGCCCCCTTGTCCCCATGCATATCTGCTTGGTTGATGGCCCACTTCTTTTAGTGTAGCTGCTACCTTTTTGAAGGACTCTGGCCTGGTGTAACATTTAGCAGATACAAATAATCGGTGCAAATTACACACCGACCTTTTGCAACCTTCCCAGAATTTTACAATGCATCCGATGTACTAAGCAGTCTGGTTACAAAATGTATATTAAAAATAATGCAGATAAAAAAATACAATACAAATTCATTATATAATATATTTGAATGAATACACATATTTCAGTAATGCTGTTGGATTGTGTATTGCTTCCCATGGAGAGGGTGGAACACTAGAACTTTAAAGTTAAAGTAGTGTTGAGATGGTGGTTTCTGGCAATGCTGGTCCGAGCAAGTACTTTGCCCCACTGATCAACCTGCCAGACACCCGAAAGTGCCCTCTGCCCTCAGGATACGAGGTTAGAAGGTGAAAGGGATGGGGTGTTGCCAAGACAGTGTTTTGGGAGTGTGAGCGATTGTTCTAGCAACTTATACAAATGTTTTACTTGAGTTAAAATGCATGCTCAGTATATGGTATACTATTCTTTGTGAGGCACCCTGCACGGAGTCCAGGCACCCCTTATTGACAGTACTATTGGTTTCTGATAAAAATAAAAGCTCTCAAAGGGTAGTTGTGGAGAGCAGCTAAGGCTTATTCAGGATGGTATAAAGCGGGTACATCACCACATAGCCAGTCAGTGAAGCTTACACACAAGAAAGAACCACACCAATGTTAGAAAAATACCTAGTATTTATTACTCACCACCACTATGACTAGTTTGGTTTATCTCCTACCCATAGATATCAATACACATAGAAATATACTACAAAACAGATAAGTAAAGCACATCAAACACATAGGCTCCTATGGGGATGCCAAACCATATACTAAGAAAGTGGGTTGCGAGGTGAGTACTAAACCAGGACTACCACCCAAAGAACTAGGGACCAGGGGGAGCATGGAACCATCACAGGTAAGTAACTGAGTGTTGCTAGGCACCCGAGTGCAAAGGTGACAACCTGGTCAGTGTCCATATGATAAAGTGGGGAAGTTGAGGTTGGAGTTTATTGGATTCAGGACCCTTCCCAAAGGACCCCGAAGACACCTTTGGAAAGAGGAAAGTTGGAAGACACCACCCACCCATGGATTCCCAAGCAGCCAGGATACCTACACCAGGGAGCCCGGATGCATAGGTTCGGAGTGGTGTGGCAACCTATCGTTGTCGTCAATGGGGATCCTCGGATGTCCAGCTGCTACAGAGTCTCGTGGACCAGGTCAGTGGAACCCAAATGTGGATTTTGGATGAGGAGTACCTGCAAAAAGAAGGGACAGAGTCCAAACCACCCAGAGATGTCCTGGAGGATTAGGAGCAGGATGTCAGCCCTTGTAGGAGGTACTTTGCTGTAGCACGAAGTTCTTGAAGAGGCAGCTGTGGAGCCCAGGCGATGATGCAGAAGTACAGGATATGTCCACGCGATGTCCTACGTCAATTGTTGAGATGCAAGAAGGTCAGTGGTTGGCAGGACCACCAACAAGCCTTGGCAAATGCACAGGCGTGTTGCACAAAGAGATGCTGTGTAGCAGACCAGCTAGGTCTGAGGAACTCACCCAGCAAGGTTAAGTCAGGAATGGCCCTCAGCAAGCAGGAGAACTAGTAAGAATCAATGGAGACACCAAGCGAACACTCTGGCAGCAGACACAGTGAGTCGCAGGAAAACTTCAGCAACACACACAAGATGGAGGCCCACTTTGAAGAAGATGCAGTGAGGACGACACTGTTGGAGCTGTGTGATGCTGGAGGTGTGGCTTCTTGGAGCTTGAAGCTTTTCTGTCTGGAAAAACAACAAGCCTTGGCAACAGTAAATAAATACGGTGCACGGGAATGCGGTTCTGTTCGGCTGGAGAGGGATTACAGGATTCCAAGTTGCAGGGAGCCAACAAACCACCACCTGTGTTGTAGAGCTGGGAGGTGTCCGCGGGACCGCATGATGCAGTGCTGGTCGTCGTCAAGTTACCTGTGGATGCAGGAGAGTGTCTACATCACTCCAAGGGAGATGCCTTTTTGCTGTCTTGTTGCATGCAGAGTTGGGGGGACTCAGGAGGATGCAAGCCATGGAGGTTGCAGAACTTAGAAGAGCACAGAGATGAAGTTGCAGTAGGAGTCTTCCTACCGGAGGCAGTCTTGTCCTGGTTTCCGTCTCAGTTCCATCAGCAGAGTTTGGTGCCCAACAGCAGAATAGTCTTGAGACAGATCTGCAGGGGAAGCCTGTCAGTTCTTGAAGACCAAGTCCGGACAAATCTAAGGATCCACCCTCAGCAGGGGTGAAGGATGCTACTTTGGTGAACTGACTAGTCTGGTGCTCCCAGGGGCATCTGCCCATCTACGTTTGAAGATGGCAGAATCAAGTGGCCACCTGTTAGAACTCTGGGAACCTCGGAAGGGGAGGGGGTGGCAGGAGTTCCTAGATAGGACAGTGTAGGCCATGAGGACCGGACCAACAGGACATAATGGGTAGGTGGCAACAAGGGCAATAGAGGCAAAAAAGTCATGTTATGCAGCACAGAAATCTATGTACCTGTGTTCCACTGTGCTGCGTGCAAGGGGAAGGGTATTAACTATTCTCATGTACAGTTAAACATCACATACATGTAAGCCACACTACCCAGTAACATGTTGCACAGCCCAGTCCAGCTCCATCAAGTATGTCCTTTTTATGTGTGATGTGCTGCACTAGGCCAGGGCCACCTTGGTATACTGGGACTAATTGTAAAATGTATAACATGAGTCACCTAAACTACAAGTTCAACAATGCAAGCAAATAAAATGGACTAGAACAACATATCATGCATGGTTACCTGAAGCCTGTCCAACCAGACTGTGAGAGTGCAGGTCACCTTGTACCATGAAGCTAGTGTGTCTAACTTGGGTCCATACACCCAAGACAAGACTGCAAAGGAATGGAATGGGCTTGTCAGAGGATAAACCCCTCACCGGAGAGGGGACTGAGGTGTAGGGCATATGAAGTATTAACACATAGGAACATGCAAACAGCCATCTGCTTACTCACTAGCATGAAAATAGATTGCACAGAGCTATTGCACATGTGGTGTGAGAGCACACAGTTGTCGTCTGCCCTGGTAGGGACTGCTCAAACTTCTGTCATGTACCAATTCAAACTGGGGATGCGGTTTAATGCAAAAGGACCATGTGTGTTTGAAAGTAAATATGTGCCCTCATTTATCGGGAATTGGCGTAGATTGAGAGGCCTGTGCCACCAGAGCTTTTAAAAAAGTGACAGTCTGGCGGCGCAAACCTCTCATAAAAAAGACCCATGGTGTGTGAGCCCGGTGGGCCCCTGGTACTGCTGTGAATTGTAGCTGTGTCTGAGCACACTGAAGTGGCACTGTGTTTGAATGGGGACACATCAAAAAGCAATGATCTAAGTAGGGACCTGTGTGCTGCAAAGTAGCCTGCCCAATACACTTACACTGCTGTGTCTGAGTGTCAAAGGTGGGAAGGGATGATAGAGAAGAGCCCTTTGGTGTACTACATTCCACATGTGATGCTGACCTGGGTAAAGGTGTAGCACGAGGTTGGAGGGAGTCAGAAAAAAGAGAAGTCTTACCATGCCACATATGTTAAAGTAGAAGGATGTGAAACAGGGATTTACGAAGTGACAGGATGAGCCAAAGTGCCAAAACAAAGGGCAGGACTCAGGGATTGTTGGAAGGTGAGGTGTATGGGCTTAGTAGTGTGGCAGATCTGGGTAGGTATATGTCACCAAATGCAGCATTACTAGCATGTGGGGTACAGCTTGACCCATAGCTCTCAAATACAGGCAGCCATTTCAGTCAGTTGGATGTGTACATGCATATTGTTTGTGTCAAAGTCACATGGGAGTCAATGTATGAACTGGGTTCCATCAGTGTGTGACAGTAAGTTCAGTACCTGGGCTAAATGAGGATTACCAGTGGAGGAATGACCATGTACAAGTGAGCAGGCCTGAGTAAAACAATTTGTGATTCTCTGCAGGTAACTAACTCTAGCAATGATGAAAAGGGGGGAGTGTCAGTGCTAGCAATCAACCTAGTTTGGCAGTTCCCACCTACAGAGCATCGGTACACAGTGCCCACTGTCCACAATTATGCAGCCAACTGTGTGTGCAATGGAATCACATGAGTATGACTAAATAGGAAACCGGGGGGGATATTCTCAAGAACGTGTGATAATTACCGCAAAATAAGCTTAACGCAACTCTTCACATCGTGGGAAAATAACGCTGTGTTAACGTTGTACTCTCAACACGGCGGTACCATGCGATAGGCTCATGATAAAGCGTCGAATGTCCGTGATAAAATCAACACGCCGCCGCAAAAATGCAAAACATGAACGCAAAACAAATTGCGATGAGGCCAATCACGATACATAAATCTGTGAAATCCAGAGACAGGCCTGCAATTCACACACACATCAGGTGGGAAAAATCCCCATAAAAGTAGGAAAACAGGATCCTGATAACGGAGGTGGTAGAACACCATCAACTACCGTTTGTCACCTCCACTGTGTCATTGGCAACAAAAAATGGAATATGGCAGTCCATCATGGACAAGGTGAATGCAATTGGAGTGCTGAAGAGGACAATGGAAGAGGTCAAGAGGCGCTGGAATGATGTGAAATGCGCAAAACCAAGCAGAAACTTGCAAACAACTGGAAGGCAGAAATGCAAACTGGAGGTGCGAGTCCTGCGCCACAGGAGGAGCTGGACGATATGGAGGAAATGGTGTTCACAGTCATCAGTGGGGAGACAGTGGCAGGAGTTGGGTGACTGGACACTGCTCAACATGACCTGACACAACAGCACCAGGGTGAGTAATGACCAGGGACTAGGGGGACTGGGGAGATGGGCACAATGGCACACATGCACAATTAAGTAGAGCATATTTACAGACAAACCATGCCCCAGACCCCCAACTCCCACCAAGAGATCAATGTACCCAGGTATGCAACATCTCAGCGCTGTATAAGCACAAGAGTCAAAGGCACACCGCATGAAAGGAAGATGGGGCATCAAAATCAGAGCTGCAGTGGCGACTCCCCCAAAATGCAGCACACACACATAACATGCAGAGCACTTCAACATTGACAACAATGTGATGCAAACTGCAACATGTCCACAACAGAACAGAGGTCACAACTGGTGCCTCTTGTGTGTAGAAACTGGCCAATCACATTTGGCATTGCAGGGAAATGTGAGTTGATAATGTACAAGTACAAACAAACACCTATGATGTAGTCGAATTGTGCACTGTCCTGCATCAAATAGGCAGCTCTTCCCAAACAGCCACAATGTACACTGTCATGCAGTCTGTATGTAAACATGTACAATGCAACAACATACATGTGAACACAATGTTAAACTGCATCTCCCCTTCACATTGCAGCAGGAAATTCAACACCCCCTGCAGAGCAGGTTGAATCTCTCATCTCTGATGACAAAGAGGACCACCAAACCTGCGATGCCTACACCCTCCAAGAGTTCACTGACAGCCTCTGCACCCCACCTCCAGGAACAGGGCAGCCCAGCTGCATCGATGAGACCCCACCCCCTGCACAGACCACACAGCAGGCAGCACCCACCACCATGGCTGCCTCCCAGGACCCCCACGAAGAACACATGGCCTTCCAACGCCGTGTTTTGAGGTGCCAGGAGAAGCTTGCTCAACAGGTGCAGGTGGGGTTTGACCGCATGGAAGCAAACTAGATGCCATACGTGGGTGTCTAAGTCCCATCACGGACCACTCACAGTCCCTAACGGACACCCACAGTCCGCTCCATGCTCTCCAGCGGACCATTGCTGACATCACTGGCGTCTTGACTCAGAGACAAGAACAAGTGTTCAGTCAGAGTGGCTCTAGCGATGTCACACAGGAGTTGGGACACATGCGGAGGATAATGGAGACCATGGAGCGGACGCAGATAGAAAGAGTGGCTGCCATGGCTACACACCAGCGAGAGGTAGCTGGGTTCCTCAATGACCTAAAGACCATCATCATGGCATTGCTGCCACAAGGTCTGGTGCAGATGAATACTGCTGCTACCACTACATCCACATATCCGCTCCCTGAAGTGTTAGTGCCACACAGTGTGGCAGACATTCCACCTCCGGCCCCTGATGTGTCACTGCCACACAGTGCTGGAGACTAACCCTGGGCGAAGCACTACGTCATGCTTGTGTAGTTTGCAAAGTTTGCGCAACTTCGCAATACGCGAGCTGCACGTAGCATAGTGCGAACACGCGAAATGCAGCGTAGCGTAGTGCAGTGGTCATTTTTTGCTTGTTCCCAGTCCTCAACGTCATGTACGCGACCGCGAGCAAGCAAAATGACATCCCAGTGAGATTCTCAATGAGGGGAGGTCAGGTTTCTCATTGCGAGTGGTTGCGCATGCTCGCGACCGCTCGCAATGAGAAACTACCAGTTTGCGTTGAGAAAGCTGCCGCTCGAGTAAAAATCTACTCGAGCAGCAGAAAACTACAGCTCGCACTGTGCAAGATGCCGTTTTCAATGATTGCACAGTGCCGGAAGCTTGTCCACACTGTGCAGTCATTGAAAACGCATCTTGCACAGTGCGAACATGCTAATACGCAGCTCGCGTAGTGCTACGCGAAGTTCGCGTAGTGCGAAGTGCACTTTGCGTAGCTTCGCGTAGGCCTACATCACGAACTACGCCCACCCTTACTGGAGACAAAACACCACCACCAACAGGTGAGGCACATGAAACAGCAGTGGACGAAGATGCAGATTAACCTGCCTTAATGGTAAGAAGGACGGAGGTAGCATTCATCTCCGCCATATGGCCGGTTTCTGCTTGGTTCTGCCCTCTGCATAATCACCTTGGAGAAGTGTGGCTTACCGGTTAGAGGCGGCAGACCCAGAAGCAGAGGTCGGCCCGGGACCAGGGTTCAATTCCTGACGTGGCAGGGTACAGAACCAATGTCAGCGGGCTCGATAAATCTCGCCTCGGTGCCTCTCTAACCATGGGTCCCACGCTGCAACTCTGGGCAATAGCTTGCTTAATCTCCACAACGGCCCCCTCGCTGCCGGGGATGCCTGGCTTCACCTTGGGGATGCCCAATAGGGACCATCTCACAGGAAAAGCCAGGACGGGTTCCCCAGCGGCACACAGCGCCAAGAAACCCTGGGGTGAACGTGCGCTCTACAAATTCATACTAACATAACATAACATAACATAACCTTCCACTGTCCCTCGTACACTCTGCAACACTCACCTTGGACCTCGACTTGGACTGCCATATTCTGTTTGATTGCCAATGACACAGCATTCAGATGCGGACTGAACTCTTCCTCTTCCTTTGGACTTGTCATTTCCTGAAGGACTCTGACTGGCCCTTCACAGGCCAACATTGTAAAGTGGGGTTTGCATGGCCCTGTACTGCTCCCGCTGCCACACTCCACTGAATGTGCATTAAACATTCATATTTACACAGATCTGTCATGCCTATGATCTTTCAAGTGTGGAAGTATGGATGAATGTAGGCTCAGTGATTCCCCCTTACGTCCATGTTGCTCATGTCGTTGTACTTGGGTGACACATTGGCAAATGCGGTCTGGGTGGCACCGACACTACAACAGAGACACACGCATTAGTTGCTTCCTTGTCCAGCCCAGTTCAGAACCATGCCCATGGCCCCAGGGTCATTGTTCACATGCTTACGCTGGACTGGCATACGCCAGGCCAGCCCACTCCACTTACTCTCACAGGGAGGGGACAATGCTACATGTCCCAGGTCTTCCCTGTAGTGATCTGCTAATCACAATTCTAGTTGTCAGCATGTCACAGTCACTCCGTCACTCCGCTTACTCTCACAGGGAGGGGACAATGCTACATGTATCAGGTCTTCCCTGTAGTGATCTGCTAATCACAATTCTAGTTGTCAGCATGCCACAGCCACTCCCTCACGGCTGGTTTACACCCACACCACACCCATCCAGCACACGTGTCACTGGACATGTGAACCTGCCAATAAAAAGGGCCAGGCGCACGTGCTCAGCACTATTTCCACTCTCTATCTGGGTGTATCCGTGTGGTTATTATTTATGCATGAGGGTCTAGAGTCCTGCAACATCACATTCCCCAGGGCAGGAGGTGACATGATGGCGTCCGCACCACGATACTCAGTAATAGAGGGTCCATGACTTGTGGGGCATAAACTTGGTGGCACCGAATACACTGCATCCGGCACAGGCACGCCGCCACGGGACAGTGACTGACTTTCGGTGCACTGAAGTAGGGGGACTTTAAGTGCTGAGCGGGTTTGCAGCCTGCAATGATGCCCCGTCCTGGCGGTCCGGACTGGTAAGAATCATTGTGAGCCCTGCTGGACCGCAGTGTAGGCCTGAGCCAGCGGGCAGTGCTGGCCTACTGCCACGTGGCGTTGCCTCACGGGACACAGAGTTATTGGCACCTAAAGGGCTGAGCGGGTGTGCAGCCTGCCATAGAAAAATCAAGACCCAAAATCAAGTTGTGACATGGTGGCCTGTGGAGCGGGGCAGCTTGATGTGGAGGGTGCCATGTCCGCCGGCCCCGGGCCCCGGGCTTGCAACAGCATTTGGTCGTCCCTCTTGGAGACACTCCAGAAATGGAAGGTGAGCAATGATGCCTTGGTGCTCAGGGGCAGACATACACAGCTGGGCAGCGGGAGGGGCTGGGGTGTAGCAGCATGAGTGTGCAGGGGCAGGCATGCCCCACTGGGGGGCTGGAAGGGCTGGGGTGCAGAAGCCTGGGTGGGTAGAGGTGCGCATGCACTGCTAGGCAGTGGGAGGGGCTGTGGTGTAGTAGCATTGGTGCGCAGGGGTGGGCATGCACCGCTGGGCAGCAGGAGGGCCTGGGGTGCAGCAGCCTGGGTGCACAGGGGCGGGCAATCAATGATGGCATGTGCAATTGTATGTACTCTGCCATTCATGACTCTGAACTACAGTGCATACCGGCACATGGTTGGAGACACACCAGTGCCAGCAGGTGAGCAGTGAGGCCTGGGTGCGCGGTGTCGGCACTCTCTCTCCCCCTCTTCAATTCACTGTGTCTATCTCTCTCTCTCTCTCAATTTCTTTCTCTCCCTCTGTTTCCGTCTTTCTCTTTCTCTCTCCCTCTCTTTCTCTCTCTCTCTCTCCCTCTCACCCTCTCTTTCCGTCTTTCTCTCTCTCCCTTTCTCCCTCTCTTTCTGTCTTTCTCTCTCTCTCCCCCTCTCTTTTTCTCCCTCTCTGTATCTCTCTCAAGGGTGAATGAGTGATTCTCCTTTTTGTGACAACACATGCATGTTACTTTATGTAATTGTGCGACATCAGGTGAATTGTTTTGTTCATGATTTCGTGAAGTTGATGTAACATATCTTTGTCTCGGGGGGGGGGGTGCCGGGGGAGCGAGTCCTGGGGTGGTGTTGGAGGGTATTGTGGCCCTTCTAAGTGTCCGAGCTGCATGATTGTTGGCTCTATGGCATCTGTTGTTCTTCAGGTGTGGCTCTGGGTTGGGCTCCCTTTTATGGTGCAGGTTGTCATCCGACTTTACACCGGGTCAAAGCAGGTGTTAAATTCCTGCTGCTAACGCGCCTTATCGCCTGTTTTGGGTTCTTATCGTCGATATGGCTGGTCGTTGTGAATTTTGCAGAGTGGTGTTGTTGCTGCTTTTTACACGGGAACACCTACTCTGCATCTCATTAGCGATAGTTGCCGGGGTCATCTGTGGCGATGTTTTTTTGTGGATGCTATCGCAGGTAAACTGGTGATATGGTTTGTTAGCACAAGCTTGTGAATGGGGCGATACATTTATTGCCACTTTGGCTGCGATAAAGTGCCAATAACTGCGATAAGTCCTTGAGAATATGCCCCCCATGGTGAATACATACCCTTACACATACCTGCAGTGTAGAAAGGTTGTCAGGTGTGTAGAGGCATGTGAATGTGTGTGACAGTTAAACCCTTGGACTCATTGTGGTTGCAAGACAGCACAACAAGGCTGAGTGCTGTGGTGTACTGTGTGAAAGGCAGAGTTCTGGATCAAATCAAATACATGACCAAACCCACATCACCTTTCCAGGAGCTGTGGGCTGAGTAGAGGTTACAGTTAATGCAGGCACCCTGGGAACCTGGGCCAATGTGCACAGTAGTGGTGTAATATGCGAAACCACAATCAGTATAGCCATCATGTAAGAGTTGAGTAATCACAAAGGCAGATGTGACCTTTACCTCAACTTACCTGCACAGTCATGTCAGCCCAGCCAGCTGTGTAACTGTGTGGTAATGGCATGACAGATCTGATTTGAAGTTTTTCATGCTGTTTATACATAGTAAGTTGTTTTTCATCCAATAATGGATATGCCTTAAGAACATAACAAACAAAGTGTAACAATGGGTCAACAGAAAAATAGTGCAGCTATCTATCGTCATTAACTGTGTGCTTTTTTGTTGTCTTTTATGTGTGTCTGTCCATTGCTCATTGACTTGGATCATATCCACTGGTGCTTGCAGGTGATATGATTTTTTAATACACACTATACACTTTAAATTAGCAGTTGCACTTTAATTATAAGAAGGTCCTGATGAAGCAGACTGGTATCTTTTGAACCAATGAATACTGCAGAAACATGTCGACCAAGATAAAATCTGAGTAGTTATTTGTTACCACTACTTGCACTGTTTTTTAGCCTTGGGTGTGGGTAGGACCCCAATAAACTTTTTTCCATTCCCACAACCCAATATTAATTCTTTCACTTTCACACGCTACAATGAGCACTTCTTGCACTGCTTTTTGTTAATTCTTTGTGCCCCCTGATACCATTAAAAAACTTTCAGACCCACACACTTTACATTCCCTCACACTTTGATTAGGCCACAATCTACCTAATCCTAAGTGGTTCTTTCCACTTCCTTCGGGTGAAGGATCCCAAGTGATGTAGGGCGGTACAGGACGGGTATCTGATGGGAACATATTTTTTCACCAAGAATACTTTGGATTCAGGGATTGTGTTCCTTTATCACACACACAGTCATCTAGATAGCTGCACTATTTTTCTGTTGACCCATTGTTACACTTTGTTTGTTATGTAGTTATAGGGACTGTAACAATGCCAGGTCATTAAATATTTCCCACTCATGCCCCCCCCTAGTGTATTATATGCCTTAAGAACAACATAAATCTTTTAGGGTCATCTGGACTGTCCCCCAGGCTCATGTGGTCCTGCATACGACCGTGGTAGATTTTAAATTGGAGTAGGCTCCTTATGACCTGATACCCCAAAATATTCACATAGACATGGCCCAGGTGCATCCAAGTCACGTGTGACATTTCCGCCCAGCCAAGGCTTCACTTTCTGGGGCTTTTAAGCTTATACAGTTAATGGGATAAGCAAAATTACATGTCTCCGAATTCAAAGTGCTCAAGACTATAGCTCAAAAGAAGGGATTGTATAGCAGTTATGAATATGTTCCCAAATTCCTATGAAAGTTTTTTAGCCAAGACAGCTACCAACTAGCATATATATAATAAAATGCAATTGCATGTATGTAGTGCTTTCATCTCCTGACGTGTAGTTGAAGTGCTTTATTTTCAACTATATTAACAACAATCACATCACAGTGTCTAACCCAGGTCTACAAGGTGTGGATTCCCAACTCACAGATGCAGGGAAACTGAGATCACTGTACCATCACTTGAGCTTGGAATTCAATGCTACTGTAGCACCACACAACCCACCGAGCACACCTGCTGATGTAGGTCCGTGCTTTGTGAGATACTAACAGTATCCTAAAGGTTCAGGAATGCAGTGGTAATCCAAAGGATCTTTCATAAAAGAGTTACATACACAGAGATCACTAGTAACGGAATACGCATTTCAACATGTTTGTTTTAAAATAGTGATTATAAAACTTCTGGATCTAGTGCACACAATATTATTTTGCCATAACACCAAATATTTAACTTAATAGCAGCTAAGCATCTCATGAACATTGAAAGCAACAGAAAAATTGTAACATCACAATTTGTCACCCATAACACTCTCGTTGTGCTATCTCTAGATGCTGTGCTAGTTCAAACAGATGAATAAATATTAAGACTATTTCCTCAATTTCACCGGTGTTTACCAGATACTACAAGGGGGCATAATACCAACAACTAGCGATAATTATCGCTATGTTGGTTTAGCGGCAATTTTTTTATCGCTGAGCTGCGGCGATTTTTATCGCTTAGGAACCTTGCTATTATCAAGGTTTATCTCCTAAGCGATAAAAATCGGCCGTAATGCATGAATATCGCTGAAAAGTCAGCGATATTCATGCATTACCGAGCTAATGCTCTTAGCCATGTTATCCACTTACGATTGGATAACATGGCTAAGAACTGCTCAGGGGCAGGTGTTAGCTTTTGGAGATATTCACGCTTAGCGCGAATATCTCCAAAAGTTGGTAATAGGAGATAGCGATGTTAGCGACTGTTTCCAGTCGCTAACATCTTGGCACGCCCACTTTGCATGTCATTAGTGATAAATATCACTGACATGCAAAGCGGGGCCCAAGATGGTCGCTATCTCCTACTAGCTGTCGCTAACTGGTGTTAGCTACAGCTAGGTAATAGGGAGATAATTTTATCTCCGCTTTCTTGGCTTTTAAAGCCAAAAAAGCGGAGATAAACCCCCTTGATAATATGCCCCAAGGTTTGTAGTCTGGTGGAAGTAGCTTGCTAATTATTATGAGCACAATGGCAAGGAGACTGTGGATCTGTGAGAACACAATCCTGACACCAGTCAGTGAAGGCAAAATGCTTTGTAGAGCCTCGGAGAGTCTTGATGGAACCTTCTTCGGTTAAGTGGGAATCTGCTGCTGTGCCCATCTGAATCTGCATCTGTATCCACGCCCAGGGTTAAAGATTCCCTCTCTTTCAGTGGACGATTCATGGGGTTTATTTATATAGGGCTGGCTGTTGACGTTTAACCTGCATTGGGGAACTTTCCATTTAATCAGAGACATAACAGGTATGTACATACATGATGAGAATATGTTAACTCAGATGATGGCTTGTAGCAGACTTGAGTTGCATTATGTGTTGGCAAAGTATTTGTTTATCCAAACTAAAGTGGTTACTGCAGCTAAATTAGAACCTGTCCTGGAGGTGTTTAAGGAAACTAAAACTAAAATAAAGAAACCTAAAAGCAACTAATTGAAATAAATGAAATCATAGAATTATGAAGGTGAATGTCATAATGTTGATGACATTCAGTGTATTTCATGGGACGTGGCAGGTTTAAGGTCTAAACTGACTAACCCAGGATGGGTGTCATTCATTAAGCAGTTTGACAGAGTTGTTTTACAGGAGACATGGCTATTGGATGATACTTTTGCTGACAGTTTTGTCTTATTTACGAGCCCTGCCCTGCAGTCATCTAGATGGCAACCTAAAGGGGTTTTAGCTGTTTTTATCTCTTTGAAATGGGCTTTGGCAATTAAGAAGTACCCTTTCAAATCTCCTAATTGACTGTATGTTTGGACGGCCTAGGGCTGGATAATCTCCTTGTTAACTTTTAGAATAACATATTTGTATCATCTGGTAATTTTATCCTCAAACATACTGACAACGATTTGTATTCCATTTTATTAACCAGCATAACATATGGTCCTTTTTATGGGCTGGTGATTTTAATGTTTACTTGTGTAACATGCCTGCCAAAGAGGTACATGTTTTTGTAGACCCTCAGACCAATGGGTCAATGCACTTTTCACATTTTTCTTTGGGTAGCGAACTCAATGACATTATTGTTCAGTACAATCTTTGTTTTGTCTCGAATTATTGTAACTAGTCTTCTGACCTCATCGCTCCTTTCACTGGCAGGGGTTTCGCTTCCACTATTGATTTTATGATCCTTTCTGATGCTCTTTGTGTGACGGTTGTTGAATTCTTGGTCATTCTTCACTGTGCTATTGATTATAATCTTACAATTTTGTCTTTTAATATTAAGTCTCCCTCTTTACCCAGACTTGGTTGTGAATAAAAACAAGGAGGTGTTCCTAAAATGGAATAGGATCAATGCTAGAGGGGTTCTGGATAATTAAATAGCCCACAATGGTAATCATATCTCCAGTTGTTTGTATTCTGATGAGGCCCCAGTGGGGATTTTAAACTCTTTTAGAGATTAATCAGGGGTTTGTAAACTGATCACACAACTCCCCAAGTTCCTTCATAGAAAAAATGCACAAATGGTTTGAGCACTCTTGTACGAGTGCCCATATGTCTCTTAAGAAAGCTTTATATAGGCCACTCCATAATGTTTCGGAAGTCCAACTCTGTAGAGCAGTACATAAAAGATTGAACCCTCTTAGGAAAACCATGATTAGAGAAGCAGATTGGGCTTCTCTTTCTCGCACGAGAACACCGAGTGTTAGTTCTGAGTTTTGGACAGTGATTAACACGCCCGATTCTAAGGACTCAACTGCCCATTACTCACTGATGGTAATTGCACTGGGTACTTGAGAGGATCATTTCACCAAGGTTTGTTGTTCTGGAAAGTGTACATAGATTATCTGCAAAATTTTGCTTCTAAACCAATAATGGGTCCCGCTTTTGAATGAGATATTGTCAGGTTGGCAGTAGCTAAATGCACCAGGTCAAAAGCACTTGGATCTGATGGCATCCCAGTGGATCTTTTAAAGGATAACGTAGATCTCTGGGCTCATTTTTTCACCAATGTTTTGAGGGCAGCTAGTAAAATTGAACTCCTATGTTCATGGAAGGAGTCAGTAATTGGAACTATATTTAGAAAAGACAATGAAAATGACCCAGCTTGTTAAAGGCACCTCGTGCTCCTGGACTCTGTGGTGAAGGTGATGGCAAGGGTCATTTTAACTAAACGTGAATCCTGGGCCCAAGAACTTGATATCTTTCAGAGATACAATTTGGCTTTCGGAAAAGGATGGGAACCATAGACCAGCGTCTAAACCTCTTTCTTCTGATTTCTAAATATACAGTGGCAAAGAAGGTGGGTGGCCCATCTTGCTTTGATGGACCTGCCTGGCGCTTTCGATAGGCTTAACAGTGGGAAACTCCGGTATAAGTTGCCTTATTTGGGGTGGAAAACCCAATAGTCAATTTAATGGGTCATTTACACTCTGACAACACTGCTTATGTTCCTTATGGTCCCGCTGGAGAGCGGTCAAACTCCTTCAGGGTCAATACAGGGGTTAGACAGGGCTGTGTCTTGGCTCCTCTATTATTCTCTTTTTATATTGATGACCTCGATTCTCATTTGAGTACACTGGGGTTATATACTCCCAGATTGCTACATGCCCTGTCCCAGTGCTCCTCTACATGGACCAAGCTGTCCTTATGTCTCATACAGTGAATGGTCTTTTAGACACTTTTAGGCTCATTTGTTAGTTTTATGAAGGACTTGGACCTTGAAACTATCATTACTAAAACGCACTTGATGGTGTGCGGTCCTGAAACCACAACTCAGAGAATTGTTTATTAATTCTCCTGGATCAATAAAGTTAACATTTTTCAATATTTGGGAGACCATATGGACTCCGCTATTGCATGGCATCCTCTTAGAGCACAGTAGTTTGAGAGATGTGCTAAGACTAATTTTTTTAGATTTACATCTAAACTGGGATCTAAGCCATTAAAAGTAAATGCATCTCAGCTTCGACCTATGGCGCTGAACCACAAGAATCAAGAGGCTGGAGAATGTCTTTTTTATGTAGACTATTGTCAGTTCCACCAAGCTTTTCTAGCTTGGTTTGGGATTTTGATTTGGGGGTTTCTTACATTATGGACGTTAGTAAATTTGGTCCATTGGCACTTTGGCTCTTGATTTGATCAAAACCTGAAGAATCTTTTATTCATTCGGTTATTTTTTACTTTCTTGCTCTAGAGAATGGCCTGCAAATTCTTTGGCTCAAGTAAGTGACAGATGAATGTGCAAGGCTATAAGTTTAAACACCTGGTACGGGATATGGCGTAGAGGGCACAAAGTTTACACAGGATGTCATTAAAGACTGTATTTCACTCGACCATGGGAGTAAAATCCTTTGGCTGATATATATCAGAAATCTCTTAAATGAATGTGCCACAGATATTGATCTGGAAAACCCCTCCCATATAAGTGAGTATGATAAAAAAGAACTGAAGACTAATCAGATGGACTCACGCACTTGGTTGAGAGCAGTTGATGCTAATATGAAACCCTTGACAAAGGAATACTGTGATAGGACCTTTGGGATAGGGATACAAAATTACTTATTACAGGTCACAAACACAACACATAGATTCTACCTTACAAGATTATGCATGGGATTAGCTCATTTTTTAATAGCTTTTCCAAAAATGGGTAAGTGATATCTACATTTGCCAAAGTGTCCCTGTGACGGTAAATCAAACCAGACAACGTTTCATTTCATTTTATTTTGTGATTTCTATAGAGGGATCAGAAAGGGTCTTTTACGCCCTCTGTTCTTAAGGGAGAGGCTATTTTTATATAAACCTGCCTTTCAATACATTTGTGGCCTAGTAAATCTACAGTTTGTAATGCAGTGTTTTTTAATTCCACAAGGCAATTAAAGTAAGACTTAATAACTCACATCTTGAGGCCCTTGTTTATGAGGAAATTGGGTCACAAAATGATGAATGACGACTCAAGCTATAACCCGTGATTAGTATACTACATGTTCTAGCACTTTGCACTTTCCGTATCATGCTTTTTAGAAATATTGATGGAATGTTTTATTAAAGGTATTTTAACCTGATGTATGTTGAGAAAAAAAGAAGTAAACGGGTCACAAATTGATGTCCCAAATTATAACCTGTGTTCTGTATACTACATATCTTAGCATTTTTGCACTTTTTGTATCATATTTTGTAGAAATATTGAGGGAAAATTTAAATTATGCACTTTAGCTAGGTATGTTTTTGAGTAAAAACATAAGTATGAATGGAGTTTAATTCCTGCTTGAATTGGTCATTTTTGCACTGTGCCCTTTGTGCCTATTAATTTCTGGGGACTGTTATTGAGTTGTTAAATTTCATGGCCAATTTCAAATATACTTCATTGTATATTTTGTGAAGAGAAGAAATCCCCCTGCCTTAGTACTGTACCAAACTATACATTTTGCATATACCACCTTATGTACATGGGATGTTGGAGTTTGTTGCTGGAATTTTAATCCGATTTGTTGTTTGTAATGAATTTTATAATCTTGTGATGTGCAGATGTTTGTGATTTTTAGGATGATTTTATGGTTAGTGATTTTAAACCGAATAAAGCTTTGAAATAGAATTGAATTGATTGTGCACGGTTAGGAAAATCTGAGAAAACCTCGCTTTGTTCTCCAAAATGGTTTAGTCAAAGAGACCTAAGTAAGCATTTGTTTATTGATTCTTCTATGAGGTCTAGGTTTTCAGGTGAATGTGTTAAATCTTCTGTAGTGGATCATAAGTGTATTTCATCATGCAATGGAGTGGAGCCGTACCTTTGGTTGATTCCAAATCAATACCATAGATTCCTTTTCATTCGTTTTAGGTTTAAACTAGTTAATCTGTTTTTTACTTTTCCTGAAAAGTTTTCATAGTATAAGCTATAGGCATACTGTGTGGGAAAAGGTTTAAAGTTAGTCTGAGCGCAGGATTTTGTATTGAAAGGCTAACCTTCCAGTACAAAACCTATCCTAGACTCACACAGACACCCTTACACTATGGTGCAAAATGTATGTGCATATTACACAGCAACTAACTTCGGTGCCAGCACCAGGGAGAGGGGAGGAGAGCACCATATTTCTGTAAATATGGCACTAACCTTCTTTCTTCTTCTCATGGAACGCAGCAGAGCTTTTTTGCCTGTGGTGCTGTGTTGCATGAGATTTTAGTAAAACTGCCTCTGTATTTCTCAAGTGCCATGGTGATTTTACAATGTGAACAGAAACTATTTAATCAGTGGTTAAAACTAGCCTTAGGGCAGAAAAACAGTAGAGCTGAAGGATACTTTTTCTGTACTACCATTTTGGTTTTAACGAGTAAATGGTTACGCAAAAAAACTTGAAGAAATACATTTAAATAAAAAATAATAAAAACCCTCTGCACTTTTTGATTAATGTGACTAATCGAAGGAGGTCATAAAATGTTACTTTCCTGAAAGGTTTGTAAGTAAGAGTGGTGATTTGAAAGTTGCTGCAGCTGGTCTTCCTCTCATCCACATCAAGAGTTTGTCAGTGGAGCCTTATGAAGGTAGCCGAAGAAAGCACATTATTTATCATGACTTACAAGGTGCTCCCAGCTTGTCAGCTGTCTCAAAGACACAATTCCTCTCTTTCTTGCAAAACTTACGATCTGGGATGCAGGGAACATATCAAAGTCCGTATGCCAAATGTTTGTAACGCAGCTTCTATGAAACGGATCACCGTCTCAGTATTTACCTCATTTCAGCACCAAAAATACTCGAAAATTCAGTCAGTCAGTCAGTAAAATATCTTTATTTCGGCTGTTACTGCCATAAAAGCACAGAGAATGTTACATTATAAAAACAGCAGCATAAAAAAGAAGAAACACTATCCTACTAAAAAGAAATATAGATGCAATTTAACATTTGTATCCCCATTAAGTTTTCAAACATCAATAGGTAGGGGGTCCCACCCTCCTCAAATAAATATCAGATGGGGAACTTAAAACATGGGCAAGAATCTCTGCCAAGGGCGCCTTGAGAGAATATTAGATAATACCATCAATTAATTCAATATTTAAAAATATAAGTTAAACAAAAGAAGTTAAGAATTGCTAATCCCATGATTAAGACAAATTAAAAACAAAGATTGTTCTAAAATAAATCAAGACTACCAAAGTTCTCTACTCTATTTTTTCAGTAGGTGTCTACGTTTGCACCACATTGCAAAAAAGAACTTTGAGATTGCAACAGCGACTACCTGGTAAGTATCATATTTTATTATCCTGTAAACTTTGCTAAAATTTCTTGTACCCAGGTTTCTACAAATTTGAAAGACCCATTTAGATCTAGGCAGACTATATGCGGGACAGAAAAAGATCACATGAGTCTCGGTTTCTTCCGCTTCGGTGCACCCAGGACAAAGTGATTTAGTAGCTCCCGCCCAGTTATTAGTGAATGCATGGAGCGGGAGCGGGCCGTGTCTGAATTGTATAAACAATTTCTTAGCTGCAAAGGGTTGAATAAAGTCCAAACCAACTCCAGGCTGTAGTGCTGCTTTACATCCAAGAACTTGGTTCTTAGCTGCAAGGGGTTGAATAAAGTCCAAAACCAACTCCAGGCTGTAGTGCTGCTTTACATCCAAGAACTTGGAGGTCAGGTTGGATGAGTCTACTGACTGGAGAATACTTACCAATCTATGTTCTTTCAGGGCAAATATTAATGATTTTTTTTGATCTGGCAGGACATGTCACCTCCGGTGCAGACCACAGATCATTCCTCCCTATAGCACCGAATGCATTCCTAATGTAGGACAACCACGATATGTTGCCAGTCCCCAGGATGGTCATGACGGATTTTAATTCCTCACTGAAATGACCTAACTCTGGCGTAGACCATAGCCAGCGCCAGTAAAGAAGCGGTTGTAAGGAAATCAGGTAGGCAATGGGAGCAATGCCTAAGTCCGTCCTTAATGGAATTAAGGGGGTACTTTTTGGGAGACCTAGAAGTTGTCTCAAAAAATTTTTTTCAGTCACTGTAATAGTGTTAATAGGACAGTGACCCCAAAGTTCTGAACCATACAACACGGCCCCTCAGCTTGGACCTTATATATTTCTGCGGGGGTCCAATGACCTTTGTGGAACAACTCTTATAGACTTTTAATATCCCCTGTTGCCTGCATTAGTTATAAGTTGCCTCAGTGGTTTGCGGTCCCCACTCCATTTTGTAGGTAATGGTAAGTCCCAAATAGTCAAATATAGGCACCCTCTCTAGGGCCCGATGGTCCATCTTTGGGTGAGGGTAATTGGTGGAATCAGCATGGAAAACCATATACTTAGTTTTCTGTATATTTATCTCCAAGTTCCTTTTTTTACAGAAGTGACTAAATTCCTCTAAAACACGCTGCATCCCCATAGGTGATTTAGAGAGGAGCAGCGTGTCATCCGCAAACATTAAGGCTGGTATTTTACGGTTAGCAAGTCTAGGGGAGCCAATGTCCTTAACAGCTAAAAGCACCTCGATTAATCCATTTAAGAAGAGAGAGAAGAGTGTGGGTGCGAGCACACAGCCCTGTCTCACTCCCTTCTCAACAGGAATAGGGGCTGTTAGTCCTCCGCTTTTTCCAAATCTTATTCTAGCAAAGGTGCCTTCATGAAGGCGTTTCAGCTGTTAACAAAGATAAGCTGGAGCCCATGTCAAACAGTAAGCCCCATAACTGATCTCGATCTACCATATCAAACGCGGATTTGAGGTCCACGAATGTTAGATAGAGAGAGCCTCCCTCCAACGTTATGGTTTTCCAATAGATCAGTTGTAGTTTAAACAGCTGATCTATGGTTGAGGTTTTGGGCCTGAAGCCTGCTTGTAGGGGAGTTAGTATATTATGATCATCCAATCCAATCCTGCAATCTTCCTAAAAGAACATGGGCATCTTTTGTGTTACATCTATTAGGCTAATTGGCCTATAATTTGCCTGTTCAAGTGGGGACCCCTATTTATATATAGGGATGATCTCAGCTCACGCCCAAGTTGAAGGGGTTGCCAGCCCATGAAATATTGCATTAAAAAGGGTCTGCAAGTATGGGGCCCACACTACCTGTTCAGTTCTGAATAGATCTCCTGTCCAGCCCGAGCGCCTTATTTGGTAGAACTTTGGCCAAAGCCACTGTGACCTCAGCCAATGAACAGGGGGGTCACCAGTGGAAATAAGGATTTGATCACTGTCAGGTGACCTCGTCTTGTTCATTCCAATCTGGGGCTTAGCGTATAAAAGTTTAAAATGGGCTCACCAAATTTCTTCCACTAGGTTTGGCTCGATTGCAGACCTGCCCTCAGTTTTTCCTGTCTTTACCAGGTTCCAGAATCCTCTTGTATCTTTTTCATTTAGGGCTTTCTTTCTAAGGCTTTCTACTAGAAAATTAATCCCGCCAAAACTCATTGTAAAGGGCATTCACAGTAGGTGGAGAAGAAGAAATTTGTGTTAAAAGGGCTTTAAAGTTGTAAAAATGCATTTGTTTACACATTGAAAAGAACATTTGCGCTTAAAAAGCCATAAGGCCATGATTTTGAGTTTAGATATTAGTTATCACACCTGATAAATAACGCTCTCATATGGTACCTTATTTATCAGGTGTGAGAAATAACACCTATTACGAGTTGGTGGCGAATAACATGTGGTTTTTGGTGTTTAATGCACCAAAATCTGCATGAAAGGATTACACCATATGCTTTTCTCCCGTAAAATTTTGAAAGGTTTGACCTACCGAAATTTAGCAAAGGTTGGGATATTTAATGCATCTGACAATTATTGAATCAGTTAAATACCTCCCAAATCATAATTCATACCCCTGTGTAAAATAAGTGTAAAGGGACAGGTCGCAACATACCAACCAGCTTGTAATCAGGGACTTAATAATTTGCAATCTTTATAATAATGATGAAGATATCTTTGCTTACCACATGGAAATTCTCTGCAAAATATTGTAAAGTCCATGTGGAAGCAGGGAGTCTCATAAAGCAAAAATGTTCTTTCTTTGTTATAAATACTGTTCCCAGAAGGAATAATTATTTGTATTTATTTATGGTATTTAAGTAGCATCCTCAATGCCCTGAAACTGTATCAGAGTTCTTAGGGGGGAAGGATGGAAGGGTGATTAAGTCAGTTTCAGAGGAGTGCCAATGTTCATTGTTATCTTTGGACTAATAACTTGGAAATCATTCTGAAAACTCAGACAACTGAGTTTTCATGGTGCCTCTGGATTTTATGTGATATGGTTCCAGCCTAAGGATGGCCCACAGTTAAGTGGCTTTCATTTCCCATTTTTGATTATTGATTCATTAAACATTAGTATGATATAATTGCATTGTATGGTATCTTATTATAATGTTTGTTGCATTTCTATTAGCCTGCTCCTACCACTGGTAGAGATTTTAAGCACTGTGCATTCCTTGTTCTGTCGGCACAAGCAGGCTTGTACGCATGGTGGGAGAGTGCATGTTTATCTTGTAATCTATATGATAAGTTTTTGGCTGATATGTGCTAGCATCAGAGGGCTGCTCCAGTCTTAATGCTGCTCAATTAGCATTGCAAATAGGCATGTCTGTGATGTGAAGGAGTGGCGGATTGATAGGAAAGCAGGTTGATAGGGTAGCCCTCAACTGTCTGGTCCTCAGGCTTATGGTACAGAGACTTGATCAGCATGAAGACAGAGATTTCCCAGGTACTGGTACATTGACAAAGCATTTTCCTATGCAGTATGATGGTTCTCCTGTTTTCGTGACATGAGTTTAAAGAGTGAGTAACAATCACAAAAGCATCAAATGATGCACAAATGAATAATTATTTTTCTTCAATCTTGCCGAGACCTGATCAGTAAGTAAGTAAATGTTATTTGCATAGTTAATTAAAACCGTTGCAGTACAAAAAATATATTCAATTAAAAATCTGTCATGTACATACATAAAACTTATTCCTTCATGATGTTTATGTCTTAAAACCATGCTAAGAAAGCTAGCTCTTTATGTCTCCATTTCGGGTATTTTGCTTCCGCACAGTCTCAAAAACCTTACTGCTCTGCAGTTCAATTGTGGATCACTAGGTGCAAAGCATGTCAACAGGGCTTGCCTCCTTGTTCGAATCCCTTGTAGATTAAAGAGCTGTCTCAACAATTTCTTTCGTTCTATGAGGAGTTCTTTACAGGAGCATAATAAATGCAGCAGGTCTTCCCGAGCTGTTCTGCATAATCGGCAAACAGAGCCTGCTTTGTTGCGTAGCCATTGTGGAAGATGCTGTGTGCAGGGGAGCAGGTCAAATCTATATTTCATAAAGGCAATTTTTATATTTTTGTCATATCCCAGGTTAAAATAAGCTTGGGTGCCAGGCTTCGTGTATGTGTTCAAAGTTATCCATCCATGGGCTCTCTTTGAAAGTGCGGCCTTGGCCTCCAGCCATGAGAGTAGTTTCACTGTCTTCCACACAATTTTTTTAAAGGTTAGGGTGGCTGTCAATGTTTCCCAAAGTTGGTTTAGCCCTAATTTGTGTAGACTGCTGTGAAGCTCTTTCCACAGCTGTTCGTTTAGCATGCCCGGAGGAGTTTTTCACACTTTATCCCATGCAGTGAAGACGCCAAACTCAAGTCTAATTTGCGGGGGTAAAGTGTGTTTCGGCAGCCCAAAAATGACCTTGTATGCAGTTGTTACTGTGCAGTGGCAGGGCGTCCTTTGGGGGCGTTGGGGCGTTGCCCCACTAGCCATGTGGACGACCGTTATGCTGCTCAGACACGCTCGCATTTGATTTTAAAAATTATTTCTGAGAACACACTCGTGACTCGCCTCTCGGAGAGAGCTCTGCCGGGACAAGCCCGACTGAACCGGACATCGCGCCGCGGAAGGGTGTGGGGCGGGAATGCAGAAATAGCCAGCAGCTGCAGCAGTGTGCGCATGCCAATTTTAGGCCTAGTCATTTTTAGTAGTGGCCTGCACATGCGCACATGCAGTACTACTTCTGTCCTCCCTAAATTTGTGACTCAGAGACTGTGAGGGCCCTGGGCCCCGGGTCTCATTATGGGCAGGCAATAACCCTGCTCTTAGCCAATCCTGGCGCAGTAGCGCTGCTAATGCTGCGCCAGGATTGGCTGAGAGTCACCGCACAGACTGCAGATGGTGCCGCTGCGCGTGGGTGGTGGTGGCTGCTCAGTGCCGCACTGTATGGCCAATCACTCCATGGCGTATGCGAAGCCATGCAGTGGATTGACCATTTCCTCTCTGCTGTTGTTGGCACGTCACCGCGCCTGGCGTGCTAGTGCCTGTGCCACGACGAGTCACGAGACGAGAGAGTGTCTTGTAGACTAGAGAGTAGACCTCATGCTTGGCTCGCTGCTGTTTGTAGTACACACTTCCAAGACAAGTACAGTACTTCGTTCCATTTTTTTTTTACACAGTGTGAGTCATAGACAGTGGCTGTGTGTACAGCAAGGGGGCGTGTGGTGGGTGGCCTCTGATTGCAGTATGTCTTGGGGGGGCCACAATTGTCTGGCGACTGGCACGTATAAGCATGCCTGTGGCCTGCCTCAGTTAGGCCTCGGAGTTGGAGGGGAGGGTTAAGTATTAAGTGCGCATTTCGTGGACAAAACAAAATCTGTGTGTCTAATCTATTTCGAATACGACGAATAGATTAGACACACAGAATTTGTTTTTTCTGCGCAGAGTGCACTTAAGACTTAACCTCCCCAGTAACTCCTGCGCAGCGACTGCTTGCGGGCTACTGGGGTGAGGAGCAGCTCGACTCCCATGATGCCAGGCCAGGGAGGACTCGCGCACACCTGTGGCACTCTCACTGCACCCAATATGTCACCAGAAGGGTCCGCGCCTCACGGCCCCCCATGTTCTTTTTGCCGCTCAAATTCACACTGGGAACCATGCTGCTGCCTTTAACTATGTACCGTGGCCCGCACCAACATATGCGAAACTGCCACTCATATCTCGCCTAGGACCGTGATCGGACCATCGAGATCCCCGGCCCAAGTAAAGTTTTCAAAAGGCAATAAACACCTTGCGCCAACCCGGTGCAGTTCTACATATATCGCCCATCCCGCACCCCTTTACACGTGGGCAGGCCCAACTCTTGGTGCCAGGGGATAGCCTTGCCCAAACCCAGGTGATAAGCGGACGCTGGAAGCGAGACCGGCTCTGCCGTCAGCAGCTCCGGCACCACCACGCTCCGCCAGGTTCTCCTGGCTTAGCGATAAACGGACTGGAGGACTGCCTGCGAGGGGGAGGGTGGCTGGCAACCTAGCACTGGGGCAGCAAGTGCTGTGACCTCCCAAGTCGCACCCAGGGCATACCGCCCGTCCTGGATGCACACTACCCGCCTGCAAAGCCCAGCTCAGTGCCAGGGAGGAGGTGCTGCGAGCGCACCTTAACTATGGCTGCTAAGGCAATTCCCCCCCTGTGCTGGGAATTGCCATTTTGCTGGTGTCATGACGAGCTCAGCTCGTCATGAGCACAGCTCCAGGCTACCTCATGACGAGCTGAGCTCGTCATGAGCATGGAAGGGGTTCTTAAGCAGACTGCAGAGAGACAGGTGGTGGTACTAGTGCATGGGTGGGATGCTCGCTGGGCAGTTTGTGTTTCTTGATGTTGTTAATGCTTAAGCTTTCCATTTCTGCATTTGTGCTGGCGGCGTCTCCGCCTTTTCTCTTAATTGAGGAGTCGGAGCCAGGCACTAGGAAAGAAACCCTGCAAGCGCACCTTACGCAGACTGCAGACAGGTGGTGGTTGTACTAGTGCATGGGTGGTATGTTGCTGGGCAGTTTGTGTTTCTTGATGTTGTTCATGCTTAAGCTTTCCATTTGTGCATTTGTGCTGGCGGCGGCTCCGCCTTTTCTCTTACGTGAGGAGTCAGAGCCAGCCAGGCACTAGGAAAGAAACCTTGCCTTTATTTACCCGTGGGTATTCGAGCCAAGCCCCTTCCTGCAGGGCAGGCCGCAGGCGCATACATGTTTATTGGCGAGTCTGTTTGGTACTTTCCAAAGTAGTATCGCATTTTTATTCGCATTTCTAGGATCAGATCGTGAAGAAACGCCCATAGGTGTCATTGAGCGAAGGAACAGAAAAGGACCACATGAATACAGTTTCATTTCGAGATGTTTACTTATGTTTCTTTATTTTCCCAGTAACGGCTTTCAGACACAAGGAAAGAGACAGGAGAGGGGGAGTCAAAGTAAGAGAGGGGCAGATAAAGATGGGGAGAGAGAGGAAAACAGATAAAGACTTTAACAGCCAGTGTCAATGCGACACCGAGACAGACACTGAAAGAAAGAGGAAGACATAAGACAGGGACTCTGAGACAGCCAAACTGAGGCAGAAAATACAAAGGCACTCAGAGACTGGATGAATCCCAGACAGGGACATAGGGACAGAGAGAGCAGTAGGACGTGCAAAGAGAGGAAGAGAGAAAGTGGAGTGGCAGATAGGGAGAGAGGGAGAGAAAGGGAGAGACAGAAATACAAAGGTGCAGAGAGACATAAATCGGGATTAAATTGGGAAAGACACAGAGAGAAAGATTTAGTGACAGCAAGAAAAAAGAGAAAGCAGGAGAAAAGAAGAAGGCGAGAAAGCCAGACAACAGGAGAGATGAATGAGGAGTGTGACAGAGACAGAAGAAAAGATGGAGAGAAAGAGAAATATAAAATGAGGAGAGAATAGGGAGATAGGGACAGAGAGAGAGACAGCAAAAGACAACAATTACAGACAGCTGAAAAAAGGGAGAGAAAGAAACTTGAAGAAAAGAACAGAGGACAATGAAGCGACAGGGAGGGAGAGGCAGGGAAGGCAGGGAGGCTTCAAACAATGAGGGAGAAAGTGAAATAAGGAGCAAAAAAGGAAACTAAACACATTTCAGATTTGTAGAATGTGTGCCTTCACACATATGCCTTAAGATTTGTTGCAGATGACAGTGAAGTTTTTTGATTCTTTGTCTCTGTTGTACTTGTTTGATTTGTTGGCATTGGCATAACTTTTTTCTTCTCTGAGTTGGTGTGCCTTAACCCTAGATTTTGAGGCACTCCTTTCCGAGCACTGCAGCACTGCCGCTCCAAGCCTTCCTCCAGGACTAGTATTGCGGCCAAAACCCACCAGTCTACATATATGGTTCTGGTCTGGCGGCCCCCTTCGGATCGTATGGCCAACTGTGGACATCCACAAACGACTGCCCCTGCACACCCCAACTTACTGCATCCGCTGGTTCTTCTAGGCCTGCCTTTCCAGAACCAACACACAGTGCGGTAATGACTTATCTGGTGGTCCTATACAGCACTACTTGTAAGGCTGCGCCTTTTGTTTCACACCTTGACGTTGCACATTGTCCTTATTTGTACAGTATTGTTGTTGGCTACTAAGCACTGCTCAATCCCCCCACCTTTCCATTCCCCTTTGGGAAAGCCAGATGACAACAGAGGGCAGGTGGGAGGGCATGGGAGAGCAAACTGAAAACAGGGGGAAAGCAATCATGAGGTGTTGCCCAATAAGGAATGAAAAGATACATTTTGCCCCAAGCGTTTGGTCCTGTTTTTTTCAGTGGAAAAGCCTTAATATAGGATTCTAAGTGAAGGCAGGGGGAAGAATCAGTCGTAAGCATGAAGGATGCCTTAGAAAAGCCCCAGTCACCAGCTAAGGGCTTCAGGCACCTCAGGCTCCCACTTGTTAATTGCTGGCAAGAAGAGCCAAGGCTAGACAGCATAGATCCCAGCCCATATCAAGTTCACTTCCTAAAGGTGTTGTTGCACCAAGGATATTGTTAATGTTTTTCCTAGAGAGAGATCAGAGTTTTGTCTAATGGAAGTTTTGACTCATGGAAAGGTAGCACAAAAGGTTGATGTGCCTGCTGCAAAGAACATGTTCCTGATGCAGATCATAAAATAAATGCACATGATGTAAATAGGACAGAGAGTCACTGCATTTGTCAGAGAGATCATTTTGTTACTTGCAGTTTGTAATTAAAAATCCTAACATACAACAGTGACCTATGAACTGTCATCTAAGAGCTATATGCAAACTGCAAGGTAAAAATTGTAGCATTATATCCCCCCCCCAGTTTTAGTTTGATTACCCTAATGTCTCAAAAGTAAATTGTTATATTTTTATTTTCAGCACCTGGTAAAGCCTGAACCTTTACCTAACTTTTTGGGCAATTTTTGGAGAAAGAACAAGAGGCCTCAACCTCCTTCGCTGCTCTTTCATCTCGGCTACGACCCAGCAAACAACCGTGTTCAAGGTCAGGAAACTGATGATACTTTTTTTAGATTTGAGTTAGGGCTATGTTTGTGGTCACTCTACATGGTGGTTGGGGTGGGTGCACATTCTGAACATTGTACCCTCAGTGGATGGAATTTACTAATACTGAGCCTCAACCCTGTGCTTTGGGCAATAACGGTTGTTAAAGGCACTATCTATTCCTTGCCCGGTTCAAGGCCCTCAAACAGTGTGTTTCAGTGCCTTCAGCAACCATCGTGGCACACAGAGGAAGCAGACAGTAAGGTTGTATTTTTAGCAGTCCTGTTGTCCAAAGGGGGGCTGTTGAAGATATATTGTGGTAATGCACAAGATATATGTATTTGTACTGAAATTTGATATTATTGCACCAAATTTTATACGTTGTACATTGACTATTGACAGGCTACTTTCATATTGGTAAGGACAGCATCGGCATGATGAATACCGTACAACAATTAATTACACGGTCATTCCATGCACGGCCACTAGAAGATAAACTACAGATAAAGAGATTAGGACCTGATCGGCCTGACCTACAACTGCAACAAGTTACCCAGGACAGAGGAAAAATCTTACAATCGTACATTCTCAAACACCTGGTACACAAAAGCTGATTGGCTTACAGGGTGCCCTTCAAAAAACAGACTGTTCTGCTTCCCCTGCTTGCTGTTTAATGGCGACTTTCCTTGGACAAGAGAAGGAGTGAAAGACTTGAAGCATCTGTCTGAAAAAATAAAGAAGCATGCACAAACAAGAAAGCATATGGAAAACGTGACGGGACTGGGAATGTTGGGAGACGCACCGATTGAGCAGCACATAAGCGATGCATATTGCCAAACAATACAGAAACACAATGAAACAGCTGATAGGATTACATACTATCAAAAATAATTGATTGCATTCGTTTCGGTGGTGCTTTCGAACTGGCATTGCGAGGCCATGATGAATCAGAAGGTTCCACAAATCCTGGAATATTCTTAGGCCTTGTGGATTTAGTAGCAAGCATAGACAATGAAATGAAAGCACATTTAGCAAGTGCTACAGTCTTTAAGGGCACCTCTAAAACGATACAAAATGAACTCCTTGAGTGCATGCTAGAAATTATGAGAAGCCATATTGTCCAAGAGTTGCAAAACACAGACTTTGTGGCTATTCAGGCTGATGACACCACTGATGTGGCCACACAAACACAGTCCGTATTAGTCTTTCGGTACCTGGACAATGGCTATAATGTTGTGCAGAGGTTCTATGGTTTCAGTCATTTAAGAGGCTCCACTGCAGAAACCATTACTGCAGCTATACTGCTTCAACTGAACTTCATTTTTCCAGAGGTGCATCAAAAAAACAAAACTTATTGCACAAAGCTATGATGGTGCGTCCGTAATGAGTGGAAGCCATGGTGGAGTACAGAAAAGAATTAGAGATGTGTACCCGTATGCTCATTATGTGCACTGTTACGCCCACCAACTTCATCTTATTATGCAACAGGCAGTATCAAAGATCTCTGAGACACAAATTTTCTTTCAGGATGTAGGAGGCATGGCAGCATTCTTCTCACGTTCCCCAAAAAGAATGGAAGCACTTCAGGAGATTGTGGACAAAAGAGTTCCAAGGGGAGCCTCAACTCATTAGAACTATAACATACGTACAGTCCAACTAATGTTTCAATATAGGGAGGACCTTGTGAAATGTTTTGAAGCCATAGAAGCCAATGAAACCTTTGATTTCAAAAGTCACAGTGAAGCCCGTGGCTTTGCTAGAACACTAATAGATAGAGAGTTTCAGTTCATTCTGTTTATATTTGAAAAGATAATGTCAGCTGTCGAGATTTTATACAATCAGTTACAAGGATGAGACATACTGTCTCTGTGAAAAGATATACTGCTGAGTTTGTCGAAAGCATAAACAAAGTGAGAGATGAGGTTGACAATTTAGACAGCTAAATGCCAGCGGCTTCAACTTTTTCAAACCACAGGAAAAACATCACGACTCTGGTCCGAAGTGCAAAAAAGAGATATGTGACATTGTAAATGTGCATGCACAAGAGCGTTATGCTTTCACAAAACATTTGGGTAGTGCCGCATTATTGGAAAGTAAATACTTTGCAAAATATAATGAATCCTTCCCTGAGCTTGCTCTGCATGAGGCTGTGGAAGCTTATCCGATGCTCAAGCAAGAGGACCTGAAAACTGAGTTGACTGTAATGTACTCAATGCCTGTGTACCGGAAGGCCAAAGATGCCAGGTCTTTGCTGTCTTTACTTCATGAACTTAATATAGAAAATACATTTACAGAGACAGTGGCTTTACTAAAAATTGTCATTACCACTCCTATGACAACCTCAGAGGCAGAATGATCTTTTTCCGCCTTAAAGAGGATTAAGACATTCCTGAGGAACACCATGCTTCAGGAAAGACTCAATGCGTTGGCAATGCTCTCTATAGAGAGCAAGCTTGTTCAAAATATCGCTGACTTTAACATTCAAGTAATTGAAAATGTTGCTGTGCTTAATGACAGACGTGCTGAATTTAGATACAAAAAGTAAACATGTTGAATGGTGCTAGTTTGCGACCTGTTTAGTTCTTTGTTTAATAAAAAACATCTGTGAGGTACTCAGAAATGCATTATATATCAAAGTCTGTTATGAAGCTCTGTGGTTATACTGAATAAGCATCTACCTATGTTATATGACATCTCTTTAATAATGTAATAACTGCACTTTCACAATTGCTTTATTAACCTTCCTGCTTTCTCAAATTTGCTTGAAAATGCACAATTTTTCCACTATTTTTTCAAAATTTTCTCGGAGAGAACCCCCCCGAACCCCTCTTAGGTTGTTCGGGCTCGCTCGCTACGCTCTCTCGCTACGGTGAAGTATGACAATCATTTTACGCCCCACCACTTGCAAATGTCACCGTCCGCCACTGTTACCGTGGCATAGAGTATTTTCGCGTCCCTGCCTTTCTGTACCTCGCTACCGTAGGTGATTGTTGGTAAGAGTTTTGTACGAACCACCTCAGCAGTGGCAGTATCGATGGCCCAGATAATTTAGAATTTAATGTTTTTAGGGAGGTTGCTATTATTAAACCTTTATGCCTTATGCTGTTCTTCTGTGCCGAGAAATGACCGCCAGTATCCAACTTCACCCCAAGATATTTATATTCTGTTGTGTTTTCAATTCTGGTCTCTCACCAAAACCAGGCTGCAGTTTGTCGCCTTTTTTCATTGATTGTCATTTGCTTGGGAGAAGTCCCGCATTGTATTTAAGAGATGTTGTAGCCCTACTTTTGTTTTGCTGATCAGGACTATGTTCTCTGCAGAAAGGAGACATGGTAGTGCTGTGTCTCCTAATTTCGGGGCAAGTGAAATGCAGCTGATTAGCAGCGGGACTAAATCAGCTAAGTACAGATTAAAGAGGGTGGGTGCTAAAACACAGCCCTGTTTCAGCGGCTTTTCCATGGGAATGTGTCTTGACAGGAAGGTTCCATTACCCAGCTTCACCTGTAGCCATGTGTCCGTGACCTGATCAACTAAACTATACAGGGCCTCATTTATGAGGCCCCTTGCACAGCCGGAACGTCACTTTTTGATATGTTTCATGGCGCAGGAGCGAATCAGAACTAAGCTACTTTTTGGGGATTAATGCTGCCTCGTAAACATTGTTTCCTTTAATTCAGTTTTCTGTGTTAAAGGGGTGTGCAATGGGTGTTGTTGGGGGAATGCCCAGCAACATCCATGGCTTTTTGAAACTGCCCCAGATTTGCCAGAAAATGTCAATCTGAGGCAGTGTCGAAAACATACGCCTCCTTAGGGGAGGCTGCGTAAGTGAGGCACAATGCAGAGAAATATCTTTATTTCTCCTAGATTTTCCTTTTTCAATGAGTGCAGCACACATAGAAAGAGGAAAAAGCCTCTTGTGATTGCTTTTGTGCAGAAATATTGACCTTCTTGCACAAAAATAATCATCCCCGCAACACAGGCACCTTTGCACCATTGTGCAAAGATGCCTGCGTTAGCGCACAGCAGCCCATTTCGTGCCAGCGCTTGGGAAAGGGACGGGCATGTGCCCTATCTGATAGATATCGCCTACCAAGAAAAGGTCTGGCCTACAATCAGTAAGGCTGGGCAATAAATACTAATCACTGGTATCATACAGACAATGTCCATATGTAGATGGAATTACATGAGTGCAGCTTCCTAGAATTTGAATACACAACGACATACGTGGAATAACCACACAAGACCATGAGCATTTAACCTCCCCCAAAAGTTGCATGAATAAAAAACACTTAGTTTGACAAGAGGTATGGCCCGTGGAAACAACTAAATGCACTACCTAGCCGATATGGCTGAACAGCCATGTCTTAACTGAAGACTCTAGGAGAGGCATAAGGACTAGGGCCATGAAATAAAAAGAAACAGCTAGTTATTAAAAGTCACACATTCTGCACCCACTGTTTGCAACCTGTATCTGATTTTGTGAAGCGACCTATGTACCAAGGAGTTTTGGTACAAAATATGCAGTCATAAGGGTTTGCAGAATAACCTGCCTAACATTAATTACGCAGGTTGCTATTTGTGACCCCCACAGTTGGCTACATACACATGGATGGTGGATTCCAGGAAACATCAGACTGAAATCCCTGCGACTGTATTCTCAGATAGGAACTATTCTGTTTAAAAACCGTCCATGCTCCTTAAAGTAAATGTTGCTGGAAACCGTTGGGGTGCAGACAGTGCTCCCCATGGAGAGAGGTATATTAACATGACAGGAGCAAGAAAAACAATAGTATTACTTGCCCAAAGTACACAACAAAAGCAGACTTTCAATATCAACGTTGTACACGACAAAGGGACTTCCGTTTAGTTTAAAAATGAGAACACGAAACTGCTTTTGTAAGTACTGTATTGAGCTCTGGTGGACAGACAATAAATAACTCCTATCGAGATTGGAATAGCATCAAATCTACTCAAATCTAAATAGATGGCATAAGGGCAGAGCATACATGATTGTACAACTTGAAACAAATTCCCATTTTGCTAAATAAATTCCAAATACGAATATCAAATATTAGCACCGAGTTGTTTACAATGTGGTAAGTTACATATTGTACCTTTATAGCACACTGTTTTACCACATTGTGCTTTACCATGCTCAACTGCTGGTAAGTACTGTTTGTGTGTGCGTGTGTATAACAGATATACACAATCATACACTCACACAGACACGCACAAAACTTGCTTACCTACAATAAAAATCTTTCTGGTGGATACTCTATTGGTCCAGCGCAAATATTGCCCACTCTTTACATGTGATTACAGCCTAAACGCAAATGATACCTGAGACACAACATGAACTTGCACTTTACACACAAGTCTTACATGTCATAATGTTTCATGCACTCGCTGATTCTGACACTGCTGTTGCAGAAGAGAATTTACTGTAGAATTTCCTATTTCTAATAGAGAATGTTTGCTAATGTGGAAAGAAATGCATGTGATGTTTACCTTTAATTCAAAATTGAATATTGTTAACATGTTCAAAAAACCCTCTTTACTTCATTTCTGACGCCTTACTCAAGATTCCTAAACATGTGCTATATTGTCTGTATAACTGTTAGAAACAGCGTTATTAGCTCTAAATGATCCTTATATGTGCAGGATGTTAGCACACGTCAAACGATAAAGGTCATTCAATGTATACGTTAATGTTTCATCCATGTACTTTCAAATGTATTTCCTAGACATACCCACTATTGTGCAATTTGATTATTCACTATATGCTAATGTAATATAAACTAAAAGTACTAAGAAATATTATATTTGTATATGTTTAAATGTGCACACATATATTAAATGTGCACCACTGATATAATATTAAGTTAGCAACTTGACTCTAAAGGACTGTATTTTTGTTTCATAACTTACTGTGCTCCTGTATTTTGCTGACTTGCTTTCCCTGTAGGTGTTCTCATGCATTGTTGGTTTAGAATGGATACACTTCTTGTAAAAGCAACAAACACATGTCAGAGAAAGGAATTTAATTGTGAGCTCATGAGAAACCTGTGGACAAATAAAGCACTATTCTGCTCTAGCCTGAGTGTGTGACCAAGATGGTGTTCCCATGTCCTGTGTGGGATCTTTCAATATTGTTGCATTGCGTGCCATGGAAATTCACACAGGGATTGAAACAAAAACAATGAAGGTCTATCGATGATATAACCAAAGGGGAGATGCCAAATGACTCTATCGATTATAACTTAAAATTTGCCCTGGTTGAGGGGCAGAGATGACTTCAGACTTTCTTGCAGACCATATGCTGAACTTTCATGCTGAACTCCTTCTGCAGACTTTCTGCAGAACCAGAACCATTTCCCTAATCCCCATTGGCCCTTGAATGGACTCATTAAGACATTCACCTATGTTCTGTTGTCTTCTCCTAAGTGTGGTTTAGACAGACACTTATTTTCGACGACTGAAGAATCTTGACTGAGCTTCTGCAATGCTACTGCTGGTATTGCTCATACACCTTTACCGTATCCCTATTTGTTTCTGTGGAGCTTTTGATTTCTGAACATTCCTGTCCTTGGGTCTAGGTCTGGACCTGGGCCTGGAAGATGTAGCTGCTTGTTTGTTTATATCACGTTCATTTAAATTTCTTTAGGAGGCTTGGCTTCCCTGTTGCCATCTTATACTTATATAGTTTGGTCTTAAGAGGGATATACCTGAACCTGATTACTAATTTGTAATAAACACCCTGTACTTGGCTACTGATTCCTGGTCTTCATTGTGTAGCCAAATTGGTTGCACTGACACTTGTATTTGAATCGTTCAGACACATAATGATAACTCTCTTTCCCCTCAGTGTGACTTATAAAGGTTCATTGGAGGCCCAAAACAGAAAGTAAGTAAAGAGTTTAATGGCTTAGTGGAGGTGATAACCTTAACCAGAACCAATTGGGGGCCCAAACACGCTGGATAAAATCTGCAGGATCACTATCTACCTACAGATTAATGTCCTTTAGGATAGATTCCTCACCAATAGAATAATTATAGACATCATGACGGAAACTTCAAAGCTGTCACATCACTGGTATGGGTGCTGAGTTCATGTTGAAGCTGGAAGTGGCATCATATGACGTCAGTAAAGCCATATTGCACCCACGCTGGTGTACATCAGTTTCCATTAATTTTCTACCCCCAACTTCAAGGCGAGCAGACTGACATCAACAGAGTAATTCAGTACCAAAATATCAAATGGAATTTATTTAACTTTCCCTATAACTCATCCATCAAATGTGGAGGCAGGCAGGTCATCAAGGAATCTGCAGGGAGACAGAGTTTTCACCAGAACGATTGTTACTGGAGGTATATAGCCTTTTCTTCTGATAGACACGTCTATCAGCACTACAAACAGGGTTTGAGGATACATATTCATCAACCCATTCAGCAAAGGTATAACAATAGGGAATTTGAAAAGGAATGGCTGGTCTAGCAGACACAGGAATGCTGATAATTCAGCCAAATACCCCTTGACAGTGCGTATTGCTCAACTCTTCGGTACAAGTTAAAATGCATATCAGAGGAACTGTGACAGTTTGATCTGTAAGAGCTCTCCATTGTTGACCTCACCCTATACAACTAAGTTGTTCCATCTCACAGAGTATGTAGATTTTTTGGAGGATCAACATGTTGACAAGAGGGCATCCAACACACCCAAGGGCAGCTAGGGATGCAGACCCATTCCCTCTGACTGTGGGAGAGGAGGTCAGGTCTGAATGGCAGCTTTATTAGCGGACAAGTGCAGAACCTCAGGAGAAATGCATATCACATCCTCCTCAGCCAATCTTGGGCAATGAGAATGGTGTGGGCCAAGTCTTGGCATTTCTTTCTTCTAACCCAAGGAATCAAGGTTATGGGGGGAATTGGGCAGAGCAGAAGAAAATTAAATTTCAACTGAAACACGTCTCGCAATGCTACCCACAACTGATCCTGGAAGGTGCACAACTGCTGGCATTGAGCATTTTCTGAGAAGGCAAATAGGTCGACGTGAGGAAGAAGCAGCAGTCACCACTCATGATCCGCAAGATAAAGCTGGCTCGGGGTATCAGTTGTGAAATTTAGAGCCCTGCTCTAATTTTTTAAGAGCACTGAGCCACACCAAGGGTCTAGCTAATGAAACAAGTAGTGTAGATCTTGAGGACTGGAATAGTCCGGCTAGTATTTTAAATGAACAATATCCTGTTCATGTCTCAGCTCTGGTAAACACTGCAGAACCAACTTTCCCTGTTTGTAGTCCTCTTCAAAGACTGGGGGGAAGGGGGTAATGCAGGAAGTGGGTGTTTGTATTAACAGGTTCAGATACACTCAGTGTTGGATGCAATAAAACACCATGGTTGGTTTTGGTATGGAAGTCGCAATATGGTTCACAGATTGGTTCACAGCATTTAATTTAAAATCTCCCTGACTCCCTGAAATTGAATTTTCTTCTGCTCTGCCCAATTCCACCCAGCAACCCCCCCCCCCCACCCCGCTCTTCAATTGAGCCGCCATGGGCGGCAAAAGCACGGGATGCCACGGGCGGCGCAAGCCCTAGCTAATCCACTGCCACAGGGTTGTTGGTATTACCAAGAATAGCCCTTAGGAGAGCCTTTCCTTCTTGCTGGCCAAGTTTAAATGACCAGTCAGCCAAGCAACACCTTCACAGGATAGCACAAATGGCTCAACACAGAGAGGAGTAAAGGGTTTCAGTGAAACCGTCATCTATAGTTTACTACCACCTTGCCCCTTTTCATTTAGCTCTGTCTCTTGCTTTCAGGCCTTCTTCGTAATGTAACCTTAGTGTTTACGCAGAGTTCAATGCCCAGTGAATACTTTTATTTGTGTCCCTGTTTCTGCATATTTATATCAGTTTACATACGATTTTACCCAGGCTGACCAATCTTTAACATCTTTCATTACACCAGAAGAGAGAGCTCGTATTATGAAGGAGTGTTCCTTCAGTCAGTTGATTTAGTCACGCCTCCTTTTGTTAAAAACAAGTTACAGAAATAAGGGGGCAGATTTATTAAGTTTGGGCGCAACACAGCACAGCAACCAAAGTTGTTGCACTGCGGTTTGTCAAAGAACAAGAGAAAAACAGCCACATATCTATTAAGATATGCCACAGCTTTTCTCTCTTCTTGCACTGGTGGGCTAGGCACTAGGCTGATATGCACCAACGCACATGCCCCTGCACTAGAGTGCAAATGTATTTGTTTTCTATCAAGCATAGGATTTGTACTGGAAGAGGACCCTTCTAGTGCAAAAACTTTACTTTAGTACCTTTCCCACTTTGCAAGTGTGCTGCAGGGTGCAGCACATGTGCAAAGTTGGAAAAATGTGGAGAGTTTTAGAACCCAGCCCTTTGGGTTAGATTTATATGGCTACACCAATGACAAACAACAGATTGTGCACGTAGAAGGTAGGCCAGAGCTCACCCAGCAGAAGCTTAAGCATTTGCTAGACCGGTTTTGCCTACTGGATGTCACAGTATGAGTTACAGTGGAATGCAGTTAAAATTCAAAAGTTCTTGTGCCTGGAAGCAAAACTGATTTGTAGTTCAGTTCTTTGTGACCTGCCAACATGGCCGCCCCTCCATTCCCCAGGGAAGCAGTGAGACAAATGGGCTTTCCTTCTCCCCAGAATCTAACCTCAGATCATCAAAAGAGTTGTCACATGGTTTACCACGCTGAAAGTGCTGCTGAGGATGCTCCCTATGGACTGTTGTAATCTATAATCCTAGCAAGACATACATTATGCTTAGACTGAGTCATCTCTGCACATTGGTGTGCCCCAAAATCTAAAAAGACATTACAGATAGTGTAGAAGGCAAACGTCAGACTGATACTTTGCCTAGGAAGAGAGGGGTCCAGAACCCCATAAGGTTGTGCATGTATAAGGTTCTCTTTTTGAAACAGAAATGTCAGAAATATATTGCAGCCAAATTCTCTGAGATCAGCTTCTGTCCATCCATTGGAGTTTCCCTAGGGCTCCAAGCAAAAACAAGTGGCAGCGCTTTATCTGTTCACACAGTTAAAGCCCAAAACAACTTCCTTTGCTCAGTAGGGCACCCAGGAACTGTGTTAAATTTACAAAAGGTTTGAAAACGTACCTATGCAATCATAGTTTTCATATATAACAGGTTCATTTATGAGAATATGGTGCAGTGCAGCGCAGCAAGTCACCTTGCTGCGCTGCACGACAGGGAAAGGGCAGGAATCTGCCGTATTTAAGGCAACAGAGTGCATTCCTGTCCTTTTCCCTACGCTATCACCCTTTTGCCAGTCTAGCGCCAATGCAGGTGCCTTCGCACCATGGTGCAAGAGTTCCTGTGTTGCATGCAGGATAGTTTTTGTGCAGGACAGGGCACATTCCTGCACAAAACCAACCCTGGGAGGCTTGCTCCTCTTTCTATGTGTGCCGTAGAATGCAGCACACATAGAAAGAGGGAGGAAAAGGAGAAATAGAGATATTTCTCCTCGCTACGCACCTCCTGGGAAGTTGTAACATTTTGGTGCATTCCCAGGTTTACAAATTTTCGTAAATATGGTAATGCGACAAAATGCATGGAGTTGCCTGGGAACACCCACCACTATGCCAATGGAATGCCTTCCAAAGGCAGAGTAACTCAGTGCAGCAATTTACGCTGCGCTGCATTACTCCAGATTTTTGAAGCCACGCAAAGTGGCTTTGCGTAGCTTAAAAAAACTGACTTAGAGGTACGCGTCACACATGTATAAGCGTTCCTGTTTTCAGTTTCTATTTTTGGTATATTCTGGTGGGGTTTTTTCATTGTTCTCAATATCCTAAAAAACAGTTGTTATCAGTGGTTACACATTTTAGCGCCACTAAAAAAAAATGAAAAAGTGTTTTTCCGGTGTTTATGGAACGTTTTGCTTTTATTATTGCTTGCTTTCTGCACTGAAATAACATGGTATATAGACAGTGTACTTATAGTGTATATGAGGTCCAAATATATTTTTGCAAATTTATCTTATTGTAGTGCACCATACAATACTTCTTCAGTGAGTCTTTGGGTCATGTGCGCTCGCTCTTTCCGTCCCATGTAAACATCTGTGAAAAGGCCCTCTCAGCATTCATAGCCTCTTGGGCTGAGAACCATCAACTAAGGGACACAATTGGGATGACTCTTTCTTTGATGCCACATAAAGCACAAAATGATAAATGTTTGTGTTTTAGTTCCTGTGCATAAAAAACAGTGCACCAGAATGGACTAAAAAGTCAATAGCATCCCTCATTACTCTGAAGATCGTAAAGATGCTTTCAGCATACCATCTAACAAGTGGCAAGGATTTCCTACAGGGAATCACTTCAGCTCGGGTATCAATTTTGACAGGTTAGCACACAACTTTTTTATATACGTAGTTGAATCACTGCAAATACAAACAATATCACTCCAATCTTTGTTGACCTTGGAAAGAACCTTTTTTGGAGAGCATTACAAGTGACACTGCGCTCCATGTTTTCCAAAAGTCTGGTGTCATGTTTTCACCACTATCCCAGATGCTTGGTGATATATATACTTGTCACTATACCTTGCGTTGAATGTTTAAAGCCTGACGTGTTGGCAATTCGCCTACTATCAATATTGACCCAATAGAAACTATGGTCTGATGTATTAAGGGTTTTTACCCATTCTCTGTGGGTAAATGTGATGACACAAATTAGGAAAGATTTTTATTAAACCAGCCATTTGACCTATCGGCGAAAGAATCAAATGCAGCCAAAATATCAAATATGAGTTTGATATTTCCTGATTCTCTATAGTTTATAAAATAATTAAACTAGACCTAAAACATGAAACTAAACCCTGCATCTTTAGACCAAAGGCCACAAAACTGAAAAAGTAAAAGGAAGAAGAAACAATATTTTAGTGGCATCCCTAAAGAACAAAACTCAAGCAGTGTCAGTCTTTCTTACTGCTAGCTTGTATAACAAAGGTACATTGTATTGACCCCTTCAGGAAGAAAAAAATTTATTTCACTATTTTTTTCCTTTCTTTGAATGGCATTCAGTTTGTGGTTGTCGAGGTGTTTTTTCAGTGTTTATATGTTTTCACCGGTGAGGGCTATTTTTCTTTCAGTGGGGTTTTATCAGTGATTATAGGTTTAAACCTAAAACCCCACAGCCTACACATGTATCACATTGTGTGCTGCAAACGCGATTTAAGCCTCTCATAAATATGCACCTAAATTCGTAGTGGATCTTAATCTACTAGGCTTATCAGCTGCCATAGCTTGCCCTCATTAGCACTGTGATACCGCACTGGGTTATTGTTTGTGCCTTCTCCATTAAAAAATAAAAAAATAAAAAATACAATATGGTATCTTTTATGCCTCACGGGACTCTTGGGCAGGAGATGGGTCTCTCAAAAAGTAGGCACAAAAAGTGACGCCGGGTGCAGCGCTTGTGCGCTCTGTTCTTGCACACCACCCAAATTAAGACTGAAGGAACTGCACTGATCAGAGCCTAGTGATGTAACCTGTCATTTGTGCTACAGTGGACTTGACTGCCCGCGTGCATTTCAGTCGAGCTGGAAATTGGACGGAGCCATGTTCAGGTGGGCTGAATACACTGCCTCCTGTCTCTTCCAGCACAGCATGGCAGAGGGACTGAGGCAGGTGAATGGTCAGGCAGAGAGCAAGGCATGAGTCATGTACGAAGCTCAGTGATCGAGGGGTACACAGTTGCGCCAGTCTCCAGGACAACCGTCCCTCTTCCCACAGGAAAGCTCTGGTCAACAAAGATTTAACAGCGTTTTAAACAAAATTAAGAGAAACGGTTTACACAGATAAGCAAAATGTTAATACAGGGACAATGAACTTGATGTCAGAGCAGTGGCACTCAATATAAGCTGCAAACAATCATGGTGTGGGGCGGTCAAAAATAACCAAGTCAAATGACATCCAGCTGCTAAGCAGAGAAAAACAGTTATGGAGTATGACAGACTTTATTACAAGTTTTGCTCATGTTCCTTTAAAATGCTCATGTTTATTGAACATGTGTTTTTATGTGGTAGTGAAGGAATTAAGAATAATCCTCATCTCTAGTCCTGACACAGAGTTCAAGAAATAGCTCTTAGTGTTAACAAATTGAAATGTTATCATTTTGGCCTTGAAACCAGAATGCCTACGTATAATGCTCGATTCAGCACGGGACTTTAAAAAACGTGTGACTCTGGGCAACTTGCTATGTGGGTACCTCTAATTGTAAATGTGTTTACTGCAAGATATCAGTTAATGTAAAAACTAGCTGTACCGCATACTGATTTTTTCTGCCCCACTAACCTGATGCCTTCATCCACATCTTCACATTCTAGAGTCTGTTATCTAGGACTCAACCAGACCCTATTCACACAGTATTCTTCAGTCTATAGCTCTCCACGTTACAATACCCTGTGTGTATAGCAAAGTGATCTGGAGTTACCTGTTCTGCTCCTCAGAGTTGGATTCACACTACACCGAAAACATAAATTAAATTTAAAGAAACACTTCTTCTTTCTCGTTCTCTCTCTCTCTCTCTCTCTCTCTCTCTCTCTCTCTCTCTCTCTCTCTCGCCACCCCCCTTTAAGTCTGTGCAATATTTTTGCTACACAGTCATAACCTCTCATAATAAAAATTATGTAAAATGTACCTAACCTTTTGCATTTTGCATAATTTAAATTATGTGTGATTTTGACCTCTCTATGCCGCTTCCAGTAAAACATATCTCACGGATAGGCACTTATTCCTTGGACAAAACATATTCTGTTTGGATCAGCCAGTCAGGTGCCAGTAGCTTGCATGCCCGTTTTGTGCAAAGTATACCCTTGCGATGAAAAATGATCAGTGAAATGTATTTTAAAAAATAAATACAAGCAATTTCACACAACTTTAGTGTATTTCGGAAACAAAAATCACACCTCAATTTCTCGCTCTCTTTGAGGGGCAGGAGTTTTAATCCAGGAGGCTACCTTACTGGCACTGGAATTTTTAGGTTACGCACAGGCCACTACAGTAAGCACAACCCCCTGCGCTGCCTTATTTGTCATGAACAGCCAATATTAGGAAATCAGAGGCTCGTGCTTCTCTAATCTTACTGAAGATGTTTTTTTCCCGGGTCATTTTTTTGAAAAAATGTTTTTAGAGTTTTATATAGCGCGAACTAGACCCAATACATCGGGTATCAGAGAGCTTTACATGAACACCAGTTTCGTTACATGAAGACGCATTTATTTTTGTTAGGCACGGGGAGATTAAAGTGATTTGCCCAGAATCACAGGATGTTGAAAGTTGTTGTCAAGACTCGAACCGGGTCCCCCAGCTTCGAAGTCGACCGCTCTAGCCCAAAGGCTACATCCTCTCCATCATCATTATGTCCTCCATTATGTCCTACCGGCCAGAAGGTATCTTCTAGTTGAAGTCCTTTAAATTAACAGAAGCTAGCTCAGATTATGTGAGCTGTCCCTGTGATCTTTGGTGTGACAATTCACCACATATAAATAGATAAACATTTTGTTATCTCACATCATGTTTTAACATACTGGCTGCAAACTGTTGGTCATTCATATATTTAACCCTATTTTAATATCTCGGACCCCTGCTGACTTTCAAAAGTTGGCTTTAGGTAAAATACTTGTTAAGACTCCAATGGGCCTTATATGTGCGATTCTGTCATGATTTTAATTAATCTTGTACTGTAAAGTTATTACTACCTATAATGAACAAAGGGGCTCATTCTAATGGGGGGCGGACATCAGTCCGCCCACCATCATAACGTTTTTGGGACCGCCCGCCAGACGTGCGGGGGTCCCAACAGTGCAATTAGGTTGCGCCCGCATCCTGGCCTTTTAACATTGCGGATGGTGCTGCTGGTTGCAGCACCATCCGTAATGTCAAGCAGCACCGTTCGTAATGTCAAAAGAGCATGCACAGCATTTCTCTGCACCATGTGGCAGGCACCACATGGTGCCAGCCACTTGGTGCATGGAACTGCAGGGGGTACCATGGGGATCCCACCAGTGCAAACCCCCTCCCACACAAAGGGGGCCCACAACAGGCCCTCAAAGCCAGTCTCCACCTGTCTTTTTGCAGCGGTATATCCGCCGCAAAAAGCCATCCAGAAGGGCTAACCCTCATCAGTATGGCAGTGCCTGCACGGCACTGCCACAATGTTGCCCTGGTTCCAGGTTCCGCAAGGTGGGTGAAAATGGACCGCCTTGCAGAACCATGGCGGACAGACTTTCCGTCCGCCAAGGAACCAGTGTTATTCCCACCGCCATCCTAATTTGGCGGTGAGAATTTTCAGTAGGATGGCGGAAGGACCGCCACCACCGGCCCGGCAGTGGCGGTCCTTCTGCCATCATACTGAGCTCCAAAGCCAGAGGAAGGGGGTAATGTTCCTTCTGACAACATAATTTCTTCTAGTAGTGGATGAACGGAAAACCTGTTAATTTCTTATTCTCTTCACAAAGCAAACCCAAATTCATTTTTTAATTAGGTTTGAAATCCCACTATTTAAAATATAGGGAATGCATTTAGGCATACTAGCATCTCCCACTGCTAATGGCTCACTGGGCCTGAGGGTGTCCATATACTCTAAATAATTTATTGGAAGAATTAAAATTAGGAAACCCTTTTTGAAAAACAGTTTCATCAAAAAGTCACTTGTCACAAAGTGTATATCTAGTTTGGAGCTTGTGTAGGATTGTTTTAACTTAACGAGAGTGTCAAGGGAATTTATTTTATTTATTTATTTAGAGTTTTATAGAGTGCAAACCAGACCTGTGAGGGTATCAGAGTGCTTTACATGATAGATAGGAGGTAAACAAAGGACTTTGGGGGTGGGGGAGGATACAGTTAGGATAAAAACAGGGAGATTCATTGCACAAAGAGGCAAACAGTTTCAATCCCAGGATACCTGTGGGGAAAAAACAGGTGAAAACATTTAAAACAACAGTCTCAGTGTGGGTGAGTATCATCCAGGAAGACCATGGATAATGCCGAGATAGTGCGTGGAACAGGAACACTGAGGTGCATGTAATGCCAGCGTTAGGGGAGGAATTTGCCCATTAGGAAAGTTTGGGCCTCTTTTTTGAAGCGAGCCAGAGAGGGAAGTCTTCCGATGGCAGGTGGGAGTGAGTTCCAGATTTTAGGGATGGCCCTAGAGAAAGCCCCATTGTACTTTTTTTTCTCGCCAGCACGCTGGTTGGAGCAAAAGGTCTCTGGCAGATCGGGAATTAATGGCTCCTCCGGATATCATGAGTTTCTGGGCCAAATATGCCCGGGAATTGGAGTATAGAGCCTTGTGGGTGATGCAAGCCAGCTTCAGGTGGATCCTGGCCTCGAGAGGAAGCCATTTTAGAGCTTTCAGGTGGGGAGAGATGTGGTTTAATTTCTTTGAACCAGTTAGGAGTCTGGTGGCAGCATTGAGGCAAGCTTTCAGTGGGGCCAACAAGCTCTTGGGTAGACCTGTGAGGGTGGAGCTTCCATATTCTAGTGTGGAAATGACTAGTGCCTAGATTGCCATTTTTAGGGTGGAAGTGTCGAGGAAGGGTTTCAAGTTTCTTAGGTAGCTCAGGTGAAACCTGGCGGTTTCGGCTGTCAAATTGATATAGCCACACATATTCAAGCTGCCGTCAAGGGTTATTCCAAGGTATTTGGCAGAGTCTACAATGATAGGGGTGCAGTTTAATGCTGTGATAGCCTTGAACCATTCTTGAATATTGGGGTTGTTTTTGATTGGTGAGATGAGGAGAAATTCTTTTTTTTTGCATTAAGTTTGAGATGGTTAGAGGTGAGCCAGTGCACAGTCAGCTTCAAGGCCTCATAATCAGGGAGAAAATGTCCTCAAGAGAAGAGATTTAAATGTAGATCTGAGTGTCGTCGGCATACATGTGGTAGGCGATATTGGCGGTACGAAGCACCTCTGTGAGCGGTTCAAGGTAAAGGTTGAAGAGGATTGGGGACAGGGTTGATCCTTGGGGAACTCCAACCGTGATTGCAGTGGGAGCGGATAAGGTACAGTTGATTAGGATCCTCTGAGGACCATTCTAGAGGAAGGACCTGAACCATTCTAGAACGGTGCCATCCAGTCCCATCCTGAGTTTGAGGCATTCGAGGAGTGTTTCATGGTTAACCATATCGAAAGCCGAGGATAGGTCAAGGAGAATTAGGAGACATGTTTTAATGGATTTTTTTTTGTTGTTGTTGGTGTTTCTTATATAACTTTGGGTTAGGCATACATTTTTTTATGATTCTCAAAGTGTTATTTTTTACATGGGGTTTGTGGCAAACCTCACTGCTTCTTGGTGCAGTTAATGTACATTAGAGGATAGTAAATGCACACTTATGTATGTGGAATATACAACTCCCATTGTGTGCTCCATGCAAATGTGCATTAGGAGGTTTTGTTGGAAGTTTGCTTCTCTGCCTGTGTCAGTTGTTTAGGCAATGTAGTGACCCACAATGTTGCGGTATGCTGGTTGAATTTTCCTAGGCTTGTTATTCACCTTATTTGAACATAGCTTGGTAGCAGCATGTGCAACAAGAATGTGAGCTTTCAGGACCGAAGTAGATTTGTTATAGTGTTATAGAATCTGACCAGACTCGTGATTTTCTGTGCTAAAGAGATTGATCACTGGGTAGCCAGTGTTCCCTCTCCTCCATATGGTCTGGCCTGGTAACCCCCAAGAGTTTCGATTTGTTTGCGTGTGTTCATTTGTGCGCAGTGGGCTGTTCATATAGGCTGCCTGTTCACCTTCTACTTAAAGCCATAGTTCCTTTAGTCTTCATTCTGGGGAAAGTTAGCAAATGTCTGTGCTTGTTTCCAATGCCTTTGGTCGCACTCCATGAAGTGTGTAATGTTTTATTTTCATTACCATGGGAATTTGATGCACAGCGAGTGCAATTTAGTCTTCGAATTATGCTGTCCTGTACAGTTTTTCCATACATTAGCAGCGATATGCCCATGATGTTTTATACAGGTATCACAAAACCTGACCTTACTTAAAGGCTGTGTCACTCCTATGTATGTGGTAAAATAATATCTTTGCTTTTTAGGTTTTGTCTGCCCAGGGCTTGCACTGTGCTTGAGAAATCTATTGTTTTTAATATAAACTTACAAGGGACTTACAACTCGCCTCCTGTCTTTCCCATCTTCTCATTGGTCCCTGTTTATGTCACTTACCTTCAGCATATTTATATAATAATTTACAACCTGGAGAGATTAAGTGATTTGCATGGAATCACAGGATGTTGTGCTGCCCCGACAAGGCTTGAACCGGAATCTCCAGTGCTCTATTCAGCAGCTCTGGCCGCTGGGCCACATCCTCTCCAGTCCCGTGTTATCTATCAGGGGGCTCTTTCCTTCTCCAGATCAATGATTGATCAAAACAGTTCTTTATCCATTTATAAGCGAAGCAGATGCATTACCAATGCGTGTTATGCTTGCATGTCCTTGCCAGTTAGATTACCCATGAACACTTCACAAGTGAGATTGCTATTGTTTTAAGTAAAATGTGGCTACTTCATGGTAAACATCCCTACTCACAACCAGCTCTGTTCACAGTAAATCACTCTGAAATCCGGGTTCTGTGGTTGCTAAGTTATAAAAAGCCAATAGATTGTAATACCTACATTGAATCGACAAATTCTCAGAATCCATCACTAAGTTAAAAAATGTGCTATTGTAATTTGCAACAGCTTCTTGATTCTGATTCACATTTGAAAGAGCAGCAGTATTTCTTTTTTACTAGACACTTTTAGACTCTAGATAGTTCTCCACCACCGTACCATCACCACCAGCTGAAATGTATCTGGAGCAGCACTACAAAAACCCTCTCACATCTGGTTGTGGCTCCCAATACCTCATCCATACAGAAATGGTTAATGCCATAGGAAACTCTTGTGCAACATCTAGAGAAGGAACTGTCTGGTGGGGCTTGCAGAATGATGTGTACATAAGAAGGAAGCTCTAGTATCATCTGTGGATAAAAATAATCTACTTGTGCAAGCGAATGGGAGCAGCACTTTGTGGTTTAACTCCATGTGACATGTGAAGAGGAAACTGAGGATAGCATGGGGGGCAGGGAGTGTTACTCCTTCTGAGTGACTCACACGGGCTGTGTAGGGCCTCCTGTGGCCAATTAATGCTCACTTTTAAAACATTTAAGGTTTTGCCCAATTTAAATTGTGCAGTATGCATGAACTCATGAACAGTTCATAGTGGGAACAACAATGAAATAATTAAATTAAGCATGATTACTAATATAGGTACTGTTGATCACACCTGTTAAATTACGTTTCTGTGGTTATCAAGCACACTATTACATTTTTCTGAGGAATAACATGAGGATTTTAGTGTTTAATACAGCAAAATCTGCATGGTACAGTAAATACCGTACACTTTACCCCTGTTACATTTTGGAAGATTTACCTTTGCTGAAATTTAATGAATGGTTGTTGAGGTATTTAAGATATCCGATAATATCTCTCAAAATAGCTGATAAATAGCTCTCAAATCATAATTCCAACACGGACATAAACAGGGGTTTACGCACTAGTCGCGGTACACCAGTCCTAACTGTTTAAAAGTGAAGAAGAACTATAAAATACTTGCCTGTGTTTTGTGCTTGATGGATACATTCACCACTGAGCAAGGGAGATCTATCTGAAGTAAGTTAAGGAGTCTTGGAGTCTTGATAACAGATGTAATCAACAAAAGTCTTGGTTGTAAATTCTTCTGTTTGATGGTTTTATAATTGATTGTTTTATTACTGCTGCCATTGCATCATTAATCGGTACTTATCTTACCAATAGTCTTATCGTATTAGAAAAAGACACTGTGGACAAGGGGATAACTTAAGAACAAGCATTGGCAAAGCCAATAGGTCTTGCCTGTGCAAGACCTATTGGCTTTGCCAATGTGTTTATAATCATGTTCTACTCCAGTGTGACTTCTGTTTAGTATTACAAAAAGCTAGTGGCATAGAGGAGAGTAGGCGGGATTGCCATAGAGTTGAATGGCGAAGAGTGGAGTAGTGTTGTAGAGTGGAGTGGCAGAGAGTGTCATCTATTGGAGTGACATAGAGTGGAATTGTGTGGAGGGGTGCACAAGGGAGTGGCATAGAGTGGACTGGTGCAAAGTGCATTGGCATAGAGTGCTGCAGAGTGTAGTGGCATAGAGTGCAACAGCATATTATTTAGCGGTGTAAAATGCAGCGACATAAAATTTAGTGGGGTAGATAAGAGAGTTACATAGAAGAGTGCAGTGGTGTAGAGTACAGTAGTGTGGAGTGCAGTGGTACAGAGTGAAGTGGTGTAGAGTGGTGCAGAGTAGAGTAGTACACTGAAGAGTGCAGTGGCACAGAGTGCAGTTGTGTAGAGTGGCGTGATGCAAAGTAGCGTGGAATAGAGATCAGTGGCATAGAGTGCAGTGTTGCAGAGTAGAGTGCAGTAGTGTAGAGTGGCATATAATGCGTTGACGTAGATTGCAGTGGTGCAGAGTTCAGTGGAGCAGAGTGGTGAAGAATAGAGTGCCATAGAGTGTAGTGGTGCCCAGTAGAGTGGCGTAGAGTGGTGCATAGTAGAGTAGAGTAGAATACCAAAGAGTGAATTGGCATAGAGTGCAGTGGTGTAGAGTGGAGTGATGTGAAGTACAGTGGAGGAGAGTTCAGTGGCATAAAGTGCAGTGTTGCAGAGTAAAGAGCAGTAGTGCAGAGTGGCATATTATGCGTTGACGTAGATTGCAGTGGTGCAGAGTGCAGTGGAGTAGAGTGGCTTATAATAGAGTTACATAGAGTGTAGTGGTGCCCAGTAGAGTGGCATAGAGTGGTGCATAGTAGAGTAGAGTAGAATACTGAAGAGTGCATTGGCATAGAGTGCAGTGGTGTAGAGTGGAGGATGCAAAGTAGAGTGCGGTAGAGTTTAGTGGCATATAGTGCAGTGTTGCAGAGTAGAGTGCAGTAGAGTAGAGTGACATATAGTGCATTGACTTAGATTGCAGTGGTGTAGAGTGCAGTGGAGTAGAGTGGTGTTGAGTAGAGTGGCATAGATTATAGTGGCATTGAGTACATTGCTGCAGAGAAGAGTGCAGTGGCATAGAGTGCAGTGGCGTAGGTCAGAGTGTTGTAGAGTGCAGTGATGTGGAGTGGCGCAGAGTAGAGTGGACTGATGTAGAGTCCATTGGTGTAGAAGTATGCAGAGTGTAGTGATGTACAATGCAGTGGCATTGAGTGCAGTGGCGTAGAATTCAGCAGCATGTGTTGCAGCATCATAAAGTGCAGTAGTGTTGATTAGAATGGGGCAAGGTAGAATGCACTTGTGCAGAGTGTATTAGTGCAGAGGAGAGATTGCATAGAGTACAGTGGCATAGAGTACAATGGCATTAAGTGCAGTGATGCATAGTAAGGTGGCGTAGAGTGCTTTGGCATGGAGTGCAGTAGTGCATTGTTGAGTACCGTAGAGTTCAGTGGCGGAGAGTGGAGTGTTGTAGAGTGCAGTGGTGTAGAGTACAGTGGTGCAGAGGAGAGAGCAGTGGCATAGAGTGCAGTTGTGTAGATTACATTGGCATAGAGTACAGTGGTTCAGAGTAGATTGGCATAGAGTGGAGTGTGCAGAGTGGTGTAGAGTGCATAGAGTAGAGTGAAGTGGTGTAGCGGGGAGTGGTGCAGGGTAGCATGCAGTGGCATAGAGTGCAATGATGCAAAGTAAAATAAAGTGGCGTAGAATGTATTGGTGTAGAGCAGGTTTCTTCACAGTCAGTCTTAAGGTCCAATTATGATGTCGTTAGGAAAGGCTCCGAATGGGATTTGATTTTTTGCTGAATACGATTCAGAACCCTTGTTTCTGAATGAATCGTACACATTTCCCAGTGACTGATTATGATGCCGGGAAACCAGTCGAGCAGTTTGAATTGGTACACGGAAAGGCATTGGGACAGCCCAAGTCTTTCAGAGCCGATTTGTACAGCTCTATGGACACGGTGTCTGGACAAGCATTTAAGAGTGACCAATTCAGACAGCAGTTCCAATCTGCCCGAAACTAAACAGCTGTCAGAATCTGTCTTTGGGGGCCAGTTGCGGTCCCCCCTTCACCCGAAGGCATACGAATGGGGCCCGTGGGAGTACCCAAGGGATACCTCTTCCCAACCATGCACAATTTGGCAGGTACCATGTGTTGTCTGCCACAGGGTGAGAGGTTTTACCCAACCACCCCTTTTTTCAATTGGTGCCTATGTTCTCGTTCGGAACACAGACTCCCATTGAAGTCAATGCGAGTCTGACCGAAGGATGTTGGGAAGCATCGTAATCGGTCATCCGGACTCGCAAGACCCGATTCATTTGGAAATGATTTCGAGACCGATCGATTCGTTCGGAAAGTTTCCTGAGGATATTGTAATCAGGCGATTACAGGGACAGATCCATGTCAGCTGTTTGAAACAACTACCTGTATCTAAATGAAGATATGCAAAAAATCTGGCATGGATCCAGACCTCCAGGACCAACTATGGAGAACCCTAGTGCAGAGTGCAGGGATCTAGAGTTTAGTGTTATACAGTAAAGAGCATTGTCATAAAGTGTAGTGGCATAGAGTGCAGTGGAATGGAGTGCAGTGTTACAGAGTGGCGTAGAGTGGAGTTGTGCATAGTAGATTGTAATGGCCTTGACTAGAGTGGTGTAGAGTAGAGTGGCGTACAGTGCATTGGCATAAAGTAGAGTGGTGCATAGTAAACTAGAGAGACATAAAGTGAAGTGGTGTAGAGTGGAGTGGTTTATGGTATAGTTTAGTCGTGTAGAGTAGAGTGTTGTAGACTGTAAGGAACAGAGTAAAGTGATGTAGAGTGCAGTGACTTTATGCAGTGGTGCAGAGTGTATTAGAGTGGCGTACAGTGGATTGGCGTAGAGTGCGGGTGTAGAATTGAGTATGCATTGCCGTAGAGTGTATTGGCACAGAGTGATGTGTTACAGGGTGAACAAAGAAAAAACAAAAGGTGGCATAGAGTAGAGTGGCGTACAGTGCATTGGCATAAAGTAGAGGGGTGCATAGTAAACTAGAGAGACATAAAGTGAAGTGTGGTGTAGAGTGGAGTGGTTTATGGTATAGTTTAGTGGTGTAGAGTAGAGTGTTGTAGACTGTAAGGAACAGAGTAAAGAGATGTAGAGTGCAGTGACTTTATGCAGTGGTGCAGAGTGTATTAGAGTGGCGTACAGTGGTTTGGCGTAGAGTGCGGGTGTAGAATTGAGTATGCATTGCCGTAGAGTGTATTGGCACACAGTGATGTGTTACAGGGTGAACAAAGAAAAACCAAAGGGTGGCATAGAGTAGAGTAGTGAAGAGAAGAGAGAGATATAGAGTGAAATGGCATAGAGCTGAGTGGTGCAGAGTAGAGCAGACTACAGTGTCATGGTGTAAAGTGGAGTGGTGCAGAGTAGAATGGAGTGGCATAGAGTGGAATATGCATGTTGTTGTAGCAGTTTGCCATTACAGACAACACATTTTCAATTGAAATGACCATTATAGTTGTACAGTCAGCAGTTTTACTAATAAAACTATGAATCACACCAACGATAATGTGTGGAAATGTCAACACTTAGTGGATTGATTTGCTTTGATGATATTAATGTATTAATTTCCCACACACTTCATTTGCGCAATCCTACTTCTGATATTTTGAGAACTATTTGCACAGATGTTTTAAATATTGTTGTATGCTAGAAAAACAAGTTTTGCTACCCCCAAAATTTAGCAAGATTGTCACAAAACCCCTTTAACTTTAAAGTCCGAGAAAGAAAAGTAAACACCACGCTCCAAAGACCAAGCCTGACATTTGACCTTGGCTTGAATACACAGCAAAGGTGACAAGATAAGAACAAGATTTACATGCATGTTAACAGGAAGGAGAACTCGGGGAAGAACACAAGGAGAGTTGGTGTGAAAATGCTTTGCTTTTTGGCAGGGACAAAATCATCCTGGAAAGTCTAAAATAAATGAAGCCAGCAAACAGAAAGCTAGAAAATGTGTGCTACCAACCACAAAGCCAATGGTGAGAAATGGTCGGAATGCGTTCCTAGGGAAGCTTTTCGAATGTACCCAAGATGTCTTTAGGAAACAAGACAGTTAAGGTGTCTAGTGGGCTTCGACCCAGCTGTGCACAATTTTGTTTCCTGGGTTTCTATAGACACCAATATGTAATATTTTTTCAGCCTTCATTAAGAAAGCTATTCGGACACACCGTGGTGCATACGCCCCCTTTTGGAGAAGGCATGGACACCCCATCCTCATAAAAACATTAGGGCATATTATCAAGAACGGCGATAAAATTATTGCCACTTTAGCGGCAGGAAACTGCCACTAAAACGGCGATAATTTTATCGCCGTTCTTGAGAATATGCCCCATTGTCTGCTAACATCTTGACCGCCTAAGGTTTCTTTACGTACCAACATACATACTAGACTTCAGCTCTTTTGGTCAACCACAAGCAGGAGAGTAACTTGTAGACTTGTATCAGACACCGTGAAAAATGCACCTAAATCACAGATTGTGTCTAGACTAAACTGTTGTTAAAAAATTTGAATTTGGTCATTTTGACTGTGAAACCTCAAGACCTATTCTGGATTTAGAGCACGACAAAAACAATTGTGTGACTCTGGGCAAATTGCTAAATAGTAAATAGGTTTAATATAAACCAATGGTTAATGTAGAAACAAGCTCTATAGTGCACTGATTAGTACAGTCCCAATAACATGATGCCTTCCTCCACATCCTCTTCACATTCTAGTATATGTCATTTAGGATTCAGTCAGACCCCATTCATATATCACTGTTAAGTCTACAGTACCGTTTGTTAAGCTCACCCAGTGCACATGAAATCTGTAAATACCTACACTGGTCCTCGGAGTTAGGTTCACAGTTAAATTTAAATTAAACTTCCAAGATAATTTTCTTCAAAATTATCAATCAGAAAAGAGAAACATGCATTGGCAAAGCCAACAGGTTTTATGCATCTTAAACATGCATTTTCAAAGCTACAAACTCTACCTTTTCGTTACGGAGTGGGTTTAGTAACAGGATCATTTTGGTTGTCTTGCTCACAGCTGCCCTAGATAAAATACAATGATGAAGAAACCTCTTAGATGCAAGATGCGGAACTGGGAATAGGTTCCCTTTGTAGCACAAACTACATTTGCAGAGTTAAGTTGTACTCTCAAAGAAGAGTGTTATGAAAAGGAGTCGTAGGATTACGTTTGTTTTTGCAAGAGGTGGCATCAATAGCAGTACCAGCAAAATGTTGCATAGCAGGTTCTTTTGACAGTAGGCTTGTATTTTCTGTCTATATACTTTGATCATGCACATCTTTATTTTGTGATTATAAAAAAAGTGAATCCAATAAAATGTCTGAAGACATCACAGTAAAACTAATGAACTTGCAATGGTGGTTAAAGAACAACCGTAGCCTGTTATGAACGATAACTGGATGCGCTCCTTAATCAAAAAAGCCATAAACCTGCAGCTGGAATGTCATCATCTCAATAAAGTAAATGCTTCAAAAGACACGCACTGATTCAAAGTTGTAAGCTACAACATGATGTTTCTGCATTATACCAAAGGGGCTACTCAAGGATCATCACCAATTTGAACACAAATGAAACATAACACAAATGGAACAGTCTACAAAATGTTAGGACCTTGTAGCACATCATTCAATCAATGGCAAGCCATGAAAAACCAATGAAAGCCAATGGCTAAAAAAGACTAAGCAATAGCCCCCACTATCTCTATCTCTCTCTCTCTCTCTTTCTCCAGTGGGGTGGCAAGGGGCGGGTGGGCGTCATGATTTTGGAGTGGCATTCCACACATTGCACAAATCGCCAGCACCCCTCCCCCCGCTGGTCCATGCGGTCGCAAGGGGCGGGAAGGGCAGGGACCGCTGAGGGCGGAAAGCGCATTGCTAGGACATTGTCGCGCTCTCTCTCTCTCTCTCTCTCTCTCTGTCTCTCTCTCTCTCTCTCTCTCTCTCTCTCTGCCTCCTTAGGGCAGAAATCGACACAAAGATGCACTTCGCAGTAAAATAAACCATTTTACCATTTCATGTAATTATGCATTACTGCATGTAAATTTATTGAAATTTCATCTAATTAAGCAACTGCAAATTACATGAATTTCACACACACACCTACTCTATATACAGACAATGTGCTTTTTATTTTATTATTTATGCTATTGTAAATGTATTACATTAAAAAAATATATTGTTATTTATTTTTTGGGATTAGTGGGTTCATCGTGGAATAAAGTGGGTAGCTCTGTTCTAATAGTATATTAAATTATGTTCTTTAGTTTGTTAGATATGTTTTATCTTTTTTGTTGCTTTTTGTTTCAAAGCTTAGTGCATTTTATAATTATGTGTTATATTTTTATTACTTATTGTTAGGCTTATTTAGGAATTAGGGGATACAGTTTTTAAATTTAATGATATACTTTTTAATATTAATTAACTTCTTGATTATGGCATATATTTTATTCGCCATTTAAAAAATGTAATTATTCGTTATATATTTTTATTTATGTATTACATTTTTATTTCGGGAGGAGTGATTTTTTGAGTGTTTGGTGTGTATTTTTTTTTATATGTTACTTTAGGCTAATTGATGAATAAGGTTTTGCTTAATATTTAAATTCTTTTTTTAATTATTCTTTATATGTTACTTTAGGCTAATTGATGAATAAGGTTTTGCTTAATATTTAAATTCTTTTTTTAATTATTCTTAATTTGTTGAGCTGTGTACTGCATTTCAAATTTGAGAAGAGGGGTTTGCGGGTGGTTAAATGAGTAGTTTTTAAATAAATATTTAAAAACTCGGAGAGATTAATGTATAATATAGGTTGGTTTTTTTAAACAGCGAGTAAATTATTGTACTTCCTATGTAATATGTAATTGGAAATAATATTTAAAATCATTTATTTGTAATGGGTTTTGGTTTTTTTGTTTGTGTTTTTCTTTACACTTATTTTGAAAATATTTAAATATGTATATGTCTTCAATTTTAAAATAAAACATTGTTGTTTAAATAAATATTTCATGGCAGAGAATGTTTGTACCCTTTGTATATTTTATGGATGAGGTTGAGTTAAGGTCTTTAATTTAAGTTATTTTGACATTTTATTTATCTTTATTAACTTGCACAGATGTGAAAATATATATTCAAATTTTAAAAAATAAATAGTAACTTTGAAGCTTTAAAAAAATATATATATGGAAGAAGAAATTATAAGATTTGGGTAAAATTAATGGGACCTCAAACATATGCTCTTTCCCCAGTGATCGTTAGAGTGGAGCTAGAATAGTAAATCAAGCTTCAACCATTTTCTGCACTTCACCCAAAGTTTGTCAGGTTGGAGTTAGAATAGTAAATCTCAAATAAATGTTCTTCTCTCATTGTTTGTTAGACTGGAGCTAGAATAATATATTGTCCCACCCAATGTCTGTCCTTTTCTCAATGTAGTAATGTTTTTGACTCCAGTAAGAATTATAAATAAGCACTCCCCCTTTGTATGCACTTTCTCCATTTTTTGTTGGACTGGAGTTATCAAAAAACAAATGCACTTTTCACAAAGTTTGCTAGATTGGAAATAGAGTTTTCAATCTGACTCTCTTCTTTTTTCAATGTTTGGTGGACTAGAGTTAGACTAATATATTTTAACCCCTAATGTATGTATTTGCCCCAACACCTGTTTGATTGAACTTAGAACAGTAAATATGGATCTAATGTCCCCAAAATGTATTTTTTGTTCCTAGTATGTGTATGATTGTACTTGAATAATGTATTATTTTTTAATGTTTCTAGTTTGGAGTTTTGCTACTATTTTTTATAACTTTCAGAATTCTTTCAGAAATATTTTGAGTGTATTGTATTTAAACATATGTATTTCTTTAATGATGGTTCTTTTTTATTTGTTTTTTAATTGGGTTTTCTTTTCTATTTTTGTGTATTTTAGCCTTGTCATTAATTAAGTAATTTATTGTTCATATTAAGTTTTAATGAATAAATAATGATAGAGTTCATTTTATAAGAGTTAATGATTCTTATGTATCAAGTATATACTGTGTTTTATTAAATATCATAATTAATCACTATTTTTTTATTAAAGAAATGTGCTGAGTTAATACATCTACAATACTATATAATTAAAATTAAAATTTTACTTACATAAGTTATTTTAAGTTTACTTTTATATGTGTGCATGTATGTATGTATGTGGTATTTCTGTAGGATAATACAAACCAAAGACATTTGAGAGCTATACATGGCCAAAGGAGAGTACATAGAAAGTGAGTTGCAGGATAGGTAGGTGGTTTGTGGACTTTTAATGCATTGAGATGTAGATTATTTTGCATTTGTAGGAAATATTTTTAAAGGTACAGTAATGTTAAATACATTTGATTATAAATGCTTACCTTTGCAATGTCTATATGTTTGTCCTTGAAATATTTCCATAATATTTTTGCATTGTGAAATTGTTGAGGTTGATATTGTCATATTATCAGCTTGGACTTCAAGCTACGGTCACTCTACCAGCATTAATTACTTTGTACCACCTCCCCAGCACTTGTCAACACTATATTTGTAATTAAGGTTTTCTTTATTTTGTCTTTTACTGTTTTCCTTTATTTTAATATTTTATTGGGCTATAGTAATTGTCTTTGCAGAGTCCATAACTGCAATGGTAAAGTGGTGATGGGTAAAAGCAGATGCATCCCAACCATCGATTTGCAATGTGACCCTCTGTGAGCTCAGTTGGCCCTGCTTCTTCAAATGGTGTATTGCACACAGCAAATTTCTCTGTAGTTTCTGAAAACTTACTTTTGCCATGCAAATTAGGAAGGTACTAATTGACTAATGGTTTCAGCATTTCTCCAACACCTGGCTTGGTTATTTAAATTCTGCCATCTTTCCATTTCCATATGCCAAATAAATTCTGGTGTTTGTAGGAATTGCACTTCTAAGCTCTTGGTTTAGTCTAAATGAAATCTCTTATTTCTTGTCCAAATTAATAATTTTGGAATTTTTTTACATCATCGTGTATTAAGTGGGCTTCTTGCAGAAAGACAAATTTGCCATCACAACTTTTATGATGTTCTAGGTAGTCAGTCTTTAAATAAGATCACAGAGGCACTTAACAATGTATGTTATTCATGCATTGAGGTTAGTACTGCATTGTAGGCCTAGGGGCCGATTCCGATCTGGGTCGCAAAGCACTCTGACCGAGCGGGATCCGGGGTGTTTTTAGACCGATCCGGACTCCTGCAGTCCGACCCCTATGATGCAGCCGTATGCTGTCAGACTCGGTTCGGTCGGACTCCCATAGAAGTCAACCGGAGCCAGTCGTACGATGCGTACATGGGCTCCCATTGACTGAATGGGTACGTCACGGACAAGTGCGCCCCCTACAGTGGGTACGTGTCGGTGACATCCGCACCGTACATGTCTGTGTTGGGGAGACCCATGGGTCTCCCCCTCTGTGTCCGAGTCATAAAGCTGCGGGTAACAGGGGGTCCGACGCGGACCCCCGAAGTCCGATTCCGGGAGCTATTGTGAGCCGGACACTCCGACTCGACTCGGCTATCCGAATCGCGCATCGTACTAGCTCAGTCGTAAAACATCTCCATTGCGCGCCGGGGTTTGCTTGTAACCGAGTTGTCTGGAGCTGTTTGGACCCGGAAACGATTCGGACGGAGATTTCGCTATTGTTTGCATCATACTTCGACGTCCGGACCCGCGTACGACTCAGACAGAAATCCAGCCTCCGAATCGGATCCGTTAATGCCGACCCGATTCGGGGCCCTTCCGGCCAAGATCGGAATAGGCCCCTTAATGATCTATGAAAGTATGTGTGCCTTACCTCAAGTGTATTTTCATCTTGTGTTTCATTGCAGAATTATCTGTGAAGGAGCACAATAATAATCCCTACCTTCTCCATCCCATCCAATTCATGGCCATAACATGCCACCTTCTTCTCATACTACTAGTCAGCCAAAGGTCTAGAAGGCAGGTAAAGACACTTAACTTACTGGGGTGGAGAATGGCAAAGTAGTGCTCCCCAGCTACTTACATCCCAGCGCCTTATTAATTCTTCCCTTTCCTGGCTAAAATGCATTCAGGCAGACAGCGCCATTGCAAAATCATCAATGTGTTACAAGGGTGGCAGAATTGTGTTGCCTGTCTTTTACAGTATATGGTAGCTCCTGCCTCACCACCCCTTCTCCATGCCCATTAGACAGTCAGAAGATTGGGATATAGTACAAGGTGCCTGGCTCTCAATGGACTTAGAGGAAGGGCCTTTCATCTAGGCTCACCAACAATGTTGATTTTATTATCCCAATTTTTATTACTTTGAGCAAAAATGTGGTTTGATAATATAGCTTTTACACTTTCAATATAAATTAAAGTAACAATCAAAAACAAAAACAAAAAATACTTAGGGCCTCATTGCGATGTCGGTCGGAAAGCATCCTGACCAACTCCTTGTCGGAATAGTTTCCGACCGACGCAGGTTCGGGGAGTCAGACCGACCGATTATGATGTTTCCGAACACCCTTCTGGTCAGACTCCCATTGACTCCAACAGGAGCTTGAGTTCCGACTGGCAACACAGTCTCCCATTATAAAAGGGGTGGTTGCGGAAAACCTTTCACCCTGTGGTGGGCACCCCATGGTGCTTGCCACACTGGCATGGTTGTAACGAGGGGACCCCTGGGTACCCCCAAGGGTCCCAACTGGAGGACTCTGGGTGACAGGGGGCCTGCTATGGACCCCCAAAGTCAGTTTCCAACAGCCATTTTGTGTCGGAAAAACCGATCTGGAAAGGCTGTCCATATCTGACATCATAATCGCTCAGAAGGAAAGCTCGGTCTGTAGAGCTCTACAATTTGGCTCAGACCGACTCGGACCATCTGAATGCTGGTCAAAACCAAGGTGGAACAACCAAACAGTTACCTTTTATTGTAATCAGGCAGTCAGAAATGTTTCTGAGTCAGTTGGAAACATGGGTTCTGACACGAGTTAGGAAAAACCAAATGCCCTTCAGAGCCTTTCCGACCAACATCGGAATTAGCCCCTTATTAGGTGGGAAATGCAATGTACATTTTAAAAAAACACCAGTGCTTTGACTACAATCAGAAGTATCACAGCTAACTATGATCTAGAAAGTTGTAATTTTCAAAAACTGTTTCACATAATCATGAAATCATTGGTAACAGGAGTCTGAATTTGCTCTGCGTCAAAAGGTATCCTGAATAAATATCAAGTTAATTACAAACAAATGGAGTGCTGCTCCTTGAGTACACATCTTTATTGCGTGAAGAGATAACATTGAATGAAACTTTTTTGAATGCTATTAAGTATAGGAAATCCAATAAAGCGTCTGAACAATTTACTAGTAAGAAGGTATCACATCATCCCTCAAAGTGAAAACAATGAATACATAAATGCACCTTAATAATAACTAGGCCTGGGCTATAAACTCTGCTTCGTTAGCGGAGTTTGCAGATTTTTCTGCACTCCGCGCTCCACGAAGCTCGTGGAGTGCAGAAAACGCCATTCGGTTCCGCGAAGCGGAGTTTTTCCCCACTCGCCAACGGTTCTACCCGAGCGGCAGGAAGATCAGCATGAAACGCAGTTGACGCTGCACTCACCGCTTGTGGAAATCCGCAGAATTTTTTTTGTCACTTCACGGAGAACTATGTGAACTAAGCCCAGACCTAATAATAACACTATCAGAACTACTCAGAATTTCTATCAATTCTAAATCTGAGTGGCAATGCACCTCATGATGTGGCTAAAAGCTATATCACTATGTAGATCAGTCAAAGCTCTGTGCTGCCTGATAAAGAGGAACCTTCCACTGTAAACAATCAAAAGGATATTGCTCTTGAGACAATGTGATGAGGACCCTGATGAGTGGAGCAATTTGGTACTTTTGCATTATCAACTCACTACTATCAGTCCTTAAGGAGATGAGTGGAGAGAAATGTGTGGAATTTTAAGAGACAGTGTGTGCACTGCAGTAGGTAGATAAAACAGTTGTAAGCACATGTCCATCTAAGGTAAAGTCCAACTGCTGAATTTGGCTCCAAAGCAGAGAGACCCTGTTTAAAGAAAGGTTGTCTCTGATCCAAGCATTTGATGGGCCTTCCAAAATAGATTGTTTATCAAAAAAAGTGAATGTGAGGGTGAGTGAACATTAGAGGAGTGGGTAGGGTTCTAGTGGAAAGCAGTCAACGTCAGAGTTAGAAGCGAAAGAGCGCAGGGACCAGCAGAGGAGCTTGGAAGAATAGGACAAAAAAAAATGCACAAAAAAACTGACTGAGAGGGGTGGGGAAAAGTACAGATGAGCTGGGGGGAGATCGGTGGCAACAAAGAAAGGGCAGGTGAGTGGGGATTTGAAGGGTGAAGCAACACATAAGGGCATGAGCAAACAAACACATACACTCCAATGGAGTGCGAAAATAAAAAGAAAAAAGTAGTCCCTTGAATTTAAGTAGTGGAAGTGTACAAGTCATCCAAACAAAAGGATACCAATGAAGCTATAGTTCAGGAGAGAGATAATGACAAAAAGAGGAAGAAAGAGGAAGAAAAACCATTTAATAGTAATTCAGCAAAATAGACTGACAAGAAAACCAACTAATTGTAAGCAACAGGCCAATCTAAAGTCGCTGTAAGGATTGGAATTGTGTACAATACAACTTCATCAACAGACAGCAACAAGCAGGAGATAGGTGAGACTTATAAAGGGAATTTGCCTTTTTCTATATGATTGTGGAATAGTTTCAGCAAATAAGTGTCTCAGAGCAACGACTTGAGTGTGATGATACACTAGGTAGCAAATTACGATGTTGTGTGGAAAGCCTCCTCCCGACAGTCGGAATCTCCCCGACCGCTTGGAGCCCTTCCAACCGACTCGACAGTCCGACCGCCCGATTACTATGTTCGCGGCCAGAATGTAAACTGCGCTGTTCTTCTGAATCGGGTCTGAGTGACTCGCGAAGTATTTGTGTCGGTGGGAACCATTGTACACCATTATGGAGAGGGTTTCCGACGTCAGGATTGCGTTGTCGATTTCCAACAACCTTTCTGCGTCGGCCTGTCCGACACTGAAATGCTATCAGAAAGTGACTTTGGGGTCCCTGGCAGGGCCCCCTAACCCCAGCGGCCTACAGTTGATGGCTAAGGGGGAATCCCCCTGTAAAACACTGCAGTGTGTGGCAGGCATCGTGGCAGGCACCGTGGGGTGCCTGTGACAGGGTGAAGGGTTTTCCGCGCACACCCCTTTTCCCAAATGAAGCCTGTGCTACTGCCGGTTGTCGGGCGCGACACGAGCTCCCATAGGAAATAATACAAATTCGGTCACATTGTAAAGCAGCGGTCGGAACCGCTGAACGCAAGTCGGTCGGTCCCGTAGCTGAGTCGGTGTTGAGCGGAGGCTTTCCGCTCAACATTGTAATGGGCCCCTAAAACTTTGGTTTAATTTAAAATGGGGCACTGCAACAAAGTAATAAATTAATGTTACCTAGAACATTCAGTTTCATACAGGATTGGAACAGGAGCCCTGAAGCTTCCTAAGAAAGGGGTTACATCACCCACCTTAAGATAAGCAAACACGCAGTCACATTTAGAATGCCCTCCTGTTGGGATAAATAACATTTTAGGCAGTCCTAGATAAAAGTATTACTCTAATCAAATCAAATCAAATCAAATCAAAATTCCTTTATTCGATTTCCATGTTTTTGGAAACCATAAAAGTTCACAGTTAAAAAACGTATTAAAATTTAAAAAACTACAAAATGTACTTGACAAGCATACCATCACTAATATTTAATATAGTGCATTGATAATATTAAAAACGTACTATGGTCATTGAAGGATAAAATAAGAAGACAGTATGGCCACAAAAGAACAAACTTTTTTTTATCTTTATTTTTTTCGAACAACAGCGGTCCCATGCATTCAAGAATATATGAGACAATGAATATAGACAGAATCAGTTCTATATTTTGAGCGACATGTCCAGCCGGACAGAGGTCTTTAAGTTTACTCAATAAACAAATGATCCGTACAATTGGAATACCTTCAACTAATCAACAGTGTGGTACACAAGCCTGTGCCCAACCACTAATAGATCAAATACAGAAGGTAGGGTACGAACATAGAAGGGCTTTTTAAGGCAAACAAACGTTTTCTGTATAAAATTCAGTTGTACAGAGAAATCAACACAGAACCATTACATTACATAGCAATCACGTTTTGTATAGGGTGCTAGACAGGTCGACGGCGTTTCGGTCCCCCTATTAATCATAGGAACCATCATCAGGACATTAAATTAATGCCTTAACATTATTAGCCTCTAATTGCCTAAGGAAGAAATGGAGAAAAATATATATAATTTAATTACGAAGAACTAAAATATTTAAATCAAGTGACTTACGGTGAAAGTGAACCCATTCTCTTAATTTACCCATGAGTTGGAACAATTTTTTTCAAAAACCGTGAGAGTTTTAAGCGGTCGTGTCGCTTGGGTGGTGGTTTAAAAAGTTCCAGAGTTGTTGGCCGAAGTGATTCGGATGTGATTGTCGACTAGGGGTCGGATTCAAGGTAAGGGCAATGCTACTAGCTGTTCAGGTGATGACGAAAACGAACGGTAAATGCGGGCAGTGAATTAACAATGCTACGAAGAGTGGAATTCCGCTATATCGTGCCTATATAGTGGGAGGTGCAGCGAGATTGGCTATCTGAGTAGTGCAGAGAGGGCTGAAACAATTGCCAGAGTGGCAAGTGCGGGTGGTTAAGGAGACGTGATTTGCCTTGTCGCGAGGAGAGCTTAGTGATAATAGAAGCAAGGCTTACCCGGACACTCATGTGTGACCGGCAAGGGAGTGTAACCTGTATTTGGTTCAGCAGCCCTGTAATAAGGGAAGTTGTTAGAAAGGGAAGGGCAACCAGTGGTAAACAAATACGCGCTGGTGACCGTGAGAAACATCTTACCAGGATCAGGCGCGTTTTGTACCGCGTTACAATATCGTAATCCGACGGTGCCAGGATACTACTACCTGTTGGAGAACAAGAGCCATCAGTATATTGCGGCTAAGAACATGAACGAGGTGAGAGAGCATCACTAATCTTATTACAGGCTTTTCCTATGTCTGATGCAAAACTTCAGCAATTTAACAATATTTTTGACCAGGCATTCCGTCTCCATAAGTTGCAGCACAATGAAAGCAGGACGACATTGTCGTAAACCCTAATTTTTTTTAAAACGGTATTATCCATCGCTTTCTTGGTTCTTTATAGAATTTACAAAAAAGGACCACATGGATTGTCGATTGAGTCGATACTTCATTGCAAGGGCAAGTTGTTAAAAGCTGCGACCAATCGTTAATTCTGGGAAAAGTTAGCAGGTGATGGAAAATATTCATCCTGAACACAGGTCAACAAGTATCTTTCAAAGCCACTCAAATCACAAGTTAAATACGGCTGAATAGACATGGTGGTTTGGATCAATATTGAGTGTTGAACTGAGCTTTTTTTCGCCTCGGTAACCAGGCGCAGTTCTTTCAAATGAGACAAACATAACTTTTTCAGCCCTTTTCTCGATATCTCTGCACGGCGGGGTGGGGGGGGGTATGATAAAATCTTTCTAAGCCCACGTCATACAAAAACATTTTAACGTATGAAAGCCAACCAATCTTATGTGAGTTTTCCAGTAATAGGCAGTCATTCAGTACACTTTGATTAAAAACTGTCTGTGGAGAAGACCAAAGACGGTGCCATAATAGAATCGGTTGCAATTTTACTATATCGGTGATATATGATAAACCTAATTCTAAGTGACCGCTAAAGGTCAATCTTCAATCAAGTCTCAATCCCAGTAAAGCAGTAACGAAAGAGTTTCTTTAAAAAGGTATGAGGTTGAGCAGGATTCTTGAGAATTGTTTGAGATTAAAAATATTAAGAGGTCATTTCTACTACCAGTGGTGTCACCATGTTCTCTAAGTAAAAGTCCAGCTGGCAAACAGTGGAAAGAATTGTAGGATATGTTCCCATTCCAATGGCTGGTGTCCCCAGGTTGGCAAAGGGCTTCTTCCAGCTATCACCCAAGTCTCTCTAATGTCAAACTTAAGCAAATGGCTGTTTATCTACATTCCTAATCTCCTGCATGCATTTTTGGAAAGACTGTGGGATTACCTCCTGATCTCTCTCAGTCCAAAGAGGGTTTGGGCTTTATCCACATGCTTTTAAAAATTAGATAAAGTGATATCACACAAGAGAAATAAATATCTCAATAAATATGTTGAAAAGAGTGGTAGATATTAAAATGCCCTCTTGTACCCCATATGAGTGCACTCTCTGTTTAGCAGAAATGCAAGGCATATCGAAAACACAACAATAATTCAACAGAAAAGATTTATATAAAGATAGCCAAAGCAACACTTTACAGACAATTGCTAAGCAGGATATGGTCAACAGTGTCAAACACTGGTAAGTGAGTTAATAAATTCGAGGTTGTAAGACTGCTACCATCCACCTGCATTTATATGTCGAGCAAGCTACGGTAGGACTGCTTGGCGGCTACCAGCAACAGTGGGCATTTTGTGGGGCTTCAGCACGTCAGTTTTTAAGTGAATTCACTTTTGGGAAATATTGGAATTGTTTTTAAACACTTAGTCCTCTTTTTGCTAACTTGCATTTTGCACTCTCTTCGTGCCACTCGCTCCGGTCCACCGCGGCAGGCAGCCGTTTGTGTGGAGGGCGGGTTTGGCAGTTGTGACACCAGATTGGGCGGAGCCTCGTGATGCTCGCTGCCCATTTAAACCGGATGGGACAGCGGGCGCGTGACGAGCTACGGTAGGACTGCTTGGCGGCTACCAGCAACAGTGGGCATTTTGTGGGGTTTTAGCACATCAGTTTTTCAGTGAATGCACTTTTGGGAAATAGTGGAATTGTTTTTAAACACTTAGGGCCAGATGTAGGAGCCGAAATACCTGTCGGTAACGGCCGATTTCAGCCGTTACCGACCGGTATTTAGTAATTGGCATGTAGGGGGCATATATTACCGAATCGGTAAAATACCGAATCAGTATTTTTACCGATTCGGTAATTTTGAGATGTAGGTGGGACTCTTCTGAGTCCCACAGGCCTTACCGAATCGGTATTTTACCACCCAATCCAATTGGGTGGTAAAATACCGATTCCAGGTGTGCATGCGCATGTGTGCATGCACACCTATGGCATGTGACAGACAGACATGCCCTTAGGGCATGTCTGTGTGCCACATGTCACACATGCCTAAAATCGAGGTGCTAGAGGGTGTCAAAGTGACACCCCCTGCACCCTTGCAACATTCGGTATTTACCGAATCGGTAAATACCGATTCGGTAATGCCCATTGATTCCTATGGGCTTCAATGCCTATAGGAATCAATGGGCATTACCGAATCGGTATGTACCGATTTGGTAAATACCGATTCTTACAGAATCGGTAGTTCAATTACCGATTCTTCCTAAATCTCCCCCCTTCTATTTTACCGATTCATAAATACCGAATCGGTAAAATTCGGTATTTATGAATCGGTAAAATATACTTACCTACATCTGGCCCTTAATCCTCTTTTTACTTACTTGCATTTTGCACTCTCTTCCTGCCACTCGCTCTGGTCCACCGCGGCAGGCAGACGTTTCTGTGGAGGGCGGGTTTGGCAGTTGTGATCCCTGATTGGGCGGAGTCTCGTGATGTGCGCTGCCCATTTAAACCGGATGAGACAGCGGACGCGCACAGTGATCGCGCTGCGTCCGGCACGCGTCCAGCACCAGCCATACTGCCCATTCGGACCATACTTCATTAAGGGTTTGGTCTAGGCCGGAACTTTTGAGTTTGTCCAGGGGAAGCTGCAATCTGCGCTCCAATGTTGATCTTGGTGCCATTAAACAAGATGAAACTGGACAATATTGGCAGTGTAAGGCATGTTTTTTTTCCCTCATTAATGGTCAGTCCCTAGGTTGCAATTATAAAGACACTAAGATAAAAATTCTGTCTAACACTCAATTTCAATTATAAATCTTTATTCGGCACTTAAAAAGACACCATAAAAGTACATACACAATAGATACACATATTAAAAACAGATTTTAAAAAAGTGAGTTAAAAATAAGAATGGGCAAAAAATGCATTTCATGAACGAAGGGGTTAGAGGGAATTTCCTTACATGGGGCTCTTTTTAAATAGCATTAGAATCAATTATTTCTCTCGTGTTCCTTAACCGCATTGCAACCCTGATAAATCTTACAGTACAAAACAACGTATGAGCATCTGAGGCTTCCTGAAGAAACCTCAAGGCCATTTTTGCTTGTCTAAGTTTGGTTTCTTTCAGGATCCCTACTAAAAACTTGCGTCTTGGGACAGAATAAAAGGGGCATAACAGAACAAAGTGAAGGGTATCCTGCGGAGACCTAGAGTCGGAGCCGCAGGTACCCTTTGCCTCCACTGTGAGAATGAACCCAGAGGGAACAGCAAGTAAATGATGCAGCATATTTAGTCTGAATCGAGTCATATAGAATCGATCCTAGGCGTTATGCATCACAGCGAGGTATGGTTCCATTCCTTGTTTCTTGGTTAAAAAACAGTAAGACAAAACAGTAGGCTTACATCTTTCCACCTCAGCTCTAATCCTAATTGTCCATTCTGAGAATAGTTTTTTAACCATTGTTTTATTCTGACCAGTTAAGGATTCTGAGTCTGTAAAGAGATTTTTACAGCCAATTGCCTTCATGGAGTCCTTTACATACTTCAGCCATGGTATGTGACCCCCTCTGTCACGTTTCAAACAGTCTTTTAAAATGTGTTTTGTAAAGTCCGCTTCTGGATTAATCCAGATTTTAATCCAAGCAAGGAGAGGTTTAATTTTAATACGGTCTTCAATGTAGGGCTCCCCTACTTCCTCATGAATGATGTAGGCCGGGGTGCTCTGCGGCAATTTCAAGATTCTTCTAAGGAATTTATTTTCTTCCACCTGGATCTGCTGTAATTGTTTGTCTATAAAGCCCCATACTTCTGCTCCGTAGGTGACCTTAGCGCAGCATATCGATCTGTACAGGTTTAGCATTTGCTCTGGGGACCATCTACCAAGTCTTCTCCCGTACCCCATGATGGCCCCTGATGACGCCGCCAGTTTCGCTGCATGTTTGTCCACCAGGGGGTTAAAATTCAGTTGGTCATCAAACAATACACCAAGGTACGAGAAAGTCTTAACCTGACCAATCTTGTGTGACCCCATTTTATAAGTGAATTTCCCTTTTTCTTTGACTCCTGCTGACATGACGTAAGATTTTTCCAGGTTTGTCGATAAATCGAGTTTAGCCATAAAGTTGACAAAACCATCGATCAGCTTTTGTAGCCCCAATGGAGTTCTGGCTAACAATACCGCGTCGTCGGCATAAAGTAATACCGGCACCGCTCTATGTCCAATTTGGGGTGAGTCCACATGCAATTTGATTAGGTCTTTGTCCAGGAGGTTAATGTATATAGAGAACAGGAAGGGCGCTAGAATGCAACCCTGCCTCACTCCACTGGTGCATAAAAAGGGCTCAGTCCTACTTCCCTCTTGATTATATCTCACTGTTGCGGAAGTATTCCAGTGTAAAATTTTTAGGACGTCTACCAGTGGTTGATCCACTCCTAGGTTTAATAATAGACTCCAGAGTTTTTCTCTATTTACACGGTCAAAGGCCGCGGAGAGGTCCATGAACCCCATATATATAGCCCCCCTGCCAGCGATGGCGTATTTAGCTGTCAGGAGGTACAGGTTCAAGCATTGATCAGTGGTAGATCTGCCCTCCCTAAACCCATATTGGATATCTGTCAAGACCTGGTTCTCCTCCGCCCATTCCTGCAAGCGATGTAAAATAACTCGGCCCAATACCTTGGCCGTCACGTCTATGAGGGATATGGGGCGATAACATTGGGAGTCATCACGATTCCCTTTTTTATAAATCGGGACTATGGTTGCCGTCGACCAGGAACGAGGTAGTCCTGCCACCACTGCCTCGTTCAAAACCCTCGTGAGTAGTGGAGCCCAAAGATCTTTGTTGCTCAGGTAAAGGTCGGGGTATGCCACCAGGGCCGGGTGCTTTGTTCTTACTCAGTCCTGCTATTGCCAGTTCCACTTCTCCCAGGGAAAAGACTAATTGTGTATTTTGGTTTAGCCTTGGTCCTTCAACCTGGATTAACCCCTTAAGTGCTGCGCCTATACCAACGGCCGACGGCACCACTACCTCGGGAGTGCTGCCGTCGGCCGTTGGACGTTCCATCTGCACCTGCGCAATGGAACGTTCAGCACTGGAGCTGGACGTTCCAAAGCAGCTAAGGTGTTAATTGTCCTATGTGATTGTAGAGGCTCTGGAAATGGGTCTGCCATTGTTCAGGTAAAATGGTGTTTATTATTTTAGGTGCTCCTGGGTCCTGGAAGCATGGAGTATTAATGACTTTCCAGAATCCCGAGATATCTCGCCTTTCTGCCACCTCCCTTAAATCCTCCCAAGCTTAAATTTGTAAGCTCTTTTTGCGAGATCTCAGTGCTTTTTTGTATTCAGTTCTATACTGTGATATTTTAAGATTGTCCCTAGGTTTAGACTGGAGACTAAGTTTGAGGTTTTTATGCGCCTTGGTACAATCAGAGTCGAACCAGCGCGGGGTAGAGGGTGCTTTACTGTCTTTAGAGGTCTTTAATAAGTTATCTACATGGCGTGCGATTTCTTCAAATGCACTGACCACTTTTACTCCCCCCATGCTGGGATCGAGACATATGTTTATAGCGTTTTGTCCTTCTGTTATTAGTTTTCTGTAGAATTTATCTCCGTCTATCTTGGCCCACTTGATCCTCCTTCCCTGGTCCACTGCCTTTTCTAAAATATCTGTTCTACGTATGGGTTTTTTTAAATTAAAACCTTTTAATACTAGAATCAAAGGGTTATGGTCGCTAAAGATGCTTATGTCTATGGCCATACTACTAATGCTTCTCTTTATGAGGGGTGAGACTAAAATAAAGTCAATATATGAATAACAGTCTCTGCCTATAAATGTTGGGTTGAGGTCTCCATTTCCACCTAACTCTATCAGGTCCATAGTATGGGCCAGATTATGCCTTTTTGTTAGTTTCTCTAAGTCCCATCCCTCAATTGTGTGTGTAAAATGTGGGCCTTTTGCTACAGTGCATCGTGACCAATCTTTATTAAATGGTTTTAGGTTGTCACAAAGATGACAATTAAAATCCCCCATAAGTATTATACTGGGGGAGTTTGGTGTCTTTTTTAATAGGTCCTGCTTATCTAGGCGGGAATCCAGTTCTTTAGTGACGGTCCCCTTTCCCATCGTGCCTACAGCCTTATACCAATTAAGTAAAAGAAGATTAAACCTTTTAAAACGATACCCTACCGCTTGAATGTTTCGTGAATCCCAGTTATAATTAGACCAGGTTCCTTGCATGTGAGGTCAACATACATTATTAGTCCCCCAATCACTCTCCCCGATGGTGATTTTATGGCCAGGACAGAAAAACATTTGTATCCCTCTATACTATACAGATTTGGGTCAACCGCCCATGTTTCTTGCAGGCATATGATTTGGAAGTTATTTATGTAGTTCCGCCATTCCTGGGAATTAAATTTAGCTGCTAGCCCTGCAATATTCCAGGATATAATTCGAAGATTATCATGATTTTCTTCCAGGGGAAGCTCTTTTAAACCCCTTAGTAAATGCTCTTCCTTATCTACCTCTATAGATGTTATATTAGTACAGAGTTCTGGTGTAATATCACTGTTCCGTCTGATTCGAACGGGGGTTGTCTTTTGATCTAATTGCTCTATTACTTTCTTTCCCCCTTTTTTTCTTTTCAGATTCTTTTTACTGGCTCCCCTACCATCACTATGTCCTGAAGTACTCGGTGTGCCAGTTCCTATTCCAGTGGACCCTTCCTCCTCTAATCTCGTTGTAGGGTCGAAAGTGCTAGTTTCCTCCAGTGCAAGTCAATCCACCTCTTCAAGGGCACTGAACCTATTCCAGTGCACATGTTGAGGTAGGAATGGGTCACAAACTGGAGTGGCTTGGTAAGGCATTTGCCATTGGGTGGGTCTATACTGTGGTTCCATCTGTTGAACCCTGCTCATAGGGATTCTGTTTGTCTGCACTGGTCTTTGGGGTGTATACGGATAAAAAAAAGATAAATGTAAGGGGTGGATTTGTGTATGAGATCCACTAGGGGGTGCATTGCATATATAATTCACTGGTGCAATGTCTCTAAAGTTGACTATTATTATGTCTCCTGCTATTGTTTTTATTCCTCTCCGATCCACTCTCCCCTTCTTACTGTAATTATTTCGCCACAAATATTTGGTGGTAGGGGTCTATTTATCTGCAGCCATTGCACACATTTGTTTCTTAGTTCCAAGTGTGTTTCCCTTTTTCCCTCTTTTAGTGGTGGAACTCCTGTCAATACTACCACAAAGGGCAAAGCTTCTGGTGGAAGATTGATTGCCCGAAATCGGGTTGATCTTATTTTTTCAGGTGCATTCTTTGAGGGAGGGGGGTTTGCGGTAGTCTTTTCTTTTGGGGTTTGATCTATTTTTTCATTTGGAACTTGGGGAGTTCTTTTGCATTGTTTTGTTTGGCCCTGTGTTGTCTCATTAGAGCTGCAATGGTTAGAGGGTGTTGAGGCTTTTTGTACTATTGGGGTATTCATGTGCCTGGCTTTCTTTAGTTTATTTGCAGTAGATTCATTAACTAACGCTGCCTTGTCTTTTGGTGTCTTGTTGGGCATGCCCCCATCTTGTCCCGCTTTGGATAATACGTTATCCTGTCCCAGTTGCCTAGTGGGGCCAACCCCCTTATTGTTTATTAAAGATGTTAGTCTGTCAATTTTTGACACAAGGGGTTTAATCAGGGCAGTGATTGTATCTTCTAGGTCTGCTTTCAGGTCGGCTACCATATTTGCAACCCAGCAGGGTATTCCTGGTGTGGAGGTGGTTATGGGTGCTATTAAATTATGGTTTTTTATTTTGTTTTGTCCCCTTTTTTTTCCCTGTTTTTGACCGTCTCTGGGCCTTTTTTCGTCCATATTATTTGAGATCACCTTTTCTGTGTCACATATGATGCTTAAATTAGTATGGATATTCCCTATATCCCTCGTGGTCTCAGTGGGGGCCTGGGCACATGGAAGGTCAGCAAAGGAGGAAGTGACACAGAGGCTAGTGTCTGGGTCATCTGTAGCATCTAGAGTGACTGCTGACAGGTCAGGTGCCGCTTCTTGTGTATCTTGGATAATTGTCATTGGTGGTAGGGACATCCTTCTCTCTGTATTTGCTATCGCATTGGCTACAACCCCTATTGTCTGCTGTAGCATTTTGTCGATTGCTGTGAGTGTGGGTACTGGCTATGGGGTGTCCACCTTTTGTTTGGTACTAGATCTTAAGGGTCGGCATCCTGGAGCTTTTGGATATCTTCCTCATACTCAGTCACCGGTCAGACAAAGCGTGTGCAGCTTGGGCATCCGTTTAATGATCTGGTTGCAGTGATGCCTTTTGTGTGACAATAGGAAGGATTTAAGGGGGTGCCCCAGCCCACCCTCCTCTGGCCTCTGAGGGCCGTAGAGGGCCCGCCCTTTGCCCGGGCTTAGCCCGGCGCTCGGAAGCGCTCCCGCGACGCGGATGTGGAGCCAGATTTAAATGCGCCGCCTGGCGCACTGTTGAGGGCTAGAACTTCCAGTTTTGGGTCAAGGGCTGCTGGGCAATGTAGTTTGCAATCCCTCTCGCTCTCCCCTACTCGGCGGCTGCGGGTCACATGCAGCGGCGAGGGGAGAGCGGAACACCAGCACTGGTCCTCCCTCAGGGAAACGGTAGACGCAGGACAAAGGGTAAGGCGTCTGCAGGTCTGTGAGCAAAGTCAAGCAGAGTGGCGTATCCCTCACTCCACCGATGTGGAGCCTGATTTAAATGCGCCGCCTTGCACGCTGTTGAGGGCTAGAACTTCCGGTTTTTGGTCAAGGGCTGCTGGGCAATGTAGTTTGCAATCCCTCTCGCTCTCCCCCACTCGGCGGCTGCGGGTCACATGCAGCAGCGAGGGGAGAGCGGAACACCAGCCCCGGTCCTCCCTCAGGGAAACGGTAGACGCAGGACAAAGGGTAAGGCGTCTGCAGGTCTGTAAGCAAAGTCAAGCAGAGTGGCGTATCCCTCGCTCCAACGATGTGGAGCCTGATTTAAATGCGCCGCCTGGCGCGCTGTTGAGGGCTAGAACTTCCGGTTTTGGGTCAAGGGCTGCTGGGCAATGTAGTTTGCAATCCCTCTCGCTCTCCCCTACTCGGCGGCTGCGGGTGACATGCAGCAGCGAGGGGAGAGCGGAACACCAGCACCGGTCCTCCCTCAGGGAAACGGTAGACGCAGGACAAAGGGTAAGGCGTCTGCAGGTCTGTAAGCAAAGTCAAGCAGAGTGGCGTATCCCTCCCTGTCTAACACTCATAGTTCAACCGAGGGGCCCATTATTAACGCACACCTAATAAATTGTTGATCTCTCCCCAAACACAGAGATGACATTTGGTTTATATTGGAACCAAAGACTTTTGACATCATGTTTCTTACTGAAACTTGGTTGAGGGACTGCTCCAAATGGGATATACTGCGGGCTATACCGGAAGGCTACAAAATAGTTACAGCTATCCAGTTAAGCAACAGAAGGGAAGGATGGATTGCTGTAATCTTAAGGAACCACTAGGAAATTTCACATAAAGGAATTGATCAGACCAGAGGAATTGAAGCTATGTCCTTTAGCATTAAATTATCCCCCACTTCCGCAATAGCAGGTCTACTGGTTTACAGGCCCCCGGACTCTGAGCCGTCTGAACTGCTGGAGATGTGCGATTTGATCGTGGATCTCACATTGAGACACTCAAAGTTCATTATCCTTGGTGACTTTAATGTGCACATGGACAATGTAAATTGTCCCTTAGCCTCTCAGTTTGGAGAATCCCTATCGGGACTAAACCTCACCCAACTGGTCGCACTTACTACCCATAACGTGCGTATCTACTTGACCTGATCTTTACAAATATTCCAACTTTAAAGGTGGCAGATCCGGTTCCACTTGTTGGGTCAGACCATAGCCTTGTACCATTCACACTACTCGGTTCTCAAAGACCCAGTGAAAAATAAATATGTAGAAAAAAGGAATTGGATGAAAGTCTCACTAGAATCTATGGGACCGACTCTCTCTGATATTCCACTGATGATAACAAGAGAACCCAGCCCAGACGCCTCTTCCTTCAGCGATTGGGTGACCACGGCTCTTGATAAAGTGGCCCCAATCCAAACCACAAAACAGGTTAGAACCAAACCATCAGCCGCTTGGTTTACAGAGGAACTCCGCAAAAAGAAAAGGCTCTGAAAAAAACTGGAACGGATTTGGCGCAAATGTTATGACACTAAAACTAAGGACACATATAGAGCAGCTTTAAAACAATTAAATAAACTCAAATGTCTGGATATCAGGGATTTTCTTGCTGCTCAAATCATAAAATCAGACAACTCCCCCAAAGAAGTGTTTAGGATTGTTCAAGGATTTATTAAGCCTGAGGCCATGAAATGTACTATTGCCCCTTCAGTTGCCCTGTGTGAGGACCTTTCCTGTTTTTTTCATGACAAAATTCAAGCTATTTACTCGGCACTTGCTTCTACGAATAATCCTCCCCCAATCCCTCCTAAACAACATGATTCAGTTCACTGGTGCAACTTTCACCATTTTAATATGGAAGTCTCTCTCAAACAACTTCTTAAAGTTAAATCAGGATCACCCACTGACCCGTGACCAGCCAAGTTCTTCACTGCCCTTGCCGTGTTATTAAACCCCCCTTTAAACCAGATTTGGAATACCTCCTTGAGCACAGGCACCTATCCATCGTGTTGGAAAATAGCCTCTGTTCAGCCCATTCTAAAGAAAGTAGATGCGGATCCGGCTGAACTATAAAACTACAGGCCGATTTCCCTCTTACCAGCCCCGGCTAAAATATTGGAAAAGGAAGTGCAGAAACAACTTGCAACATACCTTGAATCAAACAACTTTCTGCACGACTCCGAGTCTGGTTCAGGGCCGGTTACAGCACTGAGACAGCGTTACTGGAAGTGGCAGAAACGATTCGAGAATCCTTGGATCGCGGTAACCATTCTGTGTTAGTGCTGATGGACTTGTCCGCAGCATTTGACACTGTCTCACACCGGATCCTACTGGGGAGGCTTGAGCAGCTGGGCTTTGGGTACATTGTCCTGAAATGGTTCCGCTCCTTTCTTGAGGGACGATCCCAGAAAATGTGTCTACGTCCTCATGTCTCCAGTGTCCGCCCACTCATATGTGGAGTCCCACAGGGGTCGGCTCTCAGTCCAACCCTTTTTAATGTCTACCTTGCCTGACTTGCCTCAATTATCGAGCAGCAAGGGGTCAAAGTAGACTGCTACGCTGACAACACCCAACTGGTGTTTTCCTTTAAGGACCACTCGGAAGCGCCGTTTATTAACTTTAGACAGTGTATGATCAACATATCTTCTTGGATGACAGACAACTGTTTAAAGTTAAATACAGATAAAACTGAGGTCTTGTTCTTTAATCAGCCAACACCACCTAAATCCGAACTGTGGTGGCCTGTGGAACTGAATCCTCCCCCTACACCAGTCTCGTCGGCGAGAAACTTAGGAATCAAATTTGACTCTGCACTCTCAGGGAAGGCCCAGATAGGTCAAGTCTCACCCGCATGCTTCTGGAAGCTGAAAACCCTTAAAAGATTTCTTTATCTCTTACCTAAGCATTGCAGAAAAACGGTGGTGCCCACACTAATTACCTCACGACTGGACTATGCGAACAGTTTATTTGGGTCTCCGAGACTATCTTATTAAAAAGCTGCAGGTCATTCAAAATGCAGCTGCCAGGCTCATTAGAAATGTTCCTTTTCATCATCACATTTCTCCACATCTACACAGCCTACATTGGCTGCCTGTCCAGAAGCGGATCAAGTTCAAGGCTCTGACTTTGGGCTTCAGGGCCATGAATGACATTGGTCCTAAATACTTAAAACTAAGACTTCCCAAATATTCCCAAAATAGGACTTTGATATTGATTTCCAGAGACTTCTTTCTATTTCTCGTTTAAAAAAACTAGACTAGGAGGTCGTTCTTTTTCAGTCACCACCGCCTCTCTATGGAATTCTATGCCAGAGCACCTTCGAAAGGCCAACTCTGAACTAATATTTAGGAACAATCTTAAAACCTGGCTTTATGGTCTACCTTAGATCCTCCCTCCTCTGATTTACTTCCTAGACCTCTCGCTAACTTAACTCGCTGATAGCGCTGGGAAACCTCCGTTGAAGGTAGCTGTTGCGCTTTACAAAATGCAATAATTATAATAATAAGTCACCCAATGCTGCAAAAGGATTTCACTCAATGCCATGAGATAGCTAGGACCCAATCTAGATATCTTCAAGAAGATCATATTTTCCCTTAAATGAACTTCCACAGTATATGCCACCATATTTCTCGATGGGGCAGTAGGCAAAATGCATTGTAGCCCGATGGGTGAGCAAGGTCCATAACATGTTTCTTTAAATATGATCTAACAACTGCATGCTTAAAGATGTCAGACAGAATCCCAGAGGAATGTCAGAGTTTGCTTACATGTAGTAAATGTGGAAAAAAATAGAAGCTATTTGTTGAGTGTAAAGGAAACAAGGGTAGATACCAGTAGGTGTGTGTACAGATGCTTTTTGTGTCTGTGACATAAGGACGCTGAGCTCTAGGTGAATTCTACCTATGTAACCATGAACAGAAAAAGCTGTGTCAAGGATTGGTGGTATCCTGCAGCAGGTCACAGGCTACCTTCAGATTGCAAAGATGCCAAGTTTTCTCTTTTCTGCATACACTCCACAACAGATCCATTATAATTGACTAGTCAGAAACCAAAAAGAATGATCATAATAACACTGGGGCAGATTTACAAGCCCCTTACATAATTTTTGCTCCGCCGTTGCGTTACTTTTTGTGACACAGCAGCGGCGCGTAAAAATGCAGCCCATTTACGTGAAGCATCAATGGAGATGTGTCACGTTGTAAAGCCCTTCTTTCTGATCTGCCAATATGTTTTTTTGCTTCTGTCTATTTGACACTTGCGGCAGGTGAATGTACTTGTGAAGAATTCATAGTTTTATTGTAACTGCTAGGCCAATCCTCATTTTTTTCTTTCAGTGCATACTCACCTCTTTCTTGTTCTTCCCAGTGGATTGCGATGTGGATCCCTTTCTCCAGGTCCTCCCTACACAGGAGCATCTTCACCCGCAGGACTATGACCCTGTCTTCTGCGAAAGACTGGTAAGTGATGTGGTACAATGTACGAATTGCCGGGATTGCCCACATATGGGTCAGACTCCAGCAATGGGTAGGTGGTATTTTTCCACATATATTGGGCGGATGTGTGCATTCTACACATATGAAGTCGGAATGTACATATAGGCATCAACAGGTGCAGCGGTTTCTTGGCAGTCCCGGATACGTCCTTCGGCGGTCAGACCGCCTAACTCGTAAAAAGGCCCTAAGTCTTTACTTGCATTTATTGTCTTCTCTTCACTGATTCCATACTTCCATAATGTTCCCAGGATAAGGATTAAGGTGATGGAGGGTCCCACGAAAATGAGACGCAATCAACAGTGTGTAAAATATGTTATTCTCAAATAACATATGAGAATACTGCACACTACATCAAATATCTGGGCCAGAGCTGGAAAAAAGGAATGTTCGGATCGAGCATCGGTTGAAGCTTCCCCTAACTATGGCAGGCCACATTGCCCTTGTTAAAATGGTGGTACTGCCTCATTTACTGCCCCAATTTGTACCTGTTCCACAACATTCCGATTCCATTGACCAATGCGTTTTTTGTAATGCTTCGTACATTGTTATTACGATTTATATGGGGTGAAAACAACCAAAAATCAACTAAGACATGCTGACACTACCGTACGAGCGCAAAGGTTTTGGAGTCCTGAATTTTCATGTATACTATCTGGTAGGCCAGTGTAGTTTCACTCAACATTGGTACCAACCAGATGTTAGGATACTGTATGCCAAGCCGGAGGCTGATGACCCCAATTATTAAGAACACTGGTGTATAGCACTAGATATCCAAGCTGTACAAATCATGCATGGCTCTGCTCCCTGCTCGGGATGCAGGGATTCGCGCTGCGTGGGAACGGGATCTCGGTCACCCATTGACTGACTTTCAATGGCATCAGTGTGGCATGCAGACATGCCTGATATCACTTAATCACCGTCATAAGCTGCTACACTTTAAGTTTCTATGGCAGGCATATGTTACACTGACTAAAGTGCATCGGATGGACCCCTCCCTTCCCCATACATGTACCAAATGTCCCTCACCGATCGCTGACTTTGCTCACATGACAGGACTTGCAAAAAATTGGCCAAGTACTGGAGGACTATGGGGCATATTATCAAGGGGGTTTATCTCCGCTTTTTTGGCTTTGAAAGCCAAGAAAGCAGAGATAAAATTATCTCCCTATTACCTAGCTGTCGCTAACACCAGTTAGCGACAGCTAGTAGGAGATAGCGACCATCTTGGGCCCCACTTTGCATGTCAGTGATATTTATCACTAATGACATGCAAAGTGGGCGTGCCAAGATGTTAGCGACTGGAAACAGTCGCTAACATCGCTATCTCCTATTACCAACTTTTGGAGATATTCGCGCTAAGCGCGAATATCTCCAAAATCTAACACCTGCCCTGAGCAGTTCTTAGCCATGTTATCCAATGGGAGGTGGATAACATGGCTAAGAGCATTAGCTCGCTAATGCATGAATATCGCTGACTTTTCAGCGATGTTCATGCATTGCGGCTGATTTTTATCGCATTTGCGATAAACCTTGGTAATACCAAGGTTTATCTGCGATAAAAATCGCCGCAGCTCAGCGGTAAATTTTTGTCTCTAACCAATTGCTTGGTAATATGCCCCTATATTTGTGAAATTGTCACGCATGACTCAACTCACACTCACACCCGCCCCATTGTAGGCACTCCTGGAGTTTGTGCATGACATCCCAAAAGCATTGCAACACTTCATAGCTATCGCACTAATGCTCGCTAAGAGGGAAGTTGCCATATGCTGGGAGAGAAAGCACCCACCGATGCAAATGGAATGGCTCAACAGCTTAATACATTGTAACACAGATAGTGAACTCTACGCGCACTTATAGCCACTAACATCCAGGACGCGTGACATATGGCAGCCGATGCGCACATACCTACTTGAGCTTGAGGAATCAGTTGACTCACAACTTGAATGATTGCAGTGTCCAATATGGAACAGTGAAGACACAGCGTACACTGCCGAGTAGGGGGCAACCCCAATGACCTTCAGGGACCTGGTCTCTCACACTGACTATATAAAATATCTTGCTGGGGCTTTCCTGGTTTGATAAATCAAACTATTTGGAGAAAATGGGATCAAAAAGAGTCTTCTACTTTTAAGAAACGTCTAAAGTTGTATCATATGTGTGAGGTTTACTCGCATATATTGTCTCTTCTGTACCCAGTGACAACCGATTTAGAAGTTAATGCTCAGCTATATAGGTGATAACCACACTGCATTTTTTCGAGCTTGTGTGGCCTGCACTTTTACTACTGGATACAATAGGTGTGAGACTGCCCTTTCCTTTGCCATCAAACAGTAGCCGTACATTCATGAGAAAAAATATCATGAGAAAAAAAATCATAAACAGAACTTCCATGCTACTAGACAGTAATACAAGAGCAGCTTGCTCATGCAGTTATAATCTTAAAAACCATCTGCCACATTTGTAAGGCAGAGGAAATCCATTTTGAAGAGAGCCTTTGATTTCTGTAAAAGACAAATCAGCCACATGGTTATGCTTTCAATGCTCCTCATCACAGGGTGATATTAAACTTGTATGGTTTTGGCAGCTTGGAAATGGAAGGCTTGTAAAACTCTGCTTGTGCTTGCTTGGCGATCAGACAGTATCCTTCCATCTGAGCCTAAGGTTCTGTTTTTTTTTACTTGCAAAGATAGAATGTGTTATGACGCAACAAATTATTGAAGCAGATGTTAGTTTTCTTTTTTACCTTCCATGGCAACAATGTTATCACCTTTAAAATACACCGGTTTTAGTGTCCCTCTGACAGTAATTTGCTTCAGTGATCATTTTCTTCACAAAAGAGCTAAGGCCTGCAAATTTTACTTTTTCAGACAAGAAATGCTGACCCTCGGGTTGCCTTCGCCAACCTACCAACTTCTGCAATTCTACTCAATTTAATTATTTATTTAAAATGATACACATTGGGTGTGCACATTTTGCACAATGCGAACGTGCTTTTGAGGAGTTCCGAATTATCCGAAGTTCATTGAGTTTCTTGCACTTCTCCCACCTAAGCACTCACACCGTTTTCTATTGCAAGGGTAAGATGGTGTCACTTAATCGCGATAAACCATGGCTAGCTTTTTCATGTAAATATTCTAAAACCATTGCACTCGAGTAACTTATAGACAAATGCAAGAATTTGGGTTATTCGTTGAGATGTGCTGAAGCAGTGCTTCAATTGTACATAAGTGTAAGAAATTGGCTTATTGGTTGAAATGTGGAGATTCAAGGCCTCATTTATGAGAAGTGTTGCATCGTTGCGTGAAAGTAGCGATGCGTCACTTCTCAGTGCGCCCTCCTTGCGACATGATGGATGTGTCATATTTACGGTATGACGCATCATGTCGCAAGGAGTTACAGATACGTCAGTATTTCTGACGCATCAGTAGGCGTAAAAGTGACGCATTGTTGGAGTGTGTCACCAAAGTGACGCAACTCCAGCAATGTGTCCTTTCACATGGGGCAAATCCATGTGAAAGGGTCTGCATCAGTCTTATGCCTGCTGTGAGGCAGGTGTAAGATATTGATGCATTTGCCCACAGAAGTGGTGCAGTGAAATCTCGTCGATTTCACTACGTCACTTCTACGAGGCTTACTTACGTGGGAACGCCCACCCTGCATACATTATACCTGACGCAGGTATAATGTAGTGCAGGGGTTTACAAAGTGACGCATCAGCTTAGATGCGTCACTTTGTAAATAGGGTGCAACAGGAGACATGTTTTACGCCGCCGATGCGTCACAAAAAGTGACGCTTCGGAAGCGCAAAACTGTTGCAAGGCCTCATAAATAAGGCCCTCAGTGCTTAGTTTGCAGAACAATAAGTGCGGTGCCCCAAAGTTTTTCCGCAGCCGCACGACAAATATCAGAGGATGGGGGAGTGGAATACCATGGCTGCTTCCTTCCACCTGATTCCTCTTTAATCCAAGGCTAGGCGCTCCCTCCTTCCTTATCTCACACTTGTAGGTTCTTTTTTGCCCCTGCTTTTTCCCTTTCTCACAGTTTTTTCTTTGTGTATCATTCTTTTTCTTGCCCCCGTTTATGTTTTTTTCTTTCTTGCTCTGGGTGAAAGTCTGTTGAGCAGAAATAAATGCTGGTCCCCAAAAATGAGGGCCAGTGGGCCCGACCTGTAATCATTGGCTCAGCACTGGGCTTCCGCCTCACACAAATAATAAACACAAGCCTTGTCAGGTTCAATCACAAAAGTCACTAAATTAACCTGTGCTTAACCCACTGGTAGGTTTGCAAAAAGCAGTCAAGATTAACTTAGAGGCAATGTGTAATTTATTTATGCATAACAGCGCATAAACAGTAAGAAAGTGAAAACACAACACAAGAAAACCCCCATGCCAATGTAGAAATAAAGAGTACATTTCAATAAATAAAATGGCACCAAAACAACAAATCCTGTGGATGTGAGTTTTTTAAGTTTTAGGAGAAAACAGAGACCCACTCACAGTTATCTGGTAACGCTTGACCTGTGGGAAGTCACATGTACAGGCCAACCGAAATAGAGCACGGGATGGATACAGGAATCATGTGCAAAGAATTGTGTTATGTTGGAGGGAGCTTCAAGTAGAATGTTATTGGCGCAAGGAGCAGGTGAGTCGCCACAGACGAGCATTGCTGTAGCTTGAAGAACCAGTTGTTGCTGGAGCTTGGCATTTGTTGACCATCACAGACTGTCTTCTTGAAGAGTTCACACTAATGCCAGCCAAGAGTCCACAACAGGTGGGGCACCATTTGGTGATCAGGACTCACCCCAACAGAGTCCCCAGCCGGTCTCATGCAGGTCAAGGCAGGTCCAGATGGTGCTAATCCACTGGGCAGTTACAGTGAGCCCTCAGGTAGTGTGCTCTGTCCATGTAACTCACACAAGAGGTCAGGTAGATGACCTTTGGAGTCAATCTGGGTAGCCTGGGATCAAGGCAAGCAGGTTCATTCTTCCTTTTTCAGACAGCAAGGCAGTTATTCCAGCAGCAAGACTGTCTTTCTAGCTGCAGGGCATTCCTTCTTATGAATCTTTCACAGGTCTAGGAGTGCTTTGATATAGGATTTTGAAGGTCCCACTTTTATGCCGGGTTCCAGCCTTCATGTGGTTGAATTCCCTGGCTTACCCCTTAAAATTGGTTCTGGTCCTAGTTCTTCCTCTTCCCCTAGTTCTGGATCCAAACTGTCTAGGGTGACAAAGGCAAGGACAGGCCTGGTGTTAGGGTCTTTGTGTGTGCTGCAGGCAGGGTCCTTAGAAGTGTAATCAGGACACTGGACAGCTCCTCACCAGCCATTCTGTCAGAAAGGCCCTCTCCCATCCCACCTAGGCTTCTTTTTTCTCACTATCTGGAAGCAATCCAAAACAGTATAGCCATTCACAGTCATGTGACTCAGGGCACTGGCAGAAAAGCACTTATGGTTTAGGCACAAAAATGCCAACTTTCCAAAAGTGGCAGTTCTCAAAATTATAACTTGAAATGCAACCTCACCAATAAATTACAATTCATTTGAGTGTAAACATCCTTTTTTTCTATATGCTCCTAATCTATAGTTGTGCTACGCAAACAAATGATGGACGGAATGCTGAATAAATCATACATTCACCCCCAGTCAGGAGATCTTTGTTAAACCCATTGTTCTTTTGCTCACCATACCACCCCAGTTTAGACCCAACCATATGCAAATCAGTCTTGACCCTGTGCCTCATGGGAATAGGCCAGACCGAACTGCCAAGCCAGGTCCTCACTGGACCGGAAACAAGCATCCTGGGAACGGTTTCTAGGTATTACCCTTCATCAGCCAGGCCAACTTGAATTCATTGGCACAGTGAGCAAGGGACCCACATCTGGGCATACCAATCCCACTTAGGGAGGACCTGGCCTGGCAGTTCGGGCTGGACTGTTACCATTGGGCTCAGGGTCAAGACTGATTTGCATATGGCTGGGTCCAAACTAGAATGGCATGGTGAGCAAAAAACAATTTCTGTCCATCAATTGCTCTTTGTGCTCAATCTGAAGTTAGCACTTATTAAACGTAAAAAGGCAACCCAGTGTTAGTCTATGCGAGAGATAGGTCTTACAACAGTTGAAAACGACTTTAAGAGATTCTTACTGTCAGGACTTGATAAACTTAAATACACATGTCCTACTATTTAGGTTCGATGCAGCTTGCTCTATAAGCCTTTAGGGACTTCCTTAGGGGTGACTTATAAGTATTAAAATGGAAGGTATAGGTCTGGCAAAAGGTGTATTTTGCCAGGTCAAAATGTCAGTTCAACACTGCTCTACAGGCTCCAGTGGAAGGCATGATATGTATTAAAAGGATCACTGAAATAATATCGACTGACAAAATATCGACTTGCCAAAATATCGTGGACAAAATATCGACAGTCAAAATATCGAGTTTGTATCTACAAACAGGTAAGTACAAAAATATCGAGTACAAAATATCGTTAACAAAAATATAGATGTAAAAAATATCGACTTTATTAAAAACAGTGTTAAATTAAATTAATATTAAATTTTAATTACTAATATATACTTAAAACGACTTAAATTAAATTATAATAATTAAATAATAAATGAAAATAATAAAAATAATTTTTTTAAATCTTATTTGTTGACCCTGAACCCTAAAAATACCCCTTTACCCAAAAACCCAAAACTGACCCTGAACCCTAAAAATACCCCTTTACCCAAAAACCCAAAACTGACCCTGAACCCTAAAAATACCCCTTTACCCAAAAACTGAAAACTGACCCTGAACCCTAAAAATGCCCCTTTACCCAAAAACTGAAAACTGACCCTGAACCCTAAAAATACCCCTTTACCCATGAACTGAAAACTGACCCTGAACCCTAAAAATACCCCTTTACCCATGAACTGAAAACTGACCCTGAACCCTAAAAATACCCCTTTACCCAAAATGTATCAATATTATTTAATTACAATTAATTAATTAACAATTATTTACTAATACAAAATATGTTCAAAATTATATTAATTAATTAACTAATTAATATTAATTAATTATCAATTAATTATTAATTGAAAATATTAACAAACATATATTAATTAATTATTTATTATTAAATTACTTCCCACCCTATTCCCCTATAAACCCACAACCCGCTACAGAATTACATTACGCAATTATTATAAAAACAAAATTCATTTAATAAAATATTTTATAACATTAATACACACTATTCACACATATTATTACATAAAAATACACTATAAAATATTATATATTATTAAAAAATCGATATTTTTGCTATCTATATATTATACAGTCGATATTACTTCACTTACCTGAAAAACGATATTTTTGTAGTCGATATTATGTCCAGTCGATATTTTGTCCAGTCTATATTTAAAACTCGATATTATGTCCAGTCGATATTTTGGAGTCGATATTTTGTCTCTATACCGTATTAAAAGGTTAATTTAGTGAGTGGCACAATTAATGCTGTTGCCAATTAGTAGCATTTAATTTACAGCCCCCCTGGGTATCACTAGCATTATTTATTAGAGACTTACAAGTAAATTAAATGTGCCAATTAGGTGTAGGTCAATTATACCATATTTTAAGTAGAGAGCGCAAACGCTTTAGCACCGGTTAGCAGGGGTAAAGTGCACAGAGTCCTAACGCCAACAAGAACAAGTTGAGTAGAGTAAGGGAGTGAAGGCAAAGTATCTGGGGGGGCAGGTTTTCGGGCTTAGTGAGAAGGGATGGGTCTGAGTAATTTTTGGGGGCTAGGGGATCAGTTTCAAGGCTCAGGATAAGGAGTCGGGGTCGTTTATAGGATGGGTAGGATAGACCGCAAGAGGGACGAATTTTAGGGCTCATGGAAGAGGGGCAGGGGAGTGATCTTTACCACACATGTCCCTTTATCAATAATGTCTTAACCACAAAATTGTGTGGTAAAGGCATGAGTGGTAAAGGCATGCATGATAAAGACGCGGTTGTGGTTAACACCGCATGGTTCAGGCGTGCGTTGTTGAGGCATGTGTTGTTTCATCACACAACCTGAGGATATGTACACAGGGATAGGTCTTCACACATGGGCTCACGATTTATGATACTATGACAGTGCAAGCATAATGAGGAGTGAATGTGCATGCTTTGCTGCACGTGTCAATATGCCGCAACTATGTTTTTTTACTTTACCCTACCAAGACAGAAAATGCCATCTCTGAGCACTAAATTGAGAAAATATAAAGGAGCATTAAAGCAATTTGTTGTTTAGAAATGAGCAGCCCAGCTGCCAGACCTTCCAAACAATAAAAAAATATAAAAAGGACCTATGACTGGTGGAGCAAGAGCTGACAAGGTTGTGGGGATGTAGGAGCAGGGTGGAAGGATGTATAAATAAAAAAGAGAGCTAAAAACATTATTTGGGGGATAGGGGAGCAACCAATGAGCTGAGGGAACAACATGTAGAGCACAGGGATCTGATCGAAGAGCATCACATGAGGAAGAGAGCAAAAAAACACATGCACTCCCATGAAGTGCTGAATGAAAAAGAAATGTAAGCAGTGGAAGGATACACGTCATCCAGCAGGCAAAAGGATGGTCAGCACAAACAAAAGAAGGGGAAGAAAATAAAATGAGATTGCCAAGAATATCAACAAATGGCAGGGAATGGGATGACTCAACGTTCACTGTAACTATTGGTATTGTCCACAATAGATCTTCAATAATAGACAGCTAAAAGTTATCTGTATGCAAGACCTTAAAAACACATGCAGATCATTATTTCATGTCAACTTAACAAGTCACTTACATTAGGAAATACTCTTTCTGGTGGATACTCTATCTAATTTTAGACTCCCAATTTAAAGAATCTCCCCATGCACCAGTCTGGTTCCTGAGATTTTCCTCAGCATTTGCCTTGCATGCTCGTAGGCGGTAACATGTTGCTCCATGTAGGCTCTGCCCCACCACAAAGGTGCTGTGGGGTCACAATATAACTACCACCTCCATGAGTTGATATCAGTTTCTTTCTGATATCTGTCTATGTCATTGGATGTGAAGGCTTCAATAATCAATTGTGCCATTGTGTAGATTTCTAAATACAATCTTTTTCAATATGGACCAAAGGAGCCAATTCCACAGAGTGAGGAGGTAGGATGGTCAGTGAGGAATCTGCACTTAGATTGAGTATCCAGAAGAAAGACTGTGAAATGACACAGACCATAAAATCCTACAGAACTGAACCAACAAAATGTGACTCCTGTAGGACTTGGCTATTCAGGTAGTAGTGCTTTGTGACACAGTGCTGGCAGTCTGGGCTCTGGCAAAAAAGCCCTCAGCCTCTGGAGGCCATTTTTGGCAGATCCATAGAAGATTTTTATACAAAGGACAATTCATTGGAGATAGTGCATTTCTGCACTATCTGATCTACCTTTCTTTGTCCCAGAGAACCCAAGGAAAAGTTGATCGTCCACTCAATGGACCCTGGTGTGATAAATGTAGAAGCTCAGATCTCTCTTTGGGTGTTAGCGATGGAGTCTTTATTCCATCTTAGATGGATGAGGAGGGTCAAAGAACACAGAGATAGAGATAGACTGCCTGATGTGGAAAGACATGACAACTTTCAGGAGGATCTCCATCTTAGTCTGAAGCACACAATCATCTCGAAAGAAGATGCTGTATGGTTGCTCGTCAAAGAGTGCTTGTAGTTACTCATTCAACTAACTAAAGTGATCTCTGTAAGAAACACTGTCTTCAGGTTTAGAAAACTAAGAAGACAACTGTGCATTAGCTGAAATGGGGTACATATCAGAAATGTGAAAGCTAAATTCAAATACTCATTGGGGCATCAGAAAAGGTTAAAAGGTTCCAGTGAAAAAATGTAGGTCAGTCATTTTGGAAAACACAATAGGTGATTAAAACAGAAATGGCTGATCATGTAACCATTAAAAGGGCAAAAAAGCCAGGAAGCAACCCTTCACTGTGACCACAGCAGAGCCTTTCTGAACTAATGAAAAGTAGAACATCAGATCAGTGGACTTGAAGGGGCTGAATATGTCTAGAAGGAAACCACACAACAAACCTTTCCCAGCACCCCGCAAAGATTGGAAGGATGCCTGCCTGCCAGAATGAAATTCATTAATTTGGAAGGAAGATCAAAACCAGTCAACTGTCACAGCACAATCTCCAAGCATAGAGATGTAAGTTGTACAGGTTAACTGCAATAACCTGCCCTACTACTGCGAATGGAGGTCATACAGGAGATTCAGCCAGATCAGAGGACAGAAGCTCATGGCCAGAATATCTGGGTACCACACTCTCCTAATTCAATCCAGAGCCACAAGGATGACTTGAGTGTGATAATTTGTGATTTTCTTTAGAACTTTGGGCAGGCAAGGTAGAGGTGGGAAGGTGTACAGAAGTCCTGAGCTCTATTCCGACCGAAAGGCATCTAAGAGGTAGATGTGCCTTGGGAAATCGAGCATGCAAAAGTTTGAACACTGTGCATTCTCAGCAGTGGAAAAACAATCAAGACAAGGGTTTTCCCATTGATGGAAAATGCCCTGTACCATCTCTGATTGTAATCGCCATTTGTGAATAGCTAGGCAACGTCGGCTGAGTTTGTCCACCTTAGCATTTAAAGATAGTGCCTGGTGTTGTATGACCAGGGAAATGCCCTGACAACTCAGCCAGTTAGACAGACATAGAGCCTCTTGGCACCCTGCCCCACCCTGCTTGTTGCACCATACATGTTGCTGGTGTCGCTGTTTGTTAATGTTAATATTTTATACTGAGCACGTGATTACCAAAAGGCGTCTTGGCACTACTGTCATTTGAAATCAAACAGTGCAGGATATAACATACCGAAAGCATTGCTAGGCACTTAGAAGAGAACAATAAACTATGGTGCTGAAAAGAAAAATCTTAAGTTCCTTCCTGAACTTTAATAGATAAGGCTGAACGCAGATGATTGGGTATGTAGTTCCACCATTTGGAGGTGGAGTAGGAGAAACTTCTTCCTCTCCAATGGACTCTTTTTATTCCGGGTACACGTACCTGCCTAGCATTGCCACACCGTAGAGTACCTGAAGGGGCATACTATTTGAAAACATCTTGTAGAAAGTAAGGCCAACCTGATGCAGTGACTTATGGGCCCAGCATAAGGCTTTGAATGTAATCATTGCCCTAGTGAGCAGCCATTGGAGGTCTTTAATGGTTGTAGAGTCTGAGCAGAATTTGGGGAGATTCTTCAGCACTCTTGCTACAGCATTTTGAAGGGTTTGTAACTTATTGAGAAGGCGCGATTAGGCGATTAGAGTCCATATACAGAGCATTTAAGAGCAGTGTTCTTAAGAGCATGTATCTGTTTCTTCTTGATGGATGGGAGGAATGCCTTTAGTGTCACACAAATCACCAGCAACTCCAAGAGGGTGATGTGGAGGAGGGTTCCTTCTTGAAGCCATAGTCCTCTGGTCTCCACCTCTCCTAGATGCCCTCAGCACCCCAGCTATGATGAGTTTTCCATGACTGTTAGTAGTGGATGGAGTAGAGAGAGAGGTCTGTCACTGGTCCAATTGTGGTCCAGCAACCACCCTTGAAGATCTTTCACAGTTTCCTCTGACACATGGATGGAATATTAGATGTTCCCTTTGTGCTGAGCCCACTGAGACTTCCGATCCTACTGCAGAACTCCCATGTGCCACCTGGCATCCACTAACAGCATGCAGGAGGCCAAGAGGCCAAGATGCCTCAGAAATGCTCTCAGTGAGACCGAGTCAAAGGGTTGAAACATTAGGATTATAGCCCAGGTATCCTGAACTTGTTGAGGTGGTGGGAAGGCACCCTGTACACAAGTAGCTCCAATGAAAGGGAGCCTCTGTGAAGGAGTCATGTGTGACTTCAGCACATTATTAGATAATTCCATAGACATCAGGTCTGCCATCATCTAAAGGTGGTTCATAACCTTTTTGAGGTGAACCCGTCTTTAGCAACCAGTCTTCAAGATATGAGAAGACTGCTTTTTTCAACCTCCTCAGAGGTGCAGCAAATACCTCCATCACTTTCATGAACATTCAAGGGTCACACAGACAACCAAAGTGATTGTGGCTTACGTGTATCCACAGATAGCATCTGTGGGAATGTAGGACAGGGATGTGGAAATAGGCATCATGAAAGTCAAATGCCACCATCTAGTCACCTGGATCTGAGGCAGAAAGAACTTGGGCCAAAGAGAGCAACTTCAACTTGTCCCTCGAGGAAGACATTCAGAGGGCGTAGGTCTAGAATAGGACAGAGTCCTCTGTTCTTCTTCAGCAGCAGAAAGTAATGGGAGCAGTAGCCAGTCACAATCCTTGATGCCAGAAACCCTTTCATTAGCTCCTCTCTCCAAGAGAGCGTGAGCTTCTTGTTAGAGAATGGACAACTGGTCCTCCAGAAGCTGTGTGGTAAAGGTTGCATGTTTGTAGGGGCGGACTGGAGGGGTGGGGAATAACCATAATGGTCAATTAAACCCATCCATCTGTCTGATGTGATGGTTTACCACATGCAAAGATAATACATTAGTTGACATTGAACTGGATGACAGTGCACTGTTGAGGGCAAATCAAAAGTGCTTTAACCATGGTGGCAGTGGTTGGGGAATTGGGTAGTTTGTTGCCACTGGGGGCCTGGGCACTGTAGGCTCAGTCCAAAACCTGTACTTCAAAAGGACCAGGGGGTCTGTTGTGGAGATAAAGTTTGTTGTGACCTCTGCAATATCCCTCTTTCAATTGCCTTGAAAGGAGTGATATTGTTAAAGGAACTACCATACGGGCAGTTCAAGGCCAAGAAAGGGAGATCTTACTTTGTTTTCTTTGAAGTGCTTTAATGCAGAGTCTGCTGAGTCTGCAAAGAGACCTGGTACCATAAAATGGCATGTCCATTAGAGATTATTGGACATCACTAGAGAAGCCTATTGATCTTAGCCATGCAGGGCATAAAAGACCCACACTGGTATCAACTGCCCTACCCAGTCATTAGGGTCCATGCTGTACTAAATCATGTACTTTGCTGCATCTTGGTCATCCTGAATTATTTTCTGGAGATTGCCACAAAGCCCTTCTCGGCCTGTGGGCAAGACACAAGTGTCATTTCGGACTGTGACTTATATATAGATCATCTTTCCCTCACAATGCATGTGAGTAACTCCTCAGGAGGTAATTGCAATTTGCAGACGTGAGGGCTCAGCTGGCAGAGGAAAATGCCTGTTTCCCAAATATCTATGTGTGTTTTGCCTCTCTGTTTGGCAGGGTGGTCAGAAACACATTTGAGCTTAGCCAACTGATGGAAGCCTGAACCACAAGCTTCTCTGGTGTTGGTTGATTGAGAAGTTAAGGTGTGTCCCACAGAGTTGACCTGTTTAAACTGGAAATTTGTCTGTTGAGAGGGGTTAAGATCCTGACTTTGCCCATGTGCCCAAGAGGGTGTCTGCGAGGGCCTCATTAAATAAAAGGAGTGGTTACAATAGGTCTGCCATGGTTGCAGAACCTCAGTAAATACATTTGTTTTAATACACAGTGAGGGAAGATGGAGGTCAAGAACTTCTGCGGCCCTTCTGATCACCAAAGCGAATAAGGCAGAATTTTCGATAGAGATGCCAGTTGGAGAATTGAGGCCAGTGTTAGGTGCAGTTTGAGGTCACAGTCTCTCAAAGGTCCAGAAAAAGGTTTTCATCATCATATATTAGCGATGTATCATCGCAGTCATCATCTTTATGCGGCTGCTGATCGGAAAATCTGTGAGGTAGCTGGAGTGTGTCTGGATCAGAAATGAGTTGCACAAGAGGTGTAGGTGGGTGTCATTTTTATGAAGGCTGCACCAGATTTGCTTCCAAGTCCAAAAGGACTATGGGCTCTTCCTCCGGTGTCAGCAGCGTCCCTGTCGACATTGATGGACGAGGAGCCTGCACAATTTTTGGCGCTGTACGTGGAGTTAGAGTAGGCATCAACCTAGAATAGGGATGGACCCCAGAGTGGTCGAGAGACACAGGAGACACATACACCTGCAGTAGCTCGACTTGAGGCTTCCTCAGATCCATGGGCCCCTAAGGCACTTCAGAGGCCTCTGAAAGGGTACCAAAAACCTGCAACATAGCATCCTTGAAGGTTTGAATCTGCTGCAGCATTGCCAATGGACCCTGGAACTCAGGGTGGCTGTATCAAGACTAAAGAGGGGGGTCAGTTCCATTGTAGGTGATTAGAACTGAGATCTGGAGGTACCCTGTTGTCCACATGACTTCTTCTGACAAGAGTGGCAGGGAGAATGGGAACCATATTTGGACCTCTACTGTTTTTTCTTTTTGAACATACCTGAGTATTTGAAGTGGGATAACAAGCTCTCTTGTGAATGGCCATTAAATTGGGAACTTCTCTGGGTTCTCAACCAGGACTACACCTTCCAATCCTTTCTACAGTACTCGGTGATCTATAGTTTGGCTTTACAGTCCTGGAATGCCTTCAGATTCATCTGAGCGCATTTGTCCTCGACTTCAAGTCATGCAAGGAGCTGAGACGCCAGAGACAGAGCTAGTGAGGGTCCATCATTGCATCTGTTTGTGGTAATCTTTACAGGTTTAGTCGTATTAGAGAGAGACATGTCCCTGGCACAGTAGAACAATTTAGGAAAGTTTTCGGTCAGGTGACAGAAATCAAGGGAGCAAGGTCAAGAACCATTCTGTAAGGCACAGAAAGAAAGAAACTGACATTACGGTTCAGAGGTGAGTTTTATCTTGTGGCCTTAAGATCACTACTGGGGAAAGATTGACCCAACTCAGAGCCACATGGTGCCATCTACCAGTGCGCAAAGGAGTTGCTGTGAACAATCTCCAGATCCAGTCTGGAGCCAGGGGTATTCAAAATGGTGGGGAATCTGAGGTAGAAATATCCGTGATAAATGTATCAGGGCTTGGCTGTTTTCAGAATGTAAAACATGAACTGAATTGCCTAAGCAGGATAGTTTTTTTCACAGATACAGTAAATGTTCATGATTGATGACAAAATATGAGCTCTGCAAACGTACCCCCCATTCACAGTAAAACCCTTTTCACAATGCCCAAACTGCGTCTCGAAAAACTGCTAACAAAGTTGAGGAGACATTTTAAACTGCATACCCATTGCTTACCAGACAAATGACCATATGGTAATGACTTTTGATCATTACAAACATCAGCAAGATTCAGTTCAGTAAAATAGAGGTAAACGGCTCTATCTCCGAGCACATGATCACTTGGCAATAGGATAGCTCATCAAGCTACTCTCTTGCTGCTGAGATCTGTGTAACCTCTGTGTCACAAGTTTCAATACTGTTGGGTCAATTCTCATTTCCTCATTCAATGGTAGATAAAACAGGATCACAGTAACCACTACCTCTTATTAGAATTTCTTAGAAATTACTAATAATTCTAATATTAAGCGCTATATATAACATGTTATTATTATTGTCATTAATATTACTGTCTTTACAGCAACTACTGTTACATCCATGACTCCATATTGTTGCATCAATGGAACAATCATCCTTCCTTTAACTCCAATAAAGTTGGGATCCTTACAGTGACAATGAAGTGCTTTTGCTTACATGACCAGTAATGGACATACTACTGAAAACCAGAGTTGGGTGAACTACTAAAAGCTTGAGACAAACGCAAGACTGAAGCCTGTCTCTGGCTCACCTTGAGGTCCTGTTGGAACCTTGAGCCAAGCCACACTTTCATGTGGCTTCTGCCTTCCTCCATCTATACACGAGGATGTGGCATTATGATCAGACCTGCCCACTGTGGAGAGGAGCCGGGTTCAAGTCTCTGTGTCATCTCAAATTCCTGTGATTCTGGGCAAACCACTTAATCTCTCCATGACTATAAACGATGTACTATGGCAGTGCTACGCTATGTGGCCTCTCTAAATACGCTTTGGCCCCCCTAAAGGTTTCACTGAACGCAGCGACCAGATTGATCTCGGGCACCAAGCAAAATGCGCACATCTCCCCGGTTTTAAAATCGTTAAATTGGCTACCCTACGAAGCTAGAATTCAACTGAAGATTGCCTGCCTTTCACACAAAGCCCTCTACTTCAAAACCCCCACCTACCTTGCACAAAAACTAGAACTATCCGGAGGAGGTGGATTGTCAAGGAGTGCCAATTCTCTCCTCTTGAAACCACAGATCTTCCGCAAAAAAAGAACTTGCCAACGAGCCTTCTCTGGCTCTGCTCCTAAAATCTGGAACTCTCTTCCACCTGAAATTCAGAGGATCTCTTCCAAGGCTGCTTTCAAAGTGGAAGCAAAAAGATTCCTCATGAATAAGTTCTTACCTTAACAGGAGGGGCAATTTTTAGCTCCAAGTGCATCGAACATACTATAGTATCGGTCAGTATTCCAGTATATGATGATTATTCTTGTGTTGGTTATTATTCCTATACATGTTTAATGTATTCACTCCTCTTAAGTCATTATGTTACATCGTCGTGCCCATTCTTCGTTCAACCAGGTATATAAATGATCTATTAGACGTTCCCCACTTGATTCAATGCCTATTAGACGACCCATTTTACTCATGTTTAGATTATTAGTTTGGTATTGGTTATTATTTCTGTATATGATTATTTCACTTATTCCCCTTATATCACTACACTCCTTCATATAGCTCACTCCTCGTTTCCTTAGGATTTATAAATGAGCTGTTATGTGTGCACCATTTGATTCAATGCCTATTATACTCCCCAAGTTAAACTCATGTTTTTGATTGTTACCTTTCCCTATATTTGTAAAGCGCTCTGATATCCTTCGTGATCAAGTTCACGCTATATAAAAATTTATAAATAAAAATAAAAATAAATATGTGACATTGTGTAATGTAACTGGTCTTCATGTAAAGTGCTCTAATAACCTTCAGGTCTAGTTTGCACAATATTTTGAAAACTGCACAAATTCATTGAGAGATAAAAAAACATAAGGAAAGATGGATATATACCCATTTATTGGCTGATTTGTACAAAGTGGGACCAGAAAAACTGGATAAATTGAGGATACCTCTCTTAAATTGTGTTAATTTAGGTAAATGTTTTATGTCACCCAAAAACTTCCTAGTTGATTATCACATATGCAAACACCTTCAAATGTGAGTTCAGACTTCCTGTTGTACAAAAACATCACATTTAATAAGAACTTCTTAGTGCAGTGCTATAATGTGGCCTATTAGTTTCAAGGGTTCCAGATGTTGAACAAATACTTTTTTTTGAATTTTCAAGAGACTTTATAATATCTTAGGTCATGTTTGTTGTGTGATTTTCATACCAAATATTTTCAGAGCTCGGTTCATGCACAGGCTCTAAGATCGGAGCCAGACCTTTGGCTCAGCTCTGGCTCGGCTCTCCCCTTAAAAGTGTTGGTTCACGCACCTCTACTGGAATTCACAAGGAACCATCTTCTGCTGAGGAGGGCACCTACTTTAGTCCGGGCACTTGTGAAAGAGACTGCTATGAAGCCACATGTGCACAAGCAAGCATTCATACCCTGTCCAACACTCATGGTTCAAATGTGCCTGGAGTGGCTGCAGGTCAGTAACAGGAGTTATTGGCCCCTTCGGGATCACATAGTAAGAGATGAGTGGACAGTCCTCAGGTCCAGGGTGCTTCACTAAGACACATTGTAGGCTCTAAGCAGGGAAAATATCAGGGTGGAACCTTCACGGCATAAAAGCAAATTACTTTAGGACTTGGATGTGGTATTCCTGAATCCCAAAGTAATTTAATTATTACTTGGGATACCATTAGGGTACAACTCAAAATCCCACGACACTCCTTCTCCCTGGAATAACTGATACCTCGGTGTCAGTAACTCAAGGGATGAGGAACGCTGTCTGAAAACAAGCCCATTTTTAATGAACAGCTAAGATTGCCAAAAGTGTCGCAATCAGCGAGATCAAGAAAGTCACATTTTACAACTAGGGGGCATATTTACAAGGAAATTATGAAGCGCGGAGCTGTGGCAAATTTTGCGGCACCACGCTCATCCATTTCCAAAATGCAGGGTTGTGCCGTATTCACAACAATACAGCACACCCCTGTGTTTTCCCTAGTGCTAAAAATATCTACCTAGCCTAAACGCAGACACCCTTGCGCCATAGTCCAAAGGTGCCTGCGTTGCAGGTAATGATTGTTTATGTGCAGGAAGGTGTCCCTTCCTGCACATAAACAATCAATAATGGTGATTTGTTGCTTCTATGTGTGCTACATTCTGCATCACACGTAGAAGTAGCAAATCACAATTATATAATGATTATTTATGTGCCGGAAGGGACACCTTCCTGAACGTAAACAATCATTAATGGAATTTGCTCTTTCTATATGTGCTGAAGAATGCAGGGCACGTAGAAAAAGCAAAACTGAGGAGAAATAAAAGTATTTCTCCTTGTTGCGCCATTCTAACACCTGCTATTGCCCGGCATTCGTTTTTGGCGCTGCCTCAGATGTACACCTCCTTGTAAATCTGGGACAGCGTCAAAAAGCAATGGGCGTTGCGGTGGAACGCCCAGAGCATCACCCATTACATGCCCTTTTCACACAGATACCTGCGTGAAAGCAGCTTAAAGCCACTTTGTAAATATGGTGCAGGGCATTATGCCATTGGAACGACAAAAAAGTGATGTGCCATTGGCACAATCCTCTTGTAAGTATGACCCTAGGTATTGACTCTTAATAGTAATTGGTTATTGAGGACTAACAAAGGCAACGATGAGAATAAATTCCCTATTCGAGAATAAAGTATTGTAGACAGGTCACAGAAATCTCAGCATCTACAGAACGCTGAACCAGCAGTCACCACACACCCCTATACCTCAAATTTGAAAGATATCTTGAAAAACAAGCACGTTATCGGTTTGGGGTGTCACAGTATGAGTGGTACAGAACTAAACCATTTGAAGGAATCCATACTGATGTCCAATTTAGAACAAAATATTGACGGAAAAAAGAAAATATAGAATGAGGTCTGAAAATAAACCTGAATGAACCTTCACATCTGTCAGTATTTACTTTTACCAGTGTTAACAGAAGACTGAATGTCACGAAGTTGTCAATCACTTTCATCCCCACCCCCTTACTTGCTTTCACCTGAATCTGCAAGTTCTCTCATAAAGGTGTGAAAGATTCCAGTTGCGACCTACTGAAAATTACCTACTTGGTGCAAAACTATAACTCAGCCATGAGCGTTTCCTTTTTCAGATTAGCAAGATAGTCAAAAGGCATGCTCTCTTGCTCTTTCGACCTGTAAAACCTCTCCAAGTGCACACATTTTGTCTTTCGTAGCTTACAATGGTGTCACTTGAGTCATTAACACTTTTCTGCATCAGTGACTTGTTTAATTGGCATTGCGCCCTTTAATATTTCGTCTTACAGTTCATGGACGTTTGCTTCAAGAAGGGATCAGCAAGGTGTGAGTGACTATCTTTGGGAAATGTCAAGGTTACACCGATATGGGGACTTTATAATGGGATAGCTAATCTGTAAATCGAGTAGTTAAAAAAAACTTCTCTAAATATTTGCGACAACTGACAATTCATTCTTGTTACAAACTCGGACATTAAAAACCACTATACATCAGACATTGGTGTAAAAAACCCTTCCCGATTTTAGGGGCGTATTAGCAAGAACCTCGTTAAAATGATCGCCGTTTTCGCGGCAGGAAACTGCAGCTAAAACGGCGATAATGGGCTTGCTAATATGCGTTATAGAATTCCAATAGAAGCCCAGGTTAGATGTCCTGCACATCTAACCTGGGCTTCTATTGGAATTCTATAACGCATATTAGCAAGCCCAGTATCGCCATTTTAGCTGCAGTTTCCTGCCGCTAAAACGGCGATAAGTTTAACGAGGTTCTTGCTAAAATTCCCCCAGGTTTCCAAATATTCAGGGCCAAATCTAAAAGTGTTTGCATGCGTAAGTGACACTTAGGACTTTATTACAAAATGACCCAGTATTCCTGATTTGTATAGATAACAAAAAGATCTTGAATCAATTGAATCACAACCAATGCAGAATTCCTGCTTTGTTTTCCCCTCGCAATCTCATCAGGTAAAGCCAGGTAGAATAGGGGCATGGAAAATACAGCATGTTTTGGAGAAGGGAATGCGGAAAACTTATAGTACGCTCACAATGTGCAAGTCGTTGTCCCACTACTGAAACGATTCCCAAGGAGAGAGAAAAAGGAGATAGACAACTGCGGTTAATATGCTTCAACCAAGGCGTAGCCTTTTATTCACATAGCCACATAGTATCAGTGAGAAATGGTAACTATAGTTTAGCAGACATTGGGCCATATTATCAAGCCCCAGCGATAATTATTGCTAAGCGCACTTAGCACTAGGATAATTATCGCCGGGTAGCGTGGATTTTTATCACTGAGATAGCATGCTATTAGCAATGCTTATCTCAGAAGTGATAAAAATCCTCGCGCTAACTGCCAAATGAGAGATTATCGCTGCAAAAATAACGATAATCTCTCGAAGTTTGGCGTTAGCTTGATGATAGGGGCTCACAAACTTAGCCATGATATCCACCTTCCATAGGATATCATGGCTAAGTCAGGAAAATACCAGGTGTAAAAAAAGCAGCGCTAACCGCGGTTAGCGCTGCTTTTTTATCACTAACAGGGTTAGCGATATCCTTGATAATAGGAGAAATGTCGCTTAACAACATTTCTCCTATTATTTTTCTCTGGAACGCCCCCTTTACATCTCATTAGAGATGCAAGGGGAAGCGTAGAGAAAAAGGGTGCTAACATGCGAATTTGCGAGTTAGCACCCTGTTGCTGATAGGGAGATAATTTTATCTCCGCTTTCTTGGCTTTTAAAGCCAAAGAAGCAGAGATAAATCCCTTGATAATATGCCCCATTATTTTCAATAGAATACAGGATAAACGATCAGCAAAATAGCTCGAAGACTGTACAAGCAATATAACTGTTGTGCCCCTTTTCCATTACAATGCAACACTCAGGATGCAAAGTGCCAGAAGGCCCTTTTTCGTTAACCATCTCCCATGCTACCTATGCCCTTACCAAGGGCATATGGGAGATTACTGGCAAGCATACTTTTGTAGCAACTTCCCTCCATCACACAGAGGGATGGCCAATACCCACAGTTCCATACCAACACATATACCAGGGCACCACATAGCGCTCCGTGCCTGCTGGGGTACCTGTCACCAGGCAACCCCCCTCAAAATATTTAATTTTTCAAGCATTTCAAAGTTATTTCTGTTCTATGCCTTATGGCAACTGTGTCCACAGCTATGCTCCTGGTGGTCCCCCCCCACCGCACCTCTCCCTCTACTGTGCTCAGCTTTGATGAAGTAGTGTGATCTGGTAGGTGAGAGATGGTGTGTGGGGGAGAGAGGAAAAGAGGCTGATGCCCCGCTTCTTGAAGCCTTAGATAATGCTCCCGTCCCTGGCACCTCTTTATGACATTACTGCCCTCCTTCGCTCATGACCAAACAGACAAGGGACACCACACCATGACTCCTGCCTGTGGAGCAACTAATAGTGCCCCTTAACAATTGCAGGGGGCGTCAGACCAATATTACTGCCTTGTCCTCTATGTCAGGTGTGGTAAGGTGAACGCAACACCAGGTGGTATCGTCATTACTACCTCAAATACCTATGCCTAAGGAATGAAGCCCTTAGGCCACAAAATACTGCAATTTACAAGTGCAAATCCTCTTTACTAACTCACAGTTTGCGCTCATACAGGAATTATCTCCCACAGAAATTTCTGCCAGTACCATGGTATTTTCAATGTCATCCAATCTGTTCACTGAGGCAGGATTGTGGGCATTTTTAGGTAGGGACTCCTGTCAAAGGTAGTGAACAATCAGGCAATAAGATGATTTGGTACTTCCTTTAAGGAGATCAGTCAGGGATATACACTTATCCAGTGGTGGCTCCTCCGCCAGGGTAGAGGAGCGTCCCCCCTACTGCCTGCAGCACTAAAAAAAAGGAAAAATATAATGACAATAATGCAATGTTATTATAATATTAGTATTTCGTGCTCAGGCAGCTTTGTGGGCGGGGTGGGGTGGGGTGGGGCTGCCTGATCACAGAGCAGGGCAGCGAAGGAGTGTTTTGCCCACTCCAAGTGAGCATCAATGTTTGGCCGGCCCTCTTGGGCCAGCGAAACACTCATGCGCACTTTACATGTTCTCCATTTAGGCTGCATTATCACCTGGGTGATATCACCCAGGCTCCCATTCCCTGGCTGACCACCCAAAAAAAGGCGCTCAGAACAATCTCAACGCTGCATTGCAGCATTGTGATTGGTCAAGGGAGCCTGGGTGGGTGCTTTCTGATCCTGCCTCCTGTTAAGCAGAAGGAAGGAAGAGAGGACACAGAGGAGCGAGGAGAGGCAGCGGACGGCCAGCAGGCCGCCCGGCAGGTCAGTGATACTTTTTTTTTAAACCCCGCCCCATTATTGCCATTGGGAAGCAGCCGTCACTGCTCTTATCGTGAATGTAGTAATCTTTTTTTCAAGGTGGGAAAGGGGAGAGAAAAGCCCAATTATGGTTTTCACGTGGAAAAGCTAAAAAAAAAAAAACCACTGTATATTGCAAATGTATTTTCAGTGACATTTCTGCATGTATACAAATTTTTACCCATGTGTTTAATCCCAACAATTTGCGACAACTGCAGGCTCACACCGATACTTAAGGGATTCTTTTGGAATTTGCAAAACTCCTTAAATTATATAAATGCATTCATAATGCCTTTGCGTGAAAATCGAGGTCATACAGACTAACAAAGAAGGCCACTAGTCCATCAGATAAGCTATGGTAGCTGTACATATCCTGCAGTACTCCAATGCTCAAAATTTACGAATTCAGAATTTTCACAATTTTATAAATTCCACTTAGTAAATAATGCCGAAATGTGAATTTGTATATGTAGATTTTTACAAAGGGAAAAAGGCAGCTGTGGAGAACGTTTCCTTGACACCACATAAAATCTGAAGGCGTTCTCCCCGTTTTGGCAATTCTTCCTTAGATGGGAGTACTTTGGTGTGTGTTTTTTTGAAGGTGGAGAATTATCGTCAGAATACTTCGCAATAGTCATAAAGATTCAACAAAAACACATTAAAAAGTTGGGGTGAATTTAAGAAAATAATTTTGAAAAACATGCAAAACCATATTTCCAAAACTATTTCTGTCTTGTTTTAGCATCAACTTCGAATTTAGCTTGTGTTAGCAAAATTATAGTATCCTCATTTATACATATGCTTTAATTCTTGATTCTTCAATTTTGAAACATTCAATAGTTAAGAAAAAAAAATCCTCATGCTGGACAGAAAAGTATTCAAACTTTTCTTCACATTCTTGCTCGTCAAAAGGGCAGGAATGAGCTGTATCTATCAGATACGGTGCACTCCTGTCCTTTTCCTCTGCGCCTGTGCACAATGGGCTGCTCTACGCCAATGCAGGCACCCTTGTCCCATTGAGCAAGGGTGCCTCATTGAGGGGATGTTTGTTTTTCTGAGGAAGGGAGACCTTTCTGCACAAAAACAATCACAAGAGGCTTTTTCCTCTTTCTATGTGTGCCTCAGAATGCGGCGCACAAAGAAGAAGCATTTACAATGCAATGGTCTCGGCCTTCTTAAAGTTAAAGCTATTGGCATTGCTCATGACATTATTTTTATTTATGTTTTTGTTTTTAAAACATAAATAAATAGCATTGTCATTTACAATGCCAATAGCTTAATCGCTCGCAAATGCGAGACCTATTGCATTTGCACCCACACAGAGCCACACACACACAAAGCCACCCACACACACATACAGAGCCACCCATAGAGTCATTCACATAGAGCCACCCACACAGAGCCACCGACACACACACAGAGCCACCGACACACACACAGAGCCACCCCCACACACACAGAACCGCCCACACAGAGCCACACACACAGCCACAGAGACACAGGTCAGCCGGTGCACTGGTGTCCATGCTCTGGGCACCCACTGCCCCTCACCACACCCACCTCTGCCCAGTAACGCCCCAGGGAACAGAGGCAAGAAAAAACGAGCACAACTAGGGGGCAGAGGCAAGAAAAAACAAGCACAACGAGGGGGCAGAGGCAAGAAAAACGGGCACAACCAGGGAACAGAGGCAATTAAAAACGGGCACAACCAGGGAGCAGAGGCAATTAAAAATGGGCACAACCAGGGAACAGAGGCAATTAATAACGGGCACAACCAGGGAACAGAGGCAAGAAAAGCAATCACAAACAGGGGGCAGAGGCAAGAAAAGCTAGCACAACCAGGGAACAGAGGCAAGAAAAAACGTTCACAACCAGGGAACAGAGGCAAGAAAAAACGTTCACAACCAGGGAACAGATGCAAGAAAAATCGGGCACAAACTCTCCTGCTGCATAATTCCAGTTGCCATGCTTATAACGAATACCTCTTCCACTGTCTGTATCCTACCATCATACTGTAGCATCTCTAGACATAACTAAACGTTATACTTTCTTCCCCTTCCTATGTTCCTCTGCAAAATGCCCTAGTACCCTCCCCTATTAGTCCAGCCCCTTTTCCTCCTCGCTTGCTTTTAAATCGCCAACAATGACACTGGCACACACTGTAATTAATTTCCTCATGACAGGATGGCAAAATATCTTTGAATAACTTCCGTGCACGAGGTCAATTCAAATAGGACATTTAAACAAACCGGAACACATGTCCAACATTCAGTTGAAAGACAGTGAAGAAAAGCTTTATTAAGCACAACAACAAGAGACCAGAGGTCGAAAATGACCCTCATTAGAAAACCAGGGAAACAACGCAGGACTTGGGACCGGATATACTGAAGGGGGATGTGGGGCTCAGGAAACCACAGCCTGCTCTTTTAATTACAATATTTATCTACTGTTAGAGGAAGATCCAGCAAGCAGTTGTAAGTGAGAGCGCCCCCCGCCGCCGGACAGAACTAGTATAGGTTTGAGACAAATCCACTGATAGTATACATGGCACTGGACATGAACAGCAGTTCAGTATTCTGTGGAGAATAAGGGCACAAGTGCGGAGGATAACATGCAAGTGGCACCTTCAAACAAAGGGGCTCATTAGGATTGCCGTAAATCCGCATCCTCCGGGCTGGCGGGAGCCACCACCGGCCCGGAGGATGCGGATTAACCGCTGCGGACAGAAAACAGAACCCCCGCCAGATTAGGATGGCTGGGGGGATCTTTTTTCTGTCCGCCGCTTTTCCGCCGCAGTCGCCTTCCGACCGCAGCGGAAAAGCTCTAACATGGCTGGTGGTGTCTATCAGACACCGCCAGCCATATCAGGATGGCGGCGGTCCTATGCCTTTCCACAGCGGCATTTCCGCCGTGGAAAGGCACACAGACTTTTCTTTGGGGGCCCGTTGTGGGCCCCTAGAGGTGAAGGGGGGTGGGGTGTGCACATGGGGGGTACCTATGGTACCTCCCTTCCTTTGCGTGCACGAAGCGGCAGGCACCACGCGGTGCCTGCAGCTTCGTGCACGCAAAAGTAAACATGGTTTATTTAACATTGCGGCGTGTGCTGCTTCAAGCAGCACCCGCCGCAATGTTAAATATAGAGGATGTGACCGCCAGGGTGGCGGTCACATCCTAATCTGCACGGAGGGACCGCCGCTGTCCCTGCGGACTGTCCCTCCTACTCTGGGGGGGCGGACGGACGCAGGTCCGTCCACCATCCTAATGAGCCCCAAAGTTATTAGCAACAAATCCTCAGGCACGGCGCATTTAGTGGAAATCATCCAGGGATTTGTAAAACACTCAGATATCTTGATGGTCAGGGGTCAGCTGTGGCTTCAATGTACAGAGACCATGATAAGGTGTGGTGGAAGTAAAGGATTCATTAGATAGGCTATGTGATAATAATCCAAGGTCGCAGGACCAAATTAAACTAGTAAACACCCCCTTCTCATAAACACAGTTCACTAGGAATCCCCCTGCACAAACACGCAGCTCACTAGTAACCCCCAGTGCACACACAGCTTACTAGTACCCTTAAACCCCTGCAAAAGCATGCAGCTCACTAGTAACCCCCATTGCACAAACACACAACTCACTAGTAAACTCTCCCTTCTCATACATACAGATCATGAGTAATCCCCCTGCACAAACACACAGCTCACTAGTAACCCCCAGTGCACAAACACATAGCTCACTAGTACCCCCTAATCCCCTGCACAAGCATGCAGATCAAAAGTAACCCCCGTTGCACAAACACACAACTCACTAGTAAACTCCACCCTTCTCATACACACAGTTCACGAGTAATCCTCCTGCACAAACACGCAGCTCACTAGTAACCCCCAGTGCACAAACACACAGATCACTAGTACCTCCTAATCCCCTGCGCAAACACGCAGGTCACTAGTAACCCCCGTTGCACAAAAACACAACTTAAGGCCCTGAATGATCACATAACTCCCCCCACCAGGAGAAGTTGTACCTGTGGCCAGAGGAGTCGGCGGGAACCAGCTGCAACAGGATCCAGCATCAGTGGACTGTGGAGTGGCCCAGCTGCAGAAAGGTTGGACCAGCGCCCGAACCTGTGGAGAGAAGAGGAGTAAAAACTGGGAAGGAGCTGGGGTTGGGCTCCAGACAAGAACGCAGGAGAAACGGCCCGGGGACACTAGCGGACCAAGTGAGGAAGCCGCGTCCAGGAAGAACACGCGCCGAAGCAAGGGGCGGGGCAGGGCCGCAGTCTCAGGCCTGTCTTAAAGGCCCCTAAAGGGGCACAGAGTTTTTTTCCTCCGTCTGGAAGCACGAAGAAAAGACGGTAATCGCCAGGGGCTACTGCTACCACAACCTGGGGAAACGGACAAGAAAGGCAAGAAGCAGCGGAGGCAGTTTAGTTTGAGAGTGCCCCCTTTTTTGTCTGCTTTGCTGCTTGAATGTTCGGAGGCACAGAGTGAGGGAAAGCACATCCGCCTTTTTGGAGGACGGGCAAGTGAATAAAGCGAACAGTGAGGGCTGCAGGATTTGGGAAGCCTTTGCCTGGTCAAGGAAATAGGTGCGGGTCAAGAAGAACAAACCCCTGGTTTTAAGGACTAACAAGCATCACTAGAGGGCAGATACTTGCCCTCGGTAGCTCCTGCAGGAAAGCGGACCATGCCATAATACCACCATCTTTCTCCGAGGCGAAGCAGAAATGCCTCCAAGAAAGCACGGTTATTTTCCAGCCAATGGGAAGAGGAGAGAAAGAAAACAGAAAGAAGCGAAAAAACACGCCCCGAATCCGAAAAAGACGGGGCTTAAAAGGAGTGACACCCCTCTCCTCCAATGGCTGGCCAGCATTTACGAGGCCAGCCAATGAAGAAGAGGGGCGGGTTTAAGCCCCTGTACTGTAGACATAAAGTCTTGGACGAGACTGCGCAAGCGCAGCCTTCGCTGGTCCGAGACCTGAAAAGGAAAAACAAGGAGAAATAAAGATATTTCTCCTCGTTGTGACTCCCTTACACCTCCCATGGGGAGGAGTACGTTTTTGGCGCTGCCTCAGATTTACAATTTCTCATAAATCTGGGACAGAGTCAAAAAGCCATGGATGTTGCTGGGAACGCCCACAGCATACCCATTGCACGCCACTTTAATGCAGAAAACTGAGTTAAAGGTAATGACATTTATCAGGCAACATTAAGCCAAAAAAAGTAGCACAGTGCTGCCTGAAAAATATTATGCAGGCTTCAGCGCCAGGGAATGTCACAGAAAGTGACGTTCTGGCAGCGAAAGGGGCCTCATAAATGAGGCTCTGTGTTTGTGTTTGTATGGTCATCCTCCGAGTCCTCCTTCTCCCACTCCCCTGTTTCCTACAATCTATCCCCTCGGACTGAATTTCAGATTCAGCAATTCTATCATAATGGCGGATTATCTATTTTTGTAAAAGCAGTTTGTAAACGTTCACCAGTTCTGAATCTGTAACACATGCTGAATGTGCATTTGATAGCTTGTATATGCTCACCTAAAGTGGTTTAGGGAACTAGATACATTACTCTTGAAAGGGACGACCACACCCTTTAGTACAGGTATATATATGAAAGTGAGTGTGATTCTGTTAGAACTGGATATTTCTGGTTGGCTAAGGCTGACGCCAAAGCTAGGCAGAAACCACCATTCTAGTCAGGGCAAGGGAGTCACACGCCAAGATAACCCCAGCTCACCCCCTGGTAGCTTGGCACGAGCAGTAAGGCTAAACCCGGAGGCAATGTGTAAAGCATTTGCGCCAGCACACAACAGCAACAACATCCTAGGCACACCACAAAAGGAACTCCACACCAGGTTACATAAAAATAACTTCTGTATTGTAAACACACATCAGACAGTATCACACAATGTACATGGTGCCAACTGGCACGGGCAATATTCACAAGGGATTATTTACAGGACAGGGCCACGTGGGCCACTGTCAGAATCAGAAATAGCACTTCTAGAATAAAGAATAATAAAGAATAAAAATCATAGTAGCACAAATTAGCAACTATGGCACACAACCAGTAACCACTGGTAACAGGAACCAGGACCTCACTAGGACCACCTGTACTAAAAGAACAACCACCTAAGAATAAAATACATTTAGGGGTATAAACAAGAACACATTACCCATGATGCATGAAACACATTCAGAGGAGTAGTAAAGGAAAAACACATGATGCCTAAAAACATTCAGAGGTGTACGGACAACCACCTAAGTATCACACAGCGTTTAGGGGTCTAGGAAAGAACACATTACCCATGATGCATAAATATACATTCAGAGGAGTAGTAAAGGGAAACACATGATGCATAAACCTACACATTGAGCGGTGTTAAGAACAAGGCACATGATGCATCACAAACACATTCAGAGGTGAAGCGCTAGGAGACTCATGACGCCTAAAACATTCAGAGGTGCAGCGCAGGGAAAGAAAGACACATGATGCATAAAAACATTCAGAGGTGCCCCAACACAACTCAATAGCGCAAAAACACACAGTAGGCAATTACCATCTTAAACATAGCAGGTAACCACATTGCGCAAAACTTACATAAGCCACCACCTGTGACAGTCCATAGGCCAACTGGCCTTGTTGGGGCTAAGACGCCCTGTGTCCAAATGTCAGGGCGCGCTGCCAAGCAGCGCCAGTCACAAAACCTAAACGTTGCAGGTGCCCACTACTTGCTGGGCACCTGAGGACATCACAAGACCTAAACGGTGCAGCTGCCGACTAATTGCTGGGCAGCTGGGAATCAAAAACTTCAACAGGGTCCTCACTGACGCTTAGGCAGAACTGTGCCCAATCGCTGGAGCCACACAGGCTCTACAAACACATATGTCCACGTTGGAGCCACACAGGCTCTTGCACAGATATGCCCCATGAGCCTCTCTGTCTCTAAAGAAATGGGTCTCCTGAGCCTCTCTGGGCTCTAATCATAAAATGCCCTCAAGAGCCTCACTGGGCTAGCAAAACAGCAATGTGGGCAGTTCCTGAGAGCCCCTCTCGGGGCTCTCAGGAACAAAGAAGAAATGCCCCCCTCGAGCCTCTCTGGGCTCCAACAAATAGCTCGCAGGTAGGAGGGGGCGGGCACCGGCGATGTGCCCCGACGCCCCCTCTCACTAAAATGGCCCCGCTCTACTGAACAAGATGCCCATACTGCCCCTGAAGCTCTCCTGGCTTTACAACCACACCGAGCACGAGATCGCGCTACTAGGGGGGGGGGGGCGGACACCGACAATGTGTCCCGGCGCCCCTCCTTTCTCCTCTGTTGCCCCACTCACCGACTTCCTGAAGCAGGGGCTCCTCCGGCTTCTCAGATGCTGGGGCGGCTCTCCTCTGGGCAGCGCGGGGCTCTCTACGATACCGGAGCCCCGCCTGCGCCTGTAACCGCTCTTCTCTCAGTCCCAGCAATTCCGGTCTCCCTCTCCACACGGGAGACCGGCAACAAGGAAGGCAGGCTTCTCCCAGGCAGGGGGAAGCAGAAGTGGCCGCCTCGATGCCCCGCCCACGTCGTGCCACTGTTTGCCTGGCTTCCTGTGCTGAGGGCCGCCAATGGCAGCGCGGCCCTTGGCAGGGAGGCGGGTGCAGCGCCTCTACCTCGATCTCCGGGCCAGCGGCGGTGAGACACGGGGGTAACACGAGGGGTGGGCACCCTCGCCATAAATATAAAAATAAAAAGCGCTACTAAGCGCTCGGGGGGCAAATTAAAGCGCTCACAGCGCTGCAAGCACAAATAAAGCGCTCTCAAGCGCTGGGGTAAATGAAGCGCTCCAAAGCGCTAGAAAACAGATAGGGCGCTCCCAGGCGCTCAGGGGGGAAATACAGCGCTCCCCAGTGCTATGAACCACAAGTTCAGCAGAGTCCTTCAGGGGATGCAGCAAAGTCCTTCCAGGCACTTTAGGCTATAATAAGCCTTGGTAAAAGCAAGAGAAAGTTCCCCGAAGTCTGCAGCAGGGGACCACAGGCAAAGGTCCCCAGGGAAGGTCCATCAGGTGTCCAGGGGCTGGGCAGGGCCCAGGGATTCACCTGGGCCCAAGCAGCAGCACACCCCTGGCAGATTCAAGTTAGAAATAAGAACATTTTGGAAGGGGACACAGCCCCTTTTTATACTATAAAATCCTTTGTCTAAAGGGTGCAGGCAGTGTGAGAACCAGCTAGAACTGGTTATAGGGAACTCCTTTCAGTGTGAGGGGCAGAGGCGACAGTCGCCCAGCAGGAGGTGGAGCCAGCATTGTGGCAGGCAGGCACAGCCCTCTTCACTCCCAGGTGTCATCTCCTCCCACTTCCCTGGCAGCAGATGCAGCCTTTCATCCACGGGCTGACTCAGACAACCTCCTGGGGCTCCCCAGCCCTTGTCACCCTCAAATTAGACAGTCAATCCACAAGCAGGCCCAGGCACTCCTGGACCAGGCTCACCAGCCAATCACACGCCAGACACAAATTACACAAATATGCCAACTTCTAAAAGTGGCACTTCTACACTAGACACAGTCATGCCGCATATATCATTATGCAGCATTCAATCTCGCGAGTTCATACATATCAAACTCGACCCTGCACTCCCCAGCATATCAGGAACTACCATGGGCATACCTATTCCCCATTCATTCCTATGGGAGGGCAGGTCACTCACCACACATACACAGAGAGCTCAAGCACTTTACACTGTACCACAGTGAAAAAGTGTGTAGAGGCCTAAAATCACCAACACCAGGTCACAGAAACAGGCTAGGAAAAAGCAAAAAGTCTCGGGTGAACCTGCCAAAAGGGCCGGGTCCAACAGATTCACATCCTGTTTTCACACTGATTGATCTGATGCGCGGAGGATCAGTCCCCTCCAACCCGTCAGTAATTTGCGATGAATCAGTTCATGGTTTCTAAGTGAGGAGTCCATTTCCTTGGCCATGTCATGCCTTTCTCACATAAAGTTTGCGAATCATTAAAAAAAGTAGGCTTTTCTCTGGAAAGATTTGCAAAGGCAATATTTATGCCCCGTTTTTGTAGGTTGGAGCACGTGTTTTGTTTTCAGGTCAAACTTATCACATTACCTTTCTTGACTTTGATGTGGAATGTGGTGTACAGAATGAATGGGGGAAAATACATTATAGTTATTTGTTATTCGTTTTTCAGGCATTAAGACCAAACACACACATCTGGAGCAATAGCAGGCCACATGCAGTGGAGGGCAGGGAGGCAATCACACGTCCGGGGAAGAGGTGTGGCACCGTGGCTAGGGCGACTGACTCCGGAATCTGGGGATCATGGTTCGATCCCTGGCACTGGCAGCAGATTAGCCCAGCACCATGTGACTTTGGGCAATAGCTTGCTCAATCTTCCCGACGGCCCCCAGCGCCTAGAGACCCTTACGGGTGATTGAGCGCTTTAAAAAATGTGGATTATTTTTATTATTATTGCTTGTTCTCCCTTGTTTTCTGGGAGGTGTGCAGCATCCATGATGGAAGAAGAAGGAGGTTGATGAATAGAGGAACCAATACATCCTTAATTGATACAGTTCAGTGATACAGAAGGCTTAGCCTCAGTGCATGCACCCTCAGCATGGGCTTACATTGAAAGTTTTTAGGAGGAAAGGATACCAGCCAATGGAGGAGGCACATAGTTTCCCAGCCAGAGAGGGAGCATAGTGTTAAAATATTTTTAAATCAAAAACACAGAGGCTCATTTTGATGGCGGACGGACTTCAGTCTGTATACCATTGTCTCCTATTTGGTACCGCCCGACAACCGTGCGGCAGTCCCACAATAGGAATTATGATGCGACCGCCACCGTGGAGGTCGCATTACCCACCATTACCATTGAGGCGCGTGCTGCAGCCAGCAGCACCCACTGCAATGTTAAAAAGGGATCTTTTACATATCCTTGTACTACATGACAGGCACCATGCAGTGATATGTTGGGGGCAACATAGGTGCCCCCTAACACCCACATGAATGGTTCAGGGGGGAAGGGGGCCCGCTACGGTCCCTCAAAGTCCATCCCAGTCAGCCTTTTCATGGCTGTTGAACCAGAATGGAAAGGCAGGCAGGGATGGATATCATAATCTGTCCGGCGGTGTTTACCAGGTACTGCCACCATTCTGGGTATTGGAGGCGGTCCATTTGGCGGTCGGAATCAATCGGATTGTCTGGACAGTAGCGGTCGGATTTACGACCGTCACCGATCCTACCGCCATTGTAATGTGGTGGTCTGTTCGGCCCTTAGAATTGGCGGGCATACCACCTCCGACAGGGTGACGCTTTTTTATATGCAGCAGCATCAAAGTCTCCATACATAAACTAAATAAATACGGTTAACATAACCTAAAAAGGATTTGGTTACATCAACTTGTTCAGGAAAGAACTGCACTGATGCACACACTACCATCTTGCACAAGCTCCAGATTGACAAGATAGAAATAAAAATTGCACGTAAGAGGCAAGTAACAAAACCTACTTTTTTGTATTGCTCGTAGCATTTCAGGCAACACATAAGTATTATACAACAATGCTTTCCAAGAAAAAAGTGAGTATGTTGATTGCAGAAATGACTCATCAGTATATTTTTATTTGTAGGGTGCAGAGATATTACCAACAGTGCTGGTGACATAACACAAAGCTATACATTTACTACAGTTTTTTTAGTTATTTTAAGAAAAAGGGGCCTGATTACAATGTCGGTGAGTCTGCCACCAATGGCTTGTCGGTGGCGGACTCACCGACATAGGCACCTGCGGTCCACCCACTGCATTACGATGCAGTGGGCGAAGACATCTGGCATCTGGTGGAGGGACCGTCCGCTGCTCTTCCAACGGTTGGAGAGTCAGTAATCCCTACAATAGGGGTGGGGACTGCTCAGGGATTACAAAGTCCCTTTCCGCCTTTCTGCCTGCCCTTTTATGGTGGGTCACCTGCCATAAAAAGGGAGGTTGAAAGTGCCATGGTGCCGGTCACAGGGTGCAGGGATGTTTTCAAACCTGCCTCTTAGCAGTGAGGCTTGTGCTGCAGCACTTTTCCGGGCCACAGCACAAGTCTCAATTCTAAGAGGCATGTTTCGTAATTAGGCAGGCGGGACTGCCGACTCCCTGTCGGCTGGTCCCCTTCCCGCAACAAATGCGGTTGAGCGTTCCTCCTACTGCCGTCATAATCAGCCCTAGGGTTACAAAGTACTCAGATGATAACATTCCAGTTCATAGTGTTTGAGAACTAAATCATGGCAAATTAAGGGATCTGACAAATTGCTTTCTGCATGTCTATACCTTGAAAGATAGTTTTCTTTCACTGTTCAGTAAACAACGTTCTAGAAAATTGCTACTCTTAGGGTACTGCAGACATCATTACTTCCTAAAAACAATTCTATGCAATTGCCATACTGGAATTAGGGAAGGGCATTGAATACTGCTGAAATTAACATATTGGGTAAACGAGGTATGTTTAAAACACTGACATAACCAATGAAGGGTACGGCCACGTGGCCGGTGCAGAGCAACAAGTGTGCTTTTTGACTTTTATATAGGACTCCTCACCCACTAGACAACAGCCCTGGGTCCAGGTATTCACCTATCACCATTACTAACTACAGCGTGGTAAATTTGTGTAAAAGGTGGGTATTGATGTCCGACATTCATTCTGTTATCCTGCATGTGCAAATGATACATGATATGAATTTAACTGATTTTATTTTTTTGTTCCTGCATCAGATAGCAATCGGTTTGGGCTGATTTCTATTTGTATACAGGTCTGGTTCTAGAGAAAGCTGCATACTCTGAGCTGAAGCTGCTGAACCTGTTGGGGAATTTGATATAGAGTAATTTAAATGGAACATTTGGCCTGAACTCTGCATTACATGAGCAATGCAGAGTAGCTAAATTCCATCAATTCTGTTCATTCCACCCACCCCCTAATGGAAACATCAACACCTCTGCTGTAAGCCTTTGCCAATTAAGTAAAAACAATTCAGATCTTCTGTACACTCGTTTGGGATTCTGAAAGTGAAACACTTACCAATGCTTGCTGTGGCTCTAGAATAACCTCTGGAGAACTATTGTCGAAAGAACATTCTATGTTGTGTAGAAAAAGGCTGGGTATTGTTAACAGAAGCCTCTGAGGTGTCTTCATATATCACACTGAGACCAGAAGACCCCTCCCCTTCTTCTTCGATGGATGACAAATGGTTTCCGAACTCTCTTCTGAGGGAGAACTGGATCGAGCCTATAGCATGGTGTTCATTTGGACATCTCTTTCAGGAAATGAAGAGTAATCCCCAAACAGCCACCATTGCTTTAGGGGATGCCATATTTCTAAGTTTGAGATCTATTTTTATTAGGATATCTATAATTCTCTCAAGAGCAAATAGCAGCACAAGCACTATCCTTTGACTGCGATTTTCTTTCCCTCCTCTGGATCCGCATAGTGAACTAGAGTTTGACACTGTGAATCAGTGGTAAATCAGTGGTTGGTATCATGACTTCTTCATTTGTCGATTCATTCTCTTTATATGGGATGTGTGGAGCCAGTATTGCAAGCCTGCACACCTCACAGCAGTTTATGCCGCAAGGATTACTTGATCATGTCCATGCCACTTTGCATTAAAGCAGCTCTTCCTCACATGCTTCCTCACCACAGCCTAGTCACCCAATTTTAGATCATGGCAGGACTCCTCACTTATCAATGGTGTATTCAACTTCACCAGATGAGAGACAGAGTGTGCCACAGCAGCCTAGTTTAAATGGCCAGACATACAGGTGACTTTTCAATGCCTGGCACAGGCAGGAAAACCCTAGTGGTAAGGAGCAGTAGAAACTGCAAAATGCCCACCACACCATGGGAAATGACTCCCATAGCAAGTTGGGAATTTTTTGGGGGGAGTTTCAAAAACAAAACCTGGCTTTGGGATTTTGTTTTTAAAAATAAAAAACTGCAAATTGTCCATATGTGTCCATTATGTTTAATGGAGCTGTTGCAATGCATTAGTAGTGACTTCTTTGACGGCGGTTCCTGTCAATGGTTGAATTTTCATCCAGTCCAATGAACATTTAAAAAATTGGCAGTCATTAAGTTAGGTTAGGTGATGGATTGATTTACTTCATCACCCTGGCGGAGGGCAGCCCAACCACCAAATATAAAATGAAGCTTTATGTCTGAGCTCTAGGAAGGTACTGATGCAAGCATTGTCCCAGGGAACAGGATCCCTCCCATAACTGTGAGTAACCCACTGTAAAGGCTTTGCAATCAGGAACACGTTTGGAATCCATTGACAACAGTAGCCAACCATTCCTCAAAAAATTCTCACTTCTTTCTACGTCTTTGGTAGATCAATTATCAGAATTGTAGCGATGCATTCTAGGACACCTCACTCACTCTTTTCACAATTGTATGACCCAAGTAAACAACTGCTTTCTGGCGAAATTGCAATTTGGGCAGTGACACTTTATGACCATGCTCCACAAATGAATCAGTAGGGCAATTGTAGTGCAATTCTCTCTTGTTTTGGATGCGATCATCAGATTGTCAATGTACTGCACCAACATTGAATTACAGAGGTGGTACAGACTCTCTAAATCTTTCTTCAGAATTTGGGAGAATATTGATGGACTCTCTGTAAGGCACTGTGTGATTTGACACCAAACCATTACTGTCTTTAAAAATCTGAACACAAAGAGAAACCGGCTATCCTCATGAATAGGAATGGAGAAAAATGCTTGACACAAATCCATTATATTAAACCACTGCATGTCAACAGGTTTTTGGAATGAGATGACAGCAGTATTCAGTATCACAGGACAACATGATACTACAATAATATTCATTTGGCAGCTTTTGCATATTCTCCATTTTTCGCTCTGTGTTTTAATTCCCATGATCGGAGGCTTGGAATACTTCCTTTCACTTCTTTTAAAACGCCTTGCTCAATCGTTTTATCAAGTGTCATTCCCTCTTTTGCTTCACTAGTAAGGGTCTAATTAAGAGTCTTGTGGTCCACGGACCGCCAAACTCTTGGTGCTATTACAATTAAGGCAGCTGGACTGCTATTCTCTGGTGGAGTTACGGTGGTCAGGAGACCACAATATGCTTGTTGGGCTGTCGCAGACCCGCCAAGCATATTACGAGCTTCCTCTCAACCACGGTTTTCATGGTGGTTCCTTCTCCATGAAAACCGGAGCCGAAAGGAATCAAAGGGTGCCCCAAAAGGCTCCCTTGTGCCTCTGTGCCATGAGGTGCATGCAGGGGGGCACAATATGTGCCCACCTGTGTGCATGCAACCCAGTTCCTGCAAGGTATGGACTTTACAGTCCATGCCATGCAGGAACTCTTTTTGGCATTCCCATGGAGGTGGCTATTTTCAGAGCACCAACATGGGAACGTAAAAAAAAGCCAGCCAGACACAAAAAACACTTGTAATCTGACGGGTGGCCCAACCACAGGTTTTCTGGTGCTGCAGCAGGGCGGATCCGGTGCTGCACCGCCAAACTCATAATCACCTTAAAGTTTAACTGAAGAGTATGAATATACATTGCATTAGGTTTCACCTTAATCTGCAATGTACAATAACTTATGCAATTCATTTTGCACAAAAGATCATGACCAAATTAATAAAATGGAATCACAAATTATAAACTTGCAATCATTCTCAGTCTATCCAATTTTAACAAGGGCACTTGTTAACATCATATCAGTGATTTGCTCATACTAATGCCTACAACTAATACTTCTTTTCCCCAAGAGGTGTAAGTTGGGAACCTCCATTGGCCTAACAAGGGAAAGAGAACAACCTGCATCAATCAAAAATGATACTGGGTGTCCATTCACCTCACCATCTACATATGGGTATTCTAATCATGTCTAGGACTGCACCAAGTACTCAATCCTAGTCCCCCCACAATACTAGTGCCTTTATTTGTCTCAGTCCAGTAGGAACTATCTACTCAGAGTTCCTGTGAAATTTCATACAAAATTGTTGCTCATTGCTGAAAGATTTTGCTGAAAACCAGGATTCTCTTGAAAATACTACATTTTATTCTGCACATTATAACTCGTCATTGTACCTTCGACTTTGACTCTACATGTTTACACAGAGGTGAGTAGGGCTGGAATGCAAACCCTTCTGTGTCATCTGATTCATGTTCTGTCATATTTTCTTACTCATTTGCTACTAATTTTGCACTCTTTCTAGATTAAACCAACATTTCAGTTTCCAATGTCCAACTGCCCTGCATATATTACATGGCATAGTCTTTTTCAGCATATTAATGTTAGATTTAGACATATTTGAATTGTTAACAGAACCTCTTCATTTGCCTTGAATAATAACCTGTGGAAATGTCATTCCATTCTGCACCAATTCAAAATCATTACTGTGTATACCAACTCCCTCCATCCCCGAATCTGCACCCGCAGCAAAACCAGAATCAAACTCAGAATCTGAGATTTGGAAAGGGTTCACTTCCTGGCCACCAGTCTAAAAATCCTTAATCTATGTTACCATAAGCTTTTCCTTGACTTTCCTATGCTTGGCATCGAAAAAATCACTACAATACTGCTCGTCAAAAGATTTGGCTTGCCAACACATTACACTCTGCTGAAAATCAATCAATTAATCAATCAATCAATCAGGGGTTTATAGAGTGCGCTACTCACTTGTGAGGGTCTCGAAGCGCTAGGGGGTGGGGGAGCAGCTCCGGATCAGTCAAAAAAGCCAGGTCTTGAGGTTCTTCCTGAACATGTGCAGGTTCGGGGAGTGTCTGTTGTTCACAGGGAGCTCGTTCCAGGTCTTGACTGCGATGTAGGAGAAGGCTATCCCGCCTGCTCTGTTTCTGAGGCTGCTTGGCACATCTGCGAGAGAGAGGTTGACGAAACGGAGATTCCTCTTGGGTACGTGGAAGGATAATCTCTCATTGAGGTATTTGGGTCCGAGGTTGTTGAGGGATTTGTAGGCATGGGTGAGGAGTTTGAAGGTGATCCTCTTCTCGACGGGGAGCAGTGGAGATCTCATAAGTGTTGAGTCATGTGTTCGTGGCGCGGTGTCCCGATGATGAGTCTGGCTGTGGCATTCTGGATGGTTTGGAGTTTGTGTAGAAGGGTTCTGTTGATTCCGGCGTAAAGGGTGTTGCCGTAATCCAGTCTGCTGTTTATGAGTATGTGGGTGACGGTCTTTCTGCAGTCGGGGGGGTCCATTTGAAGGTCTTGCGGAGGATGAGCAGGCAGTTGAAACTGGTGGGGGCGACAGTGTTGATCTGGCGGTTCATAGAGAGGGAGGAGTCGAGGATGATACCAAGGTTTCATGCGTGTTCTGTAGGTGAGGGTGGATTCCCGTGGGTGGTAGTCCACCAGGTGTTGCCCCAGGCGGAGGTGCAAGGTCCGAGCATGAGGACCTCGGTTTTCTCTGAGTTGAGCTTCAAGCAGCTGTCTTTCATCCAGGCTGCCACATTCTTAATTTCTTCCTGTAAACTGAGTCTGGTGTCTTCGGGACTTTTCGGGAGAGAGAGGATGAGCTGGGTGTCTTGGGCGTAGGATACAATGCTGAGCCCATGCTGTCTGACGATTGGCTGCGAGGGGGGCTATGTAGATGTTGAAGAGCGTGGGGCTGAGCGATAATTTTTGTGGTACATCGCAGTTGATGTTGGTGGGTTCGGAGAGTAAGGGAGGGATTCTGATCATCTGGGTTCGGCCGGAGAGAAAATATTGGATCCAGTCAAGGGCGGTTCCTTGTATTCCTGCGTTGTGGAGTCTGGCTGCGATCGTGCGATGTGAAAGGGTGTCGAAGACTGCGAGAAGTCAAGAAGGATGAGACCCGTTGTGTGTCCCAGGTCGAGTGATGTCACTGACCATGTCATGAGTGATGTAATATGTGACGTCATCAGCAGTGCATTGCACGCGCAAGTTATAGTGAGTCCAAATAACTATAACGTGGGAATTTCAATGGTTTTATGTCAGTAAAATTTCCAGCTAACTATAACTGGTATGAAACCTCTGGTTTTTTCAGTGAATTTAATAGGTTTTTTAAATGCTAATTCCTAACTATAACTGGTCTGAAACCTATGGTTTTTTTTCAGTGAATTTCAAAGGTTTTTTTAATGCTAATTCCTAACTATAAATTTCAGTTTATAAGTAAGACTTTTAGAGCACTAGTTGTTCTTTAGAACACTCTGGGACATTCTGTCATTGGGCTATATTTGGGCTACATCTGGCTAATATTTTGGCTACATTTGTTTTTTTTTGTCTCTGGTGGCCATCTTCGGGCTACATTTGGCTACATTGGGCTACATTGGGCTCTAACATATATAAAACCCAATGTAGCCCAATATATATTTTTTCAAAGTTAACTTTCGTTAAAACCACTTGAGCATATATCTTGAGACATAGCAAAGGCACATCGGGCGACCAGTCCCTACAATTTTTTCCTATTTTTTTTTGCTTTGGTGCGCTCCCGGTGCGCGCCCCGGGGGAGCGCACCGGAAAGCGTAATTATATGAAGCGCCCCGGGGCGCGCACCGGTGAGCGTCCCGTAAGCGCCATTATCGCGAACGAAAACATGATCGTGACGTATCGCGTAGCCGCGTCTGCGTGAAACGCACGGCGTAAGCGTACCCGGAAGCACTCGTGCGAATACGATCGCGCATCGTAAACTTCCGACGCGCTTACGCTACGCGACCCGGAGCGCGCCCCGGGGCGCGTAGCGTAATCGCGTCGGGTCATGTGACCTGAAAATAACACTTTTCATTGGTTCATAACAGTTTTGGTTTCATAATAATGAAGCCACTGGTCATGTAACCTGAAAATAACACTTTTCATTGGTTCCAAACATTTTTTTTTCCTTCTGATGAAAGACCCCACCTTTTTTCCTTCTTCTGAGTTTGTCCTTTGACTGAGGAAGACCTGCTTGTACCTTTCTGTACCATTTTGATCATCATAATGGCTTCAGTAGCAGCAGCAGCTGGTGCATCTGCACCACCACCACCACCACAACAACCAAGAGGACCACCACAAGATTTCATTGGTGGTCAACAAGAGGAGGAAGAGGAGGAGGAGGAGGAAGAAGGGAGGAGAACATTTCTCCAAGAACAAAATACCCCATACCAGCCCAAACCACACATTATTTGGGAGTTTTTTTCGGTTCCACAGGGGAAGAAAAAGGTAAATGCAGCCAAGGTGACTTGCCTGATCTGTGACATGGAACTTTCTAGGGGGACCCCTAATAAAAAATATTCCTTTGGAAATCACACGATGATCCGCCACATGCAGCGCAAGCATCCTATTAACTATTCTGCTGCAGAGATGAGGGAACTGGCCAGTAACCCTCCCCAATCAACAAGAACCAGCTCAAAAAGGAAGCAACCCACTGCGTCTGCACCAGAGGAAAGTGAGACGATGCCGTGCATTCAGCCCCGATTTGCAGATTTCAGAATCACATGTAAATATTGTGGGAAGACCATCTCCTACGGAGAACAGAGCGTAAAGCTCATCGTCCTTGCTGGGGACAACCACAAATGCCCCAATCAACCCTAATTATTTATTTTCTTTTTTTTTTGCTCCAGTTGAGCCATTTTCAATTCCCTGTTTTTTCGTTTCTCCCCTCGAAAAATACAAAAACAATATAAAAGTGTTCTGAAAACCCCAAAAAAGTACAAAATGGTTCAAAAAACATAAAAAAAAATATAAAACAACAAAAAGAAGAAAAAAACAGTTCTTTTTAGAACTACCTCCAATTTCAAAAAAAGGCTACATTTTTTAAAAACTCTATTATTCATTTTTCCTCATGGTACGCTCCCCGGTCTGCTTCCCGGAGCGCTGAGTGGAGAAGTGTGGCTCAATGCTTAGAGCGGCAGACCTTGATGCAGAACGCTGGCCAGGGACCAGGGTTCGATTCCCGCCTCGGCGGGTTTCGGGCTTAAATTCCTCTGACCGGATATTCTCGCCTCAGTGCCGATTCTAAGCATGGGTCCCACGCTGCAACTCTGGGCAATAGCTTGCTTAGTCTCCACAAAGGCCCCCTGATACACAAGGGATGCCTGGTTCCACCATGGGATGCCCAGGAGTGGACACCCCACAAGGAAAAGCCAGGAGGGGTTCCCTTGTGGTAGGAGTACAAGCGCCGGGGTGCCTCCGGGTCACTGTTCGCGCTATACAAATACGCCACATTTACATTTACATTACCGGGCGCTCCCCCCGCGCAAATCAAAAAAATTGTGAGCCCCGCTGGTCCCTTTAATGTCCCCCACATCAAACCTAGGGGGTCAGGGGGGTCTATCCCTGCCCCCTCATGGTCATTTCCCCCTTTTTTTTTCCACCTCTTGTGTCTCTATCCTACCGAGACACAAGATGGCGGCCGCTCCGCACTGTTTAGAATGTTTACAGACACCCGAGAGCCAATCAGCTTTCTGTGCGCAAGTCGCGTGGCGCGCCCGGAGCGCTCCCCGGAGCGCGTACCGGGATCGCGCTTATAGATATATATATTTTTTTGAACCTAAATTACTCAAAATCCACTGGAACACATATCTTGAGACATAGCAAAGGCACATCGGGCTACCAGTCCCTACAATTTTGCCAAGTTTGGTGGAAATCCATTCAGCCGTTCGGGCTAAAAGTGAGGTCGACGGCCCTATGGAAATTAACATGGGAAAACGCGTTTTGGGACCACCTTTTAACTCGGCCCCCGCTTGACGCATCCCCCCAAACTTTCAGGGAAGGACCGGGGCTCCACGAGGCCATTTTGAGGAAATTTTCAGGCAGATTCGTCAACCGGCGCCAAAGTTATTCCAAATAGAATTTTGAGATTTAACATTGAAAAAAATCCTAACTATAACTACCTACTGGCGACCGCCAGTAGGTAATATATATATGTATATATATATATATATATATATATATATATATATCCCCAACTCCTCACCATGGGACAAGACGCCACCTAGCCTGAAGAGCGGGTGTGTTGTCGCACACAAGACCTCCGTAGTCAGGTCCTCAAAATTTCCACTCCACCGCAGTAAAACCACGAATTGACAACAATCTGTGCTGGCCAAATTGATTTATTTAGGACAGCACTTCGGACACGTTTCGCTTATCCAGCAAGCTTGATCACCGAAGTTTTACGTAATTCAGTGGCCATTTTAAACATTGTGCACAGAACAAACAATCAATCATGTTACTTATTGGACTACACATGGAGAGACATAGAAAACAGACTTGGAGTTCGTCAACCGGCTACAGAGTAAAACATGTTCAACTCAATGATAATTCATGGATATTTTTTTATCATCAGCAGTATTAGTATAACACTTATTGTGCCCTATATAAAAGTATGAAGACCCACATTAATCATTATTTATGGGCAAGTGATCCTTCAGGTGGAACTTCTCCCTCACAAGAGGCATCTGCAGACTATTTCATAGCAACACCCATTTTTTGTCATTTTACATTGAGCAATACAAGAAACTAATCAATCACAATTCAATTTCAAAATGAAACTTGAAACACAACAAAATAAATTTGTCTTCCTACCGGAATATGAGAATGGAATAAAATTTACCGCAAATTTGGGAAAACACTACAACTAAATTTTCAACCACACTAAGATAAATTTGCAACGGGTGGCAATCTATCTCTGGTTTTGTGAATCTGTTTTCTGTGCATAGCCAAATAAACAAAACAGCCCTACTTACTCTAAATTAAAATGAGTTTAGATCATGAAGGAATCATAGAGGGAAATATACGTTTTGATGTGTTGAGAAGATAACACACCTAAATACTTATTATCTCGAGATACTGTATTACTTGGAAACCAATAACCCAAACCAAAATCACATTAAATGTATATATATATATATATATATAAAATGTTGCGTATTTGCACAGATATAAAAAAAAGTTTTTTGCGTATTTGCACAGTTAACATTTGCACTGTTCTAGTATTTATGCATTTGCACTTTGGAATTGATATTTCCTTTCAATCATGTACCCTTGTCCGAAAATATCATGTTCAATTTTACGAATTGTCATCACATTAAGCACTGTATAGTAATAACAACGTTTGGTTATGCATTTTTACCATTCCAATATGGCCGATCAAATTGTAGGGCGCATTTGCACCTAGTGATCTATGCAGTCCTCTATCTATGGCACTTGACCGCCAGTCGAGTTTTGGCGCGATGTAGCAATTAAGAAATGTATTATTTAAATTGATTTCAAACCGCTTACCCGCTGACAGTGAGCAAGGGCGTTCACGCCCGAAACGCGTCTGTTTGGCAGTGTGTTGCACCTCTGCACTTTAAAATGCAATAAAGGAACAAGAATATCCTAGTAAGTCTGGCTGTGGATTCATTTACCTGTGTCTGCGCACTGGGTCTCGTGCGAAGGCGTTGCACGAACTTTCCGTTTGGAATTCATATATATATATATATATATATATATATATATATATATTTTCACACAAAGTCACCCAAAGACGGAAGGAGCCAACACAGGTAGATTTGCCTCGAACATTTAATGGAGGTTTAGAGTGAAAGTCACAGCAAGGCACATCCAAATCGATTTAAGCCTTTAGCCAATGCGTTTCATGCTACTGCACTTCTTCTTGGGCTGGGCCGGACCGGGAATGCACGTAGGATTTTCAGAAAGCACCTAATTTCATAAAAGTACCTGCCCCAGTGGGCGTGGCTGACCGCTCAGCCTGCTGGTACTTGCGGTGCGCTGGTGTTACTACAGTGAGTTCAAAGTGCATCCCAGTTGTTCCATAAAATTTTAAAACCACAGTGGGCTGTTGTGCATAGTCTGATCGTTTCACCCACAGTTCCGCACCTCCAAAGCGGGCTCCTGTCCCTCGATGGTTCTGCCGGTTGGCTGCCAGGGTCTGCGTCTCAATGCAGCGGGCTCCTTCCACGGCGTAGGCAAGCCGTTTAATTTTCACACAAAGTCACCCAAAGACGGAAGGAGCCAACACAGGTAGATTTGCCTCGAACATTTAATGGAGGTTTAGAGTGAAAGTCACAGCAAGGCACATCCAAATCGATTTAAGCCTTTAGCCAACGCGTTTAATGCTACTACACTTCTTCTTGGGCTGGGCCGGACCGGGAATGCACGTAGGATTTTCAGAAAATCGATTTAAGCCTTTAGCCAACGCGTTTCATGCTACTGCACTTCTTCTTGGGTTGGGTCGGACCGGGAAGGACGTAGGATTTTCAGAAAGCACCTAATTTCATAAAAGTACCTGCCCCAGTGGGCATGGCTGACCGCTCTGCCTGCTGGTACTTGCGGTCCGGCCCAGCCCAAGAAGAAGTGCAGTAGCATGAAACGCGTTGGCTAAAGGCTTAAATCGATTTGGATGTGCCTTGCTGTGACTTTAACTCTAAACCTCCATTAAATGTTCGAGGCAAATCTACCTGTGTTGGCTCCTTCCGTTTTTGGGTGACTTTGTGTGAAAATTAAACGGCTTGCCTACGCCGTGGAAGGAGCCCCCTGCATTGGGACGCAGACCCTGGCAGCCAACCGGCAGAACCATCGAGGGACAGGAGCCCGCTTTGGAGGTGCGGAACTGTGGGTGAAACGATCAGACGATGCACAACAGCCCACTGTGGTTTTAAAATGTTATGGAACAACTGGGATGCACTTTGAACTCACTGTAGTAACACCAGCGCACCGCAAGTACCAGCAGGCTGAGCGGTCAGCCACGCCCACTGGGGCAGGTACTTTTATGAAATTAGGTGCTTTCTGAAAATCCTACGTGCATTCCCGGTCCGGCCCAGCCCAAGAAGAAGTGCAGTAGCATGAAACGCGTTGGCTAAAGGCTTAAATCGATTTGGATGTGCCTTGCTGTGACTTTCACTCTAAACCTCCATTAAATGTTCGAGGCAAATCTACCTGTGTTGGCTCCTTCCGTCTTTGGGTGACTTTGTGTGAAAATTAAACGGCTTGCCTACGCCGTGGAAGGAGCCCGCTGCATTGAGAAGCAGACCCTGGCAGCCAACCGGCAGAACCATCGAGGGACAGGAGCCCGCTTTGGAGGTGCGGAACTGTGGGTGAAACGATCAGACTATGCACAACAGCCCACTGTGGTTTTAAAATTTTATGGAACAACTGGGATGCACTTTGAACTCACTGTAGTAACACCAGCGCACCGCAAGTACCAGCAGGCTGAGCGGTCAGCCACGCCCACTGGGGCAGGTACTTTTATGAAATTAGGTGCTTTCTGAAAATCCTACGTGCATTCCCGGTCCGGCCCAGCCCAAGAAGAAGTGCAGTAGCATGAAACGCATTGGCTAAAGGCTTAAATCGATTTGGATGTGCCTTGCTGTGACTTTCACTCTAAACCTCCATTAAATGTTCGAGGCAAATCTACCTGTGTAGGCTCCTTCCGTCTTTGGGTGACTTTGTGTGAAAATTAAACGGCTTGCCTACGCCGTGGAAGGAGCCCGCTGCATTGAGACGCAGACCCTGGCAGCCAACCGGCAGAACCATCGAGGGACAGGAGCCCGCTTTGGAGGTGCGGAACTGTGGGTGAAATGATCAGACTATGCACAACAGCCCACTGTGGTTTTAAAATTTTATGGAACAACTGGGATGCACTTTGAACTCACTGTAGTAACACCAGCGCACCGCAAGTACCAGCAGGCTGAGCGGTCAGCCACGCCCACTGGGGCAGGTACTTTTATGAAATTAGGTGCTTTCTGAAAATCCTACGTGCATTCCCGGTCCGGCCCAGCCCAAGAAGAAGTGCAGTAGCATGAAACGCGTTGGCTAAAGGCTTAAATCAATTTGGATGTGCCTTGCTGTGACTTTCACTCTAAACCTCCATTAAATGTTCGAGGCAAATCTACCTGTGTTGGCTCCTTCCGTCTTTGGGTGACTTTGTGTGAAAAAAAAAAATATATATATATCTCCAACTCCTCACCACGGGACAAGATGCCGCCTAGCCTGAAGAGCGGGTGTGTCGCAGACAAGACCTCCGTAGTCAGGTCCTCAAAATTTCCACTCCACCGCAATAAAACCACGAATTGACAACACTCTGTGCTGGCTAAATTGATTTATTTAGGACAGCACTTCGGACACGTTTCGCTTATCCAGCAAGCTTGATCACCGAAGTTTTACGTAATTCAGTGGCCATTTTAAACATTGTGCACAGAACAAACAATCAATCATGTTACTTATTGGACTACACATGGAGAGACATGGAAAACAGACTCCTAGTTCGTCAACCGGCCACAGAGTAAAACATGTTCAACTCAATGATAATTCATGGATATATTTTTTTTGTGAACAGTGGAAAAGCCTAATTGGCTATCGTTGTTTTTAGACAATTAGCATCAATCACCCAATACCAACATTAATGTCGAAATGCTGATAAGCTTTCTAAAAAGCTCGCTTTGTGAAGCAAGCTCCCACTTTTTTTTAAAAAGTGAAAACTTTATCAATATTACTGTTCGCTGCCGTCTTCGGCTCACATTTTGCCCCAGTGGGCTACTTGCAAGTTTGTTGCCTACATTCTGAACTTCCCATTACTTACAAACATTCTTGCCCCAGTGGGCTAGTGTAACCTCCCAAAGGTGGGTTACTCCCACCTTTTAAGTAGACCAAATTAACTCTCATACCTGTGAGAAAAGTGCAAAAATTACAAATAACAAAATCATAATAACACAATACATAAAACATTAAAATCGAACTCTTTGTAGCTGCATTATCTCAATATAGCAATATTGTACTTATTTCAACAATATTAACATCTCTTTTTTGGCACAGAGAACCTCACATATGTGTACTTAGGTCCTCTTCCACATTCAGGCCTACTGGTGCTCTGGTATTTAGCTCCAGAATGTAACGTGACTCAAGACGTCTCATTTTTTTCTCTCTGTCCCCACCTCGTATACTCTGTGGGACATTGTCTATAAAAAATAACTTAACCCTGACTCATCTTTATTATGTTGTATCTCGAAATGGCGTGCTACCGGATATGAACTATCCACATTCCTTATTGCCCTCATATGTTGTAAGATCCTCACATGAGCAGGATGGATTGTGCTTCCCACGTACTTCAGGCCACACGGGCACTGAAGTACGTAGACAGGGTATTATGTTTTGCACGATAAACTGCCTCTTATCTTTTTCACTCTTTTGGAAAGGCCAGGAGTATATGTTTGCATATTTTTTCCTTGCCTACAGGCCTTACATTTCGTGCACCTTACAAACCCTGATTTTCTCTTAAGCCATGATTGTCCACCCACATTCATTTGTTTTTGGGGACGCATATTAGAAACTACCATCTGTTTAAAAGATCTGGCTTTCCTTTCCTGAATGTTATTGCCGGTCTTTTTTTGTACCAAAGGCTGCAGCACTGGGTCGTTGTAAATTAGGTGCCAGTGTTTATCTAGAATATTTCTGACTTCTCTATGCTTCCCATTGTAGGTGGTAATCATTCTAATTTGTTTTTTTGAGGGTTTGTTTTTGTTACTAGGATCACTCTTCTTAAACAGGATATCTTCCCTGCTTCTTTTCTTAGCTTTTATAATGGAGGTCTTAATGTTTTCATGAGTATACCCCCTTTCTCTGAATCGTGAATGTAATGTCGTAAGTTCAGACTCCAGGTTCTCTTTGTCACTGCAGTTACGTATCGCTCTTAGGCTCTCTCCATAGGGAATGCTTTTTAATAAACTATGCGGATGAAAGCTCGCCGCATGTAGCAGTGTGTTACCTGCTGTTGATTTCCTATCTTATCTTATCTTATCTTATCTTATCCAGAATTTGTATAGCGCACGTACACCCAAAGGTTTCATGGCGCTAACCAACAATGCTGGAAACTAAATCCAGGGAAGAAAGAAAACAAAGGAATTATCCTGATGTCTGCACAAATAGCCACGTCTGGAGCTGCTCCCTAAACTGGAGAAGAGAGGTAGATGAGCGAGTCTCCAGGGTGAGAGAGTTCCACAGCTTGGCAGCAAGCGTGGCAAACCTGCGTCCTCCCTTACGTTGGAATTTAAAGCGGGGGACAATCAAAAGAGTTTGAGAGGCAGACCGAAGGTTGCGCGAGGGAGTGTATTTGGGCAAAAGATCCTGAATGAACCTGGGGCTGCGAGCATTAAGAGCTTTAAACGTCATGCAGGCAGCTTTAAAAAGAGTACGTTGTACAACAGGAAGCCAATGGAGTAGCTTAAGTAGCGGCCTAGCAGATTGCCAGCGAGGGAGACGATAGATGAGTCTGGCGGCTTGGTTCTGAACCAGCTGCAGACGCTTGCTAAGAGAGACCGGGAGGCCGAGGTAAATAGCATTGGAATAGTCCAAGTGCGATAGCACCAGGGCCATTACAACCTGGGTCAGGGCGGGTTGGGTGAACAGTCGGCTTATCTTCTTTATTTTCCGAAGCTGAAAGAAACACGAAGACACCACAGCATTAACCTGAGGTCCCAGCGAGAGCTCATCGTCAATCAGTACCCCCAAGCTTTTCACAGATTTAGATGGAGTAGGGGGGGGACCAAGTTTAGAAGGCCAATAATGTGGTCCCCAGAAGAGCTTAATTTTGCCGAAAAGGACCAATTCTGTCTTTCCGGGGTTCAGCCTAAGCTGGTTACTGTCCATCCACTGACCTATAGACAGCATGGTGGATTGAAATTGAAGAACAGATTCAGAGGAGTCATCGATGGTGAAGGTGAGTTGCAGATCGTTTGCGTAGTTAAAGGTGTTCACTTTGAATGATTTTAGCAATTTCAGCAGAGGGAACATGTAAATGTTGAACAGAATTGGTGATAAAGAGGAGCCTTGTGGAACTCCACAGGTAGTGTACAATTTTGACGAAGAAAAGGGGGGGAGACCTACTGATTGAGAGCGAAAACCAAGGAAAGACCTAACCCAGTCATGGGCGAGGCCGCGTATGCCGGCCAGTTTGACACGGTCGAGAAGAATGTCATGGTCGACCCTGTCAAACGCGGCCGACAAATCAAGCAGAACCAGGGCCTGGGGAATGCCTAGGTGTGCATTGTAGCGTAAAGAGTCCAGGACTGCTGTAATAACCACTTCAGTAGAGTGGGCTGGACGAAATCCCGCTTGAGCAGGGTCCAGAAAATCTGACTGATCGATGAAATTAGAAAGATGAGTGGTGACATGAGCTTCCAAGACTTTCGCTAAATAAGGTAAAAGAGAAATAGGCCCATAATTTGAAAGTATGGTAGGATCCCAGCCTGGCTTCTTTTGTAATGGTACCACCACAGCCTCTTTAAAAAAGCTTGGCACCACGCCTGATGCTAGAGAGTTGTTAAGAAGACTCAATATGGGCAGAGGAAGGGCAGTGATCACCTTTTTTAGGATCTGAGGAGGACAACAGTCATGAGGGGAACCTGACTTGATCCTAGCTGTCAGAGCGAGCAAGGACATGACATCCAGCAGAGGGAAGCAGTCAAGGAAGGAAGTATTGGAGAAGAAGCTGGCATCATGGGGAGTGGGGAGGGTAACTGAAATGCTGGACTTGATAAGCCTAATTTTGTCTTGAAAATATTTATTGAGGGTGTTGCAAAATTCTTGTGTAGCTTTAGGTTTGGGCTGGGTTCTTGCCGGGTTGGTAAGTTTATCGACAATAGAGAAAATGTCCTTCGACCTATTAGTGGAACTTTCAATGATTTTAGAGAAGAATTCTGCTTTGACTGAAAGAATGGCCTTCATATAGGTGGAGCGGGCAGCCAAGTATTGGTTTTTCTCAGAAGGATCATAATGCCTTCTCCACTCGCGTTCTTTCTGGCGGGCAATGAGTTTTTTGGCCCTGAGATCTGGGGAAAACCATTTGTGGGCGTCAGCATGACACAGAGTTTTCGACATTTTTAAAGGGGCGTGTGTATTGCTGGCTTTAACAAGCCATTCAGAAATGTCAGCTGCAGATTGATCAAGGTTGTCATGCTTGACAGGAATAGTATTCTGCAGACTGTCAAGGAAAGCAGAAATGTCCAAAGAACCCCACTTCCTAATCATGCCTCTTTTAATTGCAGTGTTAATGGAGGGCTTAGGGATGGATATATGGAATTGGATCAAGAAATGATCAGACCATATACACGGAGAGATCGTGGGAGATGAGACGCTGAGATTGGAGCTCCAAATCTGATCCAGCGTGTGCCCTTTAATATGTGTGGCAACATCGATATGGTGACTAAAATTAAGTCCTGTAAGGAGATCCCCGAACTCGTTTGCTGCCGAGTCTCCGGACCCCTTATCCAACCAATAATTGAAGTCACCGACCAACAGAATCTAAGTGTAATCAGTGACCAACATAGCCAGCTGATCGCAAAAAGAAAGAGGGAAAGAGGGCATACTCTGGTATACATAGAAAAGTATCTGGCCCAGAATCGAACCTAATCACCAAATTGTCGACTGCTGGAAGGTCGAGTGACGTCAATTTGGTGAATACTAGCTGTTTGTTTATAATGGCCGCAACTCCATCACCCATTTTACCCGGGACACGGTCCACCTGAAAAATGTAGTAGTTCTCATGGAGTGCTGCTAAAATATCAGGTGAAGAGTCTGTGTTAAGCCACGTCTCTGTAAGAAGGAGAAAGTCAGGTTTTTGATCAGCTAGGAAAAGGAAAATATCCAGTTGATGTTTTACGAGCGATCTTGTGTTGAGATAGCAAATAAATAAATGTTGTTCAGTATTGGCTTTAATTTGGCTGGGTGGAGAAGGCACACAAGACATAGTAGGCGGGGACAGATAGATACTTAGTTGAGTAAGATGTTTAGCCATGGAAGGACTAAGGGGACTGGCGGTGCTAAAAGGTGCAACAGGTCCTTCGAGGGGTAAGTCAGGGAGGGAGTTAGGGGGGTGGCCCCTGGTCCCGGCCCGTCGCGGACGGGCACAGACGGGCTTGCCTTCGGCGGGCCATCGGCGTGCCCGCCGCGCACGTCCGCTGCGCGGCCGGGAGGGGATGCACATTTATGATGTGCTCAGGGTCGGGCGTGAGGAAGCTGCAACGCCAACCCTGGGTTATCCCCAAGATGGCGGACCCCCTGTCACACCCGAAGACAGCACCTAATCGGCTGTTCGGGATGAGCGGCAAAGACAGTGCGGCAGAAAGGTATGAGCCAAAGTGCGAGTGCAATATTTAAAACAGTAACAAAATAAAAAGAAAAATGATAGCAATATTTTAAAAGGATGAGCGTTGCTCCCGGCTTTCCGCCTCAGGAGTTAGGTAGCAGATTGTCAGCAGTGCGCACGAGGGACAGGGCGTGACTTATAAACTGTGCTACAAGTAAAATCAGCTGTGCTCAGGGTCGGGCGTGAGGAAGCTGCAACGCCAACCCTGGGCTATCCCCAAGATGGTGGACCCCCTGTCACACCCGAAGACAGCACCTAATCGGCTGTTCGGGATGAGCGGCAAAGACAGTGCGGCAGAAAGGTATGAGCCAAAGTGCGAGTGCAATATTTAAAACAGTAACAAAATAAAAAGAAAAACGATAGCAATATTTTAAAAGGATGAGTGTTGCTCCCGGCTTTCCGCCTCAGGAGTTAGGTAGCAGATTGTCAGATTTCCTATACAGATTTGAATGGAGTTTGGAGTCTTTAATGAACAAAGTTAAGTCTAGAAAGTTAATAGACGTTGAACTGATGTTACTCGTGAACTTCAGATTTAGATTATTGTTCTGAAGTTTCTTTAAAAAGTCTCTTGCTGATTCTTCGGACCCTTTCCAGACAATTAAAAGATCATCAATATAACGACTCCAGTGGAGAACATTAGATTCCCACTCCTTGTGAAACTCCGCTAGGACCACCTGCTCCTCCCACCAGCCCATATGCAAATTAGCATAGCTGGGGGCGAAGCAGGTGCCCATCGTGGTTCCACAGATCTGTTTGTATAAGGTGGTGTCAAATAAAAAGTAGTTGTTTTTTAAGCACACCGATACCATTGATATTATCATCTAGTATAAAGCATGAGGATAGCCTTCGGGCCATCAAGCATTTCTTGCGGGATCGCCCTATTAATCTGGGGCATCATGTTGTGACTTATGGAATAAACTGCACTTTATAAACTACCTTTGCTGTGGTCCGTTCCTGATGGTGTGTATATATATATATATATATATATATATATATATATATATATTCACTGAAAAAAATATAGGTTTCACACCAGTTATAGTTAGGAATTAGCATTTAAAAAACCTATTAAATTCACTGAAAAAACAATAGGTTTCACACCAGTTATAGTTACCTGGAAATTTTACTGGCATAAAACCATTGAAATTCCCACGTTATAGTTAGTTGGACTCACTATAACTTGCGCGTGTAATGCACTGCTGATGACATCACATATTACATCACTCATGACATGGTCAGTGACATCACTCATGACATCACTGATGACACCATCCAGTGAATGTGTGCCTTTCTGAAAAATAAACATATTTTATATATGTATATTTAAAGGTCGATGGAAGAATAAATGTTTAAATAAGTGTCTTAATGGATGTTTTAAAAAAATATATATTATACTATTATTATATTAGCGAGTATTGTTTAAATATTTAAATGTTTGTATCAGTGTTTCACTTTGTGTATAAGTGGCTGCATGGGTTGGTGAGTAGCTACATGTGTGTGTATATGGGTTATTAGATGTTTTTTTTAGTATCAGTATGAGTGTCTGTATGATTTGGTGGGGGTGTTACTTAGCACATAGATGCATCAATGACTGACTCACTGTTTGTATGTGTTTTGAAGACAGCATATGTGCCGGACTGTATGGGTGAATGAGTGTGTATATGTATGTGTTAGTAAGTGAATGACTGTCTTACTAGTGTCTTTATCAGTAACTACATATGTTTTAATCTAGTATATGTGAGTATTGATGTATATAAGTGAGTATATGTGAGAGTGAGAGATTGAAAGAGTTCTTGTTTTAATAAGTATGTGTTTCTATAAGTGATTGTTTAAGAGAGTAAGTATGTGTAAGTTTCCTTAGAAGTAAGGTGGTAGTGTGTGTATAGCTATATATGTAAATAAATGGATGTTCAATAGTTTATTTGCATGTGTGAGTATGTGTGTGAGCAACTTTTGGAAGACTGTCGGTGTGTTAACAAATGTATAGGTGTATCACTATATATGATGAGTGAGTATATGTATGAGTGACTATATAGAACTGTTGGTGAATGAGTGGATGTGTATATAAATAGTGGAATTACTGAATTGGTTGTTGTAACTGGTATAGGTATCTCCACTTTTTTGAAAATGTTACTTTCTATTTTTGAATATGTGTTTCAAGGGTTACTTTACAGTGAAAGGAGGTCTGTCACTCTGTCACAAGGATGGTGTCATCAGTGATGTCTTGAGTGATGTCACTGACCATGTCATGAGTGATGTAATATGTGATGTCATCAGCAGTGCATTACACGCGCAAGTTATAGTGAGTCCAACTAACTATAACGTGGGAATTTCAATGGTTTTATGCCCGTAAAATTTCCAGGTAACTATAACTGGTGTGAAACCTATGGTTTTTTCAGTGAATTTAATAGGTTTTTTAAATGCTAATTCCTAACTGTAACTGGTGTGAAACCTATGGTTTTTTCAGTGAATTTCATAGGTTTTTTAAATGCTAATTCCTAATTATAACTGGTGTGAAACCTATGGTTTTTTCAGTGAATTTCATAGGTTTTTTAAATGCTAATTCCTAACTATAACTGGTGTAAAACCTATGGTTTTTTCAGTGAATTTCAATGGTTTTTTAATAGCAAATCTCTATAGGTATGAAAAGTAATATTTTTTATAACGAAATTTATACTGTATAAATATGTAATAATATTATGAAAAATATAAAAGCAATTCAATTACCCCGTTTTTAAAATTAAATTTTAGAAACACAGCGCAGGACCTATGTACAAGCATTCAATTTTACTACTGAAACCTCACTGTTTCACAAAATACAAATCCTCTATCTTGCAAATGTTCATAGCAAGCATTATTAAAAAGCAAGACACAAACCAATAGTAAAGAAACTCAGGACCTTATTTATGAAGGCCTTGCGCCACCGGTGCGTCACTTTTTTTCCATGTTAAAAGTGACGCACCAGCGCCACAAGGCAATCATAAATAAGGCCCAAATGTAAATACCATTGATTTGCCATCAAAATCGTTTTTGGAATAACATTTAAGAAACACAGCACAGGACCTATGTACAAGCATTCAATTTCACTACTGAAACCTCACTGTTTCACAAAATACAAATCCCCTATCTTGCAAATGTTCATAGCAAGCATTATCAAAAAGCAAGACACAAACCAACAGCAAAGAAACTCAGGGCCTTATTTATGAAGTCCTTGCGCAACCGGTGCATCACTTTTGTCCCATGTTGAAAGTGACGCACCGGCGCCACAAGGCAATCATAAATAAGGTCCAAATGTAAATACCATTGATTTGCCACCAAAATCGATTTTTTGGAATAACATTTAAGAAACACAGCACAGGACCTATGTACAAGCATTCAATTTCACTACTGAAACCTCACTGTTTCACAAAATACAAATCCCCTATCTTGCAAATGTTCATAGCAAGCATTATCAAAAAGCAAGACACAAACCAACAGCATAGAAAATCAGGGCCTTATTTATGAAGGCCTTGCGCCACCGGAGCGTCACTTTTTTCCCACGTTAAAAGTGACGCACTGGCGCCACAAGGCAATCATAAATAAGGCCCAAATGTAAATACCATTCATTTGCCACCAAAATCGTTTTTTAAATAAAATTTTAGAAACACAGCGCAGGACCTATGTACAAGCATTCAATTTCACTACTGAAACCTCACTATTTCACAAAATACAAATCCCCTATCTTGCAAATGTTCATAACAAGCATTATCAAAAAGCAAGACAAAAAACAACAGCAAAGAAACTCAGGGCCTTATTTATGAAGGCCTTGCGCCACCGGTGTATCACTTCTTTCCTATGTTAAAAGTGACGTACCGGCGCCATAAGGCAATCATAAATAAGGCCCAAATGTAAATACCATTGATTTGCCCCCAAAAACGTTTTTTGAATAACATTTCAGAAACACAGCGCAGGACCTATGTACAAGCATTCAATTTCACTGCTGAAACCTCACTGTTTCACAAAATACAAATCCTCTACCTTACAAATGTTCATAGCAAGCATTATTAAAAAGCAAGACACAAACCAACAGTAAAGAAACTCAGGACCTTATTTATGAAGGCCTTGCGCCACCGGTGCGTCACTTTTTTCCCTTGTTGAAAGTGATGCACCAGCGCCACAAGGCAATCATAAATAAGGGCCAAATGTAAATACCATTGATTTGCCACCAAAATCGTTTTTGGAATAACATTTAAGAAACACAGCACAGGACCTATGTACAAGCATTCAATTTCACTACTGAAACCTCACTGTTTCACAAAATACAAATCCTCTATCTTGCAAATGTTCATAGCAAGCATTATCAAAAAGCAAGACAGAAATCAACAGCAAAGAAACTCAGGACCTTATTTATGAAGGCCTTGCGCCACCAGTGCGTCACTTTTTTCCCATGTTAAAAGTGACGCACTGGCGCCACAAGGCAATCATAAATAAGGCCCAAATGTAAATACCATTGATATGCCACCAAAATCGATTTTTTAATAACATTTTAGAAACACAGCACAGGACCTATGTACAAGCATTCAATTTCACTACTGAAACCTCACTGTTTCACAAAATACAAATCCCCTATCTTGCAAATGTTCATAGCAAGCATTATCAAAAAGCAAGACAGAAACCAACAGCAAAGAAACTCAAGGCCTTATTTATGAAGGCCTTGCGCCACCGGTGTGTCACTTTTTTCCCATGTTAAAAGTGACGCACCGGCGCCACAAGGCAATCATAAATAAGGCCCAAATGTAAATACCATTGATTTGCCCCCAAAATCGTTTTTTGAATAACATTTTAGAAACACAGCGCAGGACCTATGTACAAGCATTCAATTTCACTACTGAAACCTCACTGTTTCACAAAATACAAATCCCCTATCTTGCAAAAATTCATAGCAAGCAATTATCAAAAAGCATGACAGAAACCAACAGCAAAGAAACTCAGGGCCTTATTTATGAAGGCCTTGCGCCACCAGTGCGTCACTTTTTTCCCATGTTAAAAGTGACGCACCGGCGCCACAAGGCAATCATAAATAAGACCCAAATGTAAATACCATTGATTTGCCCCCAAAATCGTTTTTGGAATAACATTTAAGAAACACAACACAGGACCTATGTACAAGCATTCAATTTCACTACTGAAACCTCACTGTTTCACAAAATACAAATCCCCTATCTTGCAAATGTTCATAGCAAGCATTTCCAAAAAACATGTCACAAACCAATAGGAAAGAATCTCAATCTGCTTCCAAATCTAAGGTAATGCAAGTGACATCATTCTAAAAGGTTCAAATATATTTATTTAATGAGGCAAACACTATTAATTTCTTCTCAAAAATATAGGCCATCCATTTACCCCAAAATCGTTTTTTAAATAACTTTTTACAAACACAGCACAAGTCCTATGTACAAGCATTCAATTTTACTACTGAAACTTCACTATCTGCTTCCAAATCGTCTCCATAGAGCAAACAAGTGTCTATCTAAATTAAATGATTCATTACTTACCTTTACAAATGCTTTAGGAGATTGAGAACAGTGTCAGACACACACACCAATTTTTCTTTAGCAGAGCAAAAGGTGTGCACTCAATACACTGAAACCAAGACTGGCAGAGAAAACCTCTATTTCTACACACATATGCCTCATTTCAACCAATCAAAACTCTTCCCTCACTTTTTTCAAACCAACACCCTTCCCCCTCACAGACCTTTCTATCTGTTACCATAGCAACTCCCTCCTAACTGAACTCTCAGGTTCAAAAGTTTATTCTACAATGTTGCAAATTAAGCCAGCAAGGATGTTTGACCTCTCAATACACCAGCTTATCCAGGGCATTATTGCTTTTAGTGACTTTTTCTTAACCATTCAAATTGCTTCTTTCACACAACACAACCATGCACCCTAACTTTCAGTTTTCAACTATCTGAATCAACCAATCATTGCTTGTGATTCAAGAGCAGGGAAACTCCACAATTATTTTTTTGTAAACTCCTACTGTTCCAACTGCCATTTCATTCCCACACTTCATCTGACTGCACCAGAACCTTCTCTCATCATGTATTCTGTGTGGATTATTGGACATAGCTACATCCACTGGGCTCAAAGGTATGCATTAGCAGAAATTTTCACAACCTTGATTTATCAAATGTGGAAATCAAGTGGATTGGCCAGAGAGGATTGAGATGTCACCAATTGATACCATTGGTGAAAACCTTTTTGCATCTGCCAAACCCTGACCTCTTAATACTGCACTGTGGTGGAAATGACTTGGGCCCCCACTCAACCTATCCCCAACAAGGGTCCTCCTCAGCCAACGAATCAGAGGCCCATTCCTCCATTAATGTCCCAGTACCCTCCATCGAATTCACTGGGTGAGGGAAAGAGAGGGTTCAGGTCCAAACGCCCCGTCCATTTACCGGCAGAAGCGTCTCCCTACACTGTTATTCTTACGGGGGTCCCTGAACTGCCCATAAGCAAAGAGGAGCCGTCTTGGTCTCTTTGGAACAAGGTCCTACAGTGGCTCAGTATAAATAGGCCCCTACAACCCCCCCATTCTAGTCGAATCTCAGCGGTGCATAGAGTTTCGTGGATTGGGGCTGAACCCAAAAATATACAGGGAGACTGTATCATAGTAACCTGCGATGACCCCGACACTGTGGATTATATTTGTTCTTGGCCAGTTCTGGCCAAGAAAGGGGGGATCAATGCATATCGTCTCTCCTCCTTTTATCCTCATGTGCGTAGTCACCAGTACCCGATAGCTCCAAATTGGGTGCAACCACCAGAGCGCCCCTGGAACTATGTGGGTTCCTGGTATACCCAGAGGAACAGGAGTAGTGAGTGGGAACCTCTGCCGTGGTATCCTAGCAGAGATCAGCCTATTATGGAGGGATGGCGAGGCATCCCTGTCAGTAATAGATACGATTGCCTGGAAATGGTTGATTGACCGTCGGCCATCCCATATAGGAGTAACTCGTTCAAGGGGGTCCTAGGGCCCGACGAGAAGTCAGGGAGCGCCTTAGCTACTCATTCTGAATTCCCTATAGCAGTAAACCCACCCAATGACCCGACCATCTCTACACAGATAGCGGGTACATCTAACCCAGGTAGGATATCCAATATAGAAGTAGACGTATTAGTGGTTCAACAGGAGTCATTGATAGCGTCCATAGGTGCTAAGTTGGGTGCCTCTGATAAAATGTCTGCACCACAACGAGAAAATTATTCCATAAGTGCTGCTGTAGCTGGGGGTTACACAATTATTACCTGGAATATAGCTGGTATCGCAGGTAAATTGAATACTCCGTTTTGGAAGGAGTTTATTGGGGCTGGCCACGACATTATTTGTCTCCAAGAAACGTGGTGTCAAGAACTTATTTACGTAGAAGGCTACTCATCTCATTGTCTAAATGCCTCTAATTCATCATCAGGTAGAGCTAAGGGTGGCCTATTGTTACTAATTTCCAACAAACTGATTAACTTTAAAACCAAAAGTTACTCTGTTGTTGGAACTCACAGTCAGGTGTTACGGATGGAATCCAGCAAAGGTAAAGACCTAATTCTTGTTAATTTTTATAACAATAATTTTGACGCTTCTAGGGGAAATATTTTATTCCCCCTGGAAAGCGAAATCAAAAGGGTATTGGCATCTTCATGTAGAATGGCAGTCATCCTTTGGGCTGGCGATTTTAATATTCAGCCATGCCCTTTAGCAATGGGTAACCCTTGTGGTTTCAGAAAAGAGTTGGGCAGCAGTGTCGTGGCCGAGAGCGAGGATTGTCTACACTTCCCACATTGTAATTATGGCACGATATTAAACAAATTGTTAGTCAAATTTGACTTAGATTTGCTCAGTTGTAACAAAAATAAGCTCAACCTTACTTGTCCTACATTCACAGGCAGGAATGCTAACACCAATATAGACCACATTTTGATGTCCAATATTAGTGAGTACACTCATTTGTGGGTTAGGGATGAAATCCTTAGTGATCATAATAGTATCTCCTTGACTCTATTGGGTTGGGGAACAAAGCCATCTAATAATGAAATCTGTTCCACGGATATAGCCCCCACCAGACCGAACGGCCCAAGGATCAAATGGGCCGGAATCGGTCCAGCGAAAAAACATTAGAAGGTAGTGGAAAAATGCAGAAATGAGATTAACTATTGCCTTGGAGATGTCATCAATTCTGCAACCCTGCTTTCAAGCTTTATTAGGATAAACATAGCCATCGAAGGAATATTCACAAAGAAACAGACTAAAACTAGAGCTGTCAGGCTGGGTTGGTTTGACAAACACTGCACATCATCCCTACGCGAATTAAAAAAGGCACTAAGTAATAAACTGCGCAATAATATTAACATCAAATCATTGCGTGCTAATTACAAGGTGGCCCTCTCTAATAGGAAAAAGGTCCTGCAAGAAGAAGCATGGCATAACTTAAACTTAGCAGCTGAAACACAAAACAGCAAACTATACTGGGAGACTATCAACAGCCCCTTTTTAAATACAGACGGTATCCCGGAACTAACTTCTTATGTAGCCTGCAATGCATGGATAGAACATTATACAAATATCTTCAATCCCGATGGGAAGTCCTTAGTAACCTTGGTCCATGAGGTTTCTGTTTGGTCGCCATTACCACTGGGAATAAGCCTGGATGAGGTTTATGAAAGTCTGTCCAACAGTAAAGGAGGAAAGGCTCCGGGCCCAGACGGAGTACCCATAGACTTACTCAAATCTGAAATGAATCTGTGGGCGCCCATTTTAGTGAGGCTCTTTAATGTAGCAGCAGAGGGCTGCTTTCCACCATCCTGGGGCCAGTCGGTCATTATACCACTCTTCAAGAAAGGCTGCAAATCGGAGGCGTGTAATTATCGCCCCATTTCATTGTTGGATGCATCAGTCAAGGTAATGAGTCGAATCATGCTGAAGAAACTAGAAACCTGGGCAAATGACAGGGATATCTTAACTAAGGTCCAATACGGTTTCAGGAAAGGCATGGGGACACTGGAACAATGTGTTAATTTAGATCTTTTAATTAATAAATGTACAGAAGTTAAAAAAGGCAGCTTGTTCCTCTGTTTCGCGGATCTGAGTAGCGCGTTTGACTTCGTTGATCACTCTATACTATGGCAGGTTCTGATAGAGTCGGGAGCACCCAAGGAGATTGTTCATTTCCTGGCCAGGCTCTACGAGAGATTGTCATGCAAGGTGCGCTACGGTCCCTTAGGCGAATGCACTCCCTTTTTTAAGGTTTCAAGAGGCATTCGTCAGGGCTGCGTACTGGCTCCCCTTTTGTTTTCTCTTTTTATTAATCAAATTGATTCTATTCTGTGCCAGATTCCTGCAGATGCATCATCGATAGGAGGGAAACCGGTTCCAATTTTACTGTATGCGGACGACGCTGTGTTATTGTCTTGCACACAGATTGGTTTACAGCGTCTTATCGACAGATTTATGTCATTTATCGAAAGTAGGAGACTACTAGTAAATAAATCTAAAACTTTTGTAATGTTCTGTGGGATGCAAGCTAAGAAGCCTAACTGTAGCTTCTTCATAGAAAAGGTTAAGATGACACAAGTTAAAACCTTTTGCTATCTAGGAATTACTTATGCAAGCAATGGGACATGGCAACCCGAGTTCGACAATATCAGCTTAAAAATGATGAGGTCCACTAACATTTTCATCTAAACTTGGGGTGAGGAGTATCAAAGATATGTTGAACATTTATAATGTAAGATGTGTTACATCAGCGCTGTACGGCGCGGGGGTGTGGGGACATTGCGTTGGCCCAACTGTGCAGAGAGATGAAAACAAGTTCCTCAGAAAGTTGTTGTGTGTACCACCCTCAGCATCAGTAGACCTGATTCATGAAGAAGTCGGAATTGAATTTATCTCTGATTTAGCAGCACTACGTCCCCTGCTGCTATGGCGCTCAATCTGGGACAAGACTGAAACACAATTTACCCAGGAGATAATCCTTGACTGTCTTAGGTTGGACCACTCCTCGCGTATCAAGTGGCTTAAGTACATACATCACTGGTTTTACCTCCTATTTCAGTTTGACATATTCCTTGATCCCAAATCTGTTGTATCTATCCCTAAAAACGACATAAAGCATAGGTTTTTAAATTTTAAGAAGGAGTGTCACGACAGGGCATCCGGAACGTTACAATATGTGATGTTCTACCGGGATTGTAATCCAATCACCGGTTTCCAACCTTATCTATCTGGTGTTACCCGTAATTCTCACCGGTTTGTTTTAACACGCCTAAGGTTGGGAATCGTACACCATCTTGTTGCATTCCCTGTAATGAAAGCCAGATCCGATACCGTATGCCCCTGTGATAACATCTCACGACAGAGTTGCTGCCACTTTTTATTGTTTTGCAAATTTTATCATTCTTTTAGGATAATATATCTAAAACCTATTTTTCTAAAAAATAATGTTCGTTCTACAAAGAATGCTTTACAGCTACTATCCTCCCTAAAGGATCTGGATATTTGTTTCTTTCTACCGTCATATATACTTAAATGTACAGCTGCCAGGAAAGCCATAGTCATTTGATACATCTGACCGTGTTTTCAACTCTATGTCTTCCTGTCTGTATATCTGTGTGTATTATTATAAGTGAACTCAGTTTTTATCAGGCAATAGATTGTGTATTGTCCAAAAATCCAAACTTTAATGGTCCAACTATGTTTTTAGACTGTAATATATTATGTCCATGATGGTGTTAGATTGTTTTTAGATTTGATGATCTTGATGAAATTTTAGAAACCAATGCTAAATATGTAAATTTGTTCTGCTTGTATGGTTTGTTTCACAAATCGAATAAAGCTTTTGAACTGAACTGACTTGGGCACTATGACTGGGGTTGGTCTGGAAATGCTTTTAAAGGACACCTTTGATCAATTGATGACACTTTTTCCACAAACTGCCTTGGTATATTCCAATATATGCCAAAGACAGAAATGGAACTGGTCCAACCAATTTTGTCCACAATTTGAGAAAGCACGGAAACATGTGAATAAATCTGTTTCTTCTTACATGAGAGACTGTGGAATGGGTTCAATATACAATAATAACTTGTGTTACAACATGCAAGACATCTACAGAGGAGATAGTGTGCACTTCTCAGATGAGGGGAATAGAATATTCCTCCTGAATTTAAGACTGTGCATTGCAACCTACTTGTAGGTACCTAAATCAGCCACAGAATCCAAAAGCTCTTTTCAGGGCGACCCTACCTCTGATCACTCCAAATGATGATCTTTTTCTAACTTTTTTCACAATTTTTCCCCATGGTACGCTCCCCGGTACGCTCCCCGGTGCGCGTACTACCGGGCGCTCCCCCGCGAAAAATTCAAAAAAAATAAAAATGTTTTGGCCTATATGGGCCTCCTAAGCCCCCCTCAGAAAACCTAGGGGGTCAGGGGCTGTCTACTGTGCCCCCTTCTACCCATTCCCAACGTTGTTTGTCCTCCATCTTGTGTCTCGATTGTACCAAAACACAAAATGGCAGACTCCCATAACGCTGCCGGTGCGCGTACCGGGGCGCGCACCGGTAAGCGCTCCCTGAAAAAAGGTGGGAAAGTAATTTACAGAAAAACCACAGGAGACACTTTCACCAAATATAGAATAGGCCCTACTACATAGCAGTCCCTACCATTTACCCAAATTTGGTGGAATTCCATTGAGACATTTAGGCTGTAGGCCTGTCTAAATATCCTTAGGTAAATTACATGACAAAAACACATATGAAGTGTTAGAATTTACAACCAATTAAAAAGTTACTTTCATTTTCTACTATTATTTCCTGACATTTGATTGGTTATGTACATGAATATATATAAAAAAAGAGAGGGAAGCACAGCCGTTTTGACTACTACTTCCTGAAGTACATTTGAAAAGGAATTACACTGAGAACTTCAACTGCTTTCTCAAAGGTAAGTTGTTATTTTGGAAAGTGAAGTATGTTGTGCACTTTAAGTTAATTTGAGAAAAAATATTCTGATAGTTATATACTATCCCTCTGTAATAGTTATAGATTGAGATAGGCTTCTCTGTTATAGTTATGGATTGAGTTAGGCTTCTCTTGTATAATTATAAATTTACATAGGCTTTATCACATACACTTTTTTATATTTCTAATTCCAGCCCGATACCATACACTGCCCAAAGATAACTTCACTGTTAAAAAATCAAAACTACCTGTCTGAACTTAAACCCAACAGTGCCCTATCTCTACTGATATATTTATTTTTTATGCAAGTTACAGCAACAAAATGGAAGGAGAACAGAGTATTTCTTTCGAAATTGTTTTGGACAACAACCCTGAAGAAAAAATTGCTGAGAATGATAACTTTGATTTTATGGATGAGTCTCTGGACCATCAATTAGTTCAGTGTGTGGAATCAATAGAATCACAGAATGAAAATGAGGACATTCCAGACAATATATTGTTAGAAGTTTTACTACATTTTGAAAAAGAATCAGAAAAATAAATTTATATTTAATAATCAAAAATTGTTCGAGACATTATTCATTTTTATATGTAATTCATCAAGTAGTTCCAAAATGTTTATAATATAAAGTGAGACTTATAGTATACTGTGCAACTTTTTCGTGTTACATAGTAAGTTTGCTCATAGTTACTTCCTTTCTCCCACTATATTATCTCCAATGTGTATTTAACATCTCTTTATCATCTCCTGCCTCGAAGTTCTTTCTGTTTTCCTGACAGACTATGGTATGAATTCCATATACCACAATAACTTCTGTAACAACATGCAAGATATCTACAAAGGAGACGGTGTATATTACATTTTAGACTCTGCATTGGTACCTACATGTTGGTACTTAATAAAAAAAAAAAAACAACAAAAAGAACAATTAATGAACATACAATTTTTGAAAAGTCTGTCATTCTTTTTTCCTCATGGTACGCTCCCAGGTGCGCTCCCCGGTGCGCGTACCGAGCGCTCCCCCCGCGCAAAAGGAAAAAAAAAAGATTTTATTTTGCCCCGCTGGGCCCTTTTATAGCCCCCACATCAAACCTAGGGGGTAAGGGGGGTTTACCCTGCCCCCTTATGGTCAATTCCCCCTTTGTTTTGGCCACCTCTTGTGTCTCGATCCTACCGAGACACAAGATGGCGGTTGCTCCGGACTGTTTCGAATGTTTACAGACACCTGAGAGCCAATCACCTTTCCGCACGCAAGTCGCCTAGCGCTCCCGGTACGCACCCCGATGCGCGTACTGGGGCGCTGCCATAGATATATATATTTTTTTTAACCTAAATTACTCAAAAACCACTGGAGCACATATCTTGAGACATAGCAAAGGCACATCGGGCTACCAGTCCCTACAATTTTGCCAAGTTTGGTGGAAATCCATTCAGCCGTTCGAGCTAAAAGTGAGTTTGACCGCCCTATGGAAATTAACATGGGGAAAACACGTTTTGGGACCCCCCTTTTATCTCGGCCCCCGCTTGACGAATCCCCCCCAAACTTTCAGGGAAGGACCGGAGCTCAACGAGGCAAATATGAGGACATTTTCAGGTAGATTCGTCAACCGGCGCAAAAGTTATTCAAAATAGAATTTTGAGATTTTGCATTGAAAAAAATCCTAACTATAACTACCTACTGGCGACCGCCAGTAGGTAATGTATATATATATATATATATTCCAAACAATAGATGTGCTGAGGCCCGATTCCAGTGAAAGCCACATGTTTTGACTACATATAACACTGGCAGCATGCTCACATCTTACTTGTTTCGGCTAACATATAGCCTTGTTCACAGCTGAGCAGTTTTAAATGACAAAGTGACCATGTGCTTGCGTCATGTGACTTTGTGACTTCAAGTTCCATAATGCATTTAAGAGGAAAGTTCATTTCTCTGAACTGCAATATAATATATTCTTGCTTAATTGCGTTCATCATTGCAGTACCTGAAGTCGGAAAATGCGGAAGCTGATTTTGTGCTGCTCTTTATTTGGTTTTTATGGATTAATGTTGCACTAACACGGAATTGCTCTTAATTGAGAGCGGGTGAGTACCAAGTGTCTTTATTATTAAGAGATTGAGGTAAGGTATGCAATAACATCATTGGAATTAGATATGCACAATTATTTAGGCTTTTATTACATTGAACAGCCTGTTCTTCACCTTTGGCCAATTGGCTACAATTGGTGCGTTACTCATATTGCAACACGATGGATCTGTTTTACATACCATGGTGTTCAGTACATTGGGCATGATCTTTTTGTAGGTTGTCCTCTTTTCAGATAATGATGTGACTTCGGCTACATGGCTTTTATGTATTAGCACTGATGTTCCTAGTTTCTGCTATATGTTTTAATTAAAAATATATATATATATTATTGTTTTTAATTTACTATTATAAAAGACATAAGTGTATATAAATATTTATTTAAATGAAACATATATTTTTTTCAAACAGAATTAAAAAACATTCAACTAAATTACCAAATTATTTAAATATAAAACACTATAAAATTAGAACATGTATTAAACTTATTGAAAAAGTATATTATATATCCATATATAAAGAAATGTTATAAAATTAAACTCACAAATAAATAATACTAATATACAGTGTAACAATTTAAAAAATACGTATTTAAATAAGAAAATATAAAATGCGCTATCCCCACAAAGCATTACAATTCAAAGTGGTATAATTTACAATTCCCTCTCCCAGTCTGTGCAACTGATTGTAGATCGTGTAACTTTGGAGAGGTTAAATTTACTATTCCTGCCACAGTCTGTGCAACAGAAGGGAAAGCGTTGGACTTTGGAGGGGTTAATTTTACTATTACAACTCCAGTCTATGCAACAGTAGGAAAAACATTGGACTTAGCAGAAATAAAATATACAATTCCAACTCCAGTTTGTGCATCAGTAGGGAAAGCATTGGACTTCGGAGGGGTTACATTTAGTATTCCCACTACAGTCTGTGCACCAGTAGGGAAAGTACTTCACTACAAAAACATAAGATATTATGATAACCCTGTTAGTTGACCTGAACTATACAATTCTTAATATGACATTTATGTATATAAAATAAAAACATAATTAAGCAATTTAAATGATCAATAAACATTTCAGTAATTAATTTTAAATTAGAAAATATTATTCAGTTATGTTCCTACACTATACTCCCACAAACCTAACAGCCTACACTTAAAATATAAATAAAATAAAGAAGTATAACGCAATGAACATATTTAATTATCAATTGAACGATTATTAATAAATGAATAATTAATTGTCAATTAATTAGAGGCTAAATAACGCCCTACCCTATTCCCCTACAAATGCAACAGCCCATATCTAATAGATAATGTAAAAGATATATAATTAATAAACTATTTACATAATTACTACTCAATTAGGCAATTAATAATACATTGATAATTAATTGTTAATCAATTATTACTTAATTAACATCCCACCCTGTACCCCCACAAACCCACAACCTGCACCTAAAATATAAATGTAAAAATATTTTTACACAATATAAAACAATTAACAACCAATTAAATAATTAATGATAAATTATTAATTCATTAGTTATAAATTATTACCTAATTAAAGTAATTTGGGGAGAGGAGTTGGCCTAACGGCTAGGGCGCCGACCTCAAATTTGGGGAACCAGGTTCGAGTCTCAGAAAGGACGCGCAACATCCTGTGATTCTGGGCAAATCACTTAATCTCCCCATGCCTAACAAAAACTGGCGCTCGTGTAAAGCACTCTGATACCCGATACCTTCGGTTCAAATTTACGCTATTTAATACTCGGTCAAAAATGTAAAAAAGTCCCACTCTATACCCACAACTAAAAAATAACTTGAAAAAATAATAATTACAAAACATACATACTTAATTATCAATTAAATAATTAATACTACATTAAAAATGCATTATTAATTAATTATACTTAATTAACTTAACACCCTGTACCCCTACAAACCTCACAACCCAATATGACTCTATAAGTTACTAATTGCAATTAAATTAAAAATAATAAATAACTTAAAACTACAAACTATATTTAAAAATATTGTCAACAATTACACAAACAATATTTAACATGGAAAATAAATATATGACGTAAAACACATACAAATAATGAATAAACAATGTTTTTAACAAGTATATTACTATATTAAAACACAGATTTTCTTGTAAACGATATTAGTTGCCTTTAAATTGTACATTCTTATCAACAATATTTCTGGAACGCACTATTTATGCTTCACTGTATTAAAACCTTTATATTTGTTCATATCGATAGTTATAATTCGATATTTTGTCCAAATGTAACTTGGCTGTAGGTCTTTTAACAGTGCAGTTAGCATCCTTCCCTCACCCATGAACAACATATTGGCCAAAGGCTTATGGTCCATTCTTAGAACAAATTTCATCCCCTAAAACAATTGTCAAAAACGCTGAATGGCCCATACCAATAACTCATTTTCAATTGTTGCATAATTGCACTCTGAATTTCTGACGTGGAAGCGTACAATACCACCCATTCTTCATTTTTGTCTCTCTGCATCAACACCGTACCCAATGCCATATTACTAGCATCCACCGCCACTATACGCTCTTTACCTACTACATACAATTTCAAGAAAAGCGCTTCAACAATTTCTTTTTTTAACAAATAGAAAGCCTCCTGTTGACCACTATTCTATTCATACTTGCGTTTTTTCTTTAATAATTGTGTAACAGGGTGTACTTTGGTTGCATTTTCATGTACAAATTACCCATAAGATTCTGTCAGCCCTAAAATGCATAAAAATTGATCATTAGATGTAGCTGCAGAATCACCTTTCGGAACCGATTCGGATAGCCCTTACAGTTTCCGGGCATCATAATCGGTCATTCGGAACTGGGGAGAATTTGGTTGGAAACAAGGGTTCCGATTTGGATTCGGCAAACCATAACCAGATTCGAGCACTTCCGAATGAGATCATATTCAGCCCCTTAGAATGGAATTACGTTCTATACCATCCACTCTTTTCTCATCACAGGTAATACAATTCACCTTTTGATGACCCAAATGCCCAGTTTTCTTAAATTTCATTACATTTTTCTTACATTTGACACACACTTTATTACATGCTCAAAAACACTTGAAATTCCTCACATGGTATCTAATACCACATCTAAAACAACTGATTTCATTTTTCTCATTGCTTCTATATTCTGAGTCTTTCTTGTTTTTAGAATAAATAGAATGTTTTACCACACTGACTTCAGAACTGCTATCCTGTGATTTAAGGTTTCTCGTTCCTAATCTCGTTTATGAACTTCTCAGATTGTTCAATGCACTTTGGCAATGTTTATGAACGCACTTAATGAAGATTCTGCTCCTGCCCACAATCTCTCCTAAATTTTCTTACTCTTTGTCTTCATCATTATTTGGTCCCTCAATACTTGTTCATATGCAATAGTTTCAAAGTCACCAGATCCTGTTAATGTTCGTAATACAGATGAGCTGATTACGAGTTTGGCAGTGTGGCAGTGGGCCGACACGGCAGCGCCCTGATGCCACACCACCAATCCCATAATCAGACCGCCCACTGGATTACAAGTTTAATCCTGGTAGGAGGTTTTGTGGCACAGGTCACATGGCAGTGCCTTTCAAAGGCTCATATCTGAGCCTTAGAAAGGTACCACAATGGGAGTTCCTCCCTCAGCACCTTCAGCATGACAAAAGTCAATGCCATGCAGGAACTGTGGGTGCATGACTATAGGAGGGCACAACATGTGCCCCTCTGCATGCATCCCCTTGCACGGAGACAACAGGGGGCCCTGTAAGGCCCCCTTAGTTTTCATGGTGGACTCACCTCCATGAAAGCTGTGGTGGTGAGAAAACTTGTAATATGCTTGGTGGTGTTGCAGTGGCACCATCAGCATACTGTGAGCCACAGGCCGCTGCAAGACTGCCAGGGATCATGGATGGTCATATGGTGGTCCAACCACCCAACTCGTAATACAGCTGTCAGACCACCGGGTGGGCAGTAGCCGCACTGCGACTGCAGGTTTGGAGGTCCATCGTACCGCCACACTAGTAATCAGCCCTATAGTCTTCAATTGACTCTTCTTCCTTTTGGGAAAGAGAATAAAATTTAAATTGTTCCATCACTGTATTCATTTTCCTTCCAGAAAAAATACTCAATCTTTTAATGGCTTGGTCAAAAATATTCATATTTTCTACTACTTCCAAAGGAGGTAATTATAAAATTCTTTCAACCCTATCTCCCCTAAATAATTCATCAGTTCATGGTAATTTCCTTTGAGCAGAACTGTCTTTTCCTTCAAGTACTTCTCTATAGGCAAAAAACATAGAATACCACAACTCCCTTCCATTTGTGGTTTCCCAATTGATTGCAAAACGGAGGCGGTGCTGCGATTGCCATAGTTTAATAGCTACACAGTCACTAGAATATTATTAGAGATTTTCTTTTTACTTCAAAAGCTCATCCAGAACCAAAATGGCTGTCAAATCTGGAGCTGAATAAACTAAGCCAGGACTGACATATCCTCAAAGAGACACACAAGTTGTTGAAATTGATGTCCTTGAAAAATAATATTGGGAAATCCCAATCCAAACCGGCTCTTCAAATTGAAACATGCACTGCTAGAAACGTAGAAGAATTCCCAATCCAAGATGGCCACTCCATTCAAACATGCTGAAGAATCCCTGCAAAGGACTGTGGCAAGAGACTATGTTCCCACAATTACCATAACATGGCCACTGCCACAGGCGCATGAGCAAGCAAGCGCCAATCACAGAGAAGCCCATTCGTTGTACGCATGTGCGCGAGCATGTACTTGTTGTAGCAATACCAACACCTCGACTGGGATTTAGCAATGCCACAGCAACTGCCTCAGTTTCAGATTACCAGTTGATGTGCTCTTTGGGAATCCATTTATGAGGATCAAACCTTTTACTTCCTGGAAGCGTCTCCCAAGACAGGTGAGCGCTGCTCTTCACTCCCACTCGCTTTTCACCAAATTGTATGGTGCAGAATATACACATACAGAAAGGAAAAAACTTTAATTTCTAATTCTAGGAGAGCAGCATAACCTCCACCCAGCTGACTCTCTGCTCCACCAACCAATGGTCTCCCGTTCCACACCACAATATTCCACCACAAGGGGCATATTTATAAGCACCTTTGCCTCATTCTTGCACCAAGTTTGTGGCAACGCAAATGAAAAACGAGATTTATGCAACCATGTAAGGCTTCCTTACATGGCCCTTTCTGGCTTCATAACTCCCTAGTACCGTAAGGAAGCGCAGTTGGATTACTCTGCACCAGGAATGCATTTCCATGGGTGTTGTGTGGGTGTCCCCATGCGACATCCATTGATTTTGACACATTCCAAGATTTACATGAACAGGTAAACCTGGGACTGTGCCAAACATATATGGCTCACCAGCAGAGGCGTAACAATAAGAAATATCTTTATTTCTGCTCATTATTTCCTCTTTTATGTGTGCTGCATTGTGCATCACACATAGAAAGAGGAAAAAGACTCAGGATTGATTTTGTGCAGAAAGGTGTCCCTTCCTAAACAAAAATAATCCTGCATGCAATGCAGACTCCCTTGCACCATGATGCAAGGGTGCCTGCATTGGTGCAAGGCAGCCCATTGTGCGCCAGCGCCGGAAGATAACAATGCACTGTATTTCCTCAAATACAGAACATTCCTGCCCTTTCCCAGTGACGCAGCAAAGCAAGGTGACTTGCCCTGCCACTTTTTCATAAATGTGGCCCCTAACTTTCCACACCATGCTGACGCACAAAACCCATAACAGGAGGCCAGATACTGCAAAGCGCAGTCCAAAACATAGCCAGGAAGAGTGAAAGAGGGTGCAAGAGACCATTTTCCTACAAATAGAGTGGCAACAAAAGAATGGAGACTAGGGGGGATATTCTCAAGAATGTTCTATAATCATCTCCAAAATAGGTTAATGCAAATCTTCCTATCGCCGTCTATTGCGTGAGAATAACTAAGGGCCCGATTCACAGAACTAACTTAAGAGAAAATCCTAAACGTACTACTTTTGGTATTCACAGAAGTTAGGATTTTGTCTTTAGACAGACTTAAGACAGACTTGAGACAGAATCCTAACTTAAGTCTGTCTTAAGTCTGTCTTAAGACAAACTTAAGACAAAATCCTAACTTCTGTGAATACCAAAAGTAGTAAGTTTAGGATTTTGTCTTAAGTTAGTTCTGTGAATCGGGCCCTCTGTGTTAACGTCGTATTCACAACACGGCAGTAACATGCGATAGTTTCACAATAATGCATTAAACGTCCGCGATAAAATCACCGTGACGCTAATAAAAATCTAAACCCGAACGTGAAAAAAGTGGTGATGGGCCCAACTGCGATAAAAAATTCAGTGATAAGCAGTGCCAGGCCTGCAACTCCCACAAGTCAGGTGAGAAAAATCACACTAAAAGCAGCAACAAAAAACACAAACAATTGCGAAGCACCATGAAGGTAGCCGGAGCAAGTACAGAGGACGACCAGAACCCCACAAGCCCCACGGAGGACCAGCCTGGGACCATCATTGGGGAGACGGTGGCAGGAGTTGGGGGACCAGACACTGCACAACATGACCCGAGCCAACAGCAACAGGGTGAGTAATGACCAGGGACTGGGGGCGGGGGGAGATGGGTACAATGGCACACATGCACAATTAATTATAGCACATCTGCGGACCAACCATGCCAAAGAGTCACAACTCCGACCAAGAGCCCAATTTACCCAAGTCAGCAACATCTCAGCACTGTATAAGCACAGAAGTGAAAGGCACACAGCCTGAAAGGGATAAGGGCCAGCCAAATCAGAGCTGAAAGGGCAACTCACCCACAATGCAGCACACACACATTAGAATCAGAGCAACTCAACATTGACAACAATGTGGTACAAACTGCAAAACTTTCACAACAGAACAGAGGACACAACTGCTGCTGCTTGTGTGTAAAAAATGGCCATTCGCATTTGGCATAGCAGGAAACTGTGAGATGACAATGTACAAGTGCATCCAGGATGGTGCAGAAAGGTTAACTGTCCCGCATCAAATAGGCATCTCCTCACAAACAGTCACAATGTACATTGCCATGCAGTCTGTTAGTAAACTTGTACAATGCGTGAACATACATGTGAACACAATGTCAATCTGCATTTACCCTTCACATTGCAGAGGGGGAATCAACACCTCCTGCAGAGCAGACCCAACAACACAGCACTGATGATGAAGAGTGCCTCCCCAACATCGACACCGACGCCCTCCAATAGCACATGGGTAGCTCCGGCACCCCACCTCCAGGAGCAGGGCAGCCCAGCTGTATCGAGGAGACCCCACCCCCTGCACAGACCACACAGCAGGAAGCACCCACCACCTCCGGTTGTCTCCCAGGACCCCCATGACCAACACATGGCATTCCAACACTGTGTGTTAGAGTGCCAGGAGAAGATGGCTGATCAGCTGCGGGTGGGGTTTGACCTCATGACAGCCAATCTAGATGCCATACGTGGGTGTCTAAGTCCCATCAAGGACCACATACAGTCCCTAACGGACACCCACTGTCCGCTACATGCTCTCCAACAGTCCATGGCTGACCGCTGGAATCATGATTCAGAGCCAAGAACAACTGTCTATTCAGAGTGGCTCCAGCGATGTCAGGCGCAAGTTGGGACACATAAGGAGAATGATGGAGAGCTTAGAGCTGATGCAGGTGGAAAGAATGTTTGCCACGGCTGCACACCAGCGAGATGCAGCTGTGATCATCTATGCCCTGCAGATCCTCTTCATGGCATTGCACCACAAGGCCTGGAGTGGATGAATGCTGCTGCTACCACTCCATCCACATCTCTGCCCCCTGAAGTGTCAGTGCCACACAGTGCGGCATACATTCCACCTCCGGCCCCTAATATGTCGCTGCCCCACAGTGATGCAGACAAAACACCACCACCCACATGTGAGGCACCGGACACATCAGAGGAGTAAGATGATGATGAAACTGGCTTTGTGGTAAGAATGAAGTGGTAGCATTCATCTCCACCATATGGCCAGTTTCAGCTTGGTTCTGCCCTCTGCATCATGCCCTGGAATAACACCTTCCACTGTCCCCCTATACACTCAGCGACACTCACCTTGGACCTCGACATGGACTTCCACATTTTCACAGGTACTAATGACACAGCAATCACACTGCGGACTGAAGTCTTCTACTTCCGATGAACTTGTCAATCCGTAAAGGACTCTGGCTGGCATTCCACGGGGTAACAATGTAAAGTGGTATTTGCATGGCCCTGTACTGGTCCAGCTTCAACACCCCACTGAATGTGAATAAAACGTTCTAATTCACACAAATGTGTCATGGCTATGATCAATCAAGTATGTAAGTATGAATGAATGTAGGGACAGTGATTCAACAAAAAGGTACTCCTTGGGTAATTCTATCAATGCGCATGTATGGCTGTGACCCAGATAGGCAGTGAGACACACATTGTCATTCAAATCAACACTCATCACAGTTGAATACAAGTGAAGTTGCGTAGACTTTATTAACATATGCGTGTCAGTATGGGCAAGAAAAGTACCCCAAAATGCAGACCAATGCAGCAGTATGACAGAATGAAGAACATTGCCAAGTGCCGCTGTCCACTCCGGGTGAGTGCCTCACCTTTCACAGGTGTGTCTTAACCCGCGTTGCTGTCCGCTCATGTATTCGGAGTCGAGGGGAATGCAGCCATGTCCACTGTTGTCTTGGGATATGTGACCAGATCTCCAAGATGCAACAAGGTGTTGGGACATGTGCAATTAGTTCCAATCAGTTGTGGCTGCAGGTACGTAGTTATTCATACATAAAAACGATTACAGCTTCAAAGGCTACCATTTTCAATATGAGGTAGTATTCGACTTCATCAAACAGGACTGCAAGACAATCCATTAGCAGGTCCGGACAGATGTGCTTCATCCACCCCCTTTCACCAATTAGCACTACAGCCCAATATGAGAGCGGTTCAATGTGGTCACTGCACATGAGGATTTGTGCAATCTCCCAGGTCTAGCTACCATTATGTATGCCAAGTATTAAGGCATCCCATAAACAGGTATCACAGTGACACTCCTGGTCATGTGCCAACAGGGGGCACAGACACATGTCAAAAGCCAGTTCAGCTACCTTCCTGTTACATAGGCAGAAATCCATGGACCACTCAAATATGCATGACCGATAATGCAACACAGGCTGAATGCAGGTGATGTTGGCAAGGCGGAAGCTTAGCCGGTAACTGATCCGCAGCACAGCTAATGGCAGTGCCCCCGGTAAATGCAGCATACGTGCACTGTACAGTTCCACGTGACAGGGGTTGTGCATGAGTTTGGGATGTTCTGCCATTGCGTCAGTGGCTCTGGCTGAAGCGGCACTGTTCTGACCAGCGCCAGTTCTGTGGATGAAATGCCACAGCTTGGATCAATGAGATGTTTAAGTATGCAACGGTTGTACGCCCGGGATGGTGTGGGAATAAGTGTGAAGGCCATTCAATGCAAGATAACTTCGAGCAAGGTCTTCTGTCTGTTGGGTGTGTATACGTTGGTCTTTCATCGGACTGTGCATAGTGTGGGAGTCATCGTAAGCTGCCATGGTATCTGTCGGGGGGTGCCGGGCACATGCAATTCCGCGGTCGGAGGTGCAGATGCGCTCCTGCCTGATAGTTCAGACAAAGTAGCTGTCACCCCTAATGTTAGTTTTGTCATCTGTTTGCATTCAGGAAATGTGATGTGCCTTGTTAGGGGTGGGGTGGGATGTTTGTGAATTTGGGATTCATGTTTGACACGTCTTTGATGAGGCAAATGTGCGGCATCACTGTGTGTTACGTTGCCTCACAGCTGCTCCTCTCTCCCCCGAGCCTATTTACTTGTGTGTGCTGCGGAGTTGTATCACTTGCACTCCTACGGCATACCATTGTCAGGCCTGTCTGCGCATGACTGACAATGACACAGTGATGTTGGCCGTTGAAGTTGGGCGGCCACGTGAGTGTAGGCCTATGGTAAGGATAGGGCGGGCACAAATGTCGAGTTCATGCCTGGCTGAACTCGTGCTGCGAGTAGGGCTAGGCATGTGGCTCATGCTGCGGCTATACAGACATACAACACTTGGCAACTATGAGCCAAGACCCCGAGTGGTCTTGCTCTCCTTCATTTCTCCATTTGGGCGAGCCCGCCCTCCGGGTGCATGCTACATTGCAACATTGTCGATTGCGGGCCGGGTGGCGCCGACATTACAACAGAGACACACATACTTCATTGCCCAGGCCAGAACTGAACCACGCCCAGAGCCCTTTGCAAATTCTTCACACCCCTATGCTGGACTGCCGTACGCCGACCCAGCCCACTTCGCTTATGCTTACAGGGGGGGACGACAAAGCTACATGTCCAAGGTCTTAGCCACTGCCTGAGGTGACATGGTTGCATTTGCTGTGCATAGCACAATGTAATGTGGTAGGGCCCGGGGCCATCATGCATTCATTATGACCACACGGACACACTGAGATAGATAGAGGAACTGGCTATGGGCACTTGCGTCCGACCTATTTTTATTGCCAGGGTCACATGTCCAGTGACGCCTGTGCTAGATGGGCATGGGGTGAGTGTAAGCCAGCCCTCAGGGAGTGGTTGGTGCTGGCCACAACAACGAACAGTGATGATCGGATCACACACACAGATTCAATCATAAAGAGTCCATGACTTGTGGTGTACTGAGGTAGGGGCGCCAGATCTGAAATCACACACAAAAGATTCAATGATAAAGGGTCCATGACTTGTGGTGCAATGAGGTAGGGGCACCAGATCTGAAATCACACACAAAAGATTTAATCACAAAGGGTCCATGATTTGAGTTGCACTGAGGTAGGGGCACCAGATATGAAATCACACACAAAAAATTCAATCATAAAGGGTCCATGACTTGTGGTGCACTGAGGTAGGGGCTCCAGATCTGAAATCACACACAAAAAATCCAATCACAAAGGGTCCATGACTTGAGCTGCACTGAGGTAGGGGCACAAGAGATCAGCGTGCTCATGCGAAGAAATTGTTAATGATTGTTTCCCTTCAGGATATTCCAGCTGCAGCTGCAGTGGTAGTGGTACACATACTCATCGTCATCATCATCATACCAGGTCTTCCCCACGGCCTAAGGTGACATTGTTAGGTCCGCTGTCCACAGCACAAAACTAAATCATAAAGGGTCCATGAGTTGTGGTATACTGAGTTAGTGGCACCTGAAGAGCTCATCGTGTGTGCAGCCAGCAAAGTTGGCGTGTCCTTGCAGGTCAGGATTGGATTTGATATGTGTGAGCCCTGCTGACTGCAGTGTAGGCCCGGAAGCAGTAGTCAGCAAGGGCCCAGAGCCACGTGGTGTTGACTTGAGCTGCAAAGAGTTAGTGGCACCTGATGAGCTCAGCGTGTGCGCATCCAGCGATGATGGCGTGTCCTTGCAGGTCAGGATTGGATTTGATATGCGTGAGCCCTGCTGACCGCAGTGTACACCAGAGGCAGTGGTCAGCAAGAGTCCACAGCCATGTGGCGTTGACTTGAGCTGCACAGAGTTAGTGGCATCTGAAGCGCTCAGCAGGTGCGCAGACGGCAATGATGCGTCGTCCGGGCGGGCCACACTGAGTGCAATTTCTGTTGCCCACTGGACTGCGCCATCAATAAATTAAGACTTGATTTGAATTGGGGGACCTGCTGACCGCAATGTAGGCTGGGGCCGGTGTCGTCAAAGCCAGCGATCGGCTGAGAAGGCTGGCGGTCAAGGCGGCGGACTTGTGGCAGGGTGAGGGGAGCTGCCCTGGCAGACGCGTTGGCCATCCCAGAAGTGAACCACGCCCAGAGCCCCGGACTATTTATTCACACTCCTACGCTGGACAGGCATACACCGGACCAGCCCACATCCACTTACGCTTACAGGGCGGGATGACAAAGCTACATGACTGAGGTCTTCTACACTACCTGAGGTAACATGGTTGCATCCACTGTCCATAACACTACAAACACCAGCAGTAACTGTGGAATTTTAGTTTACGAACTGAACATCATCTGCGCCAGCTTGTCACCCACGTACAACATGCACGACCGCCATTTTAGGTATCATGGTCTCCCTGTCCACAATCAGTCGCCAGCGCGTCCCTCTCACCCAGCAAGCATCCTCCGCGCACCCTGGCTCCCCCTCCCTCCCCCTCATGAGCATGACCCTTCTGCATGACCCTGTCCTTGGGAGTCACGCCTGCGCCTGACCAGCATCTCCTCTCCTCCCATGAATGCCCCTCTGTTGGTAAACCTTCCCTCCACGCCCGATTGTCCATGCGGCATGAATACCACTCCTTTGATGACCCCTTCCCCCGTGTCCAGCTGTCCACACAGGTCCGAGGCCATCGCCTAAGCCGGGAGATATCATTTACTGCCCCTTATTGTATGAGGTCGCTCTCCTTCAAAGGACCCTCTATTGATCCAGGCCTCCCCACCCCCTGGGATATGATCAGGCGCACACATCCTAAGACTCGACGGAACACTCAGCTGCGTGATGACCCCCTCCTCTTATCAGCAGGTTGAGGACCTCTATTGTGGAAGTATATGGGGGTGGGATTGACACGAGGATTACGGGGATGTCTTTTTCCTGGCTTCACAATGTTCTGATTATAATAAAGAAAGGTCACATGCCATAAACCAGTGTATAAGAGGCCAAGCCTCCGAGAGGCTGTTAGAGCACCTCGAGACGATACCTTGTTGTCTGATCTGATGTGTTCTGCTCCGTCGGAATAAACTTCTGTTTCCTGCCTTCTGGTCTCCGGCGCCTGCCTCATTGCTTGGTAAATTTGAATGGTACAAGGGCGGTTAGCGCCGGGCAAATCTTGAGAAAGGTCCTAGCCCTACCTTTTTCTACAATTGGCGTCCCAAAGCGTGGGGCCCATCAGCGACACGTGGATCCAGTGGGAGAGGTCCCGACGACAGAGTGAACGACTGCAACGATCGGGAGAGCTCGTGTCCGATAGACCCTCGTCTGACAGCCGATCATCCGACCTTCACTAGTTCCGAACAGACCTCTCTCGAGTGATCTGCGGTCCTGACTGGGAACCATCAGGAGTGCCACGGGCATCACGAAGGAGAGAGGACGATCGGGCGCTGGATCCAGAAGACAGGAAACCGTCCATGCGGTCCGGGTAAGGTCGTGTAAACACGACGAATTGAGAAAAGATTGTTTTGTTTGGATAATACTAGTATTACGCTTTGTTGAAACCTCTGGAGATTCACTGTCTGCAAACGGAGAAAAACAACAGGCTCTCTCTTTGCAAGCAGTGAAGGATAGGTAACGCAGACTTTTGTCCCCGTTGTAATCCGTCGTGCCTATCTTCCTCCCCCACTGTTTCCCGAACTGTCGTTCGTGGATTATTGTCTGGAGATTCTTTGTCTGCAAACAGGGAAGAACAAGGTCTCTCTTTGCAGGTAGAGAAAGAGTGGGTAACGATAACTTTTCGTGCCCACTTATTCTCCCCACTGATTGTTTGATTGACCGATTATTCGGTATTGGTTCGTTTGAGGTATTCACCGCCGGCAAACAACGGAGAATAGAAATATTCTGTCTAGTCTTTGCCCGCCGTGATAAGATAGGTAGTGCAGACTTTTGTCCCCGTTGTAATCCGTCATGCCTATCTTCTCCCCACTGGTTGGTAGCCTGTTTAGCCCGGACCGCTTATTAGAGATGAACCATCCAGCTCCACTGGAGGGCACCCCTAATAAGGACATGTTCACTAAGCATGGACTAGTCGCTATAGCTTATACTAAGTTATGGCATAAATATACAAAAAAGAACCCTGAAAGTCAGTGGCCACTGATAGGTTCCTTTAATGAAAATAAAATAAAAACATTAGAAATAGCGCTCCAGAAGAATAAGACCACGCCCACTATGCTCGACAGTATCGGCATGTGGCGCAAAGAAACGGAACAACGAAAGAAAAGAGAAGAAGCAAAAATAGGGAAAGAATTACGAAAGGCAGCCCACCTAGCCGCAAAGCAACTAGAAGAGGAAATAAAAGAAAGAAAGGAAGCTACACAAAACCAAGAATCAGGGTCGACAGGCCAATGTCCTGTTAGGACCCCCTCTGCACTCTACCCTGAATTGCCCTCCAAACAACGGGCGAACGATGAGTTACTGCTAGGTCCCCCAATCATCTACATGCCCCCTCCATATGCCCCCTGCCGACAAAGCTTTCAAGCTCCGAGTGCGAGCGAAAGTGACCTTAGTGCTAGTGCACCAGCCCTCACGGCCTCTGCACCAGCCACATTAACAACATCGTCAGACGACCCCGAGGCTAGTAAACAACCACCAGCCAGACCAAATAGGTTGAGCAAAGATGAGCGGGATGGGATCGACAAAATAGCAAAGACATTAGTAGAACGAAGGGAGAGCGAAGATTACACAATGAGCGTATATAATTCACATGCCAACAGCCACAGACGGCATTTCATCTTGCGATTCAGCTACCACACCCTGAACGCATATGAAGATAGGTATCAAAGTAAGGGTCCCGCTAAACTAACAACGCTGTATAGGAAGATTGATGTTGGAGATGGGACTGAATGTGAGGCGACGGAACTCTTCATGCAGATACTTGAGGTCCTCCGCCATCTCACGGAACAAAAACCAGAAGCCAAGGTTACAGTCCCTGAAACGACCTCGGTAGAAGTAGCCAATACTATGATGCCTATCAGAGAAGCGGCCCCTTACTGGATCCCGCCACGTGGCCAGGGAACAAGCGATGATATTAATAATGCAGATGCAAAAGGGAGGGTTGTGTACAATTGGGTTTACCAACCATGGGACCGACAAGATATCCTAACCTTCAAACAAACCCTGCCCGATTTAAGAAAGAACCCGACAGCATTTTATACTGAATTAGGCACAGCCTTGGGTTCGACAATAATGACTTTAGCGGACATTGACTTGTTCTTTGGGTTATGCCTGCCAGCTGACGTGTGGAAGCAAATCCGGAAGGCTGACCACACGGATCTGTTTGGACATACCTGGGACCAACTCGGTAAACTAGATAGACAACGAGAGCCTGGAAGGAAACCAGTAAAGGACATACTGGAACTCCCAGACAAACTAGTCCAGAAATTAAAGACACTGATCCCAGAAAGAAAGGTAGATTGGTCGATAGTCACGGCCTGTCGACAGAAACCGCAGGAAGATGTGTCAGAATACTTCTCCCGATTCGAGACAGTGTTCTCCGACTACAGTGGCCAAGACATGACCACCGCAACCGGACAGCACCTGTTTGTACAAAATTACGTAAAAGGCCTAACACAAGAGGTCTCCCAAAAGCTGCAGACGAGTGAGAGTAGTTGGGGGGCCTCTAAACCCGCAGCTATCCTTCAGATGGCTCAGTATTACGAGCACCAAAAGAATGAGAACGATAGGGCGTCCGAGAAAAAGAAGAAAGATTTAAAGGAAAGGGTAATGATAGCCCAGATACAAGGTATAACGGTAGGACGGGAACACCAAAGGGGGAACTATCAATCGACCACCCCCAGAGATCTACCTCCTAAAGATCACACCCCAACACCCCACACTGGACGTAGAGACATTAGCAATGACCAATGCGCCTTCTGCAAAGGGCTCGGCCATTGGAAATCCCAGTGTCCGGTTTTGCTAGAAGTGAATAGAAATAGGGACTCCAGGGATGTGGCAGGTGGTCCGAGAAATAGAGTACAAGGACGAGGGCACACCAACGACACCAACAATGACAGATCAGGGAGACTGAACACATTTGACCGTCCCCGACAGAACCAATATCAGCTGTCCGAAGGTGAAAATGCCCCCGACTTTGCATAGGACTGCCAGGGGCAAGGGAGGGATCCAGTCGAGCTCTGTGTTGACCAGCAAGGTCCTTATGTCACCGCTAAGGTCCTGGGTACAGAGTCTCCATTCTTGGTAGACACTGGGGCGACACGTAGTGTGTTATCAAAACGACTGATTCCAAGGGCACCCTTGTCTGGCTCACACATAACGTCGATAGGTTTCGATGGAACGCCCTCCACTAACCCCCTGTCCGTACCTATTACCTTTGACCTAGAAAACAACACCACTGACGCGACATTTCTGCTCTCCTCCAACTCCCCTGACGCCATTATGGGCATTGACTTACTGAAACATTTTCGAGCTACCATTAGGTGTTCCCCAGATGGAATACGAGTCATCCTGTACGACAACCCAGACATGCCCAGATCCCGTCCCCCACGACACATGTGCTCCATAACTGACGCTGACATGTCCTTGCTTGACACCCTGCCTCCGTACCTATGGGCCAAAAATGACTCTGATGTGGGGCGAATGATGATTGATCCTATTCACATAACTGTACGACAGGACACTATGCTCCCGAAACTCCCGCAATATCGGATATCCCCAGAGGGTGAGAAGGCACTGGTAGCGATCATTCAGTCTCTGGTAGATGCAGGAGTGGTTGAAGAGGTGGTTAGCAACGTCTGCAACAGCCCAATCCTACCTATTGTTAAGAAGCAAGGTGAAGGAGATGAGAAAGCGTACCGCTTCATCATCGACTTACGAGAGATTAACAAAGTGGTTGTACCCCAATATCCTGTAGTCTCCGATATCACCACCATTCTGACCCTCATCCCGTCCACTGCCACCACCTTCACTGTTATCGACCTTAAGAACGCGTTTTTCTCTATCCCCATCCATCCAGACAGCCGTTATCTCTTCGGCTTCACTTTAAAATCCCGCTCGTACCGATTTTGTAGAGCTCCCCAGGGGTACACTGAAAGTCCCAGCATTTACAGCCAGGCCCTCAAAAGGCAGCTGGATGCCTTCCAGCTACCAGATGGAGTGGTGCTGATCCAATATGTCGATGATATCCTTTTGGCGGCCGACACCACCCCGCTTGCAACGACGGCCACCGTCCAACTCCTACACTTTCTTGCAGAAAATGGCCATAAAGTCTCCAAAAAGAAGTTACAATTCTGCCAGCCACAGGTGACCTACCTAGGCCATCTCCTGTCCAAAGAAGGGAGGAAACTTACACCCGACCGAATCCAAACCATCCTAGACACCCCCATCCCAAAAACACAAAAGCAAGTCCGCTCTTTGGTTGGCCTAACCTCTTTCTGCAGACAGTGGTTACCTAACTTCAGCCTCATTGTAAAACCTCTACTTGCCCTATTAACCAAAGATGCCTCCTTCCCGCTCCCTTGGACACCTGAGTGTCAAGCATCCTTTAAGGAATTACGAGATGCCCTCTGTTCAGCGCCTGTCCTAGGAACCCCGGATTACTCCAAACCCTTCTCCCTCTTCACCCATGAAAGGGAGGGATGCGCATTGTCTGTCCTAACTCAATCGATTGGTCCTAAGCAGCGCCCTTGTGCCTACTTCTCCGCCACTCTTGATCCTGTAGCCAGAGCTTTGCCTGCCTGCCTTCGAGCAGTAGCTGCCGCTGCTGTCTCTATCCGTCAGAGCGAAGGAATAGTACTTTCCAATTCCCTCACTGTGCTAGTACCCCATGCAGTCGACACCCTTCTGAACCAAACCAAGACTCAACACCTGACTAGCGCACGACTGACAGGGTACGAACTGACGTTACTTGCACCCCACATCACACTAAAGAGATGCACGACTTTGAATCCTGCCACATTGTTGCCCCTGCCTGAAAATGACCCCGACGTTCCTCCCATACACGACTGTGTGACCCTCACGGACGAACAAACTAGGAGTAGAGTTGACCTCCGAGACACTGCTTTCACTGACCCCGATGGAGAACTATGGGTAGACGGCTCATGCATCAAACTCCCAGATGGCACCACTTCAGCTGCCTATGCAGTAACGACAGCCCGAACAGTAGTTGAGACAGCCCGCATCACACAACGATCTGCCCAGGCAGCAGAGCTGATAGCCCTCACACGAGCCTGCATCATAGCCACGGGGACCACCGCGAACATATACACAGACAGCCAGTATGCCTTTGGGGTGGTCCACCATTTTGGACTCCTGTGGAGGGAGAGGGGATTCCTGACGTCCCACGGCACCCCGATCCTCCACGGAGATCTAGTCTCCGCTCTGATTGAAGCAGTTCTCCTCCCCAAACGATTAGCGGTGATCAAATGTCAGGCACACAAAAGGGTGACAGACTTAGTCGGACAAGGGAATGCATTGGCCGACATCACTGCACGAACCACAGCTGAGAATAGGACGGTGAGGGCTGCTGGCGAACGAAGGATGCAAACAAGTGGTTGCTGCCCGACTCATATCTGATCCCCATACTGACAATGGCACATTCCCCCGCACACATAGGATCTGCACCCATGATCGAACTCATTTCCAAAGTCTGGCACAACGACAAAATCCCCGACTCAGCCAGACGCCTAGTTCAGCAGTGCCTTATCTGTCTGCAACACAACCCCGGGAAAGGAACTGTGGTACCCCGGGGAGGGTTTGGGACCCCCAATCACCCCTTTGAGGTCCTTCAGATGGACTACATCCAACTAGAGAGATGCCAGGGCTTGAAGTATGTACTAGTCATTGTATGTGCCTTCAGCAAATGGGTAGAGGCTTATCCAACCCGTGACAACACTGCCATGACTACTGCCAAAGTACTACTGAAAGAATTCTTCCCTCGCTATGGCCTTTGTCGAATTTTATGGAGCGACAATGGCCCCCACTTCATAGCTGAGGTTATCCAACTAATCCTAAAGGGGTTGGGGGTGAAGCAAAGGTTTCATGCGGTCTTCCACCCCCAATCCGCCGGTCTGGTGGAACGCCATAATGCCACACTGAAGCTGAAATTGTCAAAAATAGTGGCCACCACTGGACTTAACTGGCCGGATGCCCTCCCACTGGCCTTGTTATCGATGCGCTCCACTCCCACCAAGCACCATTTGACCCCCTGCGAGGTCGTATTCAGGCGACCGATGAATCTCTGGACTGCTCCCAAACCGACCTCCATTCATGACGTCCCGGACGTCCTACTATCTGATTATTTGTGCAAGTTAACTAAAACGTTGTCTGTCATTCATCAACAGGTGCAGCAGGCCATCCCCGATGCTTCCAGGGGCCCCGGCCACGACATCCAACCGGGAGATTTCGTCCTAGTACGAAATTTCCAGCGGACCAAGAGTCTGGAACCTCGGTGGACGGGCCCCTGGCAAGTGCTGATTACCACCCGAACGGCGCTTCGAGTGGAGGGGAAGAAGCACTGGCTGCACGCGCATCATTGCCGGAAGGTCTCTGCGAACCTGGCCACGACAGAAAACGTCAGCACCCAAGAAGAGCTCCTGAGCAAAGACCGACCGATATTGGACTGTTATCCCGATACTGAGGCACTCGAACTTGCAAAATTCTCTGATCCCACTGTGCCATCCAGAGAAGGGTATTTCCTGCGTCGAAAGGAGGGAGTTTCGGCTAAGTAGGCCACGGACTAAGTTGAATCTCAGAACGGTGACCTAAGCACAATCAAGGGTTACCGGGAGAGAAGGTAAACGAAGTCTGTGGTTCTGCCCACTACCGAGCCCCTTGAAGGTGATGGAAGCGCCAGATAAGAAGATGATGGAAGCGCCAGATAAGAAGATGATGGAAGCAACAGGAAATACCCAGTATAGAAATCCAAAGACTGACAACTTGCACAAATCAAAGACAATCGCACTCTTCATTGTCTTCCTCTTCTGCCTCCTCCTCATGACCTCCTTCTGGATTCTGGAGGAAAGCACGCCGGCTCATGAGGCATTGCTACCTACTGCACAGCCAACACCCCTGAAAGAGCATCACCTAATCTCTCTGTCGCCTCAGCTCCGAGAAAGGCGCAGGGAATTTTGGAACAATTCCTTCGTGCAACTGTTGCACCAACACAACCTCGCTGCAAATGCTACGAACTGTTGGATCTGCGGGTTGCTCCCGCATGCCACTGGACACTCCATCCCCTTCATCCCTTCTCCTTTCTCAGTTCACGGCTCCTGCCTCGCCTGGTTGATCCTCATGCAAGAGAGCCACAAGGACAACGCCACCTCCAGCCGGACAGTGTCGCACTTCTACTCTGGGTTCTGGCTGAACAAAACTGACAAGACCTCTGCTGCTCTGTGTCCTGCGCTCACGGGCGCCACCTTCCTTAAAGATATTCCAGCCAAAGAACGAGTCGAAGTACAGGTGCTCCACAATCCAGCCAGAACCACTTTCTCTCATCTGCAAAAACAAACTACCGCCACTCGGACGGTGGCTCTGTCCGTTATCAATGTCACAGGTCTTGTTTGTCTCGAGGGCCTTGGAACACAGCTGGTGGGTCACAGTGCCTGCCGAATCACCAGAACATTGGACTCAGTTGACCCCCCATCCTTTGTTGCTTCTCCAAATATGTACTTTGTGTGTGGCACCAAAGCTTACACCTGGCTCCCGAAAGGTTGGAAGGGCACCTGTTACATTGCCTTCGTCCTTCCACCCACGTATGTAGCCCCTGCCAACCATCACCGGCAGAGGTGTGCAAATGACATTGGACAAGCCGACTCCACTGGAGCACAGTTCCTAGATGCAGCAAAGGGACTTGTTCCTCTGTGGGGCCCAATGGTAAATAGCCGCGCTATCCGACACCTGACCCAGGCAGTAGAAACAACGATCAACATCACGGCTGGTATCCTCGCTAACAACACGGCGGAGCTTCAGGCGGTCCGCCTTGTGACCCTTCAAAACCGCCTCGTGTTAGATGTGGTCCTAGCCGATCGAGGGGGAGCATGCCGCATCATCGGATCTAGCTGCTGCACCTACGTGCCGGATAATTCACCTTCAGTCTACAAAGCCATTGAACACCTCCACAGACTTTCCTCAGAGGTTCACCAAGAACAGGAAGGATGGTCGCTTGGGAGCTGGTTTTGGGACACTTTGAGGAACTGGGGTTGGAGGCTGTTATCCTTCGCACTGATACCTGTGGTGATATTATGTGGGTGTTGCTTGGGTATTCAATGTCTACCCTCCTTGTGCAGCTTTGTTTCTAACTGTATGTGCCCAAAGACTTTGGACTTCCGAACTGAGCACATGAGTCCCCTCTACGAAGTAGAAGTACGTGGCCTTATGGGGATAAATCCGAACTGACAAGTTGGCGAGACATGTTAAAAGGGAGGACTGTGGAATTTTAGTTTACGAACTGAACATCATCTGCGCCAGCTTGTCACCCACGTACAACATGCACGACCGCCATTTTAGGTATCATGGTCTCCCTGTCCACAATCAGTCGCCAGCGCGTCCCTCTCACCCAGCAAGCATCCTCCGCGCACCCTGGCTCCCCCTCCCTCCCCCTCATGAGCATGACCCTTCTGCATGACCCTGTCCTTGGGAGTCACGCCTGCGCCTGACCAGCATCTCCTCTCCTCCCATGAATGCCCCTCTGTTGGTAAACCTTCCCTCCACGCCCGATTGTCCATGCGGCATGAATACCACTCCTTTGATGACCCCTTCCCCCGTGTCCAGCTGTCCACACAGGTCCGAGGCCATCGCCTAAGCCGGGAGATATCATTTACTGCCCCTTATTGTATGAGGTCGCTCTCCTTCAAAGGACCCTCTATTGATCCAGGCCTCCCCACCCCCTGGGATATAATCAGGCGCACACATCCTAAGACTCGACGGAACACTCAGCTGCGTGATGACCCCCTCCTCTTATCAGCAGGTTGAGGACCTCTATTGTGGAAGTATATGGGGGTGGGATTGACACGAGGATTACGGGGATGTCTTTTTCCTGGCTTCACAATGTTCTGATTATAATAAAGAAAGGTCACATGCCATAAACCAGTGTATAAGAGGCCAAGCCTCCGAGAGGCTGTTAGAGCACCTCGAGACGATACCTTGTTGTCTGATCTGATGTGTTCTGCTCCGTCGGAATAAACTTCTGTTTCCTGCCTTCTGGTCTCCGGCGCCTGCCTCATTGCTTGGTAAATTTGAATGGTACAAGGGCGGTTAGCGCCGGGCAAATCTTGAGAAAGGTCCTAGCCCTACCTTTTTCTACATATATGTCCACATGGTCATGTCTGTGCTCTGCATTCTGAAGTCTGTCCAGCACATCACTGCATCACTTGGCATTGTGTACATTCTAATTCATGGATGACTTGCCTCCTTCACATATACTTGGCTCCCACCTCTCCCCACATTACGCAAATTGTGTGGCTGGGGGCCATACCATTTTCGGAAGGTTGGCTGTCTTGTTCTGCGCTGCCTTGGTTGTAGTCCAGGGAGGTTCATGGGGGGCCTCAGGGTCGTGACAGTGGGTATTGTGGCACTCTCGGGTCTCCGAGCTGCTTGATCAGTAGCTCCATGACAAGTGTTGGTCTTCAGATATGGGTATGGACTGGGCTCCCTTTCATACTGCAGGTTGTCGTCCTGATTAACACCAGTAAAAGGTAGGTGTTAACTCCCAGCTGCTAACGCGTCTTATCACCTGTTTTTGGATCGCATCGCAGATCTGGCTGGTCGTTGAGAATGTCGCGAAGTGGTGTTTTCGTATGTTTTTGCAAAGGAATGACTACTCAATTCATTAGCGTTAGTTGTCGCTCTCATCCATGCTGATGTTTTTTGCGGCAGCTCTCGCTGGAAAACTGACGATGTCGGCAGTTTGCACCAGCTTGAAATCAGGGCGATAAATCTATTGCCAATTTTGCAGTGCTAAAGTGCTGATAAATCGGCGATAGGTCCTTGAGAATATGCCCTTGGGAGTCAATGACAGACCTTCGGACACACGTCACTGCTGTGGAGGGAAGGAAATTCTGGAACAAAATGCGCATAAGCAAGTCCTGCAAAAGGCATCAGTGAAAAGCAGCGTAAACACCTGGAGCCCCGTCAGCAACACGAAAAGAATCATGTGGTGAGAACCTCGCCAAACGTTTTGCAGTGATGCATTTAAATGTTCACATGAATGTGGCTAAAAACATTGCATTTAACTGATTACGAGCAGGGGGCTTTTATGCTTCAGCTTGTGATTATATACCTTAAGCCCAACGCTCAATGTGACACATTCTCCTCTGTCCTACTATAAAGAGTATTTTCTTTCGTACTCGCACTGGAAAAGATAATTTTCTTCTCAGAGTTATGTTTTCATAAATGCAAGGTTGAAAGCACAAAAGGAGCCACAGGTGGTGCCATAAAAGCCGAGATTTTGGAACCCAATATTCTAAAAATATGGTTGCTATTCAACTTTAGTAGATTTGTAAATATCTAAGTCTCGCTATACGTGTGCATTGGAATTATTAAAAGTGTCAGACATATTGAAAATGTGATAATGAATAACAAGAGGAAAACTGATTACAGAGAATTAACCACATAACTGTAAAAATAGGGCAAATTTTTAGGAATACGATGTGACAATCCTGAGAGGTGCACACAAAGTGGTATAATGATCTGAGAAAATATTTCAATTTTTTTTTGTCCGATAAAGCTGTAAATATGGTCAACTATTCTGAGTGCCACACACTGGTAGCTGCTGGGTGCTGCTCGATTTAGTGATCGAGCTTCAGTGACTTTTCAAGTTCCTCTCAGGTTCCTTATAGTAAGTAGGAGTGAACAATACAGTGCCCAGGTTGCGCCTGAATCTTCATGTACTGATAGGAGGGTGCTTTATGTCCTGAGAATCCACTCTTTCAGTTCAGTAAATTAATGAGTTGTGTTTTTTTTATTTCTAGGTGCTGTATATAACACAAGTATACCTGCTGGTGGAACAATTACCTCTTGGCCCGGTCCTGCATCCTTGACTTATGTTTTACTATTCAAGTTCAAATCATTCAGTAGAAATTGTGAATATATTCTGTTAGCATCTTGTTTAGCCCAACGCTTCTCGAACCTAGGCAGCTGTTTTTATGTTTGACAGTATTACATCTGCAAAAATAGACCAGGGCCAGCTTTAGTGCTGATGGCGCCTGGTGTGGCAATGTTTGCTGGTGCCCCCCCAATGACTTCCTTCCCCATTGATTTTCTCACTACCACCCCTTAACAGTGCCCCTCAAGTCTCCATAACCACTCTCTCATGCATTTCTTTTGTTTTATAGCACCAGTCGTACCAATGTATGGTGTCAAAGAACTTTACATCACATACACATTACAGAGACAGTGAATCATAAGTGTGTAAATCAGTGTATAGGGAATCCTACATCAGACAGAGGACTACAAGGTGTAGAAGTCACAAGCCATCCATACTGGTAGACAGTATAGTTTAAGAGTGCTTGGGCTGGAGAAGCACAAACTCAGAATTAAAAATCCAACACCATGGTTGGGTATTGGCCTTACAAATAAGAAATGATTTCTACCCAAGTGAACCCTTTTTGCAACATTAGGATAAAAAGAATTGGGGAAAAAATCATTACATTCTAATCTATACCTTGCAGTTTGCATGCAGCTCATTGATGTTAGTTCTAAAGTAGGATTTAAACTTATAAAGTACAAGTAACAAAAGAGTCTCTCTGACAGAAGCAGTAACACACTGGCCTGTTTACAGGATATGCACTTTGTGATCTGCATGGTACACCTGCTTTGCAGCAGGCATTATAACCCCATGATCTACTTTGTGATGAGTCAAAACTTCCACTAGACAAAACTCTGCTCTCGCTGCAGCTGGTCCATTAATCACCAGCGTTATCTTGACATTTTTATGGTTGCCTGAAAATTGCTGGAGGCAAGGACATGGCAGCAGGAGCTTTTAAAACCATATTTTACTTGAAAACACTTCATGCCCCCCCCCCCCATCAGCAGTGGTCCAGTGGCACTGATCTCACCGCCCTAGAGCCTGCCCTGAAATATACAGCTGTCCTGCCCACCCTATTTGGAATGTATTCCCAGGTATAAAATACAACTAGGGCAGGTGCAACATTGGCCGTTTTTTGGTGAGTGGACGGCACCCACCAAACTAAATAAAACACAAGGAATTTCTTCAGGCTTTCAGTGCATGTCCGTCTCTCCCAAAGGAGGTATGGATAGCAAAACACCTCATCCCCAAAAAAATATGGTAAACAGGCATAGGGGACAAACTAAATCTAAAAGTCTTAAGTGAAAAATCGGACATCAAATGCTTTCTGTAAATAGAGAAATGACAGAACTTCACTTAAGTTCACCTCAAAAACGACATTAGATCCCATTATATCACTATTGTGAAGTAAGAGAGTAGAAGTAATGTATGGGGTAATGAGAAGGTAGAAAAACTTGAGGAGCGACCTGTGACTAATGGTTGAATGGTGCCCACAGGATATTGGACAAACCACAAATTGCAATACAAGGAGAAATACACTTTCCGGTATTTCATTAAACTACAGATCAAACTTTCAAGAGTATATATAACATGCAAAATGAGGGCTTGATTTTAGTTCTATTTGTTGCTTTTTACTAGATATGGATTTTGCCTCTGAACATGAGTGTCGAAACGCACTGGGCTAAACAGAAAATACTGTGTGATGATAATAAATATTCAATGATTTGAACCATACTAGTTAGTTATCTATTTGCCATGTACAGCCTGGCCTTTAAATACATTTATGCACTAACAGGTTTAGGGATGGGACCTTTGAATACATTTGCACACTTTTGGTGAAATCACTGTGATCAAATGTCCAGTAAGTGTGTGACCAGGCAGTGCAATGAGTATCACCACAGCTAAAATGGATTGGAGTGCCTTCTTACCCTAGTTCACTGAATGTAGGTAGTTCTGCCAGAGTCAATCGATTTTGGCTCCCTGCCACAGGAAGAGGTAACTGCCTGGCTATTAGGCACCCCAGTGGATGGTATATGAAAGTTCCCATGAATTGTAAAATCTGTAGCTCTTGGACAGTGCTGGTGCTTCCCCCAGACCGTATGAAGGAGCACAAACTACAACAGTTCAGACAGAGAAATCGTCAGATGCAAAGACTGCCCACCAGTCTCCCGTATGAGACGTCATCCTATGCTTATGGAAGTTGAGATAGGTGACATATTTTGCAGTTCTGATCGCATGCATGGGCCTAGTGGGTTGTACCTTCAGAACAGGTTGATTTCTCTGCAGACCGAGCATCACACTCACCTCTGCATGAGAAGCTTTTCTTAGAATAATGAACAAAAAAGTCATCCAGTGCCTGTTGAACTGTATGGTATAGATTGAGCACCCCTCCTAAGTGGTGTGGGAGGATCATATTTGTAGTGAGAAAGTACATTAAAGGAGCTGCATCCATAACTCCAAGCATCCACCTTGCTTAACAGGTACTCAGAAGTATACATAGACTTCAGTGCTCCCACACTGCCTCCTATTCCAGACCGTCACTGGAGCCTGTCACATATAGGGCGTTCCTTTGTTTAGATGAAGGGCCTATGTTGGCAATAGCATACCAATGCACCAGGCAAGGTTGGAAGGCACTAGCCTTACATCACCAGGCTGCCAATGATAGACAATACTTGAAATTAGAGCTCAAAATCATTTGATGTCTTTTCTCCTGGAGCTTTATGGTCTAAACTGAGTCACACATATTGAAACTGATCAAGAACCAGGTATAACATAGGCAAAACTGAAGTCCATACTGCAGGTTGAATCCCTCAACTGATATCCAGTCTCAAACTCCTGCAGAAGACAAAGTAAGCCCATATATGCTGTTTGACATGAGAAATGCTCACTACCATGATCTGTTATCAAAGGAGACTCTTTTCTGGTACTTTCAGAAATTTTGAAAGTAACGCCCTTTGTAAAATTAATTTTTTCCAGATTGCTGTCAGATATCAACACCAACTTATTCTGTTGTAAATCGCATAGAAGACTTTGAGTAAAGCAGGAGCTGGAAGAGATCTGAACTTAGCTTGAGGAGATAGAAACTCAGAAGAATGTTCTCCACAGGAGGAAGGAGGATAACTAACTTCATTTTAGTAGAAAGGTAATACTAATACCGGTCTATGTGAAACCCTGATAGGAGAATAAAGTTGAAAAATTAGGAAAATTGTGACAGAAAGCTCAGCACATACCACCACACAACAATGCTGACTATAGACAGTTGCAAAAAGAACTATTGATGCATGGAATGCTGAACAATGTCAAGCACTCACTCCAGTACAGAGATCTGGGACTAAATCCATAATTTCTGTGCTCAACATGCCACCCTAGCTTGGCTCTAGCCAAATGCAACTAAGTCTTGACCCTTCTCACCATAGGGACAGTTCAGCCCGAACTGCCAAGCTAGGTCTTCCCTGTACCTGAAACAAGCATCCTATGACCAGTATTGGGGTGTCACCCTTCATCAGCCAGGATAACTTGAATCCAGTGGCTTGGCAAGAATGGGACCCAAGTCTGGGCATCCACGTCCCACTTGGGGTGACAAATATAAAAAGAAAAATTGATGAGCAGAATGTCATACACTCACCCCAGTACAGAGATCTGGATGTAAATCCATACTATTTTATGCTCACTACGCCACCCCAGCTTGGACCTAAGTATATGCATATCAGTCTTGACCCTGCTCACCATGGAGACAGTTCAGCCCGAACTGCCAAGCCAGGTCTTCCCTGGACCAGAAACATGCATCCTAGGAATGGTATTGGGGTATCACCTATCATCAGCCAGGATAACTTGAATCCAGTGGCTTGGCAAGAATGGGACCCAAGTCTGGGCATCCCCGTCCCACTTCTGGTGACAAATGAAAAAAGAACAATAGATGGGCAGAATACTGAACAATGTCAAACACTCACCCCAGTTCAGAGATCTGGGCCTACATCCATCATTTTTGTGCGCACTACGCCACCCCAGCGTGGACCTAACCATATGCAAATCAGTCTGTACCCTGCTCCCAATGAGAACAGCCCAGTCTGAACTGCCAAGCTAGGTCCTCCCTGGACTGGAAACAAGCACCCTAGGACTGATTTCGGGGTATCACCCCTCTTCAGCCAGGATAGCTTGACTCCAGTGGTATGGTGAGCATGGGCCCAGGTCTAGGCACCCCCACCCTATTTGGTGTAACAAATGCAAAAAGATTAATTTATAGATGGAATGATGAACATAGACTATAGACATATGGCAATTTCAGTGCACACAAGCAATGCAGTAGAAAATAAAATGCAAATATTACAACAAGCACATTCTAAATTATTCTATAATCCACCACAGAGGCAAGCATGAAGAAGAAGAGAAGGCTACTTATGCTTGAGAGCACGTCTCTTTCGTAGCTGTGAACTACTGATACATTATGCTTAACAAGATAGCATGATCCCCAGTAAAGAGGAGGGTGTTTTATGGAAGAGCACTAGCAACTGATATTGTTCTTAGACAAGAGACACAACAAAATCTGACAAGTCTAGACTAGAATTGAGAAGAGTGCTGCACCCTTTCCGCCCATGTTTCACTATATAAAAAGAAAGAGTGGCACTTTTTCCACATAGGTGAACTGACCTAAAATTAAAGAGGTTTTAAAAGGACTTGGAAGACAGCTAAAGAGGTTTCTAAATGATGATCAACTTCCATTGACTCGACTTATACTCCCAATGAAAATCAGCAGGACGTTTTTAATGACATATTCTCAAGAGACCATGTGTTCATAATTGATAAGGTGGAGTAGGAGTAACTTTAACCCATCCTGTATTTGATACACAAAGAGTGGGATGCACCTGCATGACAATTCCTTATAAATCACATCACGAAGGGGCATATGTATCAAATACCGTTATTGCGATTCTCAAATAGCGATTTTTAGAGAATCGCTATTTGAGAAACGCAAAACGGGATGTAATAAAAAATGTGCAAATATTTTGCGATCCCTTGGCATTCCTTAATTGCGATTAGCAAATTGCGAATCACAATTAAGGAATACCTTCCAAAGGCCCATAGGAATGAATGGGAAGACATTCTCAATTTGAAATTCGCAATTAGAGAATCGCAAATTGAGAATGAAATTTCAAGGGTGCCAGGTTGTCAAAAGGACTCCCTGTTTCACCCCTGAAATATGTATGTGTGCACATGTGGCGCACATACATGCCACAAGGGCATGTTTATGCGCCACATGGCACTTTGAAAAATGCATTTTTCAAAAAATTGCAAATTACCACCAACTTGAAGTTGGTGGTATTTTGCAATTCCTTAAGGCCAAATCGCAATTTCTCTGTGCTTCCCTTATTGTATTTAAGGAATCAAATGCAATCGTAAAATAGAGAATCACAAATTTGGCGATTCTTTAATTTGCAATGCCCTTTTGGGATGATTCATCCCAAAAGGTATTTTCCCATTCGCAAACGGTAAAAGGGCTTGATACATATGCCCCAAATAGAATTGGGAAGTTGGCCCTGACAGATGTCTGACGGCACTGGCATGGAACCAAGAGAGATGATATACACTTCTCTCATGTTTCACAGAACCTTTTTGTAATGGGCCAAAATATGCAGGATATGTTGACAGAAATAGTAATTTCATCTGGGTCTGCCAACCTTGCCTTCAAAACACTGTAATGCTTATTTGACACCAGCAATGGCCAACACAGTGTTCTATCAGTGAGAGGCAGGTACATCGAAACACTTAAAATAGTTATATGTTGATACCTCCCCATCGACAATTTACTGAATAAACAATGTTTGACTTTATCAGAAGCGCAGCAGATCCTCTAAATACCGTGACACAAGGGCCCAATACCTGACAATGCATAATTCTATTTGAAAGACCTTTGCTGCATACATCTAATTCCTCAACCACTGCCTGAATCTTACCTAAACCTGGATGGCTGCCATGTACATGAAGTTCAACCCCAGTAAAGTTGAATTCCTGCTATTGGCAAGAACAACTATAAACAATTAGTACAAACATGACTCAACCACATGTTCCTGAGTGTATTTGAACCCAACTTTCAACCAACGCCCAGTCATTTGGAGATACCCTGGACACTGACCTCCCCTTCAAGGAACATATTTCAAAGATAAATAAGACCACCTGGCACCGGCTCTCTGCTTCCAGAAAGTGACTTCAGAACTGGTGCTCAAGCCTTGTTATCTCGCATGCAAATGGTGGAAACACCCTGCTGCTCCATGACCCTTCGGAATAGACTGAGTTCCTGCTTAAGGGCATCTTATATGATACAGCATGCCTCAGCAAGGGCCTTAACAAATATGACAATATAACGCCCACCTTGATGGAACACCACTAACTCCCCTTGCCTTACTTTAAAACCAGCTGCATCATCTTCAAAGCCCTCAAAGCTATCACTGCAGACTATTTGGCAGACATGCTTACTACCTACAGATGGCTGAAGACTAAATACAAATGTATATTCCATCTAGTCATCTTGGATCAGAAATGTCACCCTCATATTTATCTGGACCACCCTAATCTGATCCAATTTATTCAAGATCTGAAGGCATGCCTCAAAGAAGACTGCAGCATGATGCCGTAACTCTCTGCTTCTATTCTCAGAGTCCAGCTACCCTCCAAGGGGTGTATGTTGTTACTACGCATGCTTTTACAACGCATGCCTTTACCGCGCAACTTTTACAACGCAAGTCATTACAACAACTTGCGTTGGGGGGCACTGGATAGTGAATAATTTAATTTACTATTCCAACTCCAGTCCCCTTGGATAGTAGGGAAGGTTTTGGATAGTAAATTAAACCATTCTCTATCCTACAGCGCCCCCCAGTGCAAGTCGTTGTAACGACTTGCATTGTAAAAGATGCGTGGTAAAGGTAGTGCGTGGTAAAAGTTGTGTTGTAAACGCTGTTCCCCCCTCCAATTATACGTTAATCGTATCTTTGTCTTTGACTCACAAGTAGGTTTTTGCTATACAAATTCAAAATACATACAACATACATCCACCCCATGTCAAGGCAAAGGCTCAGGACCACTACCTTATTAGACACCAAAGGTACAGTATGAAAAGCGTAAAGACCCCTTGATGACATGAAGAAGGAGGAATCACTAAGATGCATGAAAAGATGGAAAGCAGACATCAGGAAGCACATCCCAAGCAAGGCATGGCAGGCAATTTTTCCAGATCATTCTCATCTTTTACTTGCAATCAGCACATTCATAATTTACTAGGATGGTATTTTGATTTTACATAACGCCAGCTAAACTGGACATCATATTCCTAGACGTAACCACTACATGTTGGAGAGGGTGTGGCCATAGGGTTATGATACTCACAAAACAGATCTACGGGAAGGGCTATTTTAGTTTAGAAAGAGGTGTACGCCTTGATTAGTGACATCATCCAAGTATGACTGCCAATAATTCATCTGTTGCTCCTTCCAGTGGACCCTTCCACTTACCTCACTTGTGAACTACCAAACTGAAGAATACCACTGTCTCCTGGCAGGCAAATTGTGATTATCTCACAAAGAGAAATCCGCCGAAATATCCTCCATGAACCTGAGATGGGCCGAGATATTAGACAAACTAGTGATGGGAGAAGTCAGAAACTGCCAGTCAAAAACATGAAAAATACGGACCTCACTTCTGTATTACATTGCTTCCCATGCAAGACACTGACCAAACAAATATGTCCAACTTCCTACGCTCTTAAATCTGACAAATCGACAACAAGCACCATGAGCTCACTGCTGACCAGCTGATTGGAAACCCTATTGGTGTTATCTATGTATATGGTGTGCTCTTCTTCTGTGATGCTCTCTCAGCTTATCTGTATACACTTTTATACATAAGCAAGGTGTTATTATGCATTAACTTTGAATCTTCTTAGTTTATAGGGATTGGGGGGCATATTACCAAGCAATAGCGATAATTATCGCTATTGCTTGGTTAGAGACAAAAATTTACCACTGAGCTGCGGCGATTTTTATCGCAGATAAACCTTGGTATTACCAAGGTTTATCGCAAATGCGATAAAAATCGGCCACAATGCATGAATATTGCTGAAAAGTCAGCGATATTCATGCATTAGCGAGCTAATGCTCTTAGCCATGTTATCCACCTCCCATTGGATAACATGGCTAAGAACTGCTCAGGGCAGGTGTTAGCTTTTGGAGATATTCGCGCTTAGCGCAAATATCTCCAAAAGTTGGTAATAAGAGATAGCGATGTTAGCGACTGTTTCCAGTCGCTAACATCTTGGCACGCCCACTTTGCATGTCATTAGTGATAAATATCACTGACATGCAAAGTGGGGCCCAAGATGGTCGCTATCTCCTACTAGCTGTCGCTAACTGGTGTTAGCAACAGCTAGGTAATAGGGAGATAATTTTATCTCCGCTTTCTTGGCTTTTAAAGCCAAAAAAGCGGAGATAAACCCCCTTAATAATATGCCCCTGGGTTCCGATAAGCTGTATTGTAACCGCACTGATGTGTGCTCGCTGTCTCTCCTAATAAAACAGATTTGGCGAAAAAGAAATCGCCATTTTTATTTAAAAAAAATTATTTTGCAGAGGAATAGATGTCTACTGTACTGATTCAGTACCAGAGAAGTTGTAAGGCAGCACAAATATCAATTTGTTATTTTTGGACAGGAACCCGTTCTTTGAGTAAAGTTCTTTCGAAAAAAAATATATCAATAACCATCACACTAGAGGCTATACTGAGAAGTGTGGCTCTGAACTACCGGTCGGTGCTGTAACGTAACCTTGAGAACTCCCTCTTTTAATGAACCTTAAAAATAGTCTGAAGAATAAATATTTCATTATCGAGCAGGAAGAGGAGTCAACTTGGTTATGTTATTTTTTGCTGTTGTTTAATTAACTTCGCTGCTCAGTCACTTGTAACTTGACAAACACATAAAAGAGACGATTCCCCTGTGCCTTTGTTTCTTTCTCATCAGATTTCAAATTATAGCCATTAAACAATCCGACAGTTGGGTTGCAGCAGAGGACTTTAAACTGCCTGAGAATTGAAAGAGGCACAGCAAAAAACTAAAGTAATATGGATGAGGGAACATATATAATTTGGGTTACTGTGACAGAAAATAGCTGAAAGCTACACTGGAGTTAGTGCGGTGTATGAAATGTAAGGAGCTGTACCCTTGTGGAGGTATGTGAGGGACTGGAGAAGAGTGTGAGGGAGTGGATGTGTGAGCAGGAAGGAAGTTTGAGGGAATTTTGCGACTGGCTGTATGCCAATGACTGAAGTTACCTACTGACTTTCAAAATTGTAATTGTTCAGACTAAGTGCTTGATTACGAGTTTGGCAGTCTGAACGCCCCATATATGATGACCATGGCCGGCTAGAATACAACAGTATTACAAGTTGATTGCGGAGTCTGCAGTGTGGCTGCAGCAGTCTTGCGGCAGTGGGCATTGGTTTTCCATATCTATCGATGTGTGAGTGTACACTTCGACAGAATGTGTCGAATGTACACATATGCATGATACATGTGGAAAAATGCCACTTGCCCATGCCGGAGTCTGGCCCATATGTAGCCAGTCCACGCAATGGGTATATAGTGCAAAATGGACTTCTGACAGGTAGAAGAGGGGAGGGGTGAGTAAGCACCCCAAATCCACAGTTTCTGCTGCCTCGAAGCTGGCAGTCCCACCACACGGTCGGCTCGCTGGAAAGCCAACGTGTAATACGGACAGCGGTTAAACTCATCTGTACTGCCCTATGGCAGCTTCTTTTCCCCAGCCGCCACTCCGGTGGTCTGTGCTGTACTGGCGGTATCAGCTGTTCACCTGCAGTCTTTGCAATAGCAATCTGCCCACCTCATAGTACAGTAGTGAGACCGCCGAGCTCGTGGTGGTCTGACCATGGGCACAGCAGCTCACTGACCACCAAACTCATAATAAGGTCCTAAGTGGCTGAGCTCTAGAATTAATATATATAATATGTTGTTAAATAAAGAAATTGATTATACTGATAACATGATGTATGCATCGATTCAACAAAGGCGTCATGTGAGGGATTGGTATTAGACTGTGATGTTTGTGAGGGGTAAGGCAAAGAGTTGAGACTGACTCAAGTGAAGTCTCAGATAGGCAATTGCCTCATTCCACATGGGCAAAGAGAATGCTATAGTATGAAGGTTAGCAAGTGGCAGAAATTCCTCGTTACAGTTAATCTATGTCGGTGAATCTTCAGAGAAGCAGCGCCCATGCCAGTACAGGCAAAAGTTGTTTTCCTTCAGAGCACTAACCAAAAAACCCTTTTGTTTCTGAAATGTATTAGTATTCCTTCAATGTTTTTTGTGTCTCCCTAGGGGCTCATTTCCCTTTGTTTCCTAAAGTCTCATCTTTTAAAAAAAAAAAAACCTTTATTTTAGCATTCAATAAAATACAAGCATGGGCCTACAACCGCGGGGGCCGGCCGCTAAACAAATTAAAATCGCCGATATCACAGTACAACACAGCTCATCAGCCGACAACCCAGAGGTCCGGCAGCGATTCAGGATAAAACTTGTATTAGAATGCATAACTGGGTTCCAGGATGAGACAGAGGTTTCATTTTATATTATATAAGAGAGGATCAGGTGCCATACAATCAAACAGAAGAATGCGGGGGACAGGGTAAGAGACAGGATATGCATGAAATAACCACTATAATGGAGAATTGGTGCCAGACCACATAGATCGGTACAAAAGAACACACAATATACATTCCATGTTGCGCCAGTACTCGGGGCCTGCCCACCCAGGAATCAGGATATCATAAAAGCATAAGCACTAAATACAAGCACACGATAAGAATCCGAATGATTCGTAGCTATACTGATCCTTTAAGAAAAGAGAGGGAAGGAAAAGAAAGGCCATAGAAAATAAAAAAGGCAAAATAAAAAAACCCCGTCCAGCCCCCCACCCTGCACCCCTGCAAATGGCTACAGCCTGACCCCACTAGCAGCGTGCCTATCGCCCCTAATAACTAAAACCCCAAAGGTAGGAAAAAGAACGGAGGAGGGCATATCCATGTGGGCTCCCAGCCCCTTTAGACCCCCCGCCTGAAACAGCCACCCCCTATCACTAAAAGACAAACTTATGACAACAATATAGACGAAATTAGAGGGTACCGTGAGACACCGCCCAGCCTCTTAGAGCAAACAGTTGCAGGCCCAACACTTGTGAAAGCCACTCCAACCCTTCCCGACCCAGTCGATCTTAACCTTGGCCCTTCCGAACAAGAACACAAACTCCCCCCAGCGAGACCCAAAGGCACACAAAGAAGCAATAAAGGAGAAGAGAGTCATCAGAAAGCAGACCATGGCTACTGGCAGGCAGTGAGTCCACAGGAACTGTAGACGCAGAAGAACTCTCCCTCCTAGATGAATAGTCCCAATGTATCTTGCACAGGAGTCGTGGCGTCACCAGGAAAGGAGGAGATGACCACAAAATGAATGGAAAGTCACAAACAAAAGTCTCCGGGAGGGGAACGCCTGATGATATCTCCAAAGCCGGTAGTGGTGGAAGGTTCAGCAATACCATGACATCCTTGGGAACACCGTCTCCCAGGGCTCCATCCGATGGTTCCAATACTTGTTTCCTCACGGGGTTCTCGCACGGAGTCAAAATGGCCGTGGTTTGAATGGCTACAGATTCCTGTTCCAACAGTAAGGCTGGGTCCGGTTCCACCAGGAGCATCTCAGATAGGCGCGTGTCCAATTTGCTCAACAAAGTATCCACATGTGACGAAAAATGCCCAAAGTTCTGCCAGTATTGACCTCAGCGATGGCTCATGCACCGTTCGATCCATATTCTCATGCCCGATATCAATCACAATCACCTCCCCGGGTGAATCTGGCATCCTCAGGGGGGGACAAACAGGATCACGAACGTGCAAATGCGAAGGGTGACCAGTCTTTGTTCGCAGCCACGGTCTACCCGGTTAAGGCCGCAGGCCAGAGACCCCGAACCACCGAACCCCGGTGGGCGCAAACCGGGTCCGCGGGACGGGGCCCCCACCCGCAGTCAGCAGCAAGCAGAATCACTCCTCCGTCGATGCTGAGCAATGAAAACGATCGCCGCCAAATTCGGGCTTAAACAAAGTCTCCACTCCGGTCGACCGGACCCAGCCTGATTCTCCTGGCCGATGTTGTTGCACTACAGCCCGGCTGTGAAAGTACTCCAGGCCCCGGCTTCACCGCTGGAGTAGGCCACAAACTTCAACTCGATGGAACTTCGTCAAACAAGCCGATAAAAGTTTACGGATTTCACCATCGGAGTGCGGAACAGTTCATGCACACAGAGACTAGGCGTAAAGTCAGGATAATGTACAGGATATCGTGGTGGGTTGCGGAGGTCGGCGGAGCCGGGAGCCTAAGCAGCCATCTTGTTTGCTGACGTAGCTCCTCCTCTCAAGTCTCATCTTTTAAACTACAAGGTTACATGGAAAACTTGTGACTGTGCTCAAGTTTGTATCACTGTTGAGTTCCATTTGGAGAAACTCTGGGGGAAACATAGCTACAATCGCCACACTTCAGGACACAGACATTACTTTGGTACTCACACATGCATGCAAGTTATTTTTGTAATTAAGTCTGGATCTTTAGGTGAACATCATTGCCGGAGAAATTAAAATGCTTTGCCAGGCAGGTTTAGCCAGCAGCCAAACAATCTCATCTATAAGTAGGTATGACATTTTACATGAGACAAACAATGAGGGTCACAATCAGTGGACATATTTTCTTTGGAAAATTTGCTTTTTTGACTGGTTGGCATGATAACTTATTTGTACATATAACCCACAACAGTTGTTCTACTTAGGTCTCTGATAATGGCAACAGAGATTTGCAAATATTCATTGAGTTACCACTATCTCAAGAGAAATGACAAAGATGACAATATTCAAGTTAGCTAAGTTAATACGCGTATAAAGCAGGACAGCTACCCACTCTGGGTTTCTGGGCACTTTGTCAACAGACAAAGGCCCAACTAACTCAGAATAACCACGTCTTTAATTGTCTGCAAAAAAGTGGTCAATGAGGTGCAGAATCTCAGATGTTCCGGTAAAGCATTCCAGAGTTTTGGTCTGAGTTACAGAAAGGAGCGACCCCCCCGTGCGAGTTCATTTGATCGTGAGAACAATGCACAGGGAGAGGTTGCTAGAGCACAGATGACAAGTAGGCTGATCCAGCTTTATCAGGCCAATGATGTGGCGGAGGCAACCTCTGCCCTTGCTTTGAAAACATAGCAAAGAGCCTTAAATTGGATACGTTTCTCCACCCTTAGCCAGTGAAGGCCACAGAGAAGAGGAGTAGCCAAAGCATGTTTTACCACTCTGTAAATCAGTCTGGCGGCTGCATACTGCACCACCTGCATACTTGTTATGGAGGTTTTGTTGGCCCCCGAGTAAAGGATGTTGCCATATTCCAGGCGGGACAGAATACGTGCCTGGAGGACCATTCGTTGAGCATATATGGGAAGAATACTGATGAATTTCTGAAGCCATTTCAATGTACCAAAGCAGGCTGAAGACACCTTTGCCACCTGAGGCTTCATAGAAAGCTTGCAGTCCACTAAAAAGTCAAGATTCGTAACTTTGACAGCAGAAACAGGAATATCGCCTAAACCATCCAGCCAGTGTCACAGGGACGGATTCTTTCTAAGCACCAGCACCACAGTTTCTTCTCCTTTCAAATGTATTGAGTTGTTGTTCATCCAAGATGCTACAAGAGTCAAACAGGAGATCAATGACGCTGAGTTGCGATCCTGATCGGCTAACAAAGAAAAGATTATTTGAGTATCATCTGCATAGGAGAATAACGTGAGACCACAGCATTCCATCAGGTCAGCCAAGGGGTGAACATAGATGTTGAAAAGTTCCGGGCATTGGGCCGATCACTGCAGGACCACTGTTGTCAATGCATTACACTTGGAAGAGGCGCTACTGGAGGAAATCTTGAAGGTTCGGCCTTTTAAGTAAGAGGATAAAGTGCAGTTCCCCGAAGCCCCAATTGTACCAGCCTCAGAATTAGAACATCATAAGACTCAGTTTCAAAGGCAGCGCTGAGATCAAGTAAAATCAGCGCTGCCTTCTTGCTCTCATCAAAGAGCTGCCTAAGATGTTCTGTGACCCTGAGGAGGTTAGATCCAGTGCTGTGCTCAGCTTGGAACCCTGACTGAGAGTCATGTAAACTACTTTGTGACTCCTCATAAGTGGAAGGGTTTTTATAAACATGCTTTTCTATGATTTTGGACAGAATAGAGAGCAGCGAGCTAGGTCTATAATTGCACCTGATGAAAGTATCCATGTTAGGTATCTTCATAAGAGGTAGGACTATGCCATGTTTCCATGTTTGAGGAATAACTCTGTCCTGTAACAAACAGTTGATTATCCTTACCTTAGGAAGCATGATGTCAGGGTCTTGTAGGCAGATATTTCCTGGAGGAAGGGGATCTTTAGAAGAGCCCAATTTTGTGGCTTGATCCAGAGATACAAATAAAGACAGATCCAAAGCATTCAAAATATATAGAGCCTGGTGGATATTATTAGTGGTTAGGTCCTTAAGAGCCAAAGGAGATGAACATATGAAGAACTTAAAAGATCCCCCACATGTCTCCCTCAAGAAATGTTGACTATTCTGTGCTTTGTTCAAAAAGAAAAGCGCTAATTCCTCACATTGACTCTGGGATAAAATAGACACAGGGGCAAACCTACTGTGGCCAGACAGTTCATTAAGTATTCTGGGGAGTGTCTTGGGGCAGTTTGGGATGAAATCATCTGATCTGAGTAAAAAGTTATTCAATTTCAACTTTTCCACATAATAGTCCTCTATTCCCATTCATTCCCTTGTTTGCAGTCCTCCTGCCTTGAATGTTCTAGTATGAACCAGTACAGATGGAGGAGGAGAAAGGAAGTTGTTCCTTGCTGTAGCTAAAAAGGGAGAAAGCCTAAAAAAGAAACACAACAAGCTTGTTTCTTTGAGGTTCCAATGTAAGACAAATACCTCACCTCCAGGATATGACTGCATGAACAGAATACCCTGTCTAACGGGGTAGCAGTGGAGAACGTTGTGAAAACTATACAGAGGCATATCAAAGAGATTACAGAAGAGCACCCATTACCAGATATTAGTGGAGGTTGAGAAGGAAACGTCTTTACTTCTATTGAGATTGAAGGATTATCCACTATTGAGATTGAGGGGGCCATAACAAACGAGAAGGGTGGGGTGTGAACAGACTCCCAGAATTCATACGGAAATAGTGCCTGATATAATGAAAATCCAATTACTTCAAATATACTTTCCCAAAAGCTCTGCACACCTTGATTGCTGTACGCAGAGAGTGTGATATGGATCAAAACTATCTTTATCAAAACATACATTCCCAAATCATTCTTTGTCCTGAGCCAAATGGTGTCCTACTGTTGCTTGGTTGACTTTACCTCTACTTCAATTTGTTGTCCGCACAAATGACATTTTGGAGTAACAAAACTCTTCAGCCCTGCGTACTCAACCTACTTTGTAAGTCACTCCTCTGACTCATAACATAACCATTAAATTAATATTTTAGGGCATGGGAAGTAATATTCTCATATATAGTTACACAAAATGTAAGCCATTTCAGAATAAGTTTCTATTCATATTCCATTCAGTGGAAGACGGTAATTTTAGTGTTGGGGCAGATGGGAGACACACGTATACATATACACTCACTCACACCTGTGCATTCACATGCGCGTACACACTCTCATTCATTCACAAAACTCACTACCATAAATTCATCCAAACATGCACACACACACCAAACATTAAAATCACACTTACCTGCATCTCTGCCTCAGACGTCCCAGGAGGGTTGGGACTGCTGCCTCTGCTCATTGGCTGACCCTAGGACACCAATGAGGAAAGGCAGCAGCCCCTCCTTCATCACAATGGGTGATGGGGTTAGTGAGACTTGCTGACCCCACCTCAACCCACTCTGTTATGAGGTGTCACTGATTGACTCCCAGCCCTGTGAACTTCAGGGGTTAAAACTGAAGTTCTCAGGTCCAAGGCAATCTGTGATGCTGTCCCTCATCACAGTGGGGACAACCTCAAGGTGCTTTGCTAGGTTGATGAGGTCATGTCCACAGAAGCTGAGACATCTTCAGTCTAGAAAAGTTCAGCTCAGGGAGCCAGGAGCTTGAGCATTTATCACATGTCTAGTTCGTAGCTGCACAAACAGAAAATAAAGAGTGTCTGTCAGGCTATCCTTTGCTCAGCCTCACAGACACTCTTCTTGATGGGCAAAAGGTGACGGGGCATGGTCCCTTAGCCCCTATTGATGGCCTGTGGCTGATCCATTCACTAAATCTGTGACCCTACGCATTTCAAAGTATCATAAATCCACAAGAAATAATTAGTAGAATAATGAGAAATGTCCAATCTTTGATCCTTATAGCAGCCTGATAGTTTGGCAACTTCCTGTAAAGGCCAACATGTGTTTGGTCAGACTAGTCATGTGTGGGAGCTTTCCAACATCACAACCAGCTCACGTTTGCTCTGGAGCAATTCAGAAGCCTAAAAGAACAAACTGCCAACTGAGGTAACCGTATAACAAAGTTGCTTAACGTTTAGATAATGTTGTCACCAGTACTGGCTGTTGTCACCCCTTTCACACATTATGCAGACATAGTGCCGAGCACATGACTAGCCCAGCTGCATTGATTTTTTAATATTACTGGGCTACTTTGTTCCTTTATAGTTTTGTTAGATGCTAACCTCCTGCCGAGCTGCAAGATGGACGTCACGCACGGTGCACCTTGAGTGGGCTCTGCCTGCCGAGTACATCATCTGCCATAATGCAACCACTGCAGTAGGTGCCACCCGCCCAAGTATAACGGACAGGGCACGAGTTTAGTTATGTATACAAAAATCTGCCACCTCGTAAACTCGTGGACACGTGCTTGCAATACAAAAACGAAATTGAACAATGCAACAGACAAATGTCTTCTAATGGCATTTTAAGCAGTATATTGTTGGTTTAAAGTTACAACATAGCTGCCACATTCATAATTATCATATTGGCCTTCTTGGTTTGGGACAAAAAATGATACATGATGCACGCGTGAACATCTTTTCAAAGAATGAATTTGATTTTAGTATGGCCTGGGTGACAATTAACAATTAAGTCAATACAGTGCACGTGGAGAGATGAAAAAATAATAATTTGCATCAATTTTAATTTGGGTTTTCAGAAAAAGACACAGCCCCCTGATAATTTTCTTCACTGCCAAATTTCTGAGAAATGTCTTTGTAATAGAAATAAAGCACATTTCTATCTTGGTTCTTCTTTTCAGGCCACCTCGCGCAAGAGAGAGCTCATTTTCAGGTATATGGTCTGGGTTATCACATTTTGTTATTTTTTTAATTAAAAATCTACGGCCTGATAGGCCGAGGTCCACTCTGTTTGTGGCTGGTTGGAAAGGAAGGGCTGAGATTCATCTTTTATCTGGCGCTTATCGCTGTTCCTCCAAGGCAGAAGCAGAGACACCGCAAATTATCTGTGTGGCTGTGGCGCACTGCAGTTGTTTTTGTTTCAAACTATCCGCCTCAGGATTCGCTGTTCTAAAAGGCGAGCTTGGCAGCGTCTTGAAAAATAGTTTTATTATTCAATCAGATTGGGTTACTCGTGATTGTTGTGGAATGTCGGCACACCAACACAATTTAGCTCCATAACACTACAAAATGGACGAGCTCATTCAAATGGCGGAGGAGCTCGGTTCTTGGGGGAATAGCAACACTGTCACGTGATGCTGCAGGCGGTAGCAATCCCTCATCAGTGCCAGGCGAGCCCCTGAGTTGCATCATTTGTGTCTTTCGTAAATTGAGGTGCATGTGTGAATTCAACCTTTTACGTTCTGCTGCTAGCATGCACCATTTATATTAGAGGGGTGAGTCTTCCAGCCTCTCAAGCCTCCTTTCATACCCCAGGGAAATGAAAGCCCTTCTTCTGCCCATTCAAGCAGAAGCCTTTTCAATGACATTTCTGAGGGTGTGTCTTTTGTTTACAGAGATGAGTTGAGGAAAACTTGCCTAATAGCAGGAATCCAGCTCCACCTCCACGCAGCAGCAGAAAGAATCTGCACCGGCATGTGATAAAAAAAAAAACTTGTCCGTGAAAACAAACAGGTTTTACAACAACATTCATAACGTGTTAGAAATGGGAGTGCAATATTATTTGTTTTCCATTCACCATAACATTTAGCTTGTGTGGAAATGTGCAAGTTCAAAGTCCGTTAGTCTTCATCTTGGAAACTGCATCGTACTGATGATAGGCCAGAATTATAAAGGTATGTATGATTGTTGAACACCCTTGAGAGCTACCCACCTTCAAATGATATTCACCCTTACAGATGTATTAGTTTATACTGTGGAGAAATGCTGAACTTTATTTAAAATCTTTGAGTGTCTCTGGGCTGGCAGCTGCACATAGCACCCCTGTTAGCACAACCTGCAGTCTGCAGACCTCTGTGCAGTTCCTTCCTGATGATATCAGAGCATATCACGCGTTGCTCACTGTGACATTTTGTGGTGGAGTGAATGCTACAGGTACGTACACACACACGGCACAGCATGCACAGAAGTACACACACACACTCATATAACACGCACACAAACACCAAAATGAACACACAGGCAGACACAGTGGGACCCCAGTGGGACGCTCACAGCCTCATTAAAGAAATGGCAGTGCCATTAAAAATTATCCACCGTTAACGCCTTAATCCTGGCATTGTGAGATTGAGAACAGATTACTATAGGAATAAGTCGCAATGTTATGAGTCTTCCTTTTGCACTGGAATGCCAGTGTAAACAACAGAACAAGCATTGGCATAGCCTACAGGTCGCACCTTTGTTTAGTGGGTTCTTTTGTTGTTTGCAGTTTAAATAAAAAATGTTGTTTGTTTTGTTGTTTGCACTTTAAATAAAAACAATCTGTGAGGTTCTCAGCATTGTATCTTTGAGTCTGTTATGAAGCTCTGTGGTTATACTGAATGCTACCTATGTTATATGACAGTTCTTTAATAATGTAATACCTGCACTTTCACAATTGCTTTATTAACCTTCCTGCTTTCTCAAATTTGCTTGAAAATGCACCATTTTCCCACAATTTTTTCAAACTTTTCTCGGGGGGAAATCCCCCCGAACCCTCCTTAGGAGGTTCGGGCTCGCTCGCTATGGTGCAGTATGATTATCAGTTTACGCCTCACCACTTTCTAATGTCACCAGCCGCCACTGACGGTGCTGCAGGGATTAGAGTTGCCTATGTTAAGGCCAGAGTTGATTGAAAAGATTTTGTACATGCTTCTAGCTGATGTGGGCCGCATTCAGCCGGTGGCGCAGCACAAAAAGCTGTAATTATTCAGAAGAGGCACCTAAAGGTCACACTTAGGGTGAGCTTTCAAATACCAATTGTATGAGGTTTTCACCCACAGGCAAAGGGCTAAAGGTTGAATATTTCAGAGAGTTCATTGAGACCATCTACAGCCGTATGGAATTTCACAATAAGCATTGCCTCTCGTTGTGAGAGTTTCAGATGAGAAATAAGATCTATTTCGAAATAAGATCTATTTCGGGTGCATTGGCCGCTTTCTTCCGTATTCTGTATTTATGTTGTGAGATGCATTGTCTAATTTCCTGGTTCGTCGTGCCTATATAAAGCTCGGGACAAGGGCATAAAATGTCATAAATTACATTTCCAGTTTTGCAGTTAGTAAAGGCGTCATGTTTCCATTTAGTTTGTTTCAATGTAAAAAGTGAACCCTCAATGGTTTGGGGACAGCAAACTCAAGTAGCACATCTGTGGGGTCCAACTATTGGGGGAAAACTAAGTTGCTCTCTTAAGGTATTTGTAGGTGCCACTTGGGAAACTGTTGCACGAATGAGTTGATTTCCAATGCTGCTTTCCTTTTTAAGGCAAAAAGTAGTCTTTCAAAGGTGGGATGAACATTTTTAATCAGATACCAATTCTGGTTTATTACTTTTTTTAACAAATTAGTACTAGGACAGTAGGTGGTACCGCAAACTAAGTATTCCATAGTTGGTGGTACTTTTTTCTGAAGAAGAATCTCCCTTGGTGTCCACCAAGCCCTTTTCATTGCGTGTTTCAATAATCTTTTGGGTTACCCATATACTTTGAGTTTTTCCAACAACATTATGGCATGATACGTGTACTCAGTTTTTAAGGTGCAATTTCGTTTGATCCTGAGAAATTGCCCGAAAGGGAGATAATCACTGAGGCTTTGTAGATCATGGCTTGAATAGTGGAGAGCTTTGTTTCTGTCCATAGGTTTGGCCTGTAACATTGTGAACAGTATTCCATCTGAAGCATATACCTATACATTCAAGAATGTCATCCTATTTGCATTGTAGTTCAAGCTAAATTGAATGTCAGGCATGCGTGCATTTAACCAACTGGGATAGTTGTTAAGATCATGTTCATTGCAGTTCCATATTAAAAACACATCATCAATATAACGTACCCACTTAGATAGATATGTACTGGACAAATGGGATATTATTGTGCAGAAATCTTTCTTCAAATTGAGCCATAAACAGCACTTGAACAAAAGAGGGACTAGAGTAGGACAATATTTAACGGGGTCCAGTGTACGAGTCCAACAACTAGTAGCACAAGAAAGGGTACAGAGTTCCCCGGGAAGAGTGGAAAAAGTAGAGTGCGTGTACTAGAAAAAAGGGAGAGAAGGGGGGAATCCCCTTGTTGGAACTAAAACCCTCACACACCCAGATAACTAGGTGTCATGCTTCATCATATGGGTTCTGCTCCACGTCAGACTGGCCCTGCAATGTCTGACGGGCTCCCAAGACCGGGGCTCTTTATCGGAGATCTTTTGTTCCGGCCATATGGTGCATGCGTGTGAGAGGGCGGGGAAGTGTAGTCGTGGCGTGAAAGGTGAGTTAAAAAAGGTGGGTCAGTTCACAATGTGATTTATTTGCGTGGTTGACTCCCTTGATTAAAAGGGTGGGAGCGGGAGATAAATGCCCTGAAATTATCCGAGCATATTAACTACTACCCTCTGGTCAGGTCGACATGTTTCTTGCCAAAGTGGCAATTCTTCAGGACCTCGGTGAACAGTACTACACAAAAGAAAGAAAAATTATTATACAGTGTTGTATACAACCTTCTTTAGTAGGTTTTACCGGTGCGCAGGCCGATTGGTCCTGCTGAAGTTTTGCGACCTGAAAGAATACAAACACATCACAGGACAACATGGTGAGTGCATTATTCCGTCGTGGAAGGTCCGCAAGAGCTTATTTAAGTACACACACATGAGTGAAGGGTTAAAATTGGTGAAAAAGGTCACAGGCATAGTAAAAAGGTAATTGTGTCCAACAACTACCTCACTTATGCAGAGGCATGCTCATTTGAGTTTAGAGGAAGCAATATGTTACTGCAAAGTGAAGAAAACCGGGCTTTATGCTTACCCCAGAGATTTCCCTAAGGTGCCCCACAGACTGCTCCCGGTGGACCGGCTGTTAAGGTATGGTACGTAGTAGGAAGGAAATACCACGGGCGATGCAGATTACAAGCGGGGTTCAGTAGGGGTTAATTCTAGAAAAAACAGGACTGGTATGGCCCAACAGGGACAACCGTGAAGGCTGCTAGTCAGACTCGGACCCGGAGTGGGGGTTGCTTCGAGAGGAGAAAGTGCCCCGTAATGCAGTAAGTATCAGCAGCGGTTGTCCGCTGCCCAAGGGGTGCGGGAGATCAAAGGACTGCACGCCGCTCGCGCCACGCCTCCGCTGAAGAACCAGCGGAAAAACAAGGCTGCGGCAGCGCGCGGCGACCCGACCTACAGCGAACACTCAGGCAGCTGACGAACCCCACATACAATACTGTGCCACGGAAGCAATTGGCCTCCTAAACAACTAGACTCAAGGTTTAGATCGAGGGAGAGCTGAGCACCTTACCCGGTGTCTGGGTACCTGCTAATAGGCGATGATGAATCGAGGGGGCTTGTGAAAGGCTTACCTCCGGCGGCACGCGGTCCTGGCCGTTGGAACCTACCCCCACGTACAGCGTCTAGACAGGGGTCAGAGAAGCTGGTGGCGAGACCGGGGGAGGATCCCGGTATATGAAGCCATCCCTGTTCCGCCGAGTCGGCGCTGCAGCGGAAGCCGCGTCCCCGTCACCAGCCGCGCATGCGCGGTTGCAGCAAAGTCTAGGTGGAGAATAGACCGCATAGAATATTAAGGACTAGGCGGTAAAGGCGGCGGCCATCTTAGCAAGGGGCAGAGAACTTGGAATGATGAAAGTAAATGAGGCACATGCAGTGTCCAGGATGGGTAATGGGCCGTGAATGTAGGGTGGCAGGCTCTACACGGTCAGTTAATGGTAGGCACGCATGGCGCCTGTCTGTCAGACCTTGCTCGTAATGGGACTTAGGGATATTAATGACTAATGGGACATTGGATGTAATGAACGGTTCTAGCCTCCATAAAAAATGTCCGATGCTATGAGTCAATTAAACCCCCCAGTAAAGTCATTAAATGTAAACAAGGTGAGAAATGCCTAAGGTAAGGTGTTCTGAAAAGTTAAGCGAGAAGCCTACCGTCCCAGGGATGTCCAAGGGACTGAATCGTTTAACCCCATAGTGCCCAGTTTCAGATGGTAGATCCATCTCTGTTCAATCCTGAACAGGGCCTGTTTGGTAATGGCCGGGTGGGACTCCAGCACCAGCCATGAAAGACTATCAGCAGGGTGGCTGTGCTGGGAGTAGTGTTCATAAAGTCTTGTGTGTGTTTTTGACCATCTGATGTTACTTTTGTGCTACATAATCGTCAATTTGATTTGTCTCATTGTCATCCCTATGTAGTTTTTACCACAGGGACAGGTGATCATATAGATACATCTGGTACTATTGCAATTTGTGTGTTTGCGAAGCTGCCACACAAATGTATCAGAGAGTATGACCTCCTTACACTGCAGTATCTGTGGACATACCACACAACCACCACACCAACCACAGGGGGGAGTCCCCAAAGAGTGCTTTGGTTGTCAGTGTTATGTTTCTTGGGGCGTGTGTGGATGAGGGCCTCCTTTAAGTTGGCAGTTCTTTTAAAAGCAAAACGAGGGCGGGGGATGTTTATGCCACCCGAATTCACCATAGACCAGTGTTATGGTTTTCTTTAGAAATGCTGAGTTCTGAGTGAAACAGGTCACACAAGTTATGTATTTGTCTGGTGCTTTGGGGTGAGATTCCAGTAGACTCTCCCTTGGATTATTCAGAGCACATAAACAGCACTGCCAGCTCCGGCGCGAAGGGACAACCCATGGTTGTCCCTTTGGTTTCATATTAGTAAACATTATCAAATGTGAAATAGTTATTTTTTAAGGCAAAACGTGCCAATTGCTAGATGAAATTGGTGGGTACTCAGCCGGTTTCGGTCTATGCTCTAAGTATGACTCAATCATAGACAGGCCATCTTCTTGAGGGATCTGGGTATATAGAGACTACATCAAGTGTGTCCAATATTTGGTCATTAGGTCTAAACTCTTGGCTTTTAATTTTATTTATGAAAGTCAGTGGTATCTCTGAGATTCAAGGGAACTTTTTCCAAAAAGGATTTAAAAACGAAATCAACGTATTTCGATATTGGCTCAAGTATGGACCCACATCCCCAGACGATTGGACGTCCTCAGGGGTTGGTCTTGCTTTTATGTACTTTGGGAAGGATATACATTAGGGGAATCCTGCAGATCCCTGCAAATGTCTGCATATAATATCTGACTTTTTCTCAGTCTAATCTCTTTTTCAAAATCCTACTAAAATGTAACTTATCACAAGTTGCCCCAGAAGTATTAAAAGCAGGGAGACAACTATTACAACGCAGTCATTACATCGCTCTACCTTTACATAGCAGTCATTACATCGCAACATCCTTGACATAGCATGTCATTACAATGCAAAATAATTGCATGTCACTACAACGCAGGCATTACATTGCAAGTCAATACAAAGCATACCATTACAACGCATAGTACCCTTACACTATTCAACACTTACACTACTGTTTACTCACTGGAGTTAGAATAGTAATTTGTACCCCTACCCTATCCAACACTTACCCTACTGTTGCACTCACTGGAGTTAGAATAGTAATTATTACCCCTATAGTATCCAATACTTACCTTAAATGCAATGTAATGGTATGCAATGTAATGGTATGTGTTGTAAAGGTGTAATGCAATGTAATAGAATGCGTTGTAAAGGTAGTTTCTGAAAATGCAATGTAATGGCATGCTTTGTAAAAGAATGCGTTGTAAAGGATGTTGCAATGTAAAAACTAGGTAAGTATTGAATCCCAAGTAATGAAAGCTGATCTATCTCCCTGCTATGGTGTTTATCCCAAAAAAGGTAACACAATTGGCGATCTCCTGTCCCTATTTCTCGTGGCATTAAGGTGCTCCTTCCTTCATTCTTTAGGTGGCCTGATAGAAGATTCCACATACAGTAATGATCAAATACAAATCACCATATAAATACAGAAATCTGCATTACAGTTGATAAAATCTTCGCACTTTAAGACTTTACAGCGATCATGAGTGGTAAAAGTAACAGCTTGATCGCTAACATATTTGCAGCACAAACTATGTTACACTTATAACACCCATCTTTTTACCTAGCCACATAGAAATGTTTTTTTCTGTGCATACCTAATTGTATCACTTTGGCTTAAGATGACTTTCTGCATATTTGCCTATTTATATGTGATCAATGAGTTATTCAGAATGAGGTCACTCAAATCCTTATGTATTTTCACAATGGCCCAATGTTTATGTAAATTGTTGTATATTTTATGCTTTTTAACACACAATTTCATAATGAATCTCACCTGACCAACCGTAGAGTGAGCAGTTTTCCTCTGTAGAAGCAGTGAATGCTTAATATTTTGAACATAAGATAATCTCACTTCCATAATTTTTTGGGGGAAGCCTCTTTAGGTAAACCTGACAGTAGTATCAGTTTTTTTGTTTATCATATTCTGTTTGTTTGCTGCAATTACATTAGTGTTGCGATAGTTCTCCATACAGAATATTAATCTTCTGTTCATAAGGGTGACCAGAGTCAAAGTGTAAGATGCTATTGTTGGATGTCGGTTTCCTCTATGATCTGCTATTCTATACCTGGCAGGCCTATAGCCAAGACATGCTGATGCTCATTGACTTCTCTACTAGTTGCAGAAAGGACACCCGTAATTACCTTTCTGCCACCTGCAGCCTCTCCTGCAACTGGGACCACAAGAGCCAGGCCTCCCTGCGACGAGAAGCCGCCAACGTTATCCATAGTGTCAGGAGGTGCTTTAAATGCCAGTGTGGGCTCTCGCAGCGTGGGACGCCCGTAATTAACTTTATGCCACTGCTGCCGCCCCTGCTACCGGGACCACAAGAGTCAGTCCTCCCCACAGGAGAAGTGTGGCTCAATGATTAGAGAGGCAGACCCTGATGCAGAGGTCTAGCCCGGGACCAGGGTTCAATTCCCGGCCTCGGCGGGTCTTGGGCTCAAAATTCCACGGACCTGATAATTCTCGCCTCGGTGCCTATTCCAATCATGGAGTCCCACTCTGCAACCAGGGGTGGACGCCTCACAGGGAAAGCCAGGATGGGTTCCACAGCGGTATTCGTACAAGCGCCTTGAGACCCTTGCTGGTGAGTAGTGCGCTAGACAAGTATCAATTAACATTTACATTTTACTACGAGAAGCCACCAAGGTCATCCAAAGCGACAGGAGGCACTTTAAATTCCAGCGTGGGCTCTCGCAGCACAGGCCGAATGCGGGCGTGCCTGGTCCACACCTGTATGTGCCCATCCGCGACTGAAGGAGGCTGGGCTGCCCCTCTAACATCTGGACCTCGGGATTATTGAGCGCCATTGTATGAGCTACTGTGCAACTTATTATCATCAACACTATTACAGGGTGCCAAATTAGTAAACGTAAGACTATCAACGACAAGCGGAACCCGGCAGTTGTAGAGACACTTGATGCATTCCTTTTGAGGGCTGAGTCAGCCCTCATTCATGAGATAGAGATAACAGAGCACCTGCTCTCAAAGTAGCCTCTGACTATGCAGAAACAGCCTTCACTCGTTGAACATTCCTCAGGCAATAACCCTCAAGATCCTTCCCCTCAAGTCTCACATATACAACATACGGCGCCAGATCCTGAAATTTCTTCACCCCCTGAGTTAGCAAGCAGGTCAAGTATAATTACACGGGCCAGAAGGCTAAAGCAAGACGAGACAGTAACAGTGAGCCACCTTCCAAAAAGAGAAAGGGTCGTGGTCCTCAGAAATATAAATAATAATCCTCAATAGTAAAGAGCAGCGAAGCAATAACCGGAGACAGAGATCGTGAACTGGGGTCCGGTTTAGCTCCGAAGACTAATTAATCCACAAGATTACGTCCAAGGATGAACGAGGAGGACTTTTGGAAAAGACTTGAGACTATTATATCTATTCTAATTGACCCACTGTCACAAAAACTATCTCAAATTGAAGACAGACTCTGTAAACTGGAGGGGCTGGTTATAAATATCTGGCCAGTCTCCTAGGACATAAACACTGGTAGAGGTTCTGGGCCTTTGGTAAATCGGGAGTTGGGAACTGGGGCCCACCCAACTGTATATAACCCTGAGAGTGGCCACATACACTACGCAAGCAGTAATGTTAGCACTGCTGAAACTTTAGCTAAAGCTCGACCTTCCCAGCAATTCTTAGAATCCTCAGAATATACTGGGCAATTGCATAGCATAGTAGGTCTGAGTACTTCACGTATACAGGCTGTTAACACCTCTAACAGGATCGCACCAAATATACAGATACCTACGTTGGGTGATGTAGGGAGAGATATTAACACACAGAACCCTCGATGGTCTAACCCGAGCCATACTATAAATCCAAACCAGACCCTGCATCTGCCGCCAGAACTGGACAACGCTGAGGAATAATGCACTACACCTCTTGAGTACCAGAACTGGCCTTACTAACACTCTCTCCCCGGAATTAAAAATGGTAAGAAGAATAGGATTTGTTGGCAAAACAAATAAGCTTCTAGCAGATGATTGTGTGGCTTTAAACTTTAGGTTCCCCCACTTGGTGCAGTCCAAACATTGATAGGGCTGGCAACCATTCTAATATGTCCTAAGGAATCAATATCTTACCCTTAGGGTATCTTTACCAACCCCCAAAGGTATTATGGACCAACACTGTGTAGGAAAACCATCAAGGTAATACGCAGTATAGGTATAGGGTCCCAGTTAGTAACCGTTTCAATACTTTAAACATCCTCTATGAATTAGTCATAGATTGACTAATTCAATCTAGAGACCCTTATCCTAATCGTAAGGATGACCGTAACAGTAATAGACCCGATAAACTAGTCAGAGGTGGAACCACTGCTGAGTATGAGCAAAAATAAATAAATAACTACCCTTTATTACCGGCTCATCATCAGCTGAGAGAAGAGTTATTGGGTACCAGTAATCTGAATGTGCACTCTAAACCGATTAAACCCACAAGTTCAAATCAGGTATTGGCTATTAACTGCGAATTAACTCCTAATGATATTGCAGCAATAAGGCCCTCATGTAACATTCACAGTGGCTCTTGCAACCTGGTCTTCAGGAATATTTCAAGTTTATGATCAAAATTCACTAATCCCTTATGGTGTGATTTTACCTCGAATTTCGATATAATGTGTTTTCAGGAAACATAGGTAAAGGACACAATACACATTAATGGTTTTAAAACTTTTCACACTGCAGCCGTTGAGGTGGTTTGTGGAAGGGTAAAGGGAGGGTTATGCACCTATAATTCTAACAGGTTGAATGTAAAAAAAATAGAGATGCATACAGAAGAGATTTATTACCAACTGATTTTAATCCATGTGGAGAAGAAGGACTGTATTGCCCTGACAAATTTCTACAATAATATTCCCCCGGATCAAATTGGAGTAGTTGTCAAAAAATTGGGCAACAATTTGAAATCATTCTACAATGCCAAGGACATATTTATAATCTTGGGAGGGGATTTTAATTGTGCATTATGCTCAAATGATGATGGTAAATTATGTGGATTTATAAACGAAGATGGGATGAAGCTATGTGCTACCCCTGCTCTGATGAGTTATACTTTTAATGGTAGAGGTTGCCTTACCACTATAGATTACATATTGCTGTCAAATAGTCACGCATGCAGGCGCCCTACATTTACTACACATGACAACTCATTGAGTGACCATTTTCCATTGAGCATTACTGCCTTATTGCTGAAAAGACCATCTGGTAAAGGGGATGAAACTGTGCACGTCGCACAAAACCTAACTATTGACAAGACAAATGGTTACTCCCTGCACTGGTCGATGGTGGACCCCCTTCAAAACAAGTGATAACTAGGTGTAAATTAGCTTTTGATGTCTGCTTGAGGGAAATAGTTTCACCTGATTGTGTTCTATTCTCCTTTCAAGAAATATCAGGAGCTTTAAAGGAGACCCTATTTGTACAGAGCAGCATAAAAGGGAAACAACAGGGGTGGTTTGGTTCTAAGTGTACACGTGTATATGCCAATCTAAAGCATGAAATATATAAGACTCCAAGAAATCCAAGTGATATCAGACAGGCTAGAGGGGCTTATAGGCTAGCGCGCAAGGAACGTAAAGCATCCTTGAGAAATGGCGCTTGGATAGTACTGCATGATGCCTCTCTGTCTAAAGATAGTTCTGCTTTTTGGAAAGCAGTGAAAACTCTCTTTTTCACTCATAAAGGTGGCCCGACAAATGAAATAGCCATCACAGAAGAATAATGGATTGAGCACTTCTACACGGTATATAATGGTGACGGAAGCATCGACGCTCCAGGCACCCAACAATATGGGGATGATGCCCCAGTACCTTTGACCCAATATACTGATCTCCAGGTCATTTTGGATGAAGTAAATTGTGATATTTCAGCAAGCTTGGGTGGTAAGGCTCCCGGGCTGGTTGGGGTCCCTGTAGACTTATATAAGTCAAATGTGACATTATGGGGCCCGCTAATAACCCACTGCAAGCTGTTATTCCCCTTTTTTAACAAGTTGGGCGGAAGCGATCATAGTGCCCATTTTAAAAAAGGGGAATTGTCAGGATCCTTGCTGTTACAGGCCAATATTGCTATTGGACTCCTTGGTTAAAGTGAGAGGTCGAATTATTTTAGAACAATTGGGCAGAGGACAACAAGGTTTTATCTGACATTCAGTATGGTTTCAGCGTTGACCTAGGGACCGTCGAGCAGAGCTTAAATCTAACTATTATTATAGGGAAGTATACTCAGGTCAAGAAGGGTAGGTTGTTTTTAGGTTTTGTGGATCTCACTCCAGCTTTTGACTGTGTTAGGCACAGCTAGCTCTGGGAGATCCTTGAGGGCCTGGGAGTGGAAAAGTTAATTATCCACTTTCTTAGATGGTTATACAGTGCAGTACGGTGTTAACGGTGAGTGCTGTGCCCCGTTCCTAATAAGGAAGGGGGCTAAAGCAATGCTGCGTGCTAGCCCCCTTACTTTTCAATCTTTATATCACTGGCCTGGGCTAAGCACTGGTCAAAGACTGCCAAGACCTTCCCCAAATAGGTGGAAAATCAATACCTGCTCTCCTATATGCGGATGATGCAGTTCTGATGTCGCGCACTCAAGAGTGACTACAAAGGGTTTTTGTGCAACCTTGGTCTTAGGGTGAACACCTCAAAAACCTTTATAATGAGGTCTGGTCATGGCAGCCAGAAGTGTAGGGATATGTATATAGATGAACAGAAGATAGGGTTTACTAAGAGATTGTCATATCTTGGTACACTTTTTGATCAGAATGACACATGGTCCCAAGCGGTGCTAGCTAAAAAATTGGCTTTTCCAAAGACCACAGCTGCCCTTGCAAATTTTTCAAGAAAGTTGGGTAGGAGGCCCTCGGTAAAGCTCATACAGATTTATAAGGCAAAATGTGCCTCAACGCCCAAGTATGGGGCAGTGGTCTGGGGTTTTGTTGATGTGTACCCTTTATAAATAGTGGGAAATGCATTCTTAAGGTATATCCTTGCAGTCCAGAGTAGCATATCATTGCATGTTTTGCCACACTGAATTTGGTATACCACACATTGCAGACCTTATAAAAATGGAGCCCATTTTTTTGTGGCATAGGATTTTGTCATATACACAAACCATGCTAAATCAGGACATCTTAATGGATAGTTTAAAACTGGAAGGGGCTCTAACCAGCCCATGAATAAGGTATGTTTGGGACTTCTTGCGTTACCTCCACCATTTAGACTATTATACTGAGCATAGCACTATGTCCACCACCACAAGAAAAGAGTTTAAAAAAGAGGGCCTCATGCTACTAGATACAATCAGAATATCGGCATAGATTACAAAGCCCACTGTGCTGTCCAACCAAATGATTTTAACAACTTGTAGTATTCAACCATATCTAGTAATGGTACCTGGTGGCTATGATAGGTTTTTATTGACCAGATTCAGACTTGGGATTTTTCACAAACTTGTAAGTTCCCCAAAATGAATGACTGGTAAACCATACCAAGTTATGGCAAACGCTACACGATATGGGCCCCCCATATGACATCATAAGCTTTTTATCACAGATATAACTTAACTTCAAAGATACGCTATGGCCAGAAGGGGGAATGAACAGCGCACTTTAGAGTAACCCATGCAATTAGACAAGGTTGCGTCCTTGCCCCCTTTTCTTGCTTTATATTAATGTTATTGACCTTTTATTACAGAATTTGAAAGCTGATGCCCCTATTGTTGCTAAACGTGTAACCCCAGTTTTATTATATGCAGATGATGCAGTCCTAATATCTAGGACTGCAAATTGGCTCCAACTCCTGATAGATAACTTTTCAAATTTCATGACCAAAAAAGACCTAAAAATAAATCTGAGCAAAACACTAGTCATGACGTGTGGGAAAAGCAAAGCAAAGAGCAGAACCCACTATGTTGGGGAGTACACATCGAAAGGACATCTACAATTTCATATCTGGGGTTAATTTTTAATAGCAAAGGATCATGGAGTACACACATTAACTTATGCAAATTAAAAAATTTGAGATCAAGCGAGGCTATTTTTAGATTCTCCAAAAAAATAGGCAATAAGCCGATACGTGAACTTTTTATATGGCAGTAAGTGCTTCACATGGGTTTGTTATGGTGGAGCCCTTTGGGGTATGGCAGACATCTCCCCATTACAAACCCTTGAAAATAAATTATTAAGAAGGGTATTATTGGTACCTAACTCAACAGCTACTTATATACTCTATGAGGAGACAAATGTACCATACCTTATTGATCTGATTAATATGGCAGCTCTTACACTGTGGCACCAAATTTGGACTAAAGATGAAACGCACTTTACAACCAACATAATTCTGGATTGTCACAAACTTGACAACTGCAGGAACATACCATGGTTACATTATATTCATAGTCTTTTAACTAAGTGTAAAGTGGCATTTAATTTTAAAGCTCCTGAGAGTATTCTACACCTACAGTAAAGAGAGCTAAAAGTGGACTTTTTAAATGCAGAGAATCAATGAGGGTAGCTGAAATGTGTACAAAACCTGGCGTCAGATCTTATTGTGAAAGCCCATTCTCACTGGGTACTCAACCGTATCTTGTTTTTATAAGAAATGTACAACATAGATTTTACTTAAAAAGATTAAGGCTGAGTATGCTCAACTTTCAGATAGCATTCCGTAAGAAGGGTAAGTGGAGTTCTAATCTACCTTAGTGCCCGTGTGATGGTAAAACCTCCCAGACCAATTTGAATTTTATACTTTTTTGTAACTTTTATAGAGACATTAAAAAATTAATTTTACGACCACTTTTTATTGCTAATAAGCTGCATTCCTATAAATCCACTTTTTATCAAATTTGTCATTTGGAAAAAGTATCAACATGTAATGCGGTCATCCTTTTTATTCAAATTGCTATCAAACGAAAAAAGGATCTTTCATTCTTGGAAATGCTGAATTATGAAATCGAATAGACTGTACATTTAATATATTCATTTACAGTCCATACTGTCCCATTACATTACCTGATGTAACGTTTTTAATGATGATAAGCGGCAACTTGAGATTTTAGCTCTTTTTATATGAATTAGTGTATTAATTTTTATTCTCTATTGCTTCTTGTGATGACATAAATATTCTCAGTATGCTTTATCTATATTTATGTGGAGATGTGCTTTAAGAAAACTAATTAAGGTGTAAATGTCTATATGAGAGATGTTCTTTGGGAATTTTAATAATGGAAAAATTGTAAAATTTATGATGAATTGTTTTTATTTGTAGAATTCTTTTATGGATATATTCACGGTGGACATGTGCGAAAGAAGGCCAGGTGGGATTCCGTGGGGGAATTCCAGCCGTGTCGAAGTGGTTAAAGCGAATAAAGCTTGTTTTGATTTGATTTGAATGACTGGTCACGAGTAATGCACTTGTGTCCCTGTGATAACCACTCAGAACAATCCACCAATCATGTTGTTTTATTTTGTAGATGTTATGCTGAATTAAGGAAAATGTGGATTGTTACAATGTTAAAATCCGTAGGAATCAGACAATGTAAATGTAAATGTAAATTACGTGCTTATATAGCACACGACTACCCGGAGGCATCTCGGCGCTTGCTTAGGGAACCCGTCCTGGTATTCCCCTGCGAGATAACCCAACAGGGCAACCGCAGGGTGAAAGCCAGGCATCCCGCCGCGAGGGGCCGTCGTGGAGATTAAGCAAGCTATTGCCCAGAGCTGCAGAGTGTGAACTCATGATTCAAGTAGGCACCGAAGCGAGAATTATCGAGTCCATGGACCTATTGACTCAAGACCCTGCCGAGTCGGGAATTGAACCCTGGTCCCGGGCTGACCCTCTGCTTCAGGGTATGCCTCCTCTAACCAGTGAGCCAGTGAGCCATCCTGTATTTACTGTATTACAATTTTTGGTAAACGAACACATAGTCTGGAGGGTAGCAATGTTGTTAAAGAGTGTACTCAGACCCAGGAAATGCATTGTAATATAAAGGCCTAGCCTACAAAGACTAAAGGGATAGTGATTTAAATGAATGCATTTTATAATTAACTATGTATTTTAAAGTGTTTTATCTTACTGTGTATTGAATTCTATTTTCATGTGCTTTTATGATTGTCTAAAATAGCAATCGAATAAAGTTTTACTTGACTTGGCTTCTATACGTGTTCCTTAACATAGAGTTTTAGATCCATAAAGGTTATTCTGGATTGATCATATTCTGAAGAAAGTTCAACATTCCATGATACATGTCACCTTGATATAAAATGTATTATTTTGAATTACAAACTGCATCATCTGTAATAATATTTGAATAATGAATGAAAGATTGAATTTTTATATGGAATTGTGACATCAATAGACAACAGATAGCAGGTACTTTCCCATGCAATCTCTGCCAGCTTCTGCAACAGATCCTTAGTATCTTTAAAATAAGGTGCTAAGCACGTAACCATAGGGGCTACAAATAAATCTATAGACTCTGAAATTCTCCCAGTACAGGACCCAATTCTAGATATCACGAGTCTACATGGTGGTATTCGTCCACCTTTATGAATCTTAGGGGAACAATATATTATGGGTGCCATTAGATTGCTACCATCCAAATATTTAAATCTGCCTGATCAAATTAACCTTCAATATACCATTTATGAGAAAACAATGACATTTCTGTTGTATATACACATACATATTTCGAGCACATTTCACATATTCAGTGGGCACTTTAAGTTGTCGCATGGCCTCCACACTAAAATTCTCAAAATCGGAAACCACCACATCTCCTCCATTATCTGCTCATCGTATATTAGTTGAACAATCAGTATGAAAGACATTCAATGCTTTCTTTTCTTTATTGTTCAAATTGTTGTTGTATATAGTCGTTTTGTGTTTCTCAAAGTCTTTGGTAATGAAGCCAAAACATACTCCTGTCACAATTTCCTTGGAGATATTGGTAACCAATTTCAATTTCAACGAGAGACCACTCTCTTTAATTATATGTACTTCAATAACAAATTTTGTTTCCAAAATCCTAGTCAATGATGTGTCTTCTAAACTAATTAATGCTTGTGTCTCTACTTTGTTCTTTGTAGCATTCTCTGATACATTTGGGCCATATATTTATCTGCCTAGAAGGTTTTGTTTTAACCTACTTTCTTAATTTCAAAATCCTAGTGAACCTGAAAATGTTGGGCTTAAGATCACATTTATCATAGAGTCTCTTATGAGCAAAGGATAAACCCTTACTCAATACATTTGAAATGATTAGATATATCTATAAATATTGATGATGATTGCTGGTGATCTTATTTTGGCCATAGTTATCAATAAAACTAAAGATGTTACTATAGTTCCTGCAGCCCTGAAGAAGTGGAACGATAACTGTAAAACATGTTTTGGTCTTTGCAGGAAGTTGTCACAGGATCAGGCAGCTACAGACATTTTGGATAAGGATTAAAGATTAGGCATTTTGTATTTGTTTTAGCAATTCTTTCTTGTAGACTTATGATACTTTGAAATGTGTAGGGTTGCAGATTCAGTAAAACTTATACTGAAGTGTCTTGGGTTTACTTTGTTCTTCCCCTTGATGAGAAGGGTATGGTAAATATATGGTGTCCAGACACAAACGAGATGCAGTGATCTGCCTCTTGTCCTTTACATTTCTCCCAGTGTGAAATGATAGTGATGATTTATACGTATGGAACAATGAAGAACTAAATGATATGGATAAATATATAATTGGACATCGAAACTGCTAGTTTGGTATATGATAGGAATCAGGTGTCAAACGTCAAAGGTCTGCAGTCCGACAAGGAGTGTAGATTCTGCAATTTAATGGAAAACCCAGTATACAAACATCAGTATCAGAAAGTAAAATTGCAAAAACTAGAGAAAAGGCACATGCAGTCAGCTTGAGTCATAGTCTTCACCAAATGATTTATTTCAATCATTCATATATAAAGTAATTCAGCTAACCCTGACACAACCCCGAGATTCAGTAATATAGCACATTAAGCTCCGGAGAACAGTGATTCCAAAATATATTATATTTAAGGGGCACAATTGCTCAGATTCAGAGATGTCCCTTGATAGGATATGGTATTAATACTACCAACAGAGCCCTAAAAGCCTGCACTCATGATACAATTCCTAGAAGGTGGAAAGATAATTCATCGTGGTACATCCTTAAAATATCATAGAAGGATTGGCTTAGTAAGGAGCTTACCCCCAAAAGAGCTGGTGGTTAGTTCATTGTCACCATGCCCTTAAGAACTGCTTGAACCCAACAATCGAAACTTTCCCATTTCTTGAATATGCTCTATTTATGATTAGTGTAGCCCTTCTATCCTAAACCTTGCATAATATTGACTGGAAAACATACTACACAGGGAACCCCCTTTGCCATCTGCAGGAGAAGGCCTTCAAGCTAGTAGTCCCAGTATGAATTATATGAACAAGGATCTAAGTAGAGGGGTCAGCTTATTCCAAGTATTGTTCTCTCCCTGGTGTCAATTTGCTCTGTATATATTTTACACTCAAAGTCATGGCAAAAAGCACGTTCAATTTTTCAGTGCTAATTATATATCACAATTTAATGTTCAGAGGAGATCTGGCTATACTTTCCAGCTAGAACCAGCAACCTTTCCCGCCAAGCATCATCATAGTTTTTTGAATAGAGGAGTAACTCATCTGTTTTAATGGTTTAATAAGCGACAGATGATCCCTGAGAAAAACTCGAAAATCTTTTTTGCTGAGTTAGCCCAGGTGTAAATCCTGAAGAGTACTGATTTAAAAACTGCTAGTTGAGAAATTATCTTTATACCTAATGGCCAAAAGACTTATCAGTTAGTTTGTGTAGTTAGTTTGTGAAGAATTTGGAAGGCTTCATACTTTTCTTAAGAAACTATTTATCCAGGCTGTGGCACCCTATTGTTTGGCAACATAGAGAGCATTGCTCTCCACATTCACCACACTTGCAGTCAAGGGTGCAGAAATTGGGATTTTTCATTGCAAAATTATATATAGATGTGATGTGAGACCAATTAGATAGAATTAAATGACTCTTCTGGATTTGTACAGTTCAGACCCAATTTCAGAAAAAAACATCTAGCTAACTTAGGGTCTGATTGCAATCCTGGTGGATGGGATACTCCGTCACAAATGTGATGGATATCCCGTCAGCCAAATTAGAATTCCATCAAATCAAATGGAATTTGTAATACGGAAAATGGGAAATACATCACATTTGTGATGCAGTATTCCATCCACCAAGATCATAATCAGGCCCCTAGTCAATTTTCTCACACAACATCCAGTTTATTTAAATTTTGCTATAAACCATTCTTGCATCTACAACCTTTCCCATTAGTTTTTGATACAAAATTAGATGTCTTTGCTTTAGCAATATATCTCCTGGCGTCAATTTGGTGAGAGCACTGTCCATCCTTACCAGTAAGAGAGTATTGCAGCATATAATAAACAAAGAATAGACTCTAGGCCTTGAGATGTGTGGGGAAATGGTGGATAAAGTTAGCACCAGATGTTGAACAGAATGGGAGTTAATGTACAACCCCTCACTGACTTTGAAGTGTTACTCTATTGTATATATTTATCAGACACGTGCACTTGGATATGGAGACACAAATCAATGAATGATTCGCCTTTCCTCCCATAAACCGATGAGTGTCCTTGGACCCAGACCATGGCCCATGGACCCTAATTGTTTAGTAGCAACAGGTGACTACCTGTTGTTGCTGCCTCTACATGATGTGGGGCTTTGATTCTAAATTATAAAGAGTTCATAAGTTGGCAGGCCAGAGTATCCCCAAACTCCCATGACAACTTTTTTTTCCATTTTTATGTGTTTTTAGAGTTTTATAAAGCACAAACGCAAACCGAAGATATTAGAGTGCTTTACATGAGCACCAGTTGCATTACAGATGGATACATTCAATTTGTTAGAGATGGGGATATTAAGTGATTTACTTAGAATCACAGGATATTGAACATTTCTGCCGACACTCGAACCCGCTTCCCCAGCTTTGAGGTAGACCGCTCTAGCTATTAAACCACATCCTCTCCACAAAATACCAACACAACCAGCACAATTAATTAGAATTCTTTTTTAGCCTTGACCCAACAATGGCCCAGAGAGTTTTCTACTATTTAGCCCACCTGGAAAAGAGAATGCAAGCCCAAAATTGAGACAGAGAGATTAGCCAGTGTGTCATGGACGCTAGAAAAGGCTCACCTCGCTGCTTTCTGAATGATAAAATACAGCAATAATTATCAGGGTTCAGTGGACCACTGACCCCCGGTGCCACTGCACCTACTGCACCAATAGAAGCTATGCCTCTGACAGAGAGTCTGTGACTCTTAGGAGGACCTTGGTTGCCATTTAGAATCCACTGATCTAATAGAAGAAGTTACCCAATCAGTGGTTGGGTGTTGGGTCTTGCTGCAGACCAGGCTATGCTGACACCCCACATGGCCAAAGACCATATACAGCATATTTTACGTGGTGAATTATGTGAATACTAGTATTTAGCATAGGGCGTGACTGAAGATGAGGTTTTCTAATAAACCCATGCTATGCTAGGCTGAAGGCTGTGCTCAATAGGTAATGCTGTCATAATAACTTAGGTCAGGACCTGGAGAGATTCCAGGACCTACAGTTGAAGAACCCTTTACACAGTCAAGGATAGAGCACAGTGGCTAATCTTCATTGGGAGACTTTTCAAAGATGCTGAGCACTGAATAACCCTGTGCATAGCCAAAGCCGTTTACAGTTGGTTACGGTCACAAGGGTGGTGCAGAGAGCCTGTTCAATAGCCAGACCATGTCAAATTCACGTTGTGCATGCCCAAAGAACATGCCAAATGCCACTTCCGAGCTCACCATTTTTGTAACAAGGCGTAGAGGAGTCATGAGCTCCACTCAACACAAAATGAGTCTCCAAGTGAAAGCAGCCTTGGAAACTCCAGCACACAGTACTGGCATTGCACATTCTCGGCGGTGGCAATAAATCTAAACCAGGTTCTCCCCAGTCACAGAGGAGACCTTTCACCATCTCTAGATGAGGAGGCCATTTGTGATCCGCAAGGCATTGCTGGCTGTGTTTGTCCACCCTGCCTTTCGGGGAGCCTTTCAGGTGTTGTACTGCCGGGTAAAAGTCTTGATGTTCCAGCCATGTCTAGAGACCCAGGGCCTCTTGACATGAGGTCTACAACCCCATGCTGCCCTGCTTGTTTCAGTACCACATGGTGGTGGTGTTGTCTTGAATTAGCTTCCACTTGTTTGAAGGAAGTCTTTCAATATCAAGTGTATTGCTCTCAACTCAAACAAGTTTCAGTGGCGTTATGACTCCACTGGAGACGAGAGTCCTCTGATCTCCAACTCTCCCAGATGGCTGGGCCAAATTATGAGGGATGCACCTGTCACCACTGTATGGGTCTGGGTGGGGAAGGGAGAGGTGTCTGCTGCTTGCCCAATCTTTGTTCATCAGTCACCAATGCAGGTCTTTGCACTTGCTCCAATATCTGGACCAGATTGTGTAGATTCCCATGATGCTGCAGACACTGATATTTCAGGTCCCACTCTAGAGCCCACATATGCCAGTGGACAGGCTTTACCAGCAGGATGCAGAAGGCCACCATGAGAGACAGCATCCTCAGAGTTAATCGCACCAAAATCCTGGATAGAGACTGAAACAATGGAATCATAGCTTGAATATCCTTTGTGAAAACCCGAGGGGTGCTGGTAAGGTCATGGGGTGCACAGCAAACTAAGGGGGTCATTAGGATCGCGGACGGACTCCCCAGAGTATGAGGGAACGTCCGCATGGGCAGCTGATTAAGATGTGACCGCCATGGTGGCGGTCACATCCTATATCTTTAACATTGCGGCGGGTGCAGCTTCAAGCTGCACCCGCCGCAATGTTAAAAATGCATACAATGCATTTGTATGCAGAAAGCGGCAGGCAACGCGCGGTGCCTGCCGATTTCTGTATACAAATGCAGGAGGGTACCATAGGTACCCCCCATGTGCACCCCCCACCCCCCCTTCACCTAGGGGGCCCGCAACGGGCCCCCGCAGTGAAGATACACATGCTTTTCCTCGGCGGAAAACCCGCCGCGGAAAAGCATCTTTGGAAGCCCATCCTAATATGGTGGACGGTGTCTGAGAGACACCGCCACCATATTAGAGCTTTTCCGCCACGGTTGTAAGCCAACCGCGGTGGAAAAGCTGCGGACGGAAACCAGGACCCACCAGCCATCCTAATGTGGCAGTGGGTCTTTGGTGGGTCCGCTGCGGTTTTTCCGCATCCTCTGGGCCGGCGGTGGCTTCCGCTGGCCCAGAGGATGCAGAAATTCCGCAATCATAATCGGCCCCTAAATGTGCTTTTGGCACCACAGTGAACCACATGTAGCACCTGTGGGCAGGCAGGACAGGTACATGGAAATATACACTCTGCAGGTCCAGTGCTACCCTTTAGTGTCCATGGTCCAGAACAGAGAGGACCTAAGCCAACATGAGCATTTTGAATTTCTCCTCTTTCAGAAAGTGGTTGAGAAGGCGTAGGTCTAATGTAGGGCAGAGGCCTTAGGCCTTATTCAGCACCATAAAGTAGCAGCAATAGCTACCATGACCTACTTCTGATGTTGGCAACCACTCAATAGCTACTTTGACCAGAAGAGCCTGTACTTCCTAATGCAATAGGAAGAGAAGGTTCTCTATCAGGTGTTTGGAAGATGGTGGTATCGGCTGCCGGGTGTCTTTAAATAGAAGGACGTAATCCCACTGAACAATTTGGAGCACCCATTTGTTTGAGATAATAGACCGCTATGGAGGCAGGTGGTCCTGAATTATGCCACTGACCAGTTGCCCATGATGGTGAGAGGGCATTTTAAAGGTATTTAGAGACTGCTGCTGCGGGGGATTGGTGGACTGGGAAGACCTCTGGCCTTGTGTCCCAAGAGGCTTGTGGGAATCACATCGACAGCCACCAAAGGACTGGTGAGTCTGCTGGCCATGATGGCTAGATGGAAAAGGATGCAGCTGACAGGCCTTACCGTAGCTGCAGAAGTGGTGAAAGGCAATTTGGGGCTGGTGTGGGCTGTGGAGGGTCTCAACAGCTGGGTAGTGGCCCTGCTGTCCTTAAATCACTTGAGCATTGAATCTGCCTTATCACGGATTGGATTAGTGCTATCCAAGGACATGTCCATAAGGAATGCCTGGACATCTTCCGGCAAGCCAATTGACTTCAGTCATACATGCCGACAAAGGGCCACCAATGAAGCAATCACTCTACCTAACGAGTCTGGCATGTCCAGTCTGCAGCATATTGTGAACTGTGCAGAATTCCTGCCATTGTCAATATCCTAGGATGTTGCATGGTCATACCATGGGCAGCCCTTGCATAACTGAGCCCAAACTGTTGGAATACAGGCCTAGAAGTCATGGGGTGTTCACGACACACAGTGTAAGGTTGGTGAATGAGAAACTCCTTTTGGCTAAAGTGTCTAGCCTCTTTGATTACCTATCCAATGGTGTGATAGAGAATGTGCTAGGGTTGACTTTGGAGGGAGAGGACTGGACATCCAGGATCCCCAGAGTGGGGTGCTGCTGATTAGGTAAAGTTGGATCCCCAGGAGTGGCGTGATGGTGGCAGGCAATGGTTCTTATCACAGGCCCAGGCCCAAGTACAATATGGGTGAGGGTGTCATTAAAGGGAAGAAAAAGTTCTGTGATGGCCACTCTGGGTTGATGCATCTCTGTCACTTCTTGACTACCACCAAGGGCAGTGTAAGGATCAGGACCATAGCTGCCCTCCTCACTACCATAGAAAAGCAAGCACCTTCCTCTGTGGCTACAGTGGGAGGGGAGGATAGGCCAGTGTCAGAAGAAGTGTCTAGAACACTGGCAGCTGCCAGTTCCTCATGCCAATTCTCAGTCAAGGGCTCCGCCGGTGAGGTAAGAAAAGATAACCATAATTATACTCCCTAATCATATTTCTCACAGGACCTGTCAGTAAAGGGAGGTGCTTTATCTGATTCGGATGGCCTTGGTCAGGTTGGTGTCACAGACGATCTCAGGCGACACCGATCCTGCTCCAAATTGATGATTATAATGATGGCGTCACGAACAGAGGCAGTGGAACAGTCTCTGATGAAGGCAGGGAACTTGCAACTAGAACCAATTGGATCCAAGAACAGATCCAAAGGGCTCAACTGATGCCAAGGGCAAACCCGCCAGTGGGAATCCAGTTAGAGCGCCTTCCAAATCCTTAGGGCCCCCAGGCACTCCTGAGGGGTCAGCCCACCCAAAGATGAGGTAAATAGCCTTATAAAATTCTTTAAACTAGGAGCAGGCCTCTAGGGATCCGGTACATTCTGGGTGGCATATACATTTTCATTTCACCTTACACACGACCAGGACCTGGATCGGTGCAGAGTTATCCGGTGTCAGGTGACCAGGAGCTTCAGGACATGCTCCCGGACTGCCCTGGGGTTCACCACTTGACAGTTTGGGCAGGCTTTGTAATCGTGGCTCAGCTCCAGGTACCCCAAGCAAACCAAGTGGCAACTCAACTGACATCTGCCTGTGGAAGCTCAACTGACATCTGCCTGTGACAGGAACCACAGGGTTTAAATCCCCCAATTTTTTTTATAGCACATCCATTCGCAAACTGGGAGCCTAGCTTGAAAAAATCTCTACAAAAAGTAAAAAATTGTAGCTCAAAATAAGGACTGATCTGCGCTAATGGCGTTGAAAGGAGAGAACTGATGTCAGGGTGCTGGGGTGGTGCCTATATAGGTACCATGCAAGCCATTTCCGGCAAAGACGACGCTGACGCAGAGTCCATCAGCACCACATACTGCCATGCTGCTGAAGATTTTTCCAGAAGCAGTCCAAAGCAGTCCAACACCTGGAGAATACATTTGCGGCTATAAGTCTCTTGCAGATGTCATAAAGTTACTCTGAAATGTAATAGTAAATTTACCTGCTGTAAATCTACACGTTTAAATTTACTTTTAGGTCACAGTATTCAAATCTATTATTTCCTACATTAAATTAAACGTTGCAAGTGAAGAGAATAGGTGAATATTTTTCTCTCTTAAAAAGTAAGCCATTATTAACAATGATCCTGCTCCTAATATTGCATAAATACTAATGAATGCTTTTCAAGTACTCTAGGTAATTTCTGTTTTCCTTATACTTTTGATTTTCATTTAATTTTGGCTCTCCAGAGACTAAATTGAGCAGAAAATATTATTTAGAACTGTGAAACCATGAGAGTGCTGAGCCTGCTTAGACTACAGTAGCAACTTTAACTGGGTGATTTTATGTATTGATGACTTTGTACATATTTCTTATTATTCACATCATATTAAAGCAAGGGGGAAAAATTGCAGTTCTGCCCCCCTAGTAAAAATGCTGATTTTCCGTGATACAAATGTATGTTTTTTCCCTTGGATTTAGAATTGTGAGATGTATTTTTAGAGGAAGAAACTGTTTTTGTAACTAATTGTTTTTTATTTTAATAATCAAATCCTTTGTTTGACAAACTGATTAGGCTGTTTTAAGAAACTGATTGTTTTAGGCAGTCAATTTATTTCTTTTTGCCAGTTGAGAGTATATTTTTGGGAACATTAGCAGTATGACACACTTGCTGCAAAAATGTGCGCAATTTTATTAGGGCAAATTAAATTTGTCCAGTCCTAGCAGTCAGATAACAAGAATGCGTAATCGATTTTCTGATTTTCATTTTTTTCGGCAGCAAATAAGTCTCTTTCTGATTTGCCAGAATAAAATTCAAAGCAACTAACTGTAAAGTCAGTAAGCTGGAATGCACAAAGGAAGGTGCTTTATTAGTACGTGAAAAATCTAGGGACCAATCTAGGGGTATATATCAGTGACATTGTGGTAGTGATAGGGGCTTTGCCTTATTTAAAAGGCAGCGTTAAGCCACGGCGTTAAGCCACTTAACGTGGCTTAACTCTGCCTTGTAAATAAGGCACCCTTTCACACTGTACTTAGCGTGAAAGGGGAGGGCATTAGGTGTTGCGGTGGGCATTTCACCACAACATCCATTGATTTTGACGCTGGCCCCTATTTTCAAGGATGGCGTAAATAGGAGGCTGCGCCAAAATTAGGACCAGGAAAACACTGGTCTTGAATAGGTGAAACAAGGAGAAATGCTTTATTTCTCCTCATTTTTGCTGTTTCCATGTGTGCTGCGTTTGCTGCATACAAACAAACAGCAAATTGCCATTGATTGTTTATTTGCAGGAAGGTGAGCCTTCCTACACATGCAAGTTACAAAATGTCATTTAAAGAGTGCTTATGTGCAGGAAGGGAAACTTTCCTGAACATAAACAATCTTTCCCTCAACGCAAACACCCTTGCACTATGGTGCAAGGGTGACTGTAATGGCGCTAGGCTGCTAAGTTTAGCGCCAGCGCAGGGATGCACCATATTGTTGTAAATATGGTGCAGCCCTGCGTTTCTGAAGTGGTGGAGTGCAGCGTTAAGCCAGGAAGGCTAACGCAGCACTCCGTCACTTAATTGTAAATATGCCCCCTAGTTTTTTGCAAAAACATGTTATGTGTGACAAGCCGTGAGGGAAACGGCTTCCAGAGCATCAGGGAGTGCGTGAAGAACAGCGCCTGGCCACATTGCAGGAAGGTCCGCCACCGCGCCGTGAGGGCAACGGCTAGCGGACTACAACCCCCAGGTGCCCCGGCGTCGCACCTGTGACGCGCCCAACAGCGCCCGGAGGCGCTACAAAACAGCGGGGCTTGCTGGGCTCTGCGGGGGACACAGCCGTGAGGGAAACGGCTTCCAGAGCATCAGGGAGTGCGTGAAGAACAGCGCCTGGCCACATTGCAGGAAGGTCCGCCACCGCGCCGTGAGGGCAACGGCTAGCGGACTACAACCCCCAGGTGCCCCGGCGTCGCACCTGTGACGCGCCCAACAGCGCCCGGAGGCGCTACAAAACAACAGTGCTCACCCCGCCATGCGGGACGCGCGCGGGCGGCGCCGGGAGAAGCCCGGGACAAGGGCGGGTCAGTCTTCGTCAGTCATCCGACCAGAACATGGGTAAGCGCAAAAACACTACCTGTACTGATGCTGGGGGTAAAAAACCGAAGGTGGCTAGACATTCGGAAAATATTATTTCCTACTTGACATCTGCAGTGGGGGCCCTATCTAAAGAGATAGAAACCGCACAACAGGAACTGGGATTATAAGTGACTGTACCATCATCCCCAGAAACTAATCCCTATCAAGGTGCCCCCTTGGAACCTGAAATAATTATATTGAAACCACCATTAACATCAGGGCAAATAGTTCCACAAGTTAGCAGTACAACTGCAAACCCACCTACTCCACCCACCCCGTCAACTAACCCGGCCACTCAAACTAAACCAACATCTAGAAAGAGGAAGAAAGGAGAAGGGGTTTCCACCATTAAATATATTTCAGAGGACACACTTAAAGAACACCTTGAAGCCCTCTTCGAGGAACGGATTGAACCCCTCTTAGTGGGGATTGCTAAGGACATTGTCGATACCATGAACACATGTTTGGAAGGGTTATTAAAGAAATGTGTACTTATTGATAACCTAGTTAAGAAACTTGAGACACCTGCTCCCTCACAACCACCAACATCCATGAGACCTATGGGTGGTACTCAATCTGCCCCTAAACCTCTGCTGACTATCCCTACAAATAGATCTATGACCATACAGGGAACAGGGAGGAGTATGGGCGAAAAGAACTGCAAAGTAGGCACCGCACAACCTTCTTCAGTTACATCCAATAAAGTTGTAGAGCCAAAAACAATTGCATACTCTAAAGCACATTCACATCTCCCCCCCGCTGTTGTACCTTTTGTAGCGGTTTTTGTAGGGGTACCACCACTATCTGAGGGGGAAGTAGAATCCACCAATAGCTTAATTGAAAAGGCAAAAGAATGGTGCGTAAACTATAGCTGTGGGGGTAAAAATATTTCAAACAGTGTCATCTTTGCAAGAAGGGTGGGGTGGGTGGGCCGCCGACAAAAATCTGTGAGGGGTGACTGTGTGGTGGTAAATTTTGATAACATACAATGTGTAGATAGACTCCTTTGGGATGGATCAGAGATTCAAGAAGATGACATTATTAGACCAGTCCCACTAGGTTTCTTCTACCCACCCCACAAAGGCAATTTCCCTCTAAGTACACAGTTACATCTATTCCCGAAGACTGGCAAAGGTGGTACTTCATGGCAAACGATACCCCTTAGACGACAACAAGAAAGACTCGTTACTGAAAGCCTGCATTCCAATCTGGTACTGGCAAATAGTTTTACCCCCTTAGTGGACTTAGACCAAAATGACTGACAACCAACACCCATTCAGCCATCGTCATTAGTTTCACTAGGGGAGGGGGATCTCACCCCATGTCAGTTCCTTAGTTGGAATGTGGCGGGCACCAGAGCCAAAAGACTAGACCCCACATGGATAGATTTCCTAATCAGCAACCATGTAATTGCTCTTCAAGAAACATGGGATACTTCACCAACTTTCTGGTTGGATGGCTTTTCAAGTTTTACTATACCAGCAATACCAAGTAGTGCAGGAAGAGCCAAAGGTGGGCTAGTTCTGCTTTTTTCTCTTAAATTGGCAGGGACGTTTAGACAGCTAGAGTCTGGTTCCCCAAATATTTTAATCATAGAGTGGACAATTTCACCAGGTCGCATCCTTGTGGTAATACATTTTTATAATTCATGGGTCAGACAATCAGACACAGCCCACGTGGACCACCTGGAAAACGTCCTTAATGACTACAGTCAAAAAACACGCATTAATTTCGAACTTATAATATTAGGCGATTTTAACACTCACAAATGTGTTTTAAATTGTAACTTAGGCAATCACGAGGGTCAGACCGACACTGGTAACCTACATTTTGCTCACACCAAAGCGGGGGAGGCGCTTGAATTTTTTCTTGCTAGCCTTAATATGTTTGAACCCCATAGTACAGGAAGTGGCGAAATGTTGCCCACTTACAAAGGCTCAGAAAGTGGGGCTGTAATAGATTTTATTTTCATTTCTCAGGGTCTAACCTCTAAGGTGAAAAAATACGAGGTAATTGCCTCACCACATAGTGACCACAACCCAGTGTCCGCTCAGATTCACTGGAGTGACTTATGGAGCAAACACCTGGGTTTGCACATCGACGGTGCCCAGTGATCAGGGCAGACGGCTCAAGTTGGGTAAGGTGGTCCAGGAAACCTTTATGGCATCCCTGCTTCCAAAGATAGAGGAACCCATGTGTATCTGTCTAGACCAAAATGCCACTAATAGTGAAAATATTTTAGCCTTCAAATTTATTTGCTCGCAAAAAGCTAAAGAACTCACAGTTCCCCAATCCCGACTGCCACTTACCATAAATGGTTTGATATTAACTGTTCTAGAGCCCATAGAGACCTGAAAAATGCACTAAAAACAAAGCCGAGGGATACAACTCTAATCTCCAAATCAAGACGGGATTATAAACTGGTTATTAAAACAAGAAAAAATACAATCAAAAATAATGCCTGGAATGACTTACTTGATGTGGATGTTCTACGTAATAGTAGGAGATTCTGGGACATTATAAATAACCAATTCTTCTCGGGGGAGATTAATACAATCTCCGATTGCATCATCAGTGATGAGAAATGGGTTAACCATTTTAAAAACATATATGGTAGTAATGACATTGCGGATGAGAATGGCACGGGGTTAGGTCTGGGGCTACCGGCAGTAGAGTTTAACGAGGAGGAGGTGTACAAAGCTATAATGGACTCTACCAAAAATAAGGCTCCGGGACCAGATGGAGTCCCGGTAGACTTTTTTAGATATGCCCCAACTACCTGGTCCAAAGTCCTCACCAATGTGTTCAGGGCGACAAATGATGGATGCTTCCCAGATACTTGGGCAACATCTGTCATAGTGCCCATTTTTAAAAAAGGAGATAGGCAGGATCCGGGATGCTACAGACCAATCTCTTTAATAGACTCTGCCTTTAAGATCTTGGGCAGAGTACTATTAACTAAATTGAGAGCAAACCTGGAGCTTTGTGGGGGCCTAGCAGAGATACAATATGGCTTCAGGGAGAAACGGGGTACCCTGGAGCAATGCTCAAACCTACATCTCCTAATATCTAAGTACACGGTGGCCGGGGAGGGCTCACTATATTTAGCTTTTATGGACCTCTCCTCGGCTTTCGACCTGGTAAATAGGTCCAAGCTCTGGTCCATACTCTGTGAGCTTGGTATTGAGGTTTCCTTGGTGGCACTCATAGCAAGCTTGCACCAGGGGCTCTCTGCGAAGGTCCGGGTTTCTAGGGAAGGGCGATGCTCAGACAGCTTCAGGTCAAAGAAAGGGGTACGCCAAGGTTGCATCTTGGCCCCTCTTCTATTTACTATTTATATAAATGGCTTGGGGAAGTCCTTGTCAGCCGGCAATGCAGATGTCCCTCGGGTAGGTGGGAAGCAGATTCCGGCTCTCCTTTATGCGGACGATGCCGTTCTCATCGCCCGTACGGGCATTGGTCTACAGACTCTTTTGGAGCTATTTGGCTCTTTCATGGGTAACTTAGACCTAAAGATCAATGTAACCAAATCACATACAATGATTATGGGCCCACAGAAAAACAAATTACACACAAAAACTTTTACCTGTAAGGGTGAGGTTCTCTCCAGGGTCCCTGTCTTTCCATACTTAGGGGTCCTGTTCTATGAGAAAGGCTCCTGGGTCCCGCAGATTAAGGCCAAGAATATTTCTTTAGCTCGGTCCACAGCCGCCCTGATGGCCTTCACGAAAAGATTAGGGGCCAAACCAATGGAAGCTGTGTTGAAAGTTTATAAAAGCAAATGCGTTTCCATTGCTTCATTTGGTGCAGCTCTGTGGGGGTACGTTAACTTGGATAGTGCTCAGAGAGTAGAAAATAAGCTCATTAGAGGAATTTTATCGGTCCCAAATTCTACACCTACTTACTCTATACATGAAGAAGTTGGCCTACCCTACATCACAGATGGACTGAAATTGGCCCCTTTACTTTTCTGGGCTAATACCTGGTTAAACACAGAGTTGTCCTTAAACCACAATATCCTCAAAGATGTGATTGCAAGGGAGGGGGCAATGAAAATATTATGGCTGAAATACATAAAGTCATCATTCACTGCCCTCGGGAGACCCGACCTATATACAACACCTTCAAACATTAGGAAAGCGGACATTGCATGGATTAAGAAGGAATTCCAGGGGAGGGCACGTCTAGAGAGAGAGGAGCTTGAAGTCAATAAACCATTAGTAAGAGCACATTTGGTCCTATCCTCTTCCCCCTCTATGGAACCATATTTGCAATTTGTCACCAAACCCTTGCATAGATTTTTATTAACCAGATTTAGAATGAACCTGATCCACTACTCACTAGGTCGCTTTCCTGTGTGGGAAAAACCAGAGCATGCACCACCCTGTGAGTGCGACCAGTTCTCTAACCAGGACACTCTCCATTTTCTGTTCTTCTGTGGGCTATACAATATGGAGAGGGGAAAATATCTAATACCTCTCCTGAAAACAATGGGCTTCATACAAGTGAGACCGGCCTTACTTTTCCTTCAACGGTTACCAGATGCACATGTCACTTTTTGTGTTGCAAGTTTTCTTACAGCCGCGTATAGAGGAAGAAACAAAAGAATCCCTAGAACTGCATTATCTTAAACTAAAAGTGCACTAATATATTAATTTTAACTTTCTTTTAACATATTATGGTGTTTAAATAATTGGCTTTTTTAAGGATGATGTGTAAAATAAATGTTTTGTGGGTATTTTTAAAATGTTTTAAATGTATGTATTATCGTTGCCTTTTATGATTTTAACAAAAATCGAATAAATTGTATTTTGACTGACTGTGTGACAACAAAAACATTACATACTTTTTTGCGACACTGAAAGCGGTCCAATATAAACAGACTGGCACATTAATATCATTCTACTGCCTGCTGAACTGCAAGTAATGCCATTACATGCTGACGTGCTAGCGGGTGGTTACCCACTCTAACAACATACTTCAACATAGCCAACCAAAGAGAAACAACAGGAGAGGTGAAAAAAATCACCTCATCTGATTTCATCAAATATCTCAACAGTCTGGCAAGGGCAGGGAGTGTCAGTCCTGTTGTTCCTGAATGGGATGCTTCCCAAGAAGCTGCCTTGTTAGCACTGTGGTCAATTACTTTTTAACTGATCATCCACTTCATTTCCAAATGGCAATGGCTATGATGGAAGGAAACATCGTTGCCCGACCTTTCAAACTGCTCTAACTCACAACTAATGACTGTCCTCTAGGTAAGTGAAGTCAATCCCATCATCATTGCCTTAATATCCTTCATCCTCCCAAGACCCTTGTCATATATGAATTTTAAAGTCTTATAACTATTTTATGTGAGTCAGCATGAAACTGCTGTGATGTTGTGACAAGACTCTGCTGAATCTCTGCGTGGATCTCCTCAGTCCTGGCAACATGGACAGCCCGTGAGCCTTTGAAGAGATGGCGAGGACCAGTTCAGCCTAGCGTAGGACAAGACTATGGGAAATATTTACAAGGGGATTGCGCCACCAGAACATCACTTTTTCTGATGTACCGGTGCCACAATGCCCTAAACCATATTTAGAAAGTGGCATTGAGCGACTTTGCTTGCCTTAACACCACTTTGTAAATACCCTTTCAGGCAGTTTCAGTGTGAAAGGGACATGCAATGGGTGTAGCTGTGTGCATTCCACCACAACACCCATTGCTTTTTTATGCTGCCCCGGATTTAACAGGCTTTGTAAATCTGGGGCAGTGCCAAAAACGAATGCCATGCAAAAACAGGCATTAAATTGGCACAACGAGGAGAAACATTTATTTCTCCTCCTTTTTGCTTTTTCAATCTTTGCTGCATTCTGCAGTACACTTAGAAAGAGCAAACCGCCATTAATGATTGTTTATGTGCAGGAAGGTGTCCCTTCCTGCACAAAAACATTAACGGAGGAGTGTGGCTCACTGATTAGAGCAGCAGACCCTGATGCAGAGGTCTGGCCCGGGACCAGGGTTCAATTCCCGACACGGCAGGGTCCTGAGCCCAAAAAAAATGTCCACGGACTCGATAATTCTCGCCTCGGTGCCTACTCTAATCATGGGGTCCCACGCTGCAACTCTGGGCAATAGCTTGCTTAATCTCCACTACGGCAGCCCGCCTGCTGCGGGATGCCTGACTTTCACCTTGGGGATGCCCAGTAGGCGTTATCTCACAGGGAAAAAGCCAGGACGGGTTCCCAAGGCAAGCGCCTTGATGCCTTCGGGTGATATGTGCGCTATATAAGTCGCAATACATTTACAATTAGATAATGGCTATTTGCTACTTTTATGTGAGCTGCCAAATGCCTTACACATAAAAGTAGCAAATCGCCATTAATGATTGTTTATGTGCAGGAAGGGACACCTTCCAGCACATAAACAGTAATCCCTGCAACACAGGCACTCTTGCACTATGGCGCAAGCGTCTCTGTGTTGGGGCTCGGCAGCAATTTGTAGTGCCAGTGCAAGGGAAAACACAGGGGCGCACCGTATTCTTGTAAATATTGTGCATCCCTGTGTTTTTTAAAATCAGCAGCATGGTGCTGCAAAATCTGACATTCCCTCGTAAATATACACCTATATCTCTACATGCCATCATCATCCATTTTTGGGCAAAATGTGGATTAAGAATTGCTATTTTCATGTCACAAACGGCCCGATTCACAGAATTGGGCCTTCTGCAACCAGAATTTTTTTTTTCTATGTACAGAGGCCCATTTTGCGATTCGGTAACCTATTACTCAATCACAAAATGGTTTAGAGATTTTTTATTAGAAAGGGGAGTGTTAAGGGCTCCCCTTCCTAATAGCAACTTGCCGTGGTATGTAAGAAAGTTTTGTTAGCGAAATGCAGTTGCAAAACATTCACATTTTAATACCTACTTGAAGTTGGTGGTAACCCATTCGCAAAAGGGGAAGTGAAGTATGCAAAAACCTTTTTAGGAGCTGGCACTCTTAAAATATGAAAAGAAAAATTTTAATTTTTGTTTTTGGAATTAATCTTGTTTTCCTTTAAGGAAATGAGTTGCGTTTACAAAAAAAATGTTGATTTATTTAAAAGCAAACACAGACATGGTGGTCTGCTGTCCCTGGCAGGCCACCATCCCTGTGTTTTTAGCATTTTCAAATGGGTTGCAAATTGCGATCTACCTCATAAATATTAATGAGGTAAGTCAATTGCGACCACATTATGAATCACTAAATATATCAAAGACATATAGGTGTTTTCAATGACCTAATAGCAAATTGCAAACATTTTAGGTAATCTCACAATTAAACCTATGTACATGTGGCTCCTAAATCCACAAAGTGCCTATTCTCGTGTGTTTCTATCTGAAACCCAGAACACTATAATGTAAGGATCAAACAATGCTCAAGTGCTGCAATGGTTCTCTTGCTCTATATAAAACTTCAACTAAGGCCAAAAAATAAAAAGGGTCTATATGGACAGCTTGGTTTGTTGATAGTAGAACATTTTTGTATCACCAATTAACAGATTAATGAGGCACAATTTACAAAGATTAGTCCAGTTCTTGATGTCACCTTAATAGATGAATATGGTCAGATTACAGCCATTTGATAGTACAATGGCTCAACCTTAAACCTCTTCAGGGAAGTGAAACATAAATGGCTAGGTAGAGATATAGGAAAAGAGTGAAACAAGAACATTATGAGAAAACATTATTGTAGTGTTCTGAATAGCTAAAATCAATGCACATTTCCAGAAACTGGTAGTTTTACCATGTTCAAATGAGTTTTACTTTCTTATGATCTGCTGAAGTCCAGCAATGTCAAACTCTAAAGCAGGACTGAAACAAAAAACAGATGACACTTGACCAATCTGGTTCTTCAGAAGGGAAACAGAAGCACATACTGTTTTACCTAATTCAACTTCCATACCAGATCTTTGATCCACCCTGAATGAAATACCCACCAATTTCATGGATCCCCAGCCATACCACATATTTGTCAGTGGTAGAGTTATTTCAGAATAAGGACCAGATAATTAGAAAGTAGTAGAGTATGTTCCTGTGACATTTCTGAAAGATATTTCACTGAAGGAGTACTATTCTTTGGACCCTGCCATAGGGTGCTATAACTAATTAGAGAAAACATATGCATGGGACATGAGAGTGACAATAAGAGAAAAAGGAGCTAAGTTCAATAGGTATATTTGGCAGATACTGCGCTTTTGTACTTATAAGTGATGTAAATAGCAGATTCTCCTAGAAAATATTAAAACATAGTATGGCCAATATTAAAGACGAAGAAGGTCAATATTATGCAGTTAGTTCTTGTTTTATTTTGTGCAGTACTACAATTCCCACAAACTATGAGTTTAATTTAATTTATGGTAATTTTACGAATGTGGAGCTCCCACTGTTGGAGCATAGAACTATGCGCACAACAATTTGGGGCAAGACTATCTTTTTATGTGCTTAGTCTCCGCCTTGGGTGCAGAGTCTCTGTAATCATAAAAATAGTATTACTAAATTGAAACTCATAGTTTGTGAATACCAAAAAACAGTTAACTTACACAAACATTTGTTTGCCTTTGTGAACCCTGTACGTCTAACTCTGCCATGACCATTACACTTTAACCCGCTGATTAGGGGTAATAAAACTCTACATAACCTATATTGCAAAGGAAAGCCAGCGAACTAAATGGAACTAGAGATATTCTTGGTACATCTTGATATTGGAACATGAACACCTACTGGAGGAAAATACATGACAGAATTATCCAGTGTGCTAACATCTGATACCCTTCGAAAATAAACTAAAAATAACATTACCAATTTTGCTGACAACATTTTCAAAAATAACCCATCATTGGCCTCCCATAATAGAAAAACCTGTACAACCACCTCTACATCCCAGAAAGTAATATAAGTCTCCAATTCGAAATGGCAGACCAGAACAAATGTGTTGATCATTTTCGCATCTATAGCAGGCCAATATTGATGGTTCTTCTGCACCAATTTTAGAATTATTAATCTTTCTTAGATATTATTGGCGTTGGCCAGTCCGTCCTCATTTTAGATCTTGCACTCCTGTCCACTGAACTTTTTATCATGTACCTAATGTGTTCTTCAATAAACAGTTGAAGAGGATCACTCACTACTGAATTTGGATGCTGAATGTTTCCAGGCTCAAACATGGGAGTACATCCCCAGCCCTCATCCAAAATAGCAATATGAGGATTATCGCCAGTTTTCATCTTTCTTAGAACATTAGTACTGTGATCAACATCATTGTGATAATTGTCATTGTATTTATCAGCATTTTATAAACATAAATTATCAAAGGGTTTCTTACTTGAGCATCCCATAATACTCACAATTGGGTTTTGCCAAATCAAGTAATTATCTCCTTGTGGATTTGAGCTTTCACCAAATGTATCTCTCTCGTATCCATGAGGGAAAACATCATTTTTCTTCATCATTCTTTTGCTGCCATGGCTACATAATTTCCTGTGCTGGGAAAGTAAACAGGAATACACAGGAATTAAAGTGTGTGTAATACCATATGTCCCAGAATTCCTATATCAGTGGTCACACTTCTACATAACGAAGAGACCGCTTCATGAATAGAATTAGAAACTGAGTTGTCCAAAAATTGATGAACAGGTTATATGAAATATATTAAAACAAGCACATAGAAAAAAGGTTGTGCCTTCAAATGGCATCCGCATAAATCCATTCAGCTGTTTGCATAAACACTTTCCCATGCAAGCATCTGCCTTGCAAAAATTAAAACAATGTGTCTGGCCATTAAACAAATCTCACAAAGCACTCCAGCAGCCATGCACTGCTACAATGTAATTATTCACATGTGGGCGTTGAAAACAGACACATTCTACCTTAAATAAACAGGCTCGCCAACGTGCACTGAAACAAAGTAGACATTTCGCACATAAGCTTTAAAAGCTTGTGACATTGACTCAAAAGATGTAACAATTTTACACAGAGCTTTGAATGCAGGCACATGTGTGAAACTAATCTAACGAAACTAACACTCTAGTTTAAGCACAAAACAATAAATACATCTTCAATCAATCCCAATCTAATACTAACAAACTGCATTGTGTAATGTACGTATTTCTAGAAGCAAGAAAAGAGGAAAACGTGTGTGGACTACTGCAACAAGCGAGGATGTCCTTCGTTTTAAGTAATACATTTCTGCCCTGCAGCATTATGTGAGTTGTAGTGTTCTTTTAAATACAGTTGTAGTGTTCTTTTAAATACTGTACAAAATAAATCAGGAAGAGAAAGTGCATAACAGAGCCTCCTAGCTTGTAATCCAACAGCAAATTTCAGAGATTGTGCTACAATATCTAACATTATCAAAACCAGGAGCTGCAGAGCCAGCTGGGTATTCATATTGACTAATGAAAAATAGAAGACAAGAAAAACTAAACTCAAAAATATGGTATTGAAAAAAATAAGTTGCAATAATAAGAAAAATTATATAAGGTACTGAAAATGATATTAAATCAACATTTACAAGAAAACATTTAATTAGTGAAGGTTTGAATCTATTTTTACATTTGGTTTGGAGGAAGCCAAGTGGAAAGTTTACAAAATATTAAATACATGAGGTTATAGTAAAGTTGGGTACATAATTTAGCATCAGTGTACATAATTGCCAAGAATACAATTCAACACTAAACTAGTAGGAAATGATCAGCCTGCTGTAAGAATTATTAGGTCACTAAATAACCGCATGAGAGTGACACCTCTCTGTACAAGTAAGAATCAGCCCTGAAAATGAATGAGTGGGATCACACCAGATCCAAGTTCTCTAAGCTATTTCTGAGAATGATCTAGTATCCTGGCCCAGTGAATTATGATTAGTTTGTTCTGACGTAATTTTCCAACACCGGGACACATTCAGCAGTGCCCGCTCATTCAAATCAATCAAATCAAATCATAGAACATTTATTGAGCGCACATATCACTCAAGAGTCTCATGGCGCTGGTGGATGTCTCTGAGAGGATAAGACTTAAGATGAAAGTAGATGTCAAACAACCATGTCTTTAAGTTTCTGCAAAAACAGTTGTGATCACTTAAGGTGCGTAGATGGAATGGTAGTTTATTCCAAAAAGAAGGCGCAAGATAAGAAAAAGATCTCCTTCCGCCTGTAGTAGTGGGTATTCTGGGAGACACAATGTAATGTAACGTATTGGCATTTATATAGCGCACTACTTACCCGTAGGGTCCCAAGGCGCTTCGACCGCTGCGAAACCCTTCCTGGCTTCCCTGAGAGATGGTCCCTTAATGGGTATCTCCAGGGTGAGACCAGGCATCCCCGGCGGTCTGGTGGGGCCGTTAGTGAAGATGAGGCAAGCTAATGCCCAGAGTTGCCGAGTGTGATCGCTGATCAGAGTGGGCGCCGAGGCGAGAGAATTATCGAGTCCGCTGACCCTGGTCCAGAAACCTGCCGCGCCGGGAATCGAACCCTGGTCCCGGGCCGTCCTCTGCTCTTGGGTCTGCCGCCTCTAACCAGTGAGCCACACTACTACACAAGAAGCGCTTGATTGCTGGATCTAAGAATTCGACCAGGTAAATACCAGGGGCCTCATTTATGAAAAGTGACACATCGCTGCGTGAAAACAGCGATGCGTCACTTTTCACTGCGCACTCCTTGCGACACCAATGATGCGTCATATTTAATGTATGACGCATCATGTCGCAAGGACTTACAGATACGTCAGTATTTCTGACGTATCTGTAAGCGCAAAAGTGACGCATTGCTGGAGTGTGTCACAAAAGTGACGCAACTCCAGCAATGCGTCCTTTCACATGGGGAAAGCCCCATGTGAAAGGTCTTGCGTCAGTCTTACGCCTGCTGTGAGGCAGGCGCAAGATTTTGACGCAACAGCATCCTAAAAGTGACGCAGTGAAATCTCATAGATTTCACTGCGTCACTATTACGAGGCTTTTTGCGGGGGAACGCCTCCTCTGCATACATTATACCTGACGCAGGTATAATGTGGCGCAGGGGTTTAAAAAGTGACACATCTACCTAGATGCGTCACTTTTTAAATATGGCGCATTTTTTACGCCGCTGGTGCGTCACAAAAAGTGACGCACCGGCGGCGCAAAACTGACGCAAGGCCTCATAAATAAAGGCCCAGGTTAGTTTATTGGCCCAGAAAGCTGGTCCCTTTACGTACATATTCTTGTGCGTAAGGTAGAGTAACTTAAAGCGTATGCGTTTTCGTTGTCTGCTTTCAGTTGGAGCAGCAAGCTGCAGGAGGTTAGGGGGCTCTCTTATTTTCACTTCCACCTGGGTCCGAGACAAATGCCAAATTTAAAAGGCCCATTAGCCCTGCTTTTTTCAGTACAATGCTTTCTGAGAGCTATGTGGACCATAACACCTAGACATCAATGAATGGAGAGAATGTAAGGAACACAGCTTGTTATCACCTCACAAGTACTTAAGCAAAACTATGATTTGGCAGCAGGTGTTTAACTATATTCAGCCCCTGTATGTAAGATATATTTATGTACTGTAAGAATGTGGGATGTGTCAGTCTTTGTGAGTAGTTACACAAATAACAATTGATTTAAATGGCATTTAATATTGTATTTTTATTTCATTCTTTCATCGTGCTATGCATTCCAGTGCAGGGTGTCAGAGCACTTCACAACACACACAGACACAATAAGTCATATAAGTGGGTAAATCAATGCACAGGAAATGTTTCATAAAACAATGAGGATTATACAGTGTAGGTGTAACATAAGCTCCATACTTGTTGATCTTGTAGGGAGACAGTCTTTACAATGTTGTCTCTACAATGGAATGCATTTACCGCCACACTTTTACCATGCAATGCCTTTACCACAAAAAGTCTTTACCAAGGATGCCTTTACCAGATATATGCCTTTAATACACATGCCTTAACAATGAAAGGCAAGTATATTTAAGGAAAGAATGTGTGTGTATGTGTGTGTGTTTGCTTATTTATATGAGTGTGTGTATATTTTAGGGTTTACAGGTGAGTACGTGTATGGGGTGGAAAGAGTATTTTTAGGGTTTATCGGTGGGAAGTGTATTGGGTGGTAAGGAGGTTTAGTGGAGTGTAGGGGTAAGGGTATTTTTAGAGTTTGGGGTGGGCAAGGGTATAGGGTGTTAAGGGTATTTTTAGAGTTTAGGGTTGGGTAAATGTATAGGTTGGTAAGGGTAATTTTAGGGATTCTAAGTGGGTAAGGGTCTTTTAGGGTTTATGGGTGGGCAGGGGTATAGGTTAGTGATGGTGGTAAGGATGTTTAGGGGTTTATGGGTGGGTAAGTATATTGGGTGGTAAGGGTGTTTTTAGAGTTATGGGGTGGTGGGGCTATAGGACTATAAGGGTGTTTTTTAGTATTTAGGGGTCGGTAGGGGTATAGGGTTAAAGGGTGTTTTAGGGTTTTAAGGGTGATAAGGGTGCTTTAGGGTTTAGTGGTTGGTAAGGGAATAGGGTGGTAAGGGTGTTTTTAGGGTTTATGAGTGGTTAAGTGTATAGGGTGGTAAAAGTGTTTTAGTGTTTATGCTGTGTAAGGGAATAGGGTGGTAAAGGTATGTTTAGGGTTAAGAGGTGGGTAAGGGAATATGGTGGAAATGTTACAAAAATGGGGGTGTTCCTTCTAAAAAATCAAAATATTTATTTTTATAATTTAAAAAATAAGCAGAGTTTGGGGTCTCAAATATATCTATATATTAAAAAGTATGGGGTTTCTCTTACCTTACTTTTGTTTTCCTTGTATTGTAAGGCATGAGTGGTAAAGGTATATACATGGTCAAGACATGCACGGTAAAGGCATTACGTGGTAAAGGCATTGCATGGTAAAGGATGAGTGGTAAAGGCATGTCATGTAAATGCTTGCATTGTAATGTCAGACAACTGGTATTATATGTTGACGGCATGTTTGGGAGAAACCCAGTTGGTTTCAAAAAGTGACACAGTTGTCCTTATTTACAAGACTTTCTTACTACCCAAAGGAACCCTTATTGGTAAACTTGGAATAATAATAGATTGAGAAGAAAATAAATATATATCTAAACCAATTACTTGCAGTTTGCGTGCCTCTCCTTCATGTTGGTTCATATCTTACTGTGCCACATTAGAAGGATTGACACTTATGAGCTGGAAGTAACAAAATAATCTCTGTCTAAAACAGTAACCCACTTACCTAGCTATATAAAATACAAACCTTTGATCTGCTTGTTATACATTGCGCTTTGCAGCAGGTACATTAACCCTCTCAGTTGCTTTATGAGTCAAAACTGTGTCTAGACAAAACATAGGGCCTGATTATGATGGCGGAAGGCCCGCCCCCGGCAGCCTGTCGGTGGTGTGCCCTCCACCATCGTACTGCAGTTTCCCCCCCACCTGATTACTATGGCGGGCAGAAACGTGGTAGTCGGAAAGACCAACCGCCATGGTTCGGACAGGTGGTCATTTTCCGATCTCCTGTCGGAGCAGCCACATTGCCCAGCATGGCAGTTGTGCCTCTCAGGCACCGCTGCTGGGATTATGATAACCCTTTTCCGCCAGTCGTTTCGCGGCGATCAACCCGTCACGAAACGGCAGGCAGAAATGGATTTAAAGGCCTGTAGCGGCGTCCCTTCATGCATGGGCCAGGGGAAAGAACACTGAACCATGTGGCAGGCACCATATGGTGCCTGCCACATAGTACAGGGAAATGTTAAAGGTGCATTCTTAACATTGCAGCGGGTGCCGCAGCTAGCAGCACTCTCTGCAATGTTAAATATGGCTGATGCGACCACTGTGATGGCTGTCACATCGTAATTGCATATGTGAGACCACCGCCTCATAGGCGGGCGGCCCCCATCCCTGGGAGGATGGCGGCTGGACAGAAGTCCATCCGCCATCGTAATCAGGCCTATTGATCACTCCAGGAAGTGCATTAAATACCAGAGTTATAATTACCATTATTACTATCCCCTAAACTTTTCTGGGCACACAGATGCTTTAGCCTATAAGATATATATTTTTTTAATAAAACCTCTTTGTGACCAATTAATAAAGTAGAATACATTTACTGTCACATTTATCCTGGTTGCTAATTTCTTTGCAGCAGACTTTGAAAAAATTGATGTATAAATTGACTGTCAGACTACGCTTTTCATGAGTCCGCATCTTGTGACTCCACCCCTTTTGCTCTGCCACACCTAGACCCACAATTTATGGGTTCACAGAGTAACAGCACTGGTAAGATTAACCCCTTACAGATGTGCAATACGCAACTTAAGTCCCTGTGCCGTGATTTACAGGTCTCAATGTATGAAGTTTTGTTGAATTGTTGTAGGTGTCTTCTGCATTCATGTGTGCAAGCCTCATCTTTACTTAAGAAGTAGTTGACCTTACAGAACAGGGGACATGCCGTGTCTTGATTTACAAAAAAAGACAACATGCATAAATCACGAAACAAATTCAACAAGAGCGAGCTGGCAGAGACATTTGCATGTTTTCTTTTAATCATTTCTGGGAGACCTCTCCCATGTGCCAGTAGCCTCGGGAGACAATGTTTCAGAAGCACGAACATCTATTTCTGCTGGTATTTTTAGCCTAGCCATGAAGCAAGACAGCTGATTCTGTCAGACCTCTGCTGTCTGTGGATATTGACAAAGCAGCGCGCTGTCTCCTGGGAACAGTCCTGGGAACTGGCTCCACTGGGCCATGACACCGTAACCACATGAAGCAGCCATTCATCTTTGTTCTAAAGCAGATGGTAATGGGTCATTCTGGTTGAAACAAACAGAAGGAAAACTTTTAGTTTTTGAAGTCATCAGAGTGGATTTGTAAAGTCTTGTCACCTTTAGTCTTGAGCACAAAAGTATGCACATGCTGCAAAGACTCTCTGACGGCATCACCAGAAACATTTATTTGTAACCCCTCCTCATAATTACTGGTAGTGTCTTAGTGTGACATGTATACCTCTACTGAGGTTCTTCTGATTGAAAAGTATCCCATCACTATGGTGCCTAATGGAGACGTTGCCAAGAATAGGACAAAGCTAGTCTAAGGGCCTTCTTACGAGTTTGGTGGTCCTGGGACCACCGTACTCGCAATGGATGTCTACAAACCACCACCCATCCGCCCTACTACGAGAGCGGTGGTGAGACCGCCACAAGACCGCCGCCTCTGTCAGGTTCAAGGATCCCACTGCCTGCTCTCTTTAGGCTGCAGTATACTTGTTAGGCCCTCCTATGAGGGTAACGTACTGCCACCTTGAGACCTCCCAGCACCGCCCGCCCTGGATTACACTTGTAATCTGGCGGGCAGGTGCAACACAGATTTGGCGATCTTCGTGGGACAAACAGTGGTGGCAGTCCCAGCCGAAGACCTCTAAACTCGTAATAAGACCCATAGGGCCTGATTACGATGTGGGGCAGAAAGCCTCCCACCAGCTTTCGAAGGCTTTCGCCCGACATCATAGGTTTCAGTCCGACCACTGCATTAGGACGGTGGCAGTCGGAGTGAGACCTCTGGGGGGAATCTTATTCACTTCCGGTGGGATCAAGGAGCATGCTGGAGCATCTGAAGCCACCAAAATACCCTCATAATGGCGGAGCCAGGCTTGGCTCCGCCATCATGATTATAATGGCACTTTCCAACAGCATTTTCATGTCGGCCTCTCTGACCTGGAAAGGCTGTCAGAAAGTGTCTTTTCCCTCGGCCCTCCACTATGGTGCTCCCTAAACATCCCTGCATGGTGTCTGCCACACAATGCAGGAATGTTTGAAAATATCAATTTCCCAGTGGCAGCTTGTACTGTGGGCCTTTTCCACCCACTGCACAAGCTGCCATTGGGAAATCAATGTTTCCGACCACCCAAATGGCAGTCGCATCCAAATCTGGCGGTCGGAACCGCCGACCTATGGTTGGACGGTTGCAGACCACAACAGTGTCCAACATCGTAATTAGACCCTTAGTCTCCACCCTATAGCATAAGGATCCAGTCTGAAGAAGACCGCCTTTCTCGGAACTAGCTTTAACACCTTAATATATTTATGGCAATTGGGGTCATTTCTATTTTGAACCAGTTCTGCTTAGTATGATACAATACAATTTGGACTTGTTCATGTATTCATTCACATATATATTAATCTTGCTGGAATACATTTCCCTTGTCCGATGTTACTCATGGGGCTGGATTGGGGTGGAGATATCTGTGGTAAAGTATAAGGAAAATTGAAAAAGTTTATTTAACTCAGAAACATATTAAAAATGTTTTATGATAAATATTTATTTACACTCATTTTCATACAATGATTGTAAACGCAGAATAAAAGAAAACATGTTACATGACTATTACTTTTATTTTGAATTTGTTCTAGTGTTAATGTATCTATATATCAATTATAAATTATAATATAATTATAGTATAATTATGTTTATATTTTATATATGTATATAATTACATTAAAATTATTTTTCTGAAGTTTACATTAAATACTAAGTTCTCACCTAAAGAAATACAAATATATGTTTTAATTACTATTTCTTAATTAGTAAGAGTAATGCATTGAACTAATTAAAGGTAATTTAATTTGGGTTTAAAAAACACAAATGTCTCATTAATATTTAAATTCAAAAGAGGTTATTAACATATTTCATAATCTCATAATAGTTGTACTACGTTTACACTCTTGTAAACATTAAATCACATTGATTTGTATTTTCAACTATTTAAAATAATTTAATTTAATTTAACTATGAGGTTTTATTTAAAGTCCCTGCATCGAACCTCCTGTGTTGCTGCAACAGAGGTTGGCCATGTGTGGTAATGGAGTTACTATTGTGTTTTTATTTTTTGCATTTGTACCTTAGAAGTGCAGTTTGTTAATAGCATTTTGTAGTATGTTTTTTAGAACTACTGCAGCACCACAAAACGTCCTATAAAATGCAGTTTGTGAATCAGGGCCTCAGTGTTAATTTGTTCTGTATATTTCTTGTCTAAGAACAAAATGCCCTCACCTAGGGCCCGAATCACAGAATGAACTTAAGACTCAATCCTAAACTTACTACTGTTTTGGTATTCACAGATTGCACTTACTACTTTTGGTATTCACAGAATGAATTTACTACTTTTGGCATTCACAGAATGCACTTACTACTTTTGGTATTCACAGAATGAACTTACTCATTTCGGTATTCACAGAAGTTAGGACTCCTAACTTTAGGACTCCTAAATGTCTTCTGTGAATACCGAAAGTCCTAAAATTACGATTTTTCTCAATTTAGTAGTAGTAAAGTTAGGACTACTAACTTTAGGACGCCTACATGCCTTCTGTGAATACCTAAAGTCTTAAAATTAGGATTTTTCTCAATTTAGTAGTAGTAAAGTTAGGAGTCCTAACTTTACTACTACTAAATTGAGAAAAATCGTAATTTTAGGACTTTCGGTATTCACAGAAGGCATTTAGGAGTCCTAAAGTTAGGAGTCCTAACTTTACTACTACTAAATTGAGAAAAATCCTAATTATAAGACTTTCGTTATTCACAGAAGGCATTTAGGAGTCCTAAAGTTAGGAGTCCTAACTTCTGTGAATACCGAAATGAGTAAGTTCATTCTGTTAATACCAAAAGTAGTAAGTGCATTCTGTGAATGCCAAAAGTAGTAAGTTCATTCTGTGAATATCAAAAGTAGTAAGTGCAATCTGTGAATACCAAAACAGTAGTAAGTTTAGGATTGAGTCTTAAGTTCATTCTGTGAATCGGGCCCCATGTTGCTGTTTCAGAATTTACTCTTGCCCCACCTACACTCCACTCAATTCCTCTTGTCATAAGACAGAGTCAATGTAAAGGTTTGCTTTGTTAGTAGACAAGACCAGACACCAGATTGAGTGCACCGAGTATTCGATGGTCATTTCCCCTCCCCTCCATATGATATTCATCAGTTTAAAAGGCTTCCACAAGCAGACCCATGCATTCTCTCACGTATCATAGTCAACATGTAAGAATACATATGCTCGTTCACTATGAGAAAATCTTATGAGAACATCTCTGGAGAAGCACTACGGTCCTTTCTTGAAAAACCTAGAACTTGCTTGCACCCTGAATCTTCCCGGAGAAGTTGACCTGTGTCAGTTATAAGTGTTATCTGCCAATTGCAAGACAAAAGCACTTCTCCATACTACATTACTCTGGTCTTCTGAAAGAGTTGGAAACAAGAATATGTACTAGGAATGTGATGCTGGATATGATGCAGCCAGACACTACCAAACCCTGCCAAGTTTCCTAAGTCCATACATGACTAGCTGGTCCAAGTGTTTTTTTCTTTGAAATCTGAGGCTTGCAGCCTTGGTTATTCCATTATTAAAACCAGGACTACGAGGCCCAACTGGACTTGGGCAGCTCATCACACCTGGACCTGGAAAATATGGCAAGTATGAATGAACTCTTACATAAAGGACTGGACTGCGCTATTCTATTGGAAAAACAAACATTGCCTTTTTCAAATGTGCAGGTGTTGTATCGGAGAAGAGTGAATACCTGCAAGAGAGACTTCACTAAGCAAGTGATAACCATAAACTTGAAGCCTCCATCTTTCCACGTCCACGGTGCTATAATAAGGAAAACAGAAAAAGCAGCTCCCAAGATCCATTCGTCATCCCTACAGCCACCTAAATCTAGTCCCTCCATCCCAATGCCTTGAACATTCTCGGTAAATACACCTGTTCACTTATCCTCACTCACCTCTTTATTCTGACTTCTTCCCCTCTATTTTCCATATTTGTATTACAGTCCTCCTCATCTCAGACGTCATTCATCTGAACATGACCTTTCCAGGTACTTGCTCGTGTTCGCTCGTACATCTTCTCCTTTAAACTGCACACTTTGACATGCAAGTTAATATACATTTGTCTGTAACTCATCCAGCACATATATGTAGATACACTGTGTCATTTTAGAACAATTCTGAAGTTATCTCATTCCAAATTGCACATGTAACAAGCTAAGGAAGAGTATAATAGAAACAAAGCTAGAAAAAAAGCTGTAGTCCCAAAAAATGGCACTTCTTCTGCTTTTGTACCTTTCTGATTAATAGTTATCGGCTACAAACTAAACAATAAGTAATGTTGTGAAGATGAATGGGTAAAAAGTATTTGCATTATTAGGTCCATTGACCATACTCATGGAGATCATCTTGCCTGGAGAATGTAAAGAAAGAATGGGCCTCATTTATGAGAAGTGACGCATCGCTGCGTGAAAGCAGCGATGCGTCACTTCTCAGTGCGCCCTCCTTGCGACATGATTGATGCGTCATATTTATAATATGACGCATCATGTCGTAAGGAGTTACAGATACGTCAGTATTTATGACGTATCTGTAGGCGCAAAAGTGAAGCATTGCTGGAGTGTGTCACAAAAGCTGCTGGAGTGTGTCACAAAAGTGACGCAACTCCAGCAATGTGTACTTTCACATGGGCAAGTCCCATGTTGTTAGTGCCTGTGTCAGTCTTACGCCTGCCATGAAGCAGCCGTAAGATTTTGACGCATTAGCAGCCAAGAAATGGCGTCACTTCCATGACTCTTTATTGCGTCAAAACTCCCCCTTGCATGCATTTTACCTGGCGCAGGTATAATGTGGTGCAGGGGTTTACAAAGTGACGCATTTACCTAGATGCGTCACTTTGTAAATATGGCAAAACAAGGTGCATTTTTTACGCCACTGGTGCGTCACAAAAAGTGACACAGCGGCGTAAAAGTGACGCACAGCCTCATAAATGAGGCCCAATGTACCTAGTAATGTGTAGCAGTGGCATCCTTTGGAAAGGTGTACTTTTCTCCTTGAGTGAGTGAAAGAGAGGCAGTTTGATTTAATGCAAGACTCCATCGATCCATCCTATCTGAAATTGGAGGACTTTAGCTCTGTGTTGAAAATCACATACAAAACAGATACATGTAGGATCCAGGCATATATGCACAGAAGTAGACATGTGTACGTTACCTAAGGAATAATAGAGTAGACTTGAATATGAGACCTGAAAAAATAAGATTTCTCTCAGAACTTGGACTGAGTGCCCTGTGGTCACAGGGGTCTGCCACTGAGCATGTGGAAACCTGTCCGAATGAATGCTGGATCCAAAAGCTGGTGAGAGGCCATTTTGGATTGAACATTTTTTCCATAGAAGCTCTTCAATGTGCGAGTCCCCTTAGGGTGGAACTACTGTCGCTGAGATGGGCCACCGTTAGGAAGAAGACTTCTTAAAAGGGTACTTTTGTGCCACTAAGGCATAGATTTTACTGGCATACTGTGATGGAAACAAAAATAAAAGATTAAAGGGGATATTCTCAAGAACGTGCAATATCATCGCTAAAATCCGTTAATGCAATGTTTCATATCACTGTCCATCGCGGGAAAATAACTCTGTGTTAAAGTCCTATTCACAACACAGTGGTAACATGCAATAGTATCCTGATAATGCATCAAATCTCCATGATAAAGTCACCGGGACGGAGATAAAAATGTAAACCCCTATGCGAGAAAAGTTGGGATAGGCCCATTCGCGATAAAAAAAAACTGCGATAATCTTCACCAGGCCAGCAATTCACACACGTCAGGTGGGAAACATCACTATAAAAGTAGAAAAAAAATATAAACAAAAGCAAAACAACTGCGAAGCACAATGGAGGTAGCCAGAGCAAGTACAGAGGACAACCAGAACCCCACTAGTCCCACGGAGGACCAGCCTGGGACCTCGGGGTCAAGAAACGGCAACGACAAGAAGAAGAGGAAGACGCAGTACAGTCTGCAGGAAAACAGGATCCTGATAACGGAGATGATAGAACACCATCAACTACTGTTCGTCACCTTCACTGTGTCATTGGTAACAAAAAGTGTAATATGGCAGTCCATCGTGGACAAGGTGAATGCAGTCGGAGTGCTGAGGAGGACAATGGAAGAGGTCAAGAGGCGCTGTAATAATGTGAAGCGCAAAACCAAGCAGAAATTCGCCAACAACCATGAGGCAGCAATGCAGATTGGAGGTGGGAGTCCAGCGCCACAGGAGGAGCTGGATGAGAAGGATGAAATGGTGTCCACAGTCATCAGTGTGGCAGGAGTTAGGGGTCCGGACACTGCTCAACATGATCTGACACAACAGCAGCAGGGTGAGTAACGACCAGGGACTGGGGGGACGGGGGAGATTAGCACAATGGCACACATGCATAATTGAGTACAGCACAGTGCACACCCACAATGACTCTGGAGCATGTCCCTGATTCCCTTGGCACACTGCTGCACACCTAGAAACAAAAAGCAGGCCCCCGTCGACAATGTGCCCAGAGGGGGCCCTTCCCACAAACCACCAATCTCACAACAAACCCATGCACATGTGTTAAACCCAGCAAAGCAGTGTGTCTGTGACAACACTGACAATGCTAGTGACACTGCATGATAAATTTTTCAAAAACAAGGGGGACCCAATAAGTACCTAGGGACCTCGGGCAATCAACTATTATGAAGAACAGTGGTCCATGGGGTTACATTTTCACAACAACAAATGAGAATATAGACTCCAATCAGTACTATATTAACCAGTTTTTCAGTGCCCAGCCGGGCCTGAAATTTTATTTCAAGTATAAACAATTTTAAAAGACCATCAAGGAGGTCTAATGCGAAAGTTGATAGGGTACAAGCCTGTACCTATCCAAAGTACACTCGAAAAGAATTCGAGGGTAAGAAAGTAAGCAAAGAAAAGAGGGTAAAGAATATCAGGCAAAAAGAACATGGGAGCCAACTGTCCCTTGCATCAATAGCATATTCGCAAGGCAAGTTCAGACAAACAATTCATGTAACAGTGTCAACAAAATGGGTAAGTTACAGAACTGAAAAGAGTGTCAACGACGTTTCGATCCCCGTCTCCTAGTGAACTGGGATCATCATCAGGACTTAAACAATATATTGCCTTTATGGGCTTTTTTTAAAAACCTGTTGGAAATGAAGATTTACAGAAATGGGAGAAAAAAGAGAAAGGAAATTCTGTTTAAATACAGCACTTGTTACAGGTACAATGCACATAGTATTCATTTATGTCATGCCAAAGTGTTCATGTTGATTCCATTCACAGGTATTCCAATCTCATGCTTTTCGAGAGTTTAAGCTAGAACCGACTCGATTTCTTACACCGTGAACCTTTCGACGCTATCGTGGTTGTGGCTAAAAGTGTCGTTTTCAGGGGTGGCGCAGTGGTGATGAATCATGTGAAGTTCATATTATTTCGATCATACAGCCTGGTGAGCTTGAAAAACGGTTTGTCACGCTTTGATCTGTGGCTAAAGTATCATCTTGTGATTAAAGCTATAGTGATTACGTCGTAAACATGTGCTACGTGAGCGTGGCGAGATTATCTACGTGCCTATTAGAATTACGATGATGGTAGGTGAGGGACACACCTTTTCGAGCGATCTTCAGGAACCTTCAGTGAGTCTGGGAGAGACGGTTAGGTGGAGGGCTGGTGCCTAAAGCGAACGAAATCGGTTAGGATCAAATAATGATTCCATGAGCAGATGAGTGGCGCGGGGGAGCAAGACCATTGTTTACCTCGATTTCCTAATCCTGTGGGTTAGGATTGTTACAGTAGGCTGCTATCCTGCATGGGATTATAATCCTTCTTGGAACGATTCAAGGATCACGGGGCAATACAGTGTATCCAGAACCTCTTGAGCGTATGCTCTCTAATTATTCCAGAGTCTGAAAACAAACAGGATCAAAATTAAGAATAAGGAAGAGAACACAACATGCCCGTGGCAGGGAGGGAGGAGGGATCAGAAACCCTTACCTTAGCACAGAGACAATGCTCCTTTACTCGCGATACGAGCAATGTGCGGGCGGTGTACACAATGGCAGTCCGCCGGCTTCACGCTATTACGGAAGTGAGCCCAAGCGCGACATCGCGTAAAATAGTAACCAGCGATGAGGGAGTGAGAGCGACAGGGGGCGGGGAGAGTGTCCCGGTCGAGGTAAACAATGGTCTTGCTCCCCGCGCCACTCATCTGCGCATGGAATCATTATTTGATCCTAACCGATTTCGTTCGCTTTAGGCACCAGCCCTCCACCTAACCGTCTCTCCCAGACTCACTGAAGGTTCCTGAAGATCGCTCGAAAAGGTGTGTCCCTCACCTACCATCATCGTAATTCTAATAGGCACGTAGATAATCTCGCCACGCTCACGTAGCACATGTTTACGACGTAATCACTATAGCTTTAATCACAAGATGATACTTTAGCCACAGATCAAAGCGTGACAAACCGTTTTTCAAGCTCACCAGGCTGTATGATCGAAATAATATGAACTTCACATGATTCATCACCACTGCGCCACCCCTGAAAACGACACTTTTAGCCACAACCACGATAGCGTCGAAAGGTTCACGGTGTAAGAAATCGAGTCGGTTCTAGCTTAAACTCTCGAAAAGCATGAGATTGGAATACCTGTGAATGGAATCAACATGAACACTTTGGCATGACATAAATGAATACTATGTGCATTGTACCTGTAACAAGTGCTGTATTTAAACAGAATTTCCTTTCTCTTTTTTCTCCCATTTCTGTAAATCTTCATTTCCAACAGGTTTTTAAAAAAAGCCCATAAAGGCAATATATTGTTTAAGTCCTGATGATGATCCCAGTTCACTAGGAGCCGGGGATCGAAACGTCGTTGACACTCTTTTCAGTTCTGTAACTTACCCATTGTGTTGACACTGTTACATGAATTGTTTGTCTGAACTTGCCTTGCAAATATGCTATTGATGCAAGGGACAATTGGCTCCCATGTTCTTTTTGCCTGATATTCTTTACCCTCTTTTCTTTGCTTACTTTCTTACCCTCGAATTCTTTTCGAGTGTACTTTGGATAGGTACAGGCTTGTACCCTATCAACTTTCGCATTAGACCTCCTTGATGGTCTTTTAAAATTGTTTATACTTGAAATAAAATTTCAGGCCCGGCTGGGCACTGAAAAACTGGTTAATATAGTACTGATTGGAGTCTATATTCTCATTTGTTGTTGTGAAAATGTAACCCTATGGACCACTGTTCTTCATAACTGCATGATAAATAGCATTGCTGCAGTCAATATATCATGAAATATTATACAACACTCAGGTGGCCGAGTGTGGACCACATCCGTAAAGAAGCAGGTCACACTCTGACACATCTATGTGCACAAAAAAAACCCTGACGTCAACAACACATCTACGGACAAACCATGACCCAGACTCCCAACTCCCACCAAGAGCCCAATGTACCCAAGACTGCAACATCTCAGCACTGTATAAGCACAGAAGTCAAAGGCCACCACATGCAAGAGATAAGGTGCAGCAAAATCAGTGCTGTAGGGGCGACTCTCCCAAATTGCAACACGTTCACAACAGAACAGAGGACACAACTGGTGTCGCTTGTGTGTTGAAACTGGCCAATCACATTTGGGATAGCAGGGAAAAGTGAGTCGTTAATGTACAAGTACAAACACACATCTATGATGTAGTACAAATGTCCACTGTCCACCATCAAATAGGCAGCTCTTCCCAAACAGTCACAATGTACCATGTCATGCAGTCTGTATGTAAACATGTGCAAAGTGTCAACATACATGTGAACACAATGTTAAACTGCATCTCCACTTCAAATTGCAGACAGAAAACCAACACCTCCTGCAGAGCAGACCGAACCTCTCTTCACTGGTGACGAAGAGGACCTCCACACCTTTGACACTGATGCCCTCCAAGAGTTCATTGAAAGCTACATCAACTTACCTTCAGGAGCAGGGTAGCCCAGCTTCATCAAAAGACCCCACCCCTTGCACAGACCACACAGTAGACAGCACCCACAACCACGGCTGCCTCCCTTGACCCCCCCGAACAACACATGGCCTTCCAACGCCATGTGTTGGGGTGCCAGGAGAAGATTGCTGAACAGGTGAGGGTTTGGTTTGACTGCATGGCATTCAAACTAGATGCCATACGTGGGTGCTAAGTTCCATCAGGGACAACTCACAGTCCCTAAAGGACACCCACAGTCCACTATATGCCCTCCAATGATCCATGGCTGACATCGCTGGAGTCCTGACTTGGAGACAAGAACAACTGTCTAGTCAGAGTGGCTCCAGCGATGTCACTCGGGAGTTGGGACACATGCGGAGGATTATGGAGAACATGGAGCGGACGAAGGCGGAAAGAGCGGCTGCCATGGCTGCACACCAGCGAGCGGTAGCTGGGTTCCTCAATGCCCTGCGACCCTCCTCATGGCATTGCTGCCACAAAACCTGGTGCGGATGAATCCTGTTGCTACCACTCCATCCACATCTCTGCCCCCTGAAGTGTCAGTGTCATACAGTGCGGCAGACATTCCACCTCCGGTCCCTGATGTGTCACTGCCACACAGTGATGCAGACAGAACAACACCACCAACATGTGAGGCACATGAAACAGCAGAGGACGAAGATGTGGGTGATTCTGCCTTAGTGGTAAGAATGACGCAGTAGCATTCATCTCCGCCATATGACCTGTTTCTGCTTGGTTCTGTCCTCTGCGTCATCACCTTCCACTGTCCCCATTAAACTCTGCGACACTCACCTTGGACCTCAACATGGACTGCCATATCCTGTTTGGTCACCAATGACACAGCAGTCAGACTGTGGACTGACCTCTTCCTCTTCCGATGAACTTGTCATTCACTAAAGGACCCTGGCTGGCCCACACTGAACCAACAATGTAAAGTGGGGATTGCATGGCCTTGTACTGCTCCAGCTACAACACGCCACTGAATGTGCATTAAACATTCATTTTCACATAGCTGTGTCATGTCTATGATAATTCAAGTGTGGAAGTATGGATGGATGTAGGCTCAGTGATTCCCCCTTACATCCATGTTGCTCATGTTGTGGGACTTGAGTCACAGGGTACAACATTACCGATTGCGGTCCAAGGGGTGCCGACACTACAACAGAGACACACGCATTAGTTACTTCCTTGTCCAGCCCAGGATGGAACCACACCCAGAGCCCCATGGTCATAGTTCACACACCTATGCTCGACTGGCACATGCCAGGCCAGCCCACTCTGCTTACGCTTAAAGGGGACGACAACGCTACATGTCCCTGTTCTTCCCTGTAGTAATCTGCTGATCACAGGTCTTGCTGTCAGCATGCCACAGCCACTCCCTCAAGGCTGGTTTACACCCACACCACACCCATCCAGCACACACGTCACAGGACATGTGACCCTGACACATGCTCGACGCCATTTCCACTCTCTATTGGGGTGTATCAGTGTGGTTATTATTTATGCATGAGGGCCTAGGGCCCTACCACATCACAATCCCCACTGCCAGAGGTAACATGATGGTGCTGCACCATGAGACTCAATCATAAAGGGTCCATGACTTGAGTTGCACAGAGGTGGTGGCACCAGATACACTGCGGCCAGCACGGGCCTACCGCAACAGGATGGTGACTTTTGGTGCACAGAGGTAGGGGCACCTTAAGTGCTGAGCAAGTGTGCAGCCTGTGATGATGCGCTGTCCTGGTGGTCCGGACTGGTACGGATTTGTGTGAGCCCTGCTGGACCACAGTGTTGGCCTGAGCCAGCGGGCAGCGCAGGCTTACCGCCATGTGGCATTGCCTCGTGGTTCACATTGTTAGTGGCACCTAAAGAGCTGAGCAGTTGTGCACCCTGGGATGATGGCGTGTGCACTGATATGATCTCTGCCATTGCGAAATCAAGACCAAAATCAAGTGTGTGACCTGGAGGCCCGTGGTGCTGGGCTGCATGATGTGGAGGCTGACATGGTCGCAGGCCCTGAGCTTGGAGCTTGCACCGGCACGTGGTGGGCCCTCTTGGAGACACGGCAGTGGTGGAAGGTGAGCAGTGAGGCCTGGGTGCGCAGGGGCGGGCAATCACCGCTGGGCGGCGGGAGGGGCTGGGGTGCAGCAGCCTCTGGCACAGGGGCGGGCAAGCGATGATGGCATGTGCAGTTATATGAACTCTGCCATTCATAAACCTGGTGGACTGCAGTGTATACCGGCACGTGGTTGGAGGCACACCATTACAGCAGGTGAGAAGTGAGGCCCTCTCTCTCCCTATCCCTCTCGATCTCTTCCTTTCACTGTCTCTCTCTCTCTCCATCTCGTTGTCTCTCTTTCTCTCTCTATTTCTCTCTCTATTTCTCTCTCTTTCTCTCTCTCTCCCTCTCTTCCTTTCACTCGCTCTCTCTCTTTCATTCTCTCTCTTTCTCTCCCTCTCTGTCCTTTGATGAGCGCATGAAACACCTTCTTATTTTGTATTTTGTCTTGCAGGCTGTGATTTACAGATTGTCCAGAGAAGACCTGCCATGACTCTTCAAAATAATTGTTTTGAGTTTAATTTGAATAAAATGATTTGTTTGGAAATTTAAAGATGAATGAAGGATTCTCCTTTTTCTGACTACACATGAATGTTAATTGTTGTAATTGTGTGACCTTAGGTGAGGTGTAGAGTCAAAATATCGAGTTTTTAATATCGACTAGACATAATATCGAGTAAAAAATATAGAATGGACATAATATCGACTAGACATAGTATAGACAACAAAAATTTCGAATTTAAGGTAAGTTAATATACATTTTTATTTTTTGTGTAATATAATTCTGTAGCGTGTTGTGGGTTTATAGGGGAAAAGGGTGGGAAGTAATTTAATTGTAATTAATTAAATATGTTATTTTATTTATTGTTATTTATTTAGAATTAATTGTTAATTAATTATTAATTGGTAATTAATTTAAATATAATTGGTAAATAATTTTATTTGATTAATTGATAAATATGTTAATTTTAGTAATTTATTTTCTGTAGCGGGTTGTGGGTTTATAGGGGAATAGGGTGGGAAGTAATTTTATTATAATTAATTAAATATGTAATTTAATTTTTGGGTATTTATTTAGAATTATTTGTTAATTAATTATTAATTGGCAATTAATTAAAATATAATTGGTAATTAATATTACTTGATTAATTGATAAATATGTCAATTATTTTATTAACAACTCTTTTTTATTGAGAAATCGCATGGAAGACACAGCACTCCGTACCCCGGAGAAGCTGTAGCAAGTACAGTACATCAGAATCAGCGATTCATTTATCATTAGAAAACTTCCCTTCAAAACCCCCACCCCTTTCCCCAACCACCCCAATCCCTACCTCCCCTCTTTGCACAACGTCTCACCGATACTGCATAGAATAGTTATATACAAAACCGCGTATACATCTTTGCCTCCATATGCCCATCACACCTGCTCCTCCACGCCTCCCGTTGGTGCTGGGGGCTCAAGCCACACCCACCTTTTCCATATTTTATAATGTTTTTGGGACAGCCTCTGGCTTCGAACACTGGTCGTTCCAATCCCATGCAAAAGTCAAGTCCTCTTTTCCATCCAACCACTGTGGGAGCCCTGGTGTCCTTCCAAGCCTGAGCAACATCTCTCTTTGCTACCGTAAGGCGCAGCAGGAGCAAATGTCTTTTGTAAATGTTACCTCCTACCCCTTCCAGGACGTGTAGTAGCCCCAATTTTGGAGTACGAGGGAGGTCCCACCCCAGCACCTCCGACAGACAGTTCCATACTCAAGTCCAAAATCTCACCAGGCCACTACAGCCCCATACTGTGTGCAGGAGGTCACGTATCTCATGGCTACATCTCAAGCACATTGGAGACTCAAACAGACCAGCCTTCCACAATCTCTCTCTGGTATAGTAGGTACGGTGTAAGTACTTAAACTGTATTAGGCGCAGGCGCACGGCAAATGCCGCCCCCCTGGGGGATTCAAGGGCTTCTCGCCAGTCCTCCTCTTCCAGTTCCCCCACATCTCTCACCCATCGATCCCGTAAAGGCTGCAGATCAGAAGAGCAATGTGTGACCAGTGTCTGATATATACGGGATATTTTGTTCTCCCCCAGGTCCCCCATGAACACCTTTGCTTCTATCGGGCTAAATTCTGGCAAGGTATCTAGTCCTTCTAGTAAGGGTGTGAGGGCATGCCTTAACTGTAGATATCTAAAGAACTGTGTGCGGGGCATACTGAATTCTTCGCTAAGTTCTTGAAAAGATTTAAGCGTTGTGCCCTTCAAGACATGCCCCAGTGCAGAAATTCCTATCGAGTCCCAGCCTCTGAAGCCCTGCAGCGACGCCAGCGCTGGCAGCTGCCCATTGTGCCAGAGTGGGGTCTCCCTCGTCAGCTTCCCCCACCATCCCATGCGACGCAATGCTTGTCACCAGAGCTGAAAAACCATCTGCGTTGCTCTTGGCACCCCCCTTCTCAACCGTGCCGAGTACAAAATAGTGTGTAGCGTATCTGGGTCCATCAGGTACCTCTCAAGGGCGTTGGCCGGGTCCCCCCTGTCACCATACCACGAGTCGTTTAATACCACGAGATGTGATGCTTGGTAATAGGACAACATATCTGACGTCGCCAATCCCCCACAATATGTAGACAAAAAACAGGTACGTAAGGCCACTCTCGACGCTCCCCCGACCCATAAAAATTGGCCTAGAGCGGAGTTAACCTGTTTGAACCATTGCGATTGTATCGGGTACGGGTGATTCTGTAGCTGGTATAGCATGCGGGGGAGGGCAACCATCTTAAATATAGCTGACCTGCCGTAAATATTGAGGGGCATACGGGACCAGCATTTCATCTCCTGTTGTACTTTGTCCCACACCGGAACGATATTACGTTCCCAAGCAATAGCCGGCCAGGCCGTCAAAAACACCCCTAGGTATTTGAGACCCCCAGCCGCCATCTGCAGCACCGATGCCCATGTCCCAATCCCGGAGCGATCGCCCAGCATCCAAAGCGTGGACTTCCGTAGATTCAGGTATAGTCACGATACTTCCCCAAAAATTCTCATAATCTCAAGGACCCGCGGCCCGGACCGATTCACATTCGTAAGGAAGAACAGAACACCATCCGCATATAATGCGATTCTATCCGAAGGTCCCGCCTCCCATTCAAAGCCCCGCAGCTGCGCATCTAACCGGACCCATGCAGCTAACGGCTCCATAGCTAGGGCGAACAGGTACGGCAAGAGGTGTAGTTCCGTAGTTTGTGGGTTCGGTTTGGTGGTTCCGAACCCGTTCAATAAAGGTTGTTGGAAATAGAGGATTTTGGTGTCAGCAGACCGCAAATGACGAGTGTAGTGTGTACGAGTGTTTTTGCATTAATTGATCAATGAGAACACTGCGTATTCGAGGATTTCGTTTGAACCTTCGGGTTCCATTTTGTGTACGGCAGCCATTTTGTGTGGTTGCCGATGACTGCGGTCGAACGAGTCTTTAGGACACGTACACCTTAGATGACTTCTGAATGACCTGGCCAAACTGACTCCCTTGCCCGAGGCTGACCTTGCTGAGCCAGTTCCTTGTTAAGCAGCTGGTCAGATAAAGATCAAGGAGCAGGACATGCCAGAGCTTATGGTACACTGCACCCACCTTTCTATATTGCTTCCAATCTGTTTCTGTTTCTTCCTTTACGACATATTCACTGATTTGGGTTGAGGGTTTTATAATGGGTTTGTCTGGCCTGAGCGAACAAGAATATTGGAATGTGCTTGGTCATTTCTGGTGGGCTGGACAACGGAAAGTGGGATTGTCGTCATACGTTACTTTCAAAATGTCACATTTCTATTGGTCAGTTTGTATGAACCCAATGCTAATTTGAAATGTAGCCTGAGGCTTAATTTTTGGCATAAAAGACCATGCTCCGCTCATTGAATTTGTGCAGTCTCTAACGAACCACCTGTGTTGTGCTTCGTAGATCTCTGTTCCTGGTTGCAGCCAATAAACTTTGGGTTTGACGTCATCAAGAAGTATCCTGTGTCTCTGTTTGCCAAGGCAGGGGAACTCGAAGGCATCGGGCGTTTTCCCTGACGCCCCTGGGTTCTAAAACCCGGTCCTTCAGTTGGCGCCCAACGTAGGGCGACTTCAGCGGTACCGGTCCAAGCCCGAAGATCGTGAGGAGCTTCGTGTGAAAATTCTGGAGGAAGGCCAACCACTTCACCGACCCCTGTATGTCGGCGTGGTCCGAAAGTCTGTGCTGCGAGGTTCCCCGCCTTCCGAAGGCTACGAAGGACTGCTGCTCTGACTGTCGCCCTGTCTTGGAGCCTTAGACGTTGTAGAGCGAGACGATTGACGGGTCTTCTGGTGACGCCATCGACATTTCAGTTAAGTATGAGTGGAGCGTCTCCTAGTTCTTAGTTTGTTTTTGGTATCCCTTTAGTGGATCGCTTTGATTTGGTACCTGCAGGCCCAAAAGACAAGGGACTCGTGTATTCACAAGATTATCGTTTTGAGATTTCCCTTGTAGTTTGACGCTAGACTAGTGAGCAAGATGCCTGGTCTTAGCAGACTTTGAAAGATATTTGGTTGTGGTTATTCTAAGGATTCCCGGTTAGAGGATTTGTGTCCGGTTCCTCCAATTGGAACTCCTACATATGAATTATACGTGAAGCATGGTGTGGGCCCTATTAGCTATAATGAGATCTGGGTAAAGTATGTGAGAAAAGACGGTGTCCTACAGTGGCCCCGTTACGGTAGTTTTGAAGCTGAGATTTTAGACAATCTCGAAGTGAAGTTGTTCAAGAAGAAAACCCGGCCGGCAATGTTTGACTCTTTCCGCATATTGCGCAAAGAAGCCAAACAGAAAGAAATTAAATTAGCGAAGAAGAATAAACGAGAACGAGGTATGTCAATGGTACAAGCTGCTGTTGCGTTTAGGGATAATGAGGAAGAGCAAGAGAGCGAACAGATGCTTAGGGTGAAGAAGTTAGCTGTAGATAGATGCTACCCAGTTTTGCCACCTAACGAGCAGGAAGAGAAGAAAGAACTTGCGAAAGATCCTTTAATGTCACATCTATTGAGTTCGCCACCCCCTTATGCACAGAGTGCTACGGCACCACCGCCACCAGTTGTGGCTGTGCAACCTCCAGTTGTTGTGCCACCTGTAATTCCTCCACAGGCAGCTCCTTTTCCGTTGGCTACTGTTCCTTTGGCGCAGCCTCCTCAGGGGCCACCAACTTTGCCTCCCCCTTTGTCTGCTACTCCTACGCCTGTCTATAATACTCCTTCTGTTCCGATTTTGGATTCTTCTACTATTGTTCCGTCTTCCCTTATTATTCCATCTTCTCCTTCTACTAGACAGCGAATGACTGCTGCAGTTTCTGGTTTATTTTCTCCTTTGTTGGGACAATTGGGTATGTCTCCAGTTAATGAGTATAGACAATCACGTAGTCAGTTGCCTGGTGTAGACGAGCGTACAGTTTTGGATCACATGGCACGTAGATGGGTTACGTATACCTCCCAGTATGATCTTGAGGGTATTATGGATGTTTTCCGCCAATGGCAAGCACCAAAGCAACGGTACGTTTTTGAAATGATGTGTGTGTTCCTCCATGAACAATGGATTGACGAAGTAGGTAAAGCTCCTGAAGAGTTGTATCGAGTGCGTTCTGAGTTTGCGAAAGGGACTATTGTGAGTCTCCATGACATTGAGAGAGCACTTACGACCTTGTTGTCGTTCCATAATGACACTCCTTCTGAGCGATTGTTTGAACCTGATTTGTCAGTTAGGAGAAAAGTGCGTCAGTACCCGATGCGTGAGGTTCCTCCGGTGTGGAAGGAAGCAGTTCAGGCTAATGCTGTGTTGAATATTGTAGCTGCGCCTGCGCACTTTCAGCGAGTATGGGTACATGTTCCTTGGAAGCGTATTGAAGTTTTGGCGATTAAACAGACTTTACCTGATCCGCTCAAAAATCCGGCGGGATATTATAAAGAGCTCACTCAAACTGTGGGTTTGTGTATCATGAATTTAGCAGACATAGACATGTTGTTTGGCAATGTTGTTCCACAGCCTATCTGGAATGTGATTCGACATACAGATCATGATAATGAATTAGGTGATACATGGGTTAATATTGTTGCTGCAAATGATAGACAAGTTGGAGGTGCTAAGCCTGAAGATCTAATTGCTCAACTCCCTGGTAAGATTATTAACTATATGAAGGCTTTGATGCCCAAAGTGCGTGTTAATTGGGACATGTTGTCTGCATGTAAGCAGAAGAAAGATGACACTGTGTCTGACTTTTTCACGCGGTTTGAAGAGACTTTTGTAGATCATAGTGGTCAGGATATGGCTACCGAGGGTGGCCAGAGATTGTTCGTTGACAAATTTGTGCATAATTTGCTTCCCGAGTTGTGCACTAAGTTGAAGGAAATCCTGAGAGTGCTTGGGCTGTTTCCACGTCAGCACAGATTTTACCCACGGCCCAGTACTATGAAAATAGGCGCAAGGATGAGTTAGAGAAAGCGGATAAGAAGACTAAGGAATTAAAGACTAAAGTTCTTCTACAACAAGCTTATCCACCCCGTAATAGTAATCAGCGCGATTATCAGCAACCTCAGCAATATTCTAGAAACTCGCAGAGGAATGAGTCTTCTCAACAGCGTTTTCCGTATGGACCTAATCAGTGTGCGTATTGCAAAGAAGAAGGCCATTACAAGAATAGTTGTCCGGTTTGGTTACAGCGTACGAATGATGCTTTTGGTGTACGAGGTCGTGGTGCTCAACAAGCGCCTAAAGGTAGAGGTCGCGGACAGAATGTGCGTTCTTTGCCTCCACAAAACTCGATGAATAGTTTTGATCAGCAGAAAGGTTCGTCTGGTAGGACAACACAGTACTATATGGATGATTACTATGTTGAAGGTGATGACGGAATGGTAATGATTGTTAGGACAGCCATGGACAAAGAGAGGGAGTTGTTTCAGTTCCAGTAGATCAGAGTGGACCCTATGTTCAAGTGATTGCATCAGGTGAATCAGAACCTTTTCTGCTAGACACTGGTGATACAAAGAGTTCTATTATGCACTCTAAACTCCCTGACGCCCCTTTGTCTGGCTTTGACAATGTTTCTGTAGGTTTTTCTGGTGCCCCCTTTACAAATCCGATTTCTGCTCCATTGTCTCTTTCTGTTGGACCGCGTAAGTTCGAAGCACCCCTTCTTTTGACTACAGGTTGTAATGAGAATTTGTTGGGATTTATTGAAGAGATTGTATGTGACGCTGTATTGCTCTCCGTTAGGAGTACATATTACCTTGGGTGAGATGGTGGTCTCTCCAATGTACATATCGAAAGATAGTCTTCCATCTGAATTGTCTTCTCTGCCAGATTCATTGTGGGCTACTGGTCCGAATGATGTGGGCCTACTGGAAATTCCCCCATATGTTGTGACTCTGAAGGCGAATGCTAAGTTACAGCGCATTCCACAGTATCGTATCTCGAGTGATGGTGAGCGTGCACTTTTAGCGATCATTTATGATCTGATCGACAAGGGTGTCATTGAGGAAACGAGAGGTAATGTGTGTAATAGTCCTGTTTTGCCTGTTCTGAAGAGAACTGATTCTTCACAGCCTCATGTATATAGGTTTGTCATTGATCTTCGCGAAGTGAACAAAATTGTTGTTCCACAATTTCCTGTCGTGCCTGATATCACTGCCTTGTTGACCCTGATTCCGGCTACTACCACATGGTTTTCGGTGATCGACTTGAAGAATGCTTTCTTCAGTATCCCGATTGCCATGGAGAGTAGGGACATCTTTGGATTCTCTTTAGGAGGACGAAGTTTCCGCTTAAAGCGCGCTCCTCAAGGCTATTGCGAGAGTCTATCGATCTATAGTCAAGCTTTGAAAACACAACTTGATCTGTTGGTTTTACCTGATGGTGCAGCCCTTATTCAGTATGTTGATGATTTGCTAGTGGCCGCTGATACTGAAGAGATTTGTAGAGAAGCCACTTTGTCGTTGTTACGCCACTTGTCTGATTTTCATCACAAAGTTTCTCTCTCCAAGTTGCAATATTGTCGACAAGAAGTAACCTACTTAGGTCACCTCTTATCGAAGGAGGGAAGGAAACTGACCCCAGAGAGAATTCAAGCTATTGCGAAAATGAGTGTGCCTACGACACAGAGAGAAGTATGTGCGTTTTTGGGTATTACGTCGTACTGTAGACAGTGGATTCCTAATTTTTCTTTGTTAGCGAAGCCTTTGATAGCTCTTACTGTTAAGGATACACCAAATCCTATTCCTTGGACTGACGAATGTCAAAAGAGCTTTTCTGAATTACGCAATGCGTTGTGTTCGGCTCCTGTGTTGGGTACTCCCGACTACAGTAAGCCTTTCACATTGTATGTTCACGAGAGAGAGGGATGTGCATTGTCAGTCTTGACTCAGCAGTTTGCCGATAAGCAGCGTCCATGTGCTTACTTTTCATCAACTTTAGATCCGGTAGCTAGAGCATTGCCGAGTTGCTTGAGAGCCACAGCGGCAGCGGCTGTTTCAATTCGACAGTCCGGTGGTTTGGTTATGGACAATACGTTAGTAGTAATGGTTCCACATGCAGTGGATACCTTATTGAACCGTACCAAGACACAGCATTTAACTAGTGCTCGGTTGTCGGGTTACGAGTTGACGTTGTTAGCGAGTCATGTGCACATTAAACGATGCAACACGTTGAATCCAGCCACGTTGTTGCCAATTTCAGTTGAGATAGATAGTGAAAAACAACATGACTGTTTTCTGAGAACTGAAGAAGAAACGAAAGGGAGAGTAGATTTACGAGATACTCCTCTTCCAGAGTGTGATGGTACTTTGTGGGTTGATGGTTCGTGCTTCAAGTTGCCGAATGGTGATACGACTGCGGCATATGCTGTTACAACTTTGCATACGATTGTTATAGCTGCACGTATTCCACATAATTCAGCACAAGCAGCGGAGCTGATTGCATTAACGAGAGCATGTGTGCTGGCGAAAGGAATACGAGTGAATGTGTATACTGACAGCCAATATTCCTTTGGCGTGGCTCATAGCTTTGGGCGTTTGCGGCATGAACGTGGGTTTTTGACTTCGCATGGTACGAAGATACAGCATGGGCAGTTGGTGAATGAACTTCTTGAATCACTTACTTTGCCATTGCAAGTAGCGATTGTGAAATGCAGTGCCCATAAGAAAGTTACGGATGGTGTTGGTCGCGGAAATGCGTTTGCGGATGAAGTTGCGAAAGAAACTGCAAGGAATGTGATGAGTCGAATGTATGTTGCGGGTCTGGCGAGATGGATTCCAGAGGAGAGTATGTGTAAAGATACGATTGAGAGTGTGAAGTCCATTCAAGCTGAGGCTACAGAGAAAGAGTTGAACGAATGGAGAGAAAGTAAGGGTAGATTGGATTCAAATGGTTGTTGGATTGATTTGTCCGAGCATCAGAGATGGTTGTTGCCTGACGTGTATGTGCTTCCGGTTGTTACAATGGCTCATGGAATGGCACATATCAGCGTGAAAGGGATTTGTAAATTGTTGGCTCCGGTTTGGCAGAATGCGGGAATTCCAAAATGGGCAGAGAACTTGGTTAAGAACTGTATGGTGTGTTTGATGTATAATCCTGGTAAGGGAACTCCAACACCAGCTGGTCATTTCGCTCCTCCTACATATCCGTTCGAGGCTTTGCAGCTAGATTTTATCCACATGGAGAGATGCAACAACTTGAAATATGTTTTAGTGGTTGTTTGCTCCTTTTCTAGATGGGTTGAAGCTTATCCCCTTAAGGACAATACTGCCTTGTCCACAGCGAAAGTCCTGATAAATTAATTTTTGCCGAGGTTCGGAATGCCGAGAATTATCTGGAGTGAGAATGGGAGTGAATTTGTGGGTCAAGTCATGAAGAGAGTGTGTGAGGGACTAGGGATCCGGCAGAAATTTCATGCTGCATATCACCCCCAATCAGCTGGTTTAGTCGAGTGCTATAATGGCACCTTGAAGTTAAAATTAGCTAAAATCCAAGTGAGCACTGGTTTACAATGGCCAGATGCTTTGCCTTTAGCGCTTTTGTCCACAAGAATGACTGTGCATTCGAGAATGGGTTTGAGTCCATATGAAGTGGTCTTTGGCCGCCCAGCAAATATTTGGGGCGTACCAAGGCCAACCAGGTTTAGCGAAATTGAGTACCCTGTGTTGCTTGACTACTTGCGCGAACTGACAACTAAATTGCGTGTTTTACACCAACAGGTGCATGATAGCCTACCACAAGCTTCTGAGGATCCAGGCCACGCTATTGAACCTGGAGCGTGGGTCTTTGTGAAAAATTTCCAGCGGAGCAAGAACGATCAGCCCCGCTGGACGGGACCCTATCAAGTACTCCTGTCTACACGTTCTGCAGTTCGAGTGCAAGGCAAGAACAACTGGATCCACGGCGTACACTGTAAGCGAGCACCTTTGCCCTTACCGTACGATCAGTGGGTCCAGGAGGGACTTCCAGACTCTGAAACTGAAACTGTTCCACGATTTTTGCCATTCAGCGATGCTCGTCTGTTTGGTACGAACTCTGAGAGAGAAAGTGACGATCTTTTACAAGAAGCTGTGCCTCCCTCAAATCGATTGAACACTATTGAGCCTGATTTGTTGTTTAAAGATCAAGAATTGCCTGGAAGAAGCCGCTATAATTTGTGACCGAGAGTCATGCACAAATAAAGTTTTTATGATTTTTCTGTTTGCAGGTTAACTCTCCACCGAGGATCTACTCATTTTTGTTTTTCGAACCGCCATCCGGGTTCAGCTGTAGGGTCGCGGTTGTCGAAAGTCTTTGGAGTGCAAGCCTGAGACACTAGGTCGAAGGTTCTGGTTGGCCTAAGGGAGTTGCCCTGGGTTGGCAGAGGCATTCCTTAGCATAGAACACCCTACCATCGCGAGCAGCATATTTAGTTAGGATGGATTTCTTCGAGTTGGAGAGACCTGCAAGGACAATGGCTTTTAAAAAGAAGATATGCAAACTGAAGTCAAAGAAACGTTTTTTAATACTGTGTTTATTTTTGCTATTGAGCTTAGTGATATTCATAATTGGTTATGTGACATTCTCTTTTAAAGTGACGTTTGTTCCCACTGTGCAACCTACACCTCCACCTACTATTTCTTCTCATTCTTTTCATCCTTTGCCTGAACATGAGGTAGTTAGACGACTGGAATTTGCCAATAATTCCTTTATTCAACTTTTGCACCAACACCAGTTAGTGATGAACACGACAAACTGTTGGATCTGTGGTCTAATGCCCCATACGACTGATAAGGGTATTCGGTACTTGGTTTTACCTTTTAGTTTGAATGGTTCGATTTGGGCTTACAGAACGATGTCTATCTATGCCCATAGTGTCTATCCCCTACGTTCACCGAAAGACAATCCGAAGAATAGTGCTGTTGCTAGAGGCATAGTCAACATGGTTAAAGGGACTAATGCCATTGAAACTATTCCGATGGATGAGAGACAACCATATAGTGGTTGGGATATTACTGGATATGGAGTTAGTCTGAGTGTTAAACAGCAAGCGAAAAGTTCTCCACCGATTTGGATAGTGCCCCATCAAGGTCGCTATTGTCTGCAGGGTAATGGCAAGAATCCGAGAGCTCAGCTAGGGAAGAGCGTTTGTACTGACACCTACGTATTTACGACCCAGTCTTCCCCAGCATTTTTAGCCGCTAAGGGTACCTACTTTGTTTGTTATGACAAAGCATAGACATGGTTGCCCCCTGATTTTTCAGGCACATGTTTCGTTTCTTTCCTGTTGCCTCCTACTTTTACAGCTGAGGCAGATTACCATAAGACGAGAGTTGCTAGAGGTGTCTTTAGTCAAGAAGACACTGCAGGGCAAGAGTTGGGAGATTTCTTTAAGCGTTTTCTGCCGTTCTTGGGACCGATGGCTAACAGCAGGAATATTCGCCAGTTGACAAGAGTGGTTGAGTCCACCATAGTCGAAACTGCCGGTGCCCTTAGTAACTTGACTGCTGAGCTCCAGTCGAATAGGCTTATGACACTCCAAAATAGAGTTGCCCTTGATGTCATACTAGCAGATCGAGGTGGAGTATGTGAACTGATTCAATCGAGCTGCTGCGTTTTCATTCCAGACAAAGCTCCGTCAGTCTTTCAGGCCATTTCCAAGTTACATAAGATCTCCGATTCTGTCCATTTGGACAAAGGAGCTTGGTCATTGATGGGATGGTTATGGGGATTGATACCACTTGGGGTTGGAAGATTTTGATGGTCATTGGGATGGTCTTAGCTATCCTTTTCCTGTTCTGTCTCTGTGTACAGTGTGCTCCTGCTATTTGTGGCCTCTGTGCTACTTCGTGTGCAAGGAGATCTGTCCAGAGAGAGGTACTAAATAATAGGATGATGCTACAGCAACATATCGATGATCTGATGAATATAAATCCAGATTCAGATTGACATGGGTTTGGGTTTATTGCCTAATAAGGGTAAAAGGAGGGTCTGTAGTTCCGTAGTTTGAGGGTGAGGTTCGGTGGTTCCGAACCCGTTCAATAAAGGTCGTCAGAAATAGACGATTTTGGTGTCAGCAGACCGCAAATCACAAGTGTAGTGTGTACAAGTGTTTTTGCATTAATCGATCAATGAGAACACTGTGTATTCGAGGATTTCGTTTGAACCTTCGGGTTCCATTTTGTGTACGGCAGCCATTTTGTGTGGTTGCCCTCACATAGGCAGATGACTGCGGCCGAACGAGTCTTTGGGACACGTACACCTTAGCTGACTTCTGAACGACCTGGCCGAACTGACTCCCTTGCCCGAGGCTGACCTCGCTGAGCCAGTTCCTTGTTAAGCAGCTAGTCAGATAAAGATCAAAGAGCAGGACATGCCAGAGTTTATGGTACACTGCACCAACCTTTCTATATTGCTTCCAATCTGTTTCTGTTTCTTCCTTTACGACATAATCACTGATTTGGGTTGAGGGTTTGTCCGGCCTGAGCGAACAAGAATATTGGAATGTGCTTGGTCATTTCTGGTGGGCTGGACAACGTAAAGTGGGATTGTCGTCATACGTTACTTTCAAAATGTCACATTTCTATTGGTCAGTTTGTATGAACCCAATGCTAATTTGGAATGTTGCCTGAGGCTTGATTTTTGGCATAAAAGACCATGCTCCGCTCATTGAATTTGTGCAGTCTCTAGCGAACCACCTGTGTTGTGCTTCGTAGATCTCTGTTCCTGGTTGCAGCCAATAAACTTTGGTCTTTGACGTCATCAAGAAGTATCCCGTGTCTCTGTTTGCCAAGGCAGGGGAACTCGAAGGCATCGGGCATTTTCCCTGACGCCGCTGGGTTCTAAAACCCAGTCCTTCAGAGGGGGCACCCCTGTCGGGTACCCCGCCCTATTGGGAAGGCCACTGATGTCTCTCCCGCCACTCTCACCGTGGCAGTCAGGTCGGTGTATAGCAGCCGAATATAAGACATAAAATGCGGCCCGAGATTTAGACGTGGAAGGAGCGCGAATAGATAGGCCCAGCTCAGGGAGTCAAAGGCCTTGTCAATATCTGCCAGTAGCAGCGCCGCTTGATCCCCTGTCCTACTCATCGCCTCTACTGCCACGTGCGCGCGTCTAATATTGCGCCTCGTCGCTCTTTAGGGCATAAAGTCGGCCTGGTCTGGGTGGATTAGGTCCGTGGTATATGGAAGTAGTCGATTTGCAAGGGCCTTGGCCAAGATTTTGGCCTCAATATTTAAAAGGGAAATTGGACGATAGGACTCGTGGCGGTCTGGGGGCCGTCCAGGTTTGCAGAACACTACAATTTCTGCATGCCTCCAGTCTGCTGTCAGGAGGCCATCTTCTCTCGCCGCTTCCAGGGCAGCCCTGTAGTGAGGCCCCAGCTGGAGATGATATCGTTTAAAAAACTCACTTGGGAACTCATTAGGCCCCGGTGCCTTGCCGGTATTAAGCTCCCCCAGGGCTGTACCTTGTTCCTCCGCCAATAGTGGGGTCTCAAGCCGCTCCTGCACGTCGTCTGGGAGTGCACGAGGCGGAAGGTCAGTTATGAATTTGTCAACGTCCAGTGCCGGGAGGGATTCCTGCGGAGCATATTGGGCCCTGAGGTAGCGAGTAAAGCTATCTGCCACCTCCTTTGGGTCTGAAATGGAGGCCCCGGTGTCATCTTTAAGGCCCGGCAGCTCATGCGCCTGAAACGTGCTCTGGCAGAGCCGGTGAAGCATTTTACTGGACTTGTCGCCCCATTGATATATTCGGTACACAGTCAAAATATCGAATATTAAATATCGACCTACCAAAATATCGTGTTAGAAATTTCGAAGGTGCAGAATATCGATGTCAAGAATATCGTTGGACAGAATATCGACCCTAAGGTAAGTAATATAGAAATTCTTTATATCGATGTAAGTAATATCGAAGTTAGTAATATCGATAGCATATATATCGATGTTACTAATTTCGATGACACTAATATCGATATTTGTATTATTTTTTTGTTTTTTATTATGTATGTGTTATATGTTTTACTTAAGTATTTAAAATAATTAATATTATATGTGTATTAATTTTATATATTAATACATTTATTTATAAGCAAATTATATGTTTTAGTACCGGAGCGGGTTGTGGGTTTATAGGGGAATAGGGTGGGAAGTAATTTAATTATGTTAAATTGATTATTAATTAGTAGGATTTATTAATAAATTGTAATTAATTGGTAAATATTTTTAATTAATTGGAAATTTATTTAATTTAATTGATTAATTGATAAATATGTTCTGTAGCGGGTTATGGGTTTATAGGGAAATAGGGTGGGAAGTAATATAATTAGGTTAAATTAATTAATAATTAGTAGTTAATATTAATTAATTTAAAAAAAATTGGTAATTACATTTAGTTAATTGGTAATTCATTTTAATTAATTGATTAATTGATAAATATGTTCTGTAGCGGGTTGTGGGTTTATAGGTGAATAGGGTGGGAAGTAATTTAATTATGTTAAATTAAAAATTAATTAGTAGTTATTATTTAAATAATTGTAAATAATTGGTAAATAAATTTAATTAATTGGTATTTCATTTTCATAAATTGATTAATTGATATATATATGTTCTGTAGCGGGTTGTGGGTTTATAGGGGAATAGGGTGGGAAGTTACTTAATTATGTTTAATTAATTATTAATTAGTAGGAAGTATAAATTAATTTTAATTAATTGGTAATTAATTTTAATAATTGGTAATTAATGTTAATTGATTGGTAAATAATTTTAATTATTTCATAAATAGATAAATGTGTTCTGTTGTGGGTAGTGGGTTTATAGGGGAATAGGGTGGGAAGTAATTTTAATTTAATTAAGTAATAATGTTCTTAAATAAAAATTTTTGTTAATAATATAATTGTTAATACATTATTAATTGGTAATTAAATATTATAAAATGGTAATTTTTTATATTTATTTTTGGTTAAATATATTTAGCTAATCATGTTTTTTATAATTATGTATAGGTATTGTATATGGTTTATATTTATTTAATAGTTTATATTTTTATAATTAAAAAAAGCTTTTATTTATAAGTATGTTATTTTAGCCCCTACGCTATCCAACACTTTCCCTACTGTTGCACTCTCTGGAGTTGGAATAGTAATTGTTACCCCTACGCTATCCAACACTTTCCCTACTGTTGCACTCTCTGGAGTTGGAATAGTAATTGTTACCCCTACGCTATCCAACAATTTCCCTCCTGTTGCACTCTCAGGAGTGGGAATAGTAATTGTTACCCCTACGCTATCCAACGCTTTCCCTACTGTTGCACTCTCTGGAGTGGGAATAGTAATTTTTACTCCTACGCTATCCAACGCTTTCCCTACTGTTGCACTCTCTGGAGTGGGAATAGTAATTTTTACCCCTACGCTATCCAAAGCTTTCCCTACTGTTGCACTCTCTGGAGTGGGAATAGTAAATTTTACCCCTATGCTATCCAACGCTTTCCCTACTGTTGCACTCACTGGAGTTGGAATAGTAATTGTTACCCCTACGCTATCCAACACTTTCCCTACTGTTGCACTCTCAGGAGTGGGAATAGTAATTTTTACCCCTACGCTATCCAACGCTTTCCCTACTGTTGCACTCTCTGGAGTGGGAATAGTAATTTTTACTCCTACGCTATCCAACACTTTCCCTACTGTTGCACTCTCTGGAGTGGAAATAGTAATTTTTACTCCTACGCTATCCAACGCTTTCCCTACTGTTGCACTCTCTGGAGTGGGAATAGTAATTTTTACTCCTACGCTATCCAACACTTTCCCTACTGTTGCACTCTCAGGAGTGGGAATAGTAATTTTTACCCCCACGCTATCCAACGCTTTCTCTACTGTTGCACTCTCTGGAGTGGGTATAGTAATTTTTACTCCTACGCTATCCAACGCTTTCCCTACTGTTGCACTCTCTGGAGTGGGAATAGTAATTTTTACCCCCTACGCTATCCAAAGCTTTCCCTACTGTTAAACTCTCTGGAGTGGGAATAGTAATTTTTACCCCTACGCTATCCAACGCTTTCCCTACTGTTGCACTCTCTGGAGTGGGAATAGTAATTTTTACTCCTACGCTATCCAACGCTTTCTCTACTGTTGCACTCTGTGGAGTGGGAATAGTAATTTTTACCCCTATGCTATCCAACACGTTCCCTACTGTTGCACTCTCTGGTGTGGTAATAGTAATTTTTACCCCTATGCTATCCAACGCTTTCCCTACTGTTGCACTCTCTGGAGTGGGAATAGTAATTTTTACCCCTACGCTATCCAACGCTTTCCCTACTGTTGCACTCTCTGGAGTGGGAATAGTAATTTTTACTCCTACGCTATCCAACGCTTTCCCTACTGTTGCGGTCTCTGGAGTGGGAATAGTAATTTATACTCCTACGCTATCCAACGCTTTCCCTACTGTTACACTCTCTGGAGTGGGAATAGTAATTTATACTCCTACGCTATCCAACGCTTTCCCTACTGTTGCACTCTCTGGAGTGGGAATAGTAATTTATACTCCTACGCTATCCAACGCTTTCCCTACTGTTGCACTCTCTGTAGTGGGAATAGTGATTTGTACCCCTACGCTATCCAACACTTTCCCTACTGTTGCACTCTCTGGAGTGGGAATAGTAATTTTTACTCCTACGCTATCCAACGCTTTCCCTACTGTTGCACTCCCTGGAGTGGGAATAGTAATTTTTACCCCTACGCTTTTCAAAGCTTTCCCTACTGTTGCACTCTCTGGAGTGGGAATAGTAATTTTTACCCTTACGCTATCCAACGTTTTATATAATTAATTGTAAAAATATTAAAAGTATATTTAATTTTTTATATTTTTTACATTTTATTTATGTTATTGTTTTATGTTTGTAAATGTATTTGTAATTTAGAATATACTTTATTCATTTATAAATTAGTAAAATAATTATTAGAACTTATTGTGCAGTTCATATATATTATATATTTACTGTATATATTTAATTAATGTATTATTATTATATATGTATTATTTATTAATTTTAAACATTATTAGATACTTTTAACTATATAGATTTTATTTATTAGTGTAATATATTTTATTTTACATTTATATTTTAAAAGAAAAAAAACGATATTTTTAACATCGATATTTTTAACATCTATATTATTTTTTCGATATTTTTGTACTTACCATGTTGTAGATAGGATGTCGATATTCTTGTCCTCGATATTTTTGACTCGATATTCCTGTAGGTCGATATTTTGGAGGTCGATATTCTGTCAGTGATCCGATATATTCTACTTCTGGTTGCCAACCAGACCTGCCGAGCCTCGTCCAGTAGTAGGGACGCGTACGATTGCTGTGCCAGAAGCATCTGCCCCACTCCCTCCTGGTGACTCGCAGCCCCGCATTGAGATTCTAACAGCTCTACTGTCGCTGCTGCCTTCACTATCTCCTCTTTCCGCTTCCGGCGCGCTGCTGCACACCAGGCTATGTCTACTCCACGCAGTGTAGGTTTCAGGGCCTCCCAAGCCGTTCTCACGTCCGCCACTGTACCCAAATTCTCCTCCCAATAGCAAGCAATAGCCACCCCCATATGCTGCTGGTAGGCTTCCTGCTGCAAGTTCCAGGCGGAGAGGCGCCACCGAAATGGCTGTCTCCTCTTGTCTAATGTGACTTCTATCACAACCGGAGAGTAGTTCGAGAGACACCGCGGCAGGATGGACGCCGAGGCAACTCTCCTTGCCACAGCAGCAGGGACACATACATAGTCAAGTCTCGAAAACGAGTGGTGGACCGCCGAAACATAGGAGTATTCTCGTTCGTAGGAGTGGAGGTATCGCCATGTGTCCACCCAGCCCTTGCCCGCACCATATCGCTCAGTTTAGTGGGAGTATCTGCAATGGGGTCTCCTCCAGGCATGAGTCGATCAAGAAGGCAGTGCATAACATCATTCCAGTCCCCTCCGATCACTGCCAGTCCCTCTGGAATTTCAGCCCATACAGTAAACAGTTTCTCTATCAGTGCCCATTGGAGCGGGGGCGGGGCGTAAACACTCCCAATTATTAGTGTCTCAGGGCCAGATGTATCAAAGGGTTTTGCCCATTCTGTGTCTATGGGGAAATGTGTTGATACATATTGCCCTGAGTGCCTATCGTCCCTTGTATAAAAACATATCTACCCTGTGGGTCGGTCCACTGTCTCGTATGGGTATAGGACAATCTACGGTGCATCAAAATCGCTACCCCCCGAGATCCCCTCACAAATCCCGCATGATAGACCTGGTCATAGCCATATCTCTGCAGACCCAGCGCTTTGTTACCCAGCAAGTGTGTTTCTTGTAATAGGAGGATATCCACCTTCTCTCTCTTCCCCAGCCGTAGCACTGCACCCCTCTTAATCTTATCGAGCTGAAGTATCGAAAATTATTCACCACCTCCCAATTAGAGTTATATCTACAACCAATCCCATTCCCATTACCAATAATCAGTCAGTTGGCAGTGTAGAAGGTCCAAGCATTTATTATAACAAACAAACTCTGCCAGAGGAGCTCCTTGCGACCTAACCCCACGAGGTCCGCCAAGAAGACTGCTGGCACATTGTCAGAACATCACATATGTACAGTTGCATTCTCAAAACCGTTGCCCAAGATGGAAAAAAAAAGTTGGTACAGGTTGGTGCAAAAGGAAAGGCCATATATGGCAGACAAAGCGCTCTTGGTTTAGCTCATCCTAGATTAGCAAGGTCGGACGGGTGACTCCCTTCTGCCAGCTTCGAGACAGTCCGCCCGCACCCCTCCCGGAATGTGCTATCAGGCCTTCTCCTGCTACCTACAACCTTGACGGGCCTAACGAGCTGAAACAGCAGTTTTGCAACAGTTGGGCTATTTCTCAGGAGAACGACTTTGGTGCAAGGAATGAATGGAGTCTGCTAATATAAGACTTCGAGCGAGGCCACAAAATGGCGTCGGTCAAGTCAAGTGAGTGTAAAACGTAAAAAGCGGTGCAGGTTAGAAATCTAAAATGCTGCAATACGAATTTGTGCTAATGTTTGCGTGCGTGTGCTGAATCATTTAGAAACATCATGCTAACCTTAAGATATCGATTATAAGTGTTGCATAACCGAAAATCAACTCCGGTTCCTCAAACCCTCCTTTTAGCGTGGTGTAGCTAAATACGAAGGCAGGCATTAATCTTTAAAACCTCCTCATTAATGGCCATTAATTAATGAATCTCCAGTTGCAGCATCTGAATTTTGGCGGGGACTGGTGCAGGCACGCACAGTGTCGTAAATCTGGAAGCACAATAGGAGCAGCAGACCAGACCACATTGTATCAGGACGCAGCAGGTAAAAATAACACCGGCTGCTCCGCCCAAAATCAATAACAACTTCCATCCCCAGGTGGACAGGAGCCCCCAGAACTAACCGGACAGTGACCAGGACCCATTGTCAGTATGCATTTCAGATGCAATGCGATGTAGCTTTTGAATGGCTAGATGAACAGTGGGGGCGGAGTCTGAAATATACACGCAGCAAGAGCTACCAATCACGCGGCATGCTCCGCCTCGATCAGCCAAGATAACGTCCAAAACCATACGGTTTTGGAGCGCAACAAGCCTGGTCGCCTGAAGCTCAACCGTTAGGTTGGCCAAGATGTCAGTAGTTATGTTAATGACATTTTCCACTATCCTGGACAATCTCCTTATTTCTCGGCTATTAAATATGGGTCCCCAGAATGGGACCAAGCCTTTGCTAAAATCAGTGAATTGTTGCAAAGAGGTGTCGGTTTGATCGACTTCTGATGTGACGAGCTGCCTACGCTGCCTATTGGGTACCGCATTAGGTGCTGCGCTTACAGGGTGTAGCTGGTGTGTCCTCTGATAGTCAGATGGCGCTATGTATACAAGAGGGTATAAGAAGGACAAATAACAGTGCCCAGCCCAATCACGTGGTAACCAGGTATATGAATTTTCTCCACATACAAAATACACTTTTGGTGGCGTTAATAACGGTGGGCTACTGACTTTCTTCATACGATAGGTATAATTGCAGATACTGTCACCAACCTGTACATGGCCTATCCCTTGTACACAGAAATTGGAAGAAGCATTCAAAATAGGAATGGGTACAATATGGTCGCTTGTGACATTTTGTTCAACGAAGAGCTGGAAATATTGAGAAGCATTAAAATGGCTAAAATCATAAAGTTCCTCCTGCAACCAGGTATCGTTCCTAGCCACCATGTACCTGTTCATGCATGCCTGAGGGTCTATCGACCCCGTCCCCCATTTCCTTTTTGGTCAAAACCCTGATGCTCCTCGACATATGCTAAAATCATGTTATAATTGTTTACATCATAATGTCTGCGATTATCTATATAGTGATGGTACATGGCGGAAAACAGTTTGAACCATGCTTCACAGCTCCCTAGATAGGACAGGGGTAGTGAGAGAAACAGATCATGATTGTACACAACGGATGGCAGAAGCCCACAAACCCAGCAATCAGTAGTGTTGGTAACACTGTGTTTCTGGTGAAGCATTTCAACAAATACATTTTTCGCATAAGTCTGGCGATGTCGTTCTTTGTGGGGTGCTAAAGTGAACAGCAAATGCTCAGATGGTGCAGCAGTAGACGGTAAAAAATTCTGCAAAGGGTATTTATGCTCCAGGTATACAAATAAGCCCATAAAAACAGCAATTATAACAGCTATAACCACTACAAAGGCTACTTTGACCCTCGTGGTCCATGTTGAGAACATTGGCTCATAGAATGGTACGTGTCGTGGCGCAATTGGAAATTCCTCTTCTAAGACAATACGGCCAAAAGAGTACATTCCTAGCTAAAAGTCCAAAAATAAGCTTGGGCCTAGCAGTCCGCTGCCAGAGGGTTCATCTCCCTGTGTCCGTCAGAGTCTCACAGGTAGACTCCTATCGTTCTTCTCAGGCAAACAAAAGAGTGGTGGTCAAACTTAATTCTGTTGTGCAACCTGGCCATTTACAATAGCTGGTCTTCTTTCTGAACAGAGCACATTGGTCAAAATTCCAGCTCTCAACGTGTTCAGTCCAGTGTCTCGCTCAGTACCTCAGACCTACAAACTAGCAAACCCTATCTATTCAATCGAGTCTTTCCTTATCTCCTAGTGGTGGGGTCTGAGGCTCCGTTGTTTGTTTTTCTTGGCCGCAGGTTATACCGCACATGACCCGGAACTTCCTGATCAGAAAATTGTACTGCGGGTACTTTTCGAGCATGAGAACTTTCGCTTGCCGGGGTACTCAAAACAGGATTCAAAGCAATTGCAGATTCAGCAGAGACCGATTCACCTGATCTCGTCACTCCCTTCTCTTGCCTTTGTTCAATCTCTCAGGCGTCGGAGAAGGGTATGAATGCAGCAGCTCTCTCAGTTTCCTGTGTCAGAATTCCCCCTGGGCGTTGCTGATCATATGGAAGTGGAAGCGGCAGCTTCTTCAGATCGGAGACGTGGATCCAATGTTTTCTCCCATCCACTTTGACCGCCGTCCGGGTGGCAAGCAGAATCTGCCGTGGCTCAGACCACCTCGGAGCCAAGCTGGTGTCTCGTTCAAACTTTTTGACTAGAACCCATTGGCCGGGTTGTAGTCGATGTCCGGGCCCTCTGGCAGAGGCTGCAGTACAGAGGCAACCTGCTGATGAATAGAACGGAGATCGTTAGTCAAAGCATATAGGTAATCAATCAACATAGGATATTCAATGTCAGAAAAGGATCGTGGCCTGGGTACCCCCCATACGTTAGCGAGCCTGCCAAAGATAATTTCATACGGAGAAAGGCCAGAGCGAGAGTGTGGGGTAACTCGTAGTGACATAAGGGCTAAAGGCAAGGTGTCAGGCCATTTCAACCCTGTGCTTTCCTGAATCTTGGCGATTTTGAGTTTAAGTATCCCATTATATTTTTCCACGAGCCCTGCTGATTGTGGATGTCGGGTAGCATGGAATGTTTGTTTAATCTGTAGACCCTCACAAATATGCTTGACAAGGGCCCCATGGAAGTGCCCCCCATTGTCCGACCAGATCAAACGGGGCAAACCAAAGCGTGGCACAAACTCCTTGAGAAGGGCCTTTGATGTGGCCATAGCCGTATTCTCCTTAGTAGGGTAGGCCTCAACCCATTTGCTAAAAGCACAAACCACCACCAAGACGTACTTCAAGTTATTAACACGCTCCATGTGGATGTAATCCATCTGGAGTTCTTCAAAAGGCAGCATTGGAGGTGCAAAATTTCCACTCAGGACACTCTCTCCCTTCCCCGGATTGTGTTGCAAACAGACCATGCAGTATTGGACCAACCGGACAGCCGTCCTTTGGATATTAGAGTTGTTCCAAACTGGGACCAGGAGCCCGCAGATACCTTTTGCTCCTATGTGTGCAGGGCCATGTGCCTTACTCACAATGGCCTGTACTAGTGCATTGGGCAGTAACCACCTTTGTTTCTCTGTCAAATCAACCAAACAATTGTTTTCATCCAGTCTTCCTACCTCCTTTTCCCATTTCTCTAATTCTGCGGGGGTAGCTTCCTTCTGTGATTCTCTCACACTTTCCATAGTATTATCAAACAATTCAGATTCCTCCACCCATCTCGTGGAGGAGGTCACAAACATAGCTGACATTGGGGATTGAGCTGTCTGTTTGGCCACCTGGTCTCCAAAAGCATTTCCCTCCCCCACCTCGTTCACTATTGCTTTGTGTGCACTGCATTTGATGATGGCTAATTTCTTGGGCAGGGCGAGGGCATTTAACAATCGTAAAACCAGGGGACCGTTCTGTATTTTCTGACCATGGGAAGTAAGGTAACCCCGCTCCCTCCACAGCCGCCCAAAGCTATGGGCCACGCCAAAGGCGTATTGGCTGTCTGTGTAGACGTTAACCTCGAGTCCCTCACTCAATTCGCAGGCTCGTAACAAGGCCATAAGTTCAGCAGCTTAGGCTGATCGGTGAGAAACTCGGAATGTTTCGACTACTGTCTTCAAGGTCGTAATTGCATATGCAGCTGTTGTTGTTCCATCTGCTAGTTTAAAACAGGACCCATCCACATATAACTCCCCTTGAGGGTCAGATAGGGGAGTATCAGTAAGGTCAATTCTGCCCTTAGTTTCTTCTTCAGTACGATAAATGCAATCATGTGTGTCATTGGTAGGTTCACTCGGGTGGAGTGGTAGCAATGTAGCCGGGTTTAGTGTTGCACATCGAGTGATCGTGATGTGTGGTGCAAACAATGTCAATTCATATCCAGTGAGGCGTGCACTTGTAAGATGCTGTGTTTTTGTTTTATTTAGCAATGTGTCCACAGCATGCGGTACCATCACTGTCAGATTGGAATTTAGAACGAGTCCTTCCGACTGCCGGATCACCACCGCAACAGCTGCAGTAGCCCTCAGACAGCTAGGAAGTGCTCTTGCGACATTATCCAGTGTGGCTGACAGATAAGCGCAAGGTCTTTGCTTACCACCAAAGTCCTGCGTTAACACTGAAAGTGAGCAACCGTCGACCTCGTGCACGTGTAGTACAAAAGGTGTACGGTAGTCAGGAGTGCCCAAGACAGGAGCAGAACATAAAGCAGTTTTTAAAGAGTCAAAAGAGTGCTGACATTCATCCATCCAGGGGAGGGGTTCATGCACTTCCTTAGTAGTCAGATGCAACAGAGGTTTAGCAAGAAGAGAAAAATTAGGTATCCATTGGCGACAGTAAGAGGTGATGCCAAGAAAAGCACGAACTTCACGCTGCGTGCAAGGAACAGACATTTTAGAAATAGTAGTAATACGTTCAGGTGTTAGTCTTCTACCCTCCTTCGACAGCAGATGACCGAGGTAGGTTACCTCCTGTCGACAGTATTGGAATTTAGACAAGGATACCTTGTTCCCTTTATCAGCCAGATGGTGCAACAATTTAACAGTGGCCGCTTTGCAGCCATCTTCTGTGTCCGAAGCAATGAGCAAGTCATCCACATATTGCAACAGGACGTTGCCCTCCGGCAAGTCTAGATCGTCCAGTAAAGCCTTAAGGGCTTGGCTATATATGCTCGGACTTTCAGTATAGCCTTGAGGTGCGCAACAGAAGCGGAAGCTTCGTCCAGATAACGAGAATCCGAAAATCTGTCTGCTATTAGGATGGATAGAGATGCTGAAGAAGGCATTTTTCAGGTCTATGACCGAAAAGTACTGGGCTGTCGGCGGAATCATCGTGAGGATCGTGTTGATGTCCGTCACCACAGGATACTGTGGTACGACAATCTTGTTAACAGCTCTAAGGTCAATCACAAAACGGTAAGCAGCACCATTCCCCTGTTCACCGGAATCAGAATTCTTTTCAAAATCTGGAGAATCGGGCTATTGCAAATATTAGCAGCCGTTTCATCCACCACCCCTTTGTCGATCAGATCTTGAATAATGGACAGCAGAGCCCGTTCACCCGCTGGTGCTATTTTGTACTGCGGGATGCGTGGCATTTTTGCGCCTTGCTTCAGTGTAATGTGAACCGGGGAAATATCCAACTTACCCACGTCAACATCCCCTGTTGCCCATAGCGTTGCAGGAATGCCGTCAAACTCTGGGGTAAGAGGTTCATTTTTAGCAAAACATTGTTTCATGTGGTCGGCGTATGGTTGTATTGTTAAATAAACCCCGTCAGCAGAGCAATGTATCGTCGCATTTAATTTCTTTAACATATCCAAACCCAGCAAGTTCTCCCCACAATGTGAGGTTAGCAAAAGAGGAGTGTCAATAGTGGCGGGACCGATCGTGAAGGGGAGAGGTTTTGAGATGGGACTGACTACTGGGACTCCCGAGAATCCCACTGAGACATTATTTTGCCCGGACAGAGCCGCCCCTGGAACCAATGATCGAGCAACTGAACTATTCATTGCTCCCATATCAATTAGGAAATTCAGAGAAATCCCCATCACTTCCCCTTTTACATAGGGTCCCTTTTGATTGACCGGGATCGACACTTGGCCCCTACTCTGTCCCTGGCTGTCCTATGCGTGGTCGTATGCATCTTGGTCCTCGTAAGCGTAATCATCGTGATAGTACTGCTTGCCTTGGTGGTTATCGAAATGATTTCGCTCACACTTGCCTGATCCTTCCTCTCTGCGCATATCACTCTGATCGGGGCCGCCTCGTCCTCGCGCTCGAACTTCACCGTTCTGGGCAAGCAACAACGGACCCTGTGCTTTCCAATGCCCCTCCTCTCTACAATAGGAACACTGGTTTAAACCCACAGTCGGAGCCCCACCCGTGCCTCGGCCGGCACCCGCCCCTCTGGTCATGGGCCCTCTGACTCCTCTCCCCCCTCCTTGTCCTCGGCCTACCTGCTGAAGCAATACCCGTGTTTTGAGGTCTTTGGCTTGGCCTTCTTCTCCACCTTTTCCTTACACTCGTTCTCCCTAAGTTCATAGTACTGGGCCATGCTTAAAATTACAGAAGGGGTGGAGGTAGTCCAGGTACTTTCTGCCGCCTGTAATCGTGCAGAAATTTCCGGAGCCAAGTTCGGAACAAACCTGTTCACGAACAACCTAGTTCCACCTTCCGTAGCCAAATCCTGTCCGCTAAAGTCAATGAAGACTCCTTCGAACCTTGTGAAGAAGTAGGACACACTTTCATCCTTTTTCTGTCTGCAAGCAGTCAGTTTATCCCAGTCAACCTTCCTCGGCGGTATCAAAGTGTGCATAAAGGCTATTATTTTCGCTGGCAAAGATGTTATTTCACCCTTAGGTTTATCTCCCGGTTTGCGATCCCAATCCCAACCTTTTAATTCTTCCCAGGTCCCCCCTAGTTCAGCGTGATCAGTGTTGTGCACCTGCCGCCATATATCAACAGGCACAAGTAACCCAAAGAATAACTCGACATCCGCTGAGGTCATTACGGCAGACGTCGCAGCTTCAGTCAGTTCTTTATAGTAGGCAGTAGGATTCTTTTGGGGGTTGGGCAATTGGGATTTCAGAGCAAGGACCTCACTTCTTTTCCACTGAGTGTATACCCATTGCTCCTGAAACCGGACGTCTATCCGGGCCCGCGTTATCTGTTGGTTATCATCGCGTAGTTCGGGAACCTCAGGATGATAAATAGGGTGCACCTCTCGCATGGGATGCTGTGAAGTTCAAAGAGGGCTCTTTAAGAACATCCTGCCTCAATATTAAACCAGGGTGACTACGTTTTTGTATACTTTCTCTGGTGTCATATTAAGTCTATGGGTCCAGTCTCGAATGTTATATAGTATCTGAGGAGCGCTCCCATTATCGAAGCTGACCTCCCAAGACCTAATGAGGGAATTGGACATCTGGAATAACACAAGTTGCTGCATTACCGGTTCTAAATCTTTTACCGTACTCCATATGTCAGCCACGGTATACACATCACTCCGCATCCATCTGACGGCTTGATCTGCTAAGGCTTCCTTCTCACCATATGCCACAGATGATCTAGTGAATAGTCGTTTACCATCCAACCCTCCTGATTCCCCTTTTGGCGTCTGTTCCAACATTCCGGGTGTGGTGCTGGCCGATTGGGACGTCCATATGGGACTCGGGACGCTTAATTGCGCGTGAGGTGATGTTAGAGCTTGCCTAGAATCAGGGACAAGGGTGGCCAGGTCCCCTACAGAAGGGGATGGAGCGCTAGCATCTCGTTTGGGGGTGAAGGAACCTCGTTCCTCCGGTGCGGAGGCTTGGGGCGCAGCCACCGCTTGAACAGGTACCGCAGGATATATGCGCTGCGGGGCATATGGCGGGGGAGGTCTTTTATCTAGCCGATCCTCTATCTCATCCTCGGCTTCATTTCATGTTACATAGCTCTTATCTACCTGTAACCTAAATTGTCTATCTGCATATTCAATATTCTTCTCTGTCCTGTTTTTGTCATGCGCAATGGCTTTCTGAGTTACAGTTTGCCCTTGCTGAATCTTGAGGAGTTTTTCTGACCGAATACGCCTTCTCTTTGCCTCTTTCTGCCATTTGTTAAGAGTGTCAAACATGGCCTGTCGGCTGCGTTTAGCAAAGAGACGCTCTTTTAAATACTGAATCTTTTTCTCATCAAAAGACCCAGTTTTCGGCCACTGTAGTTCCACATTATCCTTTGTACACTTGTGCCATAAAGAATTGAAAAGAAGGGGGCCAATACCGTGCTTGCAATACATATCGTGACTGGGTGTTCCTTCCGGAGGGGCTGGCTGACTTTCGTCTAACCTCTCGCTAACTCGGTAAACACAGCCAAAGCATAATTTACTAAGGCACGGCATTTCCCTTTCCCTATTGTACTCGAGCTGAAAAGGAATCGGGGATTATTATTCACAAAAATAGCAGAATCAGATATCATTAATCACAACCCTCTCATACACATGGCCATGTTTTCATTCAAAGTCATACTCACGTTGCAAAAACAAACCTTCAGTTTGACATAAAAACGGAAACACAGAGATTTATAAACGTAAAACGAAAACCCCAATATTTTGCAAACAAGAGGTGGAGCCCGTCGACTCCCACCTATGGAGAACCCTTTTTCAAATATCCAAAGCTGCAAAGAACACCTTCTGACAACAGTCTTGTCCTTAGACTGCCTGGAGATAGCTACACAGGTTTGTGGGAACTGCGGTTCTCGCTCGGCCGGACTGTTCTCGGGAACGCCGACAGTTGAGATTGGGTAGCACTCGAACAAATCTGGAGCGGCGCTTGAAAAAGCGGGCTTAGCCAGCATAGTTCGGGAGGTGAACCATGAATACTGTCGGATGGCCTGTAGGTTGGTCTGTGGTTTAGAAACCTGTGTAGCTATCTCCAGGCAGTCTAAGGACAAGACTGTTGTCAGAAGGTGTTCTTTGCAGCTTTGGATATTTGAAAAAGGGTTCTCCATAGGTGGGAGTCGACGGGCTCCACCTCTTGTTTGCAAAATATTGGGGTTTTCGTTTTACGTTTATAAATCTCTGTGTTTCCGTTTTTATGTCAAACTGAAGGTTTGTTTTTGCAACGTGAGTATGACTTTGAATGAAAACATGGCCATGTGTATGAGAGGGTTGTGATTAATGATATCTGATTCTGCTATTTTTGTGAATAATAATCCCCGATTCCTTTTCAGCTCGAGTACAATAGGGAAAGGGAAATGCCGTGCCTTAGTAAATTATGCTTTGGCTGTGTTTACCGAGTTAGCGAGAGGTTAGACGAAAGTCAGCCAGCCCCTCCGGAAGGAACACCCAGTCACGATATGTATTGCAAGCACGGTATTGGCCCCCTTCTTTTCAATTCTTTATGGCACAAGTGTACAAAGGATAATGTGGAACTACAGTGGCCGAAAACTGGGTCTTTTGATGAGAAAAAGATTCAGTATTTAAAAGAGCGTCTCTTTGCTAAACGCAGCCGACAGGCCATGTTTGACACTCTTAACAAATGGCAGAAAGAGGCAAAGAGAAGGCGTATTCGGTCAGAAAAACTCCTCAAGATTCAGCAAGGGCAAACTGTAACTCAGAAAGCCATTGCGCATGACAAAAACAGGACAGAGAAGAATATTGAATATGCAGATAGACAATTTAGGTTACAGGTAGATAAGAGCTATGTAACATGAAATGAAGCCGAGGATGAGATAGAGGATCGGCTAGATAAAAGACCTCCCCCGCCATATGCCCCGCAGCGCATATATCCTGCGGTACCTGTTCAAGCGGTGGCTGCGCCCCAAGCCTCCGCACCGGAGGAACGAGGTTCCTTCACCCCCAAACGAGATGCTAGCGCTCCATCCCCTTCTGTAGGGGACCTGGCCACCCTTGTCCCTGATTCTAGGCAAGCTCTAACATCACCTCACGCGCAATTAAGCGTCCCGAGTCCCATATGGACGTCCCAATCGGCCAGCACCACACCCGGAATGTTGGAACAGACGCCAAAAGGGGAATCAGGAGGGTTGGATGGTAAACGACTATTCACTAGATCATCTGTGGCATATGGTGAGAAGGAAGCCTTAGCAGATCAAGCCGTCAGATGGATGCGGAGTGATGTGTATACCGTGGCTGACATATGGAGTACGGTAAAAGATTTAGAACCGGTAATGCAGCAACTTGTGTTATTCCAGATGTCCAATTCCCTCATTAGGTCTTGGGAGGTCAGCTTCGATAATGGGAGCGCTCCTCAGATACTATATAACATTCGAGACTGGACCCATAGACTTAATATGACACCAGAGAAAGTATACAAAAACGTAGTCACCCTGGTTTAATATTGAGGCAGGATGTTCTTAAAGAGCCCTCTTTGAACTTCACAGCATCCCATGCGAGAGGTGCACCCTATTTATCATAATGTGGAACTACAGTGGCCGAAAACTGGGTCTTTTGATGAGAAAAAGATTCAGTATTTAAAAGAGCGTCTCTTTGCTAAACGCAGCCGACAGGCCATGTTTGACACTCTTAACAAATGGCAGAAAGAGGCAAAGAGAAGGCGTATTCGGTCAGAAAAACTCCTCAAGATTCAGCAAGGGCAAACTGTAACTCAGAAAGCCATTGCGCATGACAAAAACAGGACAGAGAAGAATATTGAATATGCAGATAGACAATTGGCCATGTTTTATGTCAAACTGAAGGTTTGTTTTTGCAACGTGAGTATGACTTTGAATGAAAACATGGCCATGTGTATGAGAGGGTTGTGATTAATGATATCTGATTCTGCTATTTTTGTGAATAATAATCCCCGATTCCTTTTCAGCTCGAGTACAATAGGGAAAGGGAAATGCCGTGCCTTAGTAAATTATGCTTTGGCTGTGTTTACCGAGTTAGCGAGAGGTTAGACGAAAGTCAGCCAGCCCCTCCGGAAGGAACACCCAGTCACGATATGTATTGCAAGCACGGTATTGGCCCCCTTCTTTTCAATTCTTTATGGCACACGTGTACAAAGGATAATGTGGAACTACAGTGGCCGAAAACTGGGTCTTTTGATGAGAAAAAGATTCAGTATTTAAAAGAGCGTCTCTTTGCTAAACGCAGCCGACAGGCCATGTTTGACACTCTTAACAAATGGCAGAAAGAGGCAAAGAGAAGGCGTATTCGGTCAGAAAAACTCCTCAAGATTCAGCAAGGGCAAACTGTAACTCAGAAAGCCATTGCGCATGACAAAAACAGGACAGAGAAGAATATTGAATATGCAGATAGACAATTTAGGTTACAGGTAGATAAGAGCTATGTAACATGAAATGAAGCCGAGGATGAGATAGAGGATCGGCTAGATAAAAGACCTCCCCCGCCATATGCCCCGCAGCGCATATATCCTGCGGTACCTGTTCAAGCGGTGGCTGCGCCCCAAGCCTCCGCACCGGAGGAACGAGGTTCCTTCACCCCCAAACGAGATGCTAGCGCTCCATCCCCTTCTGTAGGGGACCTGGCCACCCTTGTCCCTGATTCTAGGCAAGCTCTAACATCACCTCACGCGCAATTAAGCGTCCCGAGTCCCATATGGACGTCCCAATCGGCCAGCACCACACCCGGAATGTTGGAACAGACGCCAAAAGGGGAATCAGGAGGGTTGGATGGTAAACGACTATTCACTAGATCATCTGTGGCATATGGTGAGAAGGAAGCCTTAGCAGATCAAGCCGTCAGATGGATGCGGAGTGATGTGTATACCGTGGCTGACATATGGAGTACGGTAAAAGATTTAGAACCGGTAATGCAGCAACTTGTGTTATTCCAGATGTCCAATTCCCTCATTAGGTCTTGGGAGGTCAGCTTCGATAATGGGAGCGCTCCTCAGATACTATATAACATTCGAGACTGGACCCATAGACTTAATATGACACCAGAGAAAGTATACAAAAACGTAGTCACCCTGGTTTAATATTGAGGCAGGATGTTCTTAAAGAGCCCTCTTTGAACTTCACAGCATCCCATGCGAGAGGTGCACCCTATTTATCATCCTGAGGTTCCCGAACTACGCGATGATAACCAACAGATAACGCGGGCCCGGATAGACGTCCGGTTTCAGGAGCAATGGGTATACACTCAGTGGAAAAGAAGTGAGGTCCTTGCTCTGAAATCCCAATTGCCCAACCCCCAAAAGAATCCTACTGCCTACTATAAAGAACTGACTGAAGCTGCGACGTCTGCCGTAATGACCTCAGCGGATGTCGAGTTATTCTTTGGGTTACTTGTGCCTGTTGATATATGGCGGCAGGTGCACAACACTGATCACGCTGAACTAGGGGGGACCTGGGAAGAATTAAAAGGTTGGGATTGGGATCGCAAACCGGGAGATAAACCTTAGGGTGAAATAACATCTTTGGACAAGACTGTTGTCAGAAGGTGTTCTTTGCAGCTTTGGATATTTGAAAAAGGGTTCTCCATAGGTGGGAGTCGACGGGCTCCACCTCTTGTTTGCAAAATATTGGGGTTTTCGTTTTACGTTTATAAATCTCTGTGTTTCCGTTTTTATGTCAAACTGAAGGTTTGTTTTTGCAACGTGAGTATGACTTTGAATGAAAACATGGCCATGTGTATGAGAGGGTTGTGATTAATGATATCTGATTCTGCTATTTTTGTGAATAATAATCCCCGATTCCTTTTCAGCTCGAGTACAATAGGGAAAGGGAAATGCCGTGCCTTAGTAAATTATGCTTTGGCTGTGTTTACCGAGTTAGCGAGAGGTTAGACGAAAGTCAGCCAGCCCCTCCGGAAGGAACACCCAAAATACGGAAGACGGAAGATAACGAGCCCCGGGGAACGCGGCGGCCAGCGGCGGCAAGGTAAGTGCTTTTAAAATTATTGCGTTCCTTTATTTTAAAGTATTTAGGGAGGGCGGGAGGGAGGCGGGTGGCGGGGCTGGCGGCCAGTGGTTTTGCGGAGTGGGGCTACGCGGAGTGCGGAGGTGGGCGTAGTTTCTCGCCCACTTCGCGTAGCTCCGCGAAGCCCCACTCCGCGAACTCCGCCCAGGGTTAGTCTAGTCTCTATCTCCAGTGATCCCACACAAATCAAACAAGAGGCATCTGCACGTGCAATTTCAATGTTGCCCCGTCAGACCCTCTATTCAGAGTTTCTCCATGACCACAGGTCACCAAATGCCAAGTACCAAATCCAGAATCTAGAACGTAATCCAACACAAAACGAGACAAGACACTCACCTGGTGCACGCAGGTCAGATTGCACGTTCTTCACTGCTAACTCTTGGTAAGGCCAACGTGGCTGGTTCTCGGGTCACACCCGAAGGACTCCGGCGTGGGGCCACTAGCAGCTGAGGTTCTCGAGATCGGGAGAGCGGAGCAAACCCCGAATTCTCGTTGGTATATTCTGCAACCCCCCGATTGGGAGCACCCCTTTCATTGTCCCGATTGTCATCTGAAATACAGAGGGACGACCCCAACGCGGAGTCCCGGCGGAGTCGCCAACTGAAGTTCCGAAAATTATTCACCACCTCCCAATTAGAGTTATATCTACAACCAATCCCATTCCCATTACCAATAATCAGTCAGTTGGCAGTGTAGAAGGTCCAAGCATTTATTATAACAAACAAACTCTGCAAGAGGAGCTCCTTGCGACCTAACCTCACGAGGTCCGCCAAGAAGACTGCTGGCACATTGTCAGAACATCACATATATACAGTTGCATTCTCAAAACCGTTGCCCAAGATGGAAAAATACAAGTTGGTACAGGTTGGTGCAAAAGGAAAGGCCATATATGGCAGACAAAGCGCTCTTGGTTTAGCTCATCCTAGATTAGCAAGGTCGGACGGGTGACTCCCTTCTGCCAGCTTCGAGACAGTCCGCCCCGCACCCCTCCCGGAATGTGCTTATCAGGCCTTCTCCTGCTACCTACAACCTTGACAGGCCTAACGAGCTGAAACAGCAGTTTTGCAACAGTTGGGCTATTTCTCAGGAGAACGACTTTGGTGCAAGGAATGAATGGAGTCTGCTAATATAAGACTTCGAGCGAGGCCACAAAATGGCGTCGGCCAAGTCAAGTGAGTGTAAAACGTAAAAAGCGGTACAGGTTAGAAATCTAAAATGCTTGCGTGCGTGCATGTGCTAAATCATTTAGATACATCATGCTAACCTTAAGATATCGATTATAAGTGTTGCATAACCGAAAATCGACTGTGGTTCCTCAGAGCATGCCCCTCACATTCCAGCTCATCACTTTCATTAAGGCCCTAGTGGGCCTCTGCTCAATCTTTTCAACCGCCATCTAGGCGTAAACGCAGCAGCGTATGCAGCAATGGGCATTCTTGGCTTGGACGCGCCAACAGCATCATTCGAGACAACCATGTGCAAAACAACTCATTCCCCCCCATCCTTTAGTCTTCAGTCCCCCCGTTCCCCCTCTCCTGCCCCAAACCCACCCCACTCAGCAAACAGTTCCCCAACTTGTCCTCAATCCCCCGACCTCCCCCCACCCCATACCTCAGCAACGTTGAAGTACCTGTCGCGGTATAGAACATCTCTAGCCCCCAACGGGAGACCTGAGACCGTCTATCCCAACAGAGCCCCACCAACAGCCCCAATAACACCCCAACTGATCCCCTAAAAGATTGAACCTCCCCTAACTTGAGGCACGTCTTGAGGAAAAGCAGTCCAGATTACAACCGATGCCCAGGCTGCTGGCGCAAGACGCCTCTTAGTTCCCATCTTGAATAATTACAAAATAAAGAGACGGGCGCTGGAAGCAGGAACGCAAGAACAGAGTTTTATTTCTCATGAGGAGAGCCTGTCATTTCGGAACCGCACACAGTGTCTTCAGGAGGTGCTCTAACAAGTTTCACTGAGGCTTCGTCTTTTATACACAGGTTTATGATGCACAAACATTCCTTATTGCAATAAAGATACTTTGAAGTACGAAAAGGCATGTTTGGAATCCCAGCTTCAGGCCTATTCCCATACCCTTCCTCGGATGTCGTTCCCCCTCCTAAATGTAACAAGTGATTGTAATCTTGCAGCCGGACATTCCAACAGGACACGAGGGCAGGAGGGGGCGGTCAGATCTAAGGTTGGGCAGGCGATAAGATCGGGCACTTCAGTTGGTGTATCACGTTTTGCTATACGGGGCTAAAAAGGGGGGGGGGTGGTACATCCATGAGGCTTGGTCTTATGACTTGGGACCGGGTCGAGGGGCCAGGCGTGGCCGGGAGGGGGGATCATCAGAAGAGGGGAAGGGTGTTCCTGAGGGGAAATGAAGGGGGTGTGGGCCAGGCGGGGGTGTCATTTCCAGAGTAGGGTCACGCAGAGGAAGAGGGTATTATGGTCTATGCATGAGAGAGCGGGGTGTTCAATGCGCGGGGGGGGGGCGTGCTGGGGATTTAACAAACGGGCAGAGAGGCCATGGTGCCTAAAATGGCAGTCGCGTACGTGTGTGCATGGGCCTACGCTGGCGGGATGATGCAGTCAATGCTTCGCGGTACTCGTTCTGCTTACAGAGAGGGGTATGGTGAACGCAAATGAACGCCGCTTATGTACATATACATAGTCATTTTCCACAGTCGCCGCTTTTTAACATAAGTTAGTTCATTTCCGTGATTATCATAACTGACGGGGTGTGTACATATAGCCATGTGTGGTCAATGAAATAGCGTTTGTCAATACTGGCGGATTGCATATAACCATGTGCAGTCGAAGCGATAGACGAGGTGCAGTACATATGAATTTACATTTGTTGTGTTATACATACGAGTCTAGAGATCGGTGTACTACTCAGTCGGGGTCAATCAAGGAAATGATCCGACATATTATATATAGTTCTGACTCTCTCTCCGGTGGTATCAATGTACAGTTAAAAGTGACCGACAAAACATTTTGAAAGCAATACAAAAAGGTTGAGGGAGGAATTCAGTTCTATACAAGCAATTAGTCAAGGGGGGGGTAGAATGTTCAAAAAAATAAGGGGGGGGTCTTCGCCACAGTGTCTTTTTAGCAGCGAGCCATCACTGGTAGGCTCTAGTAGTCCGTCTTCTTCCGTTGGCGCTGTTGGGCACCGGCGGTGGAGCTATAGGTCCAGCTCGGATCCAACCTTACGCGTTGCAGGGTGCGATCTGTCCTCTGCTGTTAGACCACAGTCCTGTTTCCTAACTAATCTTTTTAGGGGTGCCTCATGCTGGGCACCTGCATTTCTTTCTCCTTCCGTGGCAAAACCCTATTCTACCTAAATGCTGTTCTTCTTTTCTGAGTCAAAATCCATGTGGAAAAAGGGAGGTGTTGCTGGATAACCGAGGGAAGAGAGGGCGGAGTGGGATCAGATCCTTGAAACCAACCAAGGGAGCAAATGATAACAAGCAGGCAGGCCCATCAATCGGGCTCAAAGGGGCGGGGACTTTCGGCACGAGTGGGTCAGCAAACAGAGGGCTTCAAGGCAGCCCTTCATCCTTTCATTTTCCGTGTTTGTGAGTGGTGCCTCGTCCCGCGTCTCGTTGCTCTGCGGCTCCACCTTTGGTCGAGGTCACAAGTACTTCGTGATCTGTGGCCAGGCTGTGCGTCACGTCCGGCCCCTCTCCTCCGGTGATTGTGCATCTTTGAATGGGTACAAAACAAGCTTTAGAGAACTGGTAGGAGAAGACATTTATACATTTCAATTCGCCCCTAATCCTTAAGTAGTTGGGGATACGTTCATCGGTCACGGTCAGAAGTTTCACTATGGAGTAAGTATGTGAGACTAAGTCTATTTGGCGTTCATTCATGACGTATATGGAGAGTGGTCAGACTCCTATCAACTGCGTATTCTATCAAACTTGAAATCGGATCCTTCGGTAGAGACTCGTCTTTCTAACCCGAGTCCTGACAGTCTTACGTTTTCCTTCAGAGTCGGCTAACTCTTGCGAACAGGGGGGAGTGCTAGCATCATGAGAGAGGGACAGAGGCTAAACATTCTTCTCCCGGAGAGCAACGGTTAATCAGGGTCATCAGCTATACTTCGGGGACAGCAGATATGGAGCTGGGGTCAATCGGGAGAAGCGAGGACGCTTTGGACATTCGTACTTGGATGCAGAGGGGTGGGGCAATCTGGGCATTGGGGATTGTGTTTTTAACGAACTGAAAAACAGAAGGCCACTGACATATAGTCCCCCCTTATAAAAAGGCCAGATTAGGGGACATCAGTCGTCTTACCGGTCCTTTCCTTCTTAGCCAATTCAAGTTCCTTCATTTTGCAGAAAGGAGAGGTAGTAACATGGCAATTTACAATCGTTTTAGGTTCTGTCAATTTTTCCCGAACACCTTTGTGTTCACAAACCAATTAGGCTTGTGCCGGCGGGGCACAACGTAACCACACAAAGGAAGAGGGAACAGGGGGGACCCTCAGAGAGAGAGAGAGAGTCGTCCGCATTCTAAACGAACTATTCGGTACACGTACGACATGGAGAGAGAGAGAGAGAGAGAGAGAGAGAGAGAGAGAGAGAGACGTGTACAATAATAGGCCATTTAGTGTGCACACAACACAGGACAGCAGGGGTCAAGTTATATAGAAACACAGGCTGAGGGACGACGTAGATCCATACATTACGTACACACGAATTCAGGCGGGGGAGATAGTACATGTATTACACACAAAAATCCAAGACAAAACATAGAACAGTTTCTGGCCACAAAGATTTCTGCCTGCATGCTGCGCATCCTTAGTATCCTACTTAATTTGTCTGTGGGCTGAGCTTTTTACCTTTTTCTTCTTTCTTTTCGTTGGCTGCCTTTGCTGGTGGCCTCGGTTGCAAATACTTACACTTTTGTCAATTGGTCGGGAACTAACCTGGTCGGGCTAATACTCACGGGGGGATCTTCGAATCGTTTTTAGTGAATGAGTTTCCAGGCTGAGGCAACAGAGGGTATCAGTCGGGAGAACAATGGGGCAGCTTTGAGTTTTATGTCTATGAGGGTGCAAGAAGAAGGTGGTAAATCTTAAACATTGACTACATTCCTAGTCTTTCAGGCGGAGGGTACTTGGGTAGACCTCACCCCGGAATATTCCTTAACCTTTCCTTACTTAGTTAAAGTTTGAATTTACTCATTGGTGCACGTCATTCTTGGTTGCATTATTTGGGGTGCCGGTTGGAGTCATATTTCGTCATACTGTAATAACCCATCAAGTTTCTGCTTCACCCTCCCAGTCGCTGTGTTCAGAGAGAGAGACAGTCATTTCTAAGTAAGGGAGTGCTATATCTTTGTTTGTTCATCGTGTATAGGCACCATGTTCAGACCCCTTTTTCCCCATTCCATTGGTCGTTCGATCATCACTTGTCATACACAAAACATTTCTTTTATCAATCCAAACATGTGCAACGTGTATTCAGTCGAGCTATACACATCAGGGCATGCACGCGTGCATTCATATCGTGCAAATTCGTCACGTTCTCAGGGGCAGTCCCCATAGGTAATATATAATTTTCACAGTGCTAGCCTGACTTCCGCGTGGGACCATGGCGTGCTGCTTAGGTCTTCTCCATACTTTAGTCAACGTTCCGATGTGACCTGCAGAAAGAGGGGAAAAAGAAGGGGTGGGGGCAGCGTTTTAATTAAAACACATCAGCGCGCATAAACCCGAAAATGCTTTTACTTACCACATACTCGACCTATCTCCGCGGGATGCAGTCCCTACCATCTCGGCGTTTAAGCCCAGAGGGACCGGTAGGCGCGGGAGAGATAATTATTGATGGCCTGTGTATAGCATAGATCGCCCAAGTGTGGCATTACGGATCGTGTGCAGGGGAGGGTCAAAGCAAAGGGCAGTCGGTGTAAAGTGGGGGGGGGTGAGCTCATGCACTCCTTTGAGGAAGAGGGATAGTCTACAGTGGTACAGGGTCGTTTTCGTTCGTCAGGCACGGAGACTAGAGGGCTAGGTGGCATTCCTTCGGAGTGGCTTAGGGCATCTAAAATGACTTCCCTGATACATGTGGCATATAAAGTAAAGGCTAAATACCGGGATCTTTATCGATTGCTTTACGTTGCACAAAAATGAAAAACACATACAACAAACCTGCACCATTCACATTTGTAATATCTCTGTGTACTATACTTTTTAACCTTTAACTAATCGAGCTGTTTCGTTTCACCTGTATTTTACTTATATCGGAGACAGTGGCCATTTATTCGAAACTTGCCAATCTAAGCGCTATAACTATGTTTGCTTTTAAAAAAAAAACCTTTATTTAAAAATGTTGGCGCACAAATACGGGCCTACAACCACGTGGGCCGGCCACGGAGCAGACTGGAACTGTACATGAGGGGATATTTATTTGTGGAAAACATAACGGAGTCGGCGGTCGTTGATTTCATAATAAAAGTGCGACAAGTGCAATAAAATCGTATCGAAAATTCATTGTGGGCAAGTACCATAAGTGTCGAAAATTCGAACTTTCAATAATACAGTAATCAATGATGCGTCAGAACTTAATATCAATTCATTGTCCGAACGTTTAATCAGTACCCATCCCCTCCCGCCATGTGCTTCAAAAACTGCATACATATCTCATGATATCAAGGCTGAGCAACCGGACCACAACAAGGAGCTGCGAGTTTCATTTGTACCGACGCCATTTTGGGTGAGGTCAGGCAGGTCCAAGTATAGTCAAAATGTCTCCATCAACTCGTGGTTGGACCAGAACCTCTTTCGGCAGTCCAAAAGTTTTCGTTAAAGGGTAGCAAAAGGGACTGGCGACATGAACCATCAGTCAAAGGGGGGAGGGAGGCAACAATCTTTCCTACCGGGTCATACTGGTGTCCCACCGGAACTTGATCAAATTGGTAGTCCGCAGGATTTTGGTCATTTGAACTGAGGCTGGCGCCAGCATGGGAGCGCCAACGTCTCGTGGCTACGTCTTGGTAGTTCCGTGGGTGATCAAGGCAGTCATTCCCCATCAGGGGGGCCCGCGGGGAGGGTCGGGGGCCCCCGCGGTTCTCATAGAATCTTCAAAGTCGAGGGGAACGCTTCTGGACGTGGGACTCATTTTCTAGCTGACAAGCGACCGGGCCATCCCCTCACGCCGGGCCCAATCCTGCAGAGTCGACCGCCCACTTCATGAACTCGGCTGGTTCGGGCGAAGCGTCGTTGCATCGCAACAGTGGACGAGACCTCGCTGGGTGAGTGGAGCGCCGCTGCATCGCAAGAGTGGACAAACCCTTGTCGGGTGAGTGGAGCGTTGGGGGTGCAGCTGGGGGCCTCCACCTGGGGAGGTGGGAGAGGCTCGTACGCGCCGCCTCTCCCTCCCAGCGCACCCCACGCCATCTCCCGGCGCGGACATTCGTGATGGCCGGACCAGGCGATAAGAGGGGGGGTCGGAGGCATAAGCAAGACATCCCCCCATGGCCTGTAAGGCACCAGAAGAGGATGGGAGGACCAGTACATTCCGGGCCGACCATCCCACGACTTCTCCGGCCGATGGCGGCCAACCGAGACCCGCCCTGCACGTGGCCTCGTCTTATGGATGGGCGTAACCGTGGACCTGTTGCACTTCGGGAGTTTCCGGAATGGGGGTAGGTATCTGCTGACTTGTATCTATCTCATGTTACCGTTATTGGGCGTGGCGGGCGGTGGGACAGACATGTTTGGAGCAGTGAGGGGCGGCGGAGCCTAGCTACCTCGTGGCTGCCGTGATGTCAAGCTTGGCTTCTCTCACCACTTTCATGTTTCTTATTGCGGGCTGTTTCTAACGTTTCTCATTTCTAGCGAAGTCACAAACTCATCAGTGGCCTACTGATTTTGCTCGATTTCTTTTTTTTTTCTTCCTTTTCTAGTGTGTTTCATGCTAAAGTTTCTGTTAACAGGATACGGTGATTACGTCGTATTTTACATATGTCCTTTTTATTAGGGGTGCCCTCCGGTTGAGCCAGATGATCTACCTCTAATAAATGGTCCGGGTGGAACTAGTTTACCAATCAGTGGGGAGTAGATAGGCATGACAGATTACAACGGGGGACAAAGGTCCCCATTACCTACCCTTCACTACTTGCAAAGACTAGACAGAATATTTCTATTCCACGTTATTTGCAGACAGAGAATACCTCAAAAGAACTATTCCCTGAACAATAAATGTCCAGACAATCAATCAATCAGTGGGGAGAAAAACAGGTATGACGGATTACAATGGGGGACAAAAGTCTGCATTACCTATCCTTCGCTATCTGCAAAGGGAGACAGAATATTCCTATTCTTCTCCATTTGTAGACAGGGAATATCTCAAAAGAGCGATAATCGATAAAAATCGATAACAAACAATCAGTGGGGAGAAAGATAGGCATGACGGATTACAATGGGGGACAAAAGTCTGCATTACCTATCCTTCCCTATTTGCAAAGAGAGAGGAACGTTACTATTCGTCGCTGTTTGCAAACAGAGAATGTCTCAAAGAGAACTAATACTTCAAGTAGCAACCAAGGCTAAATGAACCAATCAATGAAAAATACCAGTATTTAAATACCGATTCCAATACGAACAATCAATCAATCAATCAATCAGATGGATAAAGCCATCCTACCAATCAGACGTAAAAGACGTCCTACTTAACGTTACCCGGACCGGACCGTGTGGACAGTTCTTCGCCTTCCCTTTCCAGCGCCCGATCGCTCTCTTACTCCATGTTTTTACCGCAGCATTCCTGTGGGATTCCAGTCAGGACAGTAGGTCGCTTGAGAGAAGTCCGTTCGGAATCGGTGAAGTTCATTCAATCGGCAGCCGGACGAGGGCCCTCTCAAGGCAGGTATACTCCAATCGTTTAGATGTTCACCCCATCGTCTGGACCTCTCTCACCGGACCTTATGTCGCTGATGGACCCCGCGTTGGGACGCCAATTGAGGAAAAGCAGTCCAGATTACAACCGATGCCCAGGCTGCTGGCGCAAGACACCTCTTAGTTCCCATCTTGAATAATTACAAAATAAAGAGACGGGCGCTGGAAGCAGGAACGCAAGAACAGAGTTTTATTTCTCATGAGGAGAGCCTGTCATTTCGGACATGCACACAGTGTCTTCAGGAGGTGCTCTAACAAGTTTCACTGAGGCTTCGTCTTTTATACACAGGTTTATGATGCAGAAACATTCCTTATTGCAATAAAGACACTTTGAAGTACGAAAAGGCATGTTTGGAATCCCAGCTTCAGGCCTATTCCCATACCCTTCCTCGGATGTCGTTCCCCCTCCTAAATGTAACAACTGATTGTAATCTTGCAGCCGGACATTCCAACAGGACACGAGGGCAGGAGGGGGCGGTCAGATCTAAGGTTGGGCAGGCGATAAGATCGGGCACTTCAGTTGGTGTATCACGTTTTGCTATGCAGGGCTAAAAAGGGGGGGGGGGGTACATCCATGAGGCTTGGTCTTATGACTTGGGACCGGGTCGAGGGGCCAGGCGTGGCCGGGAGGGGGGATCATCAGAAGAGGGGAAGGGTGTTCCTGAGGGGAAATGCAGGGGGTGTGGGCCAGGCGGGGGTGTCATTTCCAGAGTAGGGTCACGCAGAGGAAGAGGATTTTATGGTCTATGCATGAAAGAGCGGGGGTGTTCAATGCGCGCGGGGGGGCGTGCTGGGGATTTAACAAACGGGCAGAGAGGCCATGGTGCCTAAAATGGCTGTCGCGTACGTGCGTGCATGGGCCTACGCTGGCGGGATGATGCAGTCAATGCTTCGCGGTACTCGTTCTGCTTACAGAGAGGGGTATGGTGAACGCAAATGAACGCCGCTTATGTACATATACATGGTCATTTTCCACAGTGTCCGCCTTTTAGTCCGTCCCTCCCCACCCAACCCGCATCCCGTGTCTGTAGGTCTATAATCTGTCGCACAGTAGTGGTGCCTCTGAAGGCGTACCTCATCTCCAGCCAGGCCATCAATGTCTGTCACTTGCCAATGCTGTGGTGTACGATTCAACACTGAGGGGGTAACCTCTGTTCCATCACCCCTCAGGGATCCACCTTCGGAGCGTCCAGTGGTGTAGCCTCCCCTGTGTTCCCCCCTTTAGCAGGAGAGCGTTTCAACGAGTGAGACCTCCAGTTGCTTCTGCTTCGTGAACGTCTGGGGGTCCGCGGCGGCACCGTTGAGGAGGATGAATCCGAGTCTCGGGCCGGCGGGGTATGTGGTCTAACTCGTACTGTCTCATCAGTCCAGGCGAACACTTCTGCAGGAGAGTTAAAGAATTGAGTACGTGACTGAAAGACCACCCGTAGGCGAGCCGGGTAAAGTAGGGCATATTGAATTTTTAAGTTTCTCAGGTGGGCTTTGGCCGCTGTAAAGGACTGCCGCTGCTACTGTACCAGTTTTGTTTAGTCTGGGAATATCATGATCTGTTGATTATCATACATGAGGGGCTCTTTCAATCGGGCTTGTTTCAGTATTGTGTCCTGGTCATGATAATTAAGAAGTCTGGCTATTACCGGCCGCGGGCGCTCGCCAACCGGCCGCTCATGAGTTAGCGCTCTATGGGCCCGTTCAATGACAAAGCAGCAGGAGAGGGACTCCGGCGGGAGCCAGCCCTCCAACCACTCCGTGAGAAAGGCCTCCATGCTGCCCTTTTCGCAGTCTTCCGGAAAGCCAACAAATCGTAAGTTGTTGCGCTGAGCCCGTCCTTCGGCATCCTCAGCCCGGAGCGCCAGGCCCTTCTGTATGCCTTCCGTGTTGGCCACTTTTTTCTTTAAGATCACCATATCGTCTTCCACTCCAGTAATCCGGGCTTCCGCGTCTGTAATACGGGCCACCGCATTCCGCAGGTCTTGACGCAGCAGTGTAACGTCCGCCCAAACGGCCCCTATTTTGGCGTCTAACATGTCCCTAGATTGGGTGATCGCAGCTAGGAGAGCTGCATTATCCGGACCCTGGGCCTGATGGCTTCCCGAGGCCCCGGAGTTCCCACTCGGGCCAGTGAATTTGTCAATGGTCCCCTGTTTTGAGGCTCCGCTGCCGCTCCCGCCTCTGGTCATGGTTCACTGTCTACGGGACACTTCCTGCGTCCCTCGTGGCTTTACACTCTCGCCGCCTGGGGCACCCCTCCTTTAGATATTGTTCTCCGGGGCCTACCTGCCTCACATCGCCCGATCACCAGGCGTAGACGGTCAGGCGGCCCGCGATCCAGGCCCCCACCGCAAACCACGACTCCCAATGTCTGCCCCTGGCACCTTCCACGTAGGCTCACCACAGTCCTTGAGCTTGCGTCTGTCTGACAGGGGGCCTCAGCTTCTGTATATCAGGGCCCAGCGTTGGTCACCTATAGCCGATGAGTCGGTTCAGCGAAGTTCGCCACGAGTTCACAATATGTCTCTCGGAGCTCCCCGCACCAACACAGCCCCAATAGTGCTCCAAATACAAGCAGTTAGTCCCAGGGGCCCGGCCCAGGGCGCCCCCGCCGCACCCCACCGCAAGGAGACGCTCACTCGCCTACTTGAGGTCTCGTTCCCCGCGATCCGACCCGACCGCCGGGGTATCTGTACTTGCCCCTCCGCTCCGGTCACCGTTCTCGGCTGTCTCTGTAGCCCCGGGGGTCCGCCGCCGTGTATAGGGCGCCTCCGGGCCCTGGTCGTCTCTCTGAATCGTCGCCTCTGCCTCCAGCCAATCTGGCGGCCAAAACTCCAGTCTCGGCACTGCGGCCCCTACCCGGACTCACTGCCGCTGTTCCGATCTATCCGGTGGCGCCGTAGGGGCCGCGTCAATGAAGCCGCCGTCAGTCCTCCCCTCCTCCGGGCGCCTCCAAACTCGAGGTCCCTGGTGCCTCTCTCTTCGGCAGGCCGCTCTTTCTGTAGAGGCGATGCGGTGCCTTCCGAGGCTGCAATTTGGCTCAAACTCGCTCCGTGCCTGTCGGTCCCCCTCCGCTGCACCACACAATATCGGGAAACTCTCGGTGCGGGGGAGAAAGGATATTTTAACGGATAATTGAACGGCGGGATGGAGCTCTGTTAAGCCATGTCCGCCATGTTGGCTGCCTTAGCCACGCCCATAAATATGTCAATTTTAGTAATTTATTTTCTGTAGCAGGTTGTGGGTTTAAAGGGGAATAGTGTGGGAAGTAATTTAATTATAATTATTTAAATATGTTAATTTAATTATTGGTATTTATTTAGGATTAATCGTAAATTAATTATTAATTTGTAATTAATTAAAATATATTTTGAAATTTATTGTAATTGATTAATTGATAATTATGTTACTTTTATTTAAATTAATTTCTGTAGTGGGTTGTGTGTTTTTAGGGGAATAGCTTGTGAAGTAATTTAATTGTAAGTAATTTCATTTTGTAATAAATAATTTATTGAGTTAAATTTTTAAAATACTTTTAAATTGTTAATTATTTTATTTTTAATAGGTCAATAATTATTATTAGTAGGTAATTTTTATTATTAAATCATTTTTATTAGTTTTTTTAATTGATTATTTATTATATTTTACACAATTGTAAAATATTTTAATGAATTTGAAATTTGTGTTACTAATCATATTATTTACATTTAAATAAGAAGTATTTACTTGCCCTACTATTGCACTCACTGTAGTTGGAATAGTAATTTTACCCCACGCTATCCAACGCTTTCCCTACTGTTGCACTCACTTGAGTTGGAATAGTAATTTTTACCCCTACGCTATCCAACGCTTTCCCTACTGTTGCACTCACTCGAGTGGGAATAGTAATTTTTACCCCTACGCTATCCAACGCTTTCCCTACTGTTGCACTCACTGGAGTGGGAATAGTAATTTTTACCCCTACGCTATCCTACGCTTTCCCTACTGTTGCACTCACTGGAGTGGGAACTGTAAATTTTACCCCTACGCTATCCAACGCTTTCCCTACTGTTGCACTCACTGAAGTGTGAATAGTAATTTTTAACCCTACGATATACAACGCTTTCCCTACTGTTGCACTCTCTGGAGTGGTAATAGTCATTTTTACCCCTACGCTATCCAATGTTTTTCCTACTGTTGCACTCTCTGGAGTTGGAATAGTAATTTTTACTCCTACGCTATCCAACGCTTACCCTACTGTTACACTCACTAGAGTTGGAATAGTAATTTTTACCCCTACGCTATCCAACACTTTCCCTACTGTTGCACTCACTGGAGGGGGAATAGTAATTTTTACCCCTACGTTATCCAATGTTTTCCCTACTGTTGCACTCTCCGGAGTTGGAATAGTAGTTTTTTACTCCTACGCTATCCAATGCTTACCCTACTGTTACACTCACTGGAGTTGGAATAGTAATTTAAACCCCTATGCTATCCAACGCTTTCCCTACTGTTGCACTCACTGGAGTGGGAATAGTAATTTTTACCTCTACGCTATCCAATGCTTTCCCTACTGTTGCTCTCTCTGGAATGGTAATAGTAATTTTTACCCCTACGCTATCCAATGTTTTTCCTACTGTTGCACTCGCTGAAGTGGGAATAGTAATTTTTACCCCTACGCTATCCAACGCTTTCCCTACTGTTGCATTCACTGGAGTTGGAATAGTAATTTTAACCCCTACGCTATCCAACGCTTTCCCTACTGTTGCACTCTCTGGAGTGGGAATAGTAATTTTTACACCTACGCTATCCAACACTTTACCTACTGTTGCACTCCCTGGAGTGGGAATAGTAATTTTTACCCCTACGCTATCCAACGCTTTCCCTACTGTGGTACTCTCTGGAGTGGGAATAGTATTTTTTACCCCTACGCTATACAACGCTTTCCCTACTGTTGCACTCTCTGGAGTGGGAATAATACATTTTACCCCTACGCTATCCAATGCTTTCCCTACTGTTGCACTCACTGGAGTCGTTACAGTAAATGTAACTCTTTCGCTATCCTACGGTAAAAATATTGTATATGTTTTGTAAATAATATGTATATAAAAATATATATGTATTAAAAATATATATTTTTTTTAAGTTACGTTAATTATTTCTCAATTTTACGTTTATTTAAGTATTTTAAATATGTTTAAATTAATTTAATTTATTATTATATTACTTTTAATTTACTTTTAAGACATTTAAAAAATTCGATATTTTGACAGTCTATATTTTTTACACTCAATATTTTGGAGTCGATATTTTTGTGCTTACCTGTTTGAAGATAGGACGTCGATATTTTTGCAGTCGATATTTTGACCTCGATATTTTGTCCTCTCGATATTTTGTCTGTCGATGTTCTGTCAGTGATCCATTAGGTGAATTGTTTTGTCAATGATTTTGTAAAGTTGATGTAAGATATCTTTGTCCGGGGGGGTTGCCCGGGGTAGGGCCCCAGGGGGGTCCTGGGGGTGGTGGCGGTGAGTGTTGTGTATCTCTTGGATGTCCGAGCTGCATGATCAGTAGCTCCATGGCATCTGTTGTTTCTTTTTCAGGTGTGGCTCTGGGCTGGGCTCCCTTTTATGGAGTATCTCGCACGGGGAAGGCGTTCCATGGGTGGGCTGTGGGTGTTCCTATGCATCTATCAATGTTAGAGTCCAAATATTAAATCCAAAGATTCACAGTGTATTCGTTATATCTTCATTTATTATCCATTCTTAGGTAAATCCAGTCTTCACCAAGAGAGCATACAATAGCCGCTGCCAAAACGTGTTTCGTCTTGGTCTGGAGACCAATTGACTTCGTCAGGGCTGTAAATATTGTAATAAATGTAATCACTATTCTATTAAGCAATAATCCGATAATTTCATAACATATATTAAAATCCATATCAAAACAAAGTGGTCTTAAGGCAGATTTCAAATACTATTAAACCTTCATATAGAGGTACATACATGAGACCGATGGTAGGGGTCCCCTAGAATTTTTAATACCATGCAACAACATTCTACACATGCTACAATTTCCACATCTAAAAGAGCCTATATTCAGGTTGTGTAGCCATGACGCTTCCTTTATAAGACCAGCTGTGGCATAGTAGTGTGATTTTAAGTGGCACGCATGTGTGTCTGGGCGATATGTGATGATGGTATTGACTCAATATATATAACAAAAGGTTGTCAGTTGGACAGGTGTTTGAAAGTAGGATAAGTGGAGGGAAAGTTACAGTATATGTACAATGCTAAAAATAAAAACCCTACCAGTGACTGTGGTTCTCATAATCCACTCAGCTCCCCAACCACCCCAGCACACCCCAGGCACCACAGCAACACATACCCACAGACACCACACTCACACCCACAAACCCTTCCACAACACCCAGCATACATGCAGACACCATACCAACAGTCACAGACCCCCCCCTCAACACCAGCATACACGCAGACGCCCCAGCAACATCCACCGATCTCTTCACAAAACCAAGCATACAAGCAGACGCCACAGCAACAGACACAGGCCACTCCACATTACCCAGCAGACACTTCAGAAACAGCCACAGACCCCTCCACAACACCCAGCATACACCCAAACACACCACTGCAACAGTTTTATACCCCTCTACAACAACCAAAACATACACATCACTCCCACCAAAAAACACAAATGCTCATAGTCACCACACAACAGACACCAACATAATACACAGTGGAGCCAGCAGACTCAGCTCACACATCTACTCCTTCTTCCGCCCAAGCCAAACTCCATCCCGAACACCCTACCTATTTTCCCTGTAAGGATGTTATGTTTGCCCTTGCCCTCACCCCTCTGAAACCGAAGACCCCCTAAGTTCCAAAAACATCTTTGACACCCAAACCCATCCCTTTCACTTCCCACTCCAACACTGAACAAAAGCATCCCCACCCCTGAACACAGCCCTTAAATAAAAAAAACTACAAAAGCCCCTCCCAAAGATAAGCCCATCCCCTCCACTTCCTACTTCCTGAAACAAAGCATTCCCACTCCCCTAAACCCAGCCTAAAATCCCCCAAACCAGAGAAGACTTGTCCCAAATCTATTTTTTTTTATTAACAACTCCAATACAACAATAAATAAACTTTTCAAAATACATCCGAAACCAGATCATAGAATCCTCATAAAAAAGAGAGACAACAATCAAAAAAAGAAGAGAAAAATACAAAATTGTCTAAAGCTTCCTATGCTATTGTATGATTATTTTAATTAGATAGTATTCTGCACATTTATTTTGAGCTATTATTGAGAATTAGCCGCAGCTGCCCAAGCTGTAATAGGGGACCAGATTTTTTCCCCTTGTTTCTTAGATTTCAAACCAGTGGTAGCATAGATTGCTATTTCATGATTGTAAACACCCAGAAAGCGTGCAAGCCACATTTGGAAGCTCGGGGAGTCACTATCCTTCCAACGTGCGGCCAATATTATTCGATACACCGCAGCTCCAATGAAAAGCATAGCTTCTTCACTGGGGCTCAGATTCAATGTGCCATCATATCCAAGCTAGCATATAGTGGGTGATTCGGGCAAGGTTTGACCAAAAACCTCCTGCCTAAATTCCCATATCATTTTTCTATATAGTGTCAGTGTATTACATTTATAGAACATATGTAGTAGTGTAGCGGGTCCATAGTCACACCTGGGGCAATAATCATTACTACTTTTACCCCATGTGTACAGTTTGGCTGGGGTGTAATAAAGATTGAATATTGTTTTATAAAGTTGTGCTTTTAGATTGGTAGAGAGTAATAATTGTGACATCATTGCCAAGACCTTGTCAATATCTATGTCTGGATTTTCGAGCCTATTTGTCCATAATATTTCTGTGTGTTCTATGTCATCGGGTGATTATTGGTGTAGGAGAGAATAAATTGTGCCAATTCTGGTGGAAGGCCTCATGATGTCTTCAATAAGGGGTATTCTATTCCAACTTATACCTGATAGCTTGTGATTTATAATAGTTCTTACTTGATAATACTTTAAATAATCTGTGACGGGTATATTAAATTTATTCTGAAGGGTGACAAAATTAGCCTTCATATTAGTACCAAGGAGGTCAGAAACTGAAATAATTCCCAATCTTTCCCAGCTAGGTGAAATCATATTGTTCACATTTTGAGGAAGCAGGGATGAGTGCCAAAGTGGGGTGTACCGGGTTAGTTTAGGAATTTGAATATGTTTGCTAATTTTTGACCATACTTTCCATGCCCCAATGATAGTTTTAAATGTAGCTTTTTTAAAATACCTAGGTTCAAGTTGCCTTAAAAGTAGTCCTCTGGCTTTGTGGCCAAGGGATAATTTGTAAATTGACAGTATATCTCAATTCCTCCCCGTTGATTGCTGGATTAATCAAGGGAGCAAATTGTTGTGAAAAGGCTGCCCTAAAATATAAGAGTAGATTTGGAATTGCAACGCCCCCTCTATCAAATGGTAGGGATAAGAATTTAAGCGACCTCCTAATCTTGCCATGTTGCCATATGAATTTGGAAATCTGGGAATCGAGAATTTTAATATATTTGTCTTCGACTAATAACGGGATTGCCCGGAATAAATATAATATTTTTGGAAAGATAGTCATTTTTATATAATTTCCTCGCCCTATGATCGATAAATGAAGGCTATTTACCCTGGTAAGATCCTGTTTAATAGAATTAATAAGTGGTTCGTAGTTGCTTTTAGTGATACTATCAACCTTGGCAGATATACAGACCCCTAAGTATGTCGCTTTACTTGTTCTTCTTGCATCAATCAGGTGAATATTATCTGTACATAGTATAATAGTTTTGCTTTTATTAAGAGAGTAGCCTGAGTATGACCCAAACTGGAAGGTGATAGCTTCAATCTCGGTTATAGCTGTATCTGGGTCTGGAGTTAAGATTGCTACGTCGTCAGCGTAGGCTAGGACTTTTGTTTCAAAAAGTCCTGTCACCACTGGATTGATTCTGGTGTTATCAAGAATTTTCAATATCAGAGGGTTAATATAGAGGGCAAATAATATTGGGGAACATGGGCAGCCCTGTCTTGTTCCCCTTGAGATGTTGATAATGCCCGATTCGCCCCCCATGATTTGGAGTTTAGCCTTTGGGTCAATATACATGGCTTTGATTGACTTAATAAAGCTATGTCCAAAGTTGTAGTGTTCTAATATAGCCCACAAGAATTCCCACAACACTCTATTGAATGCCTTCTCGGCATCAAGAAGGATCATTGACATCTGGCCGCCCGTTACTGACATAATATCAAAAAGTGATATTGCTCTACGAGTATGTTCGGTAGTATCCTTTTCTGGGATGAAACCATGCTGCCACGGGCTAGCCAGATGCGCAATGATCCCCCTTAGCCGATTGGCCAAGACTTTTGCATATAATTTTGAGTCTGAGTTGATCAATGAGATCGGACGGTATGATGATGGGGAATCAGTAGGTTTTCCCTTTTTGGCAAAAATGATAATATTTGTATCTTTCCAAGACGCGGGAGTAATGCCGTTCCACTGTACCCCCTGGAATAGCAGTGGTAATATAATATCACCTAAAATTTGGTATAATTCCAGTGGTATCTTGTCGGGGCCTGCTGCTTTCCCCGGGGCTAATTCTGCAAGTGCAAGTTCGACTTCTGACATTGAAATTTCTTTTTCCAGATCATTTTTAGTAGTGCTATCTAGGCTATTATCAGGAGAGGTTAGGAAATCTTTGAGAAATTTCTTTATATCTTCTTTATTATGGGCGATATCGTTCTTATATAATTTCTCATAGTAATCTTGAAAAATCTCCACTATTTCTTCCTTTTGTGTATATTTTGGACATTCATTTTTATAGATGAGATTGCTTTGCGGGTCGTTTTTTGTCTTGTTCGTAGAGCTAGTTGTTTTCCAACCTTTTCCCCATTCTCGTAGAGGTCTTTTTGATAAGTTCTAAATGTTTCTGCAGACTTCTGAGTTAGTCCTTTATTTAAGTCAGTTTTGAGGATTAGGATCTGGTGAAGTAAGTTAGACCCATCAGATTTTTGAGCAATTGTTGTTGTATGAGCAGCTTCTAACCTTGCTAACTCCGCTATTTTATTGTTATATTCAGTGGCCTGCTGTTTCTTAAGTCTGGCTACATAGCTAATGGTCTCTCCCCGAGTACAGATTTAAAACAATCTCATACGATGTTTCTTGGAGCACTGTAGCGATTTATATCGAAGTAGCCCTGAGCCCAATTCCTAATGAAGTTAATATACTCTCTATTAACCAGAAGTTTTTTGTCGAATGCCCATACTGAGGGTTTTTTAGTGGTACTGGTTAAATTTATAGTGAGAACCAAGGCATTATGGTCAGAAATTAGCTTTGGGTATTTAATAATGGTTGATAGGGGCGAAATGTCTTTGGTAGTAAAGATGTAGTCAACCCTGGAGTATTTACTGTGGGGGTATGAGTAGAATGTGTACCCTGGTTCCCCTTGACGTTTAGGAGACCAGATATCAACCAGATTGTGGCTAGTTATAAGAGAATTAATTGCCTTGAATACCCTAGGTTTACGACCTGAGTAGTTTTGATTTGTTAGATCACTGCGAATAAGGTCGAGTGTAATATTAAAGTCCCAAGCAAAGATCAATGGGCCGGGCCAACCTGCCAGTTCCAATTCTAGGCTCTCAAACAGCAATGGTTCATCAAAATTTGAGCCATAAACTGAGCAAAGGGTGAGCCCAAGCGCTAGCTCTACAATTACCCATCTACCGTGTTGGTCTGAGGCATAACGTATGGGCTTCCCTATATAGTTCTTACCTAGTATGGCTACCCCCGGGTATTTGTTGTTTGAGTTGTGGCTGCGAGAACGTTATAGCCCTGAATTTTAAGTAAACTTTGTTTTGCCCAGGGTAGATGAGTCTCTTGAAGACATATAATGTCTAGAGAATTCTGCTTGATTATCTCAGAAAGCCGTTCACGCTTATCACTATCATGTAGCCCTGCGATATTCCAGCTGCAGATAGTTATCCTCCCCATAGATCTACAAAATATTTTCCCATGTTTCTGCTGATATTCATAATTGTATCAGAAGGCGTATTTTTGTCAATCATTACTTTTATTTGAATTAATTGATATGGAGTTGTTTGTTTTTTAAGATTTTTTTTCCCTTTCCCACCCAAAGTCCCCATGCCTGACCCGCCCCTTCCCTCCCCCTTCCCCCCAAATTAAGGCAAAAAGACTCTATAAGAGTCTAAAAAGAGATGGAAGTGCTACACATTACCTGGTCCTAACCAATACGCTAAGGTTAGAAAGAGGAAAATGAAAAACATAAAAAGAACTTAAGGAGCTCATTTCTAGAGCAGATAGCACATATCGTAGTACATGCTACAAGGTGCTTCTGATTACGAACAGAAGATGCCCATCTTACCGCCTCTGTGCTAGTGACCATCACCTTATGCTAGTACTAAAACATTTCCAAAAACCCACTGACCCACCAACCCCCCCCATGGCGACATCATTAACAAGGTGAAAAGTGTTAATATATCTCCGTATAGTTTCGTGATCACAGATGGACACATTAAAGTCAAAGTTAATTTATCTGATATTCCAACTGCACTCTATCTTTGTAAGGTTATTTTAGGCTCTCAAGATATTGTTGTGCGGCGATCTCGGAGACAAAGAACCTTGTCTCGCCCCCATATATAACCTTGAGCCGTGCTGGGTTATTGCGATACACTGTTGCCTTTTTGTCTTGGAAGGGTTTTATAAGTTGACGCAACCTCCACCTTCTCTCAACAGTGGTATGGCAGAAATCGGGGCGTGAAAAGTATGTAATATCTTTGGAGGTTCGTCTAGCTTCGGGCCTGGCCTTCTCAAACACAGCCTGTCTAAGAAGAAAATTACCAAAGTAGATTAGGATGGCCCTAGGATATGCTCCTGGTTTTGCGGGGGTTTTTAGAGTGAGTGGCATGTGGTGGGTGCGCTGTATTTCACTATCCCAGTTCCAGTTCGACAGCTCCGGCAGTGAGTTGCGGAGGAGGTTTATCACGAAAGCACGGGTGTCATTACCCTCGGATTTTTCAGGTACCCCCAAAATGCGCAAGTTGTTTCTGCACTGCCGATTTTCCAAATCTTCCAATTTCCATCTTATGTCACCAATTTGTGCCTTATTTGATTTAACCCGCTCCTCAATGGCCACAACTTCGGTCTCGTTGGTAAGGGTTCTTGCCTCAACCTCAGTAAGTGGGTCTCCAAAAGATCTAAAAGTTTTTACCAACTTCCGCACGATGCCTTGTACTTTGCGTAGAGCTGCTTGCGCCCTGCGCCCGTCCTGCGATGTCTCCTCGTGATGTGTGGCTATTGCCTGTAAAACTGTGTCGATGGATGCAGGTGTTGGGGTCATTTGAGCTGTTGGGGTTAGCTGTTCCGTATGTGTATGGTCCCAATCTAGACCTACCCCATGAGGCATGCTCCCCTGTTTTTTGGCAATTTTTTGTTTTGGTTTTACAGTAGCCGGTTCATCACCAGCATCAGTCAAGCTAGCCGACTCATCAGTTAGATATGAGGCTGAGGAATCCCCCCATTCTGCTTCTAATTCTGCCTCATCAGAAAAAGAGAAAAAATCACTGACTTCTTTTTCCTGGTCGCTATGTATAGTGCTTGCTTTGGTTGGTTCTAGTGGAGCGTTAGTTGTTAACCCCCCCTTGGCATTGGTATTGGGCATATCCTTGTTGTTTTCCAGATCAGAGCTGGGGTTAGTAATTATACCCCCAGGCAGGTTTGAAATGTCCTGCTTGATTGTAATCAGGCCAGATTGTGACGGTATTTTATCGTTTTTTGGGCCATCACTTGTGCCTGTGCCTGGGCCTGTGTTGGTGTCAGCATCAAAATTAACCACGGAGCCGAGAACCCCCGCTGTTGTGGGGGGTATCTCTTTCTCATATATTTCAACAATATTGCTGTTAACACTGAGTATTGTTACAGAGCTCACCTCAGGGGCAGCGGATGTCTGTAATGTAGTCAAACTGTCTGTGGCATTGTCGTTCATCCTGGGGGGTTCCGCTTCGGTAGTTGTGTTTTCAATCCCCTCCGTTGGGGAAACAGAGCTACTCGGAGCTGGGCTGCTGGTGCTGGGGCTCTCACTCGCACTGCCGGCATGGGATACCTGACGCTGCCTCTCTTGGCCCGGAAGCGTACTGGAGCCTCTCTGCATCAGTTCCACAACCAATGGTCCTACTGCGCCCTTCAGTGTATCTTTCTTCCGGGTCACGGCTCCCTGCTTAGCAGAGTCGGGTGTTGTTGAGGTCTCATGCCTGTTTAGTTGTGCGGGTCTATCGGCCCTCTCTGCCCTCTCCTGCGCGGCTGTCGTTTTCTCCATCCCACGGCGTTCCGCAGCCTCGCTGCTCTCGACCGGGCGGGTGCCGACAGGTTGGGTGGAGCGGTGGCTTTGAGAGCTTTCTCCATTGAAGCTGGAGCCGGCGCTGAGGTGTGCATTTCTGCGCGCTGGATCGCCGTGGTCACTGTGAGGTGAGTGCAGGTGATTTCTGCGTCCTGTCTGCTTAGGGGCACTGTTTGCTGTCGCAAAATATGTCTGATGATTGCCCAGCCAATGTACGAATAGCAAGCCCAGATTGCTTGCCGGGGAGAGGGGGCTGAGATCCATTTGGATTAAGCAATTGCGCTGGTTATATTGCACCGATGTTTTTTAATCGCTGAGAGGCTGGTCCCGCATGTCTCTGAGCCTTCAAGGCGCTTCGGGTGCCTGGTGGTGGTTAGTGGTGGTCTTTAGTGCGCTACGTTGTTGTTGCTTCTAGGCTGCTGATCTTCATATTAGCACCATCAGAGCTCCTCAGCATGACCGGTCAGGAGTCAGGTACGTGAGCACGGCGATCCAAGTCAGATCGCCATCTTGCCTCTCCAACTGATGACACCCGACTTGTCCCAAATCTAAACGTACCCCTCCCTAAACTTCCGTCCCTTCACAAGCACCATCTTTGAGGTGCCTACTAAGCCCAATGGATGCCCTTTGTGAGGAGGTTCCCTGGCAGTGTCCGTAAGAACAAAGTTGGTGGCACAGTGTGCTAATGCGGACTAGTAATTGGCCTCTGTTTTTCCGGATGTTTATCATTCACTCAATAAAACTTATACTATTTTTGAAGGCACTGGTTCTGCCATTACTTTTATGAATATTTGATGTTGTGTTTCTTTCATCCCTGATTGCTGATTCACTTGAATCATTTAGTGTGATATGACCTTGTAGCCCGTGCTGGGGTTACAATAGGAATGGGGAAATGTTGCTTGGATGTCTATGTGGGATACCATCTAAATGTGGCAGACCTTGCATTGAGTGACATGTTATATGGTAAGTATTTCAGCTTTGCCTGGCCACTGTCAATTAGCTTGCACTTCTGCCTAATAAGTAAGTAAGATATTTGTTAGGGCTATTGAAGTTTGATATTTGTGTATCTGCACATGGCAGGTGTCAACTTGTCACATCTTTGTGGAGTTCTGCATTGAAGTGTGCATTTTGCAGTGTGTACCTTACAGCTATTTCATCTAGATGTGTGCCAATTGTCGTGAGTGCTGTGTGTGTTTTCATAAATTGCACTTACCCATTATCTGCACATGCATAGCACTTGGTCATGCTATTGGTTGTCCCTGATATACTTCAGTTCCCAGGTTCAGTGCACATGGAGTGTATCAAACATTTGCAACCATATCACTTTATTCACTTCTACTCTCTACATCAACAATCCAAACTGACCCTGGTGGCCTTGGGCAGTGTGTGGAAAATAACGATGCCATATAGCAGACCCATCCCATCACGTTCTTGAACAGTTTGACATCAAGGTGGTGAACCATGTTGTTTCTGTCCCCAAAGAGCCAGTTACTGATAGACAGCAACTGACTGGATGTGCATCTGCATGACATGTAGCATGTCATCATACACTGACTTTACACACTTGTTTAATGGTGCTATTGACTTCCAATTGGCCGAAAGCTAAATATGGATCTTGCAAGCCAATACTTGAAAGCATCCTGGTAGAATTTCGCACAGGTAGTTCTTTACAGTATATAGTAACCTAGTTAGAACATATTTTATATCTATTTGTAATACCACATGTGAAATAGTTTTTACACTTGCTTAAATTAACAGAAAAAAGCTTTTGCGTTATTACACATCAAAACACATTTCAACCTACATCCATTTTGTATTTCCATGTTGTATAGTGCACATTTAGCCTGGCTGTTCAGGTGGGCATAGCCTAATTTTCTAGGTTGCGTAGTTAAGTGAGAAATGCAGATTAAGTGAAGTCAACTTTCAGCTGTAACCTACTGTCTCTTCTTCCCTAGGTCTTCTCAAAGTCTACCAATGAGATGAGTTAAGCATTCACTTCTTAGTATCAATATTGAGATTTTGTTTAACCATGTCTTCTTTACTCCACTGCATTGAAAAGAATATGCAAAAGTAGATTAAAAACATATTGGATCGAACTTTATGTGCTTACCAGGTGTAAAAGGGGAAGCACTGGTCTATTGACATTGCTAATCACGCTTAGAATATTTTTTCTTCTATCTATATTTTTGCATTAACATGTATGCAGCTTCTATGAGCTTTCCTGAATATTTGTTTTCTTTCACATTAGATAGAATAATCATTTGAATAGTGCTACTCTGTCCATCAATTGAGAATGCTAGAGTATGCCAGCCCTGTATGTCTCCCTGAATCTGGGCTAGGAGAGGGGGTGTTTTGAAGCCCCAACAGATTAAGCATTCCCTGGAAATATATATTACCAGGTACTTAAAGTGTTCTGTTTGAATTTGCATTGTCAGTTAGTTGCCAGGTATCTGCCTTGTAGTGGCATCAGTGTAGACTTCCCCCATTGACGCAAAGACTGAGGCCTCTCCATATACATTAAGAATGTGCATTCTCCTTGGGTATTCTGGCAAAATATTGACTTTCAGAAATATCGATAAAAATATTGTGATGCAGAAATATTGCTGTCAAGAATATCGTTTTTTCAGGCAATGTCGTTGTCAAGAACAGTGTTGTTTTTAATAATGTTTTCAATACTATATATATTTTTATGTGATTTAGTTAATATATTAATTTTATGTGTTATTATTGGTGGTATAATTGCTAAGTATGTTTTGAAATATAGTTTGTAATTTAAAGTGATTTATAATTTTGAAATTAATTACTAATATTACTTTTTAGTGTCGTAGCAGATTGCTAGGTTTGTAGGGGTGTAGGGTGGGAAGTTAATGAACTATAATTAATTAGCAATTAATTTATCATTAAATATTTAATTAATTTTTAGGTATGTTAATTGTCTATTAATGACATGTTTTAAGTTATTTATTAGGTGCGGACTGCTGGGTTTGTAGGGGTGTAGGGTGGGAAGTTAATTAAAGTAATAATTAATTAACAATTAATTTAAACGTATTACTAATCATGCACTTGATTAATAAATATGTTACTTGTATAATAATTATATTTTTTATGTTGTATATTAGGTGTGGGCTGCAGGGTTTATAGGGGTATAAGTTGGGAAAGTAAGTAATAATTAATTCATTAACTCACAAATAATTATTAATTTATTCCGTGCTATTTTATTTATTGTTTCGGATGACAGCCTTACAATATATTAAAAAAGAAAAACATGCCATATTGAGACAGTTCAATAAAAACAAGCACACATCAATCTAAAAATTAAGAAGCAAAAGACAGAAAAATTACTTTTCATCAAGGGCATATGTCCTGATAAGAAGAATATGCTTGAATTCTTCAGCCACAGAAAAGTGCAAGTGCAATGGGAAAGGTACATTTTGCTGCCAGAGGCTACCTCATTTATTCATCATTATTTAATTGATTCTCAATTAAGTAAATTGGGTAGTAATTTTATTTTTCAGTTATGTATTAGGTGTGGGCTCTTAGGTTGGTCGGAATATAGGGTGGGAAGTTAGTTAAGTAATAATTAATTGACAATTCATTAACAATTTATTGTTAAATATTTAATTGATTATCAATTATGTAAATTGTGTAATTAGTATATTTTTAAGGGCTATATTAGGTGTGGGTCACTGGAATTGAAGGCATTATTAAGTACTTAATTAATTATTAATTCATTATTAATTTATTATTTACTATTTAATTGATTTTTAATTATATTAATTGTGAAATATGTTTTCATTTTTGGTATATTTTAAGTGTGGGCAGCTACATTTGTGGGGGTATAGTGTGACAAGTTAAATAAGTAATAAATAAATCACAATTTTTTTAATTGATCATTCTTAAATTGTTTAATAATCATGTTAATTTCTTAATAGTTGTTTGTATATACTTTCTTTTTGGTTAATTAATAAAGTTTAATAGAGTTTACATTAAGATTTTTACATTTATTATAAACAAATTGGTTATGCTACAAATATGTGATGCTAAATACTTTCCCTACTGTTGCACACACTGGAGTGGGAATGGTAAAGGTTACCCCTCCAAAGTCCAACACTTTACCTAGTGTTGCACCAACTGGAGTGGGAACAGTACATTTTACCCCTCTGAGGACCAACGCTTTCTCTACTGTTGTGCAGACTGTAGTGGGAATGGTATATCTTACCGATCTGAAGTCCAACATTCTCCCTCCTGTTGCACAGACTGGAGTGGGAATGGTACATATATTATTCCCATACTTCAATGCTTTCTAATATTGTTTAAATATATGCAATATTATTATTTGTTTATTTGTTACATTTTGTAATATATATATATATATATATATATGTATCAATATATGTGTGTGTATATATATGTATATATATACATATATTTACATACATACTTTGTGCGTTTATCATTTGTTTACGATATTAGTAAATATATTTTTCTATATTTTATTAATTTGGTAATTAATTTAATGTTTTATAGTTGTTTATATTTTGTATGGTCTTTATCTTAATGTAAAGACCATACCATATCATATAATGTACTTTTTACAAGTTGGGTGGCATATTGCTGACTACATTGATCAGTATGCCACAGTTGACACCCACTGGGGCGGAGCTTGTTACTGAATAAATCACATTTTCTTATCAATTCGCCCCCTGTTTTCAAGCAAGCCAGTGATGAAGAGGACTATGCTCGAAACGCGTATGGCAATTTGGAAAGCTGCATCTCTTTGCTACCTGCGGTGTGGAGTGCTGCAACCCTCTGTGTGTGGCGTCTTTGTTTGGAGGCAAACTCCGGTGTGGATTATTATTGATTGTGCATGACAACTCACTGGAGTAGGACATAAGCACTACATTTACCAGCAGGCCGCGAGGGTGGCCATGCTCACTGTGGCATGGTCTTCATTTACAGATGGTACATATAATAATTGACGTGCCTGCTTTCAACCAAAAGCAAGAAGCCCATGATGAAGTGCCTGGAGGCACGAAACGCGTCGGACTGAGTGGAGCTGTTATATTGCTGCTGGTCTCACTGCATCTTTTAATAAATACAAGGCAATACTTACTTCCTTGTCTGTTGCTCCCTCACTACAGGCAAACGGTGTTTGGATATATATATATATAAATATATATATATATATATATATATATATATATATATATATATATATATATATATATATATATATTATAGTCTCACTGTTGCTCTCCATGGTGTGCCTTGCTTCTAGTGCCCATCCTGCCTGACCTCCATGGTCAGCTTGCTGCTCCTGCCGTGCCCCCTTACCCCTGACCACTATTTTCCATGTGCAGACCCCTATTCCCACCCTCCTGGATTGTCCGTTCCATTGTAAGGCCCCTGATCCCTCCCTCCTGCCTTTTATGGTCCGTTATGCTGCAGCTTTCTCTCCTGTCTGTCCATTATGGTCAGCTAGCTACCATTGCCTCTTTCCCCTCTGTTCTCTGTTGTCCATGCACATGGTCCTGTCCCCTCTCTATTGCTTTCTATGGATTATTGTGCTGCACTCTCGTCCCGCATGCCCTATTTGTCGTATTGTGCTGCTGCAACCCCTGATGCCTGCCCTGTATGGTCAGGTTGGTGTACCTCTACAGGTCTCTCCTGTCCTCTGTTATCTGAGTTCATGTCCATACCCCAATTCCTCCTGCCTTCCTTGATCCAATGTACCATACTTGCTAACATTTGGAACTTGGTAAGAGGGAGATTTTGAAAAAAATCGGGTATTGATTTTCTTCAATGACTTACTTTGAAAAAGAGGAGATGGTAGACAGGAGACAGATCAAATAAAGCCCATTTGGGCTTAAAAACATTGGGCTTTTCCTGGCTCAATTGGGTCTGTTGGCATGTATGGTTGTAGTACTACTGCCTCTTCCTGCAGCCCACAATGGTCTATTATATTGCCAGTGCCTCTCTTGCCTGTCCTGTATTGTTGGTTGTTGCCCCTGCCACCCATTCCACTGCCTTCCATAGTATGTTGTGGTGCCACTGCCCTTCCTGCCTGCCCAGTGTGGTTGAATTGTTGCCTTGGCACCCTCCTACTTGCCTTCAATTTTCTGAGTTCGTGCCCCTGGCCTCTCCCTCTCAACAGTATCCTAATGAACAACTAGATTGCTACCATTCTATATTTATTACAAAAGTGTGGCACGTCTGACGTCAACTTGGTGTAATCAAAACTGTAATACCTAGAGCATTTCCACATGTCTACAACCAAAATGATTTTGTCCTTGTGTGATGTAACCAATGCTCATGTAAAGCACACCATATACCTAACCAGTCTGCACTATATAAAACTGCAAAAACACAAAAAATAAAAAGTATTTTGCCCACATGTCATTGGGCTACACATGGGCTACATCTGGGTGATATTTGTGCTACATTTGGGCTCTTTTGTCTCTGGTGGCTATCTTGGGAGACTTATTTGTTCTGAAGTTTCCTAATTTCCTCATTCACTGCAGTCTACTCAGTAGGAAATGCTTTGAGTTTTTTACTTTGGTTCCATCAAGAAGGCATTCAGTTGTGTCACACATTTGCCATAACTTCAGAATGTTAGCACTCTAGTTGCCCATTAGATCACTGTAGTAAAGCTACTGCTCACCAGAGAAGTCTGCTGCTGGTATTGAAAGTGTCTGTTTCAGTCTGCATGTCAGATTTCTTTTAATGAAATAGAAAAGGATTTGAGAAGTCACTGAAAATGTGCCCTAATTTTTCTTTCTGCAGCACTAATCATAATTTCTATGTCAAAATGAACCCCCTCATTTTGTTCCTTTTTAAATTAAATGTCTTAAGAGTCACCACTTTATTCCAATCAAGATGGCTTCTGGTTTGCAATACTTTTGTCATAAGTAAGCCTGTTAGCGCTCTAGTTGTTCTTTAGAACACTCTGGGAAGCTGCAGTAGATCACAAAGGAATCAACTGACAGTCGCTGCCCTTGTTGGATGTACATGTTTTATTGGGAATTTCAGACTTCGTTCTCACATGACTGAGAAAGATAATGTGAATTTACAGAAAATATGCTCTCATTTCAGCTTCTAGATTACCCTCCAAACCTCTGTGGGAAAAGTATGAGAAAATAGTTTTCTGTCAAACATGACTCATGATATCCAGCAGAAGGCTTTTTCACAGGGTAAAATCACCTTAGAACACACCACCATTCCTAAAAATAGTATGGTACCATCAACAAATGATTTATATTGTAACTAAAGTCTTATCAACCTTTATACGTTCTCAAAACCCTCAAACCCTTCCATTCACTGCAATGCTTTTATAATGAGGTGCTATCATGTATATTGGTCCCAATATGGCTGCCAACACTTCTTGGATGAAGTGCTGACAGCCACTCAGATCTCATGATGAGATGTGTGATTATGCTCCGCCCAGATATATAAAGTTCTTTTTCCTTTAATATTTAAATAAACTACTGAATGGATTTACACCGTTTAACAGAAAGGGCTCTTTCTGAAACAAGACCAACTTGTTTGCCAAATTTGGTGTAATTCCATTCAGCAGTTCGGCTTGTAGCTGTGTTCAAAGTTTCCTATGGAAAATTACATAGGGAAAACCCATTTTGGGACCCCCCTTTTTTCTCAGCCTTCGCTTGTCGAATCACCCAGAAACTTTCAAGACAGGAGCTGACTGGAGCGGGCCACTAGTTTAGAAAATTCCGTGAAGATTCGTCGACAGGCACCAAAAATATTGAGAAAACAAAAAACGCTTTTCCTATGGAAACTAGGTCCTAACTAGAACTACCTACTGGCAACCACCAGTAGGTAATATATATATGTGTATGTATATATATATATATATATATATATATATATATATATATATATATATATATATATATATATTACGTCATAGGTTTTGGCAAAAACCAAGCCACTTTTCCGGCGGGCAACACGGCAGGATGCCAATCCCAATATTCAAACGCAAACACCAGTTGACGAGAACAAACTCACTGGAGCCGTGGCCACAATTATAAACGGTATTTAATTTAAGGCAAACGGGCAAACCCGACGCGTTTCGCAGTTAACCTCACTGCTTTCTCACGGGTGATTCCTTAAAGTGCATTTCACATATTTAAAGGTACAGGGTTCCATTCATGCTAGTTCATAAACATAGTAGACATACTTTCGTTTTCTTTCCATGTGGTGTTTCCACTATGCATTATTTACACAGAACAAATGTATTACAGCACATTAGATTTATCAAAACATAATTTATAAATCAAAAAGACATGGAATTTCTAACAATTTTACCCCAGTGGGTTAATGTTTGCTCTTAGTCTCTATCACCATAACGTATTTAATTTTTAAAGACACAGTCCATGACATCAGCTTGGTTATATATTCCACAATCATGCCCAAGTGGGCTGGTAAATCTAATCTTTCTCTGATTTCGCTCATGTGAGCATTTTCTCAAGTTCATTGTAATCATCTTAGAATGTTCTTTCACCTAGATGGAATAAAATAAAATCTATTTTAAAAAATAGAACCCTGAAATGTGCAAAGAATAAACAAAACTTTAAAAACATTAAGAAGATATGTAATGCGAAAGGGAGAAGAATACGGATAATATTTTTTATCTTAGATGTATTGAGATCTCATCATCAAAATTTAGACCAAAAGGGATCACTGTGTCATACTTTATAATCATCCTCGACTCAAGCTTTCTTAATTCCAGTGTGCGGTTCCCCCCTCTCTCTCTCAAGGGTATTGCATCCAGCACACAGAATTTAAGGAGATTCTGATTCTGATTATGTTTTTCAAAAAAATGTCGGGCAACCGGGTACTGCCTATCGTGTTTGGCAATTGCTCGTAGATGTTCCAAAACTCGCAACTTTACTTTTTTGATGGTACTGCCTATATAAAATAGACCGCACGGGCATTTCAAGGCGTAAACTGCAAATTCCGTCTCACAGGAAAAGTGTTTCACAATTTTAAATGCAGGTTTGTCTTTACACAATTTCACAGTTTTACAATTTTGACTAAAGCGACAGGCCTTACATTTAGAACAAGTGAAGAAACCTTGTACTGGATTCGCTTTTTTACTTTCCTTAATTTCACTTGTCATAAATCTGTCCTTTAGAGATTTACTACGTGTAAAAGTTATAGACGGATGGATTCCCAGATTGTCCCTTAGATCATCATCAGTTCTCAGAACACTCCAGAACTTTTGCAAACTCCTACGTACCTCCCAAGTTTAGCTATGGTATGTAGTAATGAACCTCGTTTCATCCTCTTCAGTCTGTTCATTTACACTCTCATTGAACAGCTCATCTCTTTTGATTAGAGCAACCTTATCAACTGCTGATTGGATAGTTGAGAAGCTGTAACCTCGGTCTTTAAACCTAGTTATCATAACTTTCTCCTCTTCCTCATAATCATCTTGTGAGCTGCAGTTCGTTTTGCTCGCAAAAGCTCCCCGTAGGGGATACTATTGATCAAATTTTTCGGGTGACAGCCCTGGGCTAACAGCAAGCTATTGCCTGCTGTTTTCTTTCTATGGAGTTTGCTGCAAATTTTGCTATTCACAATCTTTAGTTCTAGATCTAGAAATTCAATTTTCTCATTACTGATCTCACTTGTGAATTGTAAATTACAGTCATTCAGATTTAAAATTCTGACAAATTCTTCTGCCTGTATTTGTTCACCATCCCAGATACAGAATATGTCATCAATGTATCTTACCCAGAGGACGACATGTTTCTGATATAGATTGATCTTCCAGGCCACCTGCTCCTCCCACCAGCCGAGGTAAAGACCTGCAAAGCTGGGGGCGAAGCAGGTTCCCATAGCCATCCCCTGGGTCTGTTTGTACAAAACTTTATTGAAAGGGAAAAAGTTATTTTTCAAACACATCGCAATCATTTCAAGTATCATATCCGTATGTAACAAGAATGATAGTGACCTTTCTCTCAAAAAATGCCTGCATGCATCCACACCAGCCGCCTGAGGGATGCTGGTGTAGAGACTACTCACATCCATACTTATTAGTAGATAATTATCTTTCCATTCGATTCCTTTGATCTTTTTTAGGAATTCTCTAGTGTCTTTTATATAAGCAGGTAAACCTTGAACAAATGGTTGGAGGAAGTGGTCCACGTACTTTGACACATTCTCTAATACACTGCCCCTTGAAGACACTATAGGTCTCCCTGGTGGTATAGTGGCATTTTTGTGGATTTTGGGTAGGAGGTATAGAATTGGGATCTTAGGATCTGTACATTTTAAAAACAGATATTCACTTTGTTCTAAAATACCCTCATCCCTCCACCCAAGCAGTCTTTTAGATATGACATCAATTGTTCCATCATAGTCTTTTCTTGTCGCCACACAGTATTTAGTCTCATCAGATAATTGTTTCAAACCTTCATCAAGATACATTTGTAACGGCCACACCACTACGTTTCCCCCTTTGTCTGCCTTTTTAATCACTATGTCTCTGCGTTCTTCCAATGACCTAATGGCTTCTCTTTGGGGCTTAGACATATTTTGTTTGCTTTTAGATCCTTTCTTGTCAATGTTTCTAAGTTCCTGAATCATCCCCTTCTCAAAGCAATTAATTGCATCATTGTTTATCTGTGGGATAAAGGTGGATTTGGGCTTAAAATGACTCTTGCCACTTATTCCAATGTCAATGTCTGTATTCACTTAATTCAAAATTGGATCATCAATAAATTCTTCTGCATTGCCAAGTTCATGTGAGTTTGTTCTCGTCAACTGGTGTTTGCGTTTGAATATATATATATATATATATATATATATATATATATATATATATATATATATATATATATATATATATATATATATATATATATACATATATATCACGACAATCCTGCCAACTTCGCCTCTGCGTTTTCATTCACGCGCCACCGCCAGCCAGCTACACAGGACACGGACCCAATTTGGAGCCTCAATTGTTTATTGCCAAAAAGTCAGAGATGTGTTTCGCGGCTTGCGCCGCTTGTTCACTCGACAATTGTAAATACATTTGGGAAACAATTTAAAGTGGCATTGCGTTTTTTTCTCTACGTGTCATGTGATCAACATTCACTATTGCAATGGAAGAAATACTAACACAGGTTGTTCCTTTGTGTGTTTGTACCAAAAAAAATTACATTAATTATGTGCAAAATTCCGCAATCAATAAATAAATAAATATATAAATACATTCATGTGTAATTGTAAAATACATTTCAATATTTCAACATTCAATTCTTTAGTTAAAGTGTATTTAGCTCACCATTGTTATTTGAGTAAAATACTGATTGAGCTTTCCTGTATTCATGATATTTGCAACCTGTACGATTGCTATTTTATTTGTATGATCACATATAGTCATAAATCATACAAATATAGATCGCGTTATTTTTGCACATATTTCATTTTTGGTTAAATACCCTATTCGTTTTCCTTTGGTGAATAACTCGACCATTGTACAGCGAAAAATATCTAAAGTGTTTAAGTGAAAGGTAAAATACTTTTTTTGGAAGATTTTTTCTCTTTTAAAATCAAAATTCATATATATATATACACACACACACACACACTTGAGAACTACCCAGAGTTCTTTGCTTCCTTTTTTGCATAATTTATGAGTCACTCTTTGCCTGAAAGGGTATTGTTTTTTCTTATACTGAGTCCTCCCTTGTGTCTGAACACCACTATACCTCTCTGAAGAGCTCTAATGAGAGCGAAACACTGTGTAAGGGGTTGCTTTTACTCATTACTAGTTATCGTGGTGGGTATTTTACCAATTCAAAGCTGTAATACTGTGCCTGGAGTGGTAAATGGCTTTTGTCATTTTACAGCTTGGCATGGACAGCACTGTGCAAGTCCTATGCTTAAAGACTTTGCTGTGGAAATGTCAAAAGACTTTGTCCCTTTCAATATCTGCGTGGATGGCACTGTGCTAATCCTATGCTTAAAGACTTTGATTGAAAAGCAGATATTTGAGGTAAGCAGATCTAGAGTTTTGCTGGTGTTGAGGGTGCTCTATACAGGAGCTGCTTTCCCCTAAACTTGAGAACTACTCAAAGGTCTCTACTTCCTTTTTGCATAATTTATGCGTCACTCAATGCTTGAAAGGGTAATGTTTTGACTTATACTGGGTGCTCCCTCGTGTCTGGACAAAGCTATACCTCTCTGAAGAGCTCTAAGTAGAGCGAAACACTGTGTCTGGTTGCTTTTACTCATTCCAGGTTGGCTTGGTTGGTATTTTACCAATACAAAGCTGTAATACTGTGCCTGGAGTGGTAAATAGCTTTTGTCATTTTACAGCTCAGCATGGACAGCACTGTGCTAGTCCTATGCTTAAAGACTTTGCTGTAGAAATGGAAAATACTTTGTTCCTTTCTATTTCGGCATGGATGGCGCTGTGCTAATCCTATGCTTAAAGACTTTGAGTGTCGATGGTGTTCAGGGTTCTCTATACAGGAGCTGCTTTCCACCTATATACACATATATATATATATATATATACATGCTTTCTATAGTTGTACATTTAAAAAAAGCACAACAAATTTGATATAATGAAAATATTGTTTTCATAATAGTGCTGTAGTATATATATATATATATATATATATATATATATATATATATATATATATATATATATATATATATATATATATATATATATGTATTCACACATATATTTGTGAGTATTTTTATATAAGTATATATTTATATATTATTAAATATTAAATATATTTATTTAATTTACATCATATTAACCTTATACATCAACATATTTAAAATGTACTATTCTAAACTGTATAGCTATATTAAAAACAATATTCTTGTATGTTTATTAATATTATTAGTTTGAAAATATATTTTTTTGATATTTTTGTACCAAGCCACCCTCCAATTATATGCGTCACACCTAAGAATCCTAATCCACTCTGAGAGTGGCTCAATCACCAGAGCTAAAAGCAGGAGAATTAGAGGGAACTCTTCTTGATTGCCAAGCTCATTGGGAAATGGCTGGAGCATGGCACTCGTAACGCATACTTGCACCCAGGAAGAAGCATACAGGAAATGAGAAAGTGGGGGCCAAAATTCATTCTGTCCGGTACCAGAGGTAGGAAACTCCAATTTATTCAATCAAATGCCTTCTCAAAGTCACCAAGACCAATCCACCAGGGCTAATTATCTTGTGGGCCCATGCCGGAAGGAACTGTATGCAACTGAGACAGTGCTGTATGCTATGTGCTGACATAAATACAAACTGGTCCGGATGGACCAGGGTGGTCATGACTTGAAAAAACCTCTTAGCAATTATCTAGGCCAGGTTTTTGGCTTCTATGTAGATTAGTGATACTGATAGACAGGAGGAAATTTGTTCCAAGGGTTCTTGACTTTCAGTAGAATTGAAATAGATGAACCCCCAAGGTAATGTGGAAGGTCGTGTTTTTGGGCGGCTTCCTCTATAACGGTCAGCAAAATCCAGCTTCAGAAAGAAGGAATATTAAATAAAATCTTGAGTTATAGGGTTTTGAGCTTCAGCTGCTGATGTGGGCCAAGCCACTTACATTTGCCTATAATAGCCAGTGAATGTATTCATGATTGCAGAATAGTTTACTACACACCATACTTTGCAAAATGACTGGAACAATTCTAGATTCTTTATCTCCGTTGGTCAGCAAATCCAAAAACGTACATGCTTTATCACCCAACTTGTACAAAAAGTGCTGCAAAGCCAGCTCAGTATGCTTTGCTCCATCCATGTAAATCTATTTCAGCTTGGCTCCAGATGCCTTGAGCTGACAAACTGCGAACTATCATATGTGGCTGTGAATGCAAGTTCTAGGGTAAGTAACGTTGAGTCTACCAATGCAACCGCTCACTCCCACTTCTTTGCTCTCCTGCGAAAAAAATCCATAACCCATGCGTGGCTCACCATCATTAATGGTTCATATATCAATGTGACAGAACACAGATGAGCTAAAAGTAAGCTAAAGCCTCCTATCTTATAAATGCAGAGAAGCTGTTGTGCAGGTGTCATCAGGCAGTCAAACACCATCCCCTAGCATGGCTTACAGCTCAAGCACAGCTTCAGTTAAGAGTGACTTGAGCCACCACACAGGAAGACACACACTACTGTCACAAGTAGATCTACAACTGGAAAAGAAGCAATCTAGCCAAGAGAAGGAATGGTGAGACATGGAGGGAGTGACAAATGTGTTTCTTCTCGCTCTGATGCCAGGTTCACCAGGCATCACTCATACCTAACAAGGCGACCCAACCTGCGAGGAGGGAGATCTTTGGCTGCCTCCAGTGGCAAGACTTGCCATGCATGTACAGAATTCTCCTCAGCACAGTTATGAAGTACGATGCTGCAAACAAATGTGAGTGTCACATAAGTCCTGAGGATTGTCCGCTTCCTGCCCTCAAGGGTGCCCCATACCAGCATGTATTAGCCAAGGATATCATTACACGCCTTTGCAACTATGGAGGGGAAGTACTTATGCGGCAAGTTTGCAACCTGTTTGGACACTCTATCACATCTTGAGTGAAAAAAAGAGTCTATTTATGCTGATTTAGGAAGCTAAAGTTGGTGCCCTTCTTGATCATATTCTCAAAGCCATTGGCATTACATGTAATACCAGGCACTCTAGCAGGTTTTCAGCTGGAGCTATTGAGAACATACGGTGGAGTGACATATAAAGTCTGGCACAATCCCTGTCGGTTTAAAACCAACTCTGCAACCTTTTAAAATCAATAGCCTGCCCAACTTCTTTCTGCCCTACACTTCTGACGCTGAAATATCTGTCAACCAATATAAGCATCCTACCTTCTCAGTTGGACTTCGTTGGGAGGTGGTCAACAGTAAAGCTCAGCTCAGTTTTATAGCTTATAAAGTCAACGCCTGCAGGTGGGGAACATGACGGCGGAAGCTAACGGCCGTGACGGAGCTCCTCCCACTTTGTGCATGGTGTTCTACTGTGTCAGCGCGCTCGCGGCTTAGCGAGCTCTGAAGCCTGTACCGTAGTCGAGTTACCTGGAAACCTGGAAACCCGGAAACCCGGAGCTGGTGTATTAAAACTGTGGCGGGTAACCTTTCGCTCCAGTATCGTTCGACAATCCGAGGTAGGGAATGTGGCGGTAATCGTGTCAGCGCGTCTGCTCCTCAGACGAGGGGCTGAGCCTCGCGGAAGCTTTACCTGCCCGAGGTATTCAAACGCTCTTTTCTCTTCTTTGAAGAAAGGATTTGCTCGTGTCGACGGAGCGAGGGGTATGTTTGTATGGCGGGGGTCTCTTCCCTCCTTTATTTTATTTTTTTGATTTTTTCTGTGCAGCCCCCGACAGCCTCTATTGGATAGTTGATATCGGCAGCTGATTTTGTGGCCATAATGCTGGAAGAAAGTGTGGGGCGGTACTCTAGTGGTGTTTTCCAGATACAAGCGCAAGTTCTCTTTCGGACAGCATTTCTCACGTGATGCCTGCAAGCAAATAAAGGGTCCGGGTAGGGTAGGGCAAGAATAGGTTACCATTGATATTGGATACTGGATACTGGATATTGGATAGTGGAAGATACCATAGGTGAATGGTTCCAGGAATTGGGCGCTGTTAGATCCTGGATGTGTAATCTGGGGAGGCCGTATCAAAAAACAGGCAGGAGGATAACTTACTCATTGGGGACTGCAAGCCCACCCCCTGGCAAAATACATGTTAATGGATGCTTTTTAAGGAGCGGGGGCTGTCACTACGATTCTATAACCTTCATTTTGGGAGTTTCTGCACTGTTTAGTGACACCGCTATTAGCCAGGAGGTTAAAGCGGGAGTAGGAGACATCTGTAGGGGCACCTTAGATACTGTGCCCTATGTCCCTACAGTGTTTATTTACCACTCAGGGATTTCTAACAGTGGTGGAGGGGGAGAGCAGTGTATGGAGATAAACAATCAGGACAATACTCGCCTACACCCTGGCCTCTCCCCAGATAAGTTAGATAAGTCAGGGTCTGTGGTATCTAGGACTCTCCCTCCAGTTGGCAGGTATACCCTCCATAACAGGGCCTCTAACTTAGTGCCAGGCATCTCTAGACCATCAACCCCCCCCCCCCCGGTACCCCTTATTAAAGCCATACCACAGAAAAGGAAGGTGAAGGGGAAGGGAGATCACAGCGGATCAGACACACCGCCAGGGAAAGGAAAGAGCAAGAAAAAGACAAATGGCGAGGCACCAGCTGTAGTGAAAGTAGCTCCATCACTAAAATCTTATTATAAGGTTCTCTCTGCTAGTACATCAAGCGGAACAAAAGAGATGGCGGCGGCGAAGCCTACAATGATTATAAATGAAGGTGCAGAAGTTAATAGGGAAGAGGCTCCCATAGAGGAGATAGTTAATGTGAATCCCTCATCTTCATCTACATCTACATCCACGCCTACTCAGTCTTGTCCTCGCCCGCAACCGTCTCTACCTTCTACAACCAATATGCTTGAAATAGTGCATTCGGCTGGGGAACTCTCTAATAGCATTTCAGCTTTGGATATCCAAGATGTAGAGCAACCGGAGGAAATATCTGGACACAAAGAGGATGTCTCTAACAGTACCTCCCTGGACATTATAACATTTGTACCAACCGTCCCGCAAACTCTGGCAGATATTTTATTGGGTCTAAGAGATGATATAGGGAGACGGTTTACCACATCAGAGGCTAATCAGACGGCTATCCATGCCTCTTGTGAGGCACTTGCCCAAAAAGTGGAAGAAGTCTCAAAAAGGACGGATGCCCTAGAAGCAGAAGTGCCCAAGATCAAAGAAGCCCTTACTACGTCTGTAGTTAACATCGATAAATTGGTCCAGCAGAATCGGAAAATGAGAGAAGATCTTGAAAGACTTGAAAATCATTCGAGGAAAAATAATTTAAAATTCCTGAATATCCCTGAGGACCTTGAAGGGAAGGACATTAAGGCATTCATTGTCGCAGTGCTTAAAACGACAGTATTGAAAGACTCTCCTGACTCAGATCAAGAACAACTGGATGACATCCAGAGAGTCCACCGTGATCCTTTTAGGCGAAATGCAGGGAAAGAACGTCCAAGAAAAATCTTGGTCAACTTTCTCACATACGTCATCAAGGAGAGGATTTTGTCGTTGTCCCTCAAAGCAGGCTCTATAAAATCAGTGTCCTTTTCTACACGATTTTCCTTTACAATCTGCTCCAATGTATCACATATTACAGCATTAAGGCAATGGGAATTGGGTAAGAGAATGGCAATATTTAATAACCTGGGGGCACGCGCTCAATTGAAATTTCATGCTTCACTCCGGGTGATGTGGAATAGCCACATGCATATCATCCAACACGACATATGGAGGAAGCAGACAGCCTGATTGAAAAAATAAGAACAGATAATAAAGGGCCAAGTGGAGAAGAGAAGCAGGTGGTTGGGACCGTAGGAAAGGGATGAAAGACATAGCTACAGAAACATGGGATAGAATTTAGTCGAGCAACTAATTGCTAAATTTGAAGTGCGTTACACACCTATTCCAGGTAACAGTCGATACGGAAAATTTGATTATATATAATTTGTTTTTACACATTTTTTCATAAATATGCACGGGAGGGGGGGATCCGTCTAAGAGCGGAATTCTCAGGAAAGAAAGGAGGGGTCCCCAGGGAGGTAGAGAGTGTTCGGGGTGGCAAAAAGGGGGGGGTGGGGAGGGTGTAGGGGAAAAAAAGAACAAAAATATGTCCTCATTTTACAGACACTCACATAGACTCCAAATTAAACAACACTGCATAGAAGATCATATCGCTATTAAGGCAGGAGGGAGGAGATGTGGATTTTTCTATGACTCATAATAGTATGCATTTTATATCCCCTGGAATGTTAACGGTCTTCGCTGTATAAGGCGACGCAGGCTGATTTTAAAGTATCTTGAGCAATCTACTGAGAAAATAGTCTTACTTTAGGAAACTCACCTGAGCTCTTGTGAGAGTAAAGAGGTCTTTGGGAAACTTAAATGGATTGGAGCCTTCTGTTGTTCTGAGCAGTCGACATCAAATAAGGGTGTAGCAATTTTAATCAAGGCTGGCTTTGGAGGCGTTATAAGGTCGTTTCCATCAGACCAGTCAGGAAGATGGGTTCAAGCGCAAGTCGACGTAAGTTGAAATGCCATGACTGTTGTCTCTTATTATGGGCCAAATATAGACGACCCAGCTAGCCTGCAGAAGGTACAGTTCAATCTGGCCGAAGTGCGCTCCCCGATGATTATCGGGGTGATTTTAATATACTTGTTGATCCATTGCAAGACCGCTCTAATTACCATCGGGCAGTAACCACTCCGAGATCTCGCCGTGCCTTGATGAATATGATACACGATCTTGGCCTAATTGATACCTGGAGAGCCAAGAATGGCTTGGAGTCAGGCTTTACATACTTTAGTAAAAAACATGATCATGCATCAAGACTGGATTATATCTTGATGGATAGAGTATGTCTAGAGGCCTTGCTAGATATTAAGATTTTACCCAGTATTCTGTCTGATCATGCCCCCATCTCCTTTTCAATCAATATGGGAAAGGCTAGGTTCTCAGCGAGTCGTAGATGGACCCTAAAAAGGGCAGCTTTGAACGACCAGGACATAGTCACAGCGATTGGCGTCTCTTCCACTAACTATTTTTTGGATAACACAGGTTCTGCTCTGCTTGAATTTGTCTGGGACGCCTATAAGGCTTATATTCGAGGTCAGTTTCTCAGCCTATCCAGCCTTAATAATAAAAAAGAGGCAGTTAAATTTAGGACAATAGAAGAGAAAATGTCATCTTTGGAAGCACAGAGATTAGATGCCCAAGAGGATGTCTTGGCACAAGTCTTGGCTGAAATAGAATGTTTACGCCTAGAATACCGAGGTTTATTAGATCAAAAAGTCAAGGCTCAGTGGGCTGCATATTCAATGGAAAACTACGAGTTTGGGGAGAGGACCGGTGCAGCATTGGCAGGAAAGATAAGAGCAGACCGGGTTAGAAATAACGTCAATAGGTTAATAATTGATGGCCAGGGAACTATAGCTTATAATCAGGAAGATATGGAAAAATGTTTTTTTCCCTCTTTTCAGAATTATATCAAGAAGAGGCCTCTCCAGATTCTACTACGACTCTACAGTGGTTGGAAAGTAAGGCTCTCCCAGGTCTAGCAGAGGACGGCCGCAATATGCTTAATAGCCGCTTCACAGAAGAATAAATAAAACTATGTATAAAAAAAAATCTAAAATAAGAAAGCAGCAAGGCCTGATGCTCTTCCAGGCGAAGTCTATAAAATGCTCCAGGATCTTTTGGTACCAAAATTCTGTGAGCTGTTTAATTATATATATAGCCCTCAGGGTAGAATTCCGCCGTCTTGGAAAGAATCTACCATTGTGTTAATTTTAAAACCAGGGAAAGACCCCCTTAGGGCAGACTCCTACAGACCAATCATCCTGCTGAACGCAGATTACAAGATCTTCACTAGTGTTTTGGCAGGGAGATTGGCCAAACTGATCCCGTTTTTGATCAACCCGGACCAGAAGGGTTTCATCCCGGGGGGGTAACTTCCACGAATTAACCTTACAGCTGATCGGTAATATTGATCTTGCCTTGGCACGGTCGGAGCCTTTAGCGGTGGCAGCCTTTGAGCGGCGAAGACTTTCGACCGTGTCAACTGGGGTTTTCTCTGGGATGTTCTTACTATTATGGGGTTCGGAGAGACCTTTATCCAAACTATAAGAGGATGCTATGAGGGTGCCTCAGAGGCGATTTTATTGAACGGCTCTTTGTCATCACGCTTTAATGTCAGGAGGGGAACAAGGCAGGGGTGTCCCATCTCACCCCTCTTGTTCGATCTCAATATTGAGCCTTTGGCACAAGCATTGAGGCTAGATGATCAAATTACGCCTTTTAGATTAAAGGAATACTGCTGCCAGCTGGCATTATACGCAGACGACCTACTGGTTTATACCAGCAACCCGGTAGAGGTTTTTCCCAGAGTCGAGGAGATCATGGCAGACTATGGGCGATACTCCGGGTATCTAATCAACAATACAAAAACAGAAATAATGTGCTGGGGTGTTTAGGTATCTAGGCATATTAATCACATCTGACCTTAACAACATAGTGAATATAAATTTGAAAAAGGTGGCTAAAGATATTGACCATCTATTTTCGAGATGGGAGATGGCAAAACCTTCCGTTAACAATATATGGCCATGTTAACTTGGTCAAAATGGTCATCTTGCCCAAAGTAACCTATCTATTCAACGCGATACCCTTAACATTCCATGATAAAATCTTTAAAAAGATCCAGGGGAAGATAGGCAGTTTTATCTGGGCAAATAAGAACGCTCGGATGTCCTGGAAAAAACTTAAAAGAAGACTGATATAGGGGGATTTGCACTTCCGGATATTGTGTGGTATGCCTTTGCTTTCCAGCTAAAAAATGTCCGCACCTTTTTAAGTAGCCCAGACAATTCTCATTGGGGGCAGATTTTGAATACGATGTTAGTTCAGGAAGGGGGTGGCCCTGGATTTTTGTATAAATTTGGTGCGCCAAGATTTTACAAAAAGGTTTGCCTAAAGGTATTGAAATCTGCCTTGATTCTTTGGAACAGAGCTAAGGGGTATTGGGGTATAAAATATTATTCAGATTTTGCCGCTATATGGGACTCCCCAGGTACTCCGCTATGTCTCCAGGATAGCCTATCTCTATCAGTCAGGAGAGCGGAAATAACAATCTGGTCAGATTTAGTATTATCGGAGGGGGTACTTCCTTGGGAGGTTTTGCGGTCTAGGATTGGGGACTCCCTTTCAAGATTTAAATATATCCAACTCTGTTCATGGTATTCCACTGGGAAAAACAACATCGTGGAAATTGGGACATCGAGTTGGCGCTTCTGGCCCCGACTCACAGGAAGAAAGAAGTGGGATTTCTGTATAGGGAATTGATTGAGGTGAATGAAATTCTAGCTCCACCGTTATATCTTGTATGGAGACTTTCTGTCCTGGAGGTCCCTTCAGCTGATCTGTATAATCTCTCTCTTCAATATCTATATAGATTTGTTAAATCTGCTTCCCTTAAAAAGAATCACTACTATGTTCTAAATAGGCTTTATTACACCCCTAAAAAATTGCAAAATTTGTCAACCCACCTCCTGTATGCCCCAGATGTGATATGCCAGAGGCTGATGATATCCATGTCTTCTATGATTGCCCTATGATCGGCCCCTTTTGGGCCACCATTGAGAGGATATTGAGAGTGTTTTTAAGATGAAACTTAGTTTCAATGTTGTAAGGGTCTTTTTTGGTTTGGACACTGATCTCACAAATGGGTTAAGGGAGACACAGGTAGCTTTATTTTTTACTCTAATTCTTATTGCACGTAGGGAAATATGTAAAGTTTGGAAGGATGTCACCCCTCCCCTCCACGAAAAATGGCTTCAATCTGCACTTAGAATTGCACGTTTAGAAACTAGTACACCACATAATAGGAATAGCACAGTATGGCAACCTCTGATGGAATGGGCTAAGGAAATGAGGCTGGTAAGAAACCATGAAATTGTCCACTGATTACACCTGGCCCCAGAATAAAGGGGTAGCCGGGTCGGCTCTGGGTACAGCAAGAACTTCAACCCGGGGCGCCCAGGATGGACAGGGGTTGCGAGTGTTCATTTGTACGTGCCAAGGTGAGATGAGGACAAAAAAAAAATAGCTTATAAAGTCAAAGTAACTTTTTAATATTGCTCACTCTGTATACATCTGGAAGCCTTTATGAGATAAATTTCGGGTTTGGGAGTGATTATGGTGCACCCTCAGTTGCATGTCTTTTAATGATGGTGCCCATGAATCTGATGAGATGGGCCAGGTAGTCCTTGGCGGCTTGACCCGGATATTATCCTTGAAGCACTTCCGGGTATGCGGAACCAGAGAGTACTTGAGCCACAATAGCGCAGGGACATAGTGATGAGAGGAGCGTGGAGTTGACGCCTGGTCCCGGCGGTGAGTTTTAGAGCAAACGAGTGAGTAGATGTATGCGTCCAGCTCCGTGCGGGTGTGGTATGCGTCATGTTTGTCGATTTTTATTATACTATTAGAACCAGCAAAGGAGTGAAATTGTGAGAGGGCTATGCAGTATTGTATTCTGTAATGCAAATGAAAATATGCCTGCATGCTGGTTAATGGTTGGATGCCATGACTGTAACGATGCCTGAGGACTCCACAACGATTAGAATGGAAAGATGAATGTGTAGGTATGACACTTCATAACTCTTTGCTTAAAAAGTTCATTGAGAGTAATTTGAAATTGATGTGCCCATGTTTACTCACAGGTGCGGGCATTTTCCTGCTGCCTTATGGCTACATGTGGGATAAGCCATTCCTGGTGAACTGCTGGTAGGTGTCCACCTAGAAGCCACCTGGTAATTATGTTCTTTTTAGCATGACATGAAAAGCGATGATGGTCAACACATAGGGAACCCACGGGAACCCTAATATGCCTTTGAAAAAACATTTTAGTCTTTTGGCATTATTTTTCCTTCTTTTTGGTTTGTCAACCATTGCAGGTCCAGTATAATTAAGGAGGAGACATATCCCAGTGCCCTGATGAAATTGCTGCAAAACTGTAAGGCAATGAAACATGCTGGCCGCTCAACTTAAAATGTTATAAACCGTTCCGTGCTCGCATCGGCCAACGACAATAGCAATCACTACCTCGCTGGTGCTGCGCACGTCTGTTGGCCGACGCAGCCCCGCCCACTCATTGATTCTCCCGCACTGCGGGAGAATTTGCGCCACGGTTAAGCGGTAAAACATGCTGTGGTTTTAATTGGGTGTGAACACTAGACAAAGATTAAATACATATGATAGGTATTCACAAGCTATATTAATGAGGATTTCAGGTGACTTTATTACACATTACGGGGGCTTAATGGTGGTTAGCACCATTATAAAGGTTTCACACTTTCCTCAATATTCACATTTAGTTGAGTTAGGTCACTTATTCTTTTGGTCGTGAATGTGTCAATGATGATAAAGTGAGCACAGTGATGAGTACCTACCAGCAGCTCTATGGTGGTTGCTTACGTGAGGCACTTTCTGACCCACCTCCCATTTTTTCCATATTGTTTTACACTGTGCATGACTAATGTGCCAGTATTAGTAGAATAGAGTAGGTTTCGGTGTATGCATCAAAACCAGTCCTGTGTGTTGAGAAACAACAATTTCACACCAAGCCATGATGCCTGTCAGTGTATTACAAAGGAAACTAACCTATGATACAACTTAGCTGCCACAATGTATAGCTATGGCCAATACCAACAGAACAATGTCTACAGGTATGTCACACTTACCAGCAAGATATTGTAGGCTATTTGGATTTTGATATGACTACATCTACCATGATGCACTTTGTCTGTCATTCAAAACAATATGAAACTATGATGGTGCAGAATATCACAAGTAACACAAATAACAACTGGCCTTCCGGTCTCATCGTGTGACCAATCTGCATCCAATGCCCTCCTCATAGGCATGCAAACATACTGTCCTGTATGTAGTCCTGGTCACAGCCCATGAAATATATGATGTTATTAGTGTGCTTGTCCAACTGTGAAAGACATGAACCCAGATCAAAATATGTGACGTGGGAGCTGACCCTTTGACTCTGCACTGCTCACATGATCAGCACAGGCAAAGACACAAACAAGTTGGTTCATCTACTGTCTTGTACTCTGATGGCCTTGGAAAAGTTCCATTTCACATTACACATCTCAAATATGTTTGCTATAATGTATTGTAAATGTGATGTATATGTCTTAACCAATTAGACCCAAACTCAGGACATACTATGAGCTGCATATCAGAAGTACATGTGTAAAGAAGAAACAATTGTCTGTTCAACATGTGCTTCAACACTGAAATCTATCAACGCATAAACCTCTATCTATTGTTTTGCCTTCTAGGTCCTATTAACTGTGTGACTAGATTTGGAGGCAGATATCATAGTTCTAACAATAACAATGTTCTCCTTTTTCCAAAAGGTCAGTTGCTCATAACTGGTGGATGCACCTCTGAAACTGAGGAGAACCCCACTGCACCCCAGGAGCATGCTGACAGTGATGAGGGCAGTGCTGGACATCAAGTCAGACTGGCCAGACCCCAACTGTGAGACTGACTGATCCATCACCACTAACCCCCTCCAAGTACCCAACCACCAATTTCCACCAGATTCAGTGACCCAACACAGGGTCTTCAAACTTGTGCAACACAGTCCTGGCTCAGGAGGTGTCAGTAACCTACCCTGCACCAGAAGAGCCAGGAAGCAGTGGGGCGCTCCAACCTGCGCCAAGGGCACAGGTATGTCGGCTCAGGGTGGTAGGAGGGTATCTGTGGGCCAGCACAGTGAGGCCACTGGTGACACCAAAACCCAAACCAACATAGTCCATGTATTGGGAGCATCCCATTAGTCCCAAGACGAGATGGACCAGATACTGACTGAGATCAGGGAGATGAAGCAGGTGCAGAGGCACCAACATACTGAGTTGGCTTCCCTCAATTCCAACGTGGGCACACTCATTGGGGTGTTGGTGGACATCAACACCACTCTGATCTGGGCTTTTACATCTCGATCTACCTTTTCCTGTGATGCCCCACCATCAGGGCTGTCTACATCAGCAGCAGCCACAGGATGGGAGGCCCTGCCAGAGGGAAAAGATCTACCATAACCCTAGTCACTGCACCTGTGGTTCTCCCCACCATGCCAAGCCAGGCTGAGGCATCACTCAAATATCCAGCTCCTTCTGATGGCAAGACAATACCACCACCTACAAGAAAAGCTGCCCCTAATTTCCCACTGTGTCTGCCAACCATTCACTTTGTGGACTATTCCTTAACCCATTTCCCTCCTTGATGCCCAGAGTATGTTGGACATTGGACTCCTAGCAATGTGCCATCTACAACAAGGATTTCATCTACCATGACTAACTCATTCACAGTTTCCTTGCACGGATCATTATTTCACCTATTGTATCTTTTTTATTATTAACTCACAATAAATGCATCTTTCATAAATCACATGGACTGATGTACCAAATTTCATATCTAGCAAACATTTTTTGTACCCCCATCTGAACCTTACAAGTCTACCAACATATGCATGCGTCGATATGTACATTTAGCATGTACACAATGTTTGCTATAAGTGCACAACCTTGTGTCATCAAAACATCCATACCAATGTGTCATCAAATATCTCCTTCATCCCATCATAACCTCAATGGCCTATCATCATGTCACTGAAGGACTAATGAAGAAATTAATCACAAAACAAAATATGAGCTAGTAAACCCAATATTTGTTCACAGATGTAACATACATGGAAGAAAGGGATAGGTTTGAAAATATCAGGGGATTAAGCTTTTCAGAAATTTTCAATGTCAACATATGCTCCCTGCACTCCAGACTCACAAGACAAATCAAACATGTCACACCAATAGTCAGGAAGGCAGCACTGGATATGTTTTCCACTGTATCATTCTATTACACTGGTCCTATATCTGGTGTCAGGTCACAAACAATGATCAGTTATGCGCTAGGATTACTCTTTGCTTCCTTGAAGTATCAGAGCAACAGCTACATCCAGTTCCCCAGACGTCAGGAGTAATCCAATGTAATTAGAGTCCATCATGCAAAACATATTCCATCAAGACCAACATACAACAGGGAACCAGTCCATAGTATTACTCTGACCACACGATCAATAACTGTGCAAGTTGTCTTGCTACCACATTTATACACCCAAAGTCTGTGTCTGTCAGTTCCAAGAACAAACCACGTCACCCTTGCATGTCCAAACTGCATCATAGGTCCAAAGATGTCACAACTCTGAAATGTCCAAATTAAGAAGATGTGATGAAGGTACCTAGAAGAGGAAATTTCATTTGGATAAGTTCACAAACCATACACATACAACAATTCAGATAGTCAGTATCGGTAGAACACAGTAATGTCCCACAAACTAAGGTCAACTATGCAACAAAGACAAAGAGACCATGTATCGTAATTTTGAGCCAAATACACCTTGGACCACTACCCATCAAAGCATGCTCATCCTCACATTTCAGGTCAACATACTTCTCACATCATCACAACAAGAGCTGCTATAACAGTCTTGGGTATGTCATGTCAAGAAACACTTACACTTAGGAGAAGAAGTTGTCGATCAAACCCTGATGTAAGTCCCCTCCTTCTTATTCACCACTATCTTCTCCATTTGGCATTTCATGGTCCCCAACCAATAGCTCTCCATCGTCTTCATCATCTGCGATGACAGGAATGTTATGTTGCATAGCAATGTTGTGCAACATGCAGCAGACTACCGTGATCTGACACACCTTCTTGGATGAGTAGAGGAGGGCTCCCCCTGTCTTGTCCAGTCATTAGAATCTGGCCTTCAGGTGCCCCAAAGCCCGCTCCATTGGCCTCATTGAAGTGCACTTCCCCTGGCGTTGTTGGATTCCTCATTGGTGCCAACAATCATGCTCTGTTTGTGATGATACACCTTGACATTTCTCTTACAGAGCTAGAACAGTCCATACTTAGCAACCACCCAGGCCATCTATGGTTGAATGTGTTACATCAGTTGGAGTATGGTGCTGTGCCGCAGCACAAAGGGGTCATGTGCTGATCCTGGGAACTGGACACAGACGTTTGAGACGTACAAATCTGCATGGCAGACAACTTGCACGTTTATTGAATGGAAGTGCTGTGGTTTTGGTAGGACTATTCCCTTTTGTGCTGTGGTATCAAAGCAATATGGGTGCCATCAATGGCTCCAATGACATGTGGCATGCGAGCTAGTCCATAAAACCCTGCCTGCACATTAGCAAGTCCTGCCATCTGGGGAACTGGATGTAGCTGTCTGTGTGTTTCATCATAGCTGAAAGGATGTCTCCTAGCACATTACTGAACATTGGTTGATACATACCAGCAGAAATTGCTACTGTGTTCTGAAAGGAACCAGTGGCAAACAAATGCAGTGCTCCCATTACTTTGACTATTGGTGTGACATAATGGGGAATTATGTTGTGAGCCACGGGACCAGGCTCCAACAGCTAACATGATTGACGGATGGCTTGCCAATTCAGGCAAAACATATTAATCACATCCTTCTCTTCCATAGTTACAGGTCTGGAAATGAGTGATACACTGGAGGCTGCCTCCTTCTCACTCTTCTTTGTGTGGAGTGACAACTGATCAGCGCAATGTTCACAGTGTCCACAGTAACATACTTGCAATAGTTTTCCAAAATCAGTCATGGCACAGGACATTAAAGGTATACAAATTGATCCACAATTGTCACTTTAAGTCAGTGTCCTGTTCAACATACATGTGAACTCCCCAATTGTGCCCTATACATGTCTACTGGGCGCTGATGTGCAAATATTGCCTCACAAAGGTGATATGTGCACCCTTTATGTTTTTTTTAAAAACAATACTGTTATTGGAGGTAGAAACTGCCCTGCGATAATAGCGGGATTATGCCCTGTTGCACTCCACGCAGAGGCCAAAACTATCCATCTTTTTAGCATGGCTATGTGACACAGCCCATGTAAGTGTGTGACGCTACATAGGGGTGTGAATGACGCATTTAGATTTAACTTCCATGGCCTTTGACTGTAGGTGACGTGGTGTCTATAACAGTTATTTTGCAGGGGGTGTAGTTCAGTTTTATGATACATATCTTCAACAGTCTCTTTGATGTGGCAACAGGACCGTGCATGTGTAAAATGTGAGGGTGTGACAGAAAACAATATTTGGGGTATTGATGGGGTGCTGCTGTTCTGTTACACCAATCAATGAATATTACGTCATCCATGATTCTGAGTTGTTTTGTACACATGTCATATACAGTGAGGTGTGGCTGTGCAGTGTCTGTGACCTGGCCAAAGGGAGCATGATAGAGAAGTGCTTGGCACATACATCCCTATTCATTGTGGTCAGGGGCACATATGAAATGATTGGGCCAGGGCATCAATATACCTTGGCAGGCTCATGCTGAGCCTTCTATTTGCTGTGGAGTCAATGGTGAAGGGTAGGCATATGGCTTACAGTTGGTGTTGGTGTGCACCAATCAGGATCAGCAGCAGTAGGATGTTAAGAGTCGGCTCCAAGGAGTTACAGGATATCTTGAGGTGTTTAGCAATGAGTGCAGGTGAGTATGTGCCTTATATCCTTCCCTTTTCGCTAGCTCAGGTGTGGTGGTTTCACTGCCGGATTCACTTCGGAGGTGCCCAGCATCGTGATTGGACGTATGGGTAAATAGGCTGTCTGCCCTCCAACAGCCGCATTGACCTATTAAACCGCCAACAGTGGACGGGAATTGTTCACAATGTCAGCTGTGTGGCAGTGGTCTTTCCTCTATGGGAACACATACATCGTAATAATAATAAGCAAGCTTATAAAGCACATGGTTACACTCACTAGTGTGTCCCCACGCTGCGACAGGAGCAATAATGTGACATAGCTTAGAGGAGAACCTATGGGCGGCAAGAGCCATGTATTCCGTTTTTTCCAAATAATAGTTCAGAAGGTTCCTTCCGGAGTGTGAGAGGGAGGTCATTCCAGTATTTCGGGGCTAGATAGCGGAAGGATCGGCCACCCATTCTTGCTCATTTGATAACCGGGGTTTTGACCTGTCCCGTCCCCAAAGACCTTAAATGTCGGGATGGAGTATAGGGGAACAGTAGGTTGTGAAGATAACTTGGCCCTTTCCCCAGCAGAATGCGGTGACTAACATACAGGGTTTTAAAAGGTATTCTCTCCCTCACTGGGAGCCAGTGGAGGGCGGTGAGGCCATTCTTGGAGGAAGTTCTGCTTGGGCAGCATTAGAACAAGGTGGGCCGCTGTGTTCTGAATGCATTGAGACGTACTACTTGCTCCCAGATATAGAGCATTTCTGTAGTCCAGATGGGACGTTACCAGCGCATGGACAAGGGTTTTCCTTGCTGCCACGGGGAGCATGTCTAAAGTGCCCCGGAGTCCTTTCATTACTCCAAAACACTTCCTGGCCACAATTCTGGTGTGATTCTCAAAGGAGAGCTTGGAGTCCAGCCACATCCCCAAGTTCTTGACCAGATTTCTAGGGGAGGGGATCGGGCCCAGAGTCTGCGGTCACCAAGATAAGGACCAGATGGAGGGAGCATATACCACCACTAGAACCTCGCTTTTGCTGCCATTTAATTTTCAACATTTTTACGTCAACCAGGAAGCCAGCTCCTGTAGGCAGGAATAAATATTGTTGGCTGCCCCTTCATGTGATTGTGACAGTGAGACCACCAGTTGCCTGTCATCCACGTATGACACAACACTGATTCCATATTTAGTAATAATCTCCGCCAGTGGGGCGATATAGAGATTAAAAAGAGTGGGGCTTAATATAGAGCCCTGGGGGGCCCCTTGAGCAAGCGCCATGCTTTTGGAATAATGAGGTAGCTGAGCCACCTAAAAGCTACGATCCTTTAAAAAGGACCTCAGCCACTCAACGGCCAGTTTATCCAGCCCGCCCTTCCTAAGGCGCTGTGGGAGCAGTGGATGGGCTACATTGTTGAATGCGGCACTGAGGTCCAAGAGGACCAGCGCAACCATCTGGTCCTCATCTACCTGTATGCGAATAGTTTTAGTTGACAGGAACAGTGCTGACTCAGTCGAGTAAGTTGCTGGAAAACACGGTTGCGGAGGGTGCAATAGGCTATGCTGGATTTTGTGGTCCGTCAATTGCATATTGACCACTTTTCCGCCTATTTTCGCAAAATATGGCAGGAGTGAGACTGGTCGAAGGTTCTCTAGCTGACTCTCCCTCACATTCAGCTTTTTTTTAATGGGGAGAATAATCGCTTCTTTCCATCTTTTTGGGACCACTCCCGACTCAAAGGTGAGGTCAAGGAGGTGCCTAATATAAGGTACTAGGATTTCCAGGCTGTCTCTTAGAACCTTAGGAGTAGTGGGTCCCTAGGTGAACCAAATTTAATACTTAAGGCTATGCATTTGAGGTCGTCACAGGAGAGGAGTTCAAATCTGGAGAGGTAGTCTGCCTCCTCCATGTTGGCCCTCCCCTCGCTATCGGAACTCCCATTGCGAGCCTCATCCGGGTCCGTAGTGTAAATCCTTGCTATCTTCTCTGCAAAGAAGTCTTGTATCAAATTGCAAGAGTCTACTGATCCGCTTTTGGAAACCGTAGTTCTGGCTAGTGACACAATGTCTTTGAAAATAGTAAAAAGTTCTCTAGAAGAGTTCTCAGCTTGCTCTATCCTATCATTGTAGCAGGTGGCACAAGTTTTTCTTATGAGCGAGTGATAATACTTTAGACTAGTTTTGTATCCAGCCTTCCTGTGATCTGAGAAGTCTTTCCTCCATACTCGTTCTAACCGCTTGCAGGAAGTCTTAGCTGCTCTGAGTCCTTCATTAAACCATGGGGCTGATGACCAATAGGGTGGTCAGACCACCAGCTCGTAATCAGGCACTATGTTTAGGCCAATTATGTATAGTCCACAAAAAACATAATCCTGGAGAATATGAGAAGAGCTTCTGTTTGCGAAAGTCTGCATGCAGAATGTTATTGTGGTCCATATAGTGGAGCACCAGGAGGGGATTTTTATGCCAGTGCACAGTAGGAGTGGAGACACTCATAAAAGACCCATTCCATGTGAAGTTGCTATGCCAATTCTGGGATAGATATTATCATGTGATTGTTTTGGTGGGATATGCCAGTTGTATCCTAAGCCCTCTTTTCTAGGTGCTTTGTAATTTTGTGTAAAGCGAAACAAAAGGGGATGATGGACGGAGCGTTTGAGCAAATCAAACACTCACCCCCAGTCAACTGATCTGGGTTTAATCCATCACCATTCTTTAGCTCACTGGATTCAAGATAGCCTGGCTGATGAGGATTATGAATCCAAAACCGGTCCCAGGATGCTTGTTTCCGGTCCAGGGAAGACATGGCTTGGCAGTTCGGGCTAGACTGTTCGCATGAGGCACAGGGTCAGACTGATTTGCATATGGCCATGTCTGAACTGGGGTGGCTGAGTGAGCTAAAGAATGGTGATGGATTAAACCCAGATCAGTTGACTGGGGGTGAGTGTTTGATTTGCTCAAACGCTCCGTCCATCATCCCCTTTTGTATCGCTTTGTTGGCCCTAAGTTGGCAGGGTATGCTCAGACGTGAGTCCCTTGCTCACTTGGCCACTGGATTCAAGATAGCCTGGCTGATGAGGATTATGAATCTGAAACCGGTCCCAGGATGCTTGTTTCCAGTCCAGGGAAGACATGGCTTGGCAGTTCGGGCTGGACTGTTCCCATGAGGCACAGGGTCAGACTGATTTGCATATGGCCATGTCTGAACTGGGGTGGCTGAGTGAGCTAAAGAATGGTGATGGATTAAAACCAGATCAGTTGACTGGGGGTGAGTGTTTGATTTGCTCAAACGCTCCGTCCATCATCCCCTTTTGTATTGCTTTGTAATTTTGTGTAGGCAGGAGACCTCCAGCCAAAGGTTTTGGACAGTGTCTTCAGTCATTAACAGTTGCTCATCCACCACAGTCATTCAGTCAGCCACTCAGATCTGGGTGAGAGAACACCACAATGACATTCTGCTCATCTCCGAGAGACCTGCTTCGGTGTATAAACATGCTTCTGAGTTTTAAACAGCTTGATGGCCGTCAGATGTGAACTCAAAAGATCAACTTCTGCATATGGATGCTGCACAACAAAATACAAACATTAATCAGTGTGTGCAGTCCCACGTGCAAATATCAGGACCTCATCTTGGTTGATGAGGGGTATAACTGCTGGCTGTTTCTGTAAGCAGTGTGCGGAAAGGCTAGGACAGTAAAGTGGCACAGGAGCGGCTGGTAACATACAAAAGCGGTGATGCCAGCAAAGTTCCCCACAGACCCCACAACACATATACATTAAAAAAGAATACAGTTAAGAACACTTGCATGAATTCAATTTAAATTACAAATAAAATAAAACCACTTCCATGTGCTGTGTCCTCCGTGTTCTCGCAGTCCGTGGCTCCGACAGGCTCCAGGGAAAGCCGAAACTTTGCTAACCAATCCACATGCTGCTCTCATGCTGCATGAAAGCAGCGCTTGGATTGGATGGAGCGTGGCTTTATGCTCCTTTAAGCCATGTGGGCTTGTGATTGGTCTCCATCAATCTGTATAACACAGCTTGATGGAGACCTGCATAGTGTGCATGTCACTTTGGCTGGCTCAAGACAGCCGGCCAAGCTGACTCGCGAACTTTGCAGTGTCAGGCCAGCACATCACCAGTCCTCTAACAGCAGAGGACACGTCCCTCTATCATCCCGGCTGCTACTGGGCAGGCTGACGGCTTTGGGTGCTTTGGGAATAATAAAATGGCAATCAAATCATGTCATTGCCATTTCATTCTTCACATTGCTTTATTGTGGCTGGCAGCGGGCTGGGAGGCAACACTCCCCCGTCCTCATGGAGAAACCGCCGCTAAAGTGGCTGCAGGTCGGTGGAACCTTACAAGACATAGATGATTTTGGGCTAGATGTAGGTAAAATAGATTTACCGATTTTTAATTACCGAATTTTACCGATTCGGTAATTAAAAATCGGTAAATCTAAGCTGTGGACATGTAGGTATTCCAGATGTGCTGGAATACCGAATCGGAAGTATTCGGTATTTACCGATTCAGTAAATACCGAATCGGTAATGCCCATTCATTCCTATGGGCTTTGAAGCCCATAGGAATGAATGGGCATTACGAATCGGTATTTACCGAATCTGTAAATACCGATTTTCACAAGGGTGCAGGGGGTGTCACTTTGACACCCTCTGGCACCCCCAAAACAGGCTCGTGCCATGTGGCAGGCATACATGCCCTAAGGGCAGGTCTGCCTGTCACATGGCATAGGTGTGCATGCACACATGTGCATGCACACCGGAATCGGTATTTTACCATCAAATTGGATTTGATGGTAAAATACCGATTCTGTAAGGCCTCTGGGACTCAGAAGAGTCCCACCTACATCTGGGAGCCTCAGATTTGGTAAATTTACCGAATTTTTATTTTACCAATTCGGTAAAATTTCCGATTCGGTAATTTTACCGAATCGGTAAAAAAATGCCCCCTACATACCTGTCACCCATTTACTGATCGGTAACGGACAAAATCGGCCGTTACCGATCGGTAAATGGCCTGAAACGGCCACCTACATCTGGCCCTTTATCTCTTAAACTTGTCTCCACTGCAGGTCAGTACTTTACTGGCTCCTCATGAGCTTGGGAATTTGTTCCCAAGGGACTTGTTTTGCCTCCACTGTCATTAGTGCAGTGCCTGGCTCCTCTGTAAAACTTCAGTCTGCTAGGGTGCATCTGAGGAAGGGATCACATGCTTTTCATCACTGGGCTTTGGATCTGGAGAGGCTGCTGACTGCAGTGGTACTATTATCCTAACTGCACTGGCGGCATCTCATGGCCTATGGGACCATGTCCATGTGTGAAATGCTTTCAGACTCCATAGGTCACTTTGGTCCAGGAAAACCACATACACTCACAGAAGTACCCTGTCTGTGCTGCGAGGTTGATGGCGATCCTGGCATATTTCACACTTTGTTCTTGAGGACACTGAACTCTGGTGAGATTAGGTGGTACTCCTGCAAGATTAGCACCACTGGTGGGCATGGTCAAGGTATAAAACCAAGGGGTATATTATCAAGAACAGCGTTAAAAATTATCACCACTTTAACTGCAGTTTTCTGCAGCTAAACCGGCAATAATTTTAACACCGTTCTTGATCATATGCCCTCAAGTGTGGATTCAGACTATTTCAAGCATGAATTATCTCTGCTGGACAATCCTGGAGTTCAGTAACCTAGCAGTTTGAAAGCAAACCTCTTCACCCAAAAGTCGCTCAGCGACTCATAAGGGAGGTCATGTCCTGGACTTGATTTTTGCTGACGCTCAATTAGCAGTGGTCACCGATATCTTACGCCAATGCTGGACGGACCACGCACTTGTGGCCTTCTCCCTTCGTATAGGTGATAACTCCTCTGAGACAGCCGGGGTTGGAGTGGCGAAACTGGGTAGACCCTGGTTTCGACTACTCAGCCTATCTCCTCTGCCTTCTCTACTACCAGACAATTATTGTCTGAGTAACTCAGTGGAGGAAAGCTACTTGTCTTTGTGCCGGTCGATTACTAACACGCTGGACAAGGCTGCTCCTTTTCGTAAGTCTCGTGGGAGAGTGAACCGGCTTCTCCCTGGTATACGGAAGAGCTTCGACAGCTGAAGTTGAGCTGTAAACGTGCTGAGAGGGCTTGGAGGAAGCAATATTTACCATCAGCAAAGGCCTCGTTCAGGCTTGCATTGCAGGGCTATAAAGCGCAGATTAAGCTTGCTAAGGCGGCTTTTTTGGATTCCACCTTGAATCAGGCGCCTAATAAATCGCAAGCACTGTTTAAAATCGTCAGGGACATGTCCCACCCTATATGTGTGGCTAATACGGTCCCCGCATCGCAGGCCCTGTGCGATTCTCTGGCGGGTGCTTTTGAAGAGAAGACTGCTAAGATCTTAGAGGGCTTAAAACACCCCCTGCCTGACACTCTCGGTCTGGGAGCTCCGGTTAGCCCGCTCAGTCGACCCCGGCCAGTCGGCTCTAGTCCAGGCTTGGGAGCTCCGAACGGGTTATCCAGTCGACCCCAGCCGACCGAATCGCGTCTTCCAACAGCAGCTCCTGACCTGGGAGCTCCGGTTGACCTGTCCAGTCGACCCCAGACAGGTGCCTTTGGCCCTGGTCTGGGAGCTCCGGACGGCTCATCCAGTCGACCCCAGTTGAGTATCCCAGCTTTTAGTTTGGGAGCTCCGGACCTTCTCTCCAGTCGACCCCAACTAAAATCTTTTCCTCGTCCCTCTTTTGAGGAATTCTGCAGTTTGGCAAACACGGTATCCTCTGGTTCTCCGCGTGATCCACTGCCTCCCAAATTTTGGAAGGCTTTTCAGGCGGAACTTTTTCAACTGTTGTATTCCATCTGCCTCCAGTCTCTGGAGTTGGCATCTGTCCCCGAATGTTGGAAGTTAGCAGTAGTGTCACCTCTGCTCAAGAAACCAACGCTGGACCCGACCTGTCTTTCCAACTATCGGCCAATTTCCTTGCTCCCTTTTCCTATTAAGATCATGGAAAAATGGGTGACCCGTTCGCTCTCAGGTTTCCTGGAAAACATCGGTTGGTTTGATGAGGCACAGTTTGGCTTCCGCCCCGGGCACGGGACGAGGTCCGCACTTGTAACCGTATTGGACAACCTTCGCTCGCGTGTCGACAGTGGTCGGGCAGCCTTTTTAGTGCTGCTCGACATGTCGGCCGCGTTCGATACGGTCTGCCACCGGACCCTTATCAGGAGACTTGAAGGGTGTGGGGTCACAGAGGATGCAAGAGACTGGCTCATATCCTATCTTGGCAGTCGGCAACAGCTGGTCTCGCTCCCTCCATTTTGTTCTGAGCCAAGGAAAGTAGGGCAGGGGGTGCCACAGGGCTCGGCCATCAGCCCAATACTTTTCAATCTGTACCTCCGCCCCTTGGTCCAGCTTATAAAATCTTTTGGTGTCTCGGCTTTTAATTACGCCGATGACACCCAGCTGGTCTTTTCCTTGGAGGGCAACAATGCGGTCTCGCTGGAGACATTCCATCGCTGCATGGCAGCCACAGCGGACTGGTTACGGGCCAACTCCTTACAATTTAACAGCGCTAAGACGGAGGTCCTCTACTGTTCCACAGATCGGATCTCGCGGGCACTTCCAGAGAACTTTTGGCCTGCCTCCTTCCCCGAGCCAGTATCGGCTGCGGTATCTGCTCGCAACTTGGGGGTGATCTTCGGCCCAAATTTACAGCTTGACATGCACGTCAATAAAACCACGTCTACCTGCATGATGCTGTTACGCATGCTGCGTAAAGTTCTGCCCCTTCTCCCCGCCCAAGCCAGGCCGGAAGTAGTTCGCGGTACCATACTAAGTTGCTTAGACTATTGTAATGCACTACTTCTGGAGGCCCCAAAAAATCTGATGGGGAAGTTACAACGAGTGCAGAACATGGCCGCCAAGTAGGCTCTCTCACGCCCTAGGTCTAGTTCTTCTACCCTAGCTTTGAGAGAGTTACACTGGCTCCCGATACATCTGAGAGTGCTGTACAAAGCCGCTTGTTTGGTGTTTAAAGCAGTACATCATCTGGGCCCGATACCTCTGCAGAATATGTTCACCTGGTACTCTGCCCCGCGACTTCTCCGTTCCTCTTCGGCGCATCTGCTGGTAGTCCCGAGGTTTCAGAGAGTCAGGATGGGTGGCCGCTCATTCAGTGTGGCAGCGGCCAAACTTTGGAACTCCCTGCCACTCTCCTTGAGAAGCCACAGTGACTACCTTCCGTTCAGGAAAGCGTTAAAAACGCATTTGTTCCCTAAAATAGCTGTGTAAGTGAATAGTGCCACCGCTCAAGTTCAATGCGCCAGGGTGCCCTCTGGGTGACAGGACTGCGCTCTATAAATATACTAAATAAATAAATAAATAAATAAATTAATAAAAGATATACCTGTTTGGCTGCATCTTCCTCCAGTTCCTGAAGAACATTAAAAACCGGAAAACCGGAAAAACAACAAGGCTAGGTTGGTGATTGCTAGTTTAGAGAAGAGCAAAACATAGCATAAAAAGTGCAGCATACACAACCCCACAAAGGGACCCGAAAGGAAACCAGAAGAGTGGCAGTATCACAGTTACATATCATATATGTCAGACACTGAAGGGAGTAGCCAGTCATCAGTATGCCTAAATATTTATATATGGCAATGCTGGCATCTGAATGGTACAGAACAGCAGCCACGGTCGGTAGGGGAGTACCTGCCGGGGCGGTGACGTGGGGAGGAGGAGGGGCAGGGTGGGGGTTAGTAAGGTATGGATACTGGAGGTTTGCAGGTAAGTAAACATTTAAATAAATCAAAGGAATGTCGTTGCGCGCACTGCATTGCATTTGGTGATGCAGTGCGCACAACGAAATTTGTTTGATTTATTTAAATGTTTACTTACCTGCAAACCTCCAGTATCCATACATTACTAACCCCCATTTGCCCCTCCCCCTCCCAACATCACCGTCCCGGCAGGTACTCCCCTACCTACCTGCAGAACAGCTATAGAAAGCACGAGGTACGATTCAGAGAGGAGCAGCTAAAAAACACATTCCAGATTTTTTATAATTTGACACTGCGTCAAATGGAGAGGGCAGGAATGTGCATTATCCAGGGTTGGATTGGGATCACAATTTGGCCCGGGCACTGACGAAAAAAGTGGCGTGGCATACATTTAAGGGGCGTGGCCTACAGTTAAGGGGCGTGGCCCACATTCAAGGGGCGTGCCCTTTCATGAAACACTATTTGGCTACTCTTTGAGGTCTAATTCGTAGAGGAATATTTAGTAAATTAAGCCTTTTAAAACTTACAGAGCAAGTAACATTGGTAAAGACTAGGAGCACTGCAGGTCTGATAACTGAATACTTACATGCAGTCTTAATGCCCTGCTCAGTCATTAGATACTCTTTCCCAACCAGCTAATCATCCCATAATTCAGAAATCTAGTACAAAGTCAAGGAGAAAGGGTAAGACTGGAATCTCTGGGAACAGAACATGTAATAACAAAAGTAAGAATTCACAAATGAGGAAAAGGCAGTCTGGGGTGTAAAGAATGCTGAAAAAATGTATCTGTAAAATCTAGTCATAAATTTATTTCACAGCCAGCAAGTGATGTCTATATACAAAAAACACAGTTTTATTCACATCTGTTGCTGCCTTCAAGTCTGGGCCATGAGGAGACTGAGGATTACTCAATTAACCATGAAAATGATATAAAATCTGCAAAAAGGAATTCTAACCTGAACATGCTAGAAAAGTTAATTCTTCTGTACAGAGAAAGAAGTGCCAAGTTTGCAAATTTTGCTTAGGCCTTGAACAAGGCCTAGCATAGAATGAGGCTAAACAGCTCTCTTTTGAGAAATCACATTACACAAAGTCTTAGACATGTCCTGCAATCAACACACAAACATGTTGCCACATTCTGGCCTAGGACCTAAAATAGAGTGCAGTCAGACCTACACACTACAAACAAAAACTAACCAAAACTTACTAATTAATATTTTTGGCATATAGAGAAATATGCCCCTTGTCTGCATTTTGGATGAGGCCTTTAAAATAAAGTTACATTATTAACTGGCACACAAATGAATCAGTAAATTGTGCAATGAAATGGTAAACAAAATGCTTCCTACCGGTTCCTTCTTGCTTCAGAGGAAGGGATCGACTAGCAACACATTGCATTTCTGGGTGCTGGTTGTGGCAAGTCAAGTAAACCTTTGAGGACGACCTACTGCACTGAGTCTAGTGCAGTATTTTCTGGATTTGGTGGGATGACAATTGAGGCACACTCGATGTAGCTTTGAGTACTGCTTTACTCAGCCTACTTTGGTCAGCCCTGTGGAGAGTGGGATGTCAAGGGGATTAGATGGCCCCTCTTGAGTTTGAGCTTGGCAGTGTGGTGCATCTGGTTACAAGAGTAACCAAATAGAAAAGGCAGGGTGAACACTCTGTAGTTCTGTATGCGAGTGTCAGGACTAGGGTGACCAACTGGCATGGGTGCAAATTCAGGATGGGGAGTGTAAAAATTCAGGACAAAGGGTTAAAATTCAGAACAAACCTTCTGGACAAAAGGTACATTTTACAGAGGAGGTTGCGCATTATTATGTAAGTAAGTAAATAGACAACCATTAAAGCACTAGTCAAAATAAGTTTATATCAGGTTGAATCAATCGTGTACTTCACAGTTTTTATGTATGCACGCAGCTTTGATCAACTGTGCAGGTCTTTTTGTGATATTTCATATGATAATAATCTATGTATATGGTTACTGCACTGGGTTCTCCAGTCTGATATTTTGTTTACAATTCATGGTTCTGAGCAGGCATGTTTGGTGAGAGAAATGGTCGGGAAGATCTGCTTGGATAGTCATTGTGAGATGTAAAGTGGCAAACATAAGATGCCGCTAATCCAGATCCAAACATATTCAATCATTTGCAAACCTATCCATCATGTATTCTTCCATCCATCATTTCACTCATCCATCCCTCCATCCACCATTTTACTCATCCATCCCTCCATCCATCCTTTTACTCATCCACCCATTATCCACCCATTCATCCACTCTTCCACCCATCCATCCATTCACTCATCCATCCATTTACCCTTTCACCCATCCAGCCACCCTTTCACTTACTCAAATCAATCAAATCAAATAAGCTTTATTCGGTCTTTAAGTTTAAAACCATAAAAGCAGCAAAAAGAAATACATACATGTATATAGAATTCAACAGTTCATTACAATGTAAAGAAAAAACCGGATATTTAAAGCAAACTAAAATCAATCTAGTGCAAAATAAAAACGCATGATAGACAGAGTCCCCTTTCACCAAGTGTTATAGTTCGATACTCTGGGGCCGGGGTAAAAATCAAACAAGTCCCAAGTAGAAATAGGGCCATCTCCAATTTTGGGCTGGGAAAATCTTAAAAAGGGGACAATGTTCCTATGTTTGAATTTGATTAATATCAGGTCTCCCGGAATGTCTTTGGGCAACATCCCTAGCCATCCCACCCTCCTGACGCTCAGGATTCCGCCATCTAGGTCAGGTGGCAGCGGTCTATTGTTATTGAGCCAAAAGATGGCTTTATTCAGCAGATCCTGGCTTGTTTCATGTTTGTCCTGACTAAGTTCAGGGACCCCGGAGAGAACAGTCACATAGGGGGCGGCTTCACGGGGTAAATTCATTCGATGTCTTCTTTCTTGAGGGAGCCTAGGGGCTTTGAAAGGGAGACGAGTGGGCTTAGAAGTAACATTACGGCCACTTGGGATGTGTGTGCTGATAGAGGAATCAATTGTTCGTTTTTTCCTATGTTCGATGGACTTGGGGTTCACAAGGTTGGTAGAGAGCGTAGGACGAGAGGGAATAGCAGTATTTACAGTTGATGGTAGAATCCTTTGTACTATTTTTTCAACATCAGACAACCTATCTCCTAGATCCTTAATTTTTGAGAGCAGGGGTGATAAAGCCGCATTCAACAATCGCTCAATATGGGCCAGTAGGGTCGATTGGAGGGGGGAAACAGAGTCATTAGATGTAGTCCCCGCCTTAAATGGCGTTGATACGCTTGGGTTGACGGGGGAAAAAGAGGAGCTACAGCACATTCGGGCGGCATTTGGTGGAGTCACCTCATTGTTCCTTTTGCTGATTGGTTCCCGAGAAGGTGTATCAGCTTGAGGCAGGATTATTTCAGGGGCCTGGGGAGTGCAGTTTATGAGATCCGTATCTCTGTCCACTGTAGAGGGAGTAGAAATGTCAGGGGCATAGTTTGTGCCACACAAGGCATTCAGTTCTTCCCAGATAGACATAGTAATTGAGTTACAAAGGCCCCCAAAACGTCACTAGGCAAATCAAAACGCAATAGAAAAGGGTAAAGTGTCTCTGTACCTCTTCCTTTGATGGGGCCAAGGGGGGTGGCCCGTCCCGTCCTCTTCAGGTCCTCTGAGGGCCACAGAGGGCCCGCCCTTTGCCCGGGCTTGGGCCCAGGCGCTTTCCCGCGCGCGATCCTGCGACGCGGGGGCTCGCGCTGTCCTTTAGCGCACCTCCGGGGGCGGGACAGGAAGCACGCCTTCCAAGGCGCTAGAGGTGTTGGGGGATGTAGTCCCCGATCTGCCGCCTCGCCGCGTCCGTGCAAAGCGGCAGGCAGCAGGGAGCCTGGGGAATGCTGGAACAGGGCAGCGCTGAGGCTGTGAAGATCCGGTGTCCTGCTTGGATGACCCCCCACAGGTCAGTGACAGCGTCTGGCCAAAGTTCCACGCTCCCCCGGGGCTCGCGCTGTCCTTTAGCGCACCTCAGGGGGTGGGACAGGAAGCACGCCTTCCAAGGCGCTAGAGGTGTTGGGGGATGTAGTCCCCGATCTGCCGCCTCGCCGCGTCCGTGCAAAGCGGCAGGCAGCAGGGAGCCTGGGGAATGCTGGAACAGGGCAGCGCTGAGGCTGTGAAGATCCGGTGCCCTGCTTGGATGACCCCCCACAGGTCAGTGACAGCGTCTGGCCAAAGTTCCCCGCTCCCCCGGGGCTCGCGCTGTCCTTTAGCGCACCTCCGGGGGCGGGACAGGAAGCACGCCTTCCAAGGTGCTAGAGGTGTTGGGGGATGTAGTCCCCGATCTGCCGCCTCGCCGCGTCCGTGCAAAGCGGCAGGCAGCAGGGAGCCTGGGGAATGCTGGAACAGGGCAGCGCTGAGGCTGTGAAGATCTGGTGCCCTGCTTGGATGACCCCCCACAGGTCAGTGACAGCGTCTGGCCAAAGTTCCCCTTTCACTTACTCATCCATCCACCCAGTCACTCACCCTTAGACGCATTCACCCTTTCAGTCATCCACACATCCATCCTCACTTTTTATCTCCATCCACCCTTTCACCCAATCCATCTCTTCACTCATCCATCTAGCCATTTGCCCTCTCACCCATCCAGCTATCCTTTCACTTTCTTATCCATCCACCCAGTCACTCATCCTTCCACCTATTCACCGTTTCAGCCATCCATTCTCCCTTTCTCTCTCCATCGACCCTTTCACTTAGCCATCCATGCTTCCTTCCATCCACCCAACTATCCATCTACTCATCCACTCATGCATCCATCCATTGACCCTATCACTCATCCATCCTTTCAATCATCCATCCATCTTTTCTCTCATCCATCCTTTCACTCCTTCACTCATCTATCCAATCTTTTGCCCATGTACCCTCCCTTTCACTCACTCATCCATCCTTACGGCCACCCTTTCACACATCTGTTCATCCATTCACACTTTCACTTATCAATTAATCAATCCATCCATCACTTTACTCATTCATCCACCCATTCTCTCTCATCATCCATCCATTCACCCTTTCATTCATCCATTCAAACTTTCACTGATCCATCCAGCCATCCCTTCACTTACTCTCTCACCCACCTTTTCACAATAATTGTGAGCTGAGCCTTTGTACGCAGAGTTGCAGACAGAAGAGACTCATCAGGAACTCACCCCTCGCTGTAGTTCCTAAAGCAAAGGGAGGGGTTCAAGATGCCCCTGCACATAGTCAATCTGAAACCTTGGAAGTCATGAGTCATGCATGATGCACAGTGCCAGGCCCTGAGGTGTCTGTGACATGGTGTTGTTTCCAGGGCTTTAAGTGGGATGACAAAACTGAGGGGTCTCTCCAAAGGGGGTGTTCAATGTAATTATGGGCATAGCTTAAAACACCTAAGCTACAAATCTGTGCTTAGCTTAGTGAGCTGCCCGACTGGTATTTTGCTGCTTCTGTCATTGCGTTCAGATATATAATACAGCAAGTAATGTTACACCTACAACAAGCCAGAACTATAGGTTTTGTCAATGGTTGTTAGTTGCATAAAATAGAAAAGCTGCAACCATGACTTTCTTGAATGTAATATTGAAAATGCATCAGTTCTAAAATGATGACACCGATAAAGAACTATAACCCTTTTTTTTAAAACTTCTTGCACGGGGGGGGGGGGTGGGGGCGGGGGGGGGGTCTCTAAGGGGAAGATTGTGCGCTTTCAAAACATCACCTGGCCCCCACAGCCAGACCCATTCTTCCTCGCCCACTGTGCCCTGAATGTGAGGGGCTGTGGGCGAGGTGTTAAGACTATCACTGTTTCCCCGGCGGCGTGGGCCCCAGGGGGGCCATGGTGAAAATGGCTCAAAAGGCCTGAGAAACACCTGACCCCCAGGGAGGCCGATTCTTGTGAACAATCACCCCCTCCCCAGCCACCCTCAGCATGATTGCTTTGCAGGGCAGGGGGTGCAGTAGAGGCCACAGCTGATAATCGCTGTATGGCCTGCACTGTGAAGCGCTTTCATTTCTGTCTCTGTCTCCGTGCTGTGCGCCGTTTTTTTCTCCCATTTCCCAGTCCACAGAGAGCAGACAGCAGAGAGCACTCTCTGTGGACTGGGAAAGGGGAGAAAAAAAACGGCCCACAGAGGGCACTGAAACAGCGGCCCTTCGGCCGATTCCCGAATGCCCGCAGTGCCAATCCGCCCCTGGCATTATCTATCAAGATACAGCACATTCCTGCTGTTTCCCTGCGCTAGAGTACTGTATGTTGCAGAGAGCCAATGCAGGGCCTCTTGGAAAATGGTGCAAGGGTACCTACGATGCAGGCAGGATTCCTTTTGTGTACGAAGAAACACATTTCTGCACAAAAAAAATCCTCAGGGGTGTTTCCCTCTTTCTGTGTGTGCTGCAGAATGCAGTATACGTAGAAAGAGGAAAAACAGTCAGAAATAAAGACATTTCTCCATGTTGAGCCTCTATAGGGAAGGCATACGATTTTGATGCATTCCCAGGTATACTAGTCTTGGTATAACTGGGAATCCCCCAAAAAGTAACGCAAGGACGCGATTTGAGCGGCCTTACACTAATCCAGATTTACCACGCAACGCAGAGCCACACCAGGAGGCCTTGCATGGCTTGGGAAATCTGACTTAAGGATTGATTTGCCCTTGCACCATCTTGTGTGACACAAGGGCAATGCAATCCTTTGATAAATATGGGCCCCGGTGTTTTAACTGGGGGGTGGTAATATCAGTCGATTATCAGTGATTTATTTTCACAATGTCTCCTGTGAAAGTTTTTGTTGCAGAATCTGAAAATCTTTCACAATATAGAACAGCACGTTCTGAATGCACCATGGTTCCGGGAGCATTCTCTGGTCACATCTCTGAATAGGTATGCTGGCAGAATGATAAGGGGGAAGTGTAACAAGACTATCGTGATTGTATAAATATCAGCCCTGAGGTATCCTTTTGATCCGTTCTGAGGTTTATATCCCTATTGTTCTTGTTTTATGATCAGAAGGTATTATTGCACTTAAGATTCCAGGGCTGAATGACATTCTTTCGAGAACAAAAATATTCTGATACACAAATATTATGAAGTACACATCAGGAAACTAAATATTGTGTTTACATACTTTTAATGCAAGCTATAAAAATATTAAGATAAAAATATTGTCGACCAGAATAGCATTGAAAAATAAATATGTCTATTGATTTTACTATATACAGGATTATATTTAGTTTAAGTAACAAATAAAAGTAAATAAATAAATACATGCAATATTTTAACCAATTAATATAATTTCAAATTTTATAACATAAAAATACGTACTTTAGAAAATGAATTTACGCAATAAATGTAAGTTACATTAACATTATTAATAATAACAATTAAATTAATAAAGATATCTATAATATAAAATAATATGGAAAATTATACATAAAAAGTAAAATAAAAAACAATAAACCAAAAATACATAAAATAAAAATGTAAAAATGATTACATTTTATAAATAATTTAGAAAAAAGTGTACATAAAACAATGAAACAAATTAAAATAAATATTACCATTCCGTAGTAAGCAATAGTCGAGAAATTGTTGAATTTTCCACGGGTCAGTTTTACTATTCCCACTCCAATCTTAGCGAGAGAAGGGAAAGTGGAGAGTTTTGGAGGGGTCAGATTTACTATTCCTACAAAAATCAGAGCAACAGTAGGGAAAGAGTTGGAATGGTCAGATTGACTATTTCCACTCCGACATAAGCAAAAAATCGGGAAATGTTGGATTTTGGATGGGGACACATTAACTAATCCCACTGCAATCTGGGCAACAATAGGAAAAGTGTTGGACTTTGGGGCGTGTCAGATTTGCTCTTCCCAATCCAGTTTTAGTAACAAGAGAAAAACATTTTGTGGAGTTTTGGAGGGGTAAGATTTACTTTTCCCATTCCAATCTGAGGAACAGTAGGGAACTTGTTGGACTTTGGAGGGTTTCAATTTACTATTTCGACTCCAATGTTCATAAAAGTATGGAAAATGTGGGACTTTTGAGGGGTAAAATATACTATTGTTTGAAAAAACGAATATTTAGGAACATGGGTTGTAAAAGGACATTACACTGACAGCAAATAATAGTTGTAACTATGGATTCACAATACACATTAGAATATATTGTAAAAAGGAAGGTACTTTAGTACTTTACTTTTTAGTATGATTTTTAAAGATCTATTTTTTTTCTACATTCATTTTTTTATATTCAATAAAGATTCTCATAATAAGCACTATACATTTCTCAGATATCACAATACATTTTTATCAAAAGATACATTTCATAAGTGGATACAAGGGATACAAACAGTGATATATGTGTAGAGGTATACGATGTTAATTAAAAAAACATGGTTAGAAATAGTTGAGTTTAGGAACTCTAGTCGGGGATACCTCCTATATTTACACACAGTAAAATATGCTATTCCCACTGCAATTAAGCAGTAGTAGGGAACGTGTTGAGCCGTTAGATTTACTATAGCCACTTCAATCTGAGTAACAGTAGGGAAAATGCTGGTCTTTGCATGGGTCAGATTTACTCTTCCTACTCCTACATTTTTCAAATAAAACGTTTAAATGTACACCAACATTTTTAAATATTCTTAAAATAATAAACATTCATAAAATATTAAACAAATAAATTGAATTCCATAAATATAAATGCTATATTACAAAAAATCTTACTTTTGTTAAAATATTTGTTTAAAACATTTCCCTTCCTACTATCCTAAAAAAACAATAATTGACAAACAAAACAAATAAAACATAAATAAGTAACAATTATAACTTTTTATCATTAAATTAAAAAAAACTATATAAAACAATTATAATTAATAACATTTACATATACAAAAACAATCCTGCATGCAACACAGGCACCCTTGCACCATGGTGCAAGCATGTCTGTGTTGCTGCTAGGCTGCCAAATGAGAGCCAGAACAGGCGAAAATGCAGGAAAGTGCCGTATTGCCCTAAATACGGTGCATTACTGCCCTTTTCCTGTCACAAAGTGCATCAAGGTGACTTGCTGTGCTGCACTGCATGACAAATTCATAAATAGGCCCCTCTGTATGGAAGACAACTCTGCACAGAAATGAATTGCATACACTGGCACCAATCTCCATTTTTAGAAGACAGGTAAATCATGGTATTTGCAGGGCATTTCTATTCTTAAATAAAAAATGATGTCATTTCCACAGTACATAAATACCTGAAACATAATGAACAAACTTTAGTCATGTGATTCCACATCTGAGGTGAGGGTTCTAAATTCTCACTCTGACTTTTTTTTTTAATAATCCTTTATTAACATTTTCTTTACTCTGACCTTTTACTACTGACATCTAAGCTTTTAAGTATTTTAAGATGTATCTGTATACCAACTATATATGTTACCTAACTTAGGGCCTGATTTAGAGTTGGGGAACAGATTACTCCATTAGAAATGCAATTCGGAGGACCATTAGCTTTCTGTCTGTTGTGCCCCTATTGGTTCTGATGACAGAAAGCTTACTCTGATGGCCTGACGGAGGTCTGGTCATCAGAGTAAGGGCATCACGCTGCACATCTGTTCTTTTTTACTGTCAATCACCACCAGGTTTTCATAGAAAAATTAAAGTAATGATCCTGATATCCAGGTGATGAAACTGAATAGGTGTGGGGTAATTAGTTATTTGTTTTTCAAAAACAAATTCCCACCCTCGGAGTCCGTCTTTGGAAACAGTTTGGTGGATGGCCATCAAAATCGACAGCAGCCATCCAGCTAACGTTTGGTACCTTCTAGAGAACCACTGTAAAGATCGATCCTCTCCAGCTATAGAGATCAATGCTGAGCCAGTGGTGATCTCTGAATTGAATTGAATTGAAAAGGTTTTTCTATAGCGCATGGCTACTCGGAAGCATCCCAGCGCTTGATTTTAAACAGAAGAAAAGATGGCAGTCCTTTGCCAGTTAGCGTAGCAGAAATAATCTCCTCTGCCACGCTGACAGAGTAAGGAACAGTAAAATCTAAATCAGGTCCGATGTCTTTGGCTTGTTAAGTGAGTATATAATGATATATTATGCTCAGTGTTTTTGGCTCATTGGTTACTGAGAACTGGCTTGCATAGATGTTCTACTACCCTTTTGTTTTGGATTTGTATTTACTTTCAATTGATGAGTATGTGGGTGTTACAGGGACAACAATATAACATCAGAAATAACAAATAGGTTTCTTAAAATAAATCCTCTCTGAAACCATATAAAATAAAACTAAAGGTTTTATATTATTAATTAATAAGACTAATAAGTAAATGAGAAAGGGGATCTACTGCAGTGGGAGTCATATTTTTTTCCCTGAATTGATCTATGAATGTGTTATTCACACCTGCAACCTCTGAATCATCCTGGATGCCCGCCTCACCATGAAACAACAGATCAACTCTGTCTCCACCACCTGCTTTCACACCTGTTGCATGCCCTTCAAGATATTCCGGTGGACCCTCATCTCAACCAGAAAGACAGTAACCCATGCCCTAATCTCCAGCTGACTAGACTACAGAAACGCTCTCTATGCCAGAGCCCTCAAACAACCCTTCAACTGCCTACAAAGTACAAACCATACAGAATTCGGCAGCAAAACCCAAGCTCGACCTTCCCAGAACATCCAGCATCACCCCTCACCTCCGGGCCCTCCACTGGATACCCGTTCAGAAAAGATACCTCTTCAAGCTCCTCACTCACGCCTACAAAGCCCTCCACAAAACTGGACCCACCTACATCAACACACGCCTGACTATCCCCATCTGCCCAAAGAGCTCTGCTCCTCCTCCCTTGCCTTAGCCGTGGTCGCAAGCATCGGTTGGAGATGAAACCGGCCCGCTTCTTCTCTCCCTCGCCGCCAAGTCCTGCAATAACCTCCACATACGCACATCCCCCTCCCTGAGGGAATTGAGGAAGCAGCTGAAGAACGGCCTCTGCGACCTCCACCGCTCTCCGACCGAGGATCGCACAAATCCACAGCGCCTCGAGATCCCCAGGGTGAAAAGCAACAATATACAAACGTTGATGATTGAGTGATAGTAAATCCACAGTAATTGGCACATAAATAGCAATTGTATCATACTGTGCTTGATTTGTAATAATAATAATAATATTAACAATAATAATAATAATAATAATAATAATAATAATAATAATAATAATGTTAAGGCTCCATAATATGTTTAGGTGAGTGCTGCTCACTGGGGCTGTTCACTTCCAGCACTGGCACCGCCTGTTGCTATGGGGAACATCCTTTACGACGAAACTCTAACAACGCGGTACCATTACAACGCAGGTTTTACAATGAAAGTCGTTACAACGACTTTCGCTGGAGGGGGCTCTAGGATAGGGATTAGTTTAATTTACTATCCAACACCTTCCCTTCTATCCACGGGGACTGAAGTTGGAATAGTAAATAAAACTATTCACTATCCAGCGCCCCCCAACGCAAGTAGTTGTAACGACTTGCGTTGTAAAACCTGCGTTGTAACTGTACGCGTGGTAATACCACGCGTTGTACCGTCATACATCAGTTGCTACCATGGGCGATACCGACTCTCTTTGCCACTAGAATCTGACCACCTGCAAGCAGTGAAAGCTAGTGAACTTTTAAAATCGTGATGCATAAACTATTTTTTGAAGGGATTCGCCACCAAAAGGTTGTGAAAAAGCACTGCCAAATAATATCCTTTACAGCACAATTTGTAAAAAAAATGGACTAACCATCCAGAGGTTCTGAAGGAGTACTGATGCATATGCTGTGTTCCATGAGGCTCTTTCCGGGGATAATTGGGGCTTGCACTCCCAAAGAAGTCTTTAAAAATGGTGGAACAACAGTGGATTAATGTAAATCGCAGTAGAAAATATGATTATGCAATTTTACTTGCCGCATCATTTATCATATTATTAAAGCATATTTCTTTAGGTTATGTTTTAAACGCCCCCACTTCAGTCCTATGCTATATATTTTGATAGAAAATCTGCTTGGAAGGAGCAGGATGGAAGCAAAAAATGCTTGGCAAATATCTGTACCACTTGCTGCAGACAGCAAGTGCTAGATCAATCCTGTAGGCCCGTACATAATGCTACAGCACAATTACAAAGAGCTTATACGATTAGAGAACAAACAGGTTATAGCAGTTTTACATGCTCAGGCCCAAGAGAGCAATATTGAGATCGTAAGACAACGCCCATAACAATAGGTGGTGCCAAGCAACCAAAATCAGCCATAAGCCCCTCCATCTCAGCACGAATTATCACTCAAACATCATCTTTGAATTGATTCTGAGCAATCAATCTGAACTGTAATTATCTTGTCTGAAACATCAGCTTTTCTCTCAAAACGCCAACTTTTTTGTGTGATAAAAATCACATTTTAGATAAATAAGTATGATCCTCACCGTCCTTACCCAACCAAAAAATGAATTTTTGTCTTGAAATGACAGATTTTATTTTCAGTGATGCTGGTCCCAAAACAGCCGTTTTTTCCACCAAACACTAAATGTACCACTGTCGCACAAGGCCAGATTGTCCATTCATGGCCATTTATTACCATCATCAAATGCCAGGGATGTGAATCTACCAGCAGTGATTTTCAGCAGCAAGATCAGGTAAAGAACAACCGCAATAACTCAAAGGTGAGCACCATTATGACAAGGACAGCCAGGTCATTCCCAAGCTTGTCCAATATCTCTAAATCTGACCACCATTAAGCCAGAGGTAGCCAATATGTTGCCAAGCGTGCCCTTTAGCTCAAAGATGGGTCACTATTATGCCAAAAGGTCGTCAATAATAGCCACTATGTCAAGGCTAGGACACAATTATAGCAGGCACTACCAAAACTGTTGCAAAGAATTCCCACTATGTCAAGGTTGGGCCACCATTATGCAAGGGATAACAAGAATGTAACTAATTTACCCACAATGTTACCAAGCTTGCTAGTATCTCACGCACGGGTCAACACTATGCTAGAGATTGAAAGAATGTTACCAAACATTCCCATTCAAGGATAGGCCACCATTCTGCTAGCAACATCAAGGATACAGTCTAAAAATTGCAAAGAATGCCTACCAAGTCTAGGTTGGGGCACTATTATGCCAGGGAGTGCCAACTTGTCTAAAATGCCAACAATGGCCATTAAGGCAAGCTACTTTCATGTGTGGGAGACCCAACACATGAAAGAAGTGTGGCTCACTGGTTAGAGCAGGCAGACCCTGAAGCAGAGGTCAGACCAGGGACCAGGGTTCAATTCCCGACGCGGCAGGGTCTTGAGCTCAAATGTCCACGGACTCGATAATTCTCGCTTCGGTGCCTGACCTAATCACGGGTTCACACTCTGCAACTCTGGGCATTAAGCTTGCTTAATCTCCACAACGGCCCCCTGCGGCGGGATGCCTGGCTTTCACCTTGGGGATGCCCTGTAGGGGCTATCTCACAGGGAAAAGCCATGACGGGTTCCCAAGGCAAGCGCTAAGAGAACCCTGGGTGATAAGCGCTATATAAATCCAATATGCAATACAATACAATACAACATGTCGTTCCATCTGTTGGGCCCCTCCCACACCCCATAAAGTCATGCAGCCCAAGGCAGATGTGTACCCAAGTACAGGTTCATTTACACAATGGCAAACTTTCTCATACACTTTCAGACATGCACCCAAACATTTAGAGGCTAGTCCCAGCCCTCCCGCTTTAGCTCATTGATAGGAGTAGTAATTCAACTGTGTCTCAACAGAAGAATGACTAATGAACCGTAGGTAAAATCTGCCATTGTGCAGGGCCGTCTTGCCACACGTTCTGGATGCATGTTGGGGGCAGGTGTAGTATGAGCCTGCTGCAAGCTAGGGAATCACCTGGCTTTGGACGCTTGGTGATGGACAAAATGTTTAGGAGGTCCAAACTTAAGTAAGTTGGTTAGACTGATTTGAGATGAAGAGTAGGGCAGGAAATCAGACAGCTCCATCACAGCACGAGTCGAGGCCTATGGTGAGCATCTCCTGTCCCTCCAGAACAATTTGAATTGACCAATGGAAGGCATTGGAGGCCAGCGCTGCAGCGGGCTTAGTGAAGCTCTCTGTAGCCTTTTTCCTTTGGGTCATGCTGCATAAATGAGCCACTACTGATGATGGGTGGGTGACTCTGGTGGCTCTATGCATCATGTGTCATATAACCTCACTAATGAGTTGTCTCTGGCCTTGGGACTTAAGCCAGGGGATTACTTAGATTTCCAAGTGATAGAATGGTCGACCTGCCTCACATGTCACTCCCAGCATAACCTCTACCAGCTCCCAGATAAATTTGCGATGCCATCACCGGTAAACACCAGCACAATCGAAGCACTGATCTGATGGTATGGATAGTGCTGATAATCAGGCTGCAAAACTGGCTAAAATCTAAAATTATGGCCCTGCTGGTTGGGAGAGACAACTTTTCTTTGTTAACAGAGCATTGCAAACTAGTGCAGCTACTGTGCAAAATGCAGACGAGCACCCTAATCCAGCTGAAAATCTTTTAAGTGTACTGACAGCTTCCTAACATTTGAAGAGGCACCATTTTGTATTCAGTTCCTCTGTGGCATCAACCTTACCGCGAAATCAATGGCAACGGCAAACACGTTTGCTGCACATTCTTCTACCTCTTCCGTGAAGTCACGTATGACTGAGTTGAGGAGCAACACACTGACAAGCGTCCCTTGAGGCTCACTGCTATCACCTTTTCTTCCAACTCTTTGTCCTCGACCAGTCAGGGTGTAACCACGTTCTAGCAGACTGGCTCCAATCCAAAGGCTGATTGCATTCCTTGCCAGTCTTGCGAATCTTCTGTGTGGCACTGTCTCAAAGACTTGCTTTTACTGTACATGAATCACATGCGTTGCCCTGAGTTGATCCACTGCTCTGGGCACCTAGTCAACAAACTCAATTAAGTTAGTGGCATGACTTTTGCTTAAGACGTTCTGCTGGCACCAATCCTGCACACCACAGGTTTCAAGATTTATTTTATTTATTTATTTTATTTTAGCGATTTGTAGAGCGCCTGGTGACCCGGAGGCATCCCCGTGCTATGAAAGATAAGTGTTGTATCTCACATTTCAATGGCTGGATGTTAAAGAAAATTAGCACACTCCACAGATGGTACGGGAATGCTGTGTTATGTTGCTCTGCATAGAGCATACCATTAACATTAAGCCATTGTGTTGACTCTTTTAGGTTCTCAGAGGGCCGACTGAGACCTGCAATTTTGGGGGTTTCAACAAAAAATCTAGGCTGGGTTGACGGTCACAAGGGATAGAGGGAGGGAGTAATCCAGTCTCCTTTCTCCTGGCCTGAGTAGTTATGAGGAGTGTAACTGACTGTGCAAGTATCTCCTGTGACGATATTGGCTTCACCTTATTTACTAGGCAGCGTTAAGCCACTTAACGAATGTGGCTTAACGCTGCCTTGTAAATAAGCTCTCCTTTCACTTTATAATTAGCGTGAAAGGGGAGGGCAATGGGTGTTGTGGTGGGCGTTCCATTGATTTAGATGCTGCCCCATATTTATAAGGGCAGCGACAAAATTGAAGACTAGGGAAAACTGGTCATAAACAGGCGTAATGTGGAGAACTGTTTCATTATGAGGAGAACTGTTTCATTTCTCCTCATTTTTGCTATTTTATGCATGCTGCTTGCACACATAGAAACAGCAAAAGGCCTTTAATTTTTTATGTGCAGGAAGGTGTCCCTTCTTGCACATAAACAATCAATTAAAAAAATGATATTTTGCAACTCTATGTTTAAAAATGCCATTTCAGATTGTTTATGTGCAGGGTGGGAGGCCTTACTGCACATAAACAATCGCCATGGAAAGGCTGGTGGTGATTGGATTCGGGGGCCTTTTTTGGGCACCCTCTGTGTTTGGGGGGGTGCACTGGGGGTGGTACCTATGAAACCCCCCAACGTTTCCCAGCACCAAGTGGCAGGCAGTGCGGTGCCTGCCACGTAGTGCAGGGAAATGCAGGGCATGCCATATGAACATTGCGAACGGTGCTGCGGCCAGCAGAACCATCTGCAATATAAAAGGCCCATGGTGCGCCCGCCGTACTGGCGGGCGCATTGTAATTTGAGGGGTGGGAGCCCACCCTGACTGGCGGCCGGTCCCAATCAGCACAATGATAGCTGGCGGACACAGGTCCGCCCACCATCGTAATGAGCCCCTTAGTGCGTGTATAGGAAACATTAGCGCTGCCACTGAAGCTTCAGTTTCAAACAATCTCCTGTGACGATATTGGCTTCACCTTATTTACTAGGCAGCGTTAAGCCACTTAACGAACGTGGCTTAACGCTGCCTTGTAAATAAGCTCCCCGTTCAGTCTATTACTTAGCGTGAAAAGGGAGGGCAATGGGTGTTGTCGTGGGCGTTCCATTGATTTAGATCCTGCCCCATATTTATAAGGGCAGCATAAATATGGGGCAGCGACAAAATTAAAGACTAGGGAAAACTGATCGTAAACAGGCGTAATGTGGAGAACTGTTTCATTATGAGGAGAACCGTTTCCTTTCTCCTCGTTTTTGCTGTTTTATGCATGCTGCTTGCACACATAGAAACAGCAAAAGGCCTTTGTTTATGTGCAGGAAGGTGTCCCTTCTTGCACATAAAAAATCAATTAAAACAATGATATTTTGCAACTCTATGTTTCAAAATGCCATTTCAGATTGTTTATGTGCAGGGTGGGAGGCCTTACTGCACATAAACAATCGCCATGGAAAGGCTGGTGGTGATTGGATTCGGGGGCCTTTTGTGGGCACCTATGTTTTTGGGGGGGTGCACTGGGGGGGGTACCTATGGTACCCCCCATTTCCCAGCACTAAGTGGCAGGAACCTTGGTGCCTGCCACGTAGTGCAGGGAAATGCAGGGCATGCCATATCAACATTGCGAACGGTGCTGCGGCCAGCAGAACCGTCTGCAATCTAAAAGGCCCAGGATGCGCCCACGTACTGGCTTGGGCGCATTGTAATTTGAGTGGTGGGAGCCCCGCATGACTGGCGGCCGGTCCCAAACACCACAATGATGGCTGGCGGACTCAGGTCCGCCCACCATCGTAATGAGCCCCTTAGTGCGTGTATAGGAAACATTAGCGCTACCACTGAAGCATCAGTTTCAAACACTTATTCAAGTTAAACATAAAAAAAATATAATAATGTCCTCGAAAGATGCCGTTTTCATAATTTCCAGACTGCCTGCAACCGGATTATAAATATTCACACTCACCATCACGGAGTCGCACAACAAAGCGCGGCTGTGAAACAATAGTGCTTGCACCAGCAGGGGCGGCCTTAGGCATGTGCAAGCTGTGCACCTGCACAGGGCCACCAAACCCCAGGGGCCACCACGCCTTTATATATCCTTAGTATAATAATCCTCTGAGGATGGATACATATTTGCGTGGTGGCCCCTGGCAGGGATTTGGCAGCCTCTGGCTCTTTCCCCTTCCAAACACCCTGACCCCCCCCCCCCTCTTCACTGGCCTCCGCGCTCCGCCCAGCCCAGACCCCCTCTTCCGGGGCCCCCTACCTACGCTCCCTGCCCAGGGCCCCCATGAGCCTAGAGCCGCCCCTGGCACCAGCCTGGTACACGCATATTGAAAGGCAAGAACATTTGAAGGGAAGGACCAGTAAAGGCATGATAATGTCAGCAACAATCTAAAAAAATGGAATGCCTGCCCCAAGGCATGAAAGTAAAGCCTCCAGGGCTTAGGAAGCCCATGCTGTGACACAGGATTTCCGTAAAATTCAATTTCTGGATACAAGATCTCCGAAAGCAAAACCAGGAGTATATACAGTGAAGCAGTAATTACATCAGCCCCGAGTTCTACCTCCAGATTTAGTGATTCTTGGAAAATGTGGAATAAAGACAAGTATCATTACCAAAAAAAAATGTTTTTAGAACGGGTTACCATGAGCTCTTTGCTGCTGTTAAATAGAGACGTTTTTTTCCTATTCCATGTGGTGGAATTGCACTGATGCACAAAGGGTCAGGGGGGCATATTACCAAGCTTAAGCGAAAAATATCGCTAAACTTGGTTAGCGGCCAAAATTATATCGCCGAGCTTCGCCTATTTTTATCGCTTAGGGGCCTTGATATTATCAAGGTTTATCGCCTAAGCGATAAAAATCGGCCGAAATGCATGAATATCGCTGAAAAGTCTGCGATATTTATGCATTACCGAGCAAATGCTCTTAGCCATGTTATCCATCTACCATTGGATAACATGGCTAAGAACTGCTCTGGGCAGGCGTTAGCTTTTGGAGATAATCGTGCTTAGCGCGATTATTTCCAAAAGTTGGTAATAGGGGATAGCGATGTTAGCGACATCTTGGCATGCCCACTTTGCATGCCATTAGCGATAATTATTGCTGACATGCAAAGTGGGCCCCTAAATGCCCGCTATCGCCTATTAGCTGTCGCTAACTAGTGTTAGCGACAGCTAGGTAATAGGGCGATTAAATTATCGCCGCTTTAGCGGAAAAAATTCCCGCTAAAGCGGCGATAAGGCCCTTGGTAATATGCCCCAGGGTTTTTATGGAGATATGGTCCTGCCAGTGCTCAGTATGGGCGGTAAATATGTTTACATTCTGAGACTTCCAGACTTTGCTTCAATTGAAGCAAGACACATGGGGCCTCATTTATGAGAAATGACGCATCGTTGCGTGAAAGCAGCGATGCGTCACTTCTCAGTGCGCACTCCTTGCGACATTCCCGATGCGACATATTTAATGTATGACGCATCACGTCGCAAGGAGTTACAGATACGTCAGTATTTCTGACATATCTGTAAGCGCAAAAGTGACGCATTGCTGGAGTGTGTCACAAAAGTGACGCAACTCCAGTAATGCGTCCTTTCACATGGGGAAAGCCCCATGTGAAAGGGCCTGCGTCAGTCTTACGCCTGCTGTGAGGCAGGCGCAAGATTTTGACGCAATGGCGTCCTAAAAGTGATGCAGTGAAATCTCATAGATCTCACTCCGTCACTTCTACGACTCTTCCTTGCGTCAATACACCCCCCTTGCATACATTATACCTGGCGCAGGTACAATGTGGCGCAGGGGTTTACAAAGTGACGCATCTACCTAGATGCGTCACTTTGTAAATATAGCACAATGAGGCGCATTTTTTTACGGGAGTAGTGCGTCACAAAAAGTGACGCACCGGCAGCGTAAAAGTGACGTACAGCCTCATAAATGAGGCCTCTGATTTAAGCACATTTTACGATGCAGCAAAACCGGTTGTATCGTGCGTTAAAAAGCACATCCCAGTAGTCGGACAAAAAAAAAGGATCTGTCTCTAAAAAGGGCTTTGCTAAAGAAGCGTAAATAAAAATTCATTACAAAGGCGTGGCCGGTTTAATTACGGAACTGGTCTGAAACGTGTGAAATATAATCCTGTGCTTGCCATAGCCTGCCACCCGCCCAGTATCTAGGTGCCTCTGCGTTTCTGGTTGTGCATTCAAAGCATCACACAAACAAGAAAACTTATGCCCAAAACAAGTCCTATTCACATGCTTCTACCAAAACATCTTAGCATCGATTTTTTTTTAATTGAAAATCAGATAAATAAGTAACAACTGTGATTCTTCCCTTCACATCACTTTTCTCTGTAATGTCCCTATGTTAGGGGCATTTGTATGCCCATTTCCCGTTTGCAAACAGGCTGATTTTCAGAATCGGCCCATTTGCGAACTGGATGTATCCTCCCAAAAGGCCCTCGCACATTAGGAAATCACAAAACTTGAGATTCCTTATTTTGCGAAAGCATTTAATTAATCGCAAATTGCAATTCCTTAAATGCAATGTAAAAAGCACCCAAGTTGTGCGATTTCCCCTTAAGAAATCACAAATTACCACCAACTTCATGTTGGTGGTAATTAGCAATTTCTTGGAAAAATTCACTTTTTTGCATTTTTCAAAATGCCATGTGGCGCACATACATGCCCTTAGGGCATGTATGTGTGCCACATGTGCACACATGCACATTTCAGGGGTGCAACAGGGTGTCCTTTTGACACCCTGGCACCCTTGAAATTGCATTCTCAATTTGCAATTCTCTAATTGAGAATCGCAAATTGAGAATGTCTTGCCATTCATTCCTATGTGCCTCCTAGCCTATAGGAATAAATGGGTAGGTATTCCTAATTTGCAAATCTCAATTTGCGATTCACAAATAAGGAATTTGTGGGATTCGCTAAATTATTTGCAAATCCCACATACATTGCATTTTGCGATTCACAAATTGCGATTCCCTAAAAATCGCAATTTGAGAACCGCAAAATGCTTTTTTCATACATATGGCCCAAAGTCACGTATGCCTTTTATCTTCTTCACATCTCTTTCTCCTCTCATTGTCTCACAGTCCATCTCCTTCTTCTACATCATTGCATTTCCCTGTCTCCTTCTGCATTTACTTCCTTTTGTCTCCTCCACCTCACTGTTCCCTCTCACAAACACTGTATTTCCCCCCTTTGGCGCTGTCCATATTTCACTGCTGTGTAGCTCTTTCACACACTTTACCATAGAGTTGTAATATAATTTGTCCATCACTCATCCTGCTGTGCAAAGAGGCCAAGGATTCAACTAGCATGGTGTCAAAACGCCTTTTATGTTACACTGGCACACACTGTTAGAAACATACATTGCCTGCAGCCTCAACTCCAGAGCTTTCAGACCTACCACATCTTGCACACCCACCCACACCCTGACACCTCCGAGACACACACAGGCGACTCAGTCTGGGCTCTACAAGATTCATACAGTGCATTAAAACAAAACTACAGAAGCATATCTGGGAAAAGGAAATGCTCCTAGGACAGGGACACAGAACCCATGTAATAAGAGGTAAGATGTGGGAAAAGTAACAGAGCATTGCATCTCTGTCTAGGATTCCCTCGTTTTAGCACTCAGTGTGGAAATACAAATCAGTCATTTCTTAAGGTTATGAGTTTAGGGACCCATCGGGGCATGTTTCAATGTCTGTTTTTAAGGATAAAAGAAAAGGCCCAAGGAGGGATGTCTCCTATCAAAGAGCAATAAAGCAATCGTATTTAACATTCCAGCCACTGAGGTTCTCTGGTGAGTCTCCCTGGGTGAGATAGGTAAGTTCTGATGTAGGCCCACTTTGTTCAGACTGTGCCTTGAGACTCGGTTGCACTTCACTAAGAAAAGCTGGGGAGGGAGGGTCATGACCTAGCTGTTTGGGTCAAAACTGTGCTGTTATTGGAGGGGCGCTGCTAGTTTGTATTTGACGAGTGCCCGTCACAATGGTACGTGCATAACTACTAAAACATATTACCATTGTACACCAGTAGCATTCAAAGTAACAGCCTCATGAAGGAAGGGAGTAGAGAAATACATTGGTTCAAAGAGCACATCTTTGTTCTATGATAAATAGGGTGTGGCCACAGCAAAAATGTGTGCTTACTCCATTTCTTAGTACGGTGAGAAGCGGTCCCAGTGTGGAACCATCAAAGGACAAGAGGAAAGAGGAAAATATTTACACATTAACGAAACAAATGTTAGAGAGAAATAATTACGATTCAATGTTAATCAATCACATGGAACCAAAAAAAATCGTTTTTCACAGTTTAATGTGTTCATATATAGGTTCAATACTTTGCATATGACCAAAGAGCAACAGTGCCCCAGGGAGGGAGGGGGTAGTGCAAGGAATAGTGTGGGCTGGTCGGCGTCACACCAAAACAAGGTGCACCTGTAGTTGATGCGCACTATTAACAGGGAACGGGTTAGTCATCTGAGGAGGTCGGGTCTCGCGTTCCGAGCGCCGGATCACGGCCACAGTGAAGTCTGTCTCGTCGTGTCTGATTCACTGAATGTTAGGAAGCTGGCGCCAGCTTCCTAACATTCAGTGAATCAGACCAGGCTTTTGACACGACGAGACCGACTTCACTGCGGCCGTGATACGGCGCTCGGAACGCGAGACCCGACCTCCTCAGATGGCTAACCCGTTCCCTGTTAATAGTGCACATCAACTACTGGTGCACCTTGTTTTGGTGTGATGCCGACCAGCCCATGGCGGCACGATTCATTTGATGACTTCCGGGATTTAGACCCTTACATCAAAAACTGGTTTTTAATCCTGTGCCTCGCTTGGAGTGTTGGGCCCACATTCACCATGAAGTTTGTAGAGCTGTGATGGTTCCTCAATCACTGTTCCCTGCCCATACCGTGTTTGTCCTGATGAAGACCCCAGCCTAAGGTTTTCACCGTTTCCTAGAACTACAAGGGTCGAAACGTCGATGATCTTCCACCTTGCCCACGAACAAACCATATTTTTACATTGATTCAAATGGTTATTTTTGGAGGCTTATGTACTAACGCTGTATAACATTAATTTACAAAGTGTGGCTGTATTTACAAGCCAGCATGTATTGCAATCTTTGTTAAAAATTGGGTCCCACTGACCAGTATTATTTCACCATCCGTTCCCCAGACCCACACTATTCCTTGCACTTCCCCCTCCCTCCCTGGGGCACTGTTGCTCTTTGGTCATATGCAAAGTATTGGACCTATAGATGAACACATTAAACTGTGAAAATCGATTTTTTTTATTCCATGTGATTGATTAACATTGAATTGTAATTATTTCTCTCTAACATTTGTTTCTTGAATGTGTAAATATTTTCCTCTTTCCTCTTGTCCTTTGATGGTTCCACACTGGGACCACTTCTCACCGTACCATTTATAACCCAGGGCCCAGTGACTAGTTTGGGTATACCCCCTTCCCTGTACTTCTCCATTTCTTACTGATTGCACTTCCTCGTTACGGTCCTTAATTTAGAAATGTAGAAGAGGCTTTGCCTTTCTGCAGGCAAAAGCAAAAACAGATCAAACTCCTCTCGTAATACCCTACATAAGACACGTAGCACAAATCTCTTCCTGTTTTTAGGTCGAGCCTGGGCAGCGCATGCACTACTCTGCGAGGCATGTTGTATTTGAGTATAGACTTAAAACCCTGCCCACTCTCTGCCCATATTTGTCATTGGCTTGTGTCAATGTCCTTCGTAACTGCTGGCTTCTGATTCATTAATAGGCTTGTTAGTCCCTCCCTAGTACTGTCTTGTCTTAATTTGTAACCTCCCATGAGGACTGGCCCTTTTACTTCGGATGCTACATGGTATGTCTTATTTAGTGTGTAAGCACTATTTTCTTTAATGAGTTTCTCCTACAGCCCACACATCATGCTTACCTGCAACATTCAGCGCGTCATGCGTGATTTCACTTTCCAGCAGCCTGGAACAATGGCGGCTTCTTATTTGAAATTAAATAGGTCTTGCGTTTACAAGAGTTTGAGTTATTGGCATTGTAAATGACAATGCCTTTCATCTATGTGTTAATTATCAAAAAAGATAAATCCAACATTCATTCATTCATTCATTGTCATTTAAAATGTCAATAGCTTAAACTCTCGCAAATGCAAGACCTATTGCATTGCAAATGCTTGTTTGCAGAGTTATTTTTACTAGTGACCTAATAACTCATGTAACATTACCTGACAGCTCCTAAATCTAATCCTCTTAATGCGCTTTAAGAATGGAAGGGAGGAACTCCCTTCCTTGCCCGTGAGAAGACATAATAAATCCCAAGCCCAAGCTACCCTTACTCATGAAATTGTAGGGGTATCCTTTGCGGGAATGGTTAAATGACAAAGACGATCCATACACAGATCCGAGGCAGGTATCTTCATGAATGCAGCATGCACACATGTAACAAGGCCAGAAGATCTCTGAATTCTTCATTTGGCATTTTTTTTAAATAGGGTTTTAAATATTATTTTTAAAAATTGCATTTTATTATTTTCATTACTGCCCCCAAATATTTTTACATGTCAATTACCTACTTGGTGTATTTCAGGGTGTATTGCCCTAATTCAAAAATAATAAATACACTTTTCTCAGTAACACAAACCATAGGGCACATTTGCAAAGTCTTCCCAACAAAAGAAGGATTTGAAAAAACATCGAAAAAGAATAATTGACACTTCCTTGCCCCAAACGTCATAACATCTATCGATCCTATAGTCCAAAGTCATATCAGTAAAGAGTTATTTCAAATACCGTTGGTGTTAAGAAGCCACAGACGAACGTTCTGTTTTCGCACACATTAACATGTCATCCTTCACAAAGGCTTTTCTCTGTGTTCATTACAGGTCACAACCACATTTCGCATTTCCTTTATTATATATACTCTGTATCCAAAATGGCTCTTTTGTCACACCTTTCAATCTTTTTAAGTCACTATAAGAGGGCATACTGTTGGAACATCAACAGAACAGCACCACAAATAAACTATGCAACTGTAAAATTAGGTCTATTTGTAAAGTTCAAAGTTCAGGCTAAATAGATAACAAGCTGCTGGCTTGTGTGTTGGGCCCTATATTGGCGCAGGGACATGCCTGAACTGCAGTAGATGTGCAGCTGCACAACACAATCTCAAAAAACAGTGCTCAGTGTGATATGAAGTGCAAACTTTTTATTTCCCTGCATTGCTATGCCTGACATTGCAAGTGCCTGCTTTCACTGACTCTCGCGATCCGCGATCTTCTGAACCGTACGTCACACCCCTCAGGCTTGCACGTACACAGGTCATGCAAACTTTACTGATGCAATCAAGACGTTATACTACCTCAGTACTTCCAGCCAGACCTAACTGTGTTGCAATGACTTAGAGAGGGTTAAACGGCTTCAACCCTGTGTTGAGCATTACATTTCTGGAAATGAAATCTCCTTTATTGCCCTGTGCAACTGCGCCTGCACTGTTCCTTTTTAATTGCTGCATTCAAGAAATTGGCTGTGCTCCTTCAATGATTGTCACCTTCTGTGGATGCCCAGCCCTTTTCTTTGAGGCCCTAAATTATCACACTCGCTTTGATGATAGGCTGCTGAACTTTGCACTGCCACCATAGTGACTCGGGTTATAAAGCAACACCTACTGCCTTAACTTACAAGGCGTGTTCTTGCTCGATGCATTGGGTGGTGCTAAATCAGTCCTCAATCTTTAAGGCTTCTGCAGCCATGATCTCATGAGGTTTCACAACATAATGGCCTAGGGTGCTCTTCTGCTCTAGTTTTTATACAAAGAGGTGTGTGATGTTTGGCATGAATAATTATACCGCATGTACATTACTTTAATAGATCTGAAGAGCTATAATAAACTTGGAAATATGCAAATGACTTGATAGAATAGAGATCAGGGAAATTGCGCTAAAAAGAAAAGTCAAAGTGATAGCCCACAAAGGAGAGGGCCTACTGATGGAGTAGAAATAAACAAGAACAATGGAACAAAATAGAGACTAAAGAAGACAGCGTTTGGTGGTTAGTGTGTGTGGTAGAGTTGAGTCTTTAAATAGCGACAAAAGTGATGTACTCCACTGCTGATAACAAAAGCTATAATCTCCTGTCATGAACCGGCGTTACAGAGCAAATGTTTCACTTTATGTTTTGTGTTTTTATTTATTTTTAACTTATTTGTATTAAATTAAAAAAAACACACTACAGCTAAGGATTCAGCATTCCATCTATGATCTCATTGACTTGACAATGTTTCTCATTTAGATGTATCTCCAAGGAACATGACAAGTTCCTCCCCTAAACGCTGCTATAGAAATTGCCCCAAAAAGCACAGTGCATTATTGCATCTCATAACCCATCATCTCCTGATGATACCCAATAAAGGCAGCAAACATGACTTCCTATGGCAGCCACTTATCCCCCTTCTGTGTCTGTGGGCATCTAGTGATTTTCAAATGATTTAATAAAATAATCTGATACTCGTGAAAAGTGATTGATACCAATGCTGGAACACTTACCCACATACAGTCCAATAAAGACTTCCAGACCACATTGAAGTTTAAATGTTCTCCATTAATATTCACAGTTAACAATTCCATAGCTAGTATGTCAACAATCTCACATACCACTCTGTTAGTCAGTATGGTTCTTTTATCTTTCATTGAAAGGCAATGACCAATTTCATTGCTCGAAGCTTTGCCATATTAGTGCGTGGTTTGGTTTTGTGATACCTGTGTAGCGAGGTGGTCTAAGTCACAGTATCATCGCCCTTGAGTCCTTTAGTGTACAATATGCAAAATATCAATAATTTCTCTCATAACGTTTGTCTAAAAGCACATCAGTATGGGTAATCTCACCAAAGTTGTGAAAGTGCAGTGCTTCCTCTCTGTCACCAACCACTCCAGCAATTGGGGTTAGTATTGGGGAACACACAGTGAAGCTAGTTTGAGTACGTTACCAATCATAGGGTAATTTGTAGTAATTTGTGTTGGTAAACCTCAAAAAAGAACTAGAGTATATGCCATTCTAGAGGATCACACATTACTAGGTGTAATTTACTTATGTAAACTATATTCCCTATTATTTCTTTAGGGCCAATGAGAAACAACCCTTAACCCTGAAAAAGTTTCATTCACTTTAAAGGTGATCCCCTTGGGGAGTGTGATCAAAGGGAAATGCCACTGAAAAGTTTTTTTTCTCCCACTGTAGCTTTTCCCATCACAGAACCAGCCACCAATTTAGTTGAGCATTATTAGGCTATCCTGTTTTAACTTTAAACCTATAACAACTGATAAAACCCCAACAAATGTACACACTCATTTAGTTACGCATAATATGGTTATTTTATTTTAGGTTTAACCTTTCATAACTGTGAAACCCCACCAAAATGGGAACAGTCCTCATCAGTGTAAACATTCAAACACTGGTAAACATCTGCACATCCACTAATTTAAACGCCATTCAAAGAAAGGAAAGTGAGAGGGAATGAGTCCTTCTTATTTATTTCATAAAGAGCTGACACAATGTAACTTTTTTTATACGAGATAGCAGCCAGAAAGACTGGTTTCAGATTATTCTGCTTGGGTTTTGTTCTTAAGAGAAGTCCCATATATATGATCTAATTATCTTATACACTTTACAGAATCTCAGAATATTAAAATCCTAAATTATATAGCAGAAATATAAGATGGCATAAATACCATTTTATGTTCCTGCTTCTCACACTGCGAGAAAGAAGAGGAAGGGTTTGGTTGGGGGCAGGCGGGTGGGCTGGTCGGGGAGGAGTGGCTAACCCAATGTTGTGGGCGCTGACTGTTTGTTCAGCCCCAGGGCCGACCAAACCAGTCATGCACACTCTCCAGTTTTCTCCATGTAGGCTGCATGCAGCCTGCATGGAGAAAAGGGCCTCCCCATAGTCGCCTGAGCGGTCGGCGTCCCACCAATCATAGCGCTGCCATTGCAGCATTGTGATTGGCTTAGGGGAGGGAGGCTGCCTGCGACAGCTTCCTGCGAGGATGACGTGACACGGGACTGGACAGCCGAAGGTAAGATTTTTTAATTTTCTTATTTATTTATTTATTTATTTATGAGATTTATAAAGAGCTCAAATACCCGAGAGTGTCTCGGCACTGTGGACGGCGGCATCTGCTAATGAACGAAATTATTGATTGTATAACCAGGTTTTGGACATTTTTCAGAAGATTAACAAAGACTGACAAGATCTTATCTGTAGTGGGAGAGAATTCCAAAGTTTAGTAGCTGAAACAATAAAGCGCTTGTCGCCCCATGTAGCAGTCTTGATGGGACCTTTATCAACAATGCAGTGGCAGAGCGAAGGGCTCTGTTGGGAGTGTACATAGCTAGATCTTTTAAAAGAAATTGAGGTCCAGAATTGCGTGTGGCCTTGAAGGCAATGCACAGTGCCTTAAACTTGATTCGGTTCTTCACCAAAAGCCAGTGATACTGTTTGAGAAAGTGAGAGATTGGCTTAAACTTGGGGGTTCTGGATAGCTTCCTGGTCGCGGCGTTCTGAACAGATTGTAACTTTTGCATGACCTTGTTTTGTGCATTTACAAATAGTCTGTTACAATAATCTATAGAAGACAGGACTAGAGTGCTGACCAAAGTTTTACCAGCATTCAGGGGAAGGAATGGTAGAATTTTTTTTATCATTCACAATTTGTAAAAGGGGGCTGATACTACTGAGTTGGCGTGTTCTGCAAAGGTCAATTTATCGTCAAATATGACGCCCAGATTTCTGACTTTAGTTACTGGCGTCAATAGTCACGACCTCTGTTTTGTCAGCGTTCAGCTTAAGGCAATTGCTGGCCACCCAGTTACTGATAGCCAGCATGCCCTTTTGGAATCCAGCTGCCACCTTATCACCGTTGTTGTTTATTGCCAGCACCTGTTGGGTGTTGTTGGCATATGATGTGAGGCCCATCCCACGTGTTTTGATGATTCTCGCCAAGTCCGAGACATAGATATTAAACAGCTTCGGACTTAGCGATGATCCCTGTGGGACACCACACGGGAGGGCCAGTTGGGCAGAGTGAAGGGTGCCCAGGTTTACCGGCTGGGTACGTGAGGTGAGAAAGGATGACAACAGATCCCGAGCTTTAAGCTGGATGCCCATTTTGGTGACACGTTCGATCAAGATGGAATGATCGACCATGTTAAACACGGCTGAAAGGTCCATCAAAATGAGGACTGCTGTCCCTCCTTGGTCCAATATAATTCTGATATCCTCCGATGCTTTAATCAATGCTGTTTCGGTTCCGTGCCCTCTACGAAATCCGAATTGGGCATCGTCTAGAAGATAATGGTCTTCTATGAATTTGGAGAGCTGTGATTTCATTATCTTCTCCACAATTTTAGCAGGGAATGGTAGGTTAGCTATAGGCCTGTAGTTGTTAGTGTTTTCCGAATCTAGATTAGGTGTTTTTAGTAAAGGTTTCAAGATATTCTTCTTCCAGGCAGTTGGATAGATACCTGAAGAGAACATAGCATTGAAGATATTAGCCAGAATAGGGGCCACTTGTACGGAGAATTGATTAAGCAAGGCAGGCGAGCAAGGATCATTGGCTGAACCTGATTTCACAGTGCACACATTTTTTTGATGATTTGGTCTGGTGTTGTGTTGTCAAATTTTGTTAGCGTATGGTCAGGGACATAATTTCTAGGTAGCAGCTCCATGGAATTGGTCTGAGATGCAAATTTGGAATATATGTTATTTACTTTTTCAAAGAAATGGTTCGCAAGGGAGTCGCACAGTGACTGAGAAGGTATAGAAGCAGCTGCGAGTGCAGAGCCTGATAATTCGGAGACTACTTGGAAGAGCTGCTTGTTGGAATTTGTTGCAGCCTCAATCTGAGCGACATAATAGTTCCTTTTTTCCTGAGCGATCAAGATTTTATATTTGGCCAAAGCTTCTTTATAGAGAAGTTTCTCTTGCTTAGTCTATAGTTTACACCATTGTCTTTCCCTGTTCCTACACAATTTCTTTTGTTCCCTGAGCAATTTTAGGGAACCATGGGGCAGATGGAGATTTATCAAATGCTTCATGCAGCCATTTTTCATAAATGGCTGTTGCTGTGTTAGGATTCGAAGGGACCACTGGTAAGGTGGAGAGCAGTTGGTCCTTAAGCAGTTGATTATCACTACTTTTCCAAGCTCTGAAAACCACAGGTAGCTGTTTGGCCTTATTCATAAAGGGCTTGGGATTAATGAGGATATCAAATGTTCCTGTCGTGAGTAGCAGATTGTCTTAAGTCCTGGGAGCTGCGGACCAGGGGGGGCCCCTAGGCCCGGTCCTGACGCAGACGGGTACAGACGGGCTTGCCTTTGGCCTGCCTTCGGTCCGTCTGCTGCGCGTACACATTAGGTCCCAACTACATAGTGGTGATGGCGGGCAGCAGGTCCGCTGACCGAACCGGAAGTTAGACCGTAATACTCCCAGTGCCCTCCGACCAATCTGCACTTGCCGTGTCGGACCGAGGCCGGGAGATAAGCAATACAAGTAAGTACAAATTGAGTGTGCAAGTTAAAACATCAGCATTTAAAAGCGGTATTGCAGGGCAAGTATTTCTAGCAGTATTAATGGTGCAGTAAGTTCGAGCAGCTAGCAGCTATCAGCCGCATCCACCGCGCGTGCGCATTAGGTCCCAAATAAATGGTGGTGGAGGCGGGCAGCTGGACCGCTGACCGAACCGAAAGTTAGACCGTAATACTCCCAGGGCCCTCCGATTAATCGGCACTTGCAGTGTCGGACCAAGGCCGGGAGATAAGCAATACAATCAAGTACAAATTGAGAGTGCAAGTAAAAACATCAGCATTTAAAAGTGGTATTGCAGGGAAAGTATTTCTACCAGTATTTTTTTTTTTTAAAACCTTTATTATCGTATGCACAGTACACAGCGTCTGCCTACAACCCAATCGGGCCGGCCGCTATGACAATCGACAGTATATCAGACCACATTGCGCTGCGGAAAAAGCCAGAAATAACATCACTACGGTGCAGTTGCATCAAACATCATAGGAAGGATCACGTAGGTTTCATTTTATAATTTTGATGAAAGTGAAACAAACAACACAAACACTCACATGGTAGGAACAGTGTCTAGGGTACGGGAGGGGGGGAGGGGGGGAGGGGGAAATCAATCTAAAAGAATAAAGGCAAATTTCTGGGGGGCGGGGAGACGGTGAAGAGGATTATGGAAAAGGCGTAATAGTCAGTCTATAGGAACGTCAATTACGGGGACGAGGGAATGTTAGCAGTAAAATCAAGTGGTGGGGTACAAATGTCTCCACGGTATTCATTCCATTGTGACCAAATTCTACCCCATTTCTTGGGCCGGCCCCAAGCCTCATATACCGTCTTCTCCCGAAACATGCACCAGTCCATGTTTTCTTTCCAAGCACTTATCCCAGGTGGTCTGTGGGAGCCCTAGAGTTGCGCTATATCCCTCTTGGCAACCATGTTGCCCAGAGTGATCCAAAAGGTCTGAGCAGCCGTACAATCCATAGGCTCCCATACATTAAGCAGGCAGCGCCTCGCCTCAGGGAGGAGGGAGACCCCGGTGATTTCTACCAGTATTAATGGCGCAGTAAGTTTAAGCAGCTAGCAGCTATCAGCCGCGTCCGCTGATGGTGCCCAATAGGTCCCAACTAAATAGTGGTGGTGGTGGGCAGCTGGACCGCTGACCGAACCAGAAGTTAGACCGTAATACTCCAAGGGCCCTCCAATCAATCGGCACTTGCCGTGTCGGACCGAGGCCGGGAGATAAGCAATACAAGTAAGTACAAATTGAGTGTGCAAGTTAAAACATCAGCATTTAAAAGCGGTATTGCAGGGCAAGTATTTCTACCAGTATTAACGGCGCAGTAAGTTCGAGCAGCTAGCAGCTATCAGCCGCTTCCTGACTTAAGGCCCGATGTAGGTAAATCTGATTTACCGACTCTAGAATACCGAATTTTACTGATTCCGTATTCTAGATTTGGTAAATCAGATGTAGGTAAAAAATCGGTAATTTATACCTAATCTGTATGATTCGGTAATTACTGAATTGGTATTTACCGATTCGGTAATTGCCATTGATTCCTATGGGCCTTGAGGCCCATAGGAATCAATGTCAATTACCGAATCGGTAAATACCGATTCGGTAAAATTACCTATTTTGCAAGGGGGACAGGGTGTCACTTTGACACCCTGTTGCACCCCTGATTCAGGCTTGTGTGCCATGTGACACATATACATGCCCTTAGGGCATGTCTGTGTGCCACATGGCACAGCTGTACATGCACAGATGTGCATGTACACAGGTATCCGTTATTTACCACCAAATAGTATTTGGTGGTAAATAGCGAGTCGGTAAGGGCCTGTGGCACTGTTTAAAGTGCCACCTGCATCTGTTTTTACCGAATCGGTAAATACCGATTCAGTAAAATTACAGATTTTGCAAGGGGGACAGGTTGTCACTTTGCCACCCTGTTGCACCTCTGATTCAGGCTTGTGTGCCATGTGACACATATACATGCCCTTAGGGCATGTCTGTGTGCCACATGGCACAGGTGTACATGCACAGATGTGCATGTACACAGGTATTCGTTATTTACCACCAAATAGTATTTGGTGGTAAATAACGAATTGGTAAGGGCCTGTTGCACTGTTTAAAGTGCCACCTACATCTGTTTTTAACGAATCAGTAAATTTACCGATTCAGTATTTTGCAGAATCGGTAAATATACCGATTCTGTAACTATAAGGCCCCCTACATGTCAAACAGCAAATACCGGTCGGTAACGGCCGAAATCGGCCGCTACCAACCGGTATTTGCCGTCCTACATCTGGACCTTATTTATTTAAAATTAACAACCCTGACCCCCTCCCCGCATGACCCCTGCTCCCCCACCAGCAATCCATGCCGGGCACAATTGAGACCTTTACAAGTTTTGCCTACAAAATGGGGCATAATACGTGCGTTTTAATGCTTATCAAACCACAATCCACATGTTGCAGTATTTACCAGGTATATTTCCTGAGTAAACCTTGGCAGATTTACCCTGCCACAATGTATCCTACGGCTCGCACATTTTATCACACCCATATGTACGTATGTATATATGTATGCATGTATATATATAATTCATGATATTTTGAGAGTTGTGCATAATAGTGACGCATTAGGACCCTCAGGGCATGCTATTCACAAATGGCAAAATTCACAGTAAAAATATATGTGCAGCTTCGCACTGACATCATTCTGCTGCAGAAACAACATGGGTTACCATATTTGCGCCACTCATGTGCTGATGTCAATTGCTTTCAAGCCTGTCCCAGCCGCCAAACACAGCATCAACAGTAAATTGGCTTTGACCATTGAGCAGATTCCTAAACTTGAGATGCTATTCAACGACAGAGCTCAATTCACAGAACAGGGAAGGTGGGATTGTCAGTGGGAAATGTGCAGTTAAATAGTCTACCAGAAAGAGCGCTGCTGAAGGTATGTAAATTGTTCTTCCGACTTGTAACCACACATTTCCCACATTCACCGTTTGAGCAGTACCTATTAGAAGCTGGGTTTGTTTATTGACTCAAACCAGAAAGTCCCGTAGGATCAAGCTGACAAAATGGCCCTCACAGTGAACCTGGCTGTCCAGGCAGTAGTACTTGGTGAAAATATGGGTTGACGACCGCGTAGTCAGGCAGATATTCAGGTAAAAAATTCTGCATGGCAAAGCAGTGGTAGCAGCTTTGGCTTTGGTGAAATGACCTGACTGTTTTTCTGGAGGTTGCTTTTCAGAAAAAGAGTAGCAGATCTTAATGGAGATTATAAATAATCCAGCAGGAGATGGCTCATTTCTGCCTTTTATTTCTTCTCTCCAGCAAACACCACAAGGTGCTGATCGTTAACTCAGTGTTCTATGGCACAATGTAAGATCACAGTGCTCTTTTGGGGTGAAACGATGGAGTATTTCCCCCTCCTTAAGGAGGTCTGAGAGAGCACAGAAGCCTGATGGTTTGACCAAAGTAGAATGGCATCACAACTTTAGTCAAGAAGGATGCTTGCGACCACAGAACCACTTTGTCTGGGAAGAAGGTGGTGTATGGCGGATGCAAGTCTGAAGCTCACTACCTTGCCAAGCATAGATGGATATGGAGCCAGGCCTCTTTCAGAGACCAGAGACCTCACCCAGTTGGTCACCCCAACCCAGCCCTCCGTCCCAACTGTTTCAGATGACCCTTCGTTCACTACTGACCAAATAGCGATTCACAAACCGCCACTGCAGATCCATTGCAGTCACCTCTGAAATCTGGATGTGGACAGAGAGGTCCCATGATGCAGGGCCTACTGACACTTCACAGCTCACTACTGAGCCAGCATATGATATCTGGCATGCTTGACCAGCAGGATGCAGGAAGCCCTCCGTCCCAACTATTTCAGAGTTGACCTCAATGAAATCCAGAGGGTGAAATATCGAGACCATAGCCAGAATGTCCTGGACTCTCCTTTCTGGAGAAAGGCCCGAAACTAAACTGTGTTCAAAATGGCTTTGATGAAAGGGAGCTTCGGAGACGAATCAGAATTCACACTGATAGTGTACCCCAAATACGACAGGAGGTTTACCATAGTCTGGATGTGGCTGATTACTGCATGGGGTGAACCTGCCTACAATATTCAGTCATTGAAGTAGGGGAAGACAGGGACCTCTGACCTCGAAAGATGTGCTGCTCCTGCCACAATCAGTTTTGAGAACACCTAAGAGGTACTATTGAGACCACAGGGGAGCACCATGGCCAGAAAATGCTCCAGTCCCACCACGAACCGCCGGTAGCGCTGATGGGCCTTCAGAACAGGTCTATGGAAATAGGGAGCCTGCCAGTCTCCCGGGTCGATTGCAAGCAAGATCTGAATGTGTCCTTCCGGAGAATGGTGTTGAGAGTGTGCAGGTATAAAATAGGAAAAATGTATCTGTCCTTAATTGGCACCAGGAAGCAGCGGAGTAAAAAACATAACCCATTTATGATGCAGGCACCATCTTGATAGCATCTTTGACCAAAAAGGCTGCAATCCCTGTGTAATTCAAACAGATGGTCCTCTGTCAGTCATTTTGGTGACAGTGGGAGGTGAGGCAGAACTGCCAGGAAGGGTAAGGCATACTCATTCTGGATGATCTTTAGGACTCACCTGTCCAATGTTATGACCTGCCAGCCTGGCAAGATTTGGATCCTGCCTCCAACAGGGTTACTGTGCTCCACTAAGGGAATGCTAAAGAGGTTGGGCAGGTGGGACCACAGGGGGCATTGGTCAACCTGGCTTGGTGACTCCGACCACAGGGTCAGTGGTTACCACCGCTGCAGCCCTGAAAAGGTTAGGCACCTTGCTGATGCTGAAGTGGTTGCTGGCAGTGGGTGCCTCTGCCGAAATCACAAAAGGAGTGATAGGGTAGATGCGGCTGTCAAGACAGGGCAGATGAGCCCAGGGTGCATGTTGTGATCCTGCATTCCAGAGCAGAATCTGCCTTATCCCCAAAAAGGCAAGTCCCATCAAAGGGCATGTCCGTAGGTAACAACTGGACATTGCCTGACAGGCACATTAACTGCAACCAGGCATGGCGGCAGATAGCAAAAGTCGTGCAATGATGTGCCCGATGGAATCAGTGATTTCTAGACCACAACAAATTATGAATTTGGCAGCATCATAATCATCCTGTACAGCCTGGGAGAGGACAGTCCGATGTCCTCTGGTATATCTGGGAAGACATGAGTCAAAGAATTCCAATGAGCATGGGAATAGCGGCCCAGAAGGCAACCGACATTGATGGATCTGAGAGCTAAACTAGTGGAAGACAATGCCCACTTTTCAAAGATCTCATCTTGACTGGACTACCCATCGAGAGCAGTAGTCAGAAAAGTATTGGTGTTTGTCCAACTTGTCAATGCCTGCACCACTAAGCTCTCAGGAGAGGGGTGCAGAGACAAAAATACAGGCTCACCAGGGTCAGGTCAGTGGAATCTTGCAATATGGTGATTTACTGTGGGGCCAGAGCAGGGTTTAGCCCAGGCCCCTAAGATAGTAACAGTGAGCTCCTTGTTAAATGGTAGTAGGAGCTTTGTAGTGGTTTTACCCCGCTGGAGACCTTCAGTCAAGATGTTGGTTTTCACCTCTAGGTGGGAGGTTCAAGAACAGTGGCCATCCACTTCATTACTACCACAAAATAAGCAGTCTCCTCAGTGGCAGACCATAGGGGGCTATGAGGAGGCCAGGCTCAGGGGGAGTTTCTAGGCCACTGGCAGCTTGGAAGTCATCATACATATTTTCATCATGTAAGGGTTGGTCAATTTCATCACCTGCCTCATAATTGCTGTCAGAATCTGTGCCAAAGAAGGAAGGTAATGCCTGGGATCTTCCATGCGGAGGTGGGACGTCAAGCAGGCAGGCGTTGTTCAATAGAAATCTAATGCAGCCTCCATCTAGGTCATAGCGGTGTTGGAGAGCACAATGCCAGAGATGGCCTAGTGACAGGTTTGGAGGGTCCAACTGCTGCTGAAGGTGAACCCACCTGCAGTATCCCAAATGGGGGGTCTTTCGCCTCCATGGGGCTCAAAGATAATCCAGAGGGATGGAAAACAAAAAGTTGAAGCTGGGCTTGTGGAATTCATGGATCTGCCTCGGTGTCACTGACAGTCCAGGAACTCAGGTTGTGCTGGGACAAGCTGAGGAATGAGTTCCGATGCAACCAACTTTGGAAGTGAGACTAAGAGCCATGGAGCTGCCCAAACACCATCTCAGATATTCAGGAGTGGTGGTAAGTAAGCATGGGCGAATTTTGCGAATCTCGCGTTCGCGAATTTTGCGGATTTGCAAACTCGCAATCCGCAAAATCCGCGAATTCTCGCGAATTTGCAGATATTTTTTTTTTGTGTTCGCACGGATTTCTGCCAGGTCACTAGGTTTTTGTACAATTTCGCAAACGCGAACTTACCTGTCGGGTCGCAAGTTTTGCGAACTTGTTGTTTCTACGTGTCCAGCCTGTTTGGGACACTCTTCTTCATCACTGCCACCCTCTGTCACCACATGCCACCCTCTGGCTCACCCATGCCACCCTCTGTTTCATCACAGCACCCTCTGGTTGTCCAGTGTACATTATTGTGGCAAAGCAAAGCACACCTTCCCTGCCTCAAGTGACCTGAATTAATTTGGGGCTGATTAATGTGTCACAGAATATTTTTTTAGCTGGTACCTGCTTCCTTAGTGCTTCCTGATTAGTGATCTTTTGCACTTGCTAAGTGCTTTCAATGTTGCAAAATTAGTTACAACACCTGCCCTGCCCCAACTGACAATAATGAATTAGGGGCTGATTAATGTGTCACTGGATTTGAACTTCCAGCCTGGCTCCTGCTTGTCTCCCTTAGCTGTAATTCAGGACCTTTGTGGCATATGTGTAACTATTCTGAGGGTCAGAGCAGGGTCACATAATAGTTGCAAGTAGGCAACTGAACTCTGGAGGGGCCCCTCAGGAAGCACTACAGGAAATGGCTACTAATGATGAGCTTGAACTTTTGAACCTGGTAAGTAGTTTCAGTTTTGCTAAGATCGTATTTCTGCAATTTAGCGATTATTCGCGGGGCGCAAAGTTGAACTGGGAAGCCGCGAACTCACGCGAACAGTGCGAGCAAGCCATAAAATCCGCTGCTTGCGGATTTGCGGATTTTGCGGGAAGTTCACGAATCTCTCGAATTTAACGAAAATCCGCAAAATCCGCGAGCGGAACGGATTTTCCGCCCATACTTAGTGGTAAGGGGCCGGTTTTAATGCTTCTTCTTCAACTTACCATAAGAATTAGAGTGCGAAGATGCTCATCTTCTGGATCAGCTCCTTTGGCTACTAGACTGAGAATGGAACAAAAACTGATCTCAGTGGGACTCGAAGCAGTCACAACATGGAATCTTCCTATGCTTAGCAATGTACAGCTTCACCTTGCAGTCCAGTATGGCCTTTGGGTACATCAACCCACAGTCACTGCAGGCCTTGGTGCTGTGGTTTGACACTAAGGGTGGGTGTAGTTGGCGGAATAACACTACATGGAATTCTGCAGAGTTGAACAAAAACTCTGTGAACTGGACTCCGCAACTCCAATCCATCTCATCCCAATTAATAAAACAGAAACCTCACATCCCTTTGATAAAACAAGAAATAACTATAACATTACCTGTGAAAATGCATACCACTTGAACACAAAGAGCACATCATGCTGAACGATTCGGTGGTGGTCCCATCCTCCTAGGACCACCCCAAGCACAGTATGGGCAAAAATACAATCCCAAACAAAGGCCCTGTAAAGCATTATGGGACGAGATTCTAGAGTACAGTGAATATTATAGTATCCAATATCAAAACATTCCTCAAGGGGCAGGCTCTCCCAGTTCAGCTGAGAGCTAATACTATTATATTCACTGTACTCTAGAGTCTCACCCCATAATGGTTTGCTGGGCCTTTGGTTGGCATTGTATTTTTGCCAATAACTTTGCTTGGCAACAAGTAACCACTGCAAGCCAACCCCAAACAGCAAACCTCACAGGGGCAGTAATCTTCCTTAGCTTCTACGGTTCTTCTCCTTGGCAAAGGTTCCTCTTGATTTCCCAGAAGTGATCTAAAAATCTGGTGTCTGGGTCCCACTTTTTATACGCACAAATCCTTTGCTCTCTGAAGGCAGGGAGGGTCTATACCCGGCCAAAACCAGTTCTGTCCTCTCTGGTGCAGCTTCCTGGCAGGAGGTGGAGACAGCATTGTTGAAAATAGACCTGGCCCAGGCAGGTGAAAGGAAATCTCCACCCCCTATTTTAAATTCAACCCAGGTCCATTCAGCCCAGCCCTGAATCATCAGACTGCCGGAGCCGCTGCCCTCTCCCAGCCCCTGTCACTCACAAGCCAGACATGCAATACACAAACCTAGCAGAGGCACACTGGATTGTTAGGCAAGAAAATACCTACTTTCTAAATGTGGTATTTTCAAACACAGAATGTTAAAATCCCCCACACTTAAAGATGCACTTTAACGTTCTAAATTCTGGCATACTAAACTTTATTTTCCCTTCTTGTTCCCTGGGTCAGTTATGTTTATAAGATGTCATAAGCAAACTGCCCATTCTGGCCTATGGGGAACAGATAGCCTTGCAATGTGAAAAAAACTAAATTGTCAGCATTTCACTATCAGGACATGCCACACACATTAGGGCATGTCCTACCTTTCATATACAATGCACCCTACCCACAGGGGTACCTTGGGCCTACCTTAGGAGTGACTAACATTCAGAAAAGGGAAGGTTCGGGGACTGGCAAGTGTGTGCACTTGCCATGCCAACATGGCAGTCCCAGACTGCACACAGGCTCTGCAATGGCGGGCCTGAGCCACATTTTACAAGCTGCTTCTGTGGGTGGCACAATCAGTGCTGCAAGCCCACCAACAGCATTTGATTTGCAGGCCTGGGCACACATGGTGCACTGTACTAGTGTTTGACTAGTAAATCTAATAACCAATCATGGAATCACTAATCCATACAACAATTCACAAAGAGAGCATATGCACTTTAGCACTGATCAGCAGTGGTAAAGTGCTCAGAGTCATAAAACCACCAACAACAGGTCCGAATAATTACAGGAAGAAGCAATTCCAATACTCGTCCAGTTCCAGAAGGCAGAAATCAGAGTTTTAAACTGTGTCTTTTTTAAATAACTCAGCTCAAAAAACTTCAGCAGACCGCCCTCGGCAGCTGTCCTGATCAATAACTCATAAATTGAAGGAACATAACCTGCATTCTCCACTTCAGTTGCTTTATTATTCAATAAAGGGTAATAAAATTGCAAAGCTTCCGCTAGATAATATAGTTTAAAGTTGGGAGCCCCCAGCCCCCCATCCCTTGGTAAACACAAGAATGAATTTGCCCTCCTAGTCTTCCCATGTGACGAGATAAATCTGGCCACCATTCTATCCATTACATTTAATCATGCATTATCAACCTCCAGTGGAATTGTAAGAAAGACGTACAATAATTTTGGAAGAAATATCATTTTCACTAGGGTATAACTCCCGAGTGAGATTCAAATAATCCCATCGGCTAAAAATCTTCTTAGTTTATTTTAAGATCATTTTCGACTAAATGCTCCACTTTCACTGTAATACTGACTCCCCGATAGGTAGCTTCCTCTACCACCTGGCTATCAGTGGCCAACGCGTGTCTATTTATTGCTAACTGCATTTTTGCTTTATTTAACTAAGTCCCAAATTCCTCTGTTATCCTTTCTATGGAGTGGACAGCCCTGTCTGGACCATAGGTAACTATTGCCACATCTTTGGCATAGGCAAGTATTTTCCTATCCCAGCCCTGAAGACTGATGGGCAAGATATCCAGAGAGGCTTCCAGCCTCATAAAGAGGTCATCAATGTATAAAGCAAATAACAGTGGGGAGGCCAGGCAGACCTGCCTTGTTCCCCTTTCTATTATTAATTATCTGTAATCGAGCTATGGGTCTAAAATACACCACCCGGATTGTGTGGATGAAGGGCTTACCCAAGCCACTGGCATCCATAACCTTCCAGAGGTACTCCCATGACACCCTGTCGCAAGCCTTTTCGGCATCCCATCAGTTCCTCTAGGACCTTGGTGGCATCTGAAAACAATATTAATCGCCGTACATGATCCGAGGTCCCTCTCACTGGAATAAGCCTGTGCTGCCTAACTGAGACTTGACGGTGTATTATACCGCCCAGCCTGATGGCAAAGATTTTAGAATAGAGTTTAATGTCACTATTTAACAATGTGATTGGCCTATAGGAGCCCAAAGCTGTAGGTTCCTTACCTTTTTTTAAAAAGATGATTACATTGCGGTACCCCAGGACTATGGGGTGAGTGCAATGTGCCAAAAACAGATCCAGCATTTCCTGAAGGAGTTCTACAGAAAAACCTTATAGAATTCCAGTGATATAGAATCCGTTCCTACCACTTTCCCTTGGAGAGCCTGGAGTGCTGCCTGGAATTCTTCTGTTAGAATATCTGCCCCTAAAAATGACCTCTCCACCTGGTTTGTTTTGGCAAATGTCCCAGCATCCAAATTTGCCTCTAAATCCTTAGGGCATCCTATAGGGGAGGCTTTATAAAGATACACATAAAATTCCCAGAATGCTTCTCTTACTTTAGTGGGATCAATTACCAACACTGGCTTGAATATTCCTGACCTGACTAATGTGCCCAGTTGCCTGCTTTTGCCTTGAACTGACTGCTAGAAGTCGCCCCACATGTTCATTGTATTCATAGCACTCCAGGTCTCTAGCCACAAATTTCCCAGTGATCTTCACAGCCGTAAATTTGTTCAAGCGTGCCTTAGTTATGGATATCAGTTTCAGCACAGAGGTAAGGCCACAGCTAGAACCAATTCTGCTTCTAAGACACTAAGCTTTTGATAAAGTTCTTTGATCTGTCCCCAGCCCAGCTTCTGTTTGGCAATACTAAACCTAAGGGTTTCCCCTTTTAAACCAGCCTTGACGTTGCCCCAGACCAACCCAGGAGAGGAGCTACCTTTGTTAAGTTTAAAAAACTGTGGTATCCAGTCCTTTATATAACTTATATACTCTGGGTCCGACAAAAGAGCCCTCTTGAAGGTCCATTTTCTAGGCACACTTATCAGTTCCTCAAGTGGGAGTTCTAAAAAAATAGGATTATTATCAGACATAAATTTTTGACAGAGTTCTAGCTGGGCCCCCCTAACAAATAAAGGCGAGTCCAAGGAATAATCCAACCTATCAAATTTACTGTGGGGGCTGAATAATAGGTGTACACAGCCTCAGGCGCTTTCAGGCTGCACCAAACATCAATTATGCCAATGTCCTCGACAAGATTCTTAAAAGCTCTAAACGATTGTGGTTTGCACCTAGCATGACCGGCTTCATTGCCCTCCCGTCCTCCTCTTCAGCCATTAAAATTAAAGTGCCCACAGATTATATACAGGGCTGCCCAGGATGGTAATTCAGTTGCTAAAAAATGAAGCAGCTCAGGGTCATCTACGACTGGGGCATATATCGAACACAGCGAAAAGGACCCTCTGCCTGCTTTACACTCAATTACCCATCTCCCACACCTGTCTACGGCCTTCCAAAAAGGGACAACAGTATTTCCTTTAACTAAAATAGCAACCCCCTTAGTCCTGGTACCCTAATTTGTGTGACAAACTAGATTCTACCCTAAGCCGTTCAACAAGGCACTATCACAACGGGTGATATGAGTCTGTTGCAGGCAGTAAACATCCGCTCTTAAAAACCTTAGGTCCTCTTGTGCCCGTCTCCTTTTAAGCTTATCATTCAGCCCACAAATATTAATAGTAGCAATGTGGAGCTTAATCATCCTCCACAAATGTTGTCCAATTCATATGCACTACCCACCAAAGTTTAACAGAGCTCGAACATGGTCAACAGCACATTGATTCAGCTTAAACAGACCTCACAAAGTCATTTGTGTCCTTACCCAATATAGCATTTATCCGACCAATTTTATGACCGCACTGCCAGCTTTCCCTTCAAGCCACAAGATAAACAACTTTGCTTAAACATACTTGCTGCTTTTTCCACACCATGTCAATCAGCATTATTTCCCCACCCTCCCCTACCACAATCCTCCTTAAAAAACCCTCCACCCAACCTGCCCGCCCCACTCACCCTCCTCCCCCCACCACAGGAGACAACCAGACCCACCAGGGTC